>NC_140590.1:1685140871-1686438371 GCF_964204655.1 Triturus cristatus
AATCTATTGTTCAAACTGGTAACCTCACTTTGGGATTGCGACTTCCATACATTTGTGCCTTTTCTCTTCTGTACGATTGATTGCACCAGATTATACTAAAACATTTTAAGCCTTAGTTTACATTCTCCCATATAAATGAACTTGCTCATTATATGTAATATTCCTAAAAGGTAAACAATAGATAGCGGTTATATAATACAGAATCATATTCTCATTCACTGCTGCTCTGTTAAGTTATGTTATGTTAGGAAATGTTATAAAGCGCGACAGCTGCCTCAGCTAAGAGGCGTCCCGACGCTAAGCAGCAGAAGAACAGTACGCGTACAAACACTAGGGCCTACAAGGACGGGAACAGGAATGTTTTGATAGCTTTCCTAAAATGGAAGTAGTTAGCGAGCCCTCGAATGTGGCTTGATAGAGAGTTCCACAGAATGGCCGCTCTGTTCCGAAAAGAGCACCCGCCTGCACGGACCTTCCTCACCCGGGGGGATCCCTCACCCGGGGGGATCACTACCAAACGCTGCCCCATAGATTGAAGCGATCGCGAGGGAATGTAAGGTAGCAGAAGGTCAGACAAGATTTGGGGGAATGCCAATTTCAGGATTTTAAAGGCGATGCAAAGTGCTTTCAACTCAATACGCCTGGCTACAGGTAGCCAATGGAGGTGGCGGATAGCACTAGTCACTGGACAGGTTCTGCGCAAGCCCAGAAGAGATCTTGCGGCTGCATTCTGGACTCTCTGTAACCTCTGAATTTCAGATTTATTGGCTCCTAAATATAGCGAGCAAGCATAGTCAAGCCTTGATAAAATCAGGGCCTGAATAATGATCTGCCTAGTTGTAGCATCGAAGAAGGCCAGAATGGGTTTGAGCCCCCGTAACAGACTAAACCAAGTACCTGCCACCTTTTACGTCTGAATCTGAAAATTGAGTGAGCTGTCCATCCAGACCCCCAGGTTCTTCACTACAGGCTTGGGGGTAGGTACCGCCCCTAGACGCTCAGGCCACCACAGATCACTCCAACAGCCATGGTTCCCTCCCACCAACAACACCTCTGACTTGTTGGAGTTCAGTCAGTTGAAGGCAGTTGGCGGTCATCCACCCGGCGACTGCCGAGAGGTCGCCCCGGAATTTCCTGGCGTCCTGCTCGGGGTCACCCGAGAGAGCCACCACCAACTGAGTGTCGTCAGCATAAGAGACCATGGTCAGCCCTCTGCTTCTAGCAACCTCCGCCAAAGGTTGGACATAAAGATTAAAGAGCAGGGGGCTCTAGGACGAGCCCTGGGGAACCCCCTGACCAATAGGGAAGGTGCCAGAAGCAAAAGGAGGAGCGACTACCTGGAATGACGTATCTGCCAAGAAGGAGGACAGCCATCTAAGAGCTAGCCCAGAGACTCCAGCCTCAGATAGACGACTCCGCAGGATGACATGGGACACGGTGTCAAACGTGGCGCTGAGATCCAGTAGGATCAGCGCCGACGTCTGCCCGGCGTCTAAGGTCGTCCACAGATGTTCAGTCACGGCCAAGAGTGTTGACTCCGTGCTGTGCCCGGGCCGAAAGCCATTTTGAGATGGATCAAATATCTGATGTACAGTAAAGAAATCTGTGAGAAGGGAGGTGATGTAGGCCTCAGTGATTTTCGCAACCCAAGGTAACAAGGAGATGGGGCGAAAACGTTCGGGTTTATGAGGATCTAAGGAGGGTTTCTTAAGCAGCGGAAGGACCCTAGCCTGTTTCCAGGCCCTGGGCACAACTGCCGCGCTCAGAGACCCATTAATCACCAATTCCAAAGGATGGATAATAGTAGATAATATTTTTTTTAATTGATCAGGCTTCAAAGGGTCAACCGGAGAGCCGGATTTTACCTTGGAACAAAGTGATACTAAAAGTTCTTGTGTTATGGGAGGGAAAGCTTCAAGGACCCCATCAATGGGTTTGCAGGAGGTGTCAGAGGGGCCTATGGAAACCATAGGAAAGCTTTTATAAATATCCTCGACCTTCTTAATGAAGAAGTTGGCCAGTTCTTCACACTGTAGTTTGGAAGTAATCCCGGAGTTTACAGCGTCCTGCTTAGTTTTAAGCCCCGTCACAATAGAAAAGATAGTCTTGGCCGGGTTAGAACTACCCCATATCTGCTCAGCATAGAATGCGGCACGCTCAGCATGGAGTGCCCTATGCTTAATAGCTGCATGGTAGAGGGCCTTAGAGGCTCTATAACACATACTTTAAAGCCTATGCATACCTTAATATCCCGGACACAGAAGGTTTCCCTGTATTCGTAATTAGCATTAGTCCACTGAGAAACCATATGTGCTCTATTGCATGCCCAGTGTTTTTCAGAACCACGCAGCAGACATAAACATGCCCTTGGTGTGTGGAAAGCTACGCAGCTCTCTGGATTACTGCTGCCAAAATCTGAATGCAGTCTGAAAAGGTTGGAGTCCCAGCAGGGCCTACCCAGCCTTTCATCCTTCCAGGGGTAATAACACGACATGAATACTGTTGTTATTTATGCTGCAGAAATGCAGCTAAAAATGCATCACAGGAGCTATATAAAGCAAGTTATTACTGTGAAAAACCATTAGACGTAAGACTACGAGCAGGATTTCTGTGTCTCGGTAATGCGCAGCATTGTCTGTAAACATCAGGTCTTGTGAAGCAGCAGCCTTGCCCTCTCTCTGACAAGACCCGCCCCGCAGTGACTCCCTTCTTTCCCGAGAGGCCTGCCTGCACGATAATCTCCAGACCTCAGTCGGTGTGCATGTGGACTGCAAAACTACACACGTCATCGAAACGTCTGAACCCAATGTCCTAGACAGTTTCTAATGTCCCGGGTACTTCAGTTCCATCTGCCCTGCGCACGACCCTAGTGCTTTGAGATTGCCTCAAAGTTGCATAAAGCGCTTTCCAAGCATGAGTATAAAATAACACAATTCTGTAACATAGTCATGGGTTTACAGAAACCTAACGGTGTCACCAGTTTCTCCAAGCAGGACATGAAAAGCTGTGCTGCAGTGGGGGCGGGTGTGGAGGGGGCGTTTTCACTTGAACCCCGGCTTAAAAAGGCAAATCTCTCTCTTTATCCAACTTGGGGGAATGTTCAAACTAGTTGCGAGAACCCTTGGCAGGGATCGAAAGCGCTATATAAGTAAGCAAGAAGTAAGTGAAAGTAATAACGGCTGTAAGGGTGCCCGCGAGATGGCGCCTGTGCTCGTAAGCGCGCGCGTAACCGCTCGCTGGTGGCCGGAGAAAGCCTTTGGTAGCACTTCAAAAAGCCAGTTACTAAATGTCTCGCCAGACCAGCGCATGCGCTTGCTCTAGCGAGACCTAAAAAAGTAGGGTGGGCTACAGCTGTGTGGTTTACCGAATATTCAGCTCCTGCTCTTGACCTGCCCAAATGTGGATAATTACTAACACAACACAGATTTTACTTCTGTCAGGTAGGAGATTGTCCATTGGCTAAGTCATATCTCACAGCAGAAACACAAACACTTAAAACAACGGCAGACTAACAAGAAAGCAGCTCGTTCATACAGTGTATAAAATCAGGAGGGTTCCGTGCACTACTCATCCAGTACCGGCCGCTGTTGGGTACCACTGGCCAGCAGTATATATGGATGATAGCAAATGGAGAGGTGCACCGGGACAAGTCCAATAAAGAGTCCAATTTGGAAAGTCAAGCACCAAGTGTTTATATAGTCCCAGTAAGTCACTCACGGGCACTATATTGACAGAGCATATGGATACTTATCAAGGTTCCTGTGGCGACTGTTCATTATCATATATTATGACCGTGGAGATTGATGATAAAGCTTAAACTGGTTTCTTGACAGACCGTTTGACATTGGATGGAACTATTTATACTCATTTTAAATATATCTTGATACATTAGTATTCTACACTATTAAGCCCTGATGAAGTTCTAAATTCTTTTGGAACGAAACGTGTTTGCTGGATCTTGTTATATATTTGGATTTAAGAAGAAACAATAAACACTTGGTGTTTGACTTTACAAATTGGACTCTTTTTGGACTTGTGCAGGTGCACCTCTCCATTTGCTATTATATCTCACAGCAGTTCAACATCATGAGAGAGTCAAAGTGGATGCTAAACCCGTTGCTTGGCACCCTGGCGTAACTTGGGCATTTGGCTACTTGGTAATCTGCAGAATTTACCGCCACCTCAAATATTCTCTGAACTTCACTAGGAATGCCACCTACATAGCAATTAATTTTAATATTTTTAGAATGAAAGTAGTGGTTTCTAAAAAGGAGACTCTCAAATAGAATGCCTGACCTTGTTCTGCTTCTTGCAAAAAATCCTTTGAACTGCCCACGTGGTTTACAATTTATATACAAAATCATTTAAACCTGTGGAGAGAATAATGAATGCATGGGAGCTGTTTTTGGCTACTAACGATATGAACTCTGAATGTGAAACAGTGTGCTCTTGTCTGGTATTTAGCTTTCAAGGCTACAGTTTCTCCGACCGCTGCTCAAGCAAATGTTTTGACCAGCCCCAGATAATATAATCTAGGGTTTATATCTAAAGATACATATTGGCACCGGATTTTACGTTTAATTGGAAAGAAAACAACAGATTATTCATTCATACATGGTGGGCCTGGGTTTGCTAGGTGGAACGTGAGGACAGTAGTGCCCTGGTCTTGATCAGCAGCAAGAAATTAGGGGGCATTGAGAGGAAGCTAGATGCTTGTGCTCAGAGCCATCAAAGTCTGTGAATATCTATTCCTCATCCCTTCTATCTATATTGCATTGTGTCTGCATATGCTGCTCTAAATCCTTTTATCCATATAACCCCCCTCCATCATGAATTGCTCCACCCTTTCACATGTTACTACCATCCTCTGATTGCAGCACCTCTATTGGTTAAAAATACACCACTATCAGTTTACTGTATTTGACATTCTAACGGTGTTTGCGCGTCATCGATCCAGTTCTATTTATCATATCTTTTTACTGTCTTTATCGATTGCTATTGAGTCCTATCTGCTCTATGGCTCTCAAGATGATTGTAATATATCGAGGTCAAGAGTAAAGTTTAATATGGTAGTTGGAGAACAGGGTCTTTATACAAGAGTCTGGAACCAGTCAGATAGGAGGAAAGTTCCTTATTTCACGTTAGACCCTTAAATTACAGTCACAGCAGATAGACCCTCTTATTGATCCATTTTCCCTCTAAATATAATCCGCTCCCATGCTTTACCAACACCAGCATTCCAAGGATCATCACATTGTCACAGCATCCGGGTTCAACATCCTGCAGCATGCTCACTCAGTCCTTGCATACAAGCATCTAACATGGGTTGTGGGGCAGGTACGGTCTATCAGCATGGCTACCAACTTTAAATAAAGTACAACGTGTGTTATATTCTACATAGAGTGCATATTAAAGGTAGTAATATGCTTTGCATTAAATCTAACCCATTCAGTGTTGGCCACAACAAGGTTTAAAGGTGTGATCTTCAAAATGGAGCAGATTCCTATAGTATGATGAGTTCCCACAGATCTATCCCAGTGTCTGTTTGGGGCCCAAGGTGTCGATTTTGTGAGTAACGGTGCTCACTGGAAACCCAGCAGGCCTTGGCTTCGAACACTGGGAAGACCTCGGGTGTTTAATGTGTTTTTTTGCAAAGTGCTGACCGTAATCTACAGGTCGCAAGTTTGAAATCTAGGGAGAGTGCTCAAACATTTCTTGTTCTGGTTTCAAAGATCAAAGAGCCGCCAGCGGGTTAGAGGTTTCACTTGTGGTAAAATAACTTTGTGGGATATACATCTGCTTCACAGGTTTAGTTACCTAGAAATTTGCAGTATTGCGCTTCAATAAAGAATTCCGTTTATGTTGTGTGGTACACACATGGGCATAATTATTCGCCTAGACCCCCACTGTATTAGGCATGCGTCTCCTGTGTCTCACAGGTCTCCAGCCCTTTGGTGGGATTCGCAAACAGTGTGCTGCCTGGATAATCATAATGAGGCAGTATACTACGAATCCTACCACATGGCCATTTTGTGCTGCTGTAGATAAGTGCAAAATGAAGGTCAGTCACAAAGCATTGTGTGTGTATAAACCCTGGCTGCTGGGCGACCTAACTTTTAGTACTCTGGGCTTTTATGTTACAAGATATGGTAAAAAGATAGGCGTAGGGATACTCTTTCTTGAAACACTTGTCATGTTGCTACCAGGATCTAGAAATGAATTGTGGAACTGCAGAACTACAGCAGAACCACTTGTGCAAAGAAGTCATTGGGCAGAATCCTTGGGGAAACAAGTGCTTCCACACTGGAAGTACGATTTTCTACACTGGTCTACCAAGGGAAAAAACAAAGCACATGTATGACGTCCTCGATGTCGCACACGTCTACACTCCTTTCGTCATCTCTCACCCACAACCACACCAGGTCGAACATAGAGAGCTGAACAATTCAAAACTGCAAGTAGAGACTGCAAACTTAGGGCTTGGTGATTGTGGACAGATAACTCTGGAAGCCAGTTAGTGACTTCTGTTCAATGTACTCAAATGCTTGGACACCAGTATTGACAGGCTTCCCTTCTTCTGTCAGTATTGGGCACCACCACCAAGGTCTTTACGCTTTGTTTATCACTCAGATTTGCAGACTGTGGAGCATCCCACAGCGAGAACAGCCCTATTCGGCCCAGCAGATCTTTAATGCGGTCACTCTAACCAATCTGTTTGGCCATGTTCAGCTGGCAGTCCGCACACATTACAAATCTAAAGAAGGACCTTTCCAGAGCTCAATCAAGAAAAGATACTTGTATATTCAATCAAACAGATGTATGTATGTCTCTTAGTCATTTATGTGCCTTTTTATGCATCTAATGGTTCCCTTTTCTGCTTGGGGTTCTATCAGCCGAGTCCTCGACCCTTCCAGCACTCAACGATGCACAGAAGAACAAGCTGAGGCACCTGTCTGTGGTAACGCTGGCTGCAAATTTGAAGGTAAGTGAGTGTCTTTCTGCTATGTGGAGGCAGGGAGTAGACAGGGCGATGAAGGGTGTTGATTCCAACCCATCATCAGCATTTATGCCTTCAGAGCCCAGAATTTCTTCATTGTGCCCTCATCTCTTCTTCTCACTTTTATCTCTGTTCAATTGCCTCTCCCTCTGCTCCTGGCAGTCTTTAAATGTCAGTTTAGTTTTAGGTCTCGCCTAGACAGCGCTTGCACTGTCTTTGCAAGACATGCTGTATTCAGGATATGGGCTTAAAAAGCCACACCCATTTTCAGGGACTGCCCCTGTTACATGTGTCATTACTTGGAGCTTGTGCGCACTATTTCTTTAAACTGGAGCAGTTGAGACCACTGTTCGTGGTTTACAGAGCTCTGTTGTAAACAAGGCTGTAAATCGTGCTCTCATCATGCCACATTTGCTGTGCATTCAAAGACCGAGGTCTGTTTTGGCTGCAGCTGCCTCCTCCACCTTTTGAAACGCATAGCCATCCGTCACGGTCCCTGCCGCCTCCGCCTCAGAGCTCAGCAAGCATTTGCAATGCAATTGGTCTTGCAATTGCGAGAGTTTGAGCAATTGGCATTGTAAATGCCTTTTATTTATATGTTTTGAAAACCTGGAAGCAGTGCCTTTTACTTTTAGTCCTTGCTTACGAGAAGCAAGGCTGGCAGTAAGTGCGCATCTTTTACTGCCAGCCTTGCTTCTTGTAAGCAAGGACTAAAAGTACAAAGTGCGTGTTTACGCATCGCTTGCAGGTTTTCTAAACACATAAATAAAAGGCATTTTCATTTACGGTGCCAATAGCTCACTCAAACTCTGGCAAATCTGTAGTAATTTAATGATTGTATGTTTGATAGGTGCCGTGTGGGAAAGCTTATACATTAGGCTTTGGTTGGTTATGGTGACAAGCCCATGATAAATGCTATAGGCCTGATTGATTCACTGGGAATGACTCCCTGGGAATGATAATGTCTGGTGATATAGCTCTGATCTGTTCATTATGAAAAGTTATGTCAAAGGAGTAGACCCAACTCATCGTAAAAAGCATTTGGTAATGCCAGTAAGACTTTAAGGGTAGATTGTTCTTGTGCTGTGTTAAAGGCTGTTTAATTAGTAGATATTTGTTTAATTAACGTCTTGTGGTTTACTGTAGTTGATGCAGGTTTGGTGTTGGTTACCCCCTTTGTGCAGGCCATTGGGATTGAAGATTTACAATATGATAATCCTTGTTAGGCTTTTCTGAGAGGTAGTATATATTGTTTTCAAAAGCTATAAATGTGTACATATTTGTAATTTTTAATTTGTGTGTTTGATTCTTGCCATGACATACACAGTACAGTAGGCCTGAATTGGGTAAGGTGACCAGCAAAAGGAAGAATGTAATAACCCTAATAGGTTACTGGGAAAATATGTCAGACGTCACAGACCTGATAGATTTATTATTAAAAAAATGATGACCAAGGCAATAGGCAGACTTATTTATTGTGAATAGGTTATGTTAATATAGGCTTTTGCATTACAGTTTTATTTTTTTTACACCGGGAGTCATTACATTACAGTCAGTACATCAGAAGTGCGTTTGCATCGCAGTTTGTTACCTCAAGGATGTCTTTATTTCTCCAGTATGTTGGTAAATATGAGGAGGAAATTCCACAACTTTGTCGAAGAAAAAAGCATAGTCTCCTTATCCGGTACTCTACCTTTTGTAATTTTATGGCATAGTTTGGTTGGCCGATCTAAGGTACAGAAAATGTGACACTTTTTGAAACAGTGGGGGAAGAAAGTAGGGCCTCTCACTAATGGTGTACCAAGAAGTTGGAATTAAATTAGCTCTTTAACAGGAAGTAGATGCATCATTTTGTGAAGGAGGGGGCTGTTATGGCCTTGCCAGTGATAGCTTAGGAGAGCTTGTACAGCCACGTTTGGAGTCGCTGAGTTTGGCCACAAGATATTTACTCCAAAGCATGCGATGTTTGCAAAGTCTAATCCTCGTGTTAAACTTCTACACATTACCCCTTTGATAACTACACTAGTTCATGATACTCTGATGATTCTCCAGTAAATTTCATTGCACAGCGAGACCGTTTCCGCAGTTCGTTTCATAAGAAAAAGAGCTGCAGTTAGGCTACAAATCTGCTCTTCAAGCAGTAATGGTAGCTTCTTTGAGACGAAAGAAGATATTCCTACACCCTAGCTAATCAGAAAAGGTACCCCCCCAAAAAACCTGAGACCACCCTTATTAGAATAGATCATTGTTCAGTCTCATTCAAGAAAACAGTGGGTAAGTGACTCTTGAGAGCACCCTAGGAGAGGACAGTCGCAGGATATCTTAAAGGAGTAGGGTCAAATTATAGACATATTTTCCTTACACGACTGCTTTAGAAGTTAAACTTTAGTTGTAAAATGTGTACTAGGATACTGCACAATCGTGCAGATGTTCTACTATTTAGAAATGTAAAACAATATCCTCGATGGGGAGATAATACAAATTATGATTTTTTTTCTTCTTTGATGACCGCATTGTCTCCCGTTACAGTGCATCCCATACTCTGTGCTGCTTGAAAAGCTGCATCTGAAGAATGTGCGCCAGCTGGAGGATCTCATTATCGAGGCAATCTATGCAGACGTGGTGCGTGGTACCCTCGACCAGCGCAACCAGCGGCTTGAGGTGGACTACAGCATTGGGCGGGACATCAGAAGGGAGGACTTGAGCACCATTGCCCGCACGCTTCAGGACTGGTGAGGGATGCACTCTGTTCCTGTCTTTGCCACTGTCCTTTCACTGTTCATTCAGCTCCTTTTGCTCGATCGTCTATGGTGGAAAGTATATAGTTTTCCAGTATCACTGCCTAGAAACTCTCAAGTACCTTACGGAGTGACTCTTTCTAAACTTTGGTACCACAAATTCCAAGAAACAAAGAGCATCTCCTTTGCACATCCAATATCTGTGCCCTGCTGTACACTATATCCACCAAGATGGCTCAATTTTGTTGACCACTGATCACTGTACTATGCAGTGATCAACTGGTCACAAATTCAATATTTCATGAAGATCGGTAGTTTGCATACCACTGAACCGGGTAATGGTAAATTCTGTTATATTCGGTGCTTAGACATGGCAGAAGGGCAGTATATAGTGCTAAAAAATATACTTTTAGTATAAAGCAACTTACAGAACCATGAATACTGCTTAAACATGCAAAATTGAACACATTTGTAACTAACCAACTGGCTTCATTGTTCAGTTAGACAAATTATATATCTTCAGAAAAACACAGGAATCCATGACAGTTACACAACAGCAGTCACAAGAAGGTTCAGGTTGACTGATTCTCTGCAGAAGGTGTTTGCAAGTAAATGTGATCATGGACCAGAGACAATAGGCAGATAACTTGAGCTGCTACATTGGCTGTGTACCATGAAATCTTTCCTTGTTTTCTACAGGTTGAAGGTGGGTTTATACTCTTTCCATAGGGATTGTGTACAATGACAATGTATGATAATGACAATTAAATTAGGAGTTTGATGTAGAGATTTAGGAATGGCATGATTACTATAGCACGCTATACATGATTAGTATCAGTAAAGCTATGTCTTTGGGGGACAGTGATGAGAAGATTACTCATAAGTGATCGGTTCGTTACTACTTTGTCTCAGTCTTTAATTTATGAGAATGTAAACAAATCAGTACTGTGAATCGATGGCTTAATTTGCTGATTCTAAAGATGCGCACTTACTGGCCTTCAATAACAACGAGCTGCCAAGGCTACTAGGGCAGCTGTGGAGAGACATAGTAAACCAAAATGGACTGAGGAGGGAGACATTTGCCTGTAGCCCCTGATATAACTGTTAGAACATTCTAGGTAGCCTCCCGACAAACGTCAACCACAGCAACACTTTATTTGAACCCAGAGACCCACGTGTCCTCCATTGATCCGAGCTGGGAATCCTTGCCTGGTCTTCTGCCTAGAGTGTGAAGCGAATTGCCAGATGACTCCACCTGCGAATAGGCACGAAGAGAGGCTCATGCTCCTTGCACACAGACCCACAAGATGACAAACAAAAGAATACACTCTAAACGTGTGTTTTTTGCGATACAAGTAATTTCAGAATGCGCGGATCATCCCAAGAGACGGGATGGAAATCACAAATGGAAAAGTTGGATCTAGCCGGGATGACCGCGTCCTTTTTGGAGGTGGAGGTGACTTTGGGATCGGAGAGTGGGAAGGAAAGGCCCCAGTATAGCTGAAGGGAACCCAAGATAAGGTACAGGAATCCCAAGCGTATGATTACCTAAGGTGAGAATTACAAGCACACCACATTTGAAGTTACTCAGGCAATAAGGTCATTAGGGAAGGTTCCAGATCTCTTCTTGTTCCGAGTTTTTCTCAGCTGAGCCTTCCGGGAGGATCCATGGATTCGAGAGCACCCTGTGATCAAGTGGTGATATACTTCAAAAACAGATGCTGCATGGCAAGGATATGCCTGGCTAGGAGGTGCAGATGACGCCTGATACAAGGAACTACTGTTTAGCGGGTTAGTGTATCTCCCTGAACATGAACCTCTAAGCTTATAAGGACTGAGGAGTAGGAGAACTGGATCTGAAGGTCTGGATATGGGCATTTTCCACATCCAAGGTGGCAGAAAGAAATTCTTTCAACTAGGGAATTGAACTTTGGCCCACTAAACACTATACTCTGACAGGCGCCAGTTTGGGATTCCAGGGATTCAAAAGTCCTACAGGAGTCTGATGGTGTGTGCTAGACTTTGAGGGCTTGCTTGGACCAGGCAGTCACCAGCCAGGTATGTTTAGTTACCCTCTGCAATGAAGATTCTTACCAATAGAGCTAGGATCTTTCTGAACAGATTTGCAGCTGACTACATCTCTAAATGCACAACCCTGAACATCCTACTGGAGTCCATGAACTTCAGAAATCACTAGTGGGCTATGGAAATAGGCATCTTGAACTCCTTTTAGAGGAGGAAATTATCCCCTTAAAAGGTACCATTGTGACAAACATGCAACCCAGCCCCCCACTGGGTTCAAGGACGTATTTTGGTACAGAGTTGCTCACTTGGCCTTAAATGGGCCCAGTTGCCTTCTTGAAGTGCACACTGATATTGACAATACTATTAATCTAAATATACCTGGGCTTTGAAGTTAGAAAAGAGTCCTCCTTTTCAAAAGACATAAAATAACGATATTTCAGTCAACAGCTGCTTTTGTAAGAGGCTCTAAACCAATTTTCCCAGTCATAACCCAGTACTACTGTGGGTCATATAAGTACCCTAGGTCAATCCTGGGCACTCGAAAGACGAAAGTATTTTCTTCTGTTTCTTTATTTTCCACTTGCATAGGCTCAATGACATCATGCATATTCATCATTGTGATAAGCCGGAATTTCAGAAGACTGTTTTAAAAATGTCCTTCCTTCCATCCATCCATCTATACATATTCCACTATGATTTAAACAGACAAGACCAACACAATATACTCTCCCACCAAGCAAGGTTGTCAAGATTGAGGAATCTGTTCACGGAAGCATAAACCATGTTGCGCTGGCTGATGGCAAAATATTTCTAAAGACTGCTCATAGTTGCTTGTGTTGAAGACTTGGGGAAAATGAGCTGGCAGTCTAGTGGTCTTTCATCATGACGCGTGGGGAAGGGTATGCATTTTTCGTGGTGGTGAAGACATTGCTGGCCTGTTTTGGAAATAGCAGTGCCTTGTGGACAAGATGGCAGGACTTGAACCAATACCAGGGGCCTTCGCTTTAGACTGCACAAAATTGGCAGATTCAAGAGTAGTGTGATAGCGACAAATGGACAAGTGGCTTCACCAAGTTCTTGGACTAATGCCGGGTTGGGCTGTATCTTGAGTGGTTGTAAAATATTCATGGTCTCCTAATGGATCTGATTTTGAGATCTACAACCTTCAAACCTGGTGACCTACAGAAAGCAACCATTGACAAAGCCTATAGTTTTGACCTTCTATTATGGGAAGGGTTTTCTAACCATGCTAACCGTGCTTCAGTAATGCACAAGTACGTGATGGGCTACAATGGTTCTCCTAGCACAAAAACAGTTACAGAACAGGCAGTAGCTGCTGCGCAAGTCTTCCCCGGTCTCTCGCTCTCAGGCGCTTTGTCTCTCTTGCTCGCTCTGACGTCCTCTCTCCACACACTCTCCCTCATGCACTCACTCAGAAAATGCCCAGCATATTCCTTAGTAGAGCAAACTGGCTTCCCTCCCACACACAAAACAGGAGCAATATAGAAAGCAACTGAGCCTGATTCCTCACAGAATAGGTGCGACATGTGCAGCAGCGGTGTCCGCTTTCCTCTCATACACAGAACAGAAATGGCACAGGAAGCAGCAATGAACACTGTCTTACACACTCCTAAGAGAGACATCCTGTGCAGCAGCATAGAAAGATGGTCGCAGCAGTCCACGATTCCCAGCACACAGTCAGTCAGTCAGTCAGTCAGGCTTTACCTACACACAACACAACCGTAATGGCGCCAGAAGAAATAGTATGAGATTCTCTGAGCGTGTTCGTGCATGCAAGTTTGTGGTGGTGTGTGCTTGAGGGCCTGACACCACAAGGCCACCGTATATGTGATGGCTGTGCCTAGAAGTGGCTCCTGTAGCTCACTTTGCTATAGGACTCAAGCTGCGCTACACTGAGTGTAACCCAAACCGGTTTGGGGTCGATTGTGTTCTCTTTCTGGCAGAACATAGCCTGGCAGTCTGTGTCTACCAGAGCAGGAGCCAGGCAGATTTGAATATGGTTTGTCCCTTGTTGGCAATGGCGTAGTGATGAAAAAACATTGGCTGCAATGAGGGCTAAATCACTCGTGTTTAAGAACAATTCAAGCATTCCTCCACTCAGTACTGGGGAACTCCCCCAGTTACAGAGCGATAAGAGTGCAATCATAATCATAGAAAACGGATGAGATGAACAAAAGAGTCTTTTGACATTTTGAAATCATGCATGTAAAAGCAGAAGCTGGTTCTTTCAAAGAGTCCATTTAGTGAAGCAGGATGCTTTAGCACAGAAATATGTAAAGAATTGTACGTTTAAGGCCATTCCCACAGATTAAGAATTCATTCACTGCAATAATGAGAAATGTTTATCTAATCAATTGAAGCAAATTTATTAACACTCTAACGGGTCACTTTCCAAGCTCTTTACCAGTCCCAAAAATAATATAAATAGTTTTTATATGGTTATTTTTGGACACAGTCAGGTTGCTTTATAGGTTTAAGAATAATAGGTGCTCTTGTTACCGATTCCAGAGGAATAAAAGGCTATGTTGGGCCCACTGGGACGGCAACCTTTTATCTGTATTCCAGACTCTACAGAAGGCTTGTTTCCTGCCTATTTTCACTAAACACCATCGTGCTGGGACTGACGGACTAAGCACCAGTTAGGAAAGGGATAGAATGGGACACAGGGCCTTGGGTTCCAAACAAGACACAGGCCATGGACTATAGAAGAAGAACCAGGCAGCTTTATCCTTGCGTTTTGTTGGGACCACATAGATGCTATGTAAGAGCAAACCATACTCATACCAAAGTATTGTAAAGAAGCATTGCAGTGTGGGAGAGTGGTGTTGCCAAACAGGGCGGTGTAGGAATGAGAGGGACAGGCAGAAATTATCATAGGGGTTAAACTGTGGTCCCGAACAGGGGCCAGGCAGACGGAGAGGGCCAGACACTGGCAGAGAAGAACAGGACACAGTTGAGGGGTATCTGAACGAGATTTACGCAGGGTGGGAGTTCTGGGGAAGATAAAGCACTATATGTGAATGTAAGCGAGATGCAAGCAAGAAGGCAGGTTTGAGTAGATGGGGTGCTTTATGCCCAATCGTTTCTTGAGCGGTAATTTTTAGGTCTCGCCTAGGCAGCGCTTGCGCTATCTCTTCGAGACATTCTGTACTCGGGTATGAACTGTAAGCTTCGCTCACTCTCTGCCCATCGTTTTAATTGGCTCCGTCACTGTCCTTTGTAAACATTGGCCTTTGATTTGTTAATGGGGTTATAAGTCCCTCTTTAGTATCTCCCTGTCTTCGGTTGTTACCTCCCATCAGGACACCCTGTTACATGTGTTGTTACTCAGTAGGTTTCAGATACAGCCTTCGAGCACTCTTTTGTTAAAGGGCTATCCTGCTAAAGCAGACCCACTAACCCGCAATGTTTTTTAAAATTCTTTTAACTTGCACTTCAACCTTAGCACTAATAATGGCCACCGCGCTTTCCTTTTGCTTCTTACGATCGCCGTATGCCTTTTTTTTTCAATTTATTTACTTTTTTTTAAAAACAATGCTAGCACCCACACTTTAGCTTTGAACATCTTAAGCTAAAGCGCGTGTGCCAAGATTGCTTCAAATGTAAAAAAAAAATAGAAAATAAATGTGCATTATTTTTATATTTGTTTACTTTTGAAGCAATCTCTGCACCTGCACTTTAGCTTAGAATATTCAAATCCTAAGCGCGGGTGCCGTCTTTGTAACAAAAGTAAACCATTAGAAAAAATAGCGCGTCAGCCATCTATTTTCTATTTGCTTACTTTCGTTACAATCGCGGCATTTGCACTGTAGCTGTAAACATCGTAAGCTAAAGCGTGTGTGCCGCAATAGGAAAAAATATGTTCGAGGCATATGAGCTGCAGATTGTACACTTAGCATAGATCGCCATCTGGTGTTGGGCCCGGATGTTTGCAGTTTGTTTTTCTTCTTGGACAGTCTTTGGAAGTCACGAGTTTGGTGACTCCTCCTTCGGTCCGTACTGCGCATGGGCTTCGGCTCCATCCTCAGATTGTTTTTTTCCGCCATCGGGCTCGGATGTGATACTTCGTGCTCCGGCTTCGAACTTCTACGGTTCCAGCCTCGACGGAAAATCCTCGTTTCTTCGAGTTTCTTCATCATCATCTTCATCTCTCGAAGCGGCACTTTTCTCCATCCCGTACATCGGCACCGGCCTTCGGGCCCTCCTCGACTCCGGTCCCGGCCGATGGAAAGGACTCCGTTCAAAAAGTGCCCAAAATGTGGGTCTAAATTTCCCCACACCGACCTCCATCAGGTGTGTAATCTTTGCCTCTCTCCAGAACACGAGGCCAGAGACTGCCCCGCCTGTAAGTCTTTTCGATCGAAGAAAACCATCCGGGATCGAAAAGCTCGACGCACCATGGCGCATTCATCGTCTGCAGCTCCACCGGACATCTTCGGAGACGGCGCCGAAGCTTCGGGGCAAACACACACCGAGCAGGAAGAAGACGTCGTCAGCGCTTCCGAGGCCGACGACTCCGACGTGGAGGACATCACACCGGCGCAGCGGGCCGTGAGTACTGTGCCCCCTCCCACCCCCGCGCCCAAAACCAAAGAGACTCCGGTTACTCCCTCGCCTGCCGGCCTGGGCAAAACCAAGACCAAAGCTTCGATCACCCCACCTTCGGGCCCGGTGTCGAAGCCTCCAAAGTCTCACGGCAGCTCGGGATCGAGCCAGCCGACGCCCGGTGCCGAAAAACAGCATCCGGCACCGAAGAAAGCAACATCCAGCTCGACTCCGAAGCCACCGGTGCCGAAGCCTGGACTCTCGGTGCCGACCAAACACAAACACAAATCTGTCGGCACCGACGCTCCGGCGCCGAAAACTCCTTCAACGCCGAAAAAACCGGAGGCCCCAAAAAAAGCATGGCGCACACAAACCATCGAAGTCCTCGGTTCCGAAATCACCGGTGCCGACGGACGATTCGGCGCCATTGGCTCTGTTTACACCAGACCCTTTACAAAAGACTCTGTCCAAAGATCCAAAGACTGGGCTATTGACTTTAATTATCAAGAAAAGACGCCTTGATACTCCGGCTCCTCCTCCACCACCCAAACGGAAGGACTCTGCTACTTCTCCCCTCAGAGTGCCCTCCCCACTACCACCTCCCCTACCTCCTCCACCTCCTCCACCCCCTCCCCCTCCCAGGTCTCCGCCACCTTTTACCTCACTACTCTCCGGCCCCGTCCCCAGATCCGGATGACGGGGACCCGGACAATTATCCGGCGGACGCCCCAATGGATCCCACTCCACCAGGGACCCCAGACCCGTGGGAGGATTACAATAACCCTGATGTACCCGATATTCCTCAGGACGACCTATACCCATCCAGGCCGTCTCCTCCAGAGGACTCCTTAGGGTTCCATCATTTAGTGCAGAGAGCAGCACACTACCATGGGGTGGACATGCACACTGAACCAGTGGAAGACGACTTCTTACTGGATACATTCGACATACAGGACAAATCCACCTCTATCTTACCCATGCTTAAGGGTGTCACCAAGCATGCCGCAGAGGTGTTCAAAGACCCTGTCAGGGCCAGGGTACTCAACCCTAGAATAGAGAAAAAGTATAAGGCGGCACCCACAGACCCTGCATACATTAAGGGCCCTGCTCCCTTAGATTCCCTAGTTGTCTCTACAGCTAGAAAGCGGGCTAACTCCCAGTCCTCAGGAGAAGCCCCACCGCCAGACAAGGAATCCAAACTCCTAGACGCGTCTGGCAAGCGCACCGCCTCTCAAGCTGCAAACATGTGGCGCATTGCAAACACACAAGCGCTACTTGCGCGCTATGACAGAGCACACTACGACGAACTTGAGGCTCTTATGCAGCACCTCCCCGAGAAACACAAGCGTAGGGCTCATGAGCTAATACAGGAGGGTAAAGTCATTACAAACACCTCCATTAAATGTGCCCTCGATGCAGCCGACACTGCTTCTAGAGCCATAAATACCAGTGTCCTGCTTCGTCGCCATGCCTGGCTCAGGATCTCAGGGTTTAAGCCTGAAGTCCAGGCGTCCATACTCAATCACCCCTTTGACCAACAAACTCTCTTTGGGCCCAAGGTAGACGAAGCGTTGGAAAAGATGAAAAAGGACACAGACACAGCAAAGTCTATGGGGGCACTCCAAACACAAGCCTCTAAACGTTCCTTTCGTGGCACAGGCAGAGGCTTCTCCACCGATAGCACCTCTACCTCCTACAAATCCCCTCCTCAAAATACCTTTTCAAAGGGCAACCAAAGAGGTGGTTACAGAGGCAACAACAATAAGGGCAGGGGCAAAACTAACAACACCCGTTCTGCCACCCCGCCCACACAATGACTTCCCTCCGCTCCCCCCAGACCATTCCACTCCGGTCGGGGGCAGACTACAAAACTTTATCCACGCATGGGAGTCCATAACATCGGACAAATGGGTGACCCAAATCATTCGGTCAGGGTACTGTCTCGAGCTAACATCTACCCCGCCCAATATCCCACCAAGGCACCGTCCAATGTCTCAAGAACATTCCACACTGCTCAAACAGGAGGTACTCTCCCTCCTCCAAAAACACGCTATAGAGCAGGTCCCCATCAATCAGCAAAATCTAGGGGTTTACTCCCTATATTTCCTAATACCAAAGAAAGACGGTACCCTCAGGCCCATTCTGGACCTCCGGCCTCTAAATGCCTACATACATTCAGACCATTTCCATATGGTCACCCTACAACAAGTCCTCCCGCTCCTCTGTCAGGGAGACTTTCTCACAACCTTGGATCTGAAAGACGCATACTTTCACATTCCAATACACCCCTCTCACAGGAAATACCTCCGGTTCGTGGTGGACGGGCAACATTACCAATTCACGGTTCTCCCCTTCGGGGTCACCACCGCACCACGGGTGTTTACCAAATGCCTAGCGGTAGTAGCAGCACACCTCAGACGTCAACACATTCACGTCTTCCCTTACTTAGACGACAGGCTGATAAAAGCCGCATCTTACCACCAATGCGTGCAGCATACAAACAGCACCATCCAACTGCTCCACCAGCTAGGCTTCACGGTGAACTACCAAAAGTCCCACCTCATACCATCTCACACAAAGCAATATCTCGGGGCCACTATAGACACCTCCAAAGGTATTGCCTATCCAAAAACAGCCAGAATCACAAGCATTCAAGCCTTACGCAAAACATTCCTTCCCCAACACTCTCTTCCAGCAAGAGTGTTCATGAAGCTCATAGGAATGATGGCGTCTTGCATCTTTATAGTGCCCCATGCAAGACTACACATGCGTCCACTTCAAGAGTGCCTAGCACAACAGTGGAACCAGGCCCAGGGTCAGCTGACGGATCTGGTGTTGGTGGACGGCCGCACACATCACTCTCTGCAGTGGTGGAACACCACAAACCTTTCCAAAGGGCGGCCGTTCCTGGACCCGGTTCCTCAGGTGATTCTAACAGCGGACGCATCGCTCTCTGGCTGGGGAGCGCACCTCCTACACCTCACAATGCAAGGTCTATGGACTCCACAGCAAAAATTGCTCCACATCAACCATCTGGAGCTCTTGGCAATCTTTCTAGCCCTAAAATCTTTCCAAAAACAGATTTCGGGCACAGCAGTCCTCATTCGCACAGACAACATGACTGCAATGTATTATATCCAAAAACAGGGGGGGACACACTCTCCCCAGCTCTCCCGCTTAGCCCAGAGCATATGGAGATGGGCAATTCCCCAAAACATCTTTCTCCTGGCACAACACGTTCCAGGCGTACAAAACACCATGGCAGATCTGCTCAGCAGACAAACGCAACAACTACACGAATGGGAACTGCATCCGCAAGTTCTTCAGCCATTCTTCCAACAGTGGGGGCATCCTCAGATAGACCTCTTCGCCACCCACGAAAACAAAAAATGCCCAAGCTTCGCCGCCAGATACCCACACCCATTGTCCAAGGGCAATGCGATATGGATGAACTGGTCAGGCAGATTTGCATACGCCTTTCCACCTCTCCCACTAATTCCATTAGTGGTCAGGAAGCTACAACAGCACTCCCTCACACTCATTCTGGTAGCTCCGACGTGGGCCAGGCAGCCGTGGTACACCACGCTACTACAACTATCAGTGGTACCACATCAAAAACTGCACCTATCCCCATGCCTCCTAACCCAGAACCATGGAGAAATCAGGCACCCGGACCCAGCTCAGCTCAACCTGGCGATCTGGCTCCTGAAATCCTAGAATTCGGATACCTTAATCTTCCCCCTGATTGCATGAACATCATCATGGAAGCCAGACGTCCTACCACTAGAGCATGTTATGCCGCAAAGTGGAAAAGATTTGTTAATTACTGCCGTAACAATACAATCAACCCTTTAGATGCATCCATACAGCACATCATATGCTATCTGCTCCATCTTCACAGGTGTAACCTGGCATATTCATCCATACGCCTACAACTAGCAGCGATCGCTGCTTATCTACAAAACAGACAGCATTTATCTCTTTTCAGAGTGCCCGCTATTAAAGCCTTCATGGAAGGCCTTAAACGAGTAATTCCTCCCAGGGCACCACCTTCCCCTGTATGGAATCTAAATTTAGTTCTTACACGACTAATGGGTCCGCCCTTCGAACCAATGCATAAATGCGAGCTACAGTTTCTCACCTGGAAAACAGCTTTTCTCGTAGCTATCACTTCCCTTAGAAGGGTTGGTGAAATACAAGCGTTCACTATACAGGAACCCTTCATACAAATACATCACAGCAAGGTCATACTTCGCACAAATCCGAAGTTCCTGCCCAAGGTCATTTCCCCCTTCCATCTCAATCAATCGGTGGAATTACCTGTCTTCTTCTCGCAACCTCAATCTGTTGCAGAAAGAGCCTTACACACACTCGATGTAAAAAGGGCCTTGCTATACTACATACAAAGAACGCAACCCTTCAGGAAGACTAAACAATTGTTCGTCTCCTTCTCTCCACCACATAAAGGCAACCCCATTTCTAAATCAGGGATAGCTAGGTGGATTGTAAAATGCATACAGATTTGCTACCAAAAGGCTAAAAGAACATTATCTGTTCCGCCTAAAGCCCATTCTACAAGAAAGTTAGGGGCTTCTATGGCCTTTCTAGGGAATATACCCTTAGATGACATCTGCAAAGCAGCCACATGGTCTACACCGCACACCTTCACAAAACATTACTGTGTAGATGTGCATTCCAAGCAGCAAGCTAGAGTGGGCCAGGCTGTACTAAAGACACTATTTCAAACCACTGCAACGGATACCGGTGGTCGCCGCTAGGGTTGGGTACTGATATATAATCTATGCTAAGTGTACAATCTGCAGCTCATATGCCTCGAACGGAATATGCTACTTACCAGTATGCATCTGTTCTTGGCATGTAGAGCTGCAGAGTTGTACACGCCCACCCGCCTCCCCGGCTACCTGTATCCGTTCCAGTACATCTTATTTAGATACTACACACATGGGTTTCTCACTGTGATTACCAAGCTCCATCATTTCCCTGTTGGCGAAAAACAATCTGAGGATGGAGCCGAAGCCCATGCGCAGTACGGACCGAAGGAGGAGTCACCAAACTCGTGACTTCCAAAGACTGTCCAAGAAGAAAAACAAACTGCAAACATCCGGGCCCAACACCAGATGGCGATCTATGCTAAGTGTACAACTCTGCAGCTCTACATGCCAAGAACAGATGCATACTGGTAAGTAGCATATTCCTTTTGTTAGAAGCATGTATGCTGTAGATCACATGGTTTGCATAGCCGATCATCTAGTGTTGGGTCCGGATGTGTGCACTTTGTTTTTCTTCGAAGAAGTCTTTTCCAGTCACAAGGTAGGTGATTCCTCCTTTCGGTGAAAGTGTGCATGGGCATCGACTTCATTGTTAAATTGTTTTTATTCCGCCATCCGGTTCGGATGTGAATTGCTGCGCTCCAGTTTGGCACCGTTTCTTGGGTTCCCTTTGACGCGCAATCCACTACCCTCGACGGTATTGTTTCTCGATCGCGTTTCCCATTCTCCGCATATCGTTTCAACTCCAAGACATTTGATCTGAAACTTGTGGAGGGCCGTTGGGCCTACCTGTGCCGGGCTCGCTAGCAGTCGATGGAACAGACTCCACTCAAGCTCTGTCCCGGATGTCGTGCTAAGTTTCAGTGCACTGACTTGCACGAAGTGTGCAACCTCTGCCTATCCCCGGAACACGACGAAAAAGACTGCGACGTGTGCCGATTGTTTCGCTCTAAGAAGACGCTCCGTGACCGTCTGGCTCGAGGTCATGAAATGCAACATCAAGGCAGCTCTGCACCGGACATCTTCGGGGAAGATTCCGATAGAGAAGAATTACACGCTCAAGGAGCCGAAGAAGCAGAACATCTCTCCGTGTCCGAGGCCGACTCTGACATGGAAGAAGAGGAACAAGTTACACAGGGTCAGCATACCATGAGTACAGAAACCCCCTTGCCCCAGCAACACAAGACCAAAAAGGCTCTGGTCCTTCCTCTGCCTTTGGGCCAAGGTCGGCACTGAGACAAAGTTTCAGGCGCTCCACCCTCGGGCCCGGCGCCGAAACACAAGGAAAAGCACTCTGGCTCGAGTCAGCTCCATGCCGTTGCTGAGCCAAACATTCAGCGTCAAAACTGAAGCATGTCTTGGTAACCATTCCACCGTTACAGAAGAGTAAATCTTCTGAGCCTAAGGGTTCGGAGTCGTAACTTTTGATCCCGAAAACAGCAACCAAAGACAAAAAGACTCCACCAAAAGAGCCTCAGTCTGACGCTCCACCTTCGGATCCTAAACAGAAAGAACTGGTAATACATCCAGACACTGGACATATCCATGCCAAACTACCCGAGAAAAGGAAAATGGGCCTGCAGGAGGATTACCACATTCCTCCGAAGAGGAAAAAATGTGGGTACTAACCTTTCTCCACCTTACATTCCACCTCCTTCGCCCACTGATCCAAATTTACTCATCACGCCCATAAATTCACCACCACAACTATCACCTGACCCACAGGATGAAGGGGATGAGGATAGGCCACAGGATACTGACCCATGGGAAGATTGACACTGACCCAAACACGGATAATGACTGATTTATATCCGTCCAGACCCTCACCACCCGACGACAGTATAGAATACATTGAGCTACTTAACAGGGCTGCTCATTATCATGGGGTGGAGCTGCATAAGGAGGCTTTAGAAGAGGATTTCTTATTCAAAACCCTAAGTTCCACTCAGAAAGCTACTCATACACTGCCAATGCTTAAAGGGATGCTTAAGCATAGAGATGAGATCTTTAAAGATCCTATGAGGATAAGAATCCTTACACCCAGGGTGGAGAAAAAATTTAAACCTGCACCCACTGACTCCACCTACATCAAGAGTCAGCTGCCTTTAGACTCTTGTGGTTTCCAACGCTCGCAAGAGAGCTAACTCACAAACCACAGGTGAGGCCCCTCCTCCTGATAAGGAGTCAAAATAAATTGAGGCCTCGGGCAAAAGGGTAGTGTTGCAAGCAGCCAATCATTGGCGCATTGCTATTGCTCAAGCTTTGTTAGCTCGCTATGATAGGGCGCATTATGAGTTAGAGAAGTTAATGCAATTTCTGCCTGATGAGCATAAATCAAAGGCATTTACCCTCCTTATTCAGGAGGGTAAATTAATCACAAATACCTCCATCAGGTGCGCCTTAGACGCAGCAGACACAGCAGCCCGAGCAATAAACACCAGCGTACTGCTACGCAGGCATGCTTGATAGAGAATTTCAGGATTCAAACCTGAGGTGCAAACCTCTATTCTCAACCAACCATTTGACAAGGAACACCTGTTTGGCCCAGCAGTTGACACTTTGCTGGAAAAAATTAAAAAAAGACACTAAGGTCGCCAAGTCCATGGGGGGTTTGCTGTTACCTTCAAATACGGGTTCCTTTCATCGCTATTTTTACAGGGGTGGCTCCAAGAATATATCCATAGAGAATCCCTCCTGCTCTTACAAGGGCAATAACCAGTTGCACTCATCAAGAGGCTATTTTAGAAGTGGGTTTAGAGGAAACAACGGTAAGGGCAGAGGCAACTCAACACGCACTTCCCCCGCCAAAAAGCAGTGACTTCCTTCCGCTAACCCCGATCATTCCACTCCTGTTGGGGCATGTCTCTCCCAATTTCTACCTGTCTGGAATACAATCACCTCAGACAAATGGGTTCTACAAATTATCCAATATGGTTACTGCCTGGAACTTACAGACACTCCCCCAAACATTCTTCCAAGATCCCATGCAATGTCACAAGAACATCACGCCCTTCTCAAGCAAGAAGTTCTCACTTTGTTGGAGAAAGTAACTATAGAACCAGTCCCGCTACAATATCAAGAGTCCATTGTATACTCCCTGTACTTCTTAATTACCACGAAGGATGGCTCTCTCAGGCCTATACTAGACCTCAGAATTAAATCTATACATTGTCGGACCACTATCATATGGTGACATTCCAACAGGTGCTCCCGCTCCTTCAGCAAGGCGACTTTCTGTCCACTCTGGACTTAAAGGACGCCTATTCCATATCCCAATACACCCTGCTCACCGCAAATACCTCAGGTTTGTGGCAGCAGATCAGCATTATCAATTCAAGGTGCTCCCATTCGGAGTAACTACCGCACCCAGGGTTTTCACCAAATGCCTGGCAGTAGTGGTAGCTCATCTACGAAGACCACACATTCACGTCTTCCCATACTTGAACGACTGGCCCATAAAAGGCAGCTTGCAACAAAGCTGTCTAAGTCACACTCACAAAACAGTGCAGTTGCTCCACGATCTTGGATTCACAGTAATTCTGTCCAAGTCCCATCTCCAACCAACCAACACACAAGCATATTTGGGAGCCACTATAGATGCACAAAAGGCTCTAGCCAACCCCAATCCGGCCAGAGTCCACAATATGCAGACTTTACTCTCTGTTTCAACACTCCTTGCCAGCTTGAGTGTTCATGCAGTTACTAGGGATGATGGCGTCTTGTATCCTAATAGTCCCTTACTCAAGACTTCAAATGCGTCCACCGGAGGAATGCTTAGCACGTCAGTGGAACCAAGCTCAGGGTCTGGTATCAGATCTAGTGTTGGTGGACGGCCGCACCGATCGCTCCTGCAGTGGTGGAATATACAAAACCTTTCAAGAGGTCGGCCCTTCATCAACCCAGTTCCACAGATCGTGCTAACAGCAGACACACCGCTCACTGGTTGGGGAGCTCATCTCCAGACGCACACAATTCAGGGCATGTGGGGCTTACAGCAAAAGCAGCTTCACATAAATCATCTAGAGCTTGTAGCGATTTTTCTAGCGCTCAAAGCATTTCAAGTTCATCTAGTAGACAAAGCTGTTCTGATTCGTACAGACATGACAGCAATGTCCTACATACAAAAACTGGGGGGGGGACACACTCTCTCCAGCTGTCACAACTAGCACAGACCATCTGGAGAAGGGTCATACGTCACAAAATATATCTCTGCGCAGAACACCTTCAAGGAGTAAACAAACCGATTGCAGATCTGCTCAGTCGTCAAAGACAACAGATCCACGAATGGGAACTCCACCCTCAAGTTTTCCTCCCATTCTTTCAGATGTGGGGTTTTCCAGACATAGATCTGTTTGCCACAAACCTAAATGCAAAATGCCTAAGCTTCGCATCCAGGTATCCGCACCCATTGTCCAGAGGCTATGCACTGTGGATGAATTGGTCAGGGATACTTGCCTACGCTTTTCCGCCTCTCCCACTCATTCCATGAGTGGTTCGGAAACTCAAGAGAAGCGTACCTGACACTAATCCTAGTTGCTCCCATATGGGCCCGTCAACCATGGTTCACAACCCTGTTGGAGCTCTCAGTAGTTCCTCACCAAAAGCTACATCTCACACCCAATCTCCTCATGCAGAGCCGTGGAGAGATAAGACATCCAGATCCCAGTCATCTCAAACTTGCGATCTGGCTCCTGAAGTCTTAGAGTTTGGCTACCTCAATCTCCCACCAGACTGCACGAACATCATCAAAGAGGCTAGACGTCCTACCACAAGAGCCTGCTATGTAGCAAAGTGGAAGTGGTTTGTGATATACTGTAATAACAATAAAATCAACCCGCTTGATGCTTCAGTTCAAAACATTATATGTTATTTATTACATCTGCAGCGTTCAAATTTAGCGTACACATCCATACACTTACATCTTGCTGCAATAGCTGCATACCTCCAGAATAGACATTTGTCTCTCTTCAGAGTGCCTATCATTATAACATTTATAGAGGGACTTAAAAGAGTCATTCCCCCAAGACTTCCACCTGCTCCAGTGTGGAATCTCAACAGTGTCCTCACCAGACTGATGGGTCCACATTTTGAGCCATTGCACAGATGTGAGCTGCAATTTCTCACTTGGAAGGTAGCTTTCCTCATAGCTATCACATCACTGAGGAGAGTAGGTGAGCGTCAGGCACTAACCATAGAAGAACCATTTTTACAAGTACACATAAACAAAGTGGTTCTTCGGACCAACCCTACATTTCTACGCAAGGTCATTTCTGCCTTTCATATCAACCAATCTGTTGAGTTGCCTGTGTTCTTCCCTCAACCAGATTCTGTGGAAGAATGTGCTTTACACACCTTAGATGTGAAAAGAGCAGTTCGAGGCATGTGGGCTGCTGAATTCATATCTGTGCATAGATCGCCGCCTAGTGTTGGGTCCAGATGTTTGCACGTTGTTGTCCTGGAAGAGTCTTCGAAGTATCCTGGGATAGGTGACTCCTCCCCTGGACTACAGTGCGCATGGGCATCCTCTCCATCCTCAGATTGTTTTTTTCCGCCATTGGGTTCGGATGTGCTTATCTTGACTCAAGTTAGGAAAAACTTTTTACAGGCCAAAAGGCCTTTAGTTCGCGTCGGTACTGTTCCCGATCGGTATCGATAGTTATTTGTTAGTTTACTAACTTCCAGAAACCAACTTTTTCGCATCATACCCGACCATCGACCCGACATCGACGATGGAATCGAGGACGCCCTTCAAGCGGTGCCCTGTATGCAATGCGAAATATCCCCATGTCGACGTCCACCCGGTGTGCAACAAATGCCTTTCACCGGATCACGACGAGTCCACATGTATGGCCTGTGCCCGATTCCGATCCAAGAAGACTCTCCGGAATCGTCGAGCAGCGAGGCTCGAAGCGCAGAAAGCGGCACCGGCCCCGACTGACATCTTCAACGCCGAGGACGAAGATGTGCAAGACGTGGAGAACCTACCCTCCAGCCCCGCTTCCGAACACGACTCCGGATCGGAAGACGTCGAAGAACAACTCTTTCACAGAGACGAAGCCGACACCGAGGTAGGAGACTACAATGAGGCCTTAGGGGCCGAAGAGAGTAGCTCCGGTGACGAGCAAGGCCTACCCGAACAGACTTTGGATATCCCAGTGCGTCAGTCTGTGGCTCCGGTCGAGGGATCGCCTTCGGGCCTTACCCAAGACCTATCCCGCATCCATTCGGCCCCGCCCTCTGGCCCGGCCTCGGACATTCAGCGGCAGCCTATACTACCCAAAACGGCTGGTTTCCCTTCATCGAAACCGAAAGCCGTCTCGGTTCAGCAGAAACCGAAACTGAAAGTCACACTGGTCGGATCGAAGCCCACCACGCCTTCGACGCCAGCCAAACCCGTCGGCACCGACCGCACCAAACGGGACTTCGGTGCCGAGCTTGCAGCAGCCGACGTCAGCACCGACGCACGGAAAAAGACCATCGGTACCGCCAAGCCGCCTCGGCTCCCGGCACCGAAACAATCGGCTCCGACCACAAAGGTCAAAATGGCTGCTGGATCTCACACCACTTCGAAAACAGCACCAAAGGCACAATCATCGACGCCGTCGACAGCTACTACCTCTCCTCGACTCGATGACCCCGTGGCACCGAAGAAGTCCACGCCTGCCTCAACGGAACCGGTCGGCGCCAAAGAACCGTCTGCGTTCCAGGTGCGGCAAGTTTCAGCATCCTTGCAACGCATCAAAGATAAGGCGGCCCTCCAGGACACATCAAGCTCCGAGCCGAAAAAGGCTCAAAAAGCTTCTCCGGCACCAGCCAACATCACTTTTGGCCTGCCACCATCCACGGCGCCAAAACTGTTCGAAATCAGAACACGTGTCACCCACACCAGGATCACACCTGCAGAACACTCTCCTACGGAGACGTCGCCTTCACACATCATCGATGCCGCAACAGGCAGAATGATGCTTCACAAGAGGAAGATAACTTCTGAGCCAGCTTTGGACTCCTACCGGATCCCACTAAAGAAAAAGCTGCCAGTGGATTCAGAACCACTTCTTTACGAGCCTCTCCATGCCTCTTATCAAGATCCACAGTCCTTCTCTCCGACACACTCCGACACAGACGTTTTGGAGGACTACATGGGTGACCACGTCCCCTACCCCGGAGAGATGGACCCTCAAGGCCAACAGGACCCTGACCAAGCTTGGGATGACCCTGTAGACTCGGGTGCACCTATGGATACACAGGACCCGCAACTCTATGGAGCAAAAACGTCTCCCACAGAGGACACTGCCGCATTCAACGCCCTCATTGAACGTGCTGTGGCCAATCATGGTGTTCAACTCCACTCTGACACCATCGAGGACGATTTTCTCATGGACACTTTCGCATCCTCAGAAAAACATGTTAAAACTCTACCCATGTTGAAAGGTGTCCTCAACCCAGCAAAGGACATTTTCAAAGAACCCACCAGGGCCAGAGTAATAAACCCCAGAATCGACAAAAAATATAGGTCAGCGCCTGGGGATCCTACCTATATTAGAGGACAGTTGCCTCTGGATTCCATAGTAGTCGCGAATGCTCGTAAACGGGCGCACTCGCAGACGACTGGGGATGCCCCTCCCCCGGACAAAGAGTCCAAGGTGTTAGAGACCTCCGGCAAACGGGTTGCAGCCCAAGCAGCTAACATATGGCGTATTGCCAATACTCAAGCGCTCCTGGCTCGCTACGACCGAGCGCATTATGACACACTAGAAACATTACTACAACATCTCCCTGACCAATACAAAGAGGGAGCAGAGATCCTCATCAGAGAGGGACAACTCCTCACAAACGCATCCATCAAGTGTGCACTGGATGCCGCAGATACAGCTGCCAGAGCCATAAACACTAGCGTCATGTTACGACGACACGCCTGGTTACGAATCTCCGGATTCAAACCTGAGGTGCAAAATAACATCCTCAACCAGCCGGTCAACCCAGACTACTTATTCGGGCCAGAGGTTGACACCACACTAGAAAAAATAAAAAAGGACACAGACACTGCAAAGTCCATGGGGGCTCTCCAAACGCAGACCTTTCGGAGTGGCTCCTTTCGTCGCCCCGGTAATAGAGGAGCAGGTAGAGGACAGGGGTCACAGCAAACCTACAACAAGGGCAACACCCAAAGTACCTACGATAAAAACACCAGGGGTGGATATCGTGGTTCAAGCACAAAGGGCAGAGGACGCGGATACGGCAATACCAGATCCTCTCCCAAGAACAAACAGTGACGCCCTCTCCCTTCCTCCCGACCACACAACACCTGTCGGGGGAAGGTTGCAAAAGTTCCTGGCCACGTGGAACTCCATCACCACGGACAGGTGGGTCAAAGATATTATCAAACACGGTTACTGCCTAGAATTAACCTCTACTCCACCCACAATACCCCCAAAACACCGTCCTATGTCCTCAGAGCACTTAGCGCTATTACAGCAGGAAGTGCTAAGCATGATGCAAAAAGGCGCAATAGAGGTCGTACCCGTCCACGAGCAAGGTACAGGGGTGTACTCCCTGTACTTTTTAATACCAAAAAAGGACGGGTCACTCAGACCTATACTAGACCTGAGACCCCTCAACCGCTATATTCTTTCGGAGCATTTCCACATGCTCACCCTGCAACAAGTCCTCCCACTGCTCAAACAGGGAGACTTCCTGGCCACACTAGACCTCAAAGATGCGTATTTCCACATACCCATTCACCCATCACACAGGAAATATCTCAGGTTCACTATTCAAGGGCAGCACTACCAATTCAAGGTTCTTTCCTTCGGCGTCACAACAGCACCCAG
Organism: Triturus cristatus; assembly: GCF_964204655.1. Lineage (NCBI taxonomy): Eukaryota > Metazoa > Chordata > Amphibia > Caudata > Salamandridae > Triturus > Triturus cristatus. Next base: position 1,685,170,819 of record NC_140590.1, read on the forward strand.
AGTTTTCACAAAGTGCCTAGCTACTGTGGCGGCACATCTACGGAGGCAGCACATACACGTCTACCCTTACCTGGACGACTGGCTTGTTCAAGCAAAGTCAGCCCAGCAATGTGCCAGCCACATGTCCCGCACCATTCACCTCCTTCACAGTCTGGGGTTCTCACTAAATTACCCAAAATCACATCTCCAACCCGCACACGTACAACAGTACCTAGGTGCGACCATAGACACTCTGGCGGCCACAGCTCAGCCAAATTTAGTGAGAATCAACAGCATGCAAATGCTGATTTCCAAGTTCAAACCACAACACTCCCTTCCCGCGCGAGTGTTCATGCAGTTGATAGGCATAATGGCCTCCTGCATTTTCATAGTCCCACACACGAGACTACATATACGCCCGCTTCAAGAGTGCTTAGCACGTCAATGGAACCAGGCTCACGGACAACTAAAAGACCTAGTGTTGGTGAGCAGTCGGGCATACAACTCTCTGCATTGGTGGAATCCACAAAACCTTTGCAAGGGCCGACCGTTCCAAGAGCCTGTTCCACAGATAATACTGACGGCGGACGCGTCTCTCCAGGGATGGGGAGCTCATGTACTCAACTACACAGTGCAGGGACTATGGACAACACAACAAAAGAAGATGCACATCAACCTTCTAGAACTGATGGCAATCTTCCTGGCTATGAAAGCATTCAAAGTACACTTGTGCAACAAAGTCGTGTTGATCCGGACGGACAACATGACCGCCATGTACTACATACAGAAGCAGGGAGGAACACACTCTCCACAGTTGTCTCATCTGGCTCAGAGCATGTGGAAGTGGGCCATTCAGAGGAACATGTTCCTCATGGCGGAACACCTCCCCGGCAAGGACAACCAGATGGCGGATCTGCTCAGCAGACACAGCCACCAGATGCACGAGTGGGAGTTACACCCATCAGTACTCCAACCGTACTTCCAGCAATGGGGTCATCCAGAGATAGACCTATTCGCCACAAGCGAAAACGCAAAATGCCAAAGCTTTGCCGCCAGGTTCCCACATCCACAGTCGCAGGGCAATGCGATATGGATGAACTGGTCCGGCAGATTTGCGTACGCTTTTCCCCCAGCACCGTTGATACCGCTGGTGGCTCGCAAACTCAGACAACACTCACTGACACTCGTCCTGGTTGCTCCAACGTGGGCACGCCAGCCATGGTACACCACTTTTCTCGAACTTTCCATGGTGCCGCATCAAAGGCTGCGAATCAAACCCGCGCATTTGACGCAGAACCATGGAGAGATTCAGCACCCAGATCCGCAACAGCTGAACCTGGCAATCTGGCTCCTGAAGTCCTAGAGTTTGGCTACCTAAACCTGCCACCTGACTGTATGGACATCATTAAGGAAGCTAGAAGACCCACTACCAGAGCTTGCTATGCAGCCAAATGGAAAAGATTCGTCATCTATTGCAATAATAATGACATTAACCCGCTAGACGCATCCATCCAAAACATAATTTGTTACCTCTTACACCTATACCGATGCAATCTGGCGTACACCTCGATACGTGTCCATTTGACCGCAATATCAGCCTATCTCCAGAACAGGCAGCACCTCTCTTTATTCAGAGTGCCTGCCATCAAAGCATTCTTGGAAGGACTCAAACGAGTAATTCCTCCAAGCCACCCACCGGCTCCGATGTGGAACCTCAACTTGGTCCTCACACGCCTGATGGGTCCACCCTTTGAACCTCTACACTCATGCGAGATTCAATTCCTTACCTGGAAAGTAGCTTTCCTAGTAGCGATCACTTATTTAAGAAGAGTTAGTGAACTCCAGGCACTAACCGTTCAAGAGCCATTTATACAGGTTCATGCCAACAGGGTCGTACTACGTACCAACCCCAAATTCATGCCCAAGGTGATATCGCAGTTCCACATGAATCAAACTATTGAACTGCCTGTTTTCTTTCAAAACCCACAAACTGTCGCAGAAAGAGCACTCCATACACTAGATGTGAAGAGAGCCCTCATGTACTATATCGACAGGACTAAGATCTTTAGGAAGACTAAACAACTTTTCGTTGCCTTTGCCCCACACCACAAAGGTAACGCTATCTCCAAAGCAGGTATAGCCAGATGGATCGTTAAATGTATTCAAATTTGCTATCAAAAGGCTAAACGCACATTAACGATTCCCCCACGAGCCCACTCAACACGCAAGTTAGGGGCCACCATGGCTTTCCTGGGAAACATCCCTTTGCATGATATATGTAGAGCAGCCACCTGGTCCACTACACACACATTTACCAAACACTATTGTGTAGATGTGCAATCAAAACAGCAGGCAGCTGTAGGACAGGCTGTTCTCAAAACTCTTTTTCAGACCGCTGCAGCTGGCACTGGTAGCCGCCGCTAATAGGAGGTACTGCTATGTATTCTATGCACAGATATGAATTCAGCAGCCCAGATGCCTCGAACTGAATATGCTACTTACCAGTATGCATCTGTTCTTGGCATGTAGGGCTGCTGACATTCATATCGCCCTCCCTCCTCCCCGGCGCCTGTAGCAGCTGCAGCTCTCAGAATTACTGTAAGCATGTTCATCACTTTCTGTATCTACTCCATCACTGCCACAATGGCGAAAAACAATCTGAGGATGGAGAGGATGCCCATGCGTACTGTAGTCCAGGGGAGGAGTCACCTATCCCAGGATACTTCGAAGACTCTTCCAGGACAACAACGTGCAAACATCCGGACCCAACACTAGGCGGCGATCTATGCACAGATATGAATGTCAGCAGCCCTACATGCCAAGAACAGATGCATACTGGTAAGTAGCATATTCATTACTCTACTACATAGAAAGGACAAAACCTCTCCGTAAGACAAAACAACTATTTGTGGCTTTTGCTCAACCACATAAAGGCAATTCCATATCAAAAGTGGGTATTGCATGGTAGATAGCCAAGTGCATTCAAACATGCTATGCAAAAGCAAAACGAACATTGACAATCCCCCCTAGAGCGCACTCCACACGTAAGCTAGGGGCTTCTATGGCACTCTTAGGAAATATACCCATAGATGGCATCTGCAAAGCTGCAACATGGTCTACAGCTCACACATTCACAAAACACTATTGTGTGGATGTGTTAGCAAGAGAGCAAGCTAGTGTGGACCAAGCAGTTTTACGTACACTATTTCAAACGACTGCAATAGCTGCAGGGTAGCCACCGCTTTGGGAGATTACTGCTGTATAGTCTATGCAAAGCATGTGATCTACAGCTAACATGCCTCGAACCGAAAATGCTACTTATCCAGTATGCATCTGTTCTTGGCATGTAGAGCTGTAGATTCACATGCTCCTACCCGCCTCCCCGGGCACCTATACCTGTTGCAGTGACATCTTACTTAGACACATATATACATGGACATCTCTTTCTACTACTCTCTCACTAACTCCATTATCACCCTCTGCGGGAAAACAATCTAACAATGGAGTCGATGCCCATGCGCACTATCACCGAAAGGAGGAGTCACCTACCTTGTGACAGGAAAAGACTTCTTCGAAGAAAAACAAAGTGCAAACATCCGAACCCAACACTAGATGGCAGGAGTATGCAAAGCATGTGAATCTACAGCTCTACATGCCACAAACAGATGCTTACTGGGTAAGTAACATCCATATATATATATATATATATATATATATATATACGTTTGTGTATATATGTATATCTTTAAGGTATATAGATGTGAAATTAAGAATTGGAAATCTATACTCCCCTATATTCAATAAACATTTAAGATTTTTATTTTCTACATGTTGACTACACTATTAAGGTTGAAAGCTATGCCCACCTCAATATTCCAAATTGGAAACATCTGCTAAAGAGTGGGCCACAGGTTCTAATGCCAATTACAATTAGTGGAATAAACTACTCTCTTTAGATATTTGAAAATAATTTACAGATAACAGATTAAAATCCCAAGGAACCTAGCTCAGTGATACTTTAAGGGTTATTTTTCAGCAGTTCTTGTGGAACTATAGCCTACATATTTCAGCCCTATTAAGAAACTGTAGGTAAATAAAGTTTTTACTGTAAAGAGCTCTAATGTCTAGAGGCCTTTGGGTGCTTTATAAATATACAAACACTAAAATATGTGTGCAAAGTGCATACCACCGCTGTCGGTCATGGTTAAATCAGTGGAGTAGAAAGCATGTTGCGGGAATGCGAGTAACTTGCAGGTGATACAAGCCATTCACAGCAGCACAGATCAGAAGGTTAGAGCACCTGCTGGAGTTCTGCATGTAGCCTCCTGGTCACAGATTTGAATTCAGGTACACCAGAGTAAGCCCCTCAGTCCACTTGCAGGTTTTCAAAAAACATAACTAAAAGGCATTTTCATTTACAATGGCAATAGCTCAAACTCTTGCAAATGCTAGACCTATTGCATTGCAAATGCTTGTTCATATGTGGCACAGTTCAGAGCATCACTGTCGGGCAGAGTACTCCAAGAAAATAAAGGGCTAGAAGGGTAAAGATTAACTTTTTGGTATTAGCCAATAGGGCAATCACCATACCAAGTCTTAAAGCATTCACACAAAAGATATCTATGCTCCACATCACACCTAATGCAAGGTTCAATGTTCATAAGCCGACCACCCCCAAATCTTACTGTTTTTCTCACTGTAGCTTAAATACTCCTCTCACCCTTTCAGGTGCCAGGGATGTGAGGCTATGCTTGGTGGAATCGAAGAGCAAGTCAGCCGTGCCAATCATCAGAAGGAGCAGCACCTGAGTGTCACCCAGCAGATCGAGGCAGAGGTGGGTATTCAGGGTTATGGTGGTATAGTGTCTTTGGGTGGTATGGCATGTACGATTGTTTAGAAGAGGTGTGGTATCACCATTAAAAGGGGATTCCACAGATGTAGCAGCAGGTGCTTTTTGAGGGAAGTGTCGCAGGTCATTTGGTGAGCAAGGATGACAAACTTACTGAGAGTTATTGATCATGAAAATATACGGAGTATTATTGCTTCCTGGCGACAAGTAATCATGCAAATTGAAAAATGTCTAGTATGGCAAAATTCCTTTGTAGCCCTTGGTCCCTTTTGTTTACAGGAATAGACTGAGATTGCAAGCTCAATGGTAGCCATCAACCACTAAACTAGGTTTAGATGAAGTCTCTGCACGCTATTATATATAACCTTGCTATAAAAATAGAAAAGGGGCCAGAATGGCAGCCTCCATGTAGACAGCCAGCCAAACAGATAAGTAATGGGCTTTCTTCTCAGATGTGTGGCTATAAGAGAGGAGTCCTTGGTTATATAGACAGATTAGCTCCCTGTGAATCAGCAACCAGAAAGACAGGACATTGAACTGAACCGAAGGGTAAGCTCCCTAGAATGTCTTCATTTTGGAGACCGAAGCACTAGAGGGGAACAGTGTATTTGAATCTTTGGCCATAGAGAGTTGCCCTGTGGTTTGGCACTATTGAGGCAGAAGAGGTTTCAGAAGTGAGTGCCAACAACAATAGAGGCAGAAAGAGCCTCGAAAGGGCAAGCTCATGCATAGCAAACAAAAAATAACTACCTGTTGCACATACTATTTGAGGTCACCTATGCGAACTCCCCTTGGTATGCCTAGGATAAGTGACAGCCATTGTTCCTCTCAAGTGTGGAACCTATATGGGAGTTTTCTGCTGTTTCAGACTGTAGAAAGGCTGAGATGGCATGCTGCCTATCAGTTGATCAGCCACAGATGTGAGAAAGACTAGGTACCCAGAAATCTTTGCAGGTACAGGAGTGTTTTGATTTTATAGCAAGAACACAGTTGGGATGCGTCAGGAGGAAAAGAGGTGGTTGCCAGGAAGTTATTACAGTTTGCGTCTTTTTCATCTACAGGTGGCGAACTTGAAGAAGACCATCAAGGTGACAACTGCTGCAGCCACGGCAGCCGCAGTGGCAGTGACCTCACAGGACCCTGAACAACACATGGTGGAAATGAGGGAACCCGCTGCCGCTTCCAACCAGAGGCAGCCCAGCAAGAAAGCTGCGAAGGGCAAAGGGTGAGGCATGGCTATAGCCCTCTACCCCTCCCCGCCCCCAACAGGAGACTCTTCACTGAACAACTGATGGGGCAGGGGGACGTTTGTGACGCCCTCCCCCTCCCTATATGCTCTCCTACCCCCATGAACTCTTAGCATGAACCAGTCAGTCTAGACTCTCTCCTCAGGTGCCGTCTTGGGTACCAGTGCTCCTTTAATGGAGTGAGGCGATTGGCACATACCTTTGTCAAAGAGTACTTGCTAAATGGATGAGCCAATGTGTTGCTGTCTTTGCATAAAATGGAGTGTTGAATGATGTTTTATTGTACAATTAAGTCTGTCTGTTATCTGTGAATTTTCATAGCATGAGGTGGGTTAAGATGTATTTATAGAGTGCAGCATCATGGGGATTAATTGAATTTCATTTGGCAAGACTATTGAATAGAATGGAGGGAGACAGTTTGTCGAGGTTTATAGTGTTAATGGAGTTTGTGTTGCTTAGTTGATCTGTGGAGTGATGAGACAGCCATTGTCTTTAAGTTATAAAGGGAGCACTTGCTGAAGCATTTGCTTGTACTCATTGAATTCTGTTGGCTCACATCTTATGAGAATCAAACGACCCGATTGACAGATCTCTTTGTATAGAAGTGGTTATTGGAGAAGAATTTCACAGGTCTACATCTCTGGGTAGCTGTGAGAGAGAACTGCTGACATGTGGAACATTCATTGCTCAAGTCAATATAGAGTAGCTAAAGAGTAGGATTCAGGTGCCTGATTGGTTGATGTTGTAGAAGAGGTGATTGCATGAGTGAGTGAACAGAGGTTATTATGTTTTATTAAAGTCCATGAAAAATGCATTTATGATATTTCTTTGGTGCAGTGTGTTTTGTTTTTCACTGCTCATTCCTTTCCCACCTTTTGTCTGAAACATGAGGCATTCTGGGGATCCCAGGGAAATGTTACTGTGGGGCGAGAGCAGGCCCTTGTGTGATGTTACCCTAAATAATAAAGGCCTATAAACTTGCAAAGAAAGACTCCTTTGTGATTGAAAAAGCACCCTGTGTGCAACAGGATAGTCACTTGGAATAATCACTTACAAAAAGTGAGGGGCTTCAAAGCTGACCTCCTGATGTCAGCGCACCATGATGGAGACAAGAACACAGCTTCACCTAGCTGTAAAGAGTACACAGCTCCTGGAGAGAAGACTGACAAAGTAGTCTTCTTACATTGCATAAAGATGGGGAGGCAGCTTTCCAGTGATGCATAGGTCTTTTATGAGGAAAGCATCATCACCTCGGTCTCAAAAGTCAGTGAAATGGCAGAGATGGGGTGAAGTCCTAATAAGTGTCTAAAGCTCCTGTATCCCTCCCAAATGCCAATGATGACACTCCCATTTTTCTTGTTAATAACAATAGTTAAGTGTCCTTTTCCTGTTGTTGAAATAAGTTATAATTGTAGTTTGGCAGTACTCTAGTTGGTGAGAATGAGATTGATGGTCTCTTCAGGTTAGTGATAGTTCCTGTAGTTGCTATGTGGGGCATGTTTCTTTAGGAGGGCTCAGGGTTCAGAAATATGTGGGATCTACTTTCGTAACTTTAAGTACAGGTGGGTGTATTTTGGAGTTCCATTTGTTGGATGTTGCGGTTGTGAAAACATTTTCTTTCCAAAATGTATTGTTTGTGGAACGGCCTGTGGACGATGTATTTTGGAACAATTTGTTACAAGAGGAGTTTGGGTTGATGGCCTTTGAAGAGTCCTCGGTTGCCTGAAGGATTTGCAATGGGTGTACTTTGTAGTGTCTGTCTGAGGAAGAATGTTTGAGTTGGTGTTCTTATTTTGTCGTAGAGTTGGTGTAAGTTAGGGGGTTTCTAAGTGGTGGAAGGAGCTGAGGCAGTAGATTATCTATGCAGGTTTTTCTCAGAAGATGTATTCGTAGTAAAGGCTCTAAACCAAGAAAATCGCACTATGCCGGATCTTATTTGAGGAAGGCATAGAGTCCAGGTTTATTGATAGCAGAAGGAAAGTGAATTGATTCTCCTCCTTGAAAAGTCATAGCTGCAGGAACTGGAGGTACATATTGAATTTTTTTTAGCCATTTATTTAGGGTAATTACCTTTTGGTACCCATTTCATCAGCTTCAGGCTCTTTCAGGGTTCTCTGGTAGGAAGAGGGGTACTTCATGCTGTTGGAGATGCATTCTGTATAACTTTTTTAGTGAACGCAGTTAGGATAGGTGTTCTTATCAGGTACCCCTGGAGGTTGAAGAAGATGGGGTTGGTGCTCCTTGTAGGATTTTCCATTGGTATTGGAAGATGGTGTTGATTTGTTTGGAAAGGCTATCATCAATGTAAGATTTGAGCTATCTTCTCTTTGTAGTAAGAAGTTCACATTGATGCTCTGACTATAATCTCTTTAGGGGAACACAGATTTTCAGATTATCATTGATGAAAGATCTGGGACAGATGTCATACGGAGATTACCTTGTGGGGAGTAGAAAATGGGGGAACATCCTTATTAGAACGAGTAGGGGTAGATGCTTGTTGTAAGTGATGTACTTTGGAATCAGTGTGTTTAGGGGAGTCTTTTAAAGGGCTAAATAATTGAGTCAAATGCTCTTTAGAGATTACTTTGTTGGGGACAATGTTAGGTTAGATTAGATTCTCTGTGTGGATTCTTTTTGGGAGGGCCTTGGTTTAGCTAGCCTGTATATTGTAAATGGAAAGAAATGTGCTGTTAATGGTTTTAATTTTCTCTCACCAGGATGCAGGTTAATAAGTGGCCCTTGGAGATTGTTTTGGTTAAAGGATGAGGATTGGTGTACCTGTGGGTTTTTACTGGTTACTAAAAATAGAATTCTGGTTGTTGCTCTTTGGATGTACTGTTTTTCAGAGTAAGTTTGAATCGGCAACTTTGAAAGTTATCTGGCTGTGAAGAAGTTGGATTAAGGGACGCTGTGGAGTTTCTGTAATTGGCAGGTAGCCTCTGCAGGCATGTTCTTGATGCTTAATGCATTAAATAGTAGCTGTGACATCAGCATACACACACTCTAAATCCAATTCCTGCTAGTAAAAATGTGAAATATATTGTTGCTAGATCTAACCCATCCTCCTACTCTAGGCTGTCGTTAGATCATAAAGAGAGAGGTGCTAACTCTTAGCTAACTCTGTTTTTATATCCAGACTTTCAGGGCCTTGAATAATCCTTACAGTGAGACGAATAGAGGTCAGTTGAGGGTTGATAATAACTTCTGTGCTGTCATCTTATTATGTGTTCATATGTTGTTGACAGTCAGTGGGAGGTCCTTTTGCAAAACCACTTCTGTTTGATTTACACATTGTATGCATCTGTAGAAGTCTCAAATTTCAGTGTGTTTGCTGACCCATAATTGTCCAAAAAGGTACTTGAGTGTTCCATGTTTTGTGAACAAAGGTAAGAAAACAGGCTCAATGTAAGTTTAATTGAGAAGGTGGTTTGGTGTGTGCTAGGTTGAAGTGCAGTGGTTTGGCAGAAGTTATGTAGGATGTGTTTTCATAGATACTTTGATCATGTAAAGATAGATTAGATATTCTAACTTTTTCTGCTTGGGAACAATTTGTATGAGAAACATTTTGGAGTTGGGGGTTTTGAGGTTCATCAGTTGGGAAGGAGTGGGATAGAGGCTAATTTGATATCCTGCCATTAAGAATACATTAAATCACATATTGACTTTTGACAAGATAAATAGGTTTAGATGCTGTTAGGTTATGTGACTGGGTACATATTTTTGTTGGTTTGGGGGTAAAAGCTCATCGGACATTTTATTTGGGAATGGACGTGGCCTTTTTAGGGCCCTTGGTTGGTATAGACTTTATTTTGGGTGCTATCTGAGCAGTAGAAGCTGATGTCATTATTTTTTCAAAGTACGTAGTTGATGGAGGAGCTTAGCTAGACTTTCTTCCGCAATAATCTTTTAGGAATGTGTCTGGGGTGGAGAACTTATTTGGATGTTGCGAGGTTTAAAGGCAGTTTGGGTTAAGTATTGTTGAGGTTAAGTGTTGGCTAAATATGTTTGCCGATTTAATATTTGGCAAGAATTTGGTCTAGTTTTTTTTTATTATTTCTATTTCTGGAGAAGAGATTGGTTAGATGTACTTTAAAGGTTGTCTTGTTATGAGGATCTACCTTGGAGGTTTTCTAGTTAGGAGGGAGTTGGGCTAAACGTTCTTTGGTGGTACTGATAGGAAGTTTTGAAAGTTCTTTTAGTGTTCCACAAGGAGGGTACAGTCGTCTCAGAAGGCTCTTCTGATGAAATGGGGATGATGGGGTAAAGATATTTTGAGGGGTTTTACATTTCGTTCTATTGTGTTTAAAATCTGGGAGGATGAACACCCTCTTAAAGTTCTGAACACTGTGGAAGGGGTGGGTGGATGTTATTTGGAGGTTCTCTCACTGACTTGGATTTCTTCTGGTTTTTGTGTTTTATTACAGACTTCGGGGAAGTGCGAAGATCTGGTCCAAGTCAAACTAGCCACCACTTTCAATCTTCTTAGCGAGCAAGAGAGGAGAATTTAGACAGCATGAACTGGAGGAGAGAGGGACGGGGAAGAAGAGGAGATGGCAATAGTGTTGGAGGATGTGGCGCGAGATTGCATTTTTCAAAGGAAGAATTGAGTTACGCTTGAAGGGAAGGGTGAAAATGCAGTGGTGAGTGAAGAACAGAAATAGACCTTGAGAAGTGTAAAGATGCATTAAAGGTGGTAGAACCGGGAGAGAGCAATAGAATGAATGAGAGGGGGCACAGAATGAGCGTGAAATTAAAACATTTGCACAAACTTAGGCCCAAAAGGCATGGGCTTATAGATGTCTGGCTGTAAGGTGTAAGGATGGTGAAAATAAACATAGGAGAGAGGACATGAGATGGGGAACATGAGGGAACGGATAGTAATTTGAAGAGCCCCTATAAATCCCCATGTCTTCATCTGCTATTGTCTTTTTTACCTGTAAATGCTCCATACTCTACCTTTACTGTGATCTCCCTCTTGCTTCTGGACACCTTTGCCCCTCTCCTCCTCTATTTTTTCTTTGTTCTCCCCCAAAAACCCACCTCAAGAGGAAAATTTTAGAACCTTAAAGACAGTGGCTGATTTCAGGAGGTCAAGGTGAAAAACAATGGAACTTTGATGACCGTTGGAGCAAGAAACCTTGGCACAACCGTGTCCTTTGATCACCACTGGAGCACCATGCTACCTCTCACTCTGCCTTCCACCCACATCATCTGCACTAAAGATACCGTGGACATCGAAAAAATTCTGTCAATGCCCATGTGACGAAAAACTTCAAGTGGCATTCCCTTGACCCTCTACCCCACAAACACCTACTTCAATGCATGGACTTCTCAAAACCTGCCACCAGCACTGTACTGGCTGTGCCATCAGTGCCTAGAATTCTGGGAGGATTGATATCCACCGTGAAAACCGAGATGAGACACCAATCAGTTTATCCTAATGCTACCCTGTGACAGACAACCTTAGCTATCACACAAAAACTGGGATTAACATCCTCTAGTATTGCACTGAATTTTGGGATACACAAACTCTGCCATTGCTAAGCATTCTGTAATGGACTAACTCCAACATCACACCGAATTCTTGAATGGATGACCTCTGAAATTGTATACAATCCTAAAATACAATGCCTCTCCTTTCAGATAGATTTCTGGAATGGACGACTGTTACTATCACAAGTAATTCTGTGGGCAAGCATGCCTGCCATGGAATGCTGGCATGAATCGCCTCCTTAGGATACATTCCTGGGATGAGTGATCTATAACCCAGCATGGAACCTGGGATGGATACACCACATTGAACCCTGGAATCTATGAAGTTCTCTACATAGGTCTCTAGGATAGTTGACCTCACATTCTACAGAGAACAAAAAGATGATCCTTCCGTTCTGCTGCATGGAGTCCAAGTAAATATGATATCCACAACCACCACTGCATGGAAACCTAGGAGAACCTATTCCACTACTAACTGCACTTTGTGAAAATTATTTTTTTCCTTTAATTTGGAATCAGTTTTGAGAAAATATCTAAATATATATCTATATATGTCTATTAAAGAATATACGATAACCCGGCTGTCCTAGTTCTTTGTACCTTTCTTATTTTTATTTTGTTGGTATAAGCAAGCAGGGTTTGTGTTACAATAGTGAGGCAACATTATGCAGTAGGGTGTGGTGGGACAGTCTTATTGAAAGCTATATGAGGTCCAGAGAGGGGGACAGGTTTTACAGTGAAGTGAAGGACAACGGCTGAGTGCCTGAAGGAGAATAGTTTAGTGCAGGACGGGGGGGACAGGTGGAGTAGAAAAAACACAAATACTTGAGGGTGCTGGAAAATGAAAATGGGCAAGTGACTTAGAGTGCACTGTGGAAGTGGGCAGAATGTGTTTGCAGGAAATGAAGTGAATTAAGTTCACTTAGGAGTGGTAGAGAATACTGGAGACATGAGTGAGAAGTAGTATGACAAAGTGACATTGTGGCAGAACAAGCTAATGTGTAGATGAAGGAGGACTGTGCAAGGGAGGCAGACAGCCGGAAAGAATGCAGAGTGCTTGAAGAAAAATACCAGCAGAAATGGAGACTAGGCCTATCTGCTCCTACAGAAAAGGTGTAAATGCAACAACCACTAAGTCCTGAATTCTAAGGAACCAAATAAGTTACCAGTTCCAGCTGCTTCAAAAAAAGACAAAACCATCACCACTCCAGCATGATGTACAGTCTTTAAATCACACGTTCTATCTTGCCAAGGCCAGGACACAAGCCTGACTTGGGAGAAGTGGCTGTTCACTCTCAAATGATGGAAGCAAGCAAGGTCCTTCCCAAAGAGAATAAACAACCTGCAGGGGTGTCCAGATAAGCAGAGATCTGCCTAGAATTTCCTTTTGCAGAAACCTGTGCTGTTGAGACGACTAGTCTCTTCAGTATGTTTTTGACTTCCAAAAACTGGTAAGTTGTTGCCTAGCAGTAGGTTTTGTGTTGAAATTTAAGGTTAAAAGTGTGTAATGCCATGTATCACGTGCACATGCTTGGTACAATTTAGCAATCTCGTGTGAGCCTTGGAACATTACAAGTCGTTTTTCTTCAAAGAAGTTTCAGTTTCGAGGTGCCTCGCAACACCTCATTAATACCCACAGTGTAACAGTGAACAGCACCACCATGGCCAATTTGTCATCCTGACCTCTTGTTAGTGGAACATCTCCCCGCGGTGAACAGTGACTTTGCAGATCTCCTTTGTCTGAGTCATCGGCACACACAAAAATGGGAGGTCAACTCACAGGGGCTCAGTCATTACTTTCAGCGTTGGGGCACACCAATGACCTGTTTGCATCCCAGAGAACACAAAATACCCAACATTCACATCAAGCTAATTCTCTTGTTGCCCCTGGGCAGTGCTCTATGGATCAGCTTGTCTGAGATATTTAAAAATGCTCTTCCCCGCTCCCACTGATTTCATATACAGTCAGGAAAATGCAGCAGGCACCTGCGGCACTCATGTTATTGCTCCGACCTGTACACAGAAGCCATGGTTCTCCCTACTGCTTGACACACTCACAAAACACTGAATGTTCCTGCGGCATTCCAACCGCAAGTCCCCAATCTTGTGAGATGACACTAGGAATTTGGATATTTGCAGATTCCACACGAAAGCATACATATTTCAAAGGAAGCTACAAAACCTTCAAAGTGTGCATGTAGTCCTGCCAAATGGAAGCATTTTGTTCATTATTGTCTTCCCATGCAGCCCGTAAATGCCACAGTAGAAAACATTTTTACTTATTACGTCTAATAAAGTCAGGGCAGGCCTCCTCTTCCATTTGGGTGCATGTAGCAGCAGCTGCTGCTTACCTCCAAAATAACCAATACCAGTCAATTTTAAATACGTACAATTAAGTAGTAGTTAAAAAGGTACTGCCTCCTAGCTTACTTTTATGGATTCTTAAAGTTGTACTTAGTAGACTTTGGCTTTGCAAACACGTTTCTCTCACAGATATTGCCAGTGAAGGAATCTTTTATACAGGTGCACAATGATATGGTTATCCTAAGTACCCATCCTCATTTTCTTGCCTAATATCCTCTGTGTTTGATATCAGTCAGTGTATTGATTTGCCTTCCTTCTTTCAGTGCCCACAGTCGGAAGCAGAAAAGCATTGTATACTTTGGATGTTAAATGAGCCCTTATGTACATTACTGTTAGAAATTGGGTCTCTAGTTGGCAGAGGTATGTACCCTGTCCAAGTACGGACCCCAATCCTAGTCTTGGTAAGCTATATACACGCTGAAAGATAACCTATGTTCAGCCTCTGGTAGCTTGGCACAGAGCAGTCAGGCTTATCTAAAGAGGCAATGTGTAAAGTATTTGTGTAGCTTGCACAGTAACACAATGAAAACACCACAAAAATACTCCACACAGATTTTGAAAAATAGATATTTCTTGAGAAAATTAAGACTAAAACGTCAAAATCCAATAAGTAGACCTGGAGTTATGAATTTTTAATGAATAAACCCCCAAATAATGCTTAGAAATCAATAGCGCTAAGGGGTTAATTGAAGTCGTGCTAGACCGGGGTTAATCTAAAGTTCAGGCTGACCGCGATGGAGAGTAGGCCGGTTACAGGACACATGCAAGTCCCACTGACAAAGTACCTTAATTGGAGCAAGCGTCAACGTCGAAGACTCTATGCAAGGAGTGGAGGAGGTGCTTGGTTGTTCTCGTGGATGGAAGCGAAGTGTCTGCACTAATCCGCACAGTTGATGAAGGCTTCATTCCAGTCCTGTCTGCCATGCTATATGTGGGGGGTAATCAGCCCTTTGTGTGGGATATAGGACACTTTCTTTACAGGTGTAAGTGTCAGCTTTCCTCTCTCTTTCTGCCTATAAAAGCTACCAGAATGTAAATGAATGCAGATGTTGGCTCTGTCACGCCCACCATTCCTGTGTTTGTGGCTATCTAGAGGTAATGTACAAAGTGTAGCTGTCCCCAACCCCAGACATGTATTGGAGACCGGCTGCAATGTACACAGAGGAGTAAGAGCAGAGAAGTGTTCACTTTCTAAAAGTGGCATTTGTAAAACAGTAATGTTAAATCCAACTTTACCACTAAAGAGGATTTATCATTATCATTCCAAAGATATGAAACATGATTTATCTACTCCTTTCTAATCAGGAAATACAGCTTAATAGTGTTTTAAGGAATTCCCAATGCTTGCCTCTGAGAGGAGTAGGTCTCACAGTAGTGAAAAATGAATGTAACTGTTTGTTAATACCAGGGTTTGTAAAACTTAAAAGTACATGTCCTACCTTTTAGTTACACAGCACCCTGCCCTAGGGTTACCTAGGGCCTACCTTAGGCGTGACTTATATGTAATAAAAAAGGGGGTTTAAGGCTTGGCAAGTGGTTTTAAATGCCAATGCAGAGTGGCAGTAAACTGCACAAACAGGCCTTGCAATGGCAGGCCTTAGACCGGTTCGAAAGGCTGCTTGTGTGGGTGGCACAACCAGTGCTGCAGGCCCATTAGTGGCATTTAGATTGCAGGCCCTGGGTATATTGTATACCACTTTACAAGGGACTTGCAAGTAAACTAAATATTCCAATCAGCTAGACACCAATGTCACCATGTTTAGGAGAAAAGCACATGCATCGGTTAGCCGTGGTAAAGTGCTCAGAGTCCTAAGGCCAACAAAAAGATACAGCAAAAAGTGGAGGTAAACAGGTAAAATGGGGGAAGATCACCCTACGGATGACCGATCTAACATGTGCCCCCCCCCTTGCCCACAGGTGAAATTGGGAAGATCTACCAACCTTCAGGGAGTTCTCATCACTATAGCAGAAAAACCTGGGTAGACTGTCAGCATTGGTGTTATCTACCCCTGGTCTGTGTTCCACCCTGAAGTCCATACCCTGTAGGGAGAGATGGAGCACCTCAACAATTTTGGATTCTCACCCCTCTTTTTGCATGAACCACCTTGGGGACCTGTGGTCAGACTAAATCAGGAAGTGAGTGTCAAACAGGTATTGCCTCAACTTCTTCAGTGACCAGGCCACAGCAAAAGCTTCTCTCTACAGCACTCCACCTCGGTTCCCTGGAACGTAACCTCCTGGAGAGGAATGCCGCGGGTTGGTCCAGGCTTTTTACTTTGAACTGTGATAAATCCACCCCTATGCCATGTTCTGAGCATCTGTTTGAATGATAAACACATTGGAGAAGTCAGTTACAATACAGTTTGGCATGCCTTTGTCCAAGTCACATTTCTGGGCTGCGTCTTAGAAGTCTCCTCCTTCAAGGGGGGGCAACAATGGTGCCATATCCGTTGACAAACCTGTAGTACCCAGTCAGGCCCAAGAATGCTCTGACCTCAGTCTGGGGTGGGGGGGTATCTCCGGCCTTGGTAGACTTGGCCTGGAGGGACTGCAACTTACCCCTGTCTACCAGCTGTCCCAAGTACACACATACCCTGCCCTATCTGGCACTTACTGGCCTTGATTGTTAGGCCTGTCTGTTGCAGAGCCTGAAGCACATCCTGGAGGTGGAAAAGGTGGTCCTTCCAACTACTATAGACCGCTATGTCATCCAGGTATTCAGCTGAGAAGGCCTAAATACCAGCACGTACCTCGTTCACCAGCCTTTGATGGTGGGAGGAGCATTCTCTAGTCCAAAGGGCATTGCACAAAATTGGTAGTGGCCCTCTGAAGTGGAGAAGGTTGACTTCTCTTGGCAACTTCTGTTAGGGCCATCTGCTAGTACCCTGATGTAAGATCAAAGGTAAATAAGTACTGGGCAGCCCCTAACCTCTCAATAAGCTCATCAGCCCGAGGATGGTATGAGCATCTGTCTTTGTCACAGAGTTTAGCCCTCTATAATCCACACAGTCCGTCAGTTCAGGTGTAGTGCCCGGTGGGACAGCTTTTGGTACCAGAACCACAGGACTGGACCAGGGGCTACTGGAGTATTCTATCACCCCCAACTCCAGCATTATACAGACTTCGCTCTTTATGCTTCCCCTTATCTGATAACCTGTAAGATTTATTCTTAATGGGGAGATGTCCCCTGTGTCCACATCATGGATACACAGGTGCTTAGACCCAAGAATAAAGGAGAAAAGAGAGGAGTACTGTCTCAACACTTGGTGGCAGGAGTAAGGCTGGGGAAAAGGGTTACTCCTTCCACAGACCCATCTTTCTCCTTGAAATGTTAGAGGTTCTCTCTCCTCCTCCTCCTCTTCTCTATCTGTCACCAATAGCATGGTGGTCTCAGACCTCTCAAGGTGGGGTTTGAGGAGATTTATATGAAGTGCCATGTGGGGTTGCCTGTGGGTCTTAAGGTCCACCAGGTAGATGGCCTTACCCTTCTTCTAAATCACCTCATAGGGCCCAGTCCAACGGTTCTGGAGGGCCCTATGTTACACAGGTGCCATAACTCACACGTGCCCAGGCTGCATCTCCACAGTGGTAGAATTTTGGTCATACCACTCTTTCATCACAGCCTGACTGGCTTCTAAATTGTCTGAAACTTGGTTCCCCAACTGAGCCATTTGTCTCCTGAAGGCCAGCATGTAGCTTACTACATCCTGGGGAATCTACATGGGAGCCTGCTCCCACCCTTCTTTGACCAAACTCAGAGGTCCTCTAACAGGATGCCCCTGCAGAAGCTCAAAGGGGATGAAGCCCACTCACTTCTGTAGTACCTCCCTGTAGGCAAACAGGCATGGTAGGAGGGCGTCCCATGTATTCCTCAGGGCCTCAGGTAGGCCTCTAACCATGTCCTTCAGGGTCTTGTTGAATCTTTCAACAAGCTCATTTGTTTGTGTATGGTAAGGAGTAGAGAAGTTGTAGGTTACCCCACACTCCTTCCACATTGATTGCATGTATGCAGACTTGAGGTTTTTGCCCCTGTCAGACACAGCTTCCTTGGGGAAACCCCCTGGGGATTCATAGGCCCAACAATGTTGATGTCCACCCGCCCAAAAGGTGCGTTAGCGATGGGCAAATGATTAAGGGGGGCTTTCAGCTTCTTCCTTGTCTGCACACTGGCCTGGCAGGTTACACAAGACCTGCAGAATGCATCTGAGGAATTATTGTTCCTAGGCCAATAAAAGTGTGGGACAAGTCTTGCCTTGGCCCAGGTGTTCTGCCAGGGTAATCATCTGAACCGGCTCCTGTAGGAAGGCCCTGTAGTATTGGAGTACCACCTAAGCCCTTGCTGTCCCATCCACAGAAGCCTTAAGCTCATTGTAAAGGAGGTTGTCCTCCCTAAGCTCATTGTAAAGGAGGTTCTCCTCCCAATAAATCTGATAACTCCCAGTGTTCTATTCCCATAAAAGGCCCATGTAGGGAAGCAGCATATTTCTTACATTGTCCTATTTTTAAGCTGTGAACTTTTGCACATATTTACCTACATGACAATGTTGGATTTGTTTCTTCGAAACTACCTTGTTTACACATCTAGCTTTGCACAACATTATCACGATGCCTCGAACATCATGTTCTAGGCTTCTTTAGACACTATGTACAAATGTCATCCTATCTTCATCCAAGGGGCGACAAGACTATCTACTTATCCATAATACTGCTAATCTACACGTACATCGCAAGGCTGCTTTATTCTTACTTCTTAGCGCTTTACATGAGCACCAGTTGCGTAGACTGACAAACTCATTTTATTAGGCACAGGGAGGTTAAGTAATTTGCTCAGAATCACAGGATGTTGAGCGTCCCTGCTGAGACTCTAACCCGGTTCCCCAGCTTCGAGGTCAACCGCTCTAGCCGTTAGGCCACATCTTCTCCCCTGTACATCAAACGTGGATTGACCTTATGGACTGCACACACCTACAAGTAGGGCTGTTCAATGTCATGCTTGGTAAAGCACTCAGAGGTACCTACTGTGATTCTTTGGTGTTCCAGTTGCAAAGTGCTACCGTTGTAATATATGCCACTCTACCTTTGCAAGGACTCTAACATTTTATTTAGACACTGTAAGAAGCTGTAGTATTAGTTGAGGGGGTGGTAGCTTGGCACAAAGAAGTCAGGCTTAACTTAGAGGCAATGTGTAAAGTATTTATGCAGAACTCAGACAGCTTTCTATTGTAAATAATGAACATCCTGATAGATTAGCAGAGTAGGCACTTCAGCTCGCACCAAGGGTCCCTGCATGCTGAGACTTTACCACGCAGCGGTCTGACAGCTCCGTGAGGGGGTATCCAGTTTGTGACCAAAATAGGCTTCTACATTCTCTCTCACCAGGTAATGGCGTTGGCTCGTCCCTTGGGGAGGATTCTTGGCTATACACCTACACACACTCTAGGCATGCGCAGAGTAGGGTTTGCATAGTAGGAGTACGCCTGATTACTGCATTGTTTATATGCCTGCATTTATACACTGTTTTAGCACCATGATAGAACTGTATCTACTATTTACGTTTTTGATTCTTGCAATCACTTTCATCTGCTTCTGTCTACTGATTTCCGCAACACATGTATTCTATACCAGACTAACGTTGGTTCAATAAATATATTGAAAACGTCCCACTGTGTATTCGGTATATTTCTCTGAGCATGAGTGAGTAAGCAAAAAGTTCTGATCTGTTTCCACTATCTGAGGGGTCTGGGTTGTCCTGTTCAGTGTTTGCTAGTAACCATTCGCTCCTTGGTAAGGTTAGGGTGTCTTTGGGTGGCACCGTGAGCTAGTTGGTTTATAATCAAACATATCTTGCGGGGATGTCTAGAATCATTCTGGGCACCAAGCCCCTAGTTTTTATTGTCCAAACAAATACGCAGATCCTACGGATTAGTAGGAACTACACGACATGGTGCCGCCAACGTTGGTTGGGTTCTTATTTAAAAGTCTATCTGAGTAGTTCATTCGTGCTTTCTCAGAGATCCCTAATAACCTCCAAACCGGAGACGTCTGTGTTGGGAAGGGGAATTCGCCTCAGCTGAGTAGGTATACCCTATGTATTGGCTGTAGGTTACTCAAGCTTATAGGATAAACATTATTTCCACATTGTGCTAACCTTATTTCCATAAATTAATTTGATACCTTTCTTTTTAACAATGACCAAACAAGTTGAGGACATTGAAGAACAAGTAGTTACACTAAATATTACCGAAAATTGCAGACATGCAGTTACTATGAAATTAGTACATTACGGCCTCCCAGCAACGGGTGGAGACGTTAGCTTTGTGGTCGAGGCACACGAAGCATTCAAAACCGAGGTATTCTACTCTTGGGTTACATTCCCGCCTGCAGATGCTGGCACAAAAATGTTTCACACTTACATTGAAACTGAAACAACAGAGGAATACTTTCCATACGTGGACATAGAAATTCCATTAACTTACCAAGAACATATAAATTGGTTTAAAGGCTCCCTCCCCCATACTGAAGAAAATGTGAGGCTAGGTCCACTCAGTAAAGGAGGAGCGACCTGGCCAGCCTAAGCTGCTTATGCACCGCATCCTAATCTTGCTAATTTAAATACAGCAGAAATAAGAATATTATACAAAGACCTAGTATAAATGTACAGAAACTTCATGCAGTAAATTATGCAAACACTCACAGTTAACCCTGTGCAGACTGCTCAGGCTGCACAACCACAACTGGCTCCTACGTGTATCAGCCCTCAAATGCTGTTGTGGGAAAAGTTCCCAACAGTCGGAAGCAAGTTCCGTTCTGGATAGCACCAAAAAATGGTCAGCTGGAAGCAATTTTTCCCCATACGGGCCGGCAGGAAAAACACAATATTTACAGTTTGCTTGCCGATGGGGATGGCTTTGCTGCCTTTTATACCAGAACACATGGTACCCCTTCAATATCCGTTCTACCTGAAGTGCTGAAACAAGTACAGAATGAGTACGGGGCAGCACCTGCCGTGGGCTTAGGGATAAAAATGGTAGGGGACTTTGACACAGTATCCTCTATATTGTTAGGTTACATAAAAGGGGAGGCAGCAGCGTTGGTTATAGACCAGTGCCTAAAGGAACTCCCTTCAAGCAAGCACCCGATTTTACCAAGAGAAAGTGGGATAATAAATAAAAGAATAAACAAAATAAAACATGATCATGGGGTGGGTCTCCTCCACAGGAACCAACTGAGATTTTTTTTTATTAAAGAAACTGTGATAATATTAGAAAGCCTGATAGGTATAAGGATACTGATGCACGTTCCTCTCATTCCATTCAGGATTTATCCAATACACGTTCAGAGAGAGCACAGATCTAAAGAGCATGTGAAGCCAAAAAGGGCGACACATCGCACTTCAGACTACATCATCAACAAAGAAGACCAAGAAAAGACTCCTAAACCTCAATTCAAAAAGAAGGTAGCTGGGATTAAAAGAAGATCTGCCTAGGCTACTGAAGACTCTGCTTCTGAACGGGGAGTGGGTTGTGACTATGCTGGACAGTGCAGCAGAAGTCACAATAGCTCGCCGGAATCTGATGGATTATCTGACGGTAGTAGGGCTGAGTGAGCATATCACGGTGGAAACACCTGATACAAGGATAAGTGTTCCCCCATCATTTATATGAAATTACACTACAAACATCAAGGCTCTCTTTTGGGAGAACCTGACATGTGGTTACAATATTCTTTTGGCTGAAAAGGATTGGCCACCTGAGTTCGTAACTGAGTGCCCAATGGGAGAAACTGTAATTTTACCAGCTTTTTCCGACCTAGTTCCAGAATCAGTTAAACATTCATACACGCAAGAGTGGGCGTTCGCGCTAGCCTCAGCACTATAATGAAATCATGTTGGGTGGGATGACCTGTTAAAGAAATACTAGATCAATTCGAATACAATTCCATGTGTAATAGAAAACTGCACCTCACCTATGAATAATCCCTTGTTTCCCATAATGAAACCGGACAATTCATACCGTCTGGTCTTAGACTATAGACATTTGAATACTTCCACATGCACATTTGCAGTACAAAATGGGCATAGTGCTACACTAATGAATAACATTGTGTGGAAGAAATACAAACTACACTAGATATCTCAAATTGAGTTTTTTGATGAAATATAGCGTGTGGAAGCAGATCCTTGACAGCATTCTCGGCGCTAGGTTCACAGCAGCAATTTTATCGTTTATCACATGGTTATAAGAATAGCCCTGGGCTGTTTTTAGCAAGAGTGACAGAGTTGCTTCAAAAATTTGATGAGGAGGCATTGTCCTAGGTAGATGATATTTATCTGACCAATGATGAGTTAATGGAACAGTTGGCTAGAGTAAACCACATGATTCTAGGATTTGTTCACCTGCGTTACAAATGTAATTTAAAAAAAGCAAAAATTGCGCACCTCAATGTCCCATTTCTGGCATACGAGTTGTCAAGTAAAAGCAAAAGCCTGGCAGCACATATTTTAGAAAAATGTGCAATGCTCCAACCTCCAACGACTGTGAAAAGACTTCAATCCATTTTAGGATTCTTAAATTTTGGCAGAACATACATTTGGGATTATGAAGAACGAGTTAAACCAGTCTATGACATAATCAGACCTGATTTTTCAATCAACATTTTACGATCTGTACAAGCTGACATGATAGCTTCCAAACATTTGCACACATGTGCAAACTTGACTAACCTGGTGATCCACGTAGTCGATGGACCAACCTGATATACCTACATCACTTTCAGTGAAGGTAACACCTTACCCAGTGCATACAAATCACATTTGTACACAAATGCTGAAAAGCATTTTGCACTCACTTAGAAAATTCTCACTGCGGTCCAGACTGCTGTAGTGAGAGAGAGAGAGAGAGAGAGAGAGAGCGCACTGGCTCAGGGTAAGCGAATAATAGTTGATACCCCAGTACCGACTTTTGAGGCCGTTACCAAAACAAGCGGTCCAAACGCCAAAGCTTTACATCCAAGATGGATACACCAGGCCAACTCTCTCACTGCAAAAGATGTAGACTACAGATTTGATTCTACACTACAAACCCAAGCATTCCTGCAGAACAAACAGGAAAATCCTCTGCCCAATTAAATAATGCCTCTAGATCAATGTGAATACATCATTTATACCGATAGATCTGCTTCAACCTGCCGTAGGGATACCTCAACAATATTCCGCAGCACGCGCAATCCTAAGGGGCGCATGCATGACGGAAAGCTCTGTCCTGAAAAAATACACACTCCATCCCTAGGGGACTGTACAGCATAGCTGGCAGAACTAAAAGCCCCGATAATGGCACTACAAAGTACAGATCCCATATTCCCCACACTCCTAGTGTGAAATTCATACTACTGTGTTCGGCCTATAACAAATATCTTCACTATTGGAATCACAATGGATTGCGAGATTCAAAGGTTTCCACAATCAAGCACAAGATGCTTTGGCAACAAGTGGGAAACATGAAAAAATGTGTGCCAAGGGCTAATGTTATCCATACATTGAGTCATCAACGTGTTGGTGTTCGTGTTGAAGGGAATTCTATGGCCAATGAGTCCGCAAAGACAACAGATGCACTGCTACCATTGCTGCAATCACTCGTTCTATTACGAGATTAGACAGAGACATCATGGTGGCTGTCATTGCCGCATGCAACGACACCCACCTGCCGAAAGGCTTTCCCTACTCCTACAAGTTAGATGCACAGAACATACTGTATGCTCAGATTCCAGGAGTGGGGGATAGGGTTATACCAAACACTGATCGTAGATTAAGACTGATACTAGCTGCCCATGAGGGTCTGGCATCGCTATTGTTTGCCAGGTGTTACCATATAGACCAAAGACTTTGTCCTTAAATGCGATATCTGCTAGCACATGAAAGGTTCCACTGTTGCACGTCCAGTGCAGACACCTCTATTGATCTCAGACAAGCCTGTGGCTAGTGTTTATTTGGACCACTGCGCGCCCCTTATACTCAGATAGGGTGTACAAGTATATCTGGGTGGCAGTGGATTCATGCTCCAGATTCCTGTGGGTTTGGCCACTGCACACGGCTGACGCTTGAACTGTTATAAAGGATTTGCTAGTCTTTATCAGGACATATGCAATTGGCAGACTACATTCCGACCAGTGACGGATGTTTAGCTCTCGGGCTTACAAAGAAGCCATGGAAAGTTTGGCTGTGGCCTTGCGGTACTTCTCCCCCTACCATCCCGAGGGGAATTCGGTAGTTAAGAGGAAAAACCGTGACTTAAAGCAGTCCTCAACAGCAAGGGTATTAGGCTCGGGTGGCAGTTGGGTTAATCACATATATGGGGACCAGAGGGCACTCAATAACATGCCAAGAAAGTCCTTGGGGGTCATACTCACTATGAAGTCCTGTTTGGGCCGAGAATGTGGGTGCCAGACCTCAATAGTGTCAGCACATTGGCGGCGGAAACACCATTTGACATTAATGCACATTTGCCCGTTTAACAGGAACTCAATGAATTCCCGGTCTTACAGAGAAACATCCAAGTAAAACGCAACGCCACTGGGGAAGTGAAGGTAGTTCCGGCAGGAACCATCAGAGTCCTGAAGATTATGGAGTTGGTCAGTGAAAAAATAGTGGACAAAAAAGAATTTGGGCCATTTTACAGAGTGCTTGTACCTGGCCTGGCTGTTGAAGGTACTAGAACTGTACTTCTTCTGCCTCTTGCCGGCCGTCGAGGCAAACGATTTGTCTCCATTGATCTGATCAAACCACACTATGTTGCATATTCTCAACTATAGGACAGTGGGCTCCTGGGTAGCTGCCGCACTCCTCTCACTATCGCACAGGAAGTTCAGATGGAAGCCTTAACCTCTTCGACGCCGATGACGGAACGGTTCCGTCATGCACGCCGGTTGGGCTGTGCTTATGACGGAACCGGTCCGTCATGGCCCCGCCCGCGCTCAGAACTTTCAGCACTGCGCGGGAATCCGCGCAGCACTGAAGAGGCTAATGTCAGCAGAAGATTCCACTCCAACGAGAAGCTGTAAACAACAATGAAGTGATACTTCTCCCTGTTGAAACAACTACAACCACAATCAACAAGTACAGAAATTTCAATTTGAAAAATTGACGCTTGCTATCTGAATATGCCACAGATCGTGTCATCTACTGGTTCTGAAAAACTTGCTGAGCTGCCAAAAATAGACCAGACAGCGTCTGGCTACTTTGTGCATTATGACGACTTCTCATCGAATTGAAGTGAACCTGAGCTGCCACCCCCGCTTCTCCCTTTCAAGCTGCGAGTGTATACTCTATCGTTGGCTGAAAAAGACATATGTTGTGGTTCCATGGATGCATCTCTGGATTACAATTGGATTACCTTTCCTGGTCATCTGGATTGGTTTGGTAACTAACTTTTTCCTACTTCTGAATGGACACTATCTCCCAGAACGCTCTGCAGTACAACTTGTGAACTTAGTTTTAAAAGCACATGCATCATCACACCGTGAACTAAGGGACCTGTCCCTGGTGAACATTACAGCAGTTCCAGAAGGAATAGTGTGGGTCAGGGTATCCTATGATGTGTATGGTCCTACTGAACTTTTGCAAATTCCATATTTGTTTAAAATGTCTTTGAATGATCTCATCACCTCTAGTACTTTCTCTGATGTTTGGGACATTGAAACTGTGCACAATTTGCTTGCAGATCTAGCGCAATCTGTTGCATTTTCTAATGATGAATTGTATGATGGTACATCTAATTTTGGCAACATGTTCTGTTATCAACATTATGGTCACCATTTCTTGCATAAGGTTAGTATCACACACACTGTTTATAATTACACTCAATGGGACCACTGCCCAACACCGCCGAAAGGTAGTTCAAAAAACATTTGCTCAAAAGTTTGCTTATTTTTCTGGTTTTGACACATCAGACCCAGCCTCTTATTATTATAGGCTTGCACCTACACCTGCAAAGAAAAATATGCTAACAAACACCAAACTGATATACTCTGCTTCCTTTATTTCCCAACTGTCTGTACAGGGTTTTGACTTTTGGAAAGACACCATAGAGACAAAATCTGTCTGGGGGCAAAAGATTTGCAGGTTCAGGGAATTGAGGCCTTTTTTAGAGCATGCCTCATACCTCATCAAATGATATTCCTGAATAAAACAGTGCAACAAACTTCCTGTCTTGGATTAGCCAAGATGAACGATCTGAACACACCTCGTATTCCTGTACTCTCGTGCTTCGGGAACTGCCAGCACTTAACACACTTCAATGAGGATACTCTAGATACCATGATATGTAATGGTTCTTAAAATTCATCAGACCCCAATTGGAAGGGATGGTTGAATTGGCCCGTGGACAGAAATGGGTGTTAATCTAGATTCTTGGGAAACACCAAAGGATTTCTGATCAACAGGCCTGACCAGCAATATGTACAATCAGAACACTCGGAGGTGATGTCCTATAGTGTTCAGAAGTAGTGCCTTAATTTTCTAAAGACCTTAACACTCTCCCAGGTGAAGCAAAACTTGGCCCTTCTTTCTGATGACATGGATCTCAGGGATGTTTTTTATTAAGTCCCAGGAACCCACGTCAAAAGTGTTTCTTCTACGGAATATACAATGAGCTGCAGAAAATTTCTCATCCGGAAGCTGCTGAGAGACTGTGCGAGATTGATAGGGTTAATTTAGAAAAGGCTTTGGATGACCACATTATCATCCAGAATGTTTTCACTGGACAACATAGGATTGTCTGCAATTGAGATAACACAGCACAATGTCGATTTTACAGCATGGACAATCACAACTACGGTCCATTATGCTAAGTAGAGGTGGGCAGAATTTGCGTAGTCGCGCTACGCAAAGCTCAGCGAAACGGTAAAATATCTCTGTGAGCATGCAGACATTCCGCGAACACGCGGAATAGCTTGTTTGCGATGCTTTTTTCCTGTGCTCGGGGAGGGGGGGAAATATCTCACGAACACGCATTTTGAGAACGCGAACAAGCAAAAAATCCCACGAAGCTGCGGAATGCAGACTTTTGGGCAAATCTGCTTTCTCAGCGGAACGCAAAGTTACCCAAATTCCGTGAGCGGAACGGAATTTACCGCCCAGGCCTACTGTTAAGCTGGATGTTGCAAACACTATGTTCTGCCCACATGCCTTGGCATTATATCAACAATAGTACTCTGTTTTCTGAATATGATCTAACAGACAGATAGTAATGGCACGCAAAGACGCAAAATTAACCATGTTGCACATTGAAAAATTAGACTAATTAACTTTTACTGTGGTTGAGACAACGTCCGCAGACTGGATATCCATGGTTACATCACCCTACCGGTCACGACTGTCCAAGTTCAATATTGTCTCCAATACCAACGGGTAGGTAGGTATGAAGCGCATGGGGAAGGTTATGTGCATGAGTATTGGAAATTACCGTTAAGGGCTTAAATGCAGGAATGGGGACACAGAAGTTTTCCTTAGTGGTTCAGACTGTGACGATGCATTAAGTGGGTCTTTAATTTGCAAAGGCATTTCTTTTCACGGGGCATGCAATGCTTCGGTATGGAATTTGGTTTTCTATCTGAAGAGTTCTCCAGCTGTTGTGATTCATCCAGTTTTTAAGCTGCTCTCGAATGAGAGCTATTTAATGCTGAATGATCAAGGTTGTTGCGGTATGGAACCGGGCATTGCTGATCTAATGACTGTTAATTCCATAGTCACTTGTTGCACACAAGTACTGTTTCCACTGGCCCACACAGATAAGGAGGCAACTCTATGGCCTTCAATAAATGTTTCCAACGTATGGTTTGATTGTCTGAGCAAACTGAAAAGCATGCTTTTTCAAAAGGATTTGGCCTTAGCTTCAGCCCCAGAGACGTTTGATGTGAAGGTTGCAAAGTCCTCGTTTGAGATACAGACACTACTCCACACTAGCTCCCAGCTGCACTTTGGGGAGCTGGTCCACCATATCGTTAATATGTCTGATACGAAGGGGATAGTGCACTTTTTTATGTATCAGCTCTGGACTGGTTAGCACCTTTCAGATTATTTTCTGAGTTATACCATCTTTAATACTCTCCGTGTTGGGAAGTGTTTTTGGAGGGCTCCCGCTTGTCCTGCTACTTGTGGTAAGAATCCTGATTCTAATTTTTCTGCTCCACAATGGCCGTCCCAGTTCAACCTGGAATGAAGACAGCACTGCTTGTGCTGCGATGCAGTGAGTGCATGGTACACTGCTTTGGCACACCTCGGCTTCAAGAACTGAACGAGTACTGGTTCTTGTCCTTCAGGCCTGTTTGGCTTTACTGCATAAACCCTGCATTCCGCTGTCTGCTATGCGGCCCAATCGGTTGCGCCACTGGACACTTAGGTACTGATAGACACCTTAAAGGCTCATGGGTATTGTTGTCTCCTGTGTATTCCATTGCTGATGGATGTATTATTCGAGCCATCCTGGGATGTTTTGGCTCCCAGTGAAATGGACACTGGCTCTACGATATGCGCACAGGATGTAGTCCCTCCCTCAGCGGCTACTATGGGAACTGGATGGAATCATCTTTGCTCGAAAAACCTGCTTCGAAGTGCGTCTCTGGAATCGTCCTTCGCGGTTGTGGGCCACAGCACTGTTGCTTCTACCACTCGGAACACATAAAAATTGGCTTTTCTGTTTTGGAACAATTTAGCCTGTGTTTTAACTAACAGATTCAAAATTGTTTTGTTTTATTTTTCTAGGCACCATGGCTTTCTGAGTGCCTAGGATGTGAAATAGTAGAATGACTTTAGGCTTTAATATGAAGATTTTTAAAGAGGAACCTGATTTTAAAAGATTTTAAGAGTAGTTTTTAAAGTTTTTTAATTTTATGTCATTATAGTCTGCTGGTTTTTAGGCCGAGCCTAGCACAGCTTGCATGCGCTGCACTGCGAGACTTTATGTAAGGGCTTCAAAAATCTGACCACACGCCCATGCGTGTGCTTTTGTTTTTGTCACAAGCTATTTGCCTTTGTGTGCGTCTTTCTAACAAAGACAGCACGCAATTGGGCAAAGGCGGGTGCATGTCCCGCCTTTGCTCCGCCCGCGGCCTAATGCTTGCGGCCTAATGCTTGCGGTTCCCTGCACGGGCGCCATCTGTTTTGAATTATCGTGCCCTGCGCGATAATTCAAAACAGATGGCTCGCTACTTTCAAACCCTGTGTTGCTTCTGTCCAAACTCCCCCATGTCGCCTCCACGCCACTATCAGCACTTCTCTATGTTGCTTCCACACTCCTTCAGACCTTTCATGGTGCTTCCACCTCCTGTTGATTCTGCTACTTTAAAAACAAGCATAGGCATAGCCAATAGGTCTCGCCTTTGGGATCTTATATGTGTTTAGCCATGCAACAGTTGATGTTTTTGCACCAAGGACATTGTGCTGCATAAGTAAAAACTTATACGGTCCCAAAAGCGAGACCTATTGGCTATGCCAATGCTTGTTTAGATAGCTTTCATATATCGACCCTTAGTATTAGGAGTGGGTGCTACATTCCCGGGATAGGCCAATGTAGCGAAGCGGCTTATTTCTTACATTGTTCTATTCTTCAGCTGTGAACTTTTGCACAAATTTGCCTACGCCACAATGTTGGATTAGTTTCTTCGAAACTACCTTGTTTACACATCCAGCTTCGCACTACATTATCATGATACCTTGAACATCATATACTAGGTCTCCTTACGCACTATGTACTGATGTCGTCCTATCTTCATCCACGGGGCGACAGGGCTATCTACATATCCATAACATTGCTAATCTACACATACATCGCAAGGCGGCTATCTATTATAAAAAATGAGCATCCTGATAGATTAGCAGAGGAGGCACTTCAGCTGATACCGGGGGTCCCTGCATGCTGAGACTTCACCACGCAGCAGTCTGACATCTCCGTGAGGGGATGTCCAGTTCATGACCAAGATGGGCTCCTACATTCTCTCTCACCAGGTAATGGGGTTGGCTCGTCCCTTGGGGGGGTATTCTTGGCTATACACCTACACACACTCTAGGCACGTGCAGTGTAGGGTTTGCATAGTAGGAGTACGCCTGATTACTGCTTTGTTTATATGCCTGCATTTATACACTGGTTTAGCACCATGGTAGAACTGTATCTATTATTTACATTTTTGGTACTTGTAATCACTTTCATCTGCTTCTCTCTAATGATTATCGCAGCACATGTATTCTATACCAGAATAACGTTGGTTCAATAAATATATTGAAAACATTCCACTGTGTATTCTGTATATGTTTCTGAGCACAAGTAAGCATGAGTGACTGAGCAAATGGTTCTGATCTGTTTCCACGATCCATGAGGGGGTCAGGGTTGTCATGTTCATTGGCTGCTAGAAACCATTCACTTCTTGGTAAGGTTAGGTAGTTTGAGGTGGCACTGTGAGCTAGCTGGTCTATAGGCCAACATATCCTGCAAGGGTGTCCAGAATCAGTCTAGGCACCAAGCCCCTAGTTTATATTGTCCAAGCAAATGCGCAGATCCTACGGATTAGTTGGAGCTATACAACACCAGAGGCATCATCTGCTGCTTGTGCTGCAGCCTGTTTCCTCATGCCCTCAAGTTTAGGAGACATCCTCTGTGTCCCACAGAACTCCTCCTTGGTTGATCCTCATTCTACATGCCATCCAGCAAGTGTAGGTAGGTCACCAAGGGAAGCAGTGCCCTCCTCAGTGGGCTCCGGGACACCCACCGCAGGTGCCCCATACACCTCACTGGGAAGACACTCAGTGGTTGGTTTTCTATGCCCTTTGCCTTTCCTCTTTTTAGCAGATGGCTGGGTCATTGTTCCAGGTTTTAGCTCTTTTTAACTCCCATACTGGGCAGCCAGGGAACTTGTTGTTGCACAGATCCAATCAGGTAACCCCTTCCTCCCAACATGAGCCTTGAGTTCCACTTCCTTCCAGATAGCTTGACGAGAGGCAGTCACTGCTACCCTCCGGTAATAGAGGAGCGCCTGGTGAAGGGCTCCGCTCTCGCTGCTACTAATCTGTGAATTCTACTACTGTTTAATTTTAAGCTGTACTTGCACTGACACTTTGTTAAGAGGAGCGCCTGGTAAAGGGCTCCGTTCTCTTTCGCTTGTTTATTTTACGCGCCAATTCCGTGCTTTTAAAATATCATCATCGTACTGTACTTTTTAAAATTGAATTGTCTTCTGCTTAACATGATTAAAATCTAGTACATCTAATCGATTCCCCTTACCTGCACTGTGTCCCCGGTCCACCGCCAACTATTTGGATTGAGTGGAGGGACGAAATATAGTGCCACAGGAAGTGATTTACGACTTCCGGGTCGGCCACCAATCAGAAGCTCTGCATCTGAATACTCAGCTGAAATTTAGATGCCTCCCGCGACGCGCAGCGGACGCGCGCAGCGGGCGCGCCGAAGGCAAGCCCGTCTGCGCCCGGACGGGGCCTGGGGCCAGAAACCCTGTCCAGAATCCTGCAGCTCACATCCTTAATAATATCCTGGTCCTCCGGCCTGTCCCCAAGCCTCACTGCTCACTCCTTATCCCTGACACAGCCCCTTATGGCTGTTCCTGCTGTGGTTTTACCCTCCCACCACCCCTCCATCTGAGCTCCTCCTGCCATGAGCCTAGCCTAACTCCACCTACGACCTATGGGAGTAACAAATCTCTCACTCCTTTCACTTTTCTTAGCTTAAACTGCCGCTCACTCCCAAAACATAAGGGAGATATTCTGACCACTCTTACGGACTTCCAACCTGATGCCCTCTTTCTAACTGAAACCTGGCTCAATGAGAGTTCCGGACCTGACATGGCGTATGCTCTTCCCCCAAACAATACTTACCTTGGAAAAAATCGCACTGACCGAATTGGTGGTGGCATAGCTATAATTTATAAAAACACTTTACACACGTAAATGGGAAGATTTGGACTTCAAGGACTGTGAAGCCGGGTTGTTCAAACTTCTGCTATCTCCCAATTTTACTCTCTCTGGGGCCCTTATTTATCGCCCCCCTGGCCCCGCTGGACCTTGGGCAGCGGTCTTCCCTGACCTTATTGCTCCCCTATTATTAGAAACCACCAACTTAATGATTCTAGGTGACCTGAATTTACATTTCAATGATGCATCCTGCACTACAAGCTCTACTCTCTCAGCTGATTTAGCTGCACTGAATGTTCTTTTACATAATTCAGGCCCCACGCATAAGGCAAGACACCTACTGGACCATATTTTCTCCAACCTTGCTATCATTTCCTGTAAACAAGCCATTCCCATTCCATGGTCTGATCATTTTCTTGTGGAATTTATGATTGAACAGAAACAAGGTCCGGCACTTTCCGCCCCTTTCGCCAAATCCAGTACCCATAGAAACTGGAAAAATATAGATATTAGTACTCTGAACTTAACGCTGAATAAAACTATGCCGACGATCACGAGTTTAAAAGATGACAGGGTCATCCACAATTGGCTAACCTCTGCCATTGATGAATGCCTTCCTCTATCCAATAAAAAGAATAAACAGGGCTACCAGCACCCCCCAGCCCCCTGGTTTTCAGAAATACTTAAAACAGAAAAAACTAAATGCAAAACCTTGGAAAGAAAATGGCGAAAAAACTATGAGCCAGGCAAAAAATCTACTTGCAAATTAGCCCTCCATAACTATCACCTAATGTGTAATACCGCTCGAGCCGAATACGCCACCCAGATTATTTTACAATCACAAAACTGCTGTTTGGAGTGGGAAAGGAGCTCTCGAGGTGACACTTGCCAACCCAAGCCTCCTGACCTTAACTCTAAAAAATGCAACGATCTCACAACTTTTTTTGTGGATAAAATAGACAAAATCTATTCTGAATTCCACAATCAATCTAATCATTCCGATGCCATTACAAAACTCTAATCCACCCACTCCTAACCTCCTCTTACCACACAGGAAATAACCCAAGCAAATAGTACCAATCTGCTTAATGAATGGTTTCCCATGGACATTGCTTCTTTTCATAATATTCTCACAAGCATTAAGTCCGGTTCCCCGCAGGATCCTATCCCCACTACTGTACTCCAAAAACTAGTTCCCCCCATACTTCTCTCCATCATGCAGCTCCTAAATATGTCACACATGGAAGCTGTTGTTCCTGCAACCTGGAAGCATGCAATGGTCCTTCCCTTGTTGAAAAAAGCCAACTCCGACCCTGAAACTCTCTCTAACTTTCGCCTGATCTCTCTGCTTCCCATTTTTCCCAAGATTTTGGAAAAACACGTTAATCTTCAACTGACCCAGTTTGTTGAAACCGGAAACATTCTCCATTCCTCCCAAACAGGCTTTCGTGCCGGTTTCTCAACAGAGTCGACCTTACTGGGTGTGACTGAAAACATCCGCCAATTAATTGACAAGGGAGAAACGGTAGCTCTTATCCTATTGGATTTAAGCGCAGCATTTGATACCGTTTCTCACTCCTCTCTCCTAAAAATTCTTAACACTAAGGGCATCGGCGGCAAGGCCCTCATGTGGTTGTCCAGCTTTCTATCCAATAGGACTTTTCAGGTCTTCTCCTCCACAGCTCTTTCCCAGACTCACGTATCCTCATATGGAGTCCCCCAGGGCTCCATTCTCAGTCCACTACTTTTTAACATATATGTTAGTCCTTTGGCTAGTATAGCAGAACAAGCTGGTCTGACTCTTTACTCCTACGCTGATGAAACTCAACTTATTTTTTCACTTTCCCCCAAAGAAACCTCCAACCCACCCTCCTTGCAAGCAGGACTATCTAAGATAGCCGACTGGATGCACACTAACAAACTCAAGTTAAATGGAGGTAAAACCGAACTCCTCATTTTTGGAAACAAAAATCGCTCTGGGGCCCCCAACATTGGCCCTCTGAGATGGGTGACCTCCCCATCTCATCTCTTTCAGCACGTAACCTTGGCATCATTATCGATGACCAACTGACTATGAAACAACAGGTGATCAGAGTAGCTTCTACTTGTTTTGCTATCCTGAAGTGGCTTCGGAAAATCCTGTGGATGCTTCCAGCGGCTACCCAAAGAACTGTCGTCCAGGCTCTGGTTGTTTCCAGACTGGACTACGGAAACGTGCTCTATCTGGGTGCGAACAAAGAAGTGCTCCGCAGACTTCAAGTAGTCCAAAATTCTGCGGGTAGGCTTCTTTGCCAACTTCCCAGAACCGCCCCAACCTCTGGTGCACTTTGTGAACTCCACTGGCTGAGAATTGAGAACCGCACCAAATTCAAAGCCCTATGCTACATGCACAGAATAAATACGGGCTCAGCTCCCAACTACCTTAGAACCTTGGTCCAACACTACCGTCCCTCACGATCACTCCGATCCTCTAATAAATTAAAATTCCAGGTGCCCAGAATCAATCGTGCCAAAATGGGGGGACGTTCCTTTGCCTTCCTGGCTCCTTCTCTCTGGAATTCTCTTCCTACTCACTTACGTCACGACAAGTTGTATCTTAAATTTCGCAGGGATCTTAAGACATGGCTCTTTAACCAGTAATTACCGGGTTGACTTCTTTGATCCTGCCTCTGTCCTGCAGTGTCCCAGGCGCCGGGAAACCTCCGGGTAGCTGTGCGCCATATAAATTCAATATAATAATAATAATAATAATAGTGTGCTCAAGGCCATTACCCAACAAACAGTCCACAGGCATGACAGAGCTCATAGCAACTTTCAGAAGACATGACCCCCCTCAAATTGAACAAGGGCCACTGGGTAGTGACCCTCCCTGTTGTCAGCCACCACATCATGGTGAAATACATTTGGAATCACCTGCTTTGGGGACACCAGCTGACTCCTTATGATAGTCATGTTGACACATTGATCCCTCAGAGCCTCAACACCTTGCCCATTGATGGTGACCCATTGCCTACACTTACTAGTATTTAAGGGCACATGGTTCTTAGGAACCATCTCACTGTCACCCAGGAACACTGGGGTAACCCCACGGAACTACCCCCATTAACTGAGACAAACTCCTCTCCCGGCACTACACTAACCACCCCTGGATTATTTCCTCCCGTGGGATCTGGCACTCTTTTTGCACACTTGAGACCCCCCCTTGTAGGGCCCATATTCGTAGCACTCATATCACTTTATGGGCTTGGGCTGTTGACCCCTGTCAGGGTAGTTTTTCTTCTGGTGGCCAGATTAGATTGGGAATGAGAACCAGACCCTTTCCACTGTGAGTTGTTTTGGGGCCTTTAGAGAGCTCTGTCTTTTTACCCTCCCCCTTCTGGTGGAATCCCTGACTACCCTTTTTGGAGTCCCCCCAGATGCCTTCTTGGATACTGGTGATGACCCGGGTGTCTGCCTCCTCAGCAAGTTTCCTGGGGTCAGTCAGCTTGCGATCAACCAGGAGTTGGCGCAGCTCTGGGAAACAATTATTAGGTATGTGCTCCTTTAAAATTAAGCTGTACAGCCATGCATAATCATCAACCTTGCTGCCCCTCACCCAGCCCTAAAGTGCCTTGCTGGCATAATCCAAGAAATCCACCCATGTCTGTGATTAGATCTTGTGGCTGCCCCTGAATCTGAGCCTATACCACTCGGGGATCAGTCCAAATTTACAGACTAGGATGGCCTTTACAGCAGTGTAGCATGTCTGGCCCTCTACCGGTAGTGTGCCCTCCACACTATGGACATATACCGCCATAAACTACCACCCCAGACCTCCTCTGGAGCCTTGTGGACTCTCATAGCCACTTCAAGGCTGTAAACCATTTGTCTGTATCATCTCCCACCACATAACTGGGCACCACATTCGTGGGTATGAGGACTCCAGTGGACACTGCAGATAAGAGACTGGCTCATAGGACATCTTTCTCCCCTCCATGGGTAGTCTACTTCCTCTAGAGACTGCTTTACCTCACACAAAGCAAGTTTCTTTGCCTGCTTCGTGCATGCCAAGTTCCGATGTAAGTTTTCTTTCCTCTCTCCTGTCTGTCAGCTCCTCTAGGGACCGGTTCCTGGAGGAGACACCGCTCCCTGGTTTGGGGACCACTACTGCTCCTGGCAAGTTGTTGGCCCCTTCTAAAGGCAGTCGCAAATCCACATTGGAATCCAGAAGCAGGTCATCCTCCTCCCGTAGGGATTTCTTGCTTCTCCTCCCCTGGATTGTCATCCCCTGCTACCTGGATCTCCGCCCAGGCTCTCAAAGCCTTCTGTAGCACCACCTTCCTGGTGAAACCCG
This sequence comes from Triturus cristatus, assembly GCF_964204655.1. Taxonomy (NCBI): domain Eukaryota; kingdom Metazoa; phylum Chordata; class Amphibia; order Caudata; family Salamandridae; genus Triturus; species Triturus cristatus. Next base: position 1,685,206,995 of record NC_140590.1, read on the forward strand.
TTGTAGAGACTTGAAAGTCCTTCCAGAAATCCTTCAGCTGTTGCACAGTGCAAGATTCTCACCTGGCCAGTGTAAACTCAATGACTGCATGTGCTGCTTCTCCAGAGTGACATGGTTTGAGCAGAAAAATCAAAAAGCCAATTGGGGAGAATTGAAAAAGGATTGAATTGGTCTTAGCATAGAATTTTAGTGAACAATGAGTTCCTATATGGTATTGCACACTCACACAAGTCCTAGCCTCACCGCTGATCACCAATGTTAGAAATTGTGTCTCAAGTTGGCAAATGTATGCGCCCTGTCCAAGTAGGGACCACAATCCTAGTCAGGGTAAGCTAGATACACACTAAACGATAACCTGTGATCGCCCTCTGGTAGCTTGGCATAGAGCAGTAAGGCTTGTCTAAAGAGACAATGTGTCAAGTATTTGTGCAAAACTTTCTCTCTCTCGCTCTCTCTCTCAAACACCACAAAAATACTCCACACAGGTTTAGAAAACTAGATAATATTTTTATGAGAAAACCAAAACGACAAAAATCCAATAAGTAGAACCAAAGTTATACATTTTTAAAGAATAAATCAAAAATTGTGCTTAGAAGTCAATAGCTACGGGGTTACTTGAGGTCGTACAGGATGGATCAGGATAAATCCAAAGTTCAGGTCAACTGTGATGGAGGGTAGGCCGGTTACAGGACTCAGGCAAGTTCCGCTGACAAAGTACCTTAGATTGAGCAAGCGTCAACATCTCGATGTGAGGAGTCAAGGAGGCACTGCGCCAATGCAAGCTTTGTGGGCGAACCCCTTTACGATGCAGACGATGTGTCATCAGCGTCGAAGGACAATGCGTTGTTTCCGATCTGTGCAAAGTCCTCACTGCTTCAATTTTGATTGTTCTGGACAGCAGAAATCACCTTTCAAGGGCCCAGGACTAGATTGGCACCACTTGGCAGGGCAGGACTCACAGATGGCAGAGTCCAGGTGCTGTTGCAGAGTTGAGGGAAGTCTTTGATGGCCCTGAGACTTCAGAACAGGGGGCAAGATAGCAAGCCCTTGGAGTCATTCTTGGGTCAAGTGAGATAGGTCCAGTCCTTTTCCTCAGCAGGGCACAGATCAGCAGGGCAGCTCAGCAAAGCAGAAAGTAGTTCCTTCAGAGCAGCAGTGAGGCAATCCTTGTGGCACAGCACTCTTTACTCCTGGCAAAGTTCTTCACAGGTCCAGTAGTGTGCTGTTTTGGTAGGGGTATACCCAGTTGTGCCTTTGAAGTGGGGGTGACTTCAAAGCAGGCCGTTGAAGTGCTCAAGTCCCCTTTCATCCCAGTTCTGTCTGCCAGGCTATTTATGGGGGAGTAGTAAGCTCTTTGTGTGGGAAACAGGACACTGCCTATTGAGGTATGTCAGCTACTCCTCTCTCTTCTGGCCAAAGAAGAGCTATCAGAATGTAGATGAGTTCTCTGTTGCACCCATCCTTCCTGTGTTTGTGGATATCTAGAGGGAATGCACAAAGTGTAGCTATCACCCACCCCAGATGTGTATTGGAGTGAGGCTGCAAGGCACACAGAGCAGTAAGAGAAGAGAAATGTCCACTTTCAAAAAGTGGCATTTCTAAAACAGTAATGTTAAAGCAAACGTTACCACTAAAGAGGATTTATCATTACCATTCCTAAGATATGAAACATGATGCATATGCTATTTTCTAATGTGGAATTACAACTTAAAAGGGTTTTAAGGAAGTCTCGATGCTAGCCTCTGAGAGGAGTAGGCTTCCCAGTAGGGAAAAACGAATGTAGCTGTTTGTTAATACCAGGGCATGTAAAACTTAAAAGTACATGTCCTGTCAATCAAGTATATACCTGCACATACACTTTAGCTGTGGTTAGTAGTGGTAAAATGCTCTGAGTTCTACGGTCAACAAAAGGATACAGCAAAAAGTGGGGGTAAGCATGCAAAAAGTCTGGGGGAAGACCACCCTAAGGATGACCGGTCTAACAATGTATCATACCAAATCCATCAGAAAGACCAAGCAGACATGTGTTGCTTTTATACAGCTCCATCTTGGCAGCCCAGTTACAAAGTCCGGACTCACCATGTGAGCTGTAAATTGCATCCTGATTTGTTATGCTAAATAAAGCTAGACCCTCATTAACCTCTGTGCCTAAAGAACACTATTCTCGGGGAGTCCAGGCCATAGCCCTTAAGCAGACATCTGGAAAGCTGCTACATGGTCCAGTGTTCACATGTTCACTAATTGTGTGAACATTAATGCCCACCAGATTCTCAACTTTTACGAACTGCCCCTTAAAACACTGTCTCACAACTCTTCCTTTCCTACTTATGAGTCATCGCTTTAGGGGAATGGTACTGCTTTTCAGTGTCTGCAAATCATGTGATCTACAGCTAAACACACTGCAAACGGGAAACGCTATTTACCTGTAACAATCATTTTCCATGTTGTAGTGCTGTAGGTTCACATGTGCCTTATCTGCATCCGCGGATGGGAAATATTGTTACATGTGGCCTTTTCACTCATTTATATTATCCCACATCTCAGACAGTGTACTGCTTCACATCTTTACTCTTACCCATAGAGGAAAATCATAATCTAAGGTGCAGGCTGTGTCCTGGTGCATTGCACGTTTCATGAGAAGTTATCACGAGTCCCCTAGAATCCAAAACTGTTTTTTTCAATCTTTTTTTGGATGGGGGGGGGGGGGGGGGGGGGGGGGTAGACGGGAAAGAGAATTGGTAATACTTGAAGCCCAATTCTTGATGGCAGGGATGTGCAAAGCATGCGAATCTACAGCAATTCAAGCTGAAAACCAATTTTTTAAAGTAATTAACTATTTCCTTTTTCATTTTATTGAAATTATAGAGTACTTTTTGTGAAAGCGCCTTACAAAACTAAATATAATGATACATGTATTTGTGAGAGTTACATAAGAACTGCAACAACTTGACTAGTGGCGGAAGGCAGATGTGAGTAGGATTACTTTTATAAGGAAACAATAGAAAGTGTGTAAACTACAGGTAAAATATTCGGACGGAGGTAAGGTGTTCCAATGTTTAGGAGCAAGGAGACATACAAAACAGCTATTGAACAAGAAGGTGGGAAGAAGCATAGATGAGCAGAAGATGGTAGTTAGGAGCATACCCGGATATAAGAAAGATAAGGAGGAACATGCCCGTAAATGCACTGAAAAACCATGATAACACAACTTAGAACTCAAAGCGCAAAAGGAAGCTTACGGAGATTGGTCAAAAAGAATGCAGTGAGATGGAGATGAAAAGGAAGTCTGATAGATACATGAAATAAAGATCAGAGCTGGGTAAGAGTAGGCATGGACTTCAGAGCAGATAGCCAAGTTGGTCTGCCGGAATGTATCCTGGTAGGGGACTTTTATTTTACCACATCCATGCTGTGGTGTTTACAACCCTTTCTCGAGTGGATTGGCGGACTACTTTATTCACCTGCTTATGGGCATCAGTGCAGATCCTTCGATGGAGAAGGAAAAGATTCTTGCTCTCCGTCGTGAGAATCTTCACTGATGTCCAATGCAAGCAACTCAGCTCTAGGATGATAACATGCATAGAGTGGGAATCCCCATCCCCATCAAAAAGATCCGAAGCAACAGCCAGTACCAAGAATGCTGGAAATAGAAGCTATTGTCAAATTTGAGCCCTCAAAGCTGCTGCCTGTCTGCCTCTATTTTGCCTCATTCACTTTTATGTTTGTTTACACTGGGACAGAGGAGTTGACTCCTAGGCTCCTTGTTTTTCTTTAGTGCATTTGTAAGTTTTTTTTACTTTGATTTTACTGACACAAGATTTTTTTGCAATTTTAGCTATGAAAAGGCTTCACAATTTGCATATACAAATGCTCACTTTTATACATCAGACATTTATAGTCTAAAAGATGTTCTGGCATCCTGTACACAGGTGGGGTTGGTCAATTGTTTAGGACTTAAATGAAGATTTCCACGATAGAGAAATAGCATTACAGGTAACTTTTCCTTCCACGCAATCTGCAAATATGGAGACTGTTGCGTCCAATTATGGATAACAATTAGTAAGGCATTCGGAATGACTGGAAAGTCATCAGTCAGGATTTAGAATATAGAATCTAATCAGTGTTGGTCAATTTACTCAACAATATCCTTGTTGACGTGGCAAATGGCCAACTAAAATGTGCTGTGTTCATGCAGGCTATTTTGTAATATATGAAACCATTATTAAGGTATCATTGGCTCTCTGATCAGTTCCAAACTCGACTGTCAAGCCTCATCTTAGTGGACTTCCATCATCACAAACTACCTAGTTGCCACATTGAATATAAACGACTAGAAAGTGTTTCTGAGATCTATGAAGTGGCTCCCAGTTGAGAAAGCATATAGGTTCCAATTACAAGTGGGGCGGAGCAGAATTAAAGTGTGGAATTCTGTGCCACCCGATAATAGGTTGGTAGGTTTTTCCACACCCTATTTTTCTGGAATGTGAGACAACCATACTCTATTTTTCCGGTCAGTAAATCCGAATGGAAAAGCTGCATGAGACTTTGGCTGCAACACAGTTAAACCTCGTTCCCTATTTTATTCCCCTAACCAGGAAAGCAATGTATCCCCAGGCTAGAAATGACTTTCAACTTCCTTCCCCTACTCCATGCCCTCAACACCCAACCTGCTCAGAGGTCCACACATACATTTACTACCTTATCAGAGCAGGTGGTAAATGTATGTGTAAAATTCCCACGTGTGTTTTTACGATCAGAAAAAACAGTGCCACCTTGTAATTCCCAATTCCAGTGGGTTTAATTCAGAATTGGACACTACTGAGGCAGATTCATGTCATTGTATCAGTAAATTCCCATGCGAATTTACAGTTACCACAGTACTGTCCAACATGTAATCAGGGTGATATTCTCTGAACTGATATATTTAACATGTATTTGTCTAATCTGAGCTGTCCTGCCTGTATTCCAAACAGTATCTGCCTATTCCATCCAGATCTCAGTTCTGGTAACTTGAGACTTGCCCCTTCCTAAAGCAAGTTACCACTTGCAAGGAGCTGGGAGATTTTATGTCCTGGGTCCTAAATTTTGAAATTCATTATTGTTAAAAATCAGACTCCAGGTTTTCTTCCAAGGCTTAAAGAGAGCTGTAAAGATTTTATTTCATGAATAATTCTCTTGCTAGAAGCCTAAAAATGTTTGCTGCCTCACAAAGTAGCTGTTTGCTCTCTATTTAAATTACTAAGCTGCCAAGAGGGAATTTGACATTGCACGCGCCGTGGGAGAAAATAATATGTTTCTGCAGAATAAAGAATCCACACAAAATGTAATGTGACACAGAATCTATACACTATCCGCAAATGTCTTAAAATGCAAGTCTGGGGAAAGCAGGGCGTTCAGAGCAGTCGCTTAATTATGAGAATTTTGTTCACACTCCTGTATCATTAAAATAAATGAGAAGGCCACACGATGTTGCTGAACTAGTCTGCAAGAGGGAGAAAATGTCATTATACTTTTACTTTCCTCAGAGTGATTTAACCGCACAAAAATTATCATGGGGGGTTCTGTGACTTGGAAAGCTTTAACCACCTTGACATTTGTAGACCTCTTCAGCTGCCTTTGCCTTCTTCATGAAGATTCACACAACTCTCTGTGAAGTCTAAGCCAGAGAGGGAGGTAAAGCTGTTAGGGCTAATAAATCTCCATTATTGTCCAATTCTTCAACCCAGATCCTCTGAGGTCGAGAAGATGACCTATGATGTCATCAAAAAATTGGGTACGACTTCACTCATTCCTCTAGAATTACACCAAGGGTCTTAAGGAATTTGCTCAATTCTTGGGTCCTCCAAATGGGGTTTTCAGTTTGGGGTGTGTGGGAGCATGCAGCAATCTGGGAATCAATGCATGTCTTCAACTGCAGACATTGCAAACGGTAATTAGTTTATGTAAATAACATTGCCATAATAGCATTGTCTTCGGCGGTCAACCGCCTTAAGGTGGTCAATATCCTTACTTGTTTTGTCTTTCTGTAAATTTTGTATCACTTTGCAGTGAAGGTTCTCTGTGAGCCCTCTCTTTTCGATTGATGTTTCTTCCATTTGTTTCTGGCTGACTCGTGAAATGGCACCTCTGTCCCTACTGCCACTTTTCTTTCCCCTCGCTGTGCTGTCCCTCTGCGTTCACCTTTTCCCATGCCATGGTAGAAGAGTCACTGCCTGCTCCTCGTCTGCTGGCGATGCTGCTCCCCTCGCTTCTGGTGCCTACTAAGCTGGGGGTGCTGCTTCCTATTTCACAGCCTGAGATTGACAGTCAGCCCCCACTACTCTTCAGTCCTCCTAAGCTTCTGGTCTTGCTGCAGGAAACTCCTGTGGCCCTGTCCCAGTCTAGCAAGTTTGATCGAAACGAGCTACTTTTTCAGTTCTAGTTGATTTTGGCTTTAATACTAATATTAAGTACCCCTTGTAGGTCTCTCCTACCAAATAGCAGTAGCTTTCTGTTGGCGAAAAGACCTATTGTTAGCTTACAATGGGCTTAGATCCCACCGCCTATGGCTTACCATTGGTTGGCTTTATTGTCACTCTCATTTGCTTGCTTTTTATTATTCAGCTTGTGTGGACTTTACTTCCTCTTCCTGGGTTTGTTCCTCCCCCGAAGCATGGACATATTACTTGTGTCCATCCACTGCTCATTTTTTAATCACAACTTTCTTATTTATGATTAAGCTCGCCACTCGAGTGCGTTTGTTTTCCAGCTGTCGCCCATGTGTACTTCTTTTCATCTCTTGGCCGTGCTCCGTGTTGCTCTCTCTCATCCGTGACCTTCTCCCCTCTGTATGTGCTCACCCATGTGTGTTTCTACCCTGGCGTTGCTTTCTGGCATGTGTGCATCATCCCAACAACTCCACATTTCTCTCCAGAGCTTTGTGCTTTTCTTCCCACCTGCTCGCCACTTTCCTCTCTCCCGCCCTTCATGTTGTTTCCCCCACCTGCACCATCTGTGTTAATTCTGATTCCCGTGTTACCTGCCTTCATAGTGCTTCCTTCCCCACCAGTGCCCGCTGTGTTGTTTTTTCCAACCCTTTCACCGTCCCTCCTCAAAAAAAAAAAAAAAGAAAAACTGTCCTTTTCGCTACTTTTTACATGTTTTTATTTACAAATACAACTTGGATCAATAAATAAAAAGAAAAAAGTGCCAGTCAATTTATTGGCGCGTGCCTAGAAAATGACACAACCGTCACCGCTGTTTTTTTGTTTTTTTCAATACTCTTTAGCCATGCAGTATAGCGTTGTTAAAAATCATTAGCAAAGCCAATAGGTCCCAAAGGCGCGATCTGTTTGCTTTGCCAATATGTGGGAGGGCGAGTTTGATAAACAGGCGAGGAGGCTGTATGTATTTGCCAAAAGGACGATTTTTATTATCGATATTAGAAGTGGTATATTGTTCAGGATGTTTTTCTTCTGGTTCCTCTCCCGATGTGACCTTGGCTGAGCTCGATGGAGATTCAGAGGTCGATGTTCCCGGCTCCTCCTCTTCGTTGTCAAGGTTGTCTCCCCGGAGGCTCATAGGAGAGGAAAAAGAGTGAGCCGTCCGATACGGATCTGAAGAGCTATTTGTATTATATATCCGTCACCACACCTTAAAGTGCTCACAGGGTTTCGTCTAAGGGGCTGGTTGGGAGGGGGGGGGGTGAAAAAGGTCTTTATAAAGTGTCTATGGGACCTTTTAGTGTTCGGTCAAACGTAGTGCCAGGAAAAGAAACTGTCCCATGCAAAATGAGGCGTTTAGCTGTAACGCTGGGTATTTAGAGTGCCACCTATTCAGGGAACTAAAGTACGTGTGCGCACAACATACGGGTACTTCCAAGACAAAACTCCCAGTTCACTACCCGTATCCCTTCCCGTGTTCGCCACCCGCTTCCCTTGCACCCACCCTCTGGTCCCTTGAGACGCTCTCACTCACCGGCTCCGCCGCAACTCTCCTGAGTTGCGGCCGCTCCCAAGCATCCTCCGGCGGACACCACCGCTCCTCGCACCACCACTCGTCCGGTTCCTCATCTTCTCGTTCCTTGACTCTCCTTCGGTCGTCCGCTTACAGAGTCCGTCTTCTTCCTTCCGTTCTCCCGACACTGTTCCTGCTTCCTTCGCGCCACCGGTCTGAGACGCCTCCTTTTTGATTCCTCCTGCTTTCATTGGGCTTCGGACAGAGCTTCCGGGGTTATCCCCGCCCACTTCCGGGTCCCCCTCGACGTCTCGCTATGGAGAGACAGGATAGGGGCATTGTTTTTGTAGTCCTCCGTAATCCTGCACCTCCGAAGCGTTGGAAGGAGTTTGTGCTCTAAGGGGAACGTCCTCCCACGGCGATACACCGGTGAGCCCTTCCTGCAATCTCTCACATCCCCTTTGCCTTGCTGTCCTTCTACTAGGCTTCTGTTCTTGGGGAAACCTAGACAGGTAGTCCACATTCCCTTGTTCGCTCCCTTTCCTGTGTTTGGTTTGGAACCTGTATGGTTGCAGGGAAAGAAACCATCTGAGGACTCTTTTGTTGTCGCCGTTGTTCCTGGCTAGCCATTCTAGGGGGGGCGTGATCGGTATATAAGGTGAACTCCCGACCTTCAAGATAATAGCGCAAGGTGTCTATGGCCTATTTAATAGCCAGTGCTTCCTTTTCTATAGTGGCATAATTCTTTTCTCTCGGGAAGAGTTTGCGGCTTGAAGTACTGGGAAATTAAAGCCCAGCGGTGCAGGGGAACACACCCTAAGACTTCGGGTTCTTCCTGTTTCAGACCTACAGAAACACAGAGTCTTCTAGGTGAAGTCAAAGATCGATTTATTGGCTGCAGACCAATTACAGGTATCCGAGAAGTACAACACAATGTATGTTCTCAGGAGACTGCTTAAAATTGCAGAAACGGGCTTCTCCTTAAATACAAAATATCATGCTTCAGGCACACATTCCTTGTTTTACGATATGGTCATTTACATGTATTCATTACAAACGAAAAGGCAGAGTCATGATGACCATCCCACATTCCAGTTAAGCCAGCCCACAATTATTTAACCAGCGAGGCTCAGATCCCACATCAGATATCAACAGGCCCCAATAAACACGGGCATCTCCTGTTTGGAAAACAAGCCATAAAGCAGGGAGAGTCAGGTGTGAAAGAGATTAGCCGGAGGCTCGTGTGGGATGAAAAGGCTTTATGGTGTGTCAAACCCTGATGCTAATCGCAGGTGGCCGTAGGACGGGGAGCTCGTGGGACCGGACTGACCTGGGGCAGCGGAGCCAAGCTGCCCAGGTCACAGAGAAGTCAAAGGAAGGCACATGTGTTCTAAAGGCCCGTATTTGCTCATAATATGTAGCCTATGTGAGGGCAACCATAAGATGGCCACCGCTCCAAGATGGACTCCACGAAGACAATATGTAATATCGTATATGAAGTGCATTTATCGATAAAACGTTATACGAAGCACTTGTACATACCGCATTGACCATTCGCGGTTCGCTAATACCGGAATAGACAGGGGTAGGGCCCTGTCTCCCACGCGGTCCCAAATTTCAAAGTACCACAGACCCTCCTTTTGCCCTTACATAGGCAATAACTATACTCATTTCACTTAACCAAAAGAAACCACCACGGCTGACCACTGGTTCAGCACCTCAAACCCAAATGTACAATAGTAAATGTCCTGTGCACAACTCTTCCAAAGTCCGCCGCAGAGGGACTCCACTGAAAATCAGATGAGAAAGAACTTTTTTACAAAAAAGGAAGGTGCACCAGAGAAAAGTCCAAACTGGAGTAAGTCCTTATAATTCCTTTTAATTTTCATATGTTTTTCCATAGAATAAAAGATCAGCCAACGCGTTTCGTTCTTTGAGATAAGAACTTCTTCAGGGCTGAAATAAGTAACAAACAAATATGTAGACATAACTACATGCATGTACAACATATATATACACATATATACATATATATACAAGTCAAAAAGCTACATACACCACATAAGACCATGCATAAAGAAACATAGTTGCATATAAATATAGACAATAATGCATATGAACATATACAAACATATAACGTTGTTCATATGGAAACAGAGTAATAAAAATACACATAAAAACAATAGAATAAGAAAACTACATATATACACCATTTACAAATAGTAAAAGGAGAAATTCTCATTCATAATAACAGGGTACTGCTATAATACACACAAATTTATCAGTGTCGGGTTTTTGTGACTATATTCAACACATATATGTTATAAGAAGAGGGTAATAACCATGATCTGCAGGACCTATAAAATTACAAAAAACTGACCAATTAGTAAAAACCAAAAATTATGAGTAAATATATCTCACCAGTATCTATACGTAGTAGAGAAAAATGAAAACGGTCATCCAGAGGTCTGTAATTCATATATCGCCGTGTAATCGGAAATAGGAGAGTTTCTTAATATAGGTTCAGATAAATAATTTCTGAGGGATTCCAAAGTACTGTAAAAATAAAGACAAGAAAAAGGAAGAGCGAAAAAAGAAAGAAATGGACAAGAGAAGGTAGAGACAGAAATAAAAAAAGAAAAAAGAGAGAGTAAAGAATGCTATATAATATAATATAAAGTATAATATAATATAATATAAAAGTTCCTGAACTCAAAATATCTGCGAAAATACCAAAATATAAGGCAAGACCAAAGGGGTAAAAAAGTATCTCACCTAAAGTAGGAAGGTGCTGTGCAGTACAAATCACTTCACGGCGAAAGATACTGATGAGTCCATATTCTCAAAATCCCATAATAAGCATTCGAGAGTATAAAATGTGCAGATCCGCACACTAAAGGAAACCAAAAAACAGAAAGCAGGAATGTACTAAGCAATAAAGTATTACAAATAAACAAAGAATAAGACAACATATAAAGAGGGTTGGGGGGGGGGAGAGAGTATGTCCATAATCACCATAAATAGTATAATGACTGATTATATAATAGTACAACAACGAGGGGTGTCAATAATAAAACAACCCGTAAAGGAATGAAAAAAGAGTAATATGATAACTTTTTAAGTAATAATACAAAACGCAGGGGTGTCAAAGGTAAAACAGCCCATTATACATTTGCATAAACCATTAAATGCACTTGCTGCTAGTCATCGAAAAACACAGACTCAATAAGGCCACAGAAGAAGGGCCAACACAGAAATCGCGTGTCACCCAAAATGAAAACGAAAGTGCTTTGGCAGACAAATAAAGAAAGCGCGTATTCATAAGTCACAAAGGTCCAAACCGTATGCTGCAATATATTTTAACCATGTAGCTAAAGAGTGCCACACCAGGGTCCAAACGCCGATGAATAAGTAGCAGGTATACTAATAAGCTACACTCAAACAAAACTTACCCAATTCAAATGTGAGGAAGCATGGGACCGATATCGTAGTCCGATCGGCAAACGTGTATTCAAATGAGCCGCGTAGAGAGAACCGCATTATACCACCTGGTCAGCGTAAAAACGTCAACTTGCGTCCTGAAACCCGTCGCCATCTTTGAATGGGGTTTCGAATGATATACTCTGAGATAGCATGCTAACCATCTGTACGGACAACAATATAAATGAACCGTAGGAAAAAGACGCCCTATTCGAATGGTTCAGAAGGCATACAGAGTAATTGCCAAAAGCAGAAAGACTAACAACAAACACGTGCAACTAGAAAGTAATACCTAGCGTGTAAATCAAATGTCACGCAGTTCCAAAAAGAACAAAATAAAGAAAGGCAGACGCCCTAATGGAAATGTGTCGCCGGCATGTAGAGTGGTTCTTCAGAGAGCGAGAAATAACCACATAAACAGTAAATGTCCAAAAAGCCAGAGTAAAGTAAAACCCAAAAAGGAAATAGTAAATACAAAAAAAATATATAAAAATCAGTGTAAGTATAGATAAAAGCACATGATAATATATATAAAAGAATAATGGTGAGAATAAGGAACAAAACACAGACAGAGATAGGAAAAAATATATGAGATGACAGAACTATAATAAAGCAATTCCAACAAAAAAATTATTAAATAACTAAATCAGGATAAGGTGCTAGTAATACATCTAGCAGATGTCTTCAAGCGGATATTAATATACAAATATATATAAAGTTGAAAGGGACCCATGTAGAACATACCTGATTACATAAAAAGGTACAGCAAAGTAGTGTTAGTCGATAAGGCATGTACATATGTATAGAAAATATTAGCGGGTAACAGTTAAAAACGATCTGTACCTAACCAAAAACGGGCCAATTATGGTGACACATAACATCTGAAAGAAATATAAAGAAACAAGTAATTGACCATTTTTACAAAAAATAGTGCATCTCTGTATCGGTATTATGTCCCAAAGTAGTGGCCCGTAGGCGACAAATCCATTTAGCTTCCACTTGTCTCAGGATCAATTCCCTGTTTGAACCTCTTTTGCCTATAGGGATATGTTCAATCCCATGAAACCAAAAAGATGAGCGATCATTATGTTTGGTCCTGTAGTGTTCAGTTATGGGGTATCTTATGTCATCATTCAGAAGAGCTCGCCTGTGTTCTTGTATCCGTATCTTTAAGGGGCGAATGGTACTTCCCACATAGATGATGCCACAATCACAACCAAGAATATATACAACATAGGTAGTGTTGCAGTTAATAAATTGGTTGATATCAAATTTACGTTCACTGTTATATGAGAAAGTCTTGGTTTTATGTTTGCCCATGGGACAGATGTTACAACTTCCACAGACAAAGAATCCCTTGGGTTTTTCGGGGAGCCAAGTACCAATGGTTTGGGGAGTAGTAATATAGCTGGGGCAAAGTTCGTTTCTCAATGATAAGCCTTTCTTGTATGTAATGGCAGGCATGGTAGTAATACAATCTTTCAATCCATTGATGGAGGTTAAAAGGTGCCAATTCCTCTTTAGAGCTTTAAAGATATCATCACTGTGTGTGGTATACTGTGTGATGAATCTGGCTCTATTGTTGGTTCTATTATTGGTTATAGGTTTATCAAGGAGTGTATGGTCCCTAGTTGTAGACAGGATTCTTTGTTCAGCTTTATTCAGTATTTTGTTATTATACCCCCTATTCTGAAATCTTTTTTTGGTTTCTTTAACATTGAGGAGAAAGTTACTCTCCTCACTGCAGTTTCTCCTAATGCGTGTTAGTTCCCCGAAGGGGATGTTATTAATAACAGAACTTGCATGGGCACTGGAAGCATGCAAAACAGCATTGCACGCAGTCTCCTTTCTATAGAGTTTACTCTCAATCTTATCCCCTGTCACATAAAAATTGATATCCAAGAAATTGATACTGTTAGTATGGTAAGACATGGTCAGTTTAACGTTGAACACATTATCATTAAGATAAGTGAAATATTGTTGCAGTTGTTCAACAGAGCCGGACCAGAGACAGATGATATCTGCAACTATGTTTCTTTATGCATGGTCTTATGTGGTGTATGTAGCTTTTTGACTTGTATATATATGTATATATGTGTATATATATGTTGTACATGCATGTAGTTATGTCTACATATTTGTTTGTTACTTATTTCAGCCCTGAAGAAGTTCTTATCTCAAAGAACGAAACGCGTTGGCTGATCTTTTATACTCATTTCAATCCGAGTCCAGGTCAATATTCATGAAGTCATGGAGATGTTGCTGTAGCATCATCCTATTACTTAGCTCGTCCCTCGATACAGGTTTCCTTACACATAATGTAGCACAGAGGCCACATATCGCAGGAGCACACTGTATGCACAGACAGAACAGGAAAAGGATGGCTAAGATCATTCCAATGACCATCAGAATCTTCCAACCCCAGGCAGATATCAGTTCCCAGAACCACCCCACCAGTGACCAATCTCCTTTATCCACGTGTATGGATTCAGATATTTTATGCACTTTGGAGATGGCTTGATAAACTGTTGGAGCGTTATCTGGTATGAAAATGCAACAACTGGATTGGATAACCTTACATACCCCACCGCGGTCTGCAAGTATGACGTCTAGAACCATGCGGTTCTGCAAAGTCATGAGGCGATCCGCTTGGAGCTCAGCTGTCAAATTACCAATGGCACCAACCGTAACATTAACAGTGGATTCAACCACACGAGTCAGTTGTCTCAGGTTCCTACTATTGACCATCGGTCCCCAAAACGGCAGGAAACCCAAAAAGAAGTCTCCCGCTTCCTGACCGGCAGTATCCTCCTTACTAATCACGCCTCTCACAACTCTGGTCTTGTGATAGTCAGAGGCAGCAGTAAATGTTGGCGGTAGCATATTTGCAATATAACATGTGCCCGAGAAATCATACCCTTGGCAGCCAAAAACGCAGGGGAAAACTGTGATGGAAAAGTGTACGTTTCAGTACAGTCACTTCTCCCCAGTTGAGCTCTTGGATTCTGACCATTACCTTGTAAACAGAACCGACCCATGTGGGGTACAACCCAAATTGGGTATGAGATCTTTCGCTGCCTTTCACCCAGACTAATACTATACCCCGTCGCGTTCCACCCTACATAAGCTCTCAATTCATCCTTAGGAATAGATGAGTATGCGTCGATATCTCTGCTCATATCGGCAACTCCTTTCATTAAAGCTTTATTATTGGTGCTAGGTCTGATGGAACGCGGTTGTCGCGGGGAGTAGGCATCTAATGCAAAAAGAAACATGGTCTGAAATGCCCATGACGATCCATTGTAACTAAACGGCAGCACTAGATAAGGAATACCCTTATTAATGGTATGTGGCATTAACCACACACCCAGCAATTGGTTGTATTCATGTCTAGTTGGTGCTGGTGCAGGAGCTGAATAAACGAGTTGTTTACAAACTCTGATCGTCTAGCTTGTTCGTGTTCAGGCAGAGGGTGGAAAGAGTGTGAGGAGACAGTAGGAGGAGGTATAGGCTGTTCAGTGGGTGCCATGGGCTCTTGAGAGGAGAAGAATACAAATCCTGTAGTAAACACCGTCATACTACATAGTATAAACAAACATAATAATACAAAACGTTTGCTCTTCATTATTTTACATATTTTCGCTTTAAAGTTCATTTCCTCAGTGAGTCTCTCCATCTTGAAAAACTCCATCCTCTAATGGTGCCGCTCGCGGCGGGTGAGTATCTTCTGCTAAGGAGTACGCCTGTCAGTCCAGGGAACGCCCTATACCAACCAGAACCGTTGACCTAACGTCTTCGGCCTGTATCCCAAAGTCTTGGCACCGCGACCCTGCGGCTGAACCCGGATGGTGGTTCGAAAAATCAAAATCAAAAAGTTCTTCAGATGGGAGAGCTATAATACCAAAAAATAGTAAGGGAAAGGTATTTTTATTTGTCCATAGGCCTTGGTCTCAGGTTGTAGCGGTTTCTACCAGCTACTGTCTGGTCTTGAAACAAGAGTTCAGGCTCTGTGGTGTCCAATCGAATTGACGGTGGCACGGCTTCTTGCAAAATATCGTCACTTTCTTGTGCTGAAGTTGTGCCTCTTACGCGTGCATCACTAAATGGTACAAAACGAGGTACAGTGTCTGTTTCAGAATCAGCGATACCCTCCTGGACCCACTGGTCATATGGTAGAGGCAAAGGGATCCTCTTGCAGTGGGCGCCGTGAATCCAATTCTTCTTCCCTTTTACTCGAACCGCTGACCTTGTTGACAGAAGTACGAGGTGAGGGCCAATCCAACGGGGCTCATCATTGCTCTTCCGCTGGAAATTCTTCACGAGGACCCACGTGCCAGGGTCGATAGGGTGTCCTGGAGCTTCAGAGGCTTGGGGGAGAGTATTGTGCACCTGTTGGTGTAAAACACGCAATTTAGCCGTCAATTCATACAAATAATCAAGCAGTACTGGATGTTCGATTTCGCTGAATTTTGTCGGTCTTGGCACACCCCATACATTGGCTGGGCGGCCAAAAACCACTTCGTATGGACTAAGTCCCACTTGTGAATGCACAGTCATTCTGGTGGATAGGAGTGCTAGAGGCAGAGCGTCAGGCCATTTAAGACCGGAGCCCGCCTGAATTTTGGCCAGTTTGAGCTTCAGAGTGCCATTGTAGCACTCTACTAATCCAGCTGATTGGGGGTGATTTGCAGCGTGAAATTTCTGCTTTATCCCTAGCCCCTCACACACATTCTTCATCACTCGACCCACAAATTCACTCCCATTATCACTCCACACCATTCTTGGCATTCCAAACCTAGGGAAAAATTCCTTCACAAGGGCTTTGGCTGTGGATAAAGCAGTGTTGTCTTTTAGGGGATATGCTTCTATCCATTTTGAAAAAGCGCAAACAACAGCCAGTACATATTTCAAGTTGTTGCACCTCTCCATGTGGATAAAATCTAGCTGCAAAACTTCAAATGGATATGATGGAGGCGCAAAATGACCGGCTGGAGTTGGGGTTCCTCTACCAGGGTTGTACTTCAAACATACCATACAATTCTTGACCACATTCTCTGCACACTTGGGAATTCCAGCATTCTGCCATACTGGAGCCAACAACTTACAGATTCCTTTCATACTTATATGTGCCATTCCATGTGCCATAGTAACCACTGGAAGCACATATGCATCAGGTAACAACCATCGCCGATGTTCTGACAAATCAACCCAACAACCATTCTCATCCAATTTACCCGTACTTTCTCTCCACTTGCTCAACTCTTTCTCTGTGGCTTCAGCTTGAAGGGACTTCACACTCTCTATCGTGTCTTCACACATTCCAATATCACCAACCCATCTTGCAGGGCCTGCAACATACATTCGGGTCTTCTTTTGCTGTTTCTTTCGCGATTTCATCAGCAAATGCATTACCACGACCAACATCATCAGTGACTTTCTTGTGCGCACTGCATTTCATAATCGCAACTTGTAACGGTAGGGTCAGTGACTCAAGGAGATCATTCACCAACTTGCCATTCTGGATTTTAGCTCCATGCGACGTCAGGAACCCACGTTCCTTCCACAATCGCCCAAAACTATGCGCCACGCCAAAAGCGTACTGGCTGTCAGTATATATTTTCACTTTCATTCCTTCAGACAACACGCATGCTCTTGTAAGGGCAATTAATTCTGCTGCTTGAGCCGAAATATGTGGCACACGCGCAGTTTCCACAATCGTGTGCAAAGTCGTGATAGCATATGCAGCAGTTCTATCACCATTCGGAAGTTTGAAGCACGAACCATCCACCCATAAGGTACCATCACACTCAGTCAGGGGGGTATCTTTAAGATCCACTCTTCCTTTCGTCTCTTCTTCTGTTCTGAACAGACAATCATGTTGCTCAATCTCATCTAGGTCTGCTGGAATCGGCAATAATGTAGCTGGATTCAACGTGTTGCATCTCTTTATGTGTATATGGTTTGCTAACAGTGTCAATTCATATCCTGACAATCGAGCACTAGTTAAGTGCTGTGTCTTGGTCCTGTTTAACAATGTGTCCACAGCATGTGGAACCATTACAATCAATGTGTTATCCATTACCAATCCAGCAGACTGTCGAATAGACATAGCTGCTGCAGCTGTAGCTCTCAGACAACTTGGCAATGCCCTCGCTACCGGGTCCAAGGTTGACGAAAAATATGCGCATGGACGCGGTCTGTCTCCAAAAGGCTGTGTTAACACTGATAATGCGCAACCATCTTTTTCATGAACATACAATGTAAAAGGCTTACTGTAGTCGGGGGTACCCAACACAGGAGCTGAACATAATGCATTACGCAATTCCCAAAAACTTTTCTGACACTCCTCAGACCATGGGATAGGATTCGGTGTGTCTTTACATGTTGGTGCTAACAAAGGTTTTGCCAGCAAAGAAAAATTTGGTATCCAGTGCCTACAGTATGAGGTAATGCCCAAGAAAGCACGCACTTCTCTCTGTGTTCTTGGCACACTCAATTGTGTAATGGCTTGAATTCTTTCTGGGGTCAGTTTCCTTCCCTCCTTCGATAAGAGATGACCTAAGTAGGTCACTTCTTGTCGACAATATTGCAGTTTTGAGAGAGACACTTTGTGATGGAAGGCAGACAAATGACGCAACAATGACAATGTAGCTTCTTTGCAAATCTTTTCAGTATCCGCGGCGATTAGTAAATCGTCAACGTACTGAATGAGGATAGCGCCACTGGGTAAAACCAATGCATCAAGCTGCGCTTTCAAAGCTTGACTGTATATTGATGGACTTTCACAGTAGCCCTGGGGAGCGCGTTTAAAGCGGAAGCTTCGACCTCCTAAACTAAAGCCAAAAATGTCCCTGCTCTCCTCTGCAATTGGGATGCTAAAGAAAGCATTCTTTAAATCTATCACTGAGAACCATGCAGCGGAAGCTGGAATCATAGTTAACAAGGCAGTTATATCAGGGACAACTGGAAACTGTGGCACAACAATCTTATTAACCTCTCTAAGATCAATCACAAATCTGTAAACAGGTGGCTGTGAAGGGTCCGTTCGTTTTAAGACAGGTAAAACAGGACTTTTGCAAACGTTGCCTCTTGTCTCTTCAATTACACCCTTTTTAATCAAATCGCTGACAATTGCTAACAACGCTTTCTGACCTTCATTGGAGATCTTGTACTGGGGAATACGTGGCAATCTGACATTGGCCTTTAAAGTGACCACGTATGGCGGTATTTCCAAAAGACCCACATCATTGGGGCTAGTAGCCCAAAGGACATCCGGAAGGGATGACAATTCGGGTGGCATTGCATTCTTAGACAAATACATCGGGGAAATCACTTCCTTACCTAATGTAAGTTGTACTCCTGAGGGAGAACAATATAATGTTGCATGCAATCTTTTTAACAAATCCAATCCTAGCAAATTCTCACCACAACCTGTCGTTAGGATGAGGGGTGCTTTTAGCTCACAAGGTCCAACAGAAAGTGACATAGGACTGGAAATCGGGTTCCTAACTGGGGCGCCAGAAAAACCTACTGAAACATTCATTTCGCCAGACAAAGGCGCGCCGGGGAGTTTTGAATGCATAATTGAACTCTTTGCAGCACCAGTGTCCAGCAGAAAGGGCTCTGTTACACCCGCTGTAGTTACTTTAACATATGGTCCACTCTGATCCACTGGTACTGAAACGACTCCCTCTCTCTGTCTATGGCTGTCATAGTAATCATTACCTTCCACATTGTCGTCTTCTGCATAATAATCATTATTATAGTACTGAGCTGTATTACCAGTTGCATTGGCTTGCTGATCAAAGCTATTTATGGTATTTTGAGGCGGAAGAGGACGCGCGTTCTGGGGAACATTTCCACGCCATCTAACTCTAGGAGCTTGTTGACCACCTCTACCTCTTGCGCCATACGCGTTACTAGTACGCTGCATTAATTTGGGGCAACTATACTTGAAATGACCTTCCTCTCTGCAGTATGAACATTGATTGGGACCTAGAGGGATACGTGGTTGATAATATCCGTTCATTTGCTGGTTATTCTGAAACTGTTGGGGTTGCTGATAGATACCTTGGGTTTGCCTATAATTATTCTGTCCTCCACGTGGCGGATAAGCCTGCTGTAAAAGGACCTTCGTTCTCAGTTCTTTCGTTTTCTTATCTGTTCTATCTTTCTCGTCTTTATCTCTATTTTCATAATACTGTGCAGTAGCCAGTATTTGCGCTGAAGAGGAAACAGCACAAGCACTCTCTGAATCTTTTAATTTCTTACACAACTCGGGAAGTAGATTCTGCACAAATTTATCAACGAATAACCGTTGGCCACCTTCAGTACTTATGTCTTGACCACTGTGGTCGATAAACGTTTCTTCAAACCTTGTAAAGAAATCGGACACTGTCTCATCTTTCTTCTGCTTACATGCGGATAGTTTATCCCAATTCACGCGCATCGCGGGCATTATAGTTTTCATGTAGGTAATAATTCTACCAGGGAGGTCTGCTACCAAAGGGTCAGGCTTCGCGCCACCAACTTGGCCAGCGTCTGCAGCAATGATATTAGCCCATGTGTTACCCAATTCTGCAGCGTGATCTGCATTACGAATGGATCCCCATAAAGGCTGTGGAACCACATTCCCAAACAACATATCTATGTCGGCCAGATTCATGACACACGATTCTGCAGTTTGTGATAACTCCTTATAATATCCTGTAGGGTTTTTACGGGGGTCAGGCAATGTCTGTTTAAGCGCTAACACCTCAGAACGCTTCCATGGGACATGTACCCAAACACGCTGAAAATGTGCTAGGACAGGTGGAACAGCATTTGGCTCAGCAGGTCTCCAAACTGGGGGAACCTCACGCATCGGATATTGGCGCGCTTTTTCCTTTTTCCCCACAGGGAATTCTTGGTCGAACAATGATTGCTGACAATCGCTATTCCTGAAGGACAGTAAAGTCGCAACTGCTTTATCTACATCGGGACCCACAATTGTACCTGTTCCAAAATCAAACCGCACTCGACACAACTCCTGCGGGTTTGGATTTGAACCATGATCCTCCAATTCCTCACAGAGGCATTCACACATTTTGTCAAACACATACCTCTGTTTTGGGGCATCCCATTGGTGGAAAACGTTAACAACCGATTCCACATTATAGAGTGAAGGGAAACCAATCCACCTACGCGCCAGATGATCTAACACCTCTTTCTCGTCAGGACCAGGCAGCTGACTACGCAATTGCTTACGTTGTAAACCAGGGGTCACACTAGATGACCCAAAGAGAGGCGACATTAAACTAGTAACTACATTAGCTAGACGTTGTCGTGCTGAAGGAGAAGTTGAGGCGAAAACGGGGGGATAGACAGAGGGAAGAAAAGAGGGAAGAAAAGCGGATTCAGATACAGGTACCTGGATAGTGTAAGAAAGAGCGCCAGGGGAGGCAGCTGATGTGCTAGGCAAAGTCGCAGGAAGCGCGGGGGCAACAGGTAACAAAACTGGCGGCCCTTGAGAGGGCTGCACTGTAGGGATAGGAGCCAGCTGAGGAGGAGCTGGCGGTTGTGGGAAGGCTTGCGGCATATTTACTGGAGGCTGCACATTTACAAGCTGTGGAGGCGCTGTGGCATTTTGCGCATACGGGGGTGGCAAACTTAGCAAATGGGACATTAGGGAATCCTTCTCTATCTCTTTTGTCTCATCTTGCACAAGGGGTGACAAAACCGGGTAACATTTATCGATCCCTAGTTTGCGCTGTCTATGTAACTGCTCATTCATTTGTTCCTCCTCATTATCTTTAAATTGCACAGCTGCTTGCATCATTGACATACCTCTTTCTCTCTTATTCCTTTTCGCTAGCTTAATTTCCTTCTGTTTGGCTTCCTTTCGCCATAGGCGGAAAGAATCAAACATCGCCTGCCGGGCTTTCTTTTTAAACAATTTAACTTCCAAATTATCTAAAATATCGGTATCGAAACTACCATTTTGGGGCCATTTTAAAACACCGTCCTTTCTGGTGTATCGGATCCATACTTCATTATATGCAATGGGGCCCACGCCATGTTTTACATAAAGCACATAAGTTGGAGTTCCAATTGGAGGAACCGGACATGAATCCTCTAATTGGGAATCCCTCCTACAACCCAAACAAAACAAATTTCCAAATATACCAGAACCAGGCATCTTCGCTCACTAGTCTAGTTTCAAACTTCAAAGGATTATTGATTACGATAGTCTCGTGAATACACGAGTCCTCTGGCTTTGGCACTTGCAAGCTCCAAATCAAAATGATCCCGAAGGATACCAAAAATCCCGAAGGATACCAAACAAACTGGGAGACGCTCCACTTATACTTAACTGAATATCGATGATCGATGGCGTCACCAGAAGACTCTCTCAATTGTTTCGCTCTACCAAAATCGTCAAGGGTCCAAAACAGGGCGATTAATCAGGGCAGCAGTCCTTCGTAGCCGTCGAGACGCGGAGAACCTCGCAGAAAAGACTTTCGGACCACGTCGACATGCAGGGGTCGATGAAGTGGCGGCCTTCCTCCGGAATTTCCACACGAAGCTCCTCACGAACCTCTGGCTTGGACTGGTACCGCTGAAATCGCCCCGAGTTGGGCGCCAACTGAAGTACTGGGAAATTAAAGCCCAGCGGTGCAGGGGAACACACCCTAAGACTTCGGGTTCTTCCTGTTTCAGACCTACAGAAACACAGAGTCTTCTAGGTGAAGTCAAAGATCGATTTATTGGCTGCAGACCAATTACAGGTATCCGAGAAGTACAACACAATGTATGTTCTCAGGAGACTGCTTAAAATTGCAGAAACGGGCTTCTCCTTAAATACAAAATATCATGCTTCAGGCACACATTCCTTGTTTTACGATATGGTCATTTACATGTATTCATTACAAACGAAAAGGCAGAGTCATGATGACCATCCCACATTCCAGTTAAGCCAGCCCACAATTATTTACCCAGCGAGGCTCAGATCCCACATCAGATATCAACAGGCCCCAATAAACACGGGCATCTCCTGTTTGGAAAACAAGCCATAAAGCAGGGAGAGTCAGGTGTGAAAGAGATTAGCCGGAGGCTCGTGTGGGATGAAAAGCCTTTATGGTGTGTCAAACCCTGATGCTAATCGCAGGTGGCCATAGGACGGGGAGCTCGTGGGACCGGACTGACCTGGGGCAGCGGAGCCAAGCTGCCCAGGTCACAGAGAAGTCAAAGGAAAGCACATGTGTTCTAAAGGCCCGTATTTGCTCATAATATGTAGCCTATGTGAGGGCAACCATAAGATGGCCACCGCTCCAAGATGGAACCCACGAAGTCAATATGTAATATCGTATATGAAGTGCATTTATCGATAAAACGTTATACGAAGCACTTGTACATACCGCATTGACCATTCGCGGTTCGCTAATACCGGAATAGACCGGGGTAGGGCCCTATCTCCCACGCGGTCCCAAATTTCAAAGTACCACAGGCTGATGTATAGGATTGGTTTCTCTCCTTGGGGTGTCTCCTGTGACAAGACAGCCCCTAGTCCCTGATCTGAGGCGTCTGTTTGAAGGACAAAGGGAAGGGAATAGTCTGGTCTAGTAAAAACAGTATCCGAGGTCAGTGCTGTTTTCAGGGACTCAAAGGCCTGTATTATATCTGAGGGAGGGTGTCTTAGTATCTCTTCGGTTTTGACATTTTTTTGGAGCAGATTGGTCAAAGGAGCTGCCATTTGTGAGAACCTAGGGATAAACCGGCGGTAATAGCCGAGCATCCCAAGGAAAGCTTGTAGATTCTTCATGGATCGGGGTAAGGTTATTTGGGAGATTGCAGTTAGTTTAGAAGCTTGTGGTCTTATAACCCCCTCCCCTAATAGATACCCAAGGTAGCGAACGGTCTGGGCTGCTAGATGGCTTTTGGCTGGGTTTATGTTGAGACCGTGTTGTCCTAAGGTCTGTACTACTCGGGAGAGATGCAATAGGTGCTGTTCCCAGGTATCGCTATAGATGATTATATCATCGATATACGCGCCTGCGTATTTCTCATGGGGTTGCAATATCTCATTCATAGCTCTTTGAAACGTTGCTGGCGCCCCATGTAACCATTAGGGTAGCACCTTAAATTGATATAACCCATCTGGGGTGGAAAATGCAGTTTTTTCTCTATCCTGTTTTCTGAGGGGCACCTGCCAATATCCTTTGCATAAATCTAAGATACTGATATATTTAGCCCGGCCTATTCTCTCTACCATTTCATCCACCCTGGGAAGGAGGTAGGTGTCAAATTCTGAGGTTTTATTGACTTCACTGAAGTCGATGCAAAATCGCACTGAGCCATCTGGCTTTGGCACGAGAACAATGGGTGAGTTCCATTCACTCACAGAGGGTTCAATGATGTCCATGTGTAGCATCTTTTGTATTTCTTCTCTTATGGTCTGGCGACGAGCCTCAGGAATACAGTAGGGTCTCAGGTGGACCCGTTTCCCTGGAGGGGTTTTTATAGCGTGTTCAATGAGCGTGGTTCTGCCAGGAGAGGTAGAGAAGGTGTCCTCAAGGGGTTGCAATACTTGTGATAGGCTACCTCGTAGGGCAAGAGCCAGATCAGGATCGATACATTGGTTGAACAAGGAAGTCTGTACCTCCGCTATGCCTACAGACACCGGCAAAGGTCCCTCCCATTTTTTAAGCAAATTAACGTGATATATTTTGGAGGTATGTCTAACTGGATCTGTTTCAACGCGGTAGGTCACAGGGGTTACCCGTTTAACTATAGCGTATGGACCCTGCCACTGTCCCAATAATTTCTGATCTGAGGAAGCCATCATAAGCTGTACTGAATCCCCCACTTGGAAAGTTCTCTCTTTGGTCCCTTTGTCATATTGCCCTTTCTGTGCCTTCTGGGCGTCCTCTAAGTTGTTCCGAACGATAGCCCTGATCTGACCCAGGTCGGTACGCAAGTTGGACACATATTCTGTCAGGGGTTTGGAATCATTCGGTTCCTTTTCCCATCCTTCCTGAGCCATCTCTAGCAAGGTACATGGTTTATGACCATATAATAATTCAAAGG
Source organism: Triturus cristatus (assembly GCF_964204655.1). Lineage (NCBI taxonomy): Eukaryota > Metazoa > Chordata > Amphibia > Caudata > Salamandridae > Triturus > Triturus cristatus. The sequence goes on from NC_140590.1 coordinate 1,685,231,475, forward strand.
GCGAGTATCCGGTGTTTTTTTGTTCCTTACACCGGATAGCAAATAAGGCCAGGGGCAGCATATCTTCCCATTTCCTCGATTCCGGGGCTAACAGTTTTTTAAGGGTGGTCTTGATGGTGGCATTGTACCTTTCAACTAATCCATCTGTCTGCGGATGGTAGGCCGCTGTTCTTATCTGTTTGATTCCTAACTGTGCACAGACCTGTTTCATCAATCGGGACACAAAGGGAGTCCCCTTGTCAGTCCGGATCTCCTTTGGAAATCTTACCCTTGAAAAAACAGTTATCATAGCTTTAGATATGTTAGAGGCATCTGGTCGTCGTAAGGGTATGGTCTCCGGAAAACGAGTGGCGTAGTCCACGATGACAAAGACATACCGACACTCACTGCGGGAAGGCAATAAAGGTCCTATTATATCCATACCTATACGGCAGAATGGCTCACCTATTATTGGGAGTGGCTGTAAAGGTGTTCTGGGAGGATGGTATCTACTGTTTCTTTGGCATACGGGGCATTCCCTACAGTATCTCTTGACTTGCTGGTATATCCCTGGCCAATAGAACCCCTCCATAATCAGTTTCTCTGTTTTATCTGCCCCAATATGACCCCCCAGTAAGTGGCTGTGGGCGAGGTACAACACTTTTTCCCTGAAGGGGCCTGGAATCAACAACTGGGCTTTTTGAGTGGAGTTCCCTTTGCTATATAACAACCCATTTTTCTTAAAGAAGTAAGGACCTACATGGTGTGGATCTTCATCCTCTAGGGCCCGGTTCCAAGCTTCTTGTAGTACTGGATCCTCTCGCTGTGCAGCGTGGAAACTTCTATCAGTTCCCAAGGGTTCTCATCTTGTAGGATGGGTAACACTAACGGGTTCTTCCCTTTTTCGGCTCTCCTTTGTTTTCTGCTCTTTCTTGCTTTTGCTGGTGGCCACTCTTTATCCTTGTCTTGGGAAAAAGGTGCGGAAGACCACCACTCTTCCTCCTTGGGACTGGTGCCATGTAATAACTGAGGCAACTTCGGGTAATCATTCCCGAGTATAGCTTGTTCAGGCAATCGGGGTATCAGGCCAACTGTTAGGGTGGTTCCTGGGTCATGGAGATGTATTTGTACTTGTGCTGTAGGATACGGTTTTGTATCACCATGAACACAACGGATAGCTACAGTCCCATCAATTGGACCAATGTGATCTCCCAGGTCTTGAGGTCGTACTACACTGTGCAGACACCCTGTATCAGCTAGAGCAGTCACCGGATGTCCATTCACGGATACTGTGCAATGATAGGGGGGTAACTTTCTTTCTGAGGGAGAGCAATAATAGTTGCGGGCCACCCCTGTTTTCATAGGTTCCTCTATCTGGCGGCAAAATCAGGCGATGTGTCCCATTCCTCCACACTGAAAACACTGTGGACTCATTGATGGGGGTCGAATAACTGGGACTAACCTCACCCTCAAAACTGCAGTCGAATTTGCCGTGCCTATAATAGAGCACAAGAGATTCAGAAGGGGCGAGAGGATCCTACAGGGAAAACAGGGAGCCCTGGAACACATCGTCCTCCTCGTCCACCGTTAGTTAAGAAACCCGAACCCTTAACCATTGTACAATGGTTAAGGGTTCGGGTTTCTTAACGGTGGACGAGGAGGACGATGTGTTCCAGGGCCCCCTGTTTTCCCTGTAGGATCCTCTCGCCCCTTCTGAATCTCTTGTGCTCTATTATAGGCACTGGCAATTTCGACTGCAGTTTCGAGGGTGAGGTTAGCCTGTTGACGTACCCACCTTTAAATAGGAGGATGAATAGAGGATGAGTATTGTTCCAAATATATTTTGGCCATAATCCCATCCTTATCTGTTGTAGCTGGTTTTAGCCATCGATCGTCCATGTCTTTTACCCTAAAATATAATGCTCTGGGTGTTTCTTGGGGACCTTCCTTCATTTGTCGTAGTTTTAGCCGATACGTCTCATCGTCTACACCCAACCTCTCCATAATGCAGCATTATATTTCCGCATAGGGAACTACCCCTTGCACTGTTGTGGCCTGGTAGGCGGCCTGTAAGTCCCCCGATAAGAGTGAACCCAAGTATTGGCCTCATTTATCAACTGGCCAGGATGCTGCAGTCGCCATCCTTTCGAAAGTATTGAAAAAATAGTCAGGATCTTCCCCACTCACGTATCGCTGCAAGACTACAGAGGGAAGGGTTGTGGGACCTCTCTGGTGTCCAAGAGCCTCGGTAATTGTGTCCATAGTTGCTCCATGAGTTTGACTCTGTCCAGTGAGTACTTGTTGCAATTTACCCCGGTCTTCTTCGACCACTGTCGGGAAACGCTCCATCACTTTTCCCAGATGTTCCTGGTTTTCCGCCATTTTTGCTAAGGCAGCCTTCATGGTGCCTTTCAGTCCCACTTCTGACACCACTTGTGGGAGGGCGGGTTTGATAAACAGGTGAGGAGGCTGTATGTATTTGCCAAAAGGACGATTTTTATTATCGAAATTAGAAGTGGTATATTGTTCAGGACGTTTTTCTTCTGGTTCCTCTCCCGATGTGACCTTGCCTGAGCTCGATGGGGATTCAGAGGTCGATGTTCCCGGCTCCTCCTCTTCGTTGTCAAGGTTGTCTCCCCGGAGGCTCGTAGGAGAGGAAAAAGAGTGAGCCGTCAGATACTGATCTGAAGAGCTATTTGTATTATATACCCGTCACCACACCTTAAAGTGCTCACAGGGTTTCGTCTAAGGGGCTGGTTGGGAGGCGAAGGTGAAAAAGGTCTTTATAAAGTGTCTATGGGACCTATTAGTGTTCGGTCAAACGTAGTGCCAGGAAAAGAAACTGTCCCATGCAAAATGAGGCATTTAGCTGTCACGCTGGGTATTTAGAGTGCCACCTATTCAGGGAACCAAAGTACGTGTGCGCACAACATACGGGTACTTCCAAGACAAAACTCCCAGTTCACAACCCGTATCCCTCCCCGTGTTCGCCACTCGCTTCCCTTGCACCCACCCCCTGGTCCCTTGAGACGCTCTCACTCACCGGCTCCGCCGCAACTCTCCTGAGTTGCGGCTGCTCCCCAGCATCCTCCGGCGGACACCACCACTCCTCGCACCACCACTCATCCGGTTCCGCGTCTTCTCCTTCTAGGGCGTCCTCGTTCCTTGACTCTCCTTCGGTCGACCGCTTACAGGGTCCGTCTTCTTCCTTCCATTCTCCCGACACTGTTCCTGCTTCCTTCGCACCACCGGTCTGAGACGCCTCCTTTTTGATTCCTCCTGCTTTCATTGGGCTTCGGACAGAGCTTCCGGGGTTATCCCCGCCCACTTCCGGGTCCCCCTCGACGTCTCGCTGTGGAGAGACAGGCTAGGGGCATGGTTTTTGTAGTCCTCCATAGTCCTGCACCTCCCAAGCGTTGGAAGGAGTTCGTGCTCTAAGGGGAATGTCCTCCCACGGCGATACACCGGTGAGCCCCTCCTGCAATCTCTCACAGCCAATACTTGTTTTTTCCCCTTAAATAAATTTTCTTCTGCCTGTCGGCTACTGATGAAAGATGTCTGCATAATTTTTGTGAGGTTATTATTAGGCCCGGGCGACATTTTCATTATAACAGCGTTATCTCCAGTAAGTTCCAGCCTTTCACATTGGGTGATATGCCCGAAATTATCCCATGTTGCGGGCAAAATAGACACAAGGCTTCATTTTTGTGCTACAAAAATAGCACTGAGTGGTAGGTGTGCAGTTCACTCAATTTCTCCGAAATTTCACCGGTGTGAATAAAAGGAAATTGGGCAATTAAGCACGGACAGTAATTATTTTTAACAGAAAAAATAATTTCCAGTAGATATTTAAAAAATGTATTTCTTAGTGTATCATTGTGGTGCCCACAGCAGGCCTCATCACATTCTTGAGACATTCTTCATCACAATCTTGACATTAAACCCTATAGCAGACATTTTGTTTCTCTCTGCCCTCCCCGTTATGTTCCATCTACATAATGCTGGCCCACACTTTGCTTCTCCTGTTGCTATCAAGCTAGCGCAAACATTTGCGCACCCGAATACCTCAAAGCTAGGTGGCTGCATCGTCCTCTCCACAGACCATAACACTGAGGATGTAGCAATAAAACAACCTGCTGTCATTTCGTAAGGCGGCCAAAACATTCCTGTTTCCCGTGGCCTAGTCCCCTGTTTCCTTATTGACACTGCAACCAGCGCCGGGACGCCTCTTCGCTGAGGCAGCTGCGCGCTATATAAAAAGTACTAACATAACATAACAAAACAGGAATTTCACAAATTTGAAAGAACACAACTCCCAAGTGCATACATTAAATAAGGTAAGGTGTATGTTAATTCCCGCAAGCATTAACCATAATACGCCACTACAGCCCTAACAGGGCCCCATAGGGCGCAGTTTAAGCAGTACAGACACATGAAGATGGGCTAAGACCTGCAGCTTGGGAGGAGGCTGTTGAGATACCCAGCTTACAGTGACACACAAAAGTGTCAGGAGAAGCCTGTGTAACAGCCCTACAGATGTCTAAAATAGAAATGTCCTCGCTGCTTGTCCAGGCAACCAAAAACCCCAATCCTCCCCAAAAAGGAACACCAACCTCACAGAGGCCAGGTGATAGTAAGTTGAGTCCACTCACCTATGGTGGAAACCACAGACGTACGCCCTCAATGTCCATATCCAAAAGAAACCAACATATTTCATGGAATTTCACCGGACAAGCAAAGTCAATTTTTATTGACCTCCCCAGATCAAGGGAATGAAACCAATCCAGTTGTATCAGATGGCTCTGAGTAGGGAGAACCACATCCTCAGACATATGTATTATGAAAAGCGCTTTGGGCAGTATGAGACTTCACAATAAGCTGTCAGCCAAAAAATTGAGAAATAGCTCATAAAAAACGAGTGCTCCCAACTATCCAAGCCGCCGTGCTGACGTTATGGTGACTAGAAAGACTTCCTTAAGCGTCAAAAGCCTTAAAAGAATCAACTCCGAGGCCGAACTGGGGCAGAAGATCAAGCTCGGTGCACCAGAGGTAAACCCCATGCAGATAGGACAAACTACACCCCAAGTCATGATAGAGAAGAGAGCCTGCAGCAAACGGGAGGCATCACCCTGCGGGCCAGCTGCCTTGGGACATACATGAATAGCTTCCAGCTGAGCTTGTAACAAAGTAGTCAATTCAAAATCAAAGCCATCCTTAAAACAATTCAGGATGCACATGGGGTCCCAAAAAAATGGAGACACCGAGAATGAGCCTTACACCAATTGCAAAAAGATATCTAGAATTTAATACAGGAAAAATGAGTGGAGGGATATATAACTCTTGTACTGCCCCTGCACGTCAGAAACACCCTAGTGGACCAGTCCTATCATTTCAGCCTCCAATCTGTTAGATTCAGCGTGGCCAACTGAGGAGCAGAAAGAATCAGCCAACCAGGTGGAGAAGAGGGACAGAGGAAGATGCCACTCTTTGTCACAGTTAAAAAACACAGTAAACTGCAGCCAGAATGTAGCAACCAAAAATACAGATGCTTATTCTGGGCGTATCTTATGATGGACCCAGAGTAATAGAGGAAAAGGAAGCAAAGGCAAACATGCCTTCTGACCACTGCAACAACATTGTATCCATCTTGGGTGCTCCCACTGTCCTTCCCCTGGAACAAAAGGCTTGAAGAAGACCATCCTTAGAAAATGTGACCAGGTCCCGCGAAGGATGGCCCCACAAATCTGCAGTTTAAGAATAGATTTGGTCTTAGGGAAACTTATTAGGGAAACTCCCTGGAGAAATGGTACACTTGGCTCAAAGCATCCTCATGAATGTTCTCCACCCTCAGAATGTAACATGCTGCGATCAACACCGAATGAGCTCCTTCCCGCTCCAGACGCTTCTTAGATACTTGTGAGAGGGATGGAGACCTGGTACCCACGGATGGCTTATATAACATTTTGAGACCAGGTTCTCTAGCCGGACGAAAATCATGTACCTGAAGTTGTTACACAATGTTGTGCATTGCAATCAAGACTGCTTCCAATTCTCTCCTGTGGAATGACATCTCAGCTTCCAGGGGGGCTCCTGGCCCTGGGCTGAAGTGCTGACTAAACTTGATCACGAGGTTTGATGCTGACACGTTATCAGGCAGGCGTCGGAGAGCAAATCGGTCAGACAGCCACCACTGAGGAGACAGAGTTCACTATCTCGTTGCCCTTGAACTGAGGACTAGCAAGACTGGCAACACAGGATATGTTGTACCAAAGGGTTTAGGAGTGGAAGGGACTACACATGCTGCTACGTTGCTGCTGACATGTCCCATTTGGACCTCAACTACAAATGAGCTGGAGCCTGGGACCGACAACGGATATCCTTCAGGTGAGATGTCAACATTGGGAAATGACCCGAAGGGCAGGACTTGGAATTGGTACTTCCTCAATCGAACTGCAAAGCGTACAAATTGTTGATGATGCTGAGGCATAGGCTGATGAAGGATGAAGTGCTCCAGATTTATGGACGACAAAAAACTCTAAAGATACCATAAGAATGATGGCTTTAAATAGACCAGTCAAAAAAAAAACATTCTTGAACAATTAGTTTACCTCTCTGAGACTGATAATAGGTCAGTACATCCCATCCCTTAACTCTTCTTTTGGAACAGGATCTATGAATCTCTCAACAATTAGATCGCTGATACCAATGTTTTTTTTCTTAAGTGGATACCTGGGCACTTGGTCATTATTATCCCCAAGTGCGGGGAATTGTCAAAAATGTGGTGGTATACCCTTATGAGACCACTGTTGACACACACATACATCTGGAATAGCAGGATCCCAATGGCCAATGAAGACACAAAGTCCATCTGAGGCCAACTACATCTGCAGTTTTAATCAGCTCACTTAAAGGTCTTCAAACGTTATCCTCACCCATGGTTTCCTGCATGGCATGAAAGTCATGCAGCTTAGGAGTGTGCAGTATATGATGGATAAATATCTCATCTCAGTGCTAAATCTGAAGCCAGTGGAACCTATTTAGAACTTCTCCACCTTCTCATCCACAGATCGCATCCTCAGTAGCAGTATGGGGACTTCCCATTAGTCGGAGGAGAAGAGAGTCAGTTTTAAGGGTTTCTGAGAACAGTTGGCAAATCTCAGAAAAGGGTACATTTTCTGCCATTACCTTGGCACAGCAATTTTCAGTGGCGGCTCCTCCACTAAGGCGGAGGAGCGTCACCCCACTGCTGTGAAGCAGTGAAAGAAAGGAAAAATAAAATGATAATAATGGCGGCTTGGCATAGGGGGTGGGGCTGCTCTGCTCACAGAGCACAGCAGGGGGAGGAGTGATGGGCACACTGAAGTACGCATGACGCTTTGGCTGGCCTAAGAGGGCCGGCCAAACAATCATGCAAACTTAGCATGTTCTCCACCCAGGCAGAGCGCCAAACTATGGCACTCAGACCGATCACAACGCTGCATTGAAGCATTGTGATTGGCTTAGGGGAGCCTATCACAATGCTGCATTGCAGCGTTGTGATTGGCTCGGGGGAGCCTGGATGTGCTTCCTGTTCTGAGATTTCGGCTCGACGTGAAGGAGAGATGACGTGGTAGAGACACAACAGGAGGCAACACCCTGCCACCCCAGATCCGTGCCGGCCACCACTGGCAATTTAATTAGGCTCAACCCATTCTTGTGAACTGCTGGGCAGAGGTGGAAGTTCCGTGTCGGATACCGAATAGAATCATCTAAGTGCTTCATGCTCTAATGCTAAGGGCACAATGGCAGACGAAGTTGAAGGTAGAGGATCTTCTTGAATTCCGAACTTTTAGCTAATATGTGGCAACATTTCTACGAGGTGTTTCTTGCTGAGATTTTTACACAGCGTCTCATTGTGTACTAGTCTTGTGCTACTCTCCAGAAAGTCCTTAAATTAACTGTGACCCACAGTGCATTACTGGAGGTAACATGGGTGGAGGAGGAAAATGCGCTAGTAATCAAGCATACAAGATGGATTGGACTGGGCTCAATAAGATCCTTCATAAGCATATGGATTCAAGATACAAAAACATGGTATATGTTCCCTCTATGGGCCCAATCGTTTTATGACAATATACTTAATGCAACAGGAGTATTTGATCTTAGGTTACAAACAAGTAGGTAAACAGTGACAACATTTAGGTCATAACAGCCACATATGTAAACATAGGCAATTAAGAAGCAGTTTATTTGTGCGTCAGCCCTTAGGATAAACCCCCTTAACCAAATGCATACTTTGACGCGGTGAAGTAGTGCTATGCGTATGCAGATCCGAAACTGCCCACATATAATATCAATAGCAAGTGAGCGCTTCCCTTAAGGGGAAGGCGGCTAGCTGAATTACCAGATTTCCAGAGTACTGGATAGGTAGGTCCCTTTTTGAATTCTTGCAGCTCATGCAGCAGAGTGTCCCATTCCATCGCTATGGGAACCCTGCACAGGCTTTGGGTCTCCTCCCGCCTAAGGGTGACGGATTCACCCCTGCCCTACTTGAGTGTTGCTGTGCACCAATGTTTTAAACCAGGTAACTTGTTGGCCTTCCAGTGCATAACAATGGAACTACGGACTATGAGTAGCACCAAATCGATGAAGTGGTTGGTAGCGCCCCCAGCCTTTTTATGCTTAAATAAGGCTCGGACTCTGCTCTCTTTGGAGCATAGACCTGTGCGTCCCGTGATTTCGGTCAATGCCTCCGTGACATCCTACCACAGTGATGCCACTACCAGGCAGCTCAAGAACATGTGGGCTATATCTGCATTCGGTGCACGGAATCAAGGACAGCTCCAGGCAGATCCAAAGGCCTTGTGTAAACGCGCCAGGGTGAGATAAGCCCTATATTGGCTATTGTGTTGGATGTATTGGAACTTGGCATTACGAGAGAGTTTGTGTGGATACGTCAAAGCCCTAGCCCATTATTTTTGCATCTTTTCGCAGCCTATGTCCCATTCCCATTTCTGTCTAGTTGGCTGCAAGAAATCATGCAGTGTGTATGCTAAGGACTGGGTGAACCAGGTGATCAGCCTGCGGCCACTGCCTGTAGTATGGAGAGTGCGCACCACCGAGATGCGACTTCAGCTCTGTGTCAACTATCTGCCAGAGTCGTTGCATTTTGGCCACCAACCTACTATGTGCCAGGAAGTGACCAGCTGGAAATTCACAATCTGTCTACAACTGCACAAATAGGATGAGCACGCCATTTTGAAAGAGGGTGCCCAGGGTGTCAACCCCTGCGGCCTCCCATGTCGCACGTCCCTCCCTTCCAACCAGTTCCCGGAAGGGTCATATAGAACTAATATGATTCTCTGGTGTGTATTGCATTTAGCACAGATACCTGCAATAATTGTTGTGCGCTACTTGTAGGAAGTTATTGGACTCACAGGGTACTCTTCCTTTAGGTAGAAAAACCGCTCACACCATGCGCCATGCTCAGTCAGGCATGGGGGATACCAGTTCTTCCAGTAGGCATCCAGCTAACCAGCAAGAAGGCCATTGCAACTGCGCCACCAGATAATAATGTTCAAAGTTGGCGGCTCCGAAGGTTTCCTTTTTCCACTGGAAGCTGGAGCTTGTGCAGTGTGACACGGCACCTACTCTTATCCCACAGGAAGCCCCCCAACATACTGTTCAGAGCGCTGAATGTTCTACAAGGTATGTGCACTGGAAGGCTGTGGAGAAAATACAGCAGGCGCATCACCATTTTAGATCAGCACACTCTACCTTGGATGTTGAGTGGCAAAGTGCTCCAGAACGCCATGTGGGGGCGAAGGGAGCCAATACCCCTTGTAAGATTGCCATCTAAGAGGTCTTGGGTGGTGTGGTAAATTAATATGCCTAAGTAGCGGTAGGTGCACAGTTTCTGAGAAGATGCGTGTCACAGTCAAGTGCTGCAGTAAGAAATCTGAGCAGAATGAATAAATGAATGAATGAAGAGTTTCTAAAGCGCACAGCTACCTTGGCGGAGGTGTCCCGGCGCTAGCGGTAAACTCACGAGAGGGGTGATTGGGTGGATCGGCAGTCACTGCCTGAAGAGCCAGGTCTTTAATGCTCTCCGGAATTCTGTTTCCAATTTGAACAGGCGCAGAGAGTAAAGGGAGGAAATTCCAAAGTTTAGAAGAGTGCATCACGAAGGATCTGCCACCTAGTTGCGCTTTCTGGTATCGAGGGACTTTCACGAGTCGCAAGTTGTTGGATCTCAGAACTCGATCTGGCTGGTATAGCTGCAACCATTTTTGAAGGTATTTTGGTCCCAAGCTTCTGGTAGCCCTAAATACAAGGATCAATGCTTTAAGTTCAGACTTCCTGGTTATCGGGAGCCTGTAAAGTTGCTTCAAATGAGGAGAGATGTGGTGGCACGTGGGTACCCTCCTAATTAGTCTTGCTGCGGAGTTTTGTATAACTTGGAGCCTGCGCAATAAATATGCAGGTAACCCCAGGTATAGGCTGTTTGCATAGTCAAACTATGTGGTGACTAATACATGGAATACTGTCTTCTGATGTTCCTCCGGCAGAATGCGTAGGAATGTCCTAATAGCTATCATCTTCCAGAAAAAAGTGGACAAGATATGTTGCATCTGGGCAGAGAAGGAGAGCTCTTTGTCTAGCCTAATTCCCAGATTCCTTGCTGATTCGGAGGAGTGGTGGGGTGGATTCAGATATGATGTCTTTTAGGCAGGCCTTGAAGTTGTGAAACGCCTCCACTGAGTGTTCTTTAAAAGAGAAAACCAATTGTGTGTCGTCCGCGTAAGACACCACTCTCACACCCCAGGATTCAATCAGAGTTTCCGGTGGGGTGATGTAGATGTTAAAGAGCAGCGGGCTGAGTGCTGAACCTTGCGGCACCCTACACCTCAGAGGTTTCTATCTTGAGAGAAATGAACAAAGGGACACCTGTTGAGAGCGCTTCTCCAAAAAAAGAACCGAGCCACGATAGTGCCATGCCACACACACAGGCCTGAAGGAGTCTACTGAGCAAAATTGAATGTGAGTGTGGGAACAGACATGATTTAGCCCAATTCACCACCAAACCTGAAGCAGTCTGGTACCTCATCTGGACCACTCTGGCCTCCATTATCCCATTTTGTATGTCTTAAATATAGACAAGGACATCATTTGCATAGAGGGAGACGATATGTACTTTGTCGCTGATCGGTATGCCCAACTTCTGCCACTTTTGTCTTAGCCGCTGTGCAAGTGGTTCCGTCGTTGGAGCAAAGAGGGGTGGGGATAGCAGACATCTCTGATGTGTTCCTCTGCTTAACATAACAGGGTCTATAATGCACTGTCCAATCTTCAGATGGGCCGTGGAGTCTGTGTAGAAGAGTCTGATGAGGTCACCGGACCTATGCTAGTTCCAGCACGCTGTGGAGTCTGCGTGTACTGAGAGTGGTTTATCTACCTGGAATGAAACCATTTTGGTCCCTGTGGACAAAAGAGGGGAGTCATTTGAGGAGATGCCCAGCAATGATCTTACTAAGTATTTTACAGTGAGTCCCCAGCATGGACAGCTAGCAATATGACTTCACCTCCGGGGTTCCTTATCAGGTTTTAGGAGGGAGATGATTAAGGATTTGCGAAGCATCTGCTGGAAGTCTGCCTTCCGTTAAGGTATTCTGATATAGAGCATCTTAGGAACCAGAAGACCCTCATAGGCTTTAAAGACTCAACTGGAAGTTCATCCAGTCCAGGAGTGTTACATGTAGCAGAACCCCAGGTGGCCCCCCTGATCTCCTGTCCTGTGATAGGCGCATTGAGATCCTCCCCGGCCATAGCGTCGAGAGTCAGTAGTGTGATTCTGCCGAGGAAGTCTCGAACGTGGGCTTCACACGATTTACGGGGGGAGGATAATAAAGATTTTGATAATGGGTAGTGAATGCTGAGTGTATGTCTGCTTGACTAGTTACTAGGCAAGTCTGCAACTGAATCGTGGTGATCGGGGTAATCTGTGTCATGCTGCCCATCGACCACGCCATCAGGCAGCCAGACTTGTCACCCTCTGCATGCATTTTTGCCTGACTGGCTCTAAAGTCTAGGCATCTAAGTTGTTCATTCAATTGGGCATGACGCTCTTTTGCTGTCAGCCGGGCGGTGGGATCCTTGTGCGCTTCCACTTCAAGGGCACCTAGAGAGGGCTCTAATCAGAACGAGTCTTTATGAAGGTTCACCCTAGCACCCACAACTGCATTGATGCATTGTACACTGAGAACTACCTTTAGTGCTTCCCGTTCCACAGGTCTGGTGGTAGCTGTGCCCCAGTTCTCTGTTAAGTAGCGGGACAAAGCCTTGTAGATCATATCACGAAATACTGGGTCCTCCAACATAGTGGGCTGTAGTCGCCATGTGGGGATGGGCGTACGCGGTGTGCTCCACTCTAGGTGTATTTGGACCAGATTGCGATTTAAGAATGTCTTTCTAAGTATTCTGCATTTAAGACATGCAAATAGATGGTCGGATGACAGAGTATTTGGTCTTAGCGTACATTTTGATCATATGGGGTGAATAAGAAGATTATTCTCTCACGTCTGGGTTTAGGGTGCACTTGCTGTACAACAGAGGCCAGTGTGTGAGCCACTGGTTGAAGCCTGCCACTACAGGAGAGGTTAGTAGAGGAGAATATCAACGCTCTAAGTGTGTGTTTAAGACACTATTGAAGTCCCCCCTGATAACTCACGGGAAATGCGTCCATCGAGTTAGGAAGACCATAATGCGGGCCAGGAAGGCTTGTTGCGCTACATTTGGTGCATAGATGCTGGCCAGAAGGAGGGGTCGACTATCTAACTGTCCCTCTACCAGGATATAACACCCTTCAGGGTCTATTTTTGTGGTTTGGAACGAAAGGGGACCACAGGTCACACCCATATGAGGGCTCCGCCGGCAAAGCCTGAATATGTAGTGCAATAGAATTGTCTGTGCCAGCGCTTCTGCAAACGGGTATCCTCCCCTCCCACTATGTGTGTTCTTGGAGTAAGGGCATCCGGTCGGCCCGTCGTCTAACGTATTGCTGTACAGTGTGTTGCTTGGGCTTCTTTGAGTACTTAAGGCTGAATTTGTGCCTTCCTTCTCTGAAATCCAGGGAGGATGACTCAGCAGAGTGACGGTGCTTTTTATCAGTATGTTTTCCAGAATTAATCTAAAGCAAACTTAGAAAAACACCAGAACTCTTAAGTAACTAAGCATTCACACTATTTTCACAGCTAGATCTGACTGCTGTAATTCTCATCATTCCATGTAAATCACATATTGGTTGACCTTATGAGGACTGGTTTTTCCTGAAATGCTACAACTGACCTTCCAGGAGCTGTGTAATTCTCTGCATATCTTTGGTGACCCTAATGGGGTGTGGATTTGCTGGGGCAAGAGTCGCTGTCAGACATCCTTGTATATCACATTGGGTATCATTTTTGAGAAACTGCTATACCTCCCAGTATTGCAACTGTGGTGCAATGGTCTGAATAACTTACACCATGCATGCTATTCTCACTGTTACATAAGAGCTGAGGCGAAAACAATTCTCTACATTCTTGTACATCACATGCGGATTGACCTTATGGGATGCACACACCAAACAGTAGGGCTGTTCAATTTCTTGTTTGGTAAAGCACTTGGAGGTACCTATTATGATTCTTTGGGATTCCAGTTGCAAAGTGGTACTGTTGTAATATACGCCACTCCACCTTTGCAAGGACTCTGATATTTTATTTAGATACTGTAAGTAACTGGAGTGTTAGTTGAGGGGGTGGTAGCTTGGCAAAAAAAGAAGTCAGGCTTTACATAGAGACAATGTGTAAAGTATTTATGCAGAACTCAAGCAGTAATAAGATGAAAACACAAGAAAAATCCCAAACCATTTTAGAAAAATAGAGAATATTTTAATAAATAAAATGACACCAAATAACAAAAATCCAGTAAGTAGAACCTGAGACATAATTTTTAAAGTTTGAATTAAAAATAGCGCCACAAAGCGACAACCGTGGTTACCTGTTCGCGCTAAACCAAGTGAATGTCAAAAGTTAAGGCCGAATGCGATGGAGCGCGGGTCGGATACAGGGACCAGGATCATCCTGGCTGTACGTTTACTTCCTGACTTAGAAATTTTTCTGCAGAAAAAGTGGTCATTGAAGAGTCATCAGCGGTAAGCTAGATCTGAAGCAAGGCTCAATCAAAGCAGGTTGCCGAACAGCAAGGTTCTGGCATGGGTGTCGATGAAGGCAGAAAGCGCAGAGCGGGCAAAGTTTGAAGTCTGTGGTCAGGAAGGCCTTGGCGGGCTGTTACTCGACATCTGTCCCAATGAAGTGCTCTATGCCTGGCCTTTGAAACTTTTCTGGAAGTCAGATCTTCAGCGGGGCAAACCAGCAAGTTGAATCCGATCGGTGATTCAACATCAACGCCTCAGCTCGATACTGGTCCAGGTCTCCAGCCCGTTCTCTGTAGGAAAAGATGGCAAAAAGTGTCTATGTCCCAGCTTTTGCAGTTTGGTCGGGAGGAGTGTACTCTAACACCAGCCAAGAGTCCTAGATCTGGGAGGCACTACTTTGGGTTTAGGACTCACTCCAACAGAGGCCAGCAGTACGGCCCAAGACAGGTTCAGTTGAAACTTATAAGCTGCAGGGAGGGAGATCTCTGGGCACTTGCTGTATTCTTGTAACTCAAACAGGAGGTTAGCCATCCGACCCTTGGAGTCACTTCTGGGGTCCTGGGTTCAAGGCAAGCAGGCCCAGTCTTCCTTCAGGTTCTTCAGACTGCAGGGTAGTCCTTCTTCTAACTCTGCACAGGTCCAGGAGTGTTCTAAGGGGGTACTGGGATTGCCACTTTTATGCCTACAGCCAGTCTGTGGGTGGGGGAAACCCCTGACTATTCCCTTAACCAATGGGATAAATGTCCTTTGTTGTGACCCTACCCACTTTTGCAACACATTCTGTGTCTTTCTTTGTAAGTTACCCCATGCCCCTCTTTCCCTATAATAAACATGGCAGAACTCTTCTTCCTCTGTTCAGAGCTCCCTGTGCCCACACGAAGGTGTGGGTATGGAAATGGGCAACCCCTTTCTTGTGATCACCCCAAACCAATTCTGGGGGAGCTCTCCTTCCACTGGGTTTGTATCCAAGCTGAAAGACAAAGAAAGATACGCCTAAGTGTAAGCTATATCTGCCAGCGACAGATTAAATATCCTTTGAAGTTCGGGAGGGGGCTGGGAACAGCCCCCAAGGCCATCCTGTTCAAGGAGGAAAAAAACCTCTCCACACTCAAGCCTTTTATCCGCTGTCTGGGAGCAAACCACATCTCAACACAGGACAGTCACTTAGTAGTCAGGTGACACTGAACACTGGCAGAAAGGCTCTTTTAGCTTAGACAGAGAAATGACAACTTTCTAAAAGTGTCATTTCTAAAATGGCCATATAATATCCGACTTGACCATTGAGCTGGACTTTCAGTTAATATTAAAATGACACTGGAGTCATGTTTTTGTGCTACTTTAATGGGTGGCACAGTGAGTGCTTTTGCCCACCAGTTCCATTTAATATACAGGCCCTGGGTACATGTAGTACCTTATACTAGGGACTAACTAGTAAATTAAATGTGCCAATTGGGACTTTGTCAATTTTACCATGTTTAAAGGGATGATACAAGCACTTTACAACTGGTTAGTTGGCGTAAAGTGCGCAAAGTCATATGACTAACAAAAGCGGATTCAATACAAGAAGGCAAAAATCTGGGGAAATACCATACAAAAAATGGTAATTTCCAACAGACACCGTTTGCGAAATACAAGACATAGTCTTATATCCGAGAGCCAACCCATACCCCCCTTCACACAATATAGCACCAAAACCACCTACCTGCTAATGTGATACAATCTCAGGAGAACAACGGTGTCCTCACACACACCAATATCCACAATAACAAAAGGGCATGTTAGATAGCTCAATGTCACACTCACATGCAAAACACTGCACCAAAGATTCGATTAGCAAAGCAGTACAATCTAAATACACAACCAATAGTCATATAATCTTACAAAAGAAAAGCAACTGTACACATACCCTCTGATAGTATGTGTAGTATAGTCATATAATTGGGCATTTGATGCTTCCCAACACTACACTGCACTGCTAATGACAAAGGTCCGTGCTATCTTTTTCCACTTCTTAAGTCCTACCAACCCAGTAAACAATTCAGATCATCAGACGCCGCACTGGCAACAGTGCCCGTCATAAAAAGATCCCATCTGGGTGGTTCTTCCTTTGGCTTTCGAGCATCGAAACTGTGGAACACTCTACCTCTCCACCTGAGGCAAGAACCCATTGAGAAAACCCTTAGTTATAAACTTAAAACATGGCTGTTTAGGCATAGCTAATCTTCGGACCATACCTGTTTTTCTTTCTATTAACCATACCTTTCTGGTCAGGCTCTGGCTCTCTTCTTCTCTTATCACTCTTATAGCTGGTTAGGGCAATCCTATTGAGGGCACACTCCATTAGGAGCAACTAATGCCCTTAAAAAAAATATTAACATAACATACTTCCCCAATTGTATCAGAATACAGACCACACACATGACCTCTCAACCGGCAAAACTGAGCACCTAGGACACTAGTTAGCAAAGCGATGCAGCAGAAAAACACATCTACTGTATACCCTAATGTCCAGGACTACAAACAGAAGACAATGGACAGCCCAGACCCATCCTGGTGTGCACAACACAGCACAAAAGCATTCTACTTGGCAAAGCAATGCTCAGTGGTGCAAACACGTATCACATAAAATCAGTCTCCCCTGGTATTGTGACATTAGTCCTATTACCATGAGGTCCCAGATATTATTGCAAATATGTTTCTTTGCTGTTGAACCAGGAATCCTGGATCCCGGAGTGAAAACTTTCAAGGTGCAATGTCCTGCATCCACCATTTATTATGAATACACCCCACATGTGGGGTCCAACACTCAATGGGTGAACAGCACAGAGGTCGCAAGACAGGTCTGGTTTTAGAGTGGTGTGGCCAATGCCGCTGCATGGGTGACAAGCCGGTGGTGCCCAGACCCCCAGCTCTCTGCCAAGCTGTCAGTTAGGGAGCACAAGGACTCGGGCCGGTCTCATCTTGTCTGTAAGATACAAATTATATTTTTTTACGGTTTGCTCTGCCCTTCATTCACCAGCAGTTTTCTCATTTGTGTTACAGTCAAAGTGCTTAAAAAATTATGGGAACTGTGATCCTGAGCAGTATGGAGTGGGGTCAGAGAAGAAGCTAAAAATTACAAAATATTCTCAATTTTGTTGGCCTTTAATCTGCAGGTAACTGCATATAACATGTACTGCACACACCTTAAATTACAAATAAATTATTGTACTGCACACACCTTAAATCACAAATAAATTCTAGTTAATGTTCTGTGTGGGAAGTGCATTGTTCTGCTAGGAGAGCTCAGTTGGTTAACGTGATCACTTCAGATGGCAGTGTGTGTGGGCAGAGGGTCAATGAATTCAATACAGGTTGGAGCACTGAGGAATAGTGACGTGCATTCATAGTGCTATAAGGGCCCAGCCTGTGACAGAAAACACTGTGAACATGTACGTCATTAGTTTAAACAGTGTATTATGCACAGTATAAGATAAGCTGCCACACTGACGAGGCCCATGCATTGGCTGTTTGTGACACTGAGTAAAACACACTGGGGCATATTCTCAAGGATCTAACGCGGAGTTATCGGCACTTTAGCGCAGCCAAAGTCGTAATAAAATTACTGCCCCATTCACAAGCTGGTGCAAACAGCTGATACCACCCGTTTTCCGGCCATAGCATCCTAAAAAAACATCGTCACGGATGACCCCGGCAACTTTCGCTAATGAGATGCAGAGTAGGCATTCCCGAGCAAAAAGCCGCGACAACACCACTCTGCAGCATTCACAACGACCAGCCTGATCTGCGATAAGAACACAAAACAGGCGATAAGGCGCGTTAGCAGCAGGAAACTAACACCTGCACTGACCTGGTGCAAAGTCGGACGACATCCGGCAGCAGCCAAGGGAGCACAGCCCATAGCCAAACATGAAGAACAACAGATGCCACACAGCAACTGAACATGCATCCTGGAGCCCCAATAGAGCAACAACACCCACCGCCAACACCCCCGGACCTCACCCCTTCTCTCCCTTCCGACAAAGAGAATGCACATCAATCAATCAATCAATAAAATACTTTATTTCGGTTCTTTATCAAACCATAAAAGTGCGTATACAATATACAATACTTTGTCACAGAAGAAAAGAAAACCATACATTTCACCAAGTGCCAGTGCACAGGAGGAAATACATTGATGGTATGGGTACATAAAAAGGGCAGAGTTTCATGAATTAAACATTACTGGTCCAGACAGTTTCTCAGTCTGACAGATAACTTTAAAAACTCCTTAACTTGGAGGATACTGTCACTGTGCAAAAGCTGCAAATACAAAAGTGCTGGCCTGATTTGTTTAAAACCAAGTTTTTTTAAAAGAGTTACTAAGTATCGCTTGCGTGGAAATTCATAAAATTTACATAAAAAAATAAAATGCAGCATATCCTGCGGAGACTTTCCGTCGCAGCCGCAATGCGCTGCTGATTTGTTAAAAATAACAGTCTTAGGTCTAATAAGCAGGTGATGGAACAGATTAAACCTAAATCTGGTCAGTAAGAATTTTCCATGTGTGATCAGAGAACCTGCCAGGTATGGTTCAAGAGCCTCAGTAGTCTTTAGCATAACAAACTTCCTCACACTATGTTTCTGAAGCTCCACTTCTTCTCTCAGGGTCCTCCTATCCATCAAAAAGGCCTGTTTAACGGACTCCAGATCTCCCTTTGAAATTAGGCATGGATTAGCAAAAAGTTCAGATCGTCCAAGTTTTGCAAAGTTTGACTTTAAATAGTTTAGCCAAGGGGAGCACATTGCCTTGTCCAGGCCCATAAAGTCCTTCACAATTAAGTGTGTTAGGGGTATGTCCTCATTTAGCCATAATTTGAGCCAGCAGGTCAAGGGACGTAGAGAAAACAGATCACATAAATATTGCGTCCCCAGCTCCTCATGTACAACAAGGTTAGACGTACCAATGGGGACACACAGTAGGCGCTTCATAAATGAATTTTCCACGATCTGTAATTGCTCCCCGCCAACATACCCCCAAATTTCGCTGCCATAAGATGCAATTGCCACGGACTTAGCATTATACAATTTCAGCATGGCACAAATGGGTTTTTCCCCCAGTTTGGCAGCAAAGTTGAAAATAGATGCATTAACCCTCACCATTTCTCCTTTCTTTTTTTCAAGATGAGGTTCCCAATTTAATTTTGTATCAAAGAGAACTCCTAGATAGGAGAAAGTTTTAGATAAGGGGATTACTTCTTCACCAATCTTAAATGAGAAGGACCTTTTTGGTTGCTGACCAACTTGTAGAACAAATGATTTTGTGTTATTAACCAGAAGGTCTCTGTCCGTCATAAACAAGTTAAAAACATTTAACAAGGATTGAAGTCCCTTCTCTGTTCTTGAAATTAAAACCGCATCATCTGCATAAAGAAGTATTGGAATTCCACGCCTGCCTACTCTTGGGCAGTCAGCACAAACATCCTGTAACACACCATCTAACTCATTAATATAGAAGTTAAAAAGAAAGGGGGCCAGAATACAGCCCTGCCGGACACCCTTTCCAATGCTAAAATTATTTGTTACTCTCAAATCTTGGGAGTATCTCACGTTGGCTCTGGTATTACAATGTAGATCAACCAGAAAATCAACCAAACCGCTATCTACCCCCTTCGACCTCATGGACTGCCACAGCTTTCCCCTGTTTACACAGTCGAAAGCGGAGGACAATTCCATAAAGGCGAGATGGATGGTGCCTTTTTGTATTACGGTGTATTTGCTTAATATCAAAAAGAGGTTGAGACATTGTGTTATTGTCGAGCGGCCTTTACAAAAACCATACTGCGAGGGGGACATAATATTCTTTTCCTCAACCCGATCTGTAAGTCTTTGCAGTACAATTCTTCCTACAATCTTGACCATAGAGTCTATCAGTGAAATGGGTCGGTAACAGTGTGGGCTACCCTTGTTAAAAACCGGGACAATTGTAGAAACACCCCACGATTGTGGACATCCTTCTTTCACAGCAGCATTAAAGACAGACTCTAAGATGGGTGCCCAAAAATTGGCTTTCCCACCTGTGAGCCCCAAAATGCCCTCAAAAACTTCACCTCTGTTAAAAACAATTTGTGCACCAGTATCTATACAGGCAGAAGTCGTATTCGCATCCACTGTACAACAGTATAACTTCTTAAAATGCGCTTCCCACTCCTCCTTGGATATATAACTTTCTAGGCCGGCTCCCGGCTCCTGGGCCAGGAACGGTTTCCTCACCAAGGCCCAAAATCCAGTACTACTCCGAAGGGTGGCAGGATCTAGAATCTCTAACCACGCCTCTTCCCTAAGGGATTACTTATGTCTAGCAATAATATTTTTATAGGTCTTTCGACACAACTGGACATCAGCTTTAATCCTAAGTTTTGACGCCAGTGCTGCTCTTAGATTTCTGGCGGCTTTTGAGCAGTCGTGATTAAACCACCTAGGTCCTTTTTTAAGATCCGACTTTTTTACAGGTACTGATAATAGCTGAGACACCTTATCCGCTAGACATTGGAAAGCATTTAAGACAGTATTTGGGAGTGCACCCTCTTGTGTACATACCGTGATTTCATCTGCACATGTAACTTTAATTTCATTATACAGCAGATCGGGGGTAACCGTGGACCATCTCAACCGGCGTCTGCCGTCTGTGGTATTCACCCTACCAATAGAGGAGTCTTCTCTTTCTTTAGCTATCAGTGGACCCCTCATGAAAACAGTGAGAGGGTTATGGTCACTGAATTCATTAGCTTCAATGGAGAAGGATCCCACAAAAGACTGCATTACTGGTGTTAACAGCACAAAGTCTATAAAGGTTCCCCTCCCATTCCCCTTAAATATCGGGGTATCAAAGCACTTGATAGGGGCCATCAAAGCCATCGTAGTTGTCAGGTCCAACTCATTAAGCATATCATTTAAGTGTTCCCCCTCAGTTGTATGCTCGAAATGGAAATCCTCACAACGTGAGCAATTAAGTTCTGTAATCATTTTAAAAAGGGGATCTCCACAGGGATGCACATTAAAATCCCCCATCACCATGAGGTTGTGAATACAATCCTTCATAGAGTTACTAATAAAGGTGTTCAATGTTACTATCTGACTAGAAACAGTACTTAAATTAATAGCATTATAGAAATTAACCAGGCCGGCCCTACAGTTATCCCCTGTTAAAACCAACCCAATAATACCAGTATGGTTTGTTGTGATTCTCCGTACCTTACAGCAAAGTGCTATAGAAATAAACACAACCATTCCCCCTTTGGTTCTGCCCCTAGTAGTTGCTACTGCAGGGACATAGTAAGCCTTATACCCTTCCAGAAAATGATTGCAGTCAGTTGACCAGGTGAGAATGCACATCAACTCCACGAAACCATGACCCAAACAAATCGCCTGAAGTCGCACAACCACAACACCTAACATACAGGTGTGGCCACAAAAATGGAAACACACATCCACGTCATATAAACAAAAGATTTTTTTTAATACAGATGACACAAAAAAAACAATCATAAAGAGGCACGGCAGGTCTTCTCCGGGAATTTCGTAAGTCACAGCCTGCAGGACAGAAAGACAGATAGAAGGTGTGACATGCGCCCATCTAAGGACAGAGAGGGAGAGCGACAGAGAGAGAGAGAGGGGGAGAGGGAGGAGAGGGAGAGAGAGGGAGAGAGGGAGAGAGAAAGAGAGAGGGAGAGAGGGAGGGAGAGAGGGAGAGAGAAAGAGAGAGGGTGAGAGAAAGAGAGAGGGAGAGAGGGAGCGAGGGAGAGAGGGAGCGAGGGAGAGAGAGGGAGGGAGAGAGAAAGGGAGAGGGAGAGAGGGTGTGGATACTGCGGACCCAGGCTCCACTGCTCACCTGCAGCCACCAGTGTGTCTCCAACCACGTGCCGGTACACACTGCAGTCCCCCAGGTCACTCATCTGAAACAGTTGCCAGAGACATGAATTGCAGAGTCCATACAGTAGCACACGCCAACATCGCTTGCCTGCCCCTGCGCACATAGGCCACTGCACCCCAGCCCCTACCGCCGCCCAGTGGAGACTGCCCGCCCGTGCGCGACCAGGCCTCACTGCTCACCTTTTGTCTCCAAGAGGGCCCACCACGTGCCGGGGGAGCTCTACGCCCGGGGCCCGCGACCATTGCACACTTCACATCATGCAGCCACGCACCGCGGGCCACCAGGTCACACACCTCATTCTGGGTCTTGATTTTGCTATGGCAGAGAACATATCAGTGCACACGGCCTCATCGCAGGCTGCACACCCGCTCAGCCCAATAGGTGCCACTAACTCTGTGAACCGCGAGGCAACGCCACTTGGCGGTAGGCCCGCACTGCCCGCTGGCTCAGGCCTACACTGTGGTCCAGCAGGGCTCACACCAATGCCACCATTCTGAAACGCCCAGACGGCGCATCATCGCAGGGAGCTCACCCGCTCAGCACTAAAGGTGCCCCTATCTCAGTGCACCGAAAGACACCGTCCCATGGCAGTGTTCCTGTACCTGCCACAATGTATCCGGTGCCACCAAGTCTGTGCACCGCAAGCCACGAACCCTTTATGATTGAGTCCCTGGTGTGGGCGCCATGATGTCACCACCGGCTGCCAGAATTTCTGCCTTCCGTTGTTGGATTCTTTGATTGAACGTAGGGAGACGGGTGCACGTTTTCTAGTCTCCATGGTCTCTTATTTTGCTCTCCCCGTCTACGCCCTGTTGTAGCTGTTGACACAAGGTTGGAATAATTTGCATAGGCTTTGCCCAGGGAAAGTGCAGGTCCTCCCTCCACGTTTTAAAACACTTTTAGCATTAGCCCTCTTGGCTTACTGGCCTGCTATTAGGGTCAACGGCAGCACTCCCCTTGATTGCTCCTTTTTTTCTGAAGCCTGCCTTGCTTCCTCTAACCTTTTGATCTGATCTTTTTGCCTCCTGGGGCATTGTTTGCTCTGCTGTGCAGGCTTTTGAAACATGGCTGAATACTATGAGGAGGACTATTATTATGATGACCCAGCTAGGTCTTTGGAGCAAGACCTTGTGGACGCACTTGACGCTGGGGTGCAGCACTCAGTGAACAAGGCCCTGGTCAGAGCCATTGAACCCCAGAAGAAACACCTATGTGGGTAAGCTGATCAACAGGGTTGGCTGCCTAACCCCCTTCATGTGTAAAGGGCGGTCAATTGTTCTGTCAAGCCAAAGACATCTGGAAAACTCCTTAGGGACCTCAGGCTGCTGATTTCAAGAGACTGGCTAGCTCCTTGACAATGGATCATGATTACAGCACTTCCACCACACTCTGAGCCTGCAATCCGACAACAGGTGATGATTCCAGTGCTTCACCCTCCCAGAGTTTAGACCAAGAAGACGAACCTGGTCCTAGCAAGCTCAAACGCAAGTCACGTCATGTTGATCCAGCTCTTCAACTAAGGTTCTCACCATTGAGCCGACCGAAATTATTCACTCAAAGTCCTCTATATGGCTTCCACCCCAAGAAGTAGCAGACTATGTCCAATCACATATCCGCCTTGTGTTTGACAAAGATATAAGGGCGCACCAGCGCTGTGAGTGTCCCAGGTCTGATCTCATGGGCAAAGTCACTGACACCCCTGAAGTGGATCCGACCCTCGTTACCTATCTCAAAACGTTTTAGAAGGAGCCAAAGAAGGGCATAGATAGGTCCTGGCGTTCCTGTCAGGATAACCTCCTTGACATGTCCGGACCCCTCACCAAGATTCTAGAGTTAGGATACCGTGCCAATGAGTCAGGTATGGCCATTGACCCCAAAGAGTTGGTCAGCTGGGCACAGAAGGCTATATGCCAATTGGGAAATGTAAATTGCGCTATTTCCAGCGAACGGCGTTGGTCCATCCTCCTTAAACTCGACCCGAAGCTTACCGAGCTGTCATCTTCTGAATCTGGTCCAGTGGCACAGGGCCTGCTGTTTGGTCAGCCTTTTCTCAAAGAGTTATCTAAATATGTGGCTACATTCAGTAACCTTGATAAAGCACAAGGATCTCTTTGCAAAGTCTTCTATCCCCTTTTGGCAGGGCCGGGTGCTTCAGCTGGCGAACATTCGGCCGGGATTATAGCCAAGACCCGCAGAGAGGTTTTTACCAAACCAGAGATGGTTACCAAGATGCCTCTGCAAATTGCAACTACTATCCCTCTTGTCCCCGAGGTAACAAGAATTGTTTCCGGAGAGGTCGCTACGGAGGATTGCAGGGCTCCTCCCAAGAGTCTGGTAGCACAGGTGAGGTTAATTCTGTTTTCTGATGTGTTACTGGGGGGCAAGATCCAGTCATTTCTACACAATTAGCAGATTCTTACGCAGGATTCCTGAGTGCTAACAACTGTTCAGGGTTACAAACTGGAGTTCTATAGCTCCCAGAGGCAGGTTATTACCCCGCCCATGATGTATTTTTCCCAACAGGAGCAAGATTTTACCTCTTCCGAAATTCTAACTCTACTGCAAAAGGGCACAATAGAGGTGTCGCTTCCCCACCCAAGCCAGGGGTGTAACACAGGCCCCAGCAGCCCCCGCGGTACGGTGGGCCCCAAGCTCCAGGGGGCCCTCTCGGCACTGCACTCTGGCCAGAGAGCTCCTGATTAAGCCCGGAGGGGGTCTCTCTATGTACCGTGCAGGGAGGCCCCCTCAATTTTCGTTACGCCAGTGACCCAAGCACTTTTCTCAGTTGCGTGTTCCTGTTGGAGAAAAAGGGGGGGGTTTGAGTCTGGTATTAAATCTCAGGGATTTTAATGGTTGGATTCTTTACTGCCATTTCAAGAAGGAGGGCATCCATCTCTTAAGGGACATTCTTCAGGAGGGGGACTGGATGGTTCAGTTGCATTTAAAAGCTGCATATCTCTCCATTCCTATTTTTCCGCCCCACAGACGTTTTCTTCAGTTCCATTGGCATGTTCATTGTTATGATTACAATGTCCTTCCCTTTTGCCTCTCCTCTGCCCCTTGGTGATTTATGAAGCTCCTGAGGCTGGTAGTGGATTCCCTGAGGGCTCGAGAGGTGCGCCTGATTATCTAACTAGACTACATCATTCTCATAGTCCAATGTCCACAGTAGGCTCTTACCCACTTGGAGTGGACAATTCTTCTTCTTCAGGACCTCTGTTTCTTTATAAATGCTCAGAAAATAATAACCAGGTATTTGTAAAGCGCAAACTAATCACCCCTAAGGGTCTCAAGGTGCTGGGGGCCGTCGGGAAGATTAAGCGAGCTATTGCCTAGAGGCACATGGTGTTGGCCTGAGCTGCCACCGGCGCCTAGGATCAAACCGTGAGCCCCGTGCTCCGGAGTCAGCTGCCCAGGCCACTGTGCCACACCACTCTCAATCGGTTCTGACTCGGTCCCAGCACATAACGTTTATGGAATTTCAGGTGGACTCTCTCATTTGCCAGCTGATTATCCCTCCCCGGATGATCAGGAGCATCAACAGAGAATTGAGATCGACTCTGAGCAAGCAGACTGTATCCTTGAGGTCAATAGCTCGTATTGTGGGCCTGTTGGCTTCATCGATTCAGGCCATTTTTCATGGCACGCTACTTTATGGGTCACTTCAGAGACTAAAGATTTGGCATCTTCGGAAAGGCCTCAGCTATGCAGAACAGATTATCCTCTCGGAGGAAACGAGGTCAGAGATATTGCGTATTGTGGTGGTTGGATCACATGGATGCCTGGAATGGCAGAGCGATATTTGGCTCAACTCCGGAGATTGTGATTCAGTTGGATGCCAGCCACTGGGGCTTGGGGGCCCGTTGAGGCCCCATTTCTACCAGAGTTTGTTGGTCTCAGGAGGAGCTGTCCCTCTACATCAATTGCGTGGAACTCCTTGCAGGTTCATTTGCGATTCGCAGTCTGTCACCAGAGAGGTCTGGCTGTTGCATTCTGCTTTGGACAGACAACATCTCGGCGGTCCGTTATTTTAACAAGCTGAGCGGGACGAGATCCCACATTCTGACAGAAATTGCCATGGATTTTGGGCATTTTTGTCTCCAGCATCGGATTTCGGTGGTGGCAGAATCTCTGGGGAAACAGCAATTCCGTAGCGGATTGGCAGTCTTGTAACCTTTGCAATTTCAGCGACTGGAGGCTCCATCTGCAAGTTTTTCATGCACTGAATTGTCAATGGGGTCCTTGCTTAGTGGATCTTTTTGCATCTTACCTCCACCGCCGGCTTCCGAATTTTTTCAGCTGGTGCCTGATCTGGAAGCCCAAGCCACGGATGTTTTCCTTCAAGACTGGACTCCCAACCTGTGCAACGCCTTTCCCTCATTGTTGATGATCCCCAGGGTGCTGAAGCAGTTGCGCTGTCAACGAACGGAACTGATGTTGGTGACTCCTTCTTTGGAGGGCGCAAGCATGGTTTCAGGTTCTTCTGGAGCTAGCCTGTGCCTGTCCTATTCTGATTCCGTTCCGCTGGAATCTCCTTCTGGACCCTGGGGGTTGTCCTTATCCATTAATTTTATCACAAAACCTCTCTCTATTAGCTTGGAGAGTTTCAGGGACATATGGAGTGTCCCGGGACATTCGCAAGAAGCTAATGACTTCATCAGTCAGGCTTGGTCCTCGAGCACCCACAGGCGCTACTCAGCATGGAAGCGTTGGAGTAGCTGGTGCAGTGAACGGGGTGCAGATCCTGTTGGGACAGACTGCAGTTTAGTCATAATTTATTTGTCCTCCTTGGCTTCTACAAGGCTGGCGTATGGATCTGTTAACAATTTTTGGTCCGCCATATCAGCAGGTCATTTGCCTGTGGATGGTAAGCCAGTGGGCCAACACCCCATAATCTGTAAATTGTTGAGGGGTACCATATGGTCAGACTGCCTCTTCCCAAGTATTCTGTTTTGTGGAATGTTACCATAGTACTGCGATTTTTGGAGTCTTGGCCGGACAATAAATATCTGTCCAGGAAACAACTGTTAGCCAAATTGACTATACTCCTGTGTTTCATCTCTTGTAAGAGGGTGTCTGAAGTCTGGGCTTTAGATCTTGTAGGGAGGGCTTTTTCTCCTGAAAGAGTTACTTTTGCCATTTTTCATCGCACTAAGTACAATTCTTCCTCGATTTCCTAGCCCACTTTTCTGGCTAATCCAAAACTTTGCGTTATGCAATGTTTAAAGGTTTATGAGGTGAGCACTGCTGAATTTCATATTGATATGAGGGGAGAATTGTTGATTGCTTTGCAGAAGCCTTTTCGCCCAGAGGCCTCGGCCACACTTGCTCGATGGGTGTGTTGGCTTATGAGTGAAGCGGGTATTGATACCTCAGTGTTTGGCGCTCACTCAGCTCGAGGAGTGATGGTTTTAAAGTGCTCTGCTTTGGGTTCTATCTTAACTGACATTCTTAATGCAGCTGATTGGTCAGCAGAATCTACCATAAAGTCTTTTTACTGTAAGCCTATTGTTGATGTGGCTTCTGTGGTGGTGGCTCAGCTTTAAACGAGCATAATCAGAGCCTCCGGTCCTGAAAAAGAATTCAAAAACGTCCAACATTCGTGACAAGAATTTTCAATTCTATTAAGGAACGGAGGGGAGGATTATCCCACCCATTGTATTGTTTCTCTGGATAAACTGATTGCATTGCCTTTTGTGCTGAATGCCTTATCTGTTCCCATTGTTTCCCCCCCCCGATGACACTTTTTTAAGTAATGGTATGTTTTTAGTAAGGCCGGTATTTACGACTCACTGTTTTGCTTCCTTGCTAGGAAATGGAGATAAGTTACTCTAATGTCATTGGTGTTTCGAAGCTGTGAGACTTCCGTGCAGCCGCGGTCTGTGCAGGTAACAGGCAGTGGGGCCGGGTAAGGGGGGATTTCGAGGGACGATGCAGAGGAAAAATTAAATAATTATTTTTCCCTCTGCAACGTCCCTCGAAATCCCCCCTTGCCCAGCCCCACCACCCCACCGCTGTTACCTGCACGGACCGCGGCTGCTTCCGTGGTTGGTCTAGAGTTTGTTTCTGGTGGAGACCCTACTGCGGTTTCTTTGGAGGATCGCTGGGTCCCGCTGGACCATGTTCTAGTTCATGCTCCCGTTCGGGCGGATGGTGCTGGTCGATGTTGATAGACGTCTGGTCGTAGCAGGGTTGTGAACTTTTGGTTATATCCTGGCATTGCTAAGTGTCGGACTGTTTACCTGTTTCTTGGTCTGGAGCAAAGAAAGAGGAAGATGGACCGTTACAAAGGGGTTATATAGGGCTGGGTCTCTATGGTTATCATGGGACTGTTATGGAGACATGGGATCTGTAGTGTTTTTTTAAACTTTAATATGATTGGCTGCTGTTTTGAAGAGTAAAAGAAAGAGATTCATAATTCTCGCCTCTGTGTCCTTAATAGAATTGACAATTCTTTTCACGAATGTTGGAAATTTTTGAAGTGTGATGTCATAGTATCATGTAACCCACATTATGTGGAAGATGGGCATGTCAGGTTAGGTATTGCATCAGAGAGGGGCATGTCATATTTGGATCCAGGAAAAAGTGGTTAATTCTACGTCTCCTGTTGTTTGGCACACTTAACAGCAGCAGTGAGAGATTTCTATTGTGGGAGTCAGCCTCAGACGAGTGGCCAAGCCGGAGACGGATGAGTGGACCAAGATATGAGAATGTGCAATCACACAGTGGACAACACTGAGGTGCGGGTGTTATCCATGTGTAAGCTCATGGTTTGTGTAATACTGCCCATTTACGGATGCCACTCAGGCGGCGTCACAGGCCTAAATGGGCTTCACATTGGTAAGCGCACGCACCGTGCAGCACGCAGAGCTGTCTCACAGTGATGAACGAGGCAGCCTCCTCTGATATCCTCTTGTGTCTGGGCCACATGCCTCATTCTACAGGCAGGACCCGCCAGAAAGCACTCTAATGAACGCCGCCATTGTTTACCGAGGAGGCTCGCGCATCCCCAGCGCGAGCGCACATCACTCGAGGAAGGCGCGCGGGTTTGTGGCCACTCCATCAACCCGGGACTGGCTCTCTGGCTCTGTCGTAAACTAGCGATTAGGCCTGATGTTCCCTCGTGGCTGCCCGTGAGAGGGGCGCACAAAGCATGAAATCACTACGAGGCAGAGATGTGTCCAAAGTGCCGTGAAGAAATGTTTTAATATGCAAGTGTCTGAGCCGTCGCCGGTTACTTACCTGCTCTAGGGAAACGTGCGGTTGAATGAGCAATGCAGAATGAAGTGCGCCATCCTACCTCGAGTCCACAAGCGCTGGAAGGGGCCCGCGAGCGCTGCGCGTGCGAAGTGACGCAGGCTTCTTTCATCACGGTTTACGCACAGCAAAATGGATGGAATCTTCTGGAATGTGCAATGAAACACAGGAGGGGGCTGTGGACGGGCAGCGAGTTTGGTGCTCGGCAAAGGATGCTTGTTTTATTCTAGATTACAAGATGGGAAGCAATGTGGGAGTGGCGTTTTATGAATACGCGCATTTTATTTATTATTTTGAGATTATTTAGATACGTTGTCCACCACAAAGGTATCAGTCGCAGTACACTACGCGTGAGCCGGTTTTAAAAGGACCAAATTCTACTGCAGAAAAAATGTGAACGGCGCAGAAAAGAAAAGATCAAAGCTAACAAGCAACTATTCATTCTGCACGTTTTAGGAAACAATCTGACAGGCGTGTGTGCAAGAAATGATGAGGAGGCGTGCTGTTCAGTAACACCAGGTCCTACGAACAGAAACCAAAAGGGAACAAGAGGGAAGAAGGTGCGACTAAAGGGAAAGGTGCTGCCATCATGTTGATGAAGGCAGGGACTACCAAGTCATATAGTGAAATAAGACGCTGCAAATCAAGGAAGCGAGCGAAGGGGAGGAGCTGGGGTGTGTTGCTGATGCTGCATGGTTTGGGTGGGTGGCACGGATGTACAGCTTGTGGGGGATTCAGTGGCATTATATGGCATTGTCCTCAATGTCTGAACAGATGATCCCTATGGGTTAAGTTACATTGACTCG
This sequence comes from Triturus cristatus, assembly GCF_964204655.1. NCBI lineage: Eukaryota > Metazoa > Chordata > Amphibia > Caudata > Salamandridae > Triturus > Triturus cristatus. Next base: position 1,685,261,599 of record NC_140590.1, read on the forward strand.
GCATCACATTGGGGTACATGCAGACAGATGTGCATTCACGCTGGGGTACATGCAGACAGATGTGCATTCACGCTGGGGTACATGCAGACAGATGTACATCCACTCTGGGGTACATGCAGACAGATGTGCATTCACGCTGGGGTACATGCAGACAGATGTACATTCACGCTGGGGTACATGCAGACAGATGTGCATTCACGCTGGGGTACATGCAGACAGATGTACATTCACTCTGGTGTACATGCAGACAGATGTACATTCACTCTGGGGTACATGCAGACAGATATACATTCACTCTGGGGTACATGCAGACAGATGTGCATTCACGCTGGGGTACATGCAGACAGATGTACATTCCGGTGGGCGGGATTGTAAAGTTTGCTTCTTGCAAAAGGACTTGGGCGTTTTGTGATGGCCACACCCATTTATTAATTGCTTATGAAAATGGATCCTATGTGCTCTTCCTCAAACTACGCCTCAAGTGTAATCGATGAGAGATGCATTTGTTCCTATAAGACTGAATATTTGTAAGAAAAATATATATATATTGGAGTGCTTTCAACATCACCTTGTTCTAAAAACGTTCCCAACGGCTGTCTGCCACAGGGCGAGGAATGATTAGCTCACGGGTGAAAAATGGTGTACGGTAGTAGAATAAAGGTGCATTTAGGACACTGATGAACCCGCTAGGTCCTCCTTGGAATTGCCACCATCTTCAAGAACAGCAAGGCCAGCGAGCATTCGTATTTATGGATCAATTTAAGAAGCCTGAATGTAAACAACACGTGTAGTGGTCGCCACCCATTCCTGTCCTTAAGAATGAGGCTCAACCAATATTCTCGCTTCGACTTGCTGAGCTTTATTCAAAATATGTCAACAGCTTTGCAGAGAAAAGGGTGGGTAGATGTAGGATGCAGGCAGGAATTGCTTGAAGATTTAAGGAGAATTGTCAAAGGCTCCATAGCTGTATTCATATAAGCTGAAAAGCTATGCATTGTAATGCTCAGTGGAAGTGTGCTTTGCAAAGGAGCCGCATGAGCTCAAAGAAATGTCAAGGGTAGATCCGTAATAGCTCTTGCATTAAGATGAGCTAAACAAGCTAAAAAAAGATCTGTAATCTAACTGGAAACTTTGGTGTGTGCTGGAGCCGTAGAACATTTTAAAATATTCTTGTGGGACACTAACGTTGGATTAACGACTGTTGGCGAACAAGGAGCGAACTTCACTCAGAGATGTTTTAAGACACGGGCAAAGTGGGCTCTAGCCCAGGGCCCCCACCTTTCTGGGGGCCCCATCATTAAGATTTCAGGACAGTCCCTGACAGTGGCATAACGCAAAAATGATGGGCCACCTGCACAATAGGCAAAGGGTTTCTCAGGGTTCCTATATCTCATAAATATTCAAAGGCTTTGCACTGAATGGGGGTCCATGAAGGACTGGGGACCCCTTAAAGGTTGGGGGACCAACAAAGAGGGTTGTGAGTGATCAGACAATAGTTGCAGAGGGAATGAATGATCTAAAAAATTGTTAACAAAATTCAGAGCTGTTCTGAGCAGGGGCCCCCAAATCATTTTTGGCCCGGGCCCCCAAAATCCTTAAGATGTCCCTGACTTCACTGTAAGGTGACGGTGTCCGGTAGCTAATATTAATTTGTTACAATTTGTGGTTCGACATATTCTGGGGAACACCAATGTTCATATTGATTTGTAACTCAGAGTGCCAGCGAAGAGAACAAACGAAATGGGGGACATTGATGTGAAATGTAGGTGGCCTGTGGTGTCACAGAGCACAATCAGGCCGCTATTCAGGATTGTTTGTGTGAGGCAGTATTTCAGTTACTGGATGTAGGTTATATAATGGAGGGATTGAAGGTCCTTGCTGTAGAAGAGTGGCCTGGCAAAAAGTGTTGGGCAACAAATTGTGGACATATCACAAAATCACTCTGTATGAACATAGAAACTCTCCTTGTCATAACTAATGAAAAAATTGTTGATGCTAAATGGTTGAGGCTAAATGTTTAGTGTTTGATTTACCCTGGGAGGGCCATTTAGGTGTGCGGTGCACCAAGAGACGGGCAAGAGAGTATTTTGGTCACCATTAGTGTATGGTGATCTTGAAAAGTGTTCAGGGAGTATTTTAAGTGCAGTATAAGTGGCAAGGAGTACATTCCTTCCATGATATCCATGGGGTATCAGTCAGTTCACTGGGAGGAGTTGGCAGTAGATATGATTCTTGGGTCATTTTTTAAAGACTTCCTTCAAGTCAAGAAAACCTAATTGTTTAAACTGGCTATTTTTCTATATGGCAAAAGACTTTTTAGGTGATGTTTTTGTCCAAGATGTGTTATTGGTCGAATTAGTATCAGACAGTTTATATAACATCAAATAAAGAAATTACATTCAAAGAGTGAAATTAGGAACAAAAGAGTCGCTTTATACCATCTGGAATTATCTGGAAGTCAACAGACAAGTGGAAGGAACAAACTCAAAAGGTAGGCAAGGTATTTAAGGAGTCAGGAATGTTGGCTGTTAAAAAGGGAAGTAGTAGAAAAGGCCTTAAAAGGTCCATTTCATCCTGTGACTCAGAAGACCCCTTTTGAAATAAAGAGGGGTCGACAGAGTATATACTCAAATTATGTCCCTCAGGGTTGCAGGTGAGTACGTAAAGGGGCATGAACAAAAGAGGACGGGCTATGATGATAAAATATTTCTGTGCTCTATTATATTATGTCTTCTTGTTCCAGTGCAATGGTGTCCTCTAGCCCAGTTTGTGATAACTGTGAGGGCCACTCACCGCTCCTTCACTTGCATAGTACCCAATGGAAGCAGAAGTGACGGTATAACGAAATATGGGGAGGTCTCAGTCCATCTGTTGCAGATCATTCCCGTGCATATTCCTGTCTTTTATATGGAGGAGGACTGCAAGAGTGGGAACAGTGGTTGTTATTCTGGCAGACAAACTTGTGAGTGCTTGGGAAGCTCTGCAGGGCAGAGCTTGGGACTGTATCCTGCAGGTCGAGCAATGCACTTCCAGGGCTGTATAGATAGAGGCAGTACAAACATTGGTCGTCCGAGGCAACCATTTCCTTCTTGCTGTGACTCCTCGATGTTTGCAACTAGGTTTACCTGGGTTACTGCATCCCTGTACTTTATTTTTTATCTTCTTCAGCCTATGTAAAGTGTGTATATTTGTGCTCTTCTTTTTTCACTATTTTTCCAGTTTTCCTGCCTCTTTCGGCCCTCAGAAAATATCCACGTCTGGGGGACTACTGGCATGACGTTTGAAACAAGATAATGGTGGAGGATTCGGTATTGACTCTTTTGATTTGCATACTGCGTTCAACATTTCCTTAAGTGCTATTGTTTATTCCATCAGTTATACTACTCGTGCTAAGGTTCCTGCACTCTGTTTCAGAAGAATGTGGCTTCCTGTCAGACGACGAGTTGCCACATTAAATATTTCTCTGCTCCTTACAATCCTTTGCCACAAATTCTCCCTGCAGTCTTCCTTGTCGTGCTTGTCTTTAATGTTAAGGGCAAGGCTTGGGGAGGTTTGGGGATTGAATTTGGATTCCTTTATTGATCATCAGGGCATGACAATACCTAGGTCAGTGTGTGTGTGTGCTCTTGCCCCATTGTTTCGTTTTTTAGGTCTCGCCTGACCCAGCGCATGCGCTGGTCTGGCGAGACTTATTGAGAGGGCTCCAAAAAGTGCTACCAGGCCAGCCTTGAGCTACAGTGCATGTGCGTGGGCACGCGCGCCGCGCTTTACCGCGATTACTTTCACTTACGCGGCCGTGTTTGATTGCGATCACTTTCGCGGCCCCACGGCCGCTTGGCATAGCCAATAGGTCTCGCTTTTGGGACCTTATAAGTATTTAGTTATGCAACTGTTGCATGGCTAAACACTTATAAGGTCCCAAAGGCGAGACCTATTGGCTATGCCAATGCTTGTCTGATCCTGTTCACAGGTTTCTTTGTCTATCAAAGGTAATGCCTGTCTTAAAGTTTGCATCTCCACTATTTGTTCTCATGTAAACCATAGTGTGAGATGTTGGTGAGGCTAGAAATGTAGGCGTCAGGGATTTGATGGCCCCCAATCAATGAGAGCAGCGACCGAAGACGATATTCAAAATGCATAGGTAAGGTAATCTTGTGGTTAGGCAGGGGAGACGGATCCATAGCCAACAATTGTGACACAGTTCTTGTATTGAAGGTCCTTGGCAGATTGCTGACACTTAAAATTCGTTTCTATAAGGGTGAAAGTGGTTCCCCTCACTCACACACGTCATGGAAACCAAACGGTCGAAAATAAAAGCCACGTTGACAACGCTTTGCCTATGAGGCGTGGGATAGAGTGTGTAATAGCCATCCTTATACTCTGTAAGAGTCTTTTTAATTATGGATGTTATATAAAATATAGAAGTAATTTTTTATCCATTTTATATGCTTCAATGTTGTGGAAGAAATGCATTTTGTAAATTAAATCCAGTTTTTGGAATGAACCTTCATGAAAAAATTCTGTTTAAAATACATAAAGAACATTTGCATTGGAAAAGTTGGCGCCTCTAGGAATTAGAAAGATTAATGATGTATAGATCATAACTCGATGTGTTTCTTTATCTTTTAAACTGGATTTCAAGCTAAATGGAATGGAAATACATAGACATAATCTACTAGGTCGAATGTTTCGTATAGCTACTGCTGTAATTTGCGTTCATTTTTTGGATCTGAGGTTTAAATTATTAAAAGATTGTTACGTGTTAACTTTAAAATTGTATGAGGCCTTCTGACTCAGAGTACAACCTTTTCACTTGGAAGTTCTCTCTTGGGTTCAGCTTGTGACTGGAATTTCTTTTCCTGAATCAGAGTTACCTTTGATTTGGGGTCTTTATTCATATGAAAAATCCAGGATAACCGTTCAGCGCAACTGGGTTCATTATGCTGTAGTACTGGTAAAGAAAATATTGCCCTATGTAAATCCGAGATTAAATCTTAGCTTGATGGATGGTTGCAAGTCTTAACAGAGTTATCAGCTAAGGAGAAAATAATGTCTTACAGGTGTAGTTTGCTTTTGACACAAATGTTTGCTGTGCATTGTCATGGCCTTCCTTTTGACAGGGCTGTGTCCCATTTGGGAACACTTTTTTGCTAAAGTTTAAGAGCCTTTCATTACCTTTGTGTGAGCCCTTTAAGTAGTGTTTGGCAACAAATGGATTGAAATTCTATTTTTTACCCTCAAGGGTGCTGCAGCTACAATGTCGTTGACATTCCATACCTGTGAAGACCCATTCAAACAAGTTACCACTATAGAGTTGAAACGTCGACTTACTAACCCTAGCATGTCCTTACATTTACAAGAAATAAGTCTGCGAGGCCATGGAGTAGGGCATTGCCAGCATCCAGAAGAGAGCAGTTCTGAAGTCGCTCTCTGGAGATAACAGATTGACTTTCTTTAGAAGAGAGAGCTTCTATCAGGTTGTCTGTTTTTTTGGCGCTGTGTTACTTAAGGGAGAGGTTGGCGTCCAGGGGAAACCTAGTGATTTGGCACTCATTGAGAGTTGGGGTTTGAAACCGTCAAGGTTTATGTGATTGAGCCAGGTTTGTACTGTATCTTGTCTGTTGTTCTTGGCAAATAATAGGAATTCTGTCTTGGTTGAGGTGAGCTTCAGGTAGGCGCTGGACATCCAGATTCACACAAATATCTCACAATCCAGAATCATCCAGTTTCATCCAAATGCCTAACGATCAGTTGCTTCTTATGTTAGATGTAACAGTTTGAAAAGAAACCACAGTGGTAGGGACAAAATGCGCTGGGAAATGATATATTGGTACTTGTGTATAAGTGAGAACCCTTGCTACTAGGTTAGCAATACGACGACCACTAACATCGTAATTTGGGCAAACAGAGTTTACCTTAAACATCAACAATTTATGAAAACCGAGCAATAGGGTTCAAAGTAAAGATCAAGTAATAGTGCTAGTGCACATCAATGAAAGTCACAAATTAAATTCCAGCTGTTCATGTCTTGTCTTTATTTCTTGACAAAGCTTCTTCGTTGCAAGCCCCCTGCCAGCCAACACGTGTTTCGTCCTGACTATATTATGTCATGGACTTCATCAGGGCTGCAGGCAAAGAAATAACCAAATTCCATAAGTATATATAACTAGTCAAAAAACATACATACAACTGTACTGACATCAGAAACTATAATACTAATTGTACATTTATTGTACCATTCAAACCTAATAGATAAACATGATGGTCGGAGCAAAACATATGATGTGTAAGTTCACCGAAAATTAAAGATTGTGATCAGTGATTATAGGAAAGGAAGCGAGACTACAGAAAGGGAGTAAAAGTTATTAAGAAAGAACCCAAAGAAGAAAACAATAGATATGAATATCGAGAGTCAAGTAAGATCAGGAAGCTGTGTATACCATGATAAGAAGACAGCTACTGACCTCAAAACTAGTGCCCTAAAATAGAAGCATACGAAAGAAGAGGATATTTTATAAGAGACCTGAATCCACGTAGCCCGCCAGTGAGATAAAACCATTGCCAATTGTGATCTGGTAATATTAATTAGTGCTAGAAATAAAATTCGAACTGATAATACATAGAACTCACCAAAATTTGGTGTGATCAAGGGCTTTGTCTAATAGGTGCAGAGACCTAATGCTGCGTCCGCATTCTACAAGTGAGCAAGAATATTATCAAGTTAGTGTTCAAACAAGAGTGAATTCCTCTGTTAAGCGTAAATGGCGTAATTATTAAAGAGCGTACCAGTAAAATCTCAGGCTGTTGGCTTCTGTCCAATTTCTTAAGTATATCGGTCTGTAGTATTAGTTCTAGTTATCCGTAATGTGACCTAAGGCAGAAAGAAAACCGAAATTTACCGCACTATCCGCTATGTATCAGGGACACTAGTTCGGAAGATTATCAACTAAAATCCATAGGGAGACTAGCACAGCCAGCAAACGGCCATGAGATATAATGGTAGTACTGTAGTGCCGCAAACAAAATAAATTAAACCCATGTGGTAATGGCAATGCGGATTGATAGAGCCCTATGAGCTTCTTCGGCTGAGTAGATTGGCATCTCCATAGTCTAATACTCCGTCACAAGTTAACTCCTCAAGAGGTTAAAATATCTAAATTATCCCATCGCGCTAGATTCGCGCTTACCTCGGTATGTTCAGAACGGTCCGTAATCTCAACCTCGTGTAATCATCTCGGCGTCAGCAATGAGCGCCATGTTGAAATGGGAATAAATAGTCCTATTAGACGACGGACTCTGTAGCTCGGTATTAGTACTTCAGGTAAGCGACATATTAGAGCAGTACATCATTTAATTCTTCGGACAGCGTAAGTCGTGCTAACAAATTGAACTTAATAAGGCGGAGCCAAAGTATACGATATATATGTAAGAGAAGGCTGCCATTACCTAAATCCAACTCATAGCAGTTGCTGACTTGCAGTGCATCAGAAATGGCGCGCCATATTTGATCGGGATCGTCACGCCCAAGTTAAGGCTACTAAACAATGCGCCATCTTTAAGAGGACTAGTACGTCAGTGGCGTCACTATCTTCGAACAAGATATGTAAGAGAAGGCTGCCATTACCTAATTCCTACTCATGGCAGTTGCTGACTTGCAGTGCATCGGAAGTGGCGCGCCATATTTGATCGGGATCGACACGCCCAATTTAAGGCTATTAAACAATGCACCATCTTTGAGAGGACTAGTACGTCAGTGGCTTAAATATAAATTGTTCACTACAAAATAATTCTATGTCTAATTTCTAAAACTAAACACGCGTATCTATGCGAATAAGTCTCAAATTCAGGTAATTAGTTGATGGACAATCAATAGGTATGTATATACAGACTTATAAGTATCTATCGTGTAAATTATTAGCTCCAAAGGAAAAGAAAAAGTAAAAGGAGAGATGAATTGCCAGAAACCAAATGTGACCCCACCATAGCTAGATCACTGTGAGGCAAAGCATATAATAATGTACAACATATTATTTTGTATACACTATCTTCGAACAAGATATTACAATCATCCAGTAAACACATGGGAAGGCAAAAATAGAGGGGAGCACATAATAAAGATACTAACAGTTATTCACAGTAATATTCAATATATAACAGAGTTATTTGAAGTTAACATCATCGCCTGAGGCTAACGTGAACTGGGGTAATAGAGATCAGTTATGTACCCAAAAAATACTGTAATTCATTTTCAATATTAATTCCCATATTCACCGCATGTAACCTCAGAATCCAGCGTGCTTCAGACTGCCGCAGCTTTAATTCTCGATTGCCACCTCTAATGTCACTTGGTACTGATTCCAGAGCATGAAATTTAAAGTTCTGTTGTTTATTCTGCTCCGAACATTCTAGAGCATGATGAACTATAGGGTATCTATCATCCATATTTTTCAATGCTCTGAAGTGTTCCGCAATTCGTGTTTTAAGGTTCCTAACCGTGCTACCCACATAAATCATTGAGCATTTGCAGATAATCACGTAGATAACAAACTTAGTATTGCAATTAATGTACTGGGTTATGTAAAACTTTCTGGATCCATTATATGTGAATTCTTTAGTTCCTGATAAAGCATGTTTGCACATACTGCAATCACCGCATTTGTGAAAGCCCACGCTTCTGCTCTGTAGCCAAGACTTAGTATCAACTTTATTCTTAGGGTAGCTTGGGCTAACCATATTCCGAATTGTTAAACCTTTACGGTAGGTAAGACTTGGGTAATTGGTCAGGATTTTGTTAAGATCAGAATCTGATGTGAGAAGTTTCCAATGGCGTTTAAGTATATTGAAAACTTTATGAGACCAAGGGTGGAAATTTGTTATCATTCTCACTGATTCTTGTCTACCCTTAGGGTTATGATGTGATTTTAAAGTATCATTTCTATTAAGAAGACTGGCTCGTTTTTTTGCCTTCTTGATTATGTTATGATCATAACCCCTATCCAAAAATCTCGCTTCAATATCTGTTGCACAATTGATAAAATCAGTATCCTTACTGCAGTTACGGCGTGCTCTATGAAATTCTCCATAGGGAATCGAATTGACTTGCGTCCTAGGATGAGCACTTGCTGCATGCAGAACTGAATTACATGCTGTCTCTTTTCTGTGCATTCGACTGTAAATGCACATGTCTTCAACAAAAAGTTCCACATCTAAAAAAACAATTCTTTGTTTGCTGTAAGCCATTGTAAATTTCATATTAAATGAATTGTTGTTTAGATGTTCGAAAAAGCCATTGAGTTCATCAATACTACCTGTCCATATTAGAAGACAGTCATCTATGTAACGACCAAGAAACATTATATATTCCTGCCATCTCGTACCAGATGGGCCCCAGATGTGCACCGCCTCGAACCACCCCATAAAGAGGCAGGCAAAGGACGGCGCAAATCTGGAACCCATCGCAGTACCGCACGTCTGTTGGTACCACTCTCCCCCAAATAGAAACACATTGTGTTCTAAAATAATTCGTGACATATCTATTATCATTTGTGAATGTTCTAAAAATTCAACCGGTCTCTTATCCAAGTAGTAGCGTAAAGCTAATAAGCCTTGCTCATGTAAAATATTGGTGTAAAGTGACACCACATCTAATGTGACAAGGGTCATAGACTCATCCCAAGTGATATCCATAAGTGTGTTTAAGATATGTTTCGTATCTCGAATCGTTGATGGTAGATTGTGGACATAAGGTTGCAAATAGGTGTCCACAAATTCAGAGATACGTTCAGTTGGTCCACCTATTCCCGACACAATTGGTCTGCCGGGTGGTGAAGTCGCATTTTTGTGAATTTTAGGCACTGTATAAAGGCAAGGATATCTGGGTTTATCAATCAGAAGATAACAAAGTTCATCATCACTAAGTAATCCCACAGTGTTCCATTCTTTAAGCTGCTCATTAATCACTGTCTTGATAGTTAAGATGGGATTACTGGGAAGTTTCTTGTACCATGATGTATTATTTAATTGACTCAATATTTCTTGTTCATAATATTCTGTAGACATTATTACAATATTACCTCCCTTGTCGGCTTCTCTTATTGTGATTGACAAGTCTGCCCTCAGTTGTTTCAGTGCGAGTCTTTCTTTAGATGTTAGGTTATCAACATGGGGGAAAGATTTCCGGTGGTTGATAGTTTTTTCCAGTGCATCCAAGTCTTTTTCAACCATCTTATGGAACAGGTCAATGCTGTTACCTGACGCAAGGTGTGGGACCCATTTTGACTTGAGTTTAAGTCCACTATCCTCCCTAAGGTTTGTTGTACAGTCAAGGTCTTGCAGGACCTTATGCATAGTAATAGGATCTTGTATATTTTCCGTAATAGATAATAATAAGACTCTATCTCTTATATCTTGAATAGACAAATCACCAACCATAGTGTCTGTGGTACCTTTTTTATTCGGAACAATAGTAGTTGCAAAAAACTTTTTTAGTTTAAGATTTCTGGAGAATTTGAAAAGATCTATTTTCACATTCGTCATGTCACAAACCGGGGATGGGCAAAATCCCATACCCTTGCTTAGAACCGAAATCATGTCAGTAGACAAAACAGTGTCAGATAGGTTTATAACCTGTATTCTCTCATTATTTTTATTTATTGTTTCACCTTGCTCCAGGATCTGGTGTTTACTCTTTCTCTTGTGTTTTGATTTAGTGCCCCCCCTACAGCCTCTCCTTGCTTTACTCTTAAATCCTCTCTTGCTCTGTTGTTGTTCTCCTTGTTGCCTATCCTTATGCGTTGTACTTCCCGTAAAAAACTATTACCCGGGAGTACGTTAGGCACCCCTTCTGTAATTCCCTCCGTTCCTGATACTGAGACATTACTAGATGAGGCAGAACTCACTGTGCTGAGTAGAGATGATCTGCTACTCGTCAATTGTTGGTCCTGTCTGAGCAGATTATCAAATTTTTTGGCAAATGTGAATACTCTACCATTGCGGTAGTCTATTTCATCACGTTTTAATTTACGAGCTTTCTTTTCTTTTGTTTCCTCTTCAAATTTGTTCAAAATGTTTTCCAAAATTGCATAATTCTTTTTAGCTACTTCAGGCAAGTTTATTTCGACAATTTCTTTTTCCAAAATGTCAGCTTCTTCTGCTGCCTTTTGGACTTTTCTTTCGGCATTTTCTATGAGAATATTCATCAAACGCATAGAATTACCAGTGAGTTCTTTTTCCCAGAGGAGAAGTAAATCCTCCTCGAGATCGTCATATGTTGGAAATATAGTAGATCTCAAGCCTCGAGGGATTCTTTCCAATCGAATATATTCTTTAAGTGTAGCTCCATCCCACCATTTACCTATTTCGTTTTTTTTAAGTCTTTCCAATCTAGTAAATTTAGCTTTTAATCCCTCATTAATCTTCACATTACCTTGCGAAACCGCTTTGTTAACTGAAATTCCTGCATGTAAGTTTCTAAAGAGTTCCTCAGCTATTTTACTTCTGTCACTTCTTGAGCTCATGTTTGATAAGTATACTATGCTTCGTAGCACACTCCCCGCAGCAGTCCCAATTATAAGAGCTTGAGATCTACTATATTTCCAACATATGACGATCTCGAGGAGGATTTACTTCTCCTCTGGGAAAAAGAACTCACTGGTAATTCTATGCGTTTGATGAATATTCTCATAGAAAATGCCGAAAGAAAAGTCCAAAAGGCAGCAGAAGAAGCTGACATTTTGGAAAAAGAAATTGTCGAAATAAACTTGCCTGAAGTAGCTAAAAAGAATTATGCAATTTTGGAAAACATTTTGAACAAATTTGAAGAGGAAACAAAAGAAAAGAAAGCTCGTAAATTAAAACGTGATGAAATAGACTACCGCAATGGTAGAGTATTCACATTTGCCAAAAAATTTCATAATCTGGTCAGACAGGACCAACAATTGACGAGTAGCAGATCATCTCTACTCAGCACAGTGAGTTCTGCCTCATCTAGTAATGTCTCAGTATCAGGAACGGAGGGAATTACAGAAGGGGTGCCTAACGTACTCCCGGGTAATAGTTTTTTACGGGAAGTACAACGCATAAGGATAGACAACAAGGAGAACAACAACAGAGCAAGAGAGGACTTAAGAGTAAAGCAAGGAGAGGCTGTAGGGGGGGCACTAAATCAAAACACAAGAGAAAGAGTAAACACCAGATCCTGGAGCAAGGTGAAACAATAAATAAAAATAATGAGAGAATACAGGTTATAAACCTATCTGACACTGTTTTGTCTACTGACATGATTTCGGTTCTAAGCAAGGGTATGGGATTTTGCCCATCCCCGGTTTGTGACATGACGAATGTGAAAATAGATCTTTTCAAATTCTCCAGAAATCTTAAACTAAAAAAGTTTTTTGCAACTACTATTGTTCCGAATAAAAAAGGTACCACAGACACTATGGTTGGTGATTTGTCTATTCAAGATATAAGAGATAGAGTCTTATTATTATCTATTACGGAAAATGAACAAGATCCTATTACTATGCATAAGGTCCTGCAAGACCTTGACTGTACAACAAACCTTAGGGAGGATAGTGGACTTAAACTCAAGTCAAAATGGGTCCCACACCTTGCGTCAGGTAACAGCATTGACCTGTTCCATAAGATGGTTGAAAAAGACTTGGATGCACTGGAAAAAACTATCAACCACCGGAAATCTTTCCCCCATGTTGATAACCTAACATCTAAAGAAAGACTCGCACTGAAACAACTGAGGGCAGACTTGTCAATCACAATAAGAGAAGCCGACAAGGGAGGTAATATTGTAATAATGTCTACAGAATATTATGAACAAGAAATATTGAGTCAATTAAATAATACATCATGGTACAAGAAACTTCCCAGTAATCCCATCTTAACTATCAAGACAGTGATTAATGAGCAGCTTAAAGAATGGAACACTGTGGGCTTACTTAGTGATGATGAACTTCGTTATCTTCTGATTGATAAACCCAGATATCCTTGCCTTTATACAGTGCCTAAAATTCACAAAAATGCGACTTCACCACCCGGCAGACCAATTGTGTCGGGAATAGGTGGACCAACTGAACGTATCTCTGAATTTGTGGACACCTATTTGCAACCTTATGTCCACAATCTACCATCAACGATTCGAGATACGAAACATATCTTAAACACACTTATGGATATCACTTGGGATGAGTCTATGACCCTTGTCACATTAGATGTGGTGTCACTTTACACCAATATTTTACATGAGCAAGGCTTATTAGCTTTACGCTACTACTTGGATAAGAGACCGGTTGAATTTTTAGAACATTCACAAATGATAATAGATATGTCACGAATGATTTTAGAACACAATGTGTTTCTATTTGGGGGAGAGTGGTACCAACAGACGTGCGGTACTGCGATGGGTTCCAGATTTGCGCCGTCCTTTGCCTGCCTCTTTATGGGGTGGTTCGAGGCGGTGCACATCTGGGGCCCATCTGGTACGAGATGGCAGGAATATATAATGTTTCTTGGTCGTTACATAGATGACTGTCTTCTAATATGGACAGGTAGTATTGATGAACTCAATGGCTTTTTCGAACATCTAAACAACAATTCATTTAATATGAAATTTACAATGGCTTACAGCAAACAAAGAATTGTTTTTTTAGATGTGGAACTTTTTCTTGAAGACATGTGCATTTACAGTCGAATGCACAGAAAAGAGACAGCATGTAATTCAGTTCTGCATGCAGCAAGTGCTCATCCTAGGACGCAAGTCAATTCGATTCCCTATGGAGAATTTCATAGAGCACGCCGTAACTGCAGTAAGGATACTGATTTTATCAATTGTGCAACAGATATTGAAGCGAGATTTTTGGATAGGGGTTATGATCATAACATAATCAAGAAGGCAAAAAAACGAGCCAGTCTTCTTAATAGAAATGATACTTTAAAATCACATCATAACCCTAAGGGTAGACAAGAATCAGTGAGAATGATAACAAATTTCCACCCTTGGTCTCATAAAGTTTTCAATATACTTAAACGCCATTGGAAACTTCTCACATCAGATTCTGATCTTAACAAAATCCTGACCAATTACCCAAGTCTTACCTACCGTAAAGGTTTAACAATTCGGAATATGGTTAGCCCAAGCTACCCTAAGAATAAAGTTGATACTAAGTCTTGGCTACAGAGCAGAAGTGTGGGCTTTCACAAATGCGGTGATTGCAGTATGTGCAAACATGCTTTATCAGGAACTAAAGAATTCACATATAATGGATCCAGAAAGTTTTACATAACCCAGTACATTAATTGCAATACTAAGTTTGTTATCTACGTGATTATCTGCAAATGCTCAATGATTTATGTGGGTAGCACGGTTAGGAACCTTAAAACACGAATTGCGGAACACTTCAGAGCATTGAAAAATATGGATGATAGATACCCTATAGTTCATCATGCTCTAGAATGTTCGGAGCAGAATAAACAACAGAACTTTAAATTTCATGCTCTGGAATCAGTACCAAGTGACATTAGAGGTGGCAATCGAGAATTAAAGCTGCGGCAGTCTGAAGCACGCTGGATTCTGAGGTTACATGCGGTGAATATAGGAATTAATATTGAAAATGAATTACAGTATTTTTTGGGTACATAACTGATCTCTATTACCCCAGTTCACGTTAGCCTCAGGCGATGATGTTAACTTCAAATAACTCTGTTATATATTGAATATTACTGTGAATAACTGTTAGTATCTTTATTATGTGCTCCCATCTATTTTTGCCTTCCCATGTGTTTACTGGATGATTGTAATATCTTGTTCGAAGATAGTGTATACAAAATAATATGTTGTACATTATTATATGCTTTGCCTCACAGTGATCTAGCTATGGTGGGGTCACATTTGGTTTCTGGCAATTCATCTCTCCTTTTACTTTTTCTTTTCCTTTGGAGCTAATAATTTACACGATAGATACTTATAAGTCTGTATATACATACCTATTGATTGTCCATCAACTAATTACCTGAATTTGAGACTTATTCGCATAGATACGCGTGTTTAGTTTTAGAAATTAGACATAGAATTATTTTGTAGTGAACAATTTATATTCAAGCCACTGACGTACTAGTCCTCTCAAAGATGGTGCATTGTTTAATAGCCTTAAATTGGGCGCGTCGATCCCGATCAAATATGGCGCGCCACTTCCGATGCACTGCAAGTCAGCAACTGCCATGAGTAGGAATTAGGTAATGGCAGCCTTCTCTTACATATCTTGTTCGAAGATAGTGACGCCACTGACGTACTAGTCCTCTTAAAGATGGCGCATTGTTTAGTAGCCTTAACTTGGGCGTGACGATCCCGATCAAATATGGCGCGCCATTTCTGATGCACTGCAAGTCAGCAACTGCTATGAGTAGGATTTAGGTAATGGCAGCCTTCTCTTACATATATATCGTATACTTTGGCTCCGCCTTATTAAGTTCAATTTGTTAGCACGACTTACGCTGTCCGAAGAATTAAATGATGTACTGCTCTAATATGTCGCTTACCTGAAGTACTAATACCGAGCTACAGAGTCCGTCGTCTAATAGGACTATTTATTCCCATTTCAACATGGCGCTCATTGCTGACGCCGAGATGATTACACGAGGTTGAGATTACGGACCGTTCTGAACATACCGAGGTAAGCGCGAATCTAGCGCGATGGGATAATTTAGATATTTTAACCTCTTGAGGAGTTAACTTGTGACGGAGTATTAGACTATGGAGATGCCAATCTACTCAGCCGAAGAAGCTCATAGGGCTCCATCAATCCGCATTGCCATTACCACATGGGTTTAATTTATTTTGTTTGCGGCACTACAGTACTACCATTATATCTCATGGCCGTTTGCTGGCTGTGCTAGTCTCCCTATGGATTTTAGTTGATAATCTTCCGAACTAGTGTCCCTGATACATAGCGGATAGTGCGGTAAATTTCGGTTTTCTTTCTGCCTTAGGTCACATTACTGATAACTAGAACTAATACTACAGACCGATATACTTAAGAAATTGGACAGAAGCCAACAGCCTGAGATTTTACTGGTACGCTCTTTAATAATTACGCCATTTACGCTTAACAGAGGAATTCACTCTTGTTTGAACACTAACTTTATTGATAATATTCTTGCTCACTTGTAGAATGCGGACGCAGCATTAGGTCTCTGCACCTATTAGACAAAGCCCTTGATCACACCAAATTTTGGTGAGTTCTATGTATTATCAGTTCGAATTTTATTTCTAGCACTAATTAATATTACCAGATCACAATTGGCAATGGTTTTATCTCACTGGCGGGCTACGTGGATTCAGGTCTCTTATAAAATATCCTCTTCTTTCGTATGCTTCTATTTTAGGGCACTAGTTTTGAGGTCAGTAGCTGTCTTCTTATCATGGTATACACAGCTTCCTGATCTTACTTGACTCTCGATATTCATATCTATTGTTTTCTTCTTTGGGTTCTTTCTTAATAACTTTTACTCCCTTTCTGTAGTCTCGCTTCCTTTCCTATAATCACTGATCACAATCTTTAATTTTCGGTGAACTTACACATCATATGTTTTGCTCCGACCATCATGTTTATCTATTAGGTTTGAATGGTACAATAAATGTACAATTAGTATTATAGTTTCTGATGTCAGTACAGTTGTACGTATGTTTTTTGACTAGTTATATATACTTATGGAATTTGGTTATTTCTTTACCTGCAGCCCTGATGAAGTCCATGACATAATATAGTCAGGACGAAACACGTGTTGGCTGGCAGGGGGCTTGCAACGAAGAAGCTTTGTCAAGAAATAAAGACAAGACATGAACAGCTGGAATTTAATATGTGACTTTCATTGATGTGCACTAGCAATATTACTTGATCTTTACTTTGAACCCTATTGCTCGGTTTTCATAAATTGTTGATGTTTAAGGTAAACTCTGTTTGCCCAAATTACGATGTTAGTGGTCGTCGTATTGCTAACCTAGTAGCAAGGGTTCTCACTTATACACAAGTACCAATATATCATTTCCCAGCGCATTTTGTCCCTACCACTGTGGTTTCTTTTCTGTCTTATAATTGGGACTGCTGCGGGGAGTGTGCTACGAAGCATAGTATACTTATCAAACATGAGCTCAAGAAGTGACAGAAGTAAAATAGCTGAGGAACTCTTTAGAAACTTACATGCAGGAATTTCAGTTAACAAAGCGGTTTCGCAAGGTAATGTGAAGATTAATGAGGGATTAAAAGCTAAATTTACTAGATTGGAAAGACTTAAAAAAACCGAAATAGGTAAATGGTGGGATGGAGCTACACTTAAAGAATATATTCGATTGGAAAGAATCCCTCGAGGCTTGAGATCTACTATATTTCCAACATATGACGATCTCGAGGAGGATTTACTTCTCCTCTGGGAAAAAGAACTCACTGGTAATTCTATGCGTTTGATGAATATTCTCATAGAAAATGCCGAAAGAAAAGTCCAAAAGGCAGCAGAAGAAGCTGACATTTTGGAAAAAGAAATTGTCGAAATAAACTTGCCTGAAGTAGCTAAAAAGAATTATGCAATTTTGGAAAACATTTTGAACAAATTTGAAGAGGAAACAAAAGAAAAGAAAGCTCGTAAATTAAAACGTGATGAAATAGACTACCGCAATGGTAGAGTATTCACATTTGCCAAAAAATTTGATAATCTGGTCAGACAGGACCAACAATTGACGAGTAGCAGATCATCTCTACTCAGCACAGTGAGTTCTGCCTCATCTAGTAATGTCTCAGTATCAGGAACGGAGGGAATTACAGAAGGGGTGCCTAACGTACTCCCGGGTAATAGTTTTTTACGGGAAGTACAACGCATAAGGATAGGCAACAAGGAGAACAACAACAGAGCAAGAGAGGACTTAAGAGTAAAGCAAGGAGAGGCTGTAGGGGGGGCACTAAATCAAAACACAAGAGAAAGAGTAAACACCAGATCCTGGAGCAAGGTGAAACAATAAATAAAAATAATGAGAGAATACAGGTTATAAACCTATCTGACACTGTTTTGTCTACTGACATGATTTCGGTTCTAAGCAAGGGTATGGGATTTTGCCCATCCCCGGTTTGTGACATGACGAATGTGAAAATAGATCTTTTCAAATTCTCCAGAAATCTTAAACTAAAAAAGTTTTTTGCAACTACTATTGTTCCGAATAAAAAAGGTACCACAGACACTATGGTTGGTGATTTGTCTATTCAAGATATAAGAGATAGAGTCTTATTATTATCTATTACGGAAAATGAACAAGATCCTATTACTATGCATAAGGTCCTGCAAGACCTTGATTGTACAACAAACCTTAGGGAGGATAGTGGACTTAAACTCAAGTCAAAATGGGTCCCACACCTTGCGTCAGGTAACAGCATTGACCTGTTCCATAAGATGGTTGAAAAAGACTTGGATGCACTGGAAAAAACTATCAACCACCGGAAATCTTTCCCCCATGTTGATAACCTAACATCTAAAGAAAGACTCGCACTGAAACAACTGAGGGCAGACTTGTCAATCACAATAAGAGAAGCCGACAAGGGAGGTAATATTGTAATAATGTCTACAGAATATTATGAACAAGAAATATTGAGTCAATTAAATAATACATCATGGTACAAGAAACTTCCCAGTAATCCCATCTTAACTATCAAGACAGTGATTAATGAGCAGCTTAAAGAATGGAACACTGTGGGCTTACTTAGTGATGATGAACTTCGTTATCTTCTGATTGATAAACCCAGATATCCTTGCCTTTATACAGTGCCTAAAATTCACAAAAATGCGACTTCACCACCCAGCAGACCAATTGTGTCGGGAATAGGTGGACCAACTGAACGTATCTCTGAATTTGTGGACACCTATTTGCAACCTTATGTCCACAATCTACCATCAACGATTCGAGATACGAAACATATCTTAAACACACTTATGGATATCACTTGGGATGAGTCTATGACCCTTGTCACATTAGATGTGGTGTCACTTTACACCAATATTTTACATGAGCAAGGCTTATTAGCTTTACGCTACTACTTGGATAAGAGACCGGTTGAATTTTTAGAACATTCACAAATGATAATAGATATGTCACGAATGATTTTAGAACACAATGTGTTTCTATTTGGGGGAGAGTGGTACCAACAGACGTGCGGTACTGCGATGGGTTCCAGATTTGCGCCGTCCTTTGCCTGCCTCTTTATGGGGTGGTTCGAGGCGGTGCACATCTGGGGCCCATCTGGTACGAGATGGCAGGAATATATAATGTTTCTTGGTCGTTACATAGATGACTGTCTTCTAATATGGACAGGTAGTATTGATGAACTCAATGGCTTTTTCGAACATCTAAACAACAATTCATTTAATATGAAATTTACAATGGCTTACAGCAAACAAAGAATTGTTTTTTTAGATGTGGAACTTTTTGTTGAAGACATGTGCATTTACAGTCGAATGCACAGAAAAGAGACAGCATGTAATTCAGTTCTGCATGCAGCAAGTGCTCATCCTAGGACGCAAGTCAATTTGATTCCCTATGGAGAATTTCATAGAGCACGCCGTAACTGCAGTAAGGATACTGATTTTATCAATTGTGCAACAGATATTGAAGCGAGATTTTTGGATAGGGGTTATGATCATAACATAATCAAGAAGGCAAAAAAACGAGCCAGTCTTCTTAATAGAAATGATACTTTAAAATCACATC
Source organism: Triturus cristatus (assembly GCF_964204655.1). Classification (NCBI taxonomy): domain Eukaryota; kingdom Metazoa; phylum Chordata; class Amphibia; order Caudata; family Salamandridae; genus Triturus; species Triturus cristatus. The sequence continues at coordinate 1,685,281,355 of NC_140590.1, forward strand.
ATAACCCTAAGGGTAGACAAGAATCAGTGAGAATGATAACAAATTTCCACCCTTGGTCTCATAAAGTTTTCAATATACTTAAACGCCATTGGAAACTTCTCACATCAGATTCTGATCTTAACAAAATCCTGACCAATTACCCAAGTCTTACCTACCGTAAAGGTTTAACAATTCGGAATATGGTTAGCCCAAGCTACCCTAAGAATAAAGTTGATACTAAGTCTTGGCTACAGAGCAGAAGCGTGGGCTTTCACAAATGCGTTGATTGCAGTATGTGCAAACATGCTTTATCAGGAACTAAAGAATTCACATATAATGGATCCAGAAAGTTTTACATAACCCAGTACATTAATTGCAATACTAAGTTTGTTATCTACGTGATTATCTGCAAATGCTCAATGATTTATGTGGGTAGCACGGTTAGGAACCTTAAAACACGAATTGCGGAACACTTCAGAGCATTGAAAAATATGGATGATAGATACCCTATAGTTCATCATGCTCTAGAATGTTCGGAGCAGAATAAACAACAGAACTTTAAATTTCATGCTCTGGAATCAGTACCAAGTGACATTAGAGGTGGCAATCGAGAATTAAAGCTGCGGCAGTCTGAAGCACGCTGGATTCTGAGGTTACATGCGGTGAATATGGGAATTAATATTGAAAATGAATTACAGTATTTTTTGGGTACATAACTGATCTCTATTACCCCAGTTCACGTTAGCCTCAGGCGATGATGTTAACTTCAAATAACTCTGTTATATATTGAATATTACTGTGAATAACTGTTAGTATCTTTATTATGTGCTCCCCTCTATTTTTGCCTTCCCATGTGTTTACTGGATGATTGTAATATCTTGTTCGAAGATAGTGTATACAAAATAATATGTTGTACATTATTATATGCTTTGCCTCACAGTGATCTAGCTATGGTGGGGTCACATTTGGTTTCTGGCAATTCATCTCTCCTTTTACTTTTTCTTTTCCTTTGGAGCTAATAATTTACACGATAGATACTTATAAGTCTGTATATACATACCTATTGATTGTCCATCAACTAATTACCTGAATTTGAGACTTATTCGCATAGATACGCGTGTTTAGTTTTAGAAATTAGACATAGAATTATTTTGTAGTGAACAATTTATATTTATGCCACTGACGTACTAGTCCTCTCAAAGATGGTGCATTGTTTAATAGCCTTAAATTGGGCGTGTCGATCCCGATCAAATATGGCGCGCCACTTCCGATGCACTGCAAGTCAGCAACTGCCATGAGTAGGAATTAGGTAATGGCAGCCTTCTCTTACATCTCTTGTTCGAAGATAGTGACGCCACTGACGTACTAGTCCTCTTAAAGATGGCGCATTGTTTAGTAGCCTTAACTTGGGCGTGACGATCCCGATCAAATATGGCGCGCCATTTCTGATGCACTGCAAGTCAGCAACTGCTATGAGTAGGATTTAGGTAATGGCAGCCTTCTCTTACATATATATCGTATACTTTGGCTCCGCCTTATTAAGTTCAATTTGTTAGCACGACTTACGCTGTCTGAAGAATTAAATGATGTACTGCTCTAATATGTTGCTTACCTGAAGTACTAATACCGAGCTACAGAGTCCGTCGTCTAATAGGACTATTTATTCCCATTTCAACATGGCGCTCATTGCTGACGCCGAGATGATTACACGAGGTTGAGATTACGGACCGTTCTGAACATACCGAGGTAAGCGCGAATCTAGCACGATGGGATAATTTAGATATTTTAACCTCTTGAGGAGTTAACTTGTGACGGAGTATTAGACTATGGAGATGCCAATCTACTCAGCCGAAGAAGCTCATAGGGCTCTATCAATCCGCATTGCCATTACCACATGGGTTTAATTTATTTTGTTTGCGGCACTACAGTACTACCATTATATCTCATGGCCGTTTGCTGGCTGTGCTAGTCTCCCTATGGATTTTAGTTGATAATCTTCCGAACTAGTGTCCCTGATACATAGCGGATAGAGCGGTAAATTTCGGTTTTCTTTCTGCCTTAGGTCACATTACTGATAACTAGAACTAATACTACAGACCGATATACTTAAGAAATTGGACAGAAGCCAACAGCCTGAGATTTTACTGGTACGCTCTTTATTAATTACGCCATTTACGCTTAACAGAGGAATTCACTCTTGTTTGAACACTAACTTTATTGATAATATTCTTGCTCACTTGTAGAATGCGGACGCAGCATTAGGTCTCTGCACCTATTAGACAAAGCCCTTGATCACACCAAATTTTGGTGAGTTCTATGTATTATCAGTTCGAATTTTATTTCTAGCACTAATTAATATTACCAGATCACAATTGGCAATGGTTTTATCTCACTGGCGGGCTACGTGGATTCAGGTCTCTTATAAAATATCCTCTTCTTTCGTATGCTTCTATTTTAGGGCACTAGTTTTGAGGTCAGTAGCTGTCTTCTTATCATGGTATACACAGCTTCCTGATCTTACTTGACTCTCGATATTCATATCTATTGTTTTCTTCTTTGGGTTCTTTCTTAATAACTTTTACTCCCTTTCTGTAGTCTCGCTTCCTTTCCTATAATCACTGATCACAATCTTTAATTTTCGGTGAACTTACACATCATATGTTTTGCTCCGACCATCATGTTTATCTATTAGGTTTGAATGGTACAATAAATGTACAATTAGTATTATAGTTTCTGATGTCAGTACAGTTGTACGTATGTTTTTTGACTAGTTATATATACTTATGGAATTTGGTTATTTCTTTGCCTGCAGCCCTGATGAAGTCCATGACATAATATAGTCAGGACGAAACACGTGTTGGCTGGCAGGGGGCTTGCAACGAAGAAGCTTTGTCAAGAAATAAAGACAAGACATGAACAGCTGGAATTTAATTTGTGACTTTCATTGATGTGCACTAGCACTATTACTTGATCTTTACTTTGAACCCTATTGCTCGGTTTTCATAAATTGTAGATGTAACAGTTTATCACCTAAATCTACCCTCTTACTTTAAAATGATTACACTTGGATTATCTTACAGGCATACAACAAAACTTTAGCCTTTTAAAGGAAACCTATATGGTTGAGAAGGAGTTGTTTAATTTGCTCAAATCTCCACAGTCCACCGTTCTGTCTCGCCCATTAAAGGTAAGGCATGTCTACTTGCTCATAATCACAAAAATAGGTAGTTTACAACTATATATCATGATTGTTGTTCTACAGCATAAAGTCCTGTTTTTTTAAAGAAATTAACTGCTCAAGCGGACATTTTAGGCAACTGTAAATGAATATTTGGAAGCCATTTGCGGCCCTCTACACTCCTTTAGACAGCTGTACACACAAACAAAAAGTTTGCATTGAAGATGAAGGCAGCGCTGCAGAAGTCATCAAGCCACCAAAGTACTCCTCACAGCAGAAAGGAAAAAAGAGCCAAGCAATGACAAGAGAAGGTCCCAGAAAAAAACAAGCCAATCTGCTAAAATCAAAAATCAGGAACAAAATAGTAGCAATGGATGAAGACCATGCTGAGAAATAAGGAAACAAAATGTGTTCAAATGCATTTTCCTATCATGAAGTCTATTTTTTATATGCTTCAAACAAGCGCTAACATCAGAAGAAGAGACGGTGCAAAACCTTGGTTTGGGAGACTCGGAAATCGTCCAATGGACAGACCACCATCCTGGACAGGGATCTTTATACGATTTTGCTCCATTCTTTACCAAGACCTCATGGTGTTCAATTGACTATGTAGAAGCCTGATGTCCTGTGGGCCACAGATAAATCTGCCACCCCTCTCCCTCCACGCAATTTGTGGAAAAGCCTTCTAGGTCATCACGAGAGCCAAGAGTTGGGGAAGACAGGAAACAAGGAAACTCTGCATCTGTCTGAGTTTGGCATCTGGCAATGTGCTGATGGAGAATGCATGGAAACTTATTTCCCTTCTGAACCCAGGGAGTCTCAGATGAACTTGTAGTACTGTCCTCTGAACGTATCCCTGCACCAATGTAACAAAACCTCATTCACATATTAATCATCGGCTCGAATCTAGAAAGTCATTTGACTCCATCTTCTTATCTAATATTGAATTTATATGTAATTCTGGTAATGCCATGATAACATTTCACTGTTAGGCTTCAAATAGTTCATCTCCTAACTCTAGATAACAAAATAAATTCTTTACCAGGAATGCAAGCATGTTCTTCAATATATTGTTTCAATCTGTTGTTAAGAAGATGATCTTCTGGCCACATCTCACTCCTTAAACTGAGATGCTTTTACAGGTGTTTAAGGAGTGATACTGTCAGGACAGTTCTCAAGCTTGTGAACTTTAGAAGCTACTAGGCAGCCCTTGTGACAAGAGTTGCCTTTGTCCCTGAAACCACAGAAACCAAATACTATTGTAAACTCACTCAATTGGCAATGACCTCAATTAGCAAACAGTCAAGGTTTATTCTCTTGCGGGCCCTGCATATGTTCATGGTAAGGACATAGTTTGAATGCAAGTTTAGATCTAGTGCCTAAACACAACGGGCGATGTGCATGAGCACAGCCTTCCAGTTCAATCTTGATAAGTTCTCGTTTGGTGTGGAAGGACAAAAGTACAGACTGACTGACTGTAATTGGAGAGAATTCTGCTTTGGTAGGGTTGCACAGCAGCCTCGCACTCTCTTTTCGTATTGGCTGTAGACAGGGGAGCCTCAGTTGCCATACTCGAAGATGAGGGTTACACGACCTTGCGTTTTGAGTCCACACATAAGAGAAGGCAGCGACAGGCTCACAGTTGGTTTAGAGAATGCTCCAACCTGGGTCCAGGTGAGGTGTGGGTCTGAAGGCCTACAGACAATTACATACAAGTTGTCATCTTTTATAAAGGGAGCATTCAGGTAGCAATTAGTTCATAGGCTCACACGCCCCCACGCACAGGCAGGTATCATTGCAGGGAGAACTGAAAGCTGGCAGAGAAAATTGCAGTACGCGGACCCTCCTGCAGAGAGGTGCAGGTCTTAAGTCTTTGATCAGACAAATACCCAGAGAGAGAGGCCTCAGAAAATCCATACTTCTCTCATGGTCTGTCTGACTGCATCTTCACCCTCTCCTTGGACTTCGGTTCGGTCAATGGTTGCGATCTTGGATGGGTTGGGCACAATTCTTAATTTGTAAACAATAAAAAAAACGCTGGTGCCCTAAGCTTTGCAGAGCGTGTGGTGATACATGCGCACCACCTGCCCTAAATAGCCTTTCCTCTTCTGACCAATTGTTGCACAGGGCTCCTTGGCCCATCCTTATTTGTCACCAAACGCCCCCAATGCAACTCTAGGTCCCACCAACAACTCACACCCACATTACCAATTCTTTTTAGGAGATGACCCATGAACAGTAAGAATATCTGAGATGGCAGCCATCTGGATTCGGGTCCCTGGCAGCTCAACACCTTCGGCGATGAGCAGACCACAGAAGACAGACTTCACTGGGATGCAGGAGAAGCTCACAAAAGTGGCCATCATGCCCCAACCTTGCTGGAAGTGAAACTAAATCTGCTTGCTTCTGCGGCAATCCTGCCCTGCTCAGATGCAGCATCTGTAGAAACTGTCTGATCAATGGAGACCAATTTCAGACCAACTCAGATCCCTGCCAGCTCCACATTCTTCACAATGGGCTATGCCATTACCACCACTACAACATAGTCATAGACATCAACAGATCCAGAAGTGGCACATAACCCCATACCAAAACTGTCTCCAAGCGGCTGCTTTCTTATCCGCCATTAATAACAGCACAAAATCCTGGCTCTAGACCTAGGCAGCCAATCTGATGAACCAGACAGGCAGCCGCAGTCAGGGTCTTGAGGCTAAGGATTACAGATCCGGGAACAAAGTCCTAGTGCCACGAAATACTGCCAGTGCCACCCACGTGCAACCACTGGCATAATTTAAAAACTAGCTGGACAACACCCCCAGGCATCTGGTTCTGACAGTCTGTATCACACAGAGCTGCTCATAAAAAGCTCACTCAATAGCTGGACCCAGGCACTTGACGCAGCAGACATTGTATCTCCTCTTATGGGTGCAGCAGCAAAGCTGTTTACTTAATTCTTACTATTCCCTACTTATTCCTACCTTTTGGTATCAATCTTTCTCTATGCAAGTATGCTTAGCTACTGAAAGTCGAAAGTTTATCTGAATAAGCTGGAGGGGATATTTCATGTTCAGAATCAGTGGGTATTGGTCCAATGCCAAGGTACCACTCAGATTCAAAGTTGTCCTCAAAGTTGCACAAAGAACCAATCATTTAATAGTGCATCCGCCTGTATGTCGTAACCAGATACCAAATTGCCATGATTCAGTGTGCAATATGATGGAAAGAGTTCACAATCCTGATGCCTCCTGAAGTCGAAGACATTCGTCATTACTGCGGTGTACTAGCACTAGAAGCCAGACCACGCGGAAGCAGGCGAGGAGGGAGAAGAAAGCAAATGAAATGCAGCACACACATCTGCCGGTTCTAGATCCTGTAAGCTGAGTGCAGGTGATTAGTAAAGTTTGATTTAGTACAATGGTAAACACAGATCAGAGAACAGTACACAAACTAAATACACAACCTTTCTGCTCTGCTTTACTATAATCCTTTTGGACTTTGCCGTGACAGGATGTGAAAAACAATCTGATGAGAAAGAAACACATGAAAAGTAAATAAGCACAGCAAAAAAGTCAACGACAAAAGGAAGGATTCCTTCAGAAACGTGGGAACAAAACAAACGTGTCTAAATTACAACCCTAAGTGGCAAGGGTATGCCCAGGCATGGGCCCCGTGCCACTGAAACCAAGCTACACCTGACTGAAAACCCCAAATCAGGGGAAACCAGCCTTGGGTTGGTTGTGTTCCTGGTCGGGGGGACCTAGCCCGACAGTTCAGGGTGAACTATACCATTGGAGAAGGAACAAGACTAATATGCATATGGCTGGGTCCAAACTGAGGTGGTATGGTGCGGAAAAGAACGATTGGATGGAATGCTACCCCGGGCGATTGCCAGTGGTTAGATAAATTGCAAGCATTCCTCCCATCACCTTTTGTGTGTTTGATGCACTTGGTGAGGGTCTGTATCATTAAATGGTACTTCATCGCAGATGCGGAAGGCTGGGCAAACGAGCAGGGAACAAAATAGACACACAGAAATGCATGGGAATTTGAGTACTAAGCAAGGAGGAGGTGGTATGGACAAAAAATACCCTTTGGCTACTGGCCCTCCTTGAAGAGCTACTCCCACAGATCACCCACACCAAACCCTTGCTTCTAGGAAGAAGCCCTATTCAAAATGGCAGCCCTACCCAGGAAGCTCTATGTCTTAAAAATCTGGCATTTCCCCAGCTGAGAAATGAAATTAAATCTCTCCGTTGAATAGTTGATAAAAATCATTGCCAATAACAAAATTCAAGCAATTTGTACTCCAAAATGCAAAAACTAAAACAGTATAATTAAAAATGCAATTAATTTCTGAATGTAAAAGCCAAGAAATTAAAAAAACGATGGTGCCCGCTTTCAGCAGTATAACCTGTAAATGTTTGGACAATTAAGCTCTAAAATCCCAAAGGTATTTTATAGAAGGAGGCTATAGCTATTAGTTGAAGCAATTGAGGCAGCTTTTGATTTAGTTAAAATAATTTTTGAAAACTCTACAAAGCCAATTGCTAGCTGCATATTTGTAGGGCTAAAACACTCTTTGATCTCCAGAGCTTAAACTTCGAAATTATGGGGCATATCAGCAAGGAACGGCGATGAATAACACAAAGCGCGCTTAGCGCTTTGTTAGTCATCGCCATCTATCTCTGGTAGCACGTTATCAACAACGCGTTGCTAAAGGGCGATACAAAACCAGAGATAGCGGGGTAATCGCCGTTTTGCAGGGAACATCACTGGTTTTCCAGCAATGTTCCCTGCAAAAGGGCGATAACCTTGCTGATACGACCCTGTGGTCGTAGCAGCATAATCCACCCCCTATGTTAGGGATGGATAAGTCAGGATTTTAGCAGACGTTAGTTTTTGGAGAAAACAGCGGTTTTCTCCAAAAACTAACGTCTGCTTAAATGCTGGGGCAGCCTTGTAAATATCGCGATGTGCACATCAGCGATATTTGCACGGCTCTACTGCCCAGTGACGCCCACTTTGCATCTCATTAGAGATGCAAAGGGAGGCGTTGGGGAAAAAGGGTGCTAGCATGCGATTATGCCTGTTAGCACCCTCTTGTAAATAGGGCGATAGTTTTATCTCCGCTTTTTGGGCTTTTAAAGCCAAAAAAGCGGAGATAAAGCCCTTGTTAACATGCCCCTTTGTTTTTTTTAAAAAAATGGCTGGCTCAGATCTGAGATTCTTGCAGCAGCACATGATGTGAACCAGAGATTCAATTTGTAATGACAGAGCCTACAGCAGTTTGTATGACAAATGCTTTTCCATTCTTGTTTATCTCACCAATGTCACAGAGGCCGATCTGAGCCTGACAATATCTTTTTTCAAGCTTAACAGTAATGCTTCAGTTAAGTAAGGTTGTTATTTGCCCTGGCTATTTGGATCTAATAAAATGTCATAGTGCTTTAGTGTGCTTCAAGTTTTGTTTTCCTTATTACAAGGTTCATATTACAGTTGCTTTTTTTTAAGCATAGCTTTATATTGAAAGGGATAATAAAAGTCCCCGGGTCTTGTACATTTGCAGAAGGTCTAGCGAATTAAGGAACACAGTTCTATGCTGTCAGTTGCTCAGTGTGCTGCCCATCAATTTTGCCCAAAAGTAGGGTTTTAAAGTGCCGTGCTTTGAAATCTTCTGAAATCTTGCATCAATAGCAGAAATGTAAAATACAGGACGTTTGCTGGAGATATTGTTTATATATGTGAAATGCAGGTAAAACCTCAAAAAAAGCCATATATGTTGCCTTTATGACATCATGCACGGGCTTAGTTGACGAACTGGACATATAATTGGCTATTTTGAGCAAGGCAAACATTAAATTGGAGGCCTTAACTGTGAGATTCTGTAGGAAGCAGGCTCTGTATATACTATATTGTTAGAATTGGGGGTTTCTAGTTGGCACAGGTAGGTACTTGTGACAAATAGGGGCCCTCTCCTCTAGTCAGGGTAAGGGGGTACACTCCTAAAATAACCCCTGCTCACCCCCTTGGTAGCTTGGCACGAGCAGACAAGCTTATCTCAGAGGCAGTGTGTAAAGCATTTGTGAACACATCCAGTAATCAAGTGACAACACTACAAATGGACACCACACAGGTTGTACATTTATAAAAATAAGTATCTTTTATATAGAGTTATCACAAGACCATAAACGACAAAAATAATCCACAATACTATTGTAAATCAAGAGTTCTTGTTAAAAAGGCTTAAATCAAAAAGTTCTGTGCGAGTGGGTAGCCCTGTCCGGCTACAGCGTTGCTGAAATAACACAGAGTCTAACAAATCCAGCGGACCGCGTCGGTCCGGGCCCACTCAAATGTCGACAGACTCAGTCACAGTACCTTTTACTTAAGACGTTCGTCACGGTGCAGAAAAGAAAGCGTTGCAGGACGTGTTGTCCCTCGATGCGGTGCAGGCAACTGCCCGTTGACGGAGTTGGTGGGTCCGAGGCGTACGTTGCAGGGCGAGACGGTGCTTCGATGCAGTGCTTGTAGCTTGCGGTGTGGCGAAAGAGCCGGATTGCAGGAGCTGGCGTCGATCAGTCCGGACAGCGGTACGAGTCGGGCGGTGCTTCGCGAAGTGTGCGAGCGGTGCCCAACTCTGATGCGTTCACCGGACTCGTAGTCAGCAACAGTGATCGTGTGGGTCAGACCAGTTCGATTTGGTGTAGCGAGGCGTTGCACGTCGCGGTGTCCACAGGACGGCGTCGGTGAGCACAGGGCTTGCGTTGTTCGATGCGGACATTGTTCGATGCGGTGCCTACAGGTCACTGGGCCGGTCGTGAGAGTCGGTCACAGCTCCCTGCCTCTGTAGCCACTGAAACAGCGTTTCCAACAGCAATCCACAAAGGCTGGTGAAGTCTACTGGTCCTGAGACTTCGGTCAGGGGGCAAGCTCTCTTCCAAACCCTTGGAGATCTTAACACAAGTTGATGAGGGTACACACACAGTTCTCCTCCCTCTCTTAGGCAGTAAGGCAACCACTGCAGGCCAATTCCCCAAAACAGCAACCAGGTGGGGATAACCTCTCCTTCAGTCTTCACGGGTTCCTTCCTCAGCAGAGGTTTCTTCCTGTCTTCCCAAAAGTGATCTAAATTCTTGGGATCAGGGTCCCAATACTTATACCCCAAAATCATTTGTCCTCTGAGGGCAGAGGGGCCTTTGCCCAGTCCAAACCAGTTCTGGAGCACTTTGTGTACATGACTCCTTCTTTCCTTTCAGAGAGCAGGGCAGAGACATCAGATGATCCACAGGGGGTGGAGCCAGCATTGTGGAGGGAAGGCACAGCCCTATTCAGGTCCCAGGTGCAACTCCTCCCACCCATCTGCATGGAGGTCTCTCTATTCAGCCCTGGCTGCCTCACCCTGTCTCCTGGAATTTCCCCAGCCCCTGTCACTCAAACTCCAGACAAGCAATACACAACCTAGCAGAGGCAGGCTTGGACAGTTAAGCAAGAAAATACCTACTTTCTAAAAGTGGTATTTTCAAACCCAGAATGTTAAAACCAACTTTACTAAAAGATGTATATTATCATTCTAAGGTCAGGCATACTAAACTCAAATCTCTACCATGTTCCCTGAGTCAGTTAGGATTATAAGATGTAATAATCAAAACGGCCCATTCTGGCCTACGGAGAACAGGTAGCCTTACAATAGTGAAAAATGAAAATGGCTGTAATTCACTATTAGGACATGCCACACACATCAGGGCTTGTCCTACCTTATACTTACAATGCACCCTGTCCTTGGGCCTACCATAGGGGTGACTGATATGAAGCAAAGGGAAGGTTTAGGGACTGGTAAGTGGGTGCACTTACCCAGTCGTCATGGCAGTGCGAGACTGCACACAGGCTCTGCGATGGCAGACCTGAGACACACGTTTACAGGCTGCTTCTGTGGGTGGCACAACCAGTGCTGCAAGCCCACCAGCAGCATTTGACTCACAAGCTCCGGGCACCTCTTGTGCACTGTACTAGGGTCTGACAGTGTATCAAATATACGCAATCATGGAATCACTAATTCATACAACAATTTACCATAGGGAGCACTCGCACTGTGGCACTGGACAGCAGTTAAACATAAACAGGGTTTAGGCTCAATCAGTAAGGCCACGCCTCATATCATAAGTAACAACAAGAATACCAGTACTGATATTAGACTTTCAATCCACTTTTTTTGTGTGGGAACATTTTGAAAAGCAACAAAATGAACAACGACCACTTTTTCAGTCGATTTAATCAATCAATTTTGGATATTTTGCTTTATATTCACCATGTGATCATGGTGTGTTTACACGACTTAATTTGAACAAATAGCACAAATTGATAACTGTACATATATAGACAAACTTATTTTAAACTCCTTATTTACATACTGCATTCATTTCAAACCATTCATATCTACATTCACTCCCATACAAAACTGGACAGTCCAGAAACAAACATACACTCAACTGACAAATTCAATAGTCACTTCGCCCTTAAGAAGAACTATTTCAACTTTAAAGGAGACTTCTATTACCAAACAAGAGGAGTAGCAATGGGTTGTCCATTCGCTCCGGAACTGGCAGTCCTCTTCATGGCAAAGTATGAAGAAAAATTTGTCTATAATGACAACCCATTTTCCCAATATATTGGGAAATGGTTCCGCTATATAGACAATGTTTTTATGATTTGGACCGGCACCGAATACAACCTGGACTTGTTTCAAGACTGGCTTAACAACCGAACGGAAGACATAAAATTCAGTTTGAACCATTCAAAGACCAAGATACCTTTTCTAGATGTGGAGGTATATCCAGCTAACAATGGACTAGTGACTACGTTATTTAAAAAACCAACAGACCGCAACAAAGCACTACACTTTTCAAGCAGCCATCCCAGGAATCTAAGAGAGAACTTGCCCTACGGGCAATTTCTCAGGATTAGGAGAAATTGTTTTTACAAGGATGAATATGTTCTACATGCAAGCAATCTGCTGGAAAATTTAAAAAAGAGAGGATACCCGAAAAAATTATTGAAAAAAGCCATGAAAAGAGCATGGTGGACACCACGAGAGGAGCTTCTAACACAGAAAGTCAAATCCCCTCTCAAGAAGATAGTGTGCGTTTCAACATTCTGTCCAAACTCAAATTCAATAAAGAAGATTATTTGCCAAAATTGGCACTTATTTAAGAACTGAGACCCCTCTTTGAGCGATTTGCCACTTTTCGCTTTCAAAAAAGATCGCAGTATTGCCAACCAAATAGTGCGAGCATCCATGCCAACAACAACCAAAAAATCACTAAGAGAATATGTTGGCCTCCCTCCAATAACTGGCCATCATAAATGTGGCACATGTGCTTATTGTCCGTCCACCGAAGAAGGTGTTTTGTTTGTACATAATTCAATCTACTGGAAACATGAATTCTTCACAAATTGTAAGAGCAAAAATGTGATTTATGCAATCCGCTGCCCCTGTGGCCAATTGTACATAGGCAAAACCAGTCAGGAAATCAGAGTCCGAATTTCACAACACAAATCACGGATCAATAAAAATGTGCAAAATGCTCCACTAGTCCATCATTGGAAAACACACAACCATCAAATAACAGATTTAAAATGGACTGTCATTTCCAAAGTGGAAAATGATTCAAGAGGAGGCGACCTAGAACGCCAACTATCAAGGCGTGAAGCAATGCTGATAGTGAAATTCAACACAGCTATGAATGGTCTTAACGAATTATCAGAAATATACAATCTTGGATAAAATACCCTGCTGGAAGATTTTATTCACCTCCAATCCTACCTAGAGTCTGATATCCATCGAATATGAATGACCCATAGGAAGAAATGTATTCTAAGAAAAGGGCACCCAACCGCTCCTTTTTTGCGCAGCACCTACACTGCCTAACAGTCGATATACAGGAAAATCTGAAATTGAACAATAAAGATTCTCAATCCAAAAAAAGAGAGATACACTATGTCAGGGGGTGCCTCCTTTCCCCCGCAGCCTGACCCAGGACTCACCTGTTTCACCGCCCTTCTTTATTCAACAGTCACCGGGGAACTGGAGAGGAGCGACGCTGGCGCCATCTTCGACATTAAACGAGCGCTGGCCCTTTCAGGACGAGGCTTCCTCGGCAGAGGAGGACCACGCCCCCTATGACGTCGCGGGTCCGGATTGGCGGGCGCCGCAGAGAAAGGACGGAGATGCGGAAGTGAGGAGAACGCCGCCGGAGGAGCAAGGAGGTGAAGGCGAGAACGAGGAGAGAGGAGGAGACGACGCGGAACCGGAGAGAGGAGAGCGGGAGAACGGAAGCAAGATCCAGAGACGAGTCCCAAGACCGGAAGGAGAAGCGGAGGCCGGGCCAGGAGGCGAGGAACACGCTGCGCCCTGCCAGGGACCCGGAGGTTCCTGGCTCCAACAGGTACGACATCGTATCCTGGGACCAGGGAACCGGGGCGGTGGAAAAGGAAGGGGCACTTAGTGATAACCCGTAGACGGTTCATCTGCGGATATCACCCTTACGCACAACTGTTGGTGGCCGGGTCCTTGACCTTGTGATACACTCTTTTGATTCGTTTGGTGTCCCTCACGAACCCTGCCCCTAGACTGACAGCACTGCTAGAAACCTAAAAGGATTCTCTTTATTTTTTTGTTTTCATGTGCTGAGTCCTCCTCCCTCACCGGTGAAGTAACCAGGAGAAGCAGGAGATTCCCGGAAAGGGAACGGCCACGGAGAGAACAATCCCAGAGCTAAAAGACCCAGCAACCCACGACGAATCCATCCCATTGTGTATCTATCCTTGGAGATTAAAAACCCATGACAACCTATTTCAGTTCAACGTCATTCTTTACGCTGTTCAGGGAGGGACCTCCCGACAATTTGGTGGAGAATGCTGGCAGAGTAGCGCAGGATATCGACACCTGATGGAGGCGCTCATCCAGCATTTAGTGGAAGGACAGCGTAAACTAGAATGGGCGATAGAGAGGCAACTGACAAACGCCCAGGCCGACAGAGACACCTTCAAGGATCAGATGAAGGCCCAACTAGATGCGCTAACCCGCGTCGTGGACGAAATGCCCTCTGGGCCAGGGGGACAAGTGACTGTCCGTCCATCCAGCGCCTTCCCCACAGTATCCTTACAGAAGTACATCCCCGGGGACGATCCCGACGCATTTCTAGTCAACTTCGAACGGGCTGCCAAAGCGGCAGGATGGCCCAGGGACAAATGGCCGTTTTTTCTCGCACCCCTGCTCTCTGGGGAAGCCCAGGCCGCCTATCAGCTGGCCAACGAAGGTGGGGACGTTCCGTACGATGACATTAAGCTAGTAATACTGGAGCATTTGGGAATGGATGCAGAAGCATATAGACTAAGGTTCCGTCGTGAGAAGGGCGCTTCCGGGGATACTCCCAAAACCCTGTACCTAAAACTGAAGATGGCCGCGGAAAAGTGGCTACGTCCTAATGACTATTCTAAAGCGGAGATAATGAACGCCGTCATATTGGAACAATTCGTCGAAGCCTTGCCATTCGCCACACAGCGTTGGCTTCGTCAACATGCAGGACTCACCATCGACCGGGCCGTGGAAATGGCCACTTCATATGTTAGGGCCCAACCTCGTCCTCTAGCCTGGGAACCTGAGAAAGGGATACGGTCCACGACGATACCCCGCAAACCACTGCGCCCCATCAAGGAACCGGAAAAAGTGAGACCCATGCGGCCAGAACCCTTGGTTCCTCGTCAACCCCAGTGTTTCGAATGTGGCGAGTGGGGGCATATCGCCCGGGTTTGTCCACGAAAGAAAACTGAGGAGCCCATGGATTGCAGCTACGGACCCCGCAACTTGTTGTATTCAACAGAATTGGGCGCGGCCTACTACGTAAGTCTCAGAGTCAATACCTTTACCGTGGCCGCTCTGTTAGATTCGGGGTGTAAACAGTCCATGATGAAAAGCGGATTCATATCCCCCAACCAAAGGGTCCCGGGAGGTAAGGTGGCTATTAGGTGTATTCATGGGGACGTGCGGTGTTATCCCACAGCCAGGGTACCCCTCTCATGTCCAGGGAGAACCGGTTCTAGTTATGTCACCGTAGGGCTCTCGGATTGTCTTCCGGAGGACCTCATTCTGGGTACGGATAACCCGGACTTCTTGTCTCTCTTCCGGAAGACCACCGAACCCCCGGTAAAAACATCTTTCGGTCTTTTAGCCCAGGAGCCTTGGGCTATTGACCGGAATTTCCACTTCGCACAACTGAACGATCCCACTCTGGTTCACGCCTGGCAGGAGGCAAAAAGGGACCCTCCCCAGAGGACAGGACTTTACCCCTGCTTTTCTATAAAACAGGGACTATTATACCGTCTTCCTAACGCCCAGAGCCCGTCACAGCTCCTCGTCCCTACCCCTTTCAGAGAACAGGTCCTGTTTTTCGCGCATAGCCATCTGTTGGCAGGGCACATGGGGGCTCAGAAAACCACAGACAATATTCTGAAAAACTTCTACTGGCCAGGTATATACGCCGAAATCAAGTCCTATTGCAAAACATGTCCAGTCTGTCAAATTAGGAATCCATATCAACCCCCAAAAGCTCCCCTCCAGCCTCTACCCATTGTGGGACAACCGTTTGAAAGGGTAGGGCTAGATCTCATAGGACCGTTACCCCGGACGTCCCAGGGATTCCGATATGCCTTGGTCTTGGTCGACTATTGCACACGCTTCCCAGAAGCTTTTCCCCTTCGGAGTACCACCTCCTCAGCCATAGCCGACAAACTTGTGGAATATTTTTCCAGGGTGGGCTTTCCCTCACAAATCCTTACTGATCAAGGGACCCCCTTTGTTTCTTCCCTAATGGCACAAGTATGCAAACTTCTGAACGTAAAACATATAAAAACCTCCGTTTACCATCCGCAAACGGACGGATTAGTGGAGAGGTATAATGGTAATCTGAAATTGACTCTCAAAAAGATGATGGAAAGCGAAGGGAAGTCATGGGCACGTCTTCTACCTCTGGCTCTCTTTGTCATTAGAGGGCAGGTACAAAGTAGCCTAGGGTGTTCCTCGTTTAAACTCCTCTATGGCCGACAACCACGTACGCTGCTGGAAATGACAAGGGAAACCTGGGAAACAGAGGAAGACAACACCCAGACTCTCCTCGAATACGCCCGACAACTACGTTCCACCTTGGGTAAATTAAGAGAGTTGGCCCATAGGAACCTCGAGAAAGCTCAGGGCCAACAAAAGAAGCTATACGATAAGGGCACCAAAATACGTGTCCTTCAAGTAGGCGACTGGGTATTGGTTACACAACCATCCAGCCTGAACAAAGGAAAAAGAGGATGGAAGGGCCCGTATAGGGTCCTAGCGACTATCGGGAACACCACCTATAGATTACAAATGAACGACCACACCACCCAAACGTATCATATCAACCTACTAAAAAAATGGTTAGGTCCACCTCCTCAAGACGTACAGTTGACCCAACCGGAAGCCTGTTCCCCCTGTACCTTAGAGGACCTGACCGTGAATCCTGACCTATCAGAACAGGACACGCAGGACTTGTTGAACCTCCTTTGTTCCTTCCAGGATCTCTTTTCTGACTATCCTGGAAAAACCACCCTGGTCGAGCATCGGATAGAAACTCGGCCTGGGGAACCCATCAAACAAAGACCCTACCGAATCCCGGCAGCCCGGCGATCGGCCGTGTCTACGGAGATTCAGAAGATGCTACGGATGGGGGTGATCCGACCCTCCCAGAGCGAATGGTCATCTCCCATAGTCCTAGTCCCTAAACCCGATGGATCCATTAGATTCTGTATTGACTTCAGAAAAATCAATGCCATCTCCTCTCTAGAAGCGTATCCGTTACCCAGGGTAGACGAGTTAATAGAAAGGTTAGGGAAGGCCGAATACATAACCACCCTGGACTTAACGAAAGGGTACTGGCAGGTGCCCCTCAGGGAGTGTGATCAGAAAAAAACAGCCTTCTCCACCCCTGATGGTCTTTTTGAGTTTACTGTCCTACCCTTTGGTTTGCATGGAGCACCAGCCACCTTCCAAAGATTGATGAATGTTGTTCTCCGCCCACACTCGGACTACTCGTCGGCATATCTAGACGATATTGTGATTTTCAGTTCATCCTGGTCATCCCATCTAGAACATTGCCGACAGGTCCTTCAGGAACTTCGGACTGCTGGATTACATATTAACGCTGGGAAGTCCTTTGCAGCGTTTCACCAAGTACGGTACCTGGGGTTTCTACTCGGTAAAGGCTCCATTGCGCCCCAAACCGAAAAGGTGAGAGCCATCCGGGAGACCCCTGTCCCCACCACCAAGCGCGGAGTCCGGGCCTTTCTGGGTCTGTTGGGATATTACCGACGCTTTATACCCCAATACTCAGAGATCTCGGCTCCTCTTACAGAACTCTTAAAGAAATCCGTCTCTGACCGGACTTTGCGGCAACCCACACCCCAGGTCCTGGAAGCAATCTCCCGATTGAAACAGGCCATTACGAACCACCCGGTACTGGCTTCCCCGGACTTTAGCCGTCCCTTTATCCTCCAAACGGACGCCTCGGACTCAGGTATAGGGGCCGTTCTTTCCCAAGTAACGGAAGGGGACGTCGAGAAGCCCATTCTGTTTATTAGTCGGACCCTGTTTCCCCGGGAAAGACATTATCCCACCATCGAGAAGGAATGCCTCGCGGTGAAATGGGCGGTGGAACAGTTGCGCTACTACCTAGAGGGGCGGAGGTTTACTCTCTACACCGACCACGCGCCCCTCGTCTGGATGAGCCGTAACAAGTCCAATAACCCGCGAGTCATGAGGTGGTTCCTCTCCCTTCAACCCTTTGTGTTTGATGTCCTTCATCGGGCTGGTTCCTCCAACGCCAATGCGGACTTCCTCTCCCGAGTTTCCTACGTCCCCGACCGGGACTTTGCTTGGGGGAGGGTGTGTCAGGGGGTGCCTCCTTTCCCCCGCAGCCTGACCCAGGACTCACCTGTTTCACCGCCCTTCTTTATTCAACAGTCACCGGGGAACTGGAGAGGAGCGACGCTGGCGCCATCTTCGACATTAAACGAGCGCTGGCCCTTTCAGGACGAGGCTTCCTCGGCAGAGGAGGACCACGCCCCCTATGACGTCGCGGGTCCGGATTGGCGGGCGCCGCAGAGAAAGGATGGAGATGCGGAAGTGAGGAGAACGCCGCCGGAGGAGCAAGGAGGTGAAGGCGAGAACGAGGAGAGAGGAGGAGACGACGCGGAACCGGAGAGAGGAGAGCGGGAGAACGGAAGCAAGATCCAGAGACGAGTCCCAAGACCGGAAGGAGAAGCGGAGGCCGGGCCAGGAGGCGAGGAACACGCTGCGCCCTGCCAGGGACCCGGAGGTTCCTGGCTCCAACAGGTACGACATCGTATCCTGGGACCAGGGAACCGGGGCGGTGGAAAAGGAAGGGGCACTTAGTGATAACCCGTAGACGGTTCATCTGCGGATATCACCCTTACGCACAACTGTTGGTGGCCGGGTCCTTGACCTTGTGACACACTCTTTTGATTCGTTTGGTGTCCCTCACGAACCCTGCCCCTAGACTGACAGCACTGCTAGAAACCTAAAAGGATTCTCTTTATTTTTTTGTTTTCATGTGCTGAGTCCTCCTCCCTCACCGGTGAAGTAACCAGGAGAAGCAGGAGATTCCCGGAAAGGGAACGGCCACGGAGAGAACAATCCCAGAGCTAAAAGACCCAGCAACCCACGACGAATCCATCCCATTGTGTATCTATCCTTGGAGATTAAAAACCCTTGACAACCTATTTCAGTTCAACGTCATTCTTTACGCTGTTCAGGGAGGGACCTCCCGACACACTAAGAGTTTTTATTGAGCCCAACATTCACGAAAGTTTCAAAAGAAGACATAAAATATGCATATTTTCAAAGCCCTAGAAAAAATCAACCTCGATATTTCTAAATTATAAGAACAGGCCTGCGGAAATCCACAACGTAACGCTTTAATTCGAGTCTATTGTCCTGCCAAACGATAGGCACTACATTACCCAGAAGGCACGAGTGGTGCAAGATGCGGTTATAATCACACGAGAACCGGGGGAGCAACGCGGAAGTTAACCTTCTCCGAGTTTGAAGAGAGCGAAGAAACGGACACAGGTACGCTGAAGACATACAGAAAAAACTAAAGCTATCTCGCCCCAACAGTGGAAAGACGCATTTACGAGTCTGTCTTTCCCGTTACAGAGATTTAATCACGTCGGAGCCGACATCATTTAAAAGAGGCTACACGGGAAGAGATCATCCCCTTCGGAAACTCCACGCTTTAAGGTATGCAACCTCATAAAATTGCCCCTGTGTCCCGCTCAATCAGTTCCCGCTTATCGGACCTGAACAAACTTTGAACGCTGTGCGCGTTTATTTCAACCAAAGCACGTTATTTTCCATCAGAAGCAGCCCCATAACTCACGCTTGTCCAGGCATAATGTTTTTGGAAAACTTTAAGCGAGCAACGCAGAGAAGCTTTGTCTTACATGTAAAAGAAAATAGAGTCCATTGACACTACGTGGCTCACACTCTTCCTTTCCCTTTTTCAGATTAAACCTACCTCGCCATTGCTGCACGTAAGCATACAAGACGAATGTCACTAGTATGAATGGGCGTTTTCTACCTTTGAGTATTCAATATAGTATAGTTGAAATTGGACTTTTGGTTTATATCGTTTTGCAGATCATAGACATCAAGAGGTCTTGTGGATGACTGATTGAGCACCAACCACAGGTATTTATTGTATATGAATAGCGCTGTTGCAAAATAGAGGAGGAGATAGTCTAGTAAGACCCCCCTTGTTTTCTGTTTTCAGCTCCCAGGTCCTGATGATAGCCCCGGGTGTAAAAGGGGCTTGAAACGCGTCGACCCTAGACCTTTGGCCTAAAGGACTCCAAGAATTATTTGAAAGAATTTATATTGTGTTTACGGAGTTTAACACTGCTCTATGGCCCTATCCAAATTTATGTCTTTGAAGTGACTATTGAATTTGTCAGTTGAGTGTATGTTTGTTTCTGGACTGTCCAGTTTTGTATGGGAGTGAATGTAGATATGAATGGTTTGAAATGAATGCAGTATGTAAATAAGGAGTTTAAAATAAGTTTGTCTATATATGTACAGTTATCAATTTGTGCTATTTGTTCAAATTAAGTCGTGTAAACACACCATGATCACATGGTGAATATAAAGCAAAATATCCAAAATTGATTGATTAAATCGACTGAAAAAGTGGTCGTTGTTCATTTTGTTGCTTTTCAAAATGTTCCCACACAAAAAAAGTGGATTGAAGGTCTAATATCAGTACTGGTATTCTTGTTGTTACTACTGGACAGCAGTGGCATAGTGCCCTAAGCATCTTACACCAGAAGAACATATGAGGCACAGCAACAAAAATGGAAGGGAGACTTACGCCAATGGTGCCAAGTCTAACATATACCAAAGTAAGGTATAGTGTGCACAGAGTCCAGTGGTTCCCCAAAGGCTTACAGAGGTAAAAGTAGATTCTACTTTACTCTCTATTTGTGGTAGTGTGTGCGATCAGTAAGGCTTTCTCAGAGGGTAAGCAATTGTTGTACACACTCAGGCAAGAAATGATGTCACACACTCAAAGACTGAACTCAGACCAATTGTTTGTATAAAAAATATTTCTTAGTTGTATTTTATTTTAGAACCAAGCAGAACTTGATACAGGCCAGTGAAATAATACTTTTCAGGAATAATCCAGTTGAATGCAGTAACTTTGTTACAGGTAGGTCAAATGTTCAACAACAGTTGAAATTAATATGCAGTTACTTTGTGATTACTTTGCTTAGATTCATTTTCAGATTACTTTTTCTACTCTGTGTGGCATGTCTTATACCTCGCTGGGATATTTTCTAGGCAAAGGTAAGTAACTCAATTTGTCATCAAAACACACTTGTTTAGTTTTTCATACAATTTCCAACTCCACACTTGGAACTTATTTCACAGAAAAACAGTTAATGCAGTCCTATGTGAGAATATCAGGTTATCGGTTTAAAGGTGAGTAATCGGTCTTGGAAGTTGAGTTTCTGGGGTTAGAACCAGGGTTCCCCCAGGGTCAAGGATGCACTCAAAGAGCACCCTCAGCTGCACTAGGGCGGCCAGGTGCAGAGTGCTGAGGCCCAGTGTTATCCAATGGGGGAAAGGCGGCCTCCGGTTGGTGGCTGCTCATGAGCACGCTACTTGGATGTGGGAGAAAAGCTCCCAGGGTGTATCTCAGGGCAAAGGGGGATCCGAGTTAGCACACAAGGGGCACCCACAGCGGCACAGGGGCTGCCGGGTGCAGGTTGCTAAATTGGCGTCAGGTGCCCTGTTGGTTTCAATGGGGATTCTCCGGTCACAACAATCACTGCAGGCTCGGGCACGATCTTCTGGAGGCAACCACCAGTTGGAAAGGTACTTTGGGAAGCTGGGGGTTGCTTGGACACCATCAGTTGGGCCACCAAAGGCTGTGGGGAGTCTGGTGCATGGGTGTCTTGAGGCGTTGGTTTTCCCTACCAGCTCCGGTTGCAGTTGGGGGATCCCCAGATAGGGGCTATAGGCGGCGCCGGGAGGCTTGAGGCAACTCAGGAATCACCGGATTCCAGGTCAGGATCACTGGGAAGACCTCCTTATGGTATTAAGCCACTCGAACGTAGGCCGTGGGCGTTGGGTGCAGAGTGGTGCAGACTCACAGATTTGGCCGGATCAAGAGTCTGTTGGTGAGCAAACTTGGTGCTCATGGGAGACAGAGTCTTGGTAGGGAAAGCAAGGCAGGCCCTCCGTGTTCTGGGTGGCTGCTAGCTGCTGGACATGCCTGGGTTTTGCTGGAGCAGGCCTAGGTCGGGACAGGCCGGTAGGGCTGGAGCCAAGTCTGTTGGTGTCCTACTTTTCTTCTTACAGCACAACTCTTCAGTCCTTCTTCTCTTCTTCTTGCTTGTCTGAGGAGGCAAGGTTCAGGGTTGCCCCTAAATAATAGATTTAGGGGCGTTTCAGGTAGGTAAAGGTTGGGACCAATTATTCAATCAGTGCATTTGTAAAGCGCGCTACTCACCCGGGAGGGTCTCAAGGCGCTGGGGGAGAGGGTTACGTCACTGCTCGAACAGCCAGGTCTTGAGTTGCTTCCTGAAGGATAGGTGGTCCTGGGTCAGCCGAAGGTGGATGGGGAGGGAGTTCCAAGTTTTAGCTGCAAGGTAGGAGAAGGATCTTCATCCAGCGGTGGCTCGGCGGATGCGTGGTAAGGAGGCGAGGGCGTGGCTGGTTGATCGTAGCTGGCGGGTGGGCGTGTAGAAGGTCAGGCGGTCATTGAGATACTTTGGGCCCAGGTCGTGGAGAGCCTTGTGTGCGTGGGCGAGGAACCTGAACGTGATTCTCTTGCTGATGGGGAGCCAGTGCAGTTCTCTCAGGTGGCCAGAGATGTGGCTGTGTGGTGGGATGTCCAGGATGAGTCGTGCGGAGGCGTTCTGGATGCGTTGGAGTCATTTTTGAATGGGTCCCTTCCTTGGGGTGGGTACACCCCCTATTATGCCCCCTCCAGTGGGAGGGGGGCATAAGCTTCACTCTGATTGGTTGGGTCCCCCCCATCTTCAAGATGGCGGGGACTGAAAGTTGTGCTTCGCTTCGCCTTTCCCACCTCAGGGGTGGGGATGGCAAAGTTGGGAACACCTCTCCTCCCATCTTGGTTTTCCGCTGCTTCTCCTGTCGAAGTGTGGGTCAGAACCGGTGGAGGCCAGTTGCTGGGAGCAGCAAATGGCTGGGTCAGCTCACAAAGGCGGAAAGCCTTTGAAGCTTCCCCTTCGTGGACACCACCCATCCTGGGGGAGGAGTCTTGGCACCTCTGCCCAGGATATGCTTTGTTTCAGCACCCCCGAGAGCGGGAGGCTCTCGACACAGGGGTCCAGAAACATGTCTGGGGGTGGCAGCTGGAGAGCAGCCAGTCAGCAAGGACACTAGAGTTAGGTCATTTTTCATGGGCTATCTCTAAGATGCCCTCTGAGTGCATTTGGCATTAAATCCCACACTGGCATCAGTGTGGGTTTAATATGCTGAGAAGTTTGATATCAAACTTCCCAGATTTCAGCAAAGCCATTATGGTGCTGTGGAGTTCGTAATGACAAACTCCCAGACAATATACTCTTTTATGGCTTTACTGCACTTACAATAAGAATGGACTTAGGCCCTGTAGGGGTACAGGGCTCGTGCGCCTACACCCTCACCAGTGGTATGGTTCACCCAGCTAGAGGGGTGGCTTAATTATGCCATGGCAGTCGATTGTAGGCATGGCACACAGGGATGTGTGCCATGTCGACTCTTCACTTTGATCTGCACCAAAATACACAGCCTACAAAGGCAGTGTATGTGTGTTGAGGTACAGGGCCTCTAAGGGTGGCACAATATGTGCTGCAGTCCTTAGAGGCCTTCCCTGGTCACAGTGCCCTTGGTATCCATGGTACCTTTACAAGGGACTATCATGTGGCCAGAGCGTTGCCAATTGGGTTTGCAACAGTACCGTTTTAGGAAAATAACAAAGGCCCTAGGTACCTGGTTGGCAGGAACCCAGGGCACACTTATTCAAAGAGCATCAACATCAGGCAAAAAGTGGGGGGCAACCATGCAAAAAGGGGCACTTTCCAATAGCTCCGCCTGCTGTTTTATAACATTTCCTGTCATTTGGAACCAGACCCCTATTTATATGAACCAGCCAGTACAATTTGATCATTGTTTAATAGCCATTTGGTTTTTCCTGATTACCTTCTGCCAAAGAAGTGCAGATTTGTTTTTCCAATGATTCACTACTAGATGGTTATCATTGTAATAATTTTCTAACTCTATAAGAGCTTGTCGCAGACCCAAGGTGGTGTTATCAAATAAGACAGTTTCATCTGCATACCAAAGTAGCGCTAATGACATGGCAAGCAGCCTGTTCCAAGATTGAGTCAGTGGCTAAGATCACAGTAGAAATGTTGTTATGGTTCTCCCAAGTACTGGCCCTACAAGAAGGAACAAACTTAGGACAGACCCCATACGGCAGTAACAGCCTCAACGGAGGGGAAGTCACTTACTTATCTTTGATAGGGTTTTGGCCCGTACACACAAAACTCGACCAGTGTCCACAACTCATCATCCTGTCATTCCATATCTGATCAACATGAAGAAATACCAGCCTTTAGCCTTTTAGAAGCCAAATTGACGATGACGTAGATAATGGCGGAATGGAAAATGTCCATAATATACATATCTTTTGTTATAAACACGCTAGATGGGTTTGGCAGTCTGCAACAGGCTTGGGAGACAGACTTAGGTCCTTTGTATGAAAAGGACTGGACCATGGCCTCTGTGCCACCAAGAGAGATAGCTATTTCCGCCAGATAATGAGTGATAACATTTAAATACCTGCACCGACTATGCTATTACCCCCAGTGACTATAGAACATTCAGAGGATCCTCTCCTGCCTGCCTCAGGTGCCTGATCGAGGATTGCAACTTCATTAACAGAGTTTGGTCATACAGAATAATTCGCCTCTTTCGGAAGGGTATAACATCTCTTTCGGAAAGACCTAGGCTGGCCAGTAGAAATGATCTCGTGGTGAGCATTACTGAACATCTTTTGATACGAGGGTGGAGAGGAATTTATATTAGTTGGGTCTAATATCAGTGAAGCGAGTAATGCGTAGTGCTGGCGGGACAGTACATCTTCCGGAATTAAAAATGGCATAGCTAATGTGAGGACATTTTCAATTCTATTAAGGGCACTGAGGCAAAAATTATGTTGAGTCTTTCTTTTCTGAACAAATGGCAGCCAAAAGTTACAGTAAACCATATTAACCATAAGGCGTGTGTTCAGAACTACAAAAAATGTGACCCACATTCATTATTGGCCAAATAACTTAGTGGAAATCTTCATTGCTCTTAGTCCTACTCTTCCTCGTTCCAGTCATTACTACATGAGGTGAATCCCACGTCCAAGACAGGAAATAAAAAATAAGAATAGATAATAAACTCAGCCCACCCTCAGAATGTTGCAAAGCCTGAAGAACCAAAGGAAGACCCAAACGAGGAGCTTTAGAATGAGAAATAGTTCTGGAAATAGAGAAACTCCTGAATAGATGAGTGACTGAAGAATCACCTTCTTGAAAGGTATCATCAAAATCCTGGAAAGCTTTGATCACAAACCACTGAGCCTCAGTAGTGATTAGTGCTAAATTCCAGTGAAAACCGCCTCAAAAGAAACTGTAGAAGAGAAAAAAAATTGACAGTCAACATGTGATAAAGAGTTTAAAGAACACCATTTAAGAAATGAAGAAAGTGTAGATTGTCTTTGTGAACACTGAATAGTTTCAGCCAGATGCACTAGCAGCCTTTGCGTTTGTAACTTCATCCTGTCAGCTTTCAAACCAAGAGGTATAACCTGAGGTGTTTAGGAAGGATGGATGGTTTCAAAGTGGAAGGAACTAGAGGAAAAAGCAAAGGAATTTAGACTGACATGGAAATAGGGGAATTGCACACAATAGATTCTGCAGCTACTTATAGAGCAATAGAAGAGCATCCACTCCCCATGCTACTTTCTCTGGAAAGTGGGAGCAAAATCTGGAAAGAAGGGAGATGTTCCTGAAGGGGAAAACATCCAGATAATGCCAACAAAATGCCTTGCACACCTTATTGAAGGTTGTCTTGGATATGGCCATCTTCTGTAATTCAAAAGCAAAGGGGATGATAGCCGGAGTGTTGAACACTGCAAGCACTCACCCCCAGTCAACTGATCTGGGTGTAATCCATCATCATTCTTTAGCTCACTCCGCCACCCCAGTTCAGACATGGCCATATGCAAATCAGTCTGACCCTGTGCCTCATGGGAACAGTCCAGCCCGAACTGCCAAGCCATGACTTCCCTGGACCGGAACCAAGCATCCTGGGACCGGTTTCTGGCTAATCAGCCGTCATCAGCCAGGCTAGCTTGAATCCAGTGGCAAAGTGAACAAGGGACCCACGTCTGGGCATACCCTGCCAACTAAGGGCGAACAAAGTAAAACCAAAGGGGATGATAGACTGCCAAGCCATGTCTTGGTTTTCCTAAGTTCGCCCTAAGTTGGCAGGGTATGCCCAGACGTGGGTCCCTTTCTCACTTTGCCACTAGATTCAAGATAGCCTGGCTGATGAGGGTTATGAACCCAAAACTGGTCCCTGGATGCTTGTTTCTGGTCCAGGGAAGACATGGCTTGGCAGTTCAGGCTGGACTGTTCCCATGAAGCACAGGGTCAGACTGATTTGCATATGGCCATGTCTGAACTGGGGTGGCAGAGTGAGCTAAAGAATGATGATGGATTAAACCCAGATCAGTTGACATCATCCAAACCCTTTAATGTGAGCTACTGATATGGAAAGTAGATGATTATCCAAATACAATCCCAGATCCTCTGAAACCTGTTGAGTGATTCCAAATGAGTGCAGCCTTGATGGCTTATGTAGAACAGAGCCACTGTCTTGCCTGATTTCACCAACACATTTTTCTCTGAAGTTGTTGATGAAAATGACGTGAGGCTCTGAGAACTGAAGTTAGTTCTCTCCATCTCAATGACCCATAAGACTATTTTGGACCACCTGGCCTGAACTGACAGGTAGTTCAAGTTTGCTCCCCAACCATTGGGTTGTCACCCAGTGTTAGGATCTTTGGTGAATCTGGATGCATCCTGATTCCCTTTTACAAGATTCTCTGGACATAACCACCAGATTGGATTTCTTCCATCACATCCATTAACTGAGACTTCTGGGGGCAATATCTCTGAAGATGTCAAAGAATGGGACAGAAGAACATTCTCGCCCATTGGACTGTAAAAAAGTATGAAGCCGTATGCCCCTAATGCTGTATCCACTTAATTGCTGGCAATTTTCAGCAGGATATAAAGTTCAGAAGAAGACTCCGAAGTGAACTAACTGCCCTTTCCACTGAAAGGAAAACATGTTTATGATCGTACTGAATGTTGCTTAAATAAATTTAATTTCCTTTAATGAGATCAACTCATAGTTTGGAACATTGAGGAAAATCACCTGAGGTTTCAAGGATGACCACTGTTCCCAGGAACTGAAATGGCCTCTAATGCAGCACCCACCAACCAGTAATCTATGCAAAGGAAGAGAGAGATTCCCTGTAGCAGAACGTTCACAACCAATGGAGTAACAACCTTTGTGGGCCTGACTTTAAACTAAATTGAACTCAAAACTTCAACTGATTGTTCTCAATAACAACTATCAAGAACTTTTGATGTTCCATCACAATCAGCACATGCAGGTATGCATCCATCAGGTCTATTGCAAACATGAAGTAGTTGGAAATAATGGAATTATCCGATGAAAGGTCTTCATCGTGAAAATGATATTCTTGACGAAATTGTTCAATCTTTTCAGATCTATTATGATCCAATAGTCCCCCACCCCTCTCACTGTCAGAACTAAAAGAAAAGTTGAATAAACCAAAACACAACAAGCATTAAAAATGCAACAGGTCTAGTCCTTGTCCAAGTTAGAGCATTTTGATGTATGCATATGTATAGTGGCATGCCCATACATATTCACATCTATATATATATGCATATATATGTATGCATGTATATAGGTGCATATATGTATGTGAAAACATAAATATACATGCATATATATGCAATTATATGCCTATGTATGCATGTATTTATTTTTCCATTTATATGGAGTTGCATATGCATTTTTGTGTGCATATTTCGGTCTTTTTATATATATATTAATAAATATACATCTGCATATTTGGATGGATATATCATATATATGTACATAGTTTGTATACAAACACATGTGTGCATATTTTTATGGTTTGATATCTATTTTTTATTTGTGCCTACATATATGTATAAATATATAAAGATATATGCATATATATAGTGACATGTCCATACATATATTTATATCTATATATATATGTATCTATATGTATGTATGTATATAGGTGCATCTATGTGAAAAAATGTTTGAGAGGGGATGGCATGTGAAGGAGGGACAGGGAAGGAGAGGGTGGGATGTGATAGAAGGAGAAAGGGAGGAAGATGAGGGGAGGAGAGGATAGGAGAGGAGAAAAGGGGAGGGGAGGGGAGGAGAGGGAAAGGAAGGAGAAGAAGGGGAGAAGGAGGAGAAGGAAGAGGAGGAAGACGGGTAAAGGGGAAATTGGGAAAAGGGGAGGAGGAGAGGGAGAAGGAGAGGAAAGAAGAAAGGGAAGGGAGAGAAGAGGAAGGGAGGGAAAGAAAGGAGAGGAAAGGGAGGGGATGTGGCAGAGGGACAGGGAGAGAAAAGATGGGAGGTAAAACGAAAGAGGGAGGGAGAGGAAAAAACTGCAGGAGGGGAGGCGCATGGAAGGGATGGAAGAGGGAGAGGGTGGGGTGGCAGTAAGGGAAGGGAAGGGAGTGAGAGAGGGAGGGCGGAGAAGGAGGAGAGGGAGAAGGAGATGAGGTGGCAGTGGGGGAAGGGAAAGGAGAGGGAGAAGGAGGAGGAGGAGGAGGAGATGGAGAAGGAGAGGGAGAAGGAGAGGGAGAAGGAGAAGGAGAAGAAGGAGAAGGAGGAGAAGGAGAAGGAGAAGACGGACAGGGAGCGGAGTGGAGGAGGAGAAGGAAGAGGAAGAGGAGGGGGAGGAGAAGGAGGAGAAGGAAGAATAAGGAGAAGGAGGAGGGGAGGTGTAGAAAGGAGAGGAGATGTGATGGAGGGACAGGGAAAGAAAGGAAGGGAGTAAAAAGAAAGAGGGAAAGGGAGGGAGAGGAGAAAACAGCGGACAGGAGGAAAGGAAAGAAAAGAAATTGAAGGGAAGGGAAGGGAGGGCAAGGGAAGGGGAGGGCAGGGAGGGAAGGGGAGGAAAGGGATGGGATGGGAAGGGGCAAGGGGACGAGAAAGAGGAAAGAGAAAGGAAAGGTTAAGGAGAATGGTAAAGGGAGGTGAAAGAGGGACAGGGAAGGAAGGGGTGGGATGCAAATAGAAAGAGTGAAAGGGAGGGAGGGGAGAGGAGAAAACAGCAGGAAGGGAAGGAAAGGAAAAGTAGGGATGGGAGGGGTTGGGGAGGGAGAGTGGGGGGAGGGAAGGGAAGAGGGACAGGGAAAGAAAGGGTGGGATGTAAATAGAAAGAGGGAAAGGGATGTGAGGGGAAGGGAAGGGAAAATGGAATGTAAAAAGGAAGGGGAGGGAAGGGAAGGGAAGGGGAGGGAATGGAAGAGGAAGGGGACAGGGAGGTAAGGGGATGGGAGGGGAAGTGAAGGGAAGGGAAGGGGAGAGGAGAAAACAGCAGGAAGAGGAGGGGTAGGAGGGAAGGGAAGGGAAACAATGAAGGGAAGGGAATGGGAGTGGGTAGGGCAGGGAAGGAAAGGAAATGAAACGAAAGGGAGAAAGAGGGGGAGATGAAGAGATGGAGGTAGAGTTGGTGGCAGAAGGGAGGAGGAGGAGAGGGAGCTGGAGATGGAGAGGGATGGGTAGTGAAGGGAAGTAAAGGTGGGAAGAGGAGGGAGAAGTGCGACAGAGAAGGAAGTGGTGGAAGGGAAATTGAGAGAGGAAAAGGGAGAGAGAGGAAAAAACAGCAGGAAGGGAGGGGAGGGAGAAAAGTGGAGGGAAAAAATGAAGGGGAGAGAAGGGAAGGGAAAGGAAAGGCCTAGAGATAGGAAACAATAACGAAGGGTTCTCAAAGGATTGAAAAAGAGATGAGAGGAAAAAGAAGGGTGAAGTAAAGGGAGGGTGATCGGAAACGATTGAAGAGGTAAGGTAAGAACATTGAAGGGAAATTAAGGGAAGGTAATAGGAATTTCAAGTCAGTTTCAAGTTAGTTTTCAGTTTGGTTTCAAGTTCAGTTTTCAGTTCACTTTTCATTTGGTTTATTTACTCACCGTGTCCACTTACACCCACCCATATCCCTTTCCTTTTTGAGCCTGCGAAGCCCCTGTAGCTTCGTCCTCTCCCTGCCCCCTGCTCGAAGCGCCGGTAGTGGTACTCCCCGTCCGGTGTCCCTGAGTGCAATGCTGCAGCTGCCTGGTTACCAGACTTTTATACTAAAGACACGTCACAATGTAGACTTTTCAAGTGACATCATGCATCATTATTTTATGGGCGATACCATGGGTTACAGTTTAACCAGGGTGGGATGGGCGGCACGCAAGCTACGGCTTTATTCCAATTTCTTGGATTTGAGAAAATCTGACAAAAAGTAACTAGCGATGAACCTGAAAGACGAACCTCTCCTACCCAACATTCTTGCCCACTCCCCTTTTGTCTATACCACGGCAGAGGCCTCCCCTCTCTGCACTTACGCTGAACCTCGTGACGTCACACTGGCATGCCTGTCATACGTGTTCCATTCACGGGATTCTGCTTCTGGTGCTGCTGGGAAGGCACAAGCTTTACACGTGAATTTAAAATGTGGGGTTTTCTGTTTAAAATAAGTTGTTATTTTATCATATGATTCTGTATATTTGGTATAACATATTTATCGTTCATTGTGCTATTTAAAATGTGCGGTATTTACTTATATGTAGGACTGAACGTGTGACCTACAAGTTAAGTTACACACACACTTGAATGACGCTTACGTCAGTACATCATTTAAATCTTGCGGAGGGTCAGACATTTAGCAGGTCCTGCTCTGACGCTTTGGTGGCGGTGATGGAGGTAAGGAATGATATTTTGGGTGGTGAGAAGAGGGCTGCCCATCCATCATGTGTGCATCATGTCATCTCAATCATTTCATTAAACATATGCCCCAGAAATCCAAAGCCTGTCATGTGCGCCCCCGTGGCACATTAAAAGCTAAAAACGGGTGGGTCTTCTTCGAAATCCCGTGTACAGATTAGGATTTTATGAGAGCCTAAAGAAGAAACAACAATACATAAAGGAACACACAATGCGACACAATCAGATGTGTCCCTCCTAGAAGCCAGCAGCTAAAGACACCAGCGCTTCAAGCAGAAAAGGACGTCATCAGCGCCCCTTCTCCCAGCTCCTACTTTATGTTGAAGTGACATGGATCTGTAGCGCTGGGTATTATTTATCCAGTTTCTAAACACGTCCAACATGGGCGACTGTTCCCGCACCAACAAAGGGGTCTGGAGAAGTTGATGGGATTTGAACCCACGTTTTATTGCTTCACACTCGCAGTGAATTAATTATATGACCACCTGCCCTTAACCACCATGTGTCACTTATTCCCGCGCTGCACTATCACTACTGCATTCTACAACTCCTGTAAAACAACACCCCTTCTCTGGACAAAGCACCCTGCTCGTTCATTCACCACCTGAGAGAAAACAAGGAAGAGTAAAGGTAACCGGCTTACTGAGTCTTTCTTTAAAAATTATGTAACTCTGCCCTCTAGCGGTATCTGAGAACAGCTTGTTCAATACTGCATTTACTCTGACAGTTTTACATTTTTCACGGTCTTCGAGTCATTCAGGAGTAAAGGTCGGCAAGCCCAGCGCTTTAAACGGGCCGGTACCAGGGCACAAGTCCTAAAAAAAGAAGCGCTCGCCATGACGTATACTTTTCTCTTTTTCTGCCGTCCCACTTGGACGGCCTCGCCTGCTAAAAGGTTTCTTATCTTTATGGGGCCATGTGTTTGGCCCCATAAAGATAAGAAAACTTTTACTTCAGCCGGAAAGCGGATGAGCCCGTCCAAGTGGGACGGCTCAAAAGGCCGAGCAAATACGTCATGAACAACTCTGTTCCAATGGCTGGCCACCGTTTACCATAAACGGTGATGCCAGCCAATGGAAAAGAGGGGCGGGGCTTAAAGCCCTTTACCAAAAAGACCTCAAAACGTTAAATCTCGCCAGCGAGATTGTGCATGTGCGCAGCCTACGCTAGCCGAGACCTAAAAAGCACACGTTCTGAGTATAGATCTAGCTTTCTGACAAATTTGGTGTAATTCTGTTCAGCCATTTTGGCTGTAGTGCTGTTCAAAAACCCCTGTAAAATTGCATCGGGAAATTGTGTTTTGAGACCCCCCCACTTGTTTTTTGCCCCGCTTGACGGATAATTCCAAAACTTTCCAGGAAAACACTGAGGTGGATGAACTTTTTTGGGGGAACATTTTGTGAAGATTCGTCAAACGGTGAAAAAGTTATTAGCAAAATGAAAATTCTATTTCCTATGGTAAATCGGTCCTAATTATAACTACATATTAGCAATATAGTAAATAAGCACACACCTTTACTCTTAAATGTGCACAAATCTAGAAACATCTGCTTTGAGGCCTCAAAGTCTATTGAACTGCATTTGTAGAGTCCCAAAAGATAGAAACTGGTCCAGCTCATGCGCAAAGTCCCTGACGTACTGTGCATGCACAAACTCCCTGATGCCTGTAAACTACAGCGAATGCACAGTGTCCCCCAAACCATGCATGCATAGGAAGACCACCAGAGAGATCTGCGTAATTGAGCTCTCACATATCACGCATACAAGATCACAAGCCATGATGATGCACATGTGCAGGGACTAGGACTGCTTCCCATGCATGCACACAGCCATGTCTTCCCCCACCTAATCTCCCAGGAGAGGAAAAACACTTCCCAGGATATGAAGGGGGTTTAATGACAGCAAAAGGGGGTGCTGGGAATTTTCTGAATTGTTCGTACAGGACGTCATGCCCTGTAGTAATACTATTTAAAGCCACAGGATGATACTAAAGTTAGATTCTGCACTTATCTTTAATGAGCTGGGGATTCATTTCAAAATCGCACCATGCCCAGTGCTCCATCAATGGCCTCAGGACTCCCGCCAGACCTAACAGGGGAGGAAAGTCATAAGCAATGGTGAAGGTCAAATCCCAGCAGTGATCTCTGTAACCCTGTCCAGGAAAAAGGGAATAAAAAAACAGGAAGATGTGGAAGCTATGTTCCCATATAACGCACAGCTAAATGGCGGCAGAGTCCATTATGCAACTGGAATTCAAATCATTTAGGTCCTTATTGTGAGTTCAGTGGTCCATCCGCCGGACCGCTGATGCTGCGTTCGGGAGAATGCCGCTGCCCGCGTCCCAAGCAATGGGACATCAGCAGGGCAGCATTCTAGTGGCCGCCCGTCGGAGCCTTCCCCCCTTTGCTGCCTCGCGCGCGAGGCCTACGCCCACTTGGGAGAAACCCCCTATCGCGTGGAGCTGGAGGCGGGCCGGGGGGGCGGGGGGCGCGGCTTACCACCATTCTTAGTGGGCTCTCTCGCCCAGTTCCTCCTCTGTCTCCTGCGCGCCGCACCAGCCTGGACACGCGTTCACGTCGGTACTCGGATCGGCCCCCCCACCTCCTCGCGTCGTCGTGCCTTCCGGGAGATCTTTACGCCGGTGAGTCTTGCTAACCTCTCCCACCCCGGCCCTGTCCCTGGGCATGACCAGGTGGACGGGGCCCTGTGGCCCGGATGGCCATGGGTGTGGGGGGCGCAAGCAGTGGCCCGTGTCCCTGCGGGCAATACGGGGATGGGTTGGGTGTTAGGGCGCGATTGCGGGGTGGCAGAGCGAGTGGGGGGTCACTCGGGGACCAGCTCATGCGGAATGTTGCGAGTGTTGCGCCGGGGCTGGACACGTGGCTCCGGTGCCGTCGTGCGTGTCGCGTCGCCCGGCGATGGCGAGGGTGCTGCCCCCCCCCCGCCCCGCGGCATGCGCGGGATATCTTGGCGGGAAACGCATGATTGTACCTCTACGCGTTTGAACGCTCCCAGAACGCAGGCGAGCCAATTTGGGTTTTCGTTATTGAGGCCTCCGGGTTTGCCCCCCCCCCCCCCCCTGGCATCGAATGGGTTGGTTCGCGGTAGTGTGCACCACCGTGTACGGGTACTGGGCGCATGCAATCGGGGTTTTTTACGAACACCTAGGGTAGAGGAGTTGGCCTAACGGCTAGGGCGGTCGGCCTCGAATCTGGGGGACCGGGTTCGAGCCTCGGCAATGTCGCTGAACATCCTGGGATTCTGGGCAAATCACTTAATCATCCCGTGCCGAACAAAAAAGATGGATGTGCCCTCATGTAACACAACTGGTGCTTTGTAAAGTGCCCTGATACCCCCATACCGGGTCATGTTCGCGCTGAATACAACTCCGTAATTTTCCGAAGTTTGAGTGTAGCTCCCTCCCGTTTAGAAGCAGTGCGAGTAGAGCGAATGTGGGGAGCGGGCGGCGCACCGGCGTAGGCGCGGCGGAATTTGGGGTCAAGCGTCGCGGTGGGGTGTAGGACGAGAGCCAATGGAGCGAGGCCCAGCTGATGCCTGCGAGGGTAAGAGGGTTCCTTGTGGAGCACGCGGGCACGGGTTCGATTCTGAAGCCCCCCTGTGTTTGCTTTCTCGGCGAGGATAGCGTAGCCTGACTGCAGCTGTATCCGGCTTTGGAGCTGGGGGGCAGGGTTCGAGGCGACCCTCGGCGTTGGCTCAGTCATGAAAGTGTCTTTTGTACGGGTCCACTTCGGGAATCCATTTCCAGGGCCTCAGTTTCCGGGCGAGAGCACTGGACCTAACGGCTGAGGCGGCCATGACATCCTGTGATTCTGGGCAATTCACTCCATCCCCCCCCCCCCCCCCCCCCCCCCCACGCATAGCCGATCGAACGTGTCCTCACATAACGCAACTGGTGCTGTGTAAAGCGCTACGAGAATATAGTATGGTGCCTGGGACGGGTAACGCGTCCAGCCACCCAGCAGTACCTCCGGGCAGCGGGGCAATTTCAAGAACCAAGTCGCCCTCGTGTCCCCTGTGTCAGGCTTCCGGCGTCACGAGACGCACGCGAGTAAGGGCTGCCTCATCGCGTCGCCCGGGAGGTCGTTCTCGAGGCGGGTTCGTGTACCACAGGGTTCGGCATGGAGGGCCTGGCTTGCACAGCGGGGGGGGCAGCGGGGGACGCGCTAAGGAGTACAAAAATAGCGATGGCGCGGGGGCTCACGGGCGCACTTTCACGTTGAGTCCCATGAACGCGATCTGCCCCCCCCCCCCCCTTTTTCTCTTGGGTGGTAGGTCCAAGGCGCTAGGCCTGGGTCCACCCATCTCTGCCGGAATTGTCTTCTAGCGGGGGGGCTGGCTAGCAGGGTCACACGCGGTGCAGTCCGGGGAGCCAAGTAGGCTAGCAGTGGGGGGCGGGGGGAAGCACAGGCAGGGCTGTCCCCGCCAGGGCAACGCCGGCGCACTGGGTGCTTGCGAAAGGGGTTCAGGGTTCACTACTTCTCCTCCTTCCAGGGCTGGTAGCTGCTACGTTGCTGTGTGTACGCCTGATGCTGGCCATTGTACTAATCACCGTTCCTTTTCCAATTACAGATCGGTAAGGGAACGCCCGCGCGTGTAGGGCTAGGACCGAGGCAAAGGCGATAAAAGGACGCACGTAGCTGTACTGTCGGAGCATCGCCATGGAGAACATCGGGACACCGGGTCCACTGTTCTCCCAGGACACGTCGGTCGAGGAGACTCAGTCGAGCGCACCACAGGAAGGGGTTTGGGCGGACTTTATGGCGTTCGCCCGAGAGAAGGGCACGGCTTGGGCCCAAGGTTTTCTGGAGGGTCGCAGGGCGGAGGATTCGGGCGTTGTCGTAACCCCCCCCCCCGAGGGCGCCCCAGGCCTATCCGGGTCTGAGCCCTGGAGGTCCACCCGGGTGCGCAAGCCCACATCAAAGGACATGCCGGAGGCCCAGCCGGCCAGGAAACGGCAGGCGACCGCACCACGCTCCGGCCCCCCGGTGGTCGCACCAACACCGCTACACGATTCGGCCACAGGACTAACTGACTTGGCCCAGATGGGTAAAGCCATGGACCAGATGCTTGGCCTCATGGCTGTTTTTCAGAGCCGCCTCGACGCGCTGGCCGCACCACCAGCACCGGCCCCCTCACCGGCTCAGGCGCCCGTACTACAAGTTTGGGCTGGCCAGAGCTCAACCACTGAACGGAGCATTGGTGAGCGGGGGGGAGCGTTGGGGTTGTTAACACCAGGGGAGGCTGGCCCTTCCACAAACACGGCGGCAAGCACCCCCCCGGCCGGCGCTGCGGCACCCCCCCCGCCCGCACAGGCGGTTACCATACCACCCGCCCCCGCTGCCGCGGAGCCTGCGCCCGTTGCACCTACAGTTGTGGCGGCGTCCGGAGGGGAGGGTGTAACCCAGGTCCCGAAGCCCCTAGTTACACAGGCACCGCTGGCATCAGGCCGCTGCTCCCTGGCGTGGTTGGTGCCGCAGGCCGCAAAAGAAGGGATCTGGAGGAGGGAATATATAGACATCCTAACATTAATTATGCATGGGTCAGCTGGGGCGGACACGAGGAAGATGGGCCGCAAGGAGGAGGAGAGGGTCAGGTACCAGCGGTGGCCGGACAAGACCATCGAAAACTGGACATCTGCATTCAATATATTGGCAGCGGTTATAGTACAGAAATTCCCCGAGCAGAGTGAGGCCCTAATGCAGTACGCCAGCACCATACAAGAGGAGGCTAGGCTCTCGGGGGGGTTAGGGTGGTTCTACTATGACCAAGATTTCAGGAAAAGAATGGCCTTATGCCCAGACTTGGGGTGGGACCAGAAAGAAATTCAGCTTTGGGTAGAACACATGTGCCGCCCCACCAGGGAGAAGAAGGACCAGGGACATAAAGGGCAGGGTGAGGCAGCTGACAAAAGGAAAGACTACTCCCCCAAGCGCTCCTTTAGGCAGCCTTTTCGGGGTGGCAGGGGGCGGGGCCAGCGGCAGG
The DNA here is from genome assembly GCF_964204655.1 of Triturus cristatus. Taxonomy (NCBI): domain Eukaryota; kingdom Metazoa; phylum Chordata; class Amphibia; order Caudata; family Salamandridae; genus Triturus; species Triturus cristatus. The sequence continues at coordinate 1,685,318,254 of NC_140590.1, forward strand.
GCAAGAGATTCAATTCTGGGACGTGCCGCCTTTACAATGGGGGCAATTGCACCTGGGGCAGGTCATGTAAGTTCACACACAGCTGCAGCAAGTGCGGCGCGCAGCACCCCGCTTCTTCCTGCTCCTCCAGCCAGAGCGCCCCACAGCCCACAGCAGCACCCAGGAATGACGCCCGTATCTGAGACCACACCCGGGCCCTCCCCCTCCCCGCCAGCACCCCGCCCTCCCACACCAGTCATGCACCCCGCTTTCCAAGGCTCACCACAGAGCGACATGGCCCCTGTCAAAGGTCCTTCACCCATCATCCTGGAAAATATCCTTCCACTCATTAGGAGGTATCCACTGCTCAGGGACAGACCGCTCCTGGCGGGGGGGTTTATCGATGGTTTCAGGATTCCCTACAATGGGCCGATGGAGTCTAGGGATGCTAGGAACCTTAAATCAGCTAGGGATTTGCCCGGAGTGGTGGACCAAAAGGTGGGGAAGGAGTTGTTAGCGGGTAGGATAGCGGGTCCTTTCAGCAGCCCGCCCCTGGACAACTTTTTAGTGTCCCCCCTGGGGGTGGTGCCGAAAAAACAACCGGGCACATACCGTTTGATCCACCACCTGTCCTACCCTGAAGGAAATTCGGTGAACCACTGGCTGGACGAGGGTCTTTGTTCTGTAGTGTACTGCTCCCTGGACATGGCCATTGACATGGTCAGGAGAGTGGGGCAGGGGGCGTGGCTGGCGAAGGCGGACATTGAATCCGCATTCCGCTTGCTGCCGGTTCATCCAGCTAGTCAACATCTGCTAGGCTTCAAGTGGGCAGGGCAGTTCTTTTATGATCGCTGCATGCCGATGGGCTGTGCCGTATCCTGCGCCTACTTCGAAGCCTTCAGCTCGTTCCTTCAGTGGGCCTTGGGGGAACTACACGGGATCACGCAGGTTACCCACTATCTGGATGACTTCCTATTTTTTGGCGCGAGTGGGTCGGATGAGTGTGCAGTGGGTCTGAGTCGGTTTGAGGAGCTGGCAGATTTCCTGGGTGTTCCCCTTGCCCCAGGTAAGACCGAGGGCCCTGCGCAGGTACTGACCTTCCTCGGAGTGGAGCTGGACACGGTAAAGGGCGAATCGAGGCTCCCCGCTGAGAAGGTACTGGGCTTGTTACAGGACATCCAGGCGCTGCTGGGCAAGGACAAAGCGACCCTTGGGGCTGTCCAGAGCTTGATTGGCAAGTTGAATTTTGCAGCGAGAGTGATTCCAGCTGGCAGAGTGTTTTCAAGGAGACTGGCAGGGGCCACGGCTAAGGTGACCAGGAAGCACCACTTTGTAAGATTGACCGCAGGTTTGAAGGCTGATCTCGCCATGTGGGCTGAATTTCTTAGGGACTTTAACGGAACGGTGATCTGGAGGGCCCCTTGGATAGCCAGTCAGGAGCTCTGCTTGTTTTCGGATGCGTCTGGAAGGGAAGGTTTTGGTGTGATTCTGGGGGAGGAATGGTGCGCGATGCGATGGCCCAATGCTTGGCGGAAGAAGAAGGTGACGCAGAATGTGGCAGTGTTGGAGCTCTTCCCAATTGTGGTAGCACTGCACCTCTGGCGGGCGGCTCTGAGCAATAGGAAGGTTGTCTTCTGGTCGGACAACATGGCGGTTGTCCACGCCATCAACGGCTCGACTGCCTCTTGCCCACTGGTCCTGAGCCTATTGAGGGAATTAGTCAGGGAGGGCCTGCGCAGCAATGTCGAGTGTAGGGCACGGCACATCGCGGGGGTGCGGAATGTGGCAGCTGATGCTCTTTCTCGCTTTCAGTGGCTCCGGTTCCGGGAGGCCTGGCCGCGGGCGAGGGCGGAGATGACACCATTCCCGGACCACCTCTGGCGCTTGCTTCAGTGGGAGAAAGACTGAGGAAGATGGGGGAGAGGTCCCTGTCGCCGGCGACACGGCGGAAATACGACGCGCAGCTAGCAACTTTCAGAGCTGTGAGAGACGCGCTGGGTGCCGCAGCCTTAGGGGCGGAAGATCAGGTGGAGGCCTTTGTGGTATGGGCCAGGGAGACCGGCAGATCGCACTCTTGGGTCAGCGGTCACTTGGCGGCGGTGCGCCACGAAGCTAAGCTAGATGGTAGGGGCGACCCCGCGGGATCATCCAAGATCAGGGCGGCCTTGAAGGGCTGGGCCAGGGAGGAGGTCAGACAACCAGACACCAGGGCACCCATTGAATACAGAGACCTCCAACTCCTCTTAGATGTGTTGCCCCTGGTGACTTTCTCACCGTTTGAGGCCAGCTTGTTTTCCACAGCTTTTTGCTTGGCATTCTTTGGCGCTTTCAGGGTCAGCGAGCTGGTGGCCAAATCTAAGGAAGACCGGTCTAATTGCGCCTTGGGGATTGCGGATGTGACCCTCAACACAGCACTGGAGCTACGTATCCGCAGATCCAAAACAGACCAGTTGGGGAAGGGGAAGACAGTGGTGTTGCAGACCTTGGGGGATAACAGGTATTGCCCAGTTCACTGGGTCAGGGAATACCTTGCTTTGCGTCCAGAATCCCCTGGTCCCTTTCTGATTCACGCGGACGGGTCCCCCCTCACTAAATTTCAGTTTGAGCGTCTGCTAGGAGCTTCACTGGCAAGAGCAGGTCTAGCGGGGTGCGGGCGCAGGTTTTCCTCGCACTCCTTTAGGATTGGTGCTGCTACTTCCGCGGCCAAGGCCGGCTTGGGCCCTGATGGAGTAAAAGGGGTAGGCCGCTGGGAATCGGACTGTTTCAAGAAGTATGTCCGTCCGTAATGCTGTGGCACAACCCGGAGCGTTGTTCCCGCTCCAAGTTTTGTTCTGTCCATTGTCATGAAGCATCGTTTTGTGTGTGCAATAAAGATAAGCTTACCTAAAGGCCGTTTCATCGCTTTATTGGCAGGTTCCCGGGTATGGTTGGTAGGCCATTCCTACATCTCGAGGATGGAACGCTGGGCAGCCCACAGGAACTGGTCGCAGAACTTTGCCACGACACAGCTTGTGTGGTTGGGTTCCCCGGGCATGAAATGGAGTGAAGCTCGCGGCATGATTGAGCAGCGCCTGGCAGTTGCAGGGGTCCAGCCCAATGTTATCATCTTGCACTTGGGGGGTAATGACCTGGTTGCCAGGGGGAGGAGGGCCCTGCTACTGTCTATGCAATCTGACTTACAGGCCATCAGCCAAGCCGTGGGGTCATGCGAGGTTTGGTGGTCTGAAATCGTCCCCCGCAGGGTTTGGAGAGGGGCCAGGTCCCCGGCTGCGGTAGAGCGGTCCCGTAGGAGGCTTAATAGGTCCATGCAGAAATTCCTGGAGCGCAGGGGCATGGGCTTCATCAGACATGCTTTGATCCAAGAAAGGGTTGAGGGGTATTATGAGGCTGACGGGGTGCACCTGTCCAGGGTAGGCATGGACATGTTCCTCCTGGACGTGCAGGAAGCATTGGCTGGCAAGGGACATCAGTAGCACTTGGTAGGAGAGGGGGGCTCTGGCAGCGACGGTAGCCTCCCCAGAGCTGTGGCGGAGTTACAGGGCGATCTGGATGCAGACTGGTACAGTAAGGGTACCTCTGCGACAGGCGGTACAGTAAGGGTACCCCTGTCCGGCACAGTAAGGGTGCCCGAGCCAAGGTCCAGGAGCCGAAGGGGGTTCTGGGAAGACCGCGACGGCGCCCCGTTAGTCCTTCGGGCGGTTGGGGGGCCTGACCAACCGGGGGTGGCCACAACACGCTCCGCCCCTGTCAGAAGGGGGCGGGAGTAGGAGGCAGATCACGTGACCCAGTGGATGATCTGCAAATATTTATGCGCCACACTGCCGGGCATCGACCCACCGTGTGTGCTGGCTCACCAGGCGGGCGGGCAGCAAGGGGCTGCCTGCCCTGGATCGCCCGTAAGATAACCCAATTTTATTATCATACTGTGTTGTATGAAATAAACCTGCAGCAGTTCTTCACCCACAAATAAAGTGTCAGTGTAATCTTTGGGTGATGTCTGTGTATGCGTGTTGACTGAAGCGGATGACGGTGTGGTCACTATGCCGCTGCCCGCGTCCCAAGCAATGGGACATCAGCAGGGCAGCATTCTAGTGGCCGCCCGTCGGAGCCTTCCCCCCTTTGCTGCCTCGCGCGCGAGGCCTACGCCCACTTGGGAGAAACCCCCTATCGCGTGGAGCTGGAGGCGGGCCGGGGGGGCGGGGGGCGCGGCTTACCACCATTCTTAGTGGGCTCTCTCGCCCAGTTCCTCCTCTGTCTCCTGCGCGCCGCACCAGCCTGGACACGCGTTCACCCACCCTTTCCTCTTACCCGCGTGTCAGGCACAGCGCGTTATTGGAATGTTTTAATGTTTTCTTTTTGCGTTGCAGGCGGAGTTACAGGGCGATCTGGATGCAGACTGGTACAGTAAGGGTACCTCTGCGACAGGCGGTACAGTAAGGGTACCCCTGTCCGGCACAGTAAGGGTGCCCGAGCCAAGGTCCAGGAGCCGAAGGGGGTTCTGGGAAGACCGCGACGGCGCCCCGTTAGTCCTTCGGGCGGTTGGGGGGCCTGACCAACCGGGGGTGGCCACAACACGCTCCGCCCCTGTCAGAAGGGGGCGGGAGTAGGAGGCAGATCACGTGACCCAGTGGATGATCTGCAAATATTTATGCGCCACACTGCCGGGCATCGACCCACCGTGTGTGCTGGCTCACCAGGCGGGCGGGCAGCAAGGGGCTGCCTGCCCTGGATCGCCCGTAAGATAACCCAATTTTATTATCATACTGTGTTGTATGAAATAAACCTGCAGCAGTTCTTCACCCACAAATAAAGTGTCAGTGTAATCTTTGGGTGATGTCTGTGTATGCGTGTTGACTGAAGCGGATGACGGTGTGGTCACTATGCTGCCAAGCCGGCGACATCCGGACTGCTGTATTAGGACACTACCGCTGGGCTGGCAATGTGTCGGCGGCATGCTTCGGCTCATAAAGAGAGCCTGAAGCACATGCTGCCCCAGGGCAGTGCCACTTGCATGTTGGGCGTACTGTTGCCATGTACCATGTTGTGTATGACACACAGTGTGCGCACAACAGTGCTGGCATAGGGGGAGCACAACATGTGACCTCAGCCACATTTCCCAATGGTTTAAAATGCCCTGGGGCCCTGTTTGTTCCCCATCCCTGCTTCCCCGCTGCCTTTTCAAGGCTGGGTCCCCGCCATGAAAAGGTCAAAGGAAAGGCAGGTCATGATCACCAGTTAGTGCCGGTATCGGCACCGCCTCCGTAGACCCTGCTTTACCCACTGCCACGGGATCCAAGATTCTGGTGGCAGCAGCTGTCTTGTGGCGGTCCGACCGCACTTTTCATAATCCGGCGGTCGTCGAACCGCCAACGACGGTACATTGGTCTCAAGATCGCCACACTTGAAATCATGGCCTAAGTAACGACTGTGATGAGGAAGCGGGATGCAGAAGTAGTGTCTTACATCCTCTTTATTTGCAGCTCGAAGCAGCTGAGATAAGTGCCCTTTCCTTAACTTCAATGTTTTCATTTGTGGGTTTATTTATAATAATTGGTGTATTGGAATTGTTTTAACATGAGAATATCTCTTCAGACATTGGAGTTTGCCTGTTACATTTCTAGGCCTTTCCACCTCAACCTAGAATTCCCCTTCGTGTCAGGTGTTACATTAACTTCACCGCCCTGGGTTTCCTCCTCGTGCGCCCCCCTTGCGGGTGGAGACCACTCTGGTGCAGCAGGTCATTCCTCCTGGTTGTCCTAAGAAAGGACTGTCCCATGCAGTGCTCAGCAGTCCTCTTATCAACTCTCCTCCCCTGTCTCCCTCTCTGTACGTTTGTCATTTCACTTGTTTTGTAGTTTTATTTATGGGTAATTTGGTTTACTGTACCTTTTAGCTGCCTTCTGTTCAGCAAAGACTGATTCTGTACATGTTGAGCCTCTGGTCCTGACTCAGATGTTAGTTTGAAAGCTGGGTTAGATATATGCAGCCTGGGAGAACTACCAATATACAAAGCGAGAGGTTGTCCCAAAAATTAAAAAAACACAGGAAATATGGACTCAGTAGAAAAATATTATCGTGTGTGAAGAAGTGTAGGGACTTGCAGTGATTTGGGCTAACTGCCGAGCAGAGCATTATGCACTTCCACACACCCCTAACTCCTGCACTAAAAAACAAAAACCTTCTAACCCTGCTGCCAATGTTGTTTCACACCCCGTAATAGACACCAGCTGTGCAGTGCCTCCAAACACGAGCTGAATACCCTGAAGTACGAACTCTGTGAAGAGGTTTACAGCTCATCTTTTGTGCCACCGTGTGAGATCTACTCTTCACCGGATGACCGCGTGAATGAGCTGTATTGTGTGTCACATGGTAGCACAAATTGAGCTGGCAGGGCTGTGATCCCAGAGTGTGTGTCAAACACTGTGATCATAACAGGTATGGAGCAGAAAGTCAATAAGTATTAATAATGGATTTAGAAATTGAAGCAATATTGTCTGTTTTCTGTGATCAAGCAGTATGGTTATGCTTTCCATCTTGCGCCACTTTGTTACCCCCTTTCCCATTCTCCCTTGATTGTGCCCATAGAACCTTGATAACATTCTAATTGTCTGCTTGTGTCTTCCCAAAGGTATTTCTTTATGAGGCTTTATGTGTATTGGTTCTTATTTTATTCATGCGAATAAATCTTGATTATTCACTATCTCTTTTTGCCATTAACAGTCTAACTTTGGCGACGAGGACAGGATGCAGGGGATCTGGGTGCTGCCATCTTTGCATGGAAGCGCATAATGTGGCCATCTGTACCTGTGTTTAGTTTGCATGCCGCCGGCATCTTAAACTCTTGTGCTTGCGCTGAGCTGATCCCTGACCGCCGCGACCTCCAGGAGTTGCCTCATTTCTCTCTCTATCACTGCTCCAGTCTGCCTCACATACCACCTTCGGCTTCTACCGCTCCTAGATTTTCCATGCCCGCTCCGTGGCGGATCCCTTCCAGTTAACCTGATGCTGCAGCCAACACTTCGTGTTTTCTGCTGAGGGCAGAGAACCTGCCTCCGTCGCAATCATCCGCAGAGTTGCTCCAAGTCAACACTCTCAAGAGTCTACCACCTCAGGGCTGGTGAGTCTTTCCCACATACATCTGTGCTCTTGGAGGCCTTGTTTCTCCTCAGCGCATCCGGTAGCTCAAGCCTCCCTTCAATCCAGGAGGCCATTTTGAAACCTGTATTATTCTGCAGGCCCAATTCACAAGCTGCATTTTGTAGAACATAAAGTAGTACTACAGTAGTACTGCTTACTTACTTTACAATAACAAGCATTTACAATGCAATGGTCTCGGCATTGTTAAAGTTAGAGCTATTGGCACTGCTCATGACATTATTTTTGTTTATGGTTTTATTTTTAAAACATTTAAAGAAACACCATTGTTATTTACAATGTCAATAGCTTAATCTCTCTCAAATGCGAGACCTATTGCATTTGCACCTACACACAGAGCCACACACACAAAGCCACCCACACACACAGAGCCACCCACACACACAGAGCCACCTACACAGAGCTATTCACATAGAGCAACCCACACAAAAATAGAGCCAGCCACCCACGCATAGAGCCACCTACAAAAAAAGCCACCCACACTGAGCAACACACACATGGCACACACATAGAGCCTCCCACACACACACACACAGCCCCCCACACTTACACAGAGCCCCACACACAAAGTCACACACACAGAGCCACACATACATACACAGAGCCACATACACACACAGCCACACGCACACACATACAGAACCACACACACACACACACATAGATCTAGACACATACACATTGATCTTGGAAGCCAAAGCAGAAGTGGCACCGTTGTTTCTAGATCTTTGCATTTATCACTAAAAATTAAGCATTTAAAAAATAAATGACTAATAACAATTGACAGATTATCTGAAAGGTTTCTGAGGCAGGATAAGGGTTCCTGTGGGGGCGGGGGGAGGGAAAGATAATATGAGCGAGACAAACTTTTGTTATTTAAAATATCAAGTACTTAAGGAGCAAATTTCTTCCACAGTACTGAATTTTAACTGATAGATTTTACTCAACTGTAAAGCTGCTCTTCACAAGCTGATAGTTTGGACTGGACATTCCATTGTGAGTGTGTTATTTATTGCTTCGTTTGAATCTACATTTCTAATCAATTAACCTCTGAACATAAAGCCTTCACTGCTCAAACTCACTACCATGAGAGAGTCAAATACTTACATGGAGAAACTGGAGTTATTAATTTGAAGCACAACCATACTTGAATACTTGAGACACCAGTGACAAACAACAGTACCCAGCATTGATACTGCCAACGAACCACGGACAGCCCCAACAATTCACTAAGACAGCAATGATGAACAGTAGACACAACCACACAGCATCAACTCTCAAACAATAGCCTAAGACTGCTCCACAAACAGGGCTTGATCGAAAAAAAACTATTGTGGGTCAATTAATATCTCTGCTGTAGCTGCAAGCTGCTTTCTGAGCATTACTATGCCTTTAACTACAGTAAATGTATTCACCCCATCTACATCAGACAAGCACTCATAATGTGTAAATACCTCAATCTGCATGCAACTGATAGTGACAGGACATAATATGGTACCATGACTGAGAACAATAACCCATAGGTATGCCACCACAAAAGTCTCATCCTCGAGCGTTGAGCTAGCTGAGCAAGTGACTAACCAATGGAGCATGCTTCAAAGAATAAATATCTGTTCTACAGTGTGCGATGCATGCGTCTGTCACTCATTGGGACTCAAAGACATGATTCACATAAAGAAAAAGATTGCAGTACACCCAAGTGGTTTCCCCCAGTAAGCGTGGCCTACACCTTTCAGCCCAACTTAAGACGTTATCACACTGCGTATCCCGCTCAACTGTGTCGTAGGCCCGTAGCAGCAGACATACCAACCCTCCCGATTCAGGCGGGTGACTACCGACTTGAAAGCTAGTCTCCCGCGTCCCGATTCAAGCGTCCAGAAACCCGATTCCTCGGGGTTTCAGTTGACAGGGCTTGGTGTTGTGTAAGGTGCTAATTCTTCCAGCAATAGTTAGAGTGGGGTGCAGGGGCTCTAGAGGGGGTTAAAAACCAACAAAGCCTCATTAACAAGCAAATGGTCTTTAAAAGACCTGTGAAGTACCCAGGGGCGCTGTGTGGTGCCCGGGAAGCTCTTTCAGCCCGGGCTGCCGCACACGGGGTGGGGGGGGGGCGGGTGTATGCACTGCCAGGCCAGTGCACAACACTTGCTTGCATCACCCCCTCTCTGCCTGCCATTGCGCTCCATGAAGACAAAAACGTGCATTTGCGTTTCAAATGTCCGATCCTGAAGCAGCACGCTTCCAAAGCCCATACATGCCAGTAACCCGATTCAAGGCCCCATTCTCCCGATTTTTTTCTAAAATATCTCCCACTTTGCTCTTCTGAAATGTTGGCATGTATGCGTAGCATGTAAAATAACCATTTGGGATTAAATGAAAAGGACGTGGTTTAAGAGTACATAATACATGCTTACACCCTTTACTGTCAAAATTCAAATACCATCTCAAACAGCCCCGAAATACTCGATCTAGATAGATAAGAGGATTCGTTCAAGTTAACAAGGTTGATTCCCTTTAACAATAAAAAAAGGGAAATGTAACTTATGTATATCTAGATAAAGATTATAGGGTGCATTTAAACATTGAGCTCACAGGTCAGCTCACCCGGTCTCACAGCAAAAACTGTTTTGATTAGATGACGGGTAATCGGTCTATATCTGGTATTCGTTATTTTAGGACAGTGCTGCTGCCTGCTAAACTGCCTATATGCCATCGTACTTTTTTAATTTTGTTTTAACATGAATAGAATCTCTTGCCTACTTTCTTGAACCTCGTTTCTGTAAACCGATCTCCGAATGGCCGTACGAGTAGGACACCATGTTCGTAGTCTTAAATTGATACACCTTAAACAAACATGGCCGCCGCGCACACGAAAAAAGAAACGGGACCAAAGTCTTCGTCACGTATCAGCGAGAAAAAGCTATAATGCGGGGTAACGTTAAATTAGCTAGCACCGCAGATGAATTATTGTCATAATACTGCTGCACACACAAACTAAGTTTTGGGCAGGAATCAGCGGGGCAACGCAGTGTGTGGGTTACAGTTAAAGACGTACCTCGCTAGGTCAATTGTTGACGCAATGGCCTCCGACCACCAAAAATCGTGCGCAGCCTAGTCTACAAAGGCGTCAACGCAGTCATGGGAGTACAAGATAAACATGCACGCCATTAGGTTTACTGATGATCTAACAATAAAGTTGTTTCTTTCCTTGGGAAGAGGGCTCCCGGGGATTAGAGGCAGCGGCTCTTAGCAGCCAGGTGGCAGCCGGCCAGCGCTGTGCCAATAGCAGCTTTGCAATGCGGAGGAGGCGCCCGGCTGGATTCACAAACCTGTTATGGAGCTGAGAGGACAAGCACACCACTGCCTTTCTCCGAGGCGAAGCAGAAATGCCTCGGAGAAACGCAGTGTCGTTTTCGGATTCGGGGGCGTGTTCTCCTCTTGCCATTGCCTGGAGGAGATAATTAGAAAAGTTGGAAAAAACACGCCCCCGAATCCGAAAAGGACGGGGCCTGTTCGGAGTGACGGCCCTCTTCTCCAATGGCTGGCCAGCATTCAAGAGGCCAGCCAATGGAGAACAGGGGAGAAGAGGGGCGGGTTCAAGCCCCTCTACTCCAAGTCATTATCTCTCGCAAGCGAGACTGCGCAAGCGCAGCCTTCGCTAGCCAAGACCTAAAAATCAATTCACAAACCTACGAGTGTAAATCTCCACTACCACCTCTCCTATCTATTCTTTGAGGAGTTCCTTTTAGTTTACTACTTAGTAGTAAATGTGTGAGGGACCATGGAGAGTGGCTGGATAGGGGAATATTTACTACTAAATGGGAGTGATTTAGGGAGGAGTGAGGATGGGTCTAGGAATGGATAAGAAAGAGTATAAGAAGTGACGGACTCCCTTCCCTCCTCAAAAAAGTAAGCCCAGTGCTATTCACAAACTGCACTTCTAAATTCACTACAGCCAAAAAAGACAAAAACAGTAGTAAACGTACACCAGCTGAAACCTGGAGTAAGACCAGTGCCATACATGGCCAATCACTGGTACTGCAGGGTCCTCACATACAAAATAATGGAGACGGAGATAAAACAGAACCCCATAGGAAGCAATGTAAAAATATATTAATTTATTGTGACTTTTTGAAAATTGATATCAATGTAATTTAAAGTTACAAAAATGTATTATTTTATGATAAAATATGTTAATAACTTTTTGACATTTAAAAATAGATGTAACTATTTTTTTTTATAAATTCATTTGAATTGATGCTATCTGTAACTTTTTGTGATTTTGTATTGTATTGTATTCTAATTGTATTTGTATAGCGCTTACTACCCCTGACAAGGCATTGCATCGCTTTTAATATATAAAAAGCAAATATTAATATTTTAGCGTAGGTGGGTTTTTAAAATACTGCTTTAAAAAATAATTTTAATATTAAATATAAAAAATTAGTTAAACATTTCATTTAAAATTAGGTTAATAGTGTGGAAGCTTTTTTTTGTTGTACATTTAAATTAAATATGTCAAATTCATTTACATGAATATTTAACGAAAAATATGTTTTCTCTTTCTTTTAAAGTTATAATAAACTTTTTACATTTTCCCTATATTTTACCGTAGGGAGAACTCCATCCCGGCGGTTGGGAACTCCGCCTACACCTGAAAAGTTAATAATACTAACTTTACACTACTAACTTAACTGTTTATTAAATATTTAATTAATTTAATTAAATTAAATTAAAAATACTTTTTAAAGATTTATGTACAAAACTTCCACTTGGAGTAAAATGTCAGTATTAACTTATTATGTATTAAAAAACACAAAAATTACAGATTAGACATGCTATTTTGACAGCCTTACCTAAGGGGACCCCTCTTCCCGAATCCTCCCCCCTGGACAGGTTGCTATTAGACCCCATGGACCGCAGGGCAATCTCGCTCACATATAAAAAGCTTGTCAATAACCGTCCTGATCAAATGCAGAAACTGAAAGGGTGCTGGGAAACAGACCTGGGTATTATAGAAGACGAGGATTGGCATGACGCTTTGGCCTTCCCCAGAGAAGTAGCCATTCCCATGCGGTTACGGTTAATCCAGTTGAAGATTCTCCATAGTGCCTACTTCGATGACAAACTCCTATTCCGACTAGGTAGGCGTCCTGACACGCTCTGTCTGCGACACTGTAACCTAGTAGGTACTTTTTTCCATATCCTATGGGAATGCCCACACATACAGCAGTACTGGGAAGCAGTCACCTGTCAAATTGTGAGAACCTGTGATAAGCCCCTGCAGATGTCGCCCCACCACCTCTGCCTCCTAAACATTTGGACGGCGACTGACCTCTACCAGGCTGAACAGGCTTGGGCCGCGATGGACTTCACTATCGCAAAGCGCAACATTGCACAGAAATGGGGGGCGGACGGGGTCCCGTTGGTTAGAGACTGGGCAAAGGATATGGATGTGGCTATGATCGCAGAAAAAACAGTATTCAAAGGACGGGGGTACTTGGGAAGTGGGACCACAAGTGGGGGAAGTGGAACAGATACCGATGCGATATTTGTATCTCCCCTACAACAGAGTTGTGTCGTGAACGACAAGGAATGTTGGACCAGGTAGCGTCTGAGGTTGTAGCCTCTCCCCTCCCCGAGTAGGGAAGTATACCATGCATAAATCTACATTATTTGCTGTGTTTGTTCATGTGTCCATCCCTAGTAATGTGCCTGAGGAATTCTGACCAGAGATATTGCAGTGCTCGAGATAGTGCTTGGAAGCGTATTGATACGGAGTTCTGTATACACTATGGGGAGTTCATAATCAATGTACTGACTCACGATGTTTGCCGATACTTTGTTGTCAATAAAAATTGTTTAAAAAAAAAAAATCACAAAAATGTGGATGGGAGGGTGGGACCAAGACGGCCAAGATGGTGGACGCTCTCTTTTGACCTCCCGCCTGGTTCAGCTTACCTTGGCTTTTCTGGGTGCTGGCGTGCCAGGATGAAGCCCATTGAGGTCACCTATGCTCCCCTGGGGCCCCTCCAACATCGGACTTTGGCATCCTGGTGGAGCAGCATACGGAGGGAGACAGCGGCAATCGGCCCAAGGTGGAGACTTGGAGCCGCCATTGGGCTCCCAGCTACAGACGCACTCAGGCTGTCCCTTTACTGGTGGGGGAGCCCTCTGTGGTGGCCGGTGAACCACGTGGCGGGGTTTGGCTTTCCCCCATGCACCTGTATTTAACTCCTCCGTCCCGGAACTCAGTGGCAACGTTGGAGTCGGCAGAGAAACTTCCAGCTGAGAGGCTGTGGGACAATGGAGCTCTTACTGGGGCTCGGAGGTGAGGCCCCAGAGGACCGGGCAGCCTTTGGCTGGGGGGAGCTTGAATAACGCATAGCTGGGAGGGAAGGTGTGAGGACTCCTCCCCCCCACCCCTCCCCTCAGTTTCAGACTGTTGAGTCTTCCCCCTGGGTGTCTAGAGGTACAGGAGAGGCCCCCTTGGTGCTCCGTCGATCAGGGAGACCCCTCGTGTCCCCTAGCCCTATTGACACTGGAGTTGACAAAGCAGGCCCCAGCCTGCGCTGCTGTTGTGGAGGTGCCCCCGTGGTGAGCTATTCTGGACTCTCTCTTCTCCTCAGAAGTGGACGTAATGGAGGCCCTGACTGCCTCCCAATGCTGCATCTAGCCTAATAAGGGGGCCCAAATGCTCTTGCACTGGGAGTGGAGGAACAGACTGGCCTAGGAGGGCCCCCCCTGGGATCGAGGGGCAAGACATAGGGCGCAATAAGGCCCCATCCTCATAGACAGAAAACCAAGATGAGGATGAGGCAAGTCCTGAGAAATATATGCTCAGATCATAGACCTTGAGACAACCATTTTTGAATTGGAACATAGTAACTGGGGTCTCCAAATTGAGGAAATGAGCTGCCTACTGAAAATGGATAGGGTCTTCTTGCATCAGTTGTGCCTGGATGAGGCCTGCTGGCATTGGGATGCCTCAGCCAGATAGGTATATGAGAGGGGATGTATGTTATGTTATATGCATTTATTACGCGCGCAGTTACTCAGGAGTATCCCGGCGCAAGTCTATAAAGGTACTATATTCCTCTTCAAACAAAAAGATAAGTTTTCAGTTTTTTCCTAAAAACCACTAAGTCCTGGATGGTACGCATGCTCAACGGGAGAGAGATCCAGGCAGTAGCTGCCTTCACTGTGAAAGAGCCACCCCCGGTCCTCTGTCGCTTAAAGCGGGGAACTTGAGCGAGATACAGAGACGCGGAGCGCAATGCCCGCCGAGGAACATAAAAAGAAATCCGCTTTTGTAAATAGAGGGGCCCACTTCCATGAAGTGCCCGGTGGGCCAGGATCAGTAGCTTAAATTTCACTTTAGCGGCTACTGGTAACCAATGGTACAAACTAATCTGGCTATGTACACTGTCCCTAGATGACAGTCTGGATAGCAGTCTGGCAGCAGTATTCTGGAATACCTGTAATTTCTTTAACAGATAGCCCGGAATGCCAGAGAAGAGAGCATTAGCATAATCCAGCCGGGACATAATTAGTGCACAAGTAATTGTTTGTCTCTCTGCTATTGGAAGAAGGGGGAAAAAAACTTCTAAACGATTTAAGCAGACCAAAGCAGCCACCGACCAACTTCTTAATGTGTACCTCAAAAGAAAGACGTTCATCGAACCAAACCCCAAGGTTCTTTGCCGAATTCCCCAGGGCAATTGGACAGGGGTACTCGGGTGGCCAAAGCTGCTCTCGGAAATTCGGAGGAAACATGCCAAATAGCAGAACCTCCGATTTCCCCTCGTTACACTTGAGCTGTGCCTCCGCCATCCAGTTAAAAACTGAGGCCAGGCAGAGTTGTGCCTGAGATACCGAGCCCCACTCTCTCTTCCAGGTAAATAGTAGCTGAGTGTCATCCGCGTACGCCAACATTAGCCCCCAGTTCCTCCGCTAAATAAATCAGTGGGGTCATATAGATATTAAATAAAAGTGGGCTAAGGGCAGACCCTTGTGGGACACCCGTTGAAACCCTCTGTGGAGAGGAGGAAAAAGGTGGCATCCATATCTGCTCAGTCCGGGCTTTCAAAAAGGAGCGAAGCCATTCCCATACAGCACCTGATATCCCAATCCTGGCCAGGCGAGACAGGAGCAATGAATGGGCAACCGTATCAAATGCGGCAGAGAGGTCAAGCAGGATAAGTGCCGCCCTCCCGCCCGCATCCAGGCAGCCCCGTATGGCCTCCGCCACCTCGACCAGCACAGTTTCAGTGCTATGTCCCGTTCGGAAGCCCAACTGAGCTGGATGTAGAATCGACTCCCTCTCCACAAAGTCAGTCAGCTGTTTATTTACAATCTTTTCGCAAACTTTTGCTAACGCGGGGAGTAAAGAAATAGGCCGATAGTTCCCGGGATAAAGGGGGTCAAATCATTGCTTTTTAAGAAGAGGCCGAATCAAAGCTTCCTTCCAAGATAAAGGAACAGCCGCTTCCTTCAGGTAAAGATTAATAATAGTGGTCACTTCTCTATAAACAGTCTCAGAGACTGCTGCCAACATCCTGGCCGGGCATGGATCGGAAGGAGATCCAGATTTTAAAGCCTTCAGGATTTTAAGACATTCATGAGGGACCACTAGGCCAAATTCAAACAATCCATGTTCAGTGCCTTCTTATGGACCTACCAGAACTTCCTCTACATGAGCAATCCGAGGGATAAAAGTTGCTTGGATGCCCAGGATCTTATCCCTAAAAGCTCGGGAGAGAGTATCACACCAGGAAGGGGAAAAGGGCATTACGCTGGCTTGAGCCACAGGGGACATAAAGCTCTGAGCAATCGCATATAGTTCCCTAGAGTTGCTATTCGCAGCTTCAATGTGAGTGGAATAGAATAGCCCTTTAGCCAGCTTAACTGAAGCATAATAAACTTTCTGCTTGTCCCTAAGCTTCCTCTTATCCTCCAGACTATATCCACCCTTCCTCCATGTCCATTCCAGGACCTTACAATCATGTTTCAGTCCCTTTAGCGAGGCGTTGAACCAAGGTTTGGACAGAGATTCTCTTGTCAACCTATTCAGACAGGGAGAAATCACCCTTGCCACTGCTGACGAGACCCAACTAGAAAATTCCGCCACCTGAGCATTGAGATCTCCGACCAATTTTGGCTTAGAGTCTTCAAGAGCTATGTTAAGTGCAGAAGGATCAATTTTCCCAGACAATGAGTTATAGCTTTGAGGTACTGGAGTCTCAGTCCTAACTACCTCCCAAGAAAAGTATGTTATATAATGATCTGACCAGGTCACCGGACTGGTCTCCACCTCTAAAATCGGAAAATTGGAACAAATGGGATCGAGTACATGTCCGGCCTGGTGTGTAGGGAGGCTGAGATGTTGCTTAAGCTGAGCAAACAGCAGCCCATCCAGCAGTTCCTGTGTGTCCTTGCTATCTATACAGTCCAGATGTATATTTAGGTCTCCCAGGATCAGGAAGTTAGAAAATCTGAATGCCCTGGAGGCAATGGCATCGCCCCAGTCTTGGAGAAACGACCATGCCGGTCCTGGGGGTCTATAAATCAGTGACCCTTCAAGAGTGAAGTGAGCAGACATCTGAATACTAAAATCTAGTGCTTCACAGCTACTCCAAGGGGAAGCCTCTATCCTATGCAGCTTCCATATATCTTTATATATAACCGCCACTCCCCCCCTCTCCCGACCATCGATCTGCCCGAATGATCTTGTATCCCGAGGGTATGGCTAAGGTGACTATCGGATCGGAAAAGGAATCAAGCCAGGTTTCTGTTAAAAACAGTAGATCAAGAGATCGTTCCTCCAGAAGATCGAACACTTCCGCACAGTGTTTTCTAAGGGACTGAGCATTAATAGAAGCTGCCCTAATCCGGCCCGCCGGGGACTGTTGTTCCCAACCCATACCAGTCCCCTCTTTAACTACCAGACCTGGCTTCAGTACCAACACACAGGCATAGCAAGCATGCTCATCGATCCTACTCACATCCCAGCGTTCCGCCTCACAGCTATGGAGGGGGGCCAGGGCCCGCAAAGAGGCAGCCGAGTACCTCTTACATAGTCCGGCAGACCCGCGAGCAGCATGCTTGGCCCTGGTCACTTCCGGGGCGCTGACGGGCACAGACGGGCTTGACTTAGGTGCACCTTCGGCGCCCCAGCATCGCACCCGCTGCGCTCCCGAGAAGCGTGCATGTAAATAGGCTCTGGTGCGAGACAGCTAGACCACCAACTGAGCAAGATGGCGGCACCTCTCGGCACCCGCAAGGAACACGCAAGCTCCGTGTGCAATCAGTGCAATGTGCGATATGGCAAGTAAGTCATCAATTTTAAAGTGCGGGTATGCGGGCAAATTGTATATGTAAAGAAAAAGGGGGAGTAAGAGGATAGACTGGGTTTGACCTCCTCAACATGCATCTTATTCAAAAAAGGAACAGAGTTCAGTCCTGTGAAATGACTCTTCACTGGAAAAAAAACAAAGTTTTTCTTGTAAAACCCCATCCACCAGGGTTACCCCTTGTGTTTAACAAAAAAGTGCTCCCACGTAGTCCGTAGGTCACAGCACGCCCGGTCCGCAGTAGAACAGGATGGCCCCGATGATGAAGCATGCCACCAAGGGGTAACCCTGGTGGGTGAGGGTTTTACAAGAAAAACTTTTGTATTTCTTCAGCGGAGAGGTATTTCACAGGAATGAACTGGGTTCCTTTTTGGAATAAGTATATGAGAGGGGAGACAAATTAAGCGAACTCCCTCACTGGGTAGCCACCAAAAACATGGAATCCAGAGTGGTTCCACATATTATTGCAAGGTCCAGAGCAATGGCAATGACCGACCCCGAGATAGTGCCTGCTTTTGCGGAATGCAATGGTTCTATGAATGCTGAGATAGGACATCCAGTGCAAAAGGGTCATTCGACGCAATCAAGAACCTGCCAATTCCTAGTCTGACTGTTTCCGAATGGGATGATCTAAATCAACCCCTGACACTGGAGGAAATAAGTAACAAGCTCACCAACCTTAACTCTGGTAAGACCCTTGGACTGGATAGGTTTCGGACTGAATACTATTGTAAACTCGGCCCACCTATCCTACCATCTATCTTGGAAATGTACCTGGAGTGCATTACTAGGGGTTGGCCACCAGACCAATCTGCCTCCTATCCTCCTATCGTCCTATCTCCATCATAAACATAGTAGTACAATTGTTTGCCAAAGTTTTGGCAAGGCACTTCCTCCACATACGGGACCACCCGGTCCATCTGGAACAGTACTGCTTTATTCCCCATTGCAGCACACGCCACTGCATTTGGAGGGCTCATCTGTCACTGGCCCAATACTGGTCCCTGCTATGCCCCAACGTACTTCTGCTCATTGACTTTGAGAAAGCCTTTGATTCTTTGTACTGGGAGTTCTGGAGAAGATGCTGCCTAAAATGGGAATTGAACCCCATTTTAGATCATATATTCGCATTCTATACGCAAAGCCACAGGCCTAAGTATGGATGAATAGTGCAATCAACTCCCCAGATTCCTCCTTCCCTCTCTTGTGCTTTAGCTATAGAACAGCTGGCGGTATTGGTGCACTATGATTCCCAGGTCTGGTGGTTTCGCTGGGGAAAGGCACTGGAGGACAGAATAGCCCTATATGCAGATGATGTCCATCTGCTTATGGCATGACCCGATGTGACACTTGATTAACCTTCTGGAGGCCTTCGAGCTGGCGTCCAGTTTGCACGTAAACTGGGCTAAATCCCTCCTGGTTCCCCTGAGAGGGGACCAGACAAGGTAGCCCAGGCCTCCTGATTCACCGTCTTAGCTTCCTGTACCTGGGGGTGCAGGTGTCATGAGAACCCGGGTTGACTCTGGAGGGCCCAGGAAGATATAGACAGATGGACCAAACTGCCTCTCAACCACCGGGGCTAGGTGGCATTATTTAAAATGATGTTCCTTCCGGGCATGCTGTATGTACTCCAAATCTTCCCGCTTGCACACTGAGAAAGGTGGCCAGGCTTCCTAAATGTTGATGATTGGATAGAGGAGTGTATGGCGCCCCGTACCCTAGCCATTTCGGCACCCCTGTGTCTCATCCATTTGAACTACCTACACTACACCTACCTCATGCCCCAGCGACTGTGGGAGGCACAAAGACTGCCTGCACCTATCTACTTTAGAAGCCCAGAAAGAGGAAGGGAACTTCTACCACGTGGGATCTCCGATCGTAACAGAATACTGGTCCCGGCTTTTCGCCACACTGTCGAGAGTATTGGGAAACCCAATTATGGCCTCGCCGAGGATCACCCTGTTGGGCATCCTCAACAATCTTTGGGTTCCTCAGGGCGATCAAACTCTCATGGGGCTTGGGATATTGATTGCACAAAGAAATATTAGTAAATACTGGAAAAAAGCTGGAACCCCTCTCCTTGCGGAATGGAGGGTGAGAATGAATTTGTGCTTGAAACAGAAGGAAACCATATAATCTGCTCGTGGAGGTCCCACGAAGCATGCTAAAACATGGTGAAAGTGGTGGGCTCATTATGGGCTGGACTGAAGGGGCCTTGGGCAACGTTTCTCAACATGTATCATTTGCTTATTGTGGGACGGGCAGATATTTTTCTCATACTTTCTGTAATGTGTCGCAGAGTGCATGTGCAAATTGTTATTCATGTACCAAAGTCAATAACATTCTCCAACGGATTTTTTTTGTTACATTCAGTTTTCAATTAAAATGTTATCAAAGTATTTTACCATGTAATATTTTTTATTCATATATAATTCTTTAACATTAAATTAAAATGTTATATATTTTTAATAAGTGAAACTAGATTATTTTATTGTATTATTATTTGCAATGGGGTTCTATTTAGGCTGCTCCTTCATAATTTTCTGTGATAGGGTGTTGTAGTGGCAGTGAGTGGTCATGTGTGGTGCTGGACTTACCACAATTCTTTTTTTGGCTGTAATAAACTTAACACTCATCAATTTGGCTCTTCGTCCTGTTTAATGGGGGGAAGACAAGTAAATCTACACTTTATAGTAAATGTACATTTGGAATTGGTGAATAGCCAAAAGTATTAAATATACTACAAAGTTTAAATTTGCATGTGTAGAATTACTCATGTCTAAAGTTGCCTTTCTGAATAGTCCCTTATGGGTTTGTGCATTCTGAAGCATGCAGAAGCTATCTTGGTGTGCACAGTTTATCACTTACTTTTCAACTGCTGGGATTTTATTACACATTACAAGTCCCTTTCGCCAGATTATTTAAATTCTTCACTATTTTACCACATGTACTTTGCCTCTTTTCAAGTGCCATCAAATTCAGTTCCTAACTCACAGCATAGCAATTGCACTGCTAACTCTTCCGGCATTTCTTCTGCTCTATCCATTGATCCTTGCTGTAATCAATTATCTGGAACTCTGTTCTTCTATCTTCCATCCAAATGAAATTTTAGCCACCATCAAAATTTCTGTAGTGGCAAAGAGGTGCTCCTATTCCATAGAAACAATAGAAGGAGTTCTTAACATACTTTGTAGCAATTGACTCTAAAAATGAATGACTGTAAACTGTAGAAAAGGCATTTTACTACATTGATTAGGCTCACAAAGGCTGTAGATTTTTAGGACTATTCCCAAAATGTAGCCTCCTGAGGATATGGCCGCGTACGATTACTATGAAGAGGCAATGTTAAGACTGGAAAATTTCTGCAAACCTGCAGTGAGTATCACTTTACAAATATACCACTTCTATATTTGGTGAGAAAAGGAAAGTGACCCTTTGATCATTTTCTGATTACACTTGGAAGTGTCTGCTACATGCAACTTTGTAGCGTTCAGCTAAGAGCCCAACTCATGGTCAAAACCATAAGTAGAAGAAAATTGGAAAGACTGTAGGTACTGAGTGACCCCACACTGGAAAAGGTCATAAAGACTGATGCCTTATAATCAATCTTTTTCATGGCTCAAAGAGATAAAAGAAGAATAAACTGAAAAGAAACATGACAATGATATCAGACGTGTAATAACAAGACAACCAACACAAAAGCTAAAAACATGAGAATAGAATTGCCTGTAACCGCTCTGGCAACAGCAACCACATGGCATCATTCAAGGTATATAGAGCTCTCAACCACAAGTCACCTCTCCTGAATAAAAAGTATCTCAAAAAGAAAGTATTAATGATATCTGAAGAAGCCCCAGTCGCTAAGGACAATAAGTCTAGCGGCAAGGCTGACAATATGGTGACGGTGGTAAAAGATATGAAATGCATGAAGGAGGACAGTCCAGACAAGCCACTCATGTGTATGTTGCAAGTCCTGCAAGAAAAAGTAATACTAATGGCAGATTCTGGTTTCCCATTCATGATTGTCACTAAGGAATGTTTTAAATAAATCTTGGTGATCAGAGTGAACTCTCTACTTACACATGACATCAAACCTGTCACCTTTGGTCGGAGTGGCTAGGCAGCCAACATGGCAGATGCTTTCAAACAGTGCTCCGGCCATTGCCCTTGTCATCCTTCACCATCCTCCACTGCATTGTTATCCTGCACTCTACTGTAGTCTCTGTTTGTGCACCACCACGATTTCTACTCCCAGGCCACTGATGTTGTGGCTCACAGGAGAGCACTGACAGCCCGAGGCACACGGGAGAGAAAGAACTACAAATCCCGGTGCGCATTGCGTGAGGACGCTCCAACGTCATCACGCACGTAGCGAAGATGCAGAAAAGGGAACATCCGGCATCGGACGGGTGCCGGTTATTTTGGTTCCAGGTTCCCGAGAGGACGTGTTCGAGAGAGGACGATTGGCGTACTGGTAGGGGTGCTCGGCACCAACCTTGCAATTGCGCTGTAGTGTTACCTAGTACGATTTGTTTTGATTCCGGTCCTTGCGAAGTGCAAATTTGAGACTATACCGCGGCTGTTCCGTTGGACGCCGCCTAGGCATTGCGGAACCGCTGTGGCGGTGTAAACTTTTGTTCATGGTCATGTTCTGTTGTACGTAGCGACTCTCAGGGTCAGAGTCGCTCCTTGTTCAGGCAACAGCGAGAACCTTTTCCAGGGGAACAGTGCAACGCACGCCCGCTGGATTATCGGAGGAATTGCCTCCCCGAGAAGCTGAGGGAATTTTGCCTTTGGCTAGCGCCCTCCCAGGTGTATGGGATTAGCGCTCTGAGTTCGTGCAGAAACTGTGGAGATCGCGGCAGGCAGCAATATGGTCTGACGCTTAGCTGCACCTCAATTGTTTCTTTGTCTTAAAAACAGGGGCGGAGAGGAGACTCCTGGCATACGTCCATCCCCTCCCCCTGTTATACCCGAGGTTCCAGAATTGTGGTATGTTAGTTTGTTCCGGGAGAGGACCAGAGGGCTGTTGCCTAGAGGGGGTAATCGCAGGCTAAACCGTGTCCCTTTCTCTAGGTTCTGAACAGTCTGATCCTCGGCTCTCCGGGTCCGCCAGGCAAGAGTGCCCTCTTTAATTTACAGGTACAGCAGGGGAAATATAGGGATCGCCTGGAGTAGTGGGGGTTTAGGGGTTGTCCTAACCAAACGCTTGTGCTTTCTCTTTCAGATCTCCCTCCCCGCAGTTCCCTTCCTTTCCTTCCCTCGCCTGATCACCCTTCTGTGTCTGTCATACATATACCAGACCAAGGGGTTATCAGGAGGTGGACCCCTTACAGCATCGTGCGACCCTGAGGACGTTGGACTGCGACAAAATAACCGGCCCACGAATAGTAGTCCTCCCAGTCGCACGGTGGGATGGCCACCTTAGAGGACGTGTTGGCTGCTTTGGCCCTAGTACAGGCCGAGGTAGTCGCCTCGAGAACAGAAACTGCCACACTACAGGCGCAGGTCAACCGCTTGGAGCGTAATCCTTTTGATGCGGGCCCCACCCGCTCAACCCCAGCCGCCCCTGTGGTGGTGGAAATCCCCACGCCTGTTCCACTAGCCACCCCCGAAAGGTATAGTGGGGACAGCGGGAAATTACAGGTCTTTCTCACACAGGTGATGCTGCATTTCACTTGCAAGGCCAGGGCTTTCAACACTAACCATGCGAAAGTCGCCTTCTTGTTGTCTTATTTGTCGGGAGACGCTGCACAATGGGCTGTTCCCTTGGTGAGGAGAGACGACCAACTCTTATATGACTGGAATGCCTTCTTGTTTGAATTCGAGAAGACCTTTAATCGACGAGCGGCCACGCTCTCGGCCAATAGAGATCTCCTGGAGTTGAGACAGGGCAATAGGGATGTCATCTCCTATCTCAACGACTTTCGGAGACTGATCACAGAAACTGAGTGGCCGGAAGAGAAACATGCAGCCATATTTCACCAGGGTTTGAGTGAGGACATGAAGGATGTGTTGGCTCAGATCGACCCACAACCCGCCTCCTGTGAAGCCCTCATTAGTTTAGTCCTAAGATTGGATCATCGCATGAGCGAAAGGAAAGGGGAACACAGAAGACGGGAGAATCCCGTGCAGATTGCAGAATACTCCAAATCAACAAACTCTGCGATGCCGAACAAAACAGAGCCCATGGAAATAGGCGCTGTGCGATCCCCACTCTCAGCGGAAGAAAGAGACTACCGGAGGAAGCGAGGGCTGTGCCTGTATTGTGGGCGAAAAGGACACTTCATACGGGAGTGTAGCCTAAGGCCAAAGGTCTCCCGACCAGAACAAAAGGCCGCGGTAACCAGATCACAAGGCTTCCCTGCGGGAAACGACGTGGCTTAAGGGAAGAAGAAGGGAGTCCTTTGAGCGTCATGCATATCCCTTCTTTGGAAGACGTACAATTGCACAACAAACACCATTTCTTCGTCGAAGTGCACCTCCTGGTGGACGACGAGTGGATCCCGGTTAACGCATTGGTGGATTCAGGGGCCACGGGTGTTTTATGGATCAAGCCCAGGTAGGAAGACTCGGAATCACTTTGCAGGAGAAAAGCAAGCCTGAGATGGTTTTCGCAGTGGATGGGAAGATGTTGGATTCCGGTCCAGTAAGATACCATACGGGGCCTTTAACGATGAGACAGGGGACTGCGCATCAGGAACTTCTTTCCTTCAATGTCATACCCGCACCCCATTACGGATTGATTCTGGGACTGCCGTGGCTATGTCTCCACAACCCGATCATCAACTGGCAGGAGAAGACCTTGTTATACTCCTCAGCCTATTGCTTATCCAATTGCTACGTCTCACCTTCGAATCCAGCCACCTCCTTGGCTATCTGTTATCAGGTGGCAACTGCAGTGGAACATGCTGTTACCTTGCCACAGGCATACAAAGAATACGAGGACGTCTTTGATGAAGACAAGGCCGAGGTCTTACCGCCGCATCGATCGTACGATTGTCAAATCGATTTACTTCCCGGAGCAGTGATTCCCGCTGGACGAGTCTATGCCCTGACGGAGCCCGAACATAAACATCTCAAGGAGTATCTGGAGAAATACTTGAGCTTGGGCTTTATACGAGTGTCAAAATCTCCCGCGGCGTCGCCTCTTTTCTTTATTCCTAAGGCAAACGGCGAGCTGCGCGCGTGCGTGGACTACCGGGCCTTAAACGCCGTAACAGTGAAGAACAGGTACCCCCTTCCCTTAATCAATGTCCTGCTGGAGCAGGTAAAGGAGGCGGTGATATACACGCGTCTTGACCTAAAAGGGGCGTATCATCTGGTCCGTATGAGGAGAGGAGACGAGTGGAAGACCGCATTTAAAACACGCTTCGGTCTCTATGAATACTTAGTGATGCCGTTTGGGCTGTGCAACGCCCCCGCGGCCTTTCAGTTCTTCTTGAACGATGTTCTACGGGAATACCTGGACCACTTCGTCATATGTTATATAGACGATATCTTGATTTACTCTACGAATACTCAAACTCATACGCACCACGTCAAGACCATTCTCCAGACCCTGAGACGACATCACTTATTCTGCAAGATCAGCAAGTGCGAATTTGGGGTAACAACGGTGGAGTTCCTAGGAGTAAACCTCACCCCCTGGGGCCAGGAAATGTCGGAAAGGAAGGTGCTGGCGGTAAAAGAATGGCCAATCCCCCGGAATCTTAGGGATGTACAATGTTTCCTGGGGTTTGCTAATTTTTATCGCCGGTTTATTGACCACTTCTCGGACCTGGCGACCCCTCTTACTTTGCTCCTGCGTAAACAGTCGGCGTTTCAGTGGAATGCCAAGGCTCAAAAGGGGTTCGAAGAGCTAAAGGAAGCCTTTGCGACCGCCCCTGTGTTGGCTCATGCTCATCCGGAATACCCCTTCATAGTGGAGGCAGACGCGTCCGATACAGCGGTGGGAGCCGTCTTGTCACAAAGACATTGCGAAACAGGACGCCTACATCCGGTGGCTTACATGTCCCGAAAATTGAACCCCGCTGAATGCAACTACAATATTGCAGAAAAGGAGTTGCTAGCCATCAAGAACGCCTTCAGTGAATGGAGGCATCACTTGATGGGGGCCAGACATGTGGTTACGGTTTACACCGACCACAGGAATTTACAGTTCATGACGGCGGCCAGACACCTCACCCCCCGTCAACTGAGATGGACCCTCTTTTTTGCAGGGTACAATTTTGTTGTCACTTACAGACCCGGAAAGGATAACAGGAAAGCAGACGCGTTAACCCGGCAAGCATCCCAGGACAGCACCGTAGCGGGTACAACAGGGACCATCATTAGCCCCGATCATGTAATAGGGGCTACGTGCACGGATCCGTTCTTACGGAGTGTAGCATTGAACTGTCGAACAACTAAATGGAAGAACTGGCTGCACGACAATCCAGAGTGGAAACGGGTACAGGGTCTCCCGCTACGAGGAAAACAACTGCTCCTTCCCATCAGATCATTAAGGCTGCAAGCGTTCAAATGGTGCCATCACCTGCCCTGCATTGGACACAATGGCCGGGAAAAAACCCTTGACAGGATCCTACGACAGTTCTGGTGGCCTTCGGTAAGGAAAGACGTGTTCACATGGGTCCAGGAATGCGGAGTGTGCAATCAAATGAAGGCAACCCACACCAAACAAGCTGGCTTACTGCAACCTCTCCCCACGCCTGACCTCCCTTGGGAGAACATCTCAGTAGACTTTATAGTGGGCATGCCACGGAATAAAGGATGCACCGTGATCACGGTGGTGGTGGATTACTTAACTAAAATGGCGCACTTCGTCGCTTGTAAGACGATGCCCTCGTCAGGTCAGCTGGCACACTTGCTCCTGGAGAACGTGGTACGCTTACACGGATTGCCAAGGAAGATTGTCTCCGATAGAGGCGGACAGTTCACAGCCCATTTCTGGAAGGCCTGGTGTTCAGCCTTGGGAATCGAATCCAACATATCCACCAGCTTCCACCCGCAGACGGATGGACAAACAGAGCGGGTTAACCAAACCCTCAAGCAATACCTGAGGTGTTACTCCAACGCTTCGGATAACGAGTGGGTGGATTTCCTATGGTTAGCGGAGGTGGCATATAACAGCGCTACGCACGCGTCCACCAAACTTACACCCTTTTTTTTGCTCTTATGGGTTTCATCCTTGGTTTTCCCCCTTCCTGAACCCAGCACACGTTGCAAAGGTACCTGAGGCGCAGAGTAGGATAGACCGCATACAGACAAATCTACGAATAGCAAAGAGCAATCTGAGGGCCGCAAAACGCAGCTACAAGGCATTCGCAGACAAGCACAGGAGGTCAGGGCCTGTTTATAAAGTGGGGGATTACGTGTGGTTGTCCACAAAGCACATACGTTTCAAACGTTTCAGCATTTTCAATCCCAAGTTCATAGGTCCCTATCGGGTGCTTAAACTGGTGAACCCGGTGGTGGTGAAGCTATCCTTACCCTCTACGCTACGCATACATCCTGCATTCCATGTCTCCCTGGTGAAACCTGCTCTAGTGGGGCCCACGCGTAAACCAGCCCCAGTGGTAGTGCAGGGCGAGGCAGAGTATGAGGTGCGAAGGGTGCTTGACTCCAAGATATACCGCAACAGGCTATGGTATCTCCTTGCTTGGGAGGGATACGGTGAGGAAGAAAACTCCTGGGAACCTGCATCCCAGGTCCACGCGCCTAGGCTTGTTGCCCTGTTCCACAAAAAACATCCCACAAAGGCTTGTTTGTGTCAGTGCTCTTCGGGGGAGGGATGTACTGTTGTGGCTCACAGGAGAGCACTGACAGCCCGAGGCACACGGGAGAGAAAGAACTACAAATCCCGGTGCGCATTGCGTGAGGACGCTCCAACGTCATCACGCACGTAGCGAAGATGCAGAAAAGGGAACATCCGGCATCGGACGGGTGCCGGTTATTTTGGTTCCAGGTTCCCGAGAGGACGTGTTCGAGAGAGGACGATTGGCGTACTGGTAGGGGTGCTCGGCACCAACCTTGCAATTGCGCTGTAGTGTTACCTAGTACGATTTGTTTTGATTCCGGTCCTTGCGAAGTGCAAATTTGAGACTATACCGCGGCTGTTCCGTTGGACGCCGCCTAGGCATTGCGGAACCGCTGTGGCGGTGTAAACTTTTGTTCATGGTCATGTTCTGTTGTACGTAGCGACTCTCAGGGTCAGAGTCGCTCCTTGTTCAGGCAACAGCGAGAACCTTTTCCAGGGGAACAGTGCAACGCACGCCCGCTGGATTATCGGAGGAATTGCCTCCCCGAGAAGCTGAGGGAATTTTGCCTTTGGCTAGCGCCCTCCCAGGTGTATGGGATTAGCGCTCTGAGTTCGTGCAGAAACTGTGGAGATCGCGGCAGGCAGCAATATGGTCTGACGCTTAGCTGCACCTCAATTGTTTCTTTGTCTTAAAAACAGGGGCGGAGAGGAGACTCCTGGCATACGTCCATCCCCTCCCCCTGTTATACCCGAGGTTCCAGAATTGTGGTATGTTAGTTTGTTCCGGAAGAGGACCAGAGGGCTGTTGCCTAGAGGGGGTAATCGCAGGCTAAACCGTGTCCCTTTCTCTAGGTTCTGAACAGTCTGATCCTCGGCTCTCCGGGTCCGCCAGGCAAGAGTGCCCTCTTTAATTTACAGGTACAGCAGGGGAAATATAGGGATCGCCTGGAGTAGTGGGGGTTTAGGGGTTGTCCTAACCAAACGCTTGTGCTTTCTCTTTCAGATCTCCCTCCCCGCAGTTCCCTTCCTTTCCTTCCCTCGCCTGATCACCCTTCTGTGTCTGTCATACATATACCAGACCAAGGGGTTATCAGGAGGTGGACCCCTTACAGCATCGTGCGACCCTGAGGACGTTGGACTGCGACAACTGAGGCCGTGGTGATCTGGGCATTGGAGGTGATGGGAACTACAAACCGCCCTACTGTTGAGCACAAGATAGAAGTGCTCAGACAGTAGTGATAAGAGTGGGCCTGATATGCCGGCAGACCTCATGGGTCTGAAGTGAAGGAGATCGCTGAGACAGCCCTGACCTCTGACCTCTGACAGACCTGTGAAGTGGGCAATCCTTGCATGAACCCTGCCTGCCACATATCCTGGCTTTTCGTATGGTTGCCTTCGGCACCAGGGAGAGAGAAGCTAATGGGATGTCCCAACATGGGTGTTCAATGGCAGAAATCATCTGAGTGAGCCCCTGAGGTCCCCAGATAGAGATAACCAGTTAGGTCCCGGGGGGGGGAATATGTGGCCCACAGCGACCCAGGAGAGCTTGGGCTGTACTTGCTGGCCAGCCTGTCCTGCTTGACTGCTCACCATTCTCCGAGGCCTGGGTGGTGAGTGAGGGCTGGTCTGTCTTTAGAAGCTCTTCAGAGGCCTCCACTGCTGACAGACAGGGCCATACCCAGTGGCCGCCCTTGTGCCCATTCCTCTTCCACTTGGGGCCCTCGTGAACGCTGTCTCCTCTCCATCGCTGCACTGAGGAGACTTAGCCCGGGCAGCTGCCTCTGTAGTTGGTGCCCACTTCCTTGTTACTGTCACCTCCTGCCAGCTACATCCCCTGTCCCTTTATTGTGAAACTGCTGAGAGGGGGCGACCAGCTGGGCATCACCCATGGGGCCCTGTGGGGGAGGAGGCACCTTATGGTACGGACTGCACTGACCCCTGCCAGATTGACACTGCTTTGTCCCACCAGAGGTGGAAGGCTTTTATACAGATTGAACTGGGAGTTTTGCCCTCTCCACCCGCCTCTCCCATACTTCCAGTGAACCATAGTTACTCACTTGTTCTCCAACTGCAATTCCTGGTGACAGACAATTCAGCCTCCATCAGCACACAACTGAAGATCAATAAATACACTATCTGGACCACGATAGATATATCATCAAGTGGCATGGACTATGACTGCCCCCAACACTCACATCTCCAAGTGACCCAACCTTTACCTCAATAATCCTGCAGGCCAGGCTATGAATGGTGTGGTCAAAGTCGATGTCTCTTTGCTCCAACAAGACCTTGATTGCACAGTTGAGAGAGTTATCCGAACTAGAGGACACATTCAGGGAGATAAAGGGCACCATTTGCGCAACTGCCTAATGAATCCCCTACACTACACATACAAGAGGGCCCAGAAGGTCGCTCCAGCCAGAACAATCTGAGTTTCGTGGGCTTCCCGCAGGGGACTGAGGGATTGGATGTTGCTCGTTCCGTGAAGACCTGGCTTTCATACCCATGCAAGACCTGTCTCTGTGCTTTCTACTAGAACGTAGGCACCGGATCGGACCCTGGGACCCGAGAGCTCCTGCCATGCCTATATTGCCAGAATCCTGAATTCTCATGACAGAGACTTGGTCCTTTGTACTGTCAGGACCAAGGGAAACGTCCAACATAACTCTCGCACCATAATGGTCTTCCTGGTTAAACGAGGAATGTACAAAGGCAAAGGAAAACATTTGATTCTGTTAAACAAAAGCCAAGAGACATGGGGCTGATATATATGTTACTCTCCAGCACTGCTCCTTCTTTTTTAACTCACTAGAACTGGCACAGGCAGTGGAGGGAGGTACACTCTCTGGTGCGGTAGTGGGCTGTTATTTCAGAAACTAACTCCTCACCGGTGATGCACAACCTTGATGTCTGCTGGCGGAAAAGATCCCAATGTCAGGGGAGACAGCTGAGGCGGCGCCCGGGCGCCTCGCCTCCACCAGTGACTGCAATGGGCGAAGACAGTGAAATGCACGGTTCGGGTCCTTCGGCGGGACGGTCGCCTCCTCCACCAGAACATGCTCAACTGTCACCCCACCTGCTGTCACCCCACCTGGATTCAGAGTTGGTCACCAACCACACTTGAACTTGACTGAGACACTACCACCACCCCCATTATTGGACAAAGTTCCTGGTGGACAGGCACGACATAATGATAGTCTGCTTTCACCCACACTCACGCCTGCCAAGGTGGACATTTGCATGGCTTCCCCATTACTCATAGATAGCGACCTCCACTCCACTGACCTACCACTGTACCATACCTGAGGTTATAATGGATGCTGCCAATCTAGTCATGCAGCCTGCTTATTTTGTTCAATGACTTTATTTTAGGAATGTTATTATGTTGTTTTGTTATGGTTTGGCTGGGGCGTTCCCAGCGGAGTATGAGATGTTACCCCGCCTAGGAAGGGGGCATCTGCCCTATTTATACATAGGACATGGGGATACACCCCTCGACACAAATGTGCATACTGTGGGGGTTAAGAGAAAGGGACACGGCTCTATTCCAGGAAGGAATTAGATGAGCTGTGCACGAGGGAGCACTTCCTGACCTCCACCCCACACCGAGCAGAGGAGATTCTGCTGGTTCCCCCTCCACACGCATGGAAATGGCACAGAAAGGAATACACAAAATGGGTGGGGGGAAGAGCTATGGAACAGACCTAATGAGATCAAGAAGCAGGGGGAGACGCAGAGAGTGGCAGCCACTCAGTGCAGGCCTCGAGAGAGAAAAGCAGAAAATAGGAGATAGGCTTTGACTAACATCTTAATGGCACCATTACCAGCACTTTCACATATTAGACACTGACCTCTACACACATTACCACTAGCTGAAGCAAGGCTTATCTGGATAAAACCACCCTGCCACCCCCACTCATGGCGTTACCCAAAGTCCGAGCAGAGGCGCAGGTGTCCGTGCCCATCCTACAGGTTAAGGTGCATTTTTGTCTGGGTGACCTCAAATGTCTCCTAAAAACTGCACTTGCAAGTGTTTACAGCCAAACAATAAAGTAAAAACATAAAATGTGATTTTTGGCACTTCACTTACTTAATCTTGAATGGCTGAAAAGTTATGAACGATAAAAACTGTAAAAGACTAAAATCGAAGAAATGGAAATTAAGTTTCCATTCTCTTTTTTTATTTAAACTCTTTTTATTGCAGTTTTTAACATACAAATCACCCACCTCCTCCCTATCCCTTTGCAAGCCGAGAACAATCAAATTCATCCATTGACAAAAGTTACGAGAGCCGGAAAAAAGAAAACAGACCTCTTACAAACAAAAAAAAAAAGATAAAAGAAATCATCACAACAGATACATCATAAATGAATACCACTCCATACGGCAAAATGGCCTAATCGTCATCATCATCAAAATCAAAATCTTTATTCGGTCTTGCGAACAAAAGACCATAAAAGTACATCAAAAATATTGCACATAGCTGTAAACACACGTTAACCTTTATGATGATTCAAATGTATGCTGACACATTGGCGATAGCAGACAGTCATCAAAACCACCCCTGCTGTTCTCGAAATTAAGAAAAGACGCAATTTTAGTTGGCAATAAAGCAAAGAATTTAATAAACTTGCACGCAAGGGAAGGACAGAGAGCTCCGCAGAACTGTAAGCTGAACTTCATATCACTATGAAACAGACAGTGGTTTATATACCTTTTTTAAGGTGAATACTTCACATGCATAATTTCTGATAAAATGTTAGAGCACAACATCATTGTCAAGAAAGGCAATACTATTCTACAAAAATAACTGTTCACATGACTTTAGCAAGCAGCTTATCTACACCTGTGGTTTGATACATTTCTACACTAGCTTGGTGTCCTTGGGCTGTCCGGATTTGAAGCATAACAGTACTACTCCTACTTGTCTAATGCTCTGTGAAGCATACGATCCTGTCTATCTTGTGCTTCTATTCAGCTTTATCAGCATATTTTCTTAAACATGTGTTTCCTCAATGTGGGCCTGTGGCCTTAACTGCTAACATGTATCTGCTTTCTTCCCTCAAAATCCTAACCCTATTTGTGCTGCTCTTTAGTCTGTTATTGTAGTAAGGCTGGGCATGTATCGTTCTCTTAGTGCATACATATCAACACATATCCCTGCAGATGTTTGCATTGACATAAAAACACTTTCTTAATGTTCTACACTGTGAATGGCATTGGGGATGCATCAGGGCATGGAAAGACGTGCTTGACATTGTCTCAGCAGAGGTGCTTGGGCCTAAGATGCTCTTGTCTTTTTTCCACAGTCACTAGCGCTCTGTTCAACACATCCAACTTACTTTCACTTTCTCTTGTGGAGGTCCATGGGACAGTTCGCCAACAAGAGCATCTCCATCGCCATTAAGCACCTGATATGGTTTGCTGAGCAGCAGTCGAAGTGCATTAAAACAAACAGCTACGGGGGAGATGGACGGGGCAAGCAGCGATGCAGGAGGAGTTGGGACGGGCAACCAGCGACATGGGAGGGGTGGCGGGCAGGCCAGCAGTGCTGTGGAAGGGGGTTGCAAAGACAGGAAAGCACCAACAGAGGTGGAAGGAAGCAACAATGAAGGCAAAGCAAAACAAGCTTCCAAAAACACGATCAGGAAACAAAGAACAAAATAGTGCAAAAAAAGGAACAGATAATAACAAGCAGCAAAGTGGAAGGCTACAAGTAATTAGGTAGGGCTATGTGGGAGGAAATAAAACACAAAAATGAGGGACAAAGAGCAAAGATTAACCATTATCAAGCAAGTCTTTTTAAAGGACAATCGAAGTAACAAATAAAAAGGCAATGGGCAGGCTATAAGCCCACAAAGTGTATACAACATGTCAAGGAAGGCTTGGGCCTGGCAAAAGGCTTATTTTACTAGGTTGAATTTGCAGTTTAAAAACTGTACCGCTAGGCTGCAGTGGCAGGCCTAGTGCCTTGTTTTTACCTGTCTCTTTTGTGGTGGCACAATAGGTGTTGCAGTCCACTAGTGACATTTAACTTATGGGCTCTGGGTACACAGAGCGTTCGGCGTAGCAGCCCCCGCTTATGGGATAGTCTCCCCCCGGAATTGAAGCAAATATAGGATCTGCTGCTCTTCCAAAAGAAAGTTAAGACTTGGCTCTTCCCCAGAGTGTAACCGGCCGTCCGGCTTAGTTTCTGCAGCTTGCTTTTTGCCTTCTCTTTTTACTGTGTCTCAGCGCCAGGATGCCCGTAGGGTTACAGCGCGCTTTATAAATGAAAATACATACATACATACATACATACATACATACTAGGAACTTATAGGTAAGTTAAATATGTCAATCAGATATTAGCCAATTTCACGTACACTTAAGGGGTCAGAGCACACACACTGGGTGCTGGACGTCAGTGCCCCATCGTTCATAATCAGTAAAACAGTACTAAATCTAGCAAAAAGTGAGAGTGATCCTGCAAAAAGGTCTTCCTCACAATGGGTGATGGGGCCTTTGCTTCCAGGACCATTAACACAACATAGAGGAGATATGCTGTCATCTTGAGGGAACCTTTATTTTGTGTTTGGGCCTTCGATCATTTCCACTATTTTTTCTGAGGAAAGAAGTTCAAGTTGCAGACTGGCCATTAAGCCCCTGTCCCCATTTTGACTTCAGGAGTCTCAACGTCCATTGCATAGCTTGCCAGACTGAGCTATAAACTACAGGAGTACTGTTTTGAAGCTCATCATTTCTCTTGAAGGAGCAATCCATCTGCAGAGGTTTTATGTTGCATGCCAATTAGCAATAGACAAGAATAGGGGAAGGGGGTGAGGAAATGGATGTAGTTGCAAATCTGAGGGATGTTTACACCCTCAAAACTGGTTACGTACATGAACTGTGCTCAGTCTAGTATGATACAATGATGATTTGAGTTTGGTAAGAAATATGTGTTGGAAGGTTGCCCCCCCCCCCCCGACCCCAAAAAAACTCTAGGTGGTCCTATACATTCCTTTGCCCAATTGATGTAGAATTAGGAGTAGTACATGAATTTGTATCCCTCCAAAGGCTGTTCGCTTGAATGAATATTCTTTCTCCTTGCCACAAGAGATGCCTGAAAATGGCACTCATTAACTATAATGGGACAACCCAGTGTCCCTCAGTACCTGGGTACAGAACACATTGTAGCAATTATCATGGGAATGGAAGTCATCAAGGGGTGTATAGGATGCATTTCTTGTGGTCCAGAATGGACATGGATGCCAATTGTTACACCAGAGTGTCAGGTTTGCTTGTTCAGGTAAGAAATCTGAAGACATCATTGTACCTCTTTACAACCAGTTCGCTGAGCTGAATTTACATTGCATAAGTTGGGGTTTGATATTGCCAGACACTTTCATAACTTCCCTTTCACGTACAGCATGCTCTAGTCCTCGTTTATCATTGTAAAAGGTCAGAGGTTACGTTTGTTAAGAGAGCAGTATTAGAATTCCTCAATGAAGTCTTTAGCTAGGAGAGCTTCCCTGAGACAGTTGTTACAGAAAAGTGGGTGCAGCTTCCTTCCACCGAAATAACTGTTTTCCTCCATCTTCATGGTATAACCCACTTGCGGATTGCCCCTTCCAACTCACTGTGCAATGGGCATGCTGAGGAATGTATTCATTATCCTAAAGTCAAGTCAAGTTAGCTTTATTCGACAATTGTCATAAAAGCGTACAGAAATTTATATGAATACAGAATAGAAAAAACATGTTAAAATAGTTTAAAACAATAAATAAGAGGTATTTGCAGAACGATTGATATTTCAGGGTTTAGAATGATTTACCCAACCAACAATTTGCTCCTAATCACCCAAGCCCTTCCAAGAAATTTAGCAACAGATATGTAAATGAATGGAATTTCAGTAGAACGCATGATTCTCACTGCCACCTTGGCATTCCTCGTGCCCAGCTGTCGACACATTGGTTTTAACCAGGCCCGTCGCGGAATTACATAAGATGGGCATTGAAACAAGAAATGGTTAACAGATTCAATAGGTGCGGTACAACCCGGGCAATTGAGCATATCATTCAGGGCCCATCTAGATGAAAACTCTCTAACAGGAAGACTGCCAACTCTGAATTGGAAGTAAAGCTTCCTATCCAGAGGATTAGTAATGTCATCCCAAAAAGTTGCCAGGGAGGTCGTGTCCTTAAAGTCCAAAAATACACCTGTTAATGAGAGCGGGGCTGTACTTCTGTAAACACGAATAGCCACCACTTCCCAATACAAGGCCTTCAATACTTTCTTAGGCGGGAACCTAGCATTTAGTGGATCCTCCCACAAGTCTTTTAGGCCCAAGTCCTTAAGCGACTCATATATCCTGTGGAGCCACTTTACTTTGTGGAAGGTATCCAACTTAATAATGTCCATAAGACCAAGGGCAAAGAGCCTAAGCTCTGGAGTGACCCACAAGCGCCGCCAATACAATATTGGACGAAACGAGGCAACTAGTGCTATTGGTCTCATTCCTAAGTCATAAAACAAAGGGCACAAAGGAGTACTCTGAGGTAGTTTGGTAAGATTGCGTAAAAATCTATTTTCAGAAGTAGACATTTTATGTAAGTTTTCAAATCCCCATAACTCAACTCCATAGAGCGCGGCACCAACCACTTTTCCATCATACACACGGAGTGCAGGGTCAATTGGTTTAGTCAGAGATTGGATATGTTCTTTACTCAGCGCACCAGAGAGTTGAGAGTGTTTGAGGGTTGCCAAATCTACTTGCTTTTTCCATCCCAGATCGTGTTGGATACAGATACCTAGATAAATAAAATCTTGAACCTGGTCCAATGGCAGATTATTCATATATATTTTGCCCTTGAAATATTTGGACTGGTTAAAAGTCATAAATTTTGATTTTAAAACATTTATGTCAAGCCCACGAGCTGAACAGAAGTCCTCGAAAATACCTAAGGATTTCTGTAAACCACTCGGGGTTTTGGCTATAATAAGACAAACGTCGGCAAACATTAAAATAGGAATTTTAGCACCTGCCAATGTGGGGGCATCTACATTTGCATCAATTATCCTAAAGACAATGTACACCTAGACTTCCAAGAGCACATTTCCTTGTCTCCAGGCCTCTATGAGAGGTAATGGAGTTACAGTATATCCCCCAATAGTGCCATGGGCACCAGCCCATTCTTCTTATTGAGAGGAGACACTCCACCTCTAAAGTATGTCAATGGTGGCTCAAGGGAAAGCTGTCTTGGGGCATAGGAAGCTGGCTCTGTATATGGTATACTGCAAACAAGTGATCCTTCACTCGGTATCTGGTTTCACAGCCCGTGGTGGTTATACCACCACTTGGTGGTTATACCGTGCACAGATTCTAGGGGTTCCCCAAAAGTGTACACGGCTCAATGTAAAACCCAAAGTGCTCCATTAGTAGTAGTGTGGGAGAGCAGCCTTAGGCCTAACACAGAGGAGTGTAAGGCATTTATTGCACAACATTGACCAATAAAGGACACACTATTCAAAAAGGAGATCCACACCAATTTTAGAAAAATAAGCTTTCTTTGCACTTTATTTTAAGACCAAGGTCTTCACAATAAGGGAAGTAAGTTTTTAAATAAAAATACTTTTCGATTTCAAAAGTCGACACAGTCCAATTTCTGAATAGTTCAATGTTATCCTATCTGGAAAACAATATTGGGGTTAAACAGGTAAGTATCACACTTAAAGTTCCAGTCTTCTGGACCAAAGGTCAGCAAGGGGCAAGGATCAGGTGATTACAAAAACTGAACCACCAGCGGCACAGGGGCGGCCGGATACAGAGGTCAAAATCGGAGTTTCAATAGAGAATGGGGGTGCTCTAGGACACTCCTTGCAGGTAAATAGATCGGCTGTAGGGGCAAAGCTTTGGGGGTTAGGACAACCACTGGGTGGGAGGGCCACAAAGCAGCACCTGACATACAGCACCAGCAGCACAGGGGCGACAATGTGCAGTGTGCTATTTCGGTGTTGGGCGCCCAGTGCTCTTCAATGATGATTCAGTTGTCGACAAACCAGCTGCAGGCATTGCACCAGAGGTTGCAGAAGGGATATCATCGACAACAGAGGGTCGTGGGGGCACCGTCGGTTCAGCTCATCCAAGT
The DNA here is from genome assembly GCF_964204655.1 of Triturus cristatus. NCBI lineage: Eukaryota > Metazoa > Chordata > Amphibia > Caudata > Salamandridae > Triturus > Triturus cristatus. The sequence continues at coordinate 1,685,355,624 of NC_140590.1, forward strand.
CCAGGGGCATCGGGTGCAGGGGTGCCTTATGATGTCAGAGTCTTCTTACCTGAGCCAGTCACGGTCAGGGGGAGCCTCTGGATTCACACTGCAGGTGCCGTCGTGAAGGTTGGGAGTGGTCAGCCAACGCTGGACTTGAGGTCAGGATTGCTGGAGAGACTTCACAGGGCAGGTGAGCCACTTAGACTCCAGCAGTGGGCGTTGGGTGCAGAGTGGGCACCAGTCGTGGCTCCAGCTTGATTCGTAGCCCTTGGAGTAGATTTCTTCTGGACAGGTCTGCTGTCCACGGGAGATTGGAGTCTTTTTCGAAGGCAGCAGTCATTCCAGGGTTTTCAGAGGTCGCTGACTGCAAGACATGTGGCAGGTTCATCGAAGCTGGAGACAGATCGGTAGGGCTGGGGCCAAGGCAGTCATCGTCTTCAGTCTTCTCTGCAGGAATGTTTCCTTTCTTCTTAGGTCGTCGCAGATCTAGCTTCTAGGTCTGGGGGAGCCTCCTAAATGCTAAATTTAGGGGGCATTTTAGAAGGAGTAGTAGGAAGGGCCAATGGGTACCTTACCTGGGATGACTACACCCACTATTATGCCACCCTCCAGTGGGAGGGAGCATAGACCTAGCCCTGATTGAAGGACTCCTCTCATCTCCAAGATGTAGGGGACTAAAAAGTGAGCTTAACTTGGCCTCCTCCACCTGAGGTTTGGTGTTGGCAAAGGTGGGCACACCTCCTAGTCTCTCTGAGTTTTCCTGCTGGTTTTCACGCCTAAAGTGGGGGTGTAAACCAGGGGCTGCCATCTGCTTCTAGCAGCAGAGCCTGGAGGTCGCATTACAAAGGCGGCAGGCCTTTGAAGCTCCACTTTGAGCACTATCCTTTAGTGGGGGGAGAAGGTGTGGCACCTCTGCCCAGGATGTGCATTGTTTCTGGCCCCAGAGAGCAGAGGCTCTCCACCCAGGGGTCTAGAACCATGTCTGTGTGTGGCAGGCTGCTTAAAACCAGTCAGTGCCCACACCTGGGTCCGTAGGTTTTCAGGGAGCACCTCTGAGGTGCCCTCTGAGTACGTTGTAATAAATTTCACACTGCATCAGTGTAGATTGGTTACAAGGAGTTGCTTGGTACCAAAACTCCTGGTTTCAGCGAAGCCATCATGGTGCTGAGGAACTGGAGTAGTTGAGTTTCCAGCCATGTACTCCTTATGGCTTCCCTGGCACTTACAACATTTAAGAATGGACTTAAGTATTGTAGGGGCATATCTACTCAGGCAGATATTCCCTCACCTGTGGTAGAGTGCACCCTGCCTTAGGGCAGTAAGGCTTGCTAGAGGGGTGACTTACCTATACCTATAGGCAGCGCTGGCTGACCCTCTTCAGCTTCCAGGCCCAAGGTACCACTTAATAGGGACCTACAGAGGGCAGAAGTACCAATAGTGGATATATTTTAGGGAGAAGCACTGGCACAGGGGACCTGGTTGGCAGGGACCCTGTGTACTACAATTGAAACCACATCAATTAACAGGCAAAAAGTGGGGGCTAACCATGTTAGAAAACGGCACTTTCTCACACAGGGCAAATTCCATTTTTCCAAACCCAAACTCCTTGAGGTCAAGAGGTATGCAAAGTCTCAACATACTTGTGCTAAGGAACATTTTGATAATGCCAACAGAGTCAAAACTCTCCATTTTGCTATGGAAGACTACGTCAGGATTCAACGACCAGGTTGGACTGATAAAGGGAGTTCCAAATTCTCCTACCCTCACAGAATTGTTGAACTCAATAAGAAAAGTGTTGTCACCCAAGATGAAAAGTGTTGAAATGTTAAAAGAATTTCTAAATGCACACAAACTTGTGAGAGTGAGTATTAATGCGAAGAGGAATTTCCTATTAAGCTGGGACCCAGTGTTATTGGTCCCCCTTCCCACAAGGAAAACCTTAGCCGACCACCAACAAATGCCCGAACTTTGAAGTCAGGAGCGTCTGGAGAACAATTCTAGAGAACACTGCAGTTCTTTTGAAGTTCAGAATATTTTGAGTGGAATGGTGCTATTGCTGGAAGAGTGTAAAGGTTTGTAAAGACCAGGACTCCATCTTGCAGAATTATCTAGAAAGTGTTTTTTGTTGTCATGTTCAGGAGAGAGAGGTTTTATATCATATCCCTCTCTCTTCCCTTTGTCCCTCCACATTTCTCTCCTCCCATGGTTGTACCCATAGAACTGCACAAACATTTTATTTGTCTGATTGTCAGTTGTCAACGGCATCTCATTTGTTTTGCTTGATCTGTTTATTGAATTGTTTATATATGTGACACATATTACAAACAGACTCAATATTTGCAGAACCAGTTGGCATTTACAAGAATCAAATTATTCAAGGCATTGTACCGGTCTATGAACAGATGGCAGATACCCCATCCATATCCGTGCAGCCTAATAATGTAAAACTGATACAACAGTTATATAATGTCGATCATGGCTTGATTTCAATAAATAAGCATAGTACAAGTGCCTATTTCGCACAAAAAGGTTTTCCACATGCGTATGTCTAATGACTCCTTTTGGCTACGCCATAGCGTCAGGGCTGAAGATCAAGCTACCAGATATATAATTGTAATATTTTTAACAACAAATCAAAAGAAACAGAGGGGGGAATAGGGAAGGCTGGGGTGGGAGGAGACGATCCATGTCTACCACAATAATGCCATTTTCACAAGCTTAGGTGTGTCAACCTCAGTGTCATACTACTGCATACTGGTCCAGTTTGCTTGATGTGCAATGCGTGTTTCCGACTACATTGTTATCATATCACACTACAGCCTATGTGTAGGCTAGATTAATTGGTGTTAGGAATATCTTGAGGGTCGTCCGGAACTATTACTACTTGAAGCGCCGTCAGAATTGTGTTCCGGGCGGTTGAAGTGGGGTACTTACGAAGCCCCAACGTGTCCTCTCTTAGCAGTGAGACAGCCTCAGCCTTGGCCCAGTTCAGCATGGATTGAGCCCAGGCTTTAAGTGATGGGGTTCGTCTGCCTTCCATTGATACGTGACAAGTCTTTTGGCCACCACTAAACCCAAGTATAAAAATCTGGAGACCTTAAGTTTCTTATTTCTGGGTAATATCTCTGTAATGCAGGCCACCCACGTACTTGGCCAAGCCCTGTCACTGCTTGTGTTCAATAATTGGATCACTCCGTGCCAATAGCCTTGCAATCTGGGGCATGACCACAACATATGTAGGAGGTCGGCATCTAACATTTTGCAGCGTGGGCAACAAGCTTCCACCCTGTTAAAATACCTATTGATTTTAACTGGGGATAGATAGGCTCTGTTGACTATATAGGATTGAATTAGCCTAAACCTCGCATTTCTGGGAATTCGTCTAGGGCTCTCTAGCAACATAATCCATTTTTTGGGTGTACAGGGTCGTGTCAGAACTGCCTCCCATCTATTACGCAAGGGTGTCAAGTCAGTCATAGTGTGTTTGCAGATAGATTCCGCAAACCATTTTATGAGGTGTCATCCCGTACCCATCACGTGTACATACTGCATCAGGAGATGTGTCCGGGGTTCCTGTGAGATATCACCCCAATGATGTCTCAGCAGGAGGCGTGGTTTAGGAATTGTCCAGGAGGGACTAAGAAAGGAAAGGCTGCAACGTGCCCTCTACATACAGGTCTCCCAGTGTGTGTATATCAGCGTCTTGCCAGTTTACAACGTCTGCCGTTCTAATTCTGCCCCCACCCCTTTTGGCATTCCTAGTATTAGTATTGTGGGCGCATATGGTGTAACATGTCTGGTAAGATGTAGAGCTCTACGGAAGCATTTCTGGGCTATCTGCACCAGGAGTGGAAGTAATGTACGTGACCTAGTACATGGATGAATGATAAAAAGGAGTCTGTCCAACATGTACGGGGGTCCACATTCCGCCGTATCAGTGCGGTGGAGTTCCGCCATCCACTACGCCACCCATTGTATTTGGGACGCCAAGTAATAGTGTTCCATGTTGGGCAGAGCCAATCCGCCCTGTGTCTTGGGTAAGTACAATTTAGCAAGCGCCACCCTGGAACGCGTGTTGTTCCATATGAGGTCTCTCATTATCCCCTCTATCGGTCAAAAAAATGGCACTGGTAAGTATATCGAAAGGTTAGCAAAATAATACAGCAGTCGGGGTAGCATCACCATTTTAATAAGCGCTACCTTACCTGTAACAGAGAGTTTGAGCATTTTCCAGAATTCTATTTGAGATCTTAAAGCTGTGATTGCCCTGGATAGGTTACCATCCAGGAGATCCCGATCTGTGTGATAAATGTTTACACCCAAATACCGAAACACAACCGGCTGCCAGGCCACTAATGCACCATTCACCATCAGTTATGGGGCATCTGTATTAGGAGTGAAGAGAAATAAGCATGATTTTCCCCAGTTCACACCCAATCCAGATATTGTAGCAAATAGTTTGAGTGTGTTGGAGATGATGGGGGCATCGCATGTAGGTCCCTGATATGAAGCAAGATATCATCCGCAAAGAGCGAAATGGCATGTGTCTCTGCTCCTAGCTGTATACCCCAATGATCTGCTGATTGACACAGAGAGGTATAGCCAACGGTTCTATGGCCAGGAAAAATATTAGTGGTGAAAGGGGGCCCCCTTGCCTAGTTCTTCTCCCAATCGGTTTGGACTTTGAGAAGAAAGTTCCTAAATGGATTCGTACGGCAGGTGCTCCATACAGTAGTTTAACTAAGCTTAAGGAATATGGTCCAAAACCAAAGCGTCGCAACACCCCAAACATAAAAGGCCACTCCACCATATTAAAGGCTTTCTCTAGATCCAAGACTAGACAGCCCGCTGCCGGCCCAGCCGCCATAGCGCTGTGCATTATCCGGAAAAGTGTGTGCTGTCGCTGAGTGTGCTGCGAAATTCAAACACCTCTGGCACTCTAAGAGTTAGGTGTGTTTTTTACGCACCTCTAATAGTGGAGTGGAGTCTGGAGCATCTTCTATTGCTCGAGATTTTAAAGTCAGTAAGTCGTTTTCCACTGCAAGCAGTTCCGAATCTATTTGCCTCTTCAAGCTACAGCCCAGCACCAGACACTTCCCACATATTGTAACCTTCATGGCTGCCCACTCTACCATATTGGACGAAGCTGTCCCAGTATTGTGCATGAAGTACTCACTTATGGCCTCCCCTGTTGTGTTTCTAAAGAGCGGGTCCTCCAGCATCATCGGCTGTAACCGCCATGTAGGGATGTCAGGAGTCCCGCATTCCCATGCCAATGTAACGTAATGCTGGTTGTGGTCGGAATGTGTGTGACCCGGGTAATCCGAGCCCGTTACGTATGGGAGTAAGGAGGGTTCGCTGAGAAATCTGTCTAATCGTACAAGTAGGTTGTGGGGCATGGAGTAGAATGAATATATCCTTTCTCCAGGGTTACAATGCCATCAAACATTGACTAGGTCCCACCCATGCACCCATCCGCTCAGTACCATGGAATTGACTATGGCGGCTGTACATCTAAGGGGGGGAGGATCTCTCTAACCCAGTGTCCATGACGCTATTGAAATCCCGATCAGCCACGGTATGTCGCACCATTTTGTTAATATTTGGTAGAGCGATCTAAGAAATTGACCTTGGTCTGTATTAGGGGCATACACATTGCAGAGCAAAATAAAGCGCCCATCCAGCCTGGGCGGACCCAAATTAAGGCCCCTTGTGCAAATAGTGAGTAATCAGTGGCATACACGGATGTATGTCATTACAACGCACACTTTTACAACGCATGCATTTACAACACATTTTTTACAACGCAACATCCACTACAACGCATTCCATTACATAGCATGACACTACAACGCATGTTTAAAAACTACCTTTACAACGCATTCCATTACATCGCATACTACCTTTACAACGCATACCATTACAACGCATAGTATAGGGGTAAAAATTACTATTCTAACTCCAGGGGGTGCAACAGTAGGGTAAGTGTTGGATTGCGTTGTAATGGTATGCGTTGTAAAGGTAGTATGCGATGTAATGGCATCACAAACTATCTAAAGAACTACACCCCAAGGACATTTTTATTTCCATACATTTTTATTCTCAATGTTTTTAACCATTACTTTCTCTTTTTTGCATATTAATCCATCTTGTACTCCAAGTTGAAACAAATAAAAGGGATGAAACACGGTATTCAGACCTTCCGTATTTTATTCTCCATACAATTATTCCAACAAATAACAGTCCACAGTGTCTTTTGATTCATGATTAAAATCCAATTTCATCCATGATGTAACACACCTAATGCATTTCGAGAATAGTATCACTTCTTCAGGGGTTAACTGAAACCGGAAATTTAAAGCATGTAGTCAGAATCAAGGAAGAATAACATATTTCACCCACCAACACACCCGTAGTGATTACAAACACTGACTCCTGTTATTGTGACCGCACAAAACAATTCCCAAAAGACTTTGCCAAATTAAAAAATAATTACTAACAACCTCCTCTCACCTTGTATTCAAACCCACCCTCATGTGCTGCTTTCCTATTGCTCAAACAAACTGAAACAACCAATGTAATTAACAAACAAACATAAACATCAAACTTACGTGTTTAAATCATGCCAAAACTTCAAATCTGAATGACCGTTTCTATATAGGTTGCTTAGTGGCCAAGTATAACAAAAGACGCTGATGCTGAAAATGCGCCCGATGACTTCTGAAAACTCTATTAGGCGCAATAAGGAATGGAGAATTCAAATTCTATGGCAGTCCACAGAGGCTCAGATTATACTTTACTGGCAAAACAGCAGCCAATGAAAACTTTGAACTAGCATACCCCCGGAAGGACAACCCCCTCCATAGTATGCACCAATCACATATCACATCAGCCTATAAAATGTCCGTGACGTAACACCACTTCCTCTTTCTTTGCTGCTGCAGCAGCGAGTTAAGTGTTTTTCCTTCTTATTATCATTATTTAATGTATTGTGCATGAACAAGATTTCTTTTTTTGATTTATTACGCGCGCGTGTTTGCGCAGTGACTTGTGACAGCTATCGGAGCTCCGGCGCACCGTGTGGCATTTTAGTTAGCGTGGAGCGGGAGCGGGACAGACGCGCGCTGCGCGCTTGAGCGGCAGTCCGCTTTCGAGTGCCACGCGGTCCGCGCATGTGCGAGCAGCCGCGTCAGATTTTCATTCCGAACGGGTTGCTCGTGCATACAGGACCTGCTCTGCAATACCCTAAGTCTCTGTGAACGCCCGACAGGGAGCACAAACGGTCTAAGGCACTGCCTTAGGGGGAATTAAGGGGTGGCTCCCTCCACTTCTATATATTTAGCACTGAATCAAGATTGCAGAGTCAGTTAGTTACAGGGTGAGTTCATTTTCAAATTCTAGGGGCAGATTAGTCAGGATAACTTGGACTTCAGTGACACCCCTGGGCTCCCCACCCCCCGAAGTTCCTCCACACCTCCTACAGTAAACGATGGCGTATTACGCCGAGGACGTTGATCAGTGGGCAGGCTACAACGATTATGTGGAATTCAAAGAGGTGCCCTACGAGCACCAAATGGAGGTACAATTGGTTGAATCCCTCGATTCCCACATCCAGGGTTCAGTGAACAGGGCGTTGATTAAGGCTCTTCAACCATTTATGCAGCCCCTGCAAAATAACGGCAAACGTAAATTCAAGGCTTCCGTGGGTGAACCTTCCCATTATTCCTCAGCTGAGGTACTTGCCTAGATGGCGGCTAACGTCATTAATGACCATGGCTATGGGAGCTCTCTCCAGTCTGCTAGCTCATCCCTGTTGAATCCGGGGGACGAGGATGACTTTTCCCCAGCTATTTCAGACACCACTGACTCCGACCAAGAATCGGAGGCGCGTAAGAGGGCGACGAAGAAGAAATGCAATGAGCCTAACGAGAGCATTCCTCCCCCCAATAGGAACCTGCTCTTCGACCCCAAAAATATTGTGCACCCAAGGTCTGGCGAATGGGTGCCGTGTGTGGAAGTGGCACATTATGTCCAAGAGAATTTACGCCAGGGCTTTGAGCGTGAGGTGCGCGCGACTCTAAGATCGGAATGCCCCAGGCCGGCCCTACTGGGCAAAGTAGCAGACACTCCTGAGTTGGATTCCAACATGGCCACGTTCCTGAAAAAGTTTTCGAAAGACCCCAAGAAAGGATTGGACCGAGCATGGAGAGGCTGTCATGATAAACTCATTGACGTGTCTGGCCCTCTCACGAAGATTCTAGACGCTGCAGTGCAAGCCAAAGACTCCAACATGTCCTTAGATACAACAGAGATTCTAGAATGGGCACAAAGGACCCTCTGCTTTTTAGGTAATGCTAACTGTGCCTTATCCACTGAAAGGTGGCGTTCTTTTTTAAGGCGAATTGATCCGCAATTGGCGGACATGGCCACGACAGAGGCTGGCACCCTGGCGAACGGGTTACTCTTTCGAGACAAATTTGTTAAAGAGTTGGGTAAATATGTGGCCACTTTCTCGCTCTGGACAAGGCCCAGATCAACATTAAGAAAGTCTTCCATGCTGGCCTTTTACCAGGACCGGACATTTTTCAGGGGTCGAGCGGCCGGCCGTGGATTCAATCAGACCTCTAGAGGATTGGATCTGAGAGGACGTGGGGGACCCCAGCGATCCAACTTTTACCCCACCTGAAATCGTGGTGGTAGAGGCAGGGGCCAGAAAGGAGGATACAGAGATCACAACAATGACAGAGACGTCACCTATTCAGGTAAATTTAATTCAGTGGGAAGATGTCAAGGTGGGGGGTCGGATTGCTGGGTTTGTTCACAAGTGGAGAACCCTGACTGGCGACCCTTGGATACTGCAGACAGTACAAGGTTTTCAGATAGACTTTTATGACACTCTCCAACAGACACGCACACCACAACCACTACATTTTTCCCATGTAGAGAGGTCTTTCATAGACAACGAAGTGGCATCCCTGATGCAGAAGGGAGCTATTGTACGGACTACACCACACGATTTTGGCTTCGCCAGCACGGTGTTTCTCGTCCCCCAAAAAAATCAAGGCTTTCGACTGGTGTTAAATCTCAAAGAGTTCAACTCTTGGGTAGTGTATCGCCACTTTAAGATGGAGGGCATAAACTTACTTCGGGACATACTATTAGAAGGGGATTGGATGGTGCGACTCGATCTAAAGGACGCCTACTTGGCAGTTTCTATTTTTCCACCACACAGGCGATTCCTGCAGTTTCAATGGGGAGGCGCATGGTACGAGTACGCTGCTCTTCCATTCGGACTCTCGTCCACTCCTTGGTGTTCTACCAAGCTCCTCAAACTGGTAGTTCAGTTTTTGAGAGAGCGGGGGGTCAGGCTCATCATCTACTTAACTTAGACGATATCCTGATAATGGCCCAGAGTGTCGCTACAGTTCTTCATCATCTAGCATGGACGACTCATCTCCTTCAGGAGTTGGCGTTTATCATCAATGTAGACAAATCCATTATGGCTCCGGCACAGTCAATGGAGTTCCTGGGGTTCCAGGTAGATTCAGTCTCAGCTCAGCTATTGCTACCTCTAAAGAAATGGATTGCCATCAAGAAAGAGTTGAGGAGAGTGTTGTCATCTCAGACCCTATCATTACGGACGTGGGCCAGGCTGGTGGGCCTGCTAGCCTCGTCCATTCAGGTTATTTTCCTGGGTCCCCTTCACTACAGGGCACTCCAGAGGCTGAAAATTCTACACCTACATAAGGGTCTGAGTTACACAGAACAGATTCTGATAACGCAGGAAGCCAGGACAGAGATTTCTAGGTGGTTAGAGCACATGGACGCCTGGAATGGCAAGGCCATTTTTGCATCAGTCCCAGAGATAGTGATCGCATCGGATGCCATCAGATGGGGCTGGGGAGCCCGTTGTGGGACAGTGGAGACAGGGGGCCATTGGTCCCAGGAGGAGCTGAACCTTCACATAAACTGCCTAGAACTCTTGGTTAGTTCATTTGTGATTTGAACCCTGTCACCCCAGAAGACGAGTTGTTGTATACTGCTACGAATGGACAATGTCTCAGCAGTATGTTATATCAATCGTCTGGGGGGGGGGGTACAAAGTCCTGGTTACTAGCGGAGATAGCCAAGGATTTCTGGCATTATTGCCTACTACATCACATTTTGGTGACAGCGGAATATATTCCGGGCTACACCAACATGGTAGCGGACTAGAACTCCCGTTTCCTTCAGGACTCCAGCGACTGGCGTCTTCATCCCAAGATTTTTCATCAGCTGAATGCCAAGTGGGGCCCTTGCACGATAGATCTCTTTGCATCCAGACTCAATACACAACTCTGTTTTACAGCTGGCGACCTGACCCTCTAGCGAGCATTTCCTTCGTTCGTCATGATCCAGAGAACGTTGGCACAAATCCACAGACAGGGTGCGGAAGTGATGTTAATATCCCCGTGTTGGGGAGCACAAGCGTGGTTCCCAGCAGCGTTGGCCCTATCGTGTGTATTCCCAGTACGTCTGCGGTCCTTTCTGGAGATTTTGACGGACCCTCTGGGTCCGCCTCATCCACTCATACTCCAGGGTCAGTTGTCCCTCATGACGTGGAGACTTTCCGGAGACGCTGGCAAATGCCGGGAGTTTCGGAGGACACTTTGTTTTTCTTGTCCCAATCTTGGGCCCCTGCTACACATAAACTATATGAGTCAGCTTGGCGTAAATAGGTTAGTTGGTGTGCTGTACGACAGGGGGATCCGGTATCCATATGATTGTTAATTTCCTGTCCGAGATGGCAAGTACAGGTTTAGCTTATAGGACGATTAACAATTTCAGATCAGCATTTTCGGCTGGTCATCCTCACTGTAGGAGAGTAGGATCTGCACTTATGTTGCCCCCACTTTTTTTCTGATGTATACACGTGACACCACTTCCTCTTTCTTTGCTGCTGCAGCAGTGAGTTAAGGGTTTTTCCTTCTTATTATCATTACTTAATGTATTGTGCATGAACGAGATTTCTATTTTTTATTTATTGCGCGCGCGCGTGTTTGCGCAGTGACTTGTGACGGTTATCGGAGGTCCGGCGCATCGTGTGGCATTTTAGTTAGCGTGGAGCGGGAGCATTATAACCTTGCGGTAAATGCTAACTTTGGAATGACTGCATCAAAACATGTCGTGTTTGGTGTCAAACAACTTGGAATCATACCCCCACACCAGTAGCTGGTGTGGGAGTATGATCCCACCCTTCTAGAGGGGATGACATGTACCCACTGTACTAAACTACAGAAATCCTATAGAGCCCTGGCATCACAAAATGGATGCCACCAGCACAGACACTGGGCTGCCCTCCTGCTGCTGACTGAAACTCGCAGTGGAGGAGGCCCAACAAAAGGCATCCTGTCACAGGGAGGTGTCACCACCTTCCAGACAGCATTTAGTGAATTGGAGCTGGGTGGGTGCACTCCTAGAGTGCTTTGAAGTCCTGCACTGGGGAAGCAGTAGGCTCCTTTGTGCATATGCCAGCTCAAACCGGTTCAGGGGCTACCTGCCCCTGCTCTGGTGCAAAACTGGACAAAGGGAAGTGGGTGTAACCACCCCTACCCGGACCCTCCTAGAGGAGTGGTCATAGAGCTAGTCCCTCCCCTATCTTCACTATAAGATAGCAAGCATTGCCTTTACAAATCAGATAACCCTGGACGATGCTCTACAAAGAAGAAACCTGGCCCTTCGACGTTCCACTACCTTTGGAAGACAGAAGAATCTCCCTTGGAGTCAAGGAGTGACTCCCCTGCTTGGCAGGCACCAAAAACCTTAATCAACGGTTGCAAACTTTCCTGCTCCCGCCAGAGTTCGAAGTCCCTGCTGCCCTGGAAGTGGATTTCCTGACTTTTCGATGGCCATTGTGAGTCCCCAGTGAAGCTGTGGCGAGTGGACCCCACGAGTGACGAGGAACAGCAATACCCGGGGACTATGCACTATTGTCGAGTGCAAACCCTAAACAACGTTCTACGAACTTGTTCATTAGACCATTTGTGGCCCAAGCCTCCAGCAGGTCGTGCACCAAGAATCAGCGGCCTACCCCGTCCCGAGTGGCCGAGGGCTCCTGTGAAGCATTTCCTGAAGAGGCGTCTTCGCGATCACTTACCCATTGGCTAGTGAGTCCCCCGAAGACTATTCTATCGACTCAAAGGGTTCCTCTGGTTGCTCCAGGCCTGCCCTCACTTACCCTTGCTGGTCCGCACCATCGACTTTCTTCAGTCTACACGAGACTTACTGTTGCCAAGGCTTGTTTGCTCCAATCCAGTTGCCGACACCGCCATCAGCTGCAGACGTCGTGGGACACTCCAAATTCAGCCGCTGGTCATCATCGATCTCTCCTGGACCTCGTGAGCAAAGAGTCAAAACACCATCGACGACCTGAAATCACCCGACATCCGTGGCCATCCATCTTCCTGGCCACCGGTCACTGGCAAGTGACTTTGAACACTGTCCCTTCAATTTTCAGGTCTTCTCCATCTTGAATCCAGGCTTCCTGTCCACCGGACACTTCTTCAGACGACGCAAGCAGCAAGTCTTCTTTGGTCTCCATAGAAAACAGCGACGCAACCCGACACCAAAAGACACCTATGCACCCGGCTTCCCTGGGTGAGGTAACTCGTGCACTCCGGTGTCCAAGTGTGTGTTGGCCCTCGAAGTACTTACCTTGTAAGTGGCTTGCTTGTAGTCTTCCTCGAAGTACCCTAGAACTTTAAAAATCTAACCGCGACTTGCACCATTATAACCAATAGGGAACCCGCGGCTGTGTTCACACACTGCACGTGTCTCCCGTGGGCCTGCTAACACTGCAGTAGTGAAGCCCCAGCGATTCCCCAGGCCCTAGGCCTTGTTATTTTGCAAGTTGACATCCTTATACCACTTTCTTTGTATATGGTCTGGTACGCCCCTAGGGCTCCAGCCATATTTGTGCTTAATTTATTGTGAAACGTTGACATTTGAATGTGTACCTGGTTTCTAATCTCATAAAGGGATTAGTAGAGTGTGTCTAGTAATAAATACATATATATTTGATATATATACCTGTGTGGTGTCCTTTCATTTGGTAATTCAAGAGATTATAAGGTAAAACAAGCTGCTTTACATTCCTCTGAGACTTAGCCTGAAGGCTGCTCTCCAGAGCTACCACTAGGATAGCTTTCTTTAAAAGGTTGTCTTAAACCTATCTACCATAAGAGTCGAATTGGACTGGTGTAAGGTGACCACTATAACTAGTGACCAGCATATGCCAGGCCAACTTCTCACACTCACGTGGATGGTAAGCCTGTGGGGGGAGCACCCATTGGTCTGTAAAGTGGTGCGAGGTATTAGGTTGGTAAATCCCCCCAAACTCCATTACTCACATTTGTGGGATGTAAATGTTGCATTACGTTTCCTACGGAATTGGCCGGCGAATGTGGGTCTCTCAAGTAAGCAATTATCGGCCAAATTGACACCATTGTTATGTTTAATATCATGCAGACGGGTGTCTGATGTTCGTGCTTTGGACATAGCAGGTCGTGTTTCACTCCTTTTGGGGTGTTGTTTACTATTTCTATACGAACTAAAACCAATTCTAAATGTATTTCTTACCCTGCATTTCCACATCACAGTAAGTTATGTGTTGTTTGAAGTGTTATGAGGATTGCACACGAGAATTTAGAACTGATGTGGCAGGACAGTTGTTGATTTCTTTACAGAAATCTTTACGCCCAGTCAGTGCCGCGACTTTAGCCAGATGGATCACTTGGTTGTTGCAGTTGGCAGGTATTGATACTTCAGCCTTTGGCGCTCACTCATTAAGAGGGGCTATGGCCTCTAAGGCTCTGGCTACAGCTTCTCGTTTAGAGGATATCATGATTGCGGCGGATTGTTCTCCTGATTCTACTTTCAAAACGTTTTATCATAAGCCAATTGTAGATGTTGCTACTAATGTGGTGGGTCAACTTTAAACTAGCATAATCTGAGCCTCCGTGGACTGCCATAGAATAAAAAAGTTTCTAGCTATCGCGACAAAGAATTTTCAATTCTGTTAAGGACACGGAGGTGAGGATTATCCCGCCCTTGAAACTGTATGTTATTTTTTTTTTATTTCAAAAGTATTTTATTTTTAAAGGAGCAAATAAGGACATAAGATATAAGCAAAAGTGATACAATTGATATCAGGCCAGGATAAACAATATGGTAAACAGAAATTAAATAAGAAAAAGAAATACACCATTAACAATCAATAAATCTGCAGATATCCTATAAATAAATTAATTAAAGAAGAAAAAAATGATAATCTGCAGAAGAAATTAACAAAAGTATCACCATCAGATAGCAAAAAAGAGATGAGAGGAAGAAAGAAGAGAAGGAAGAAAAGACGGAGAGAGTAGAAAAGAGATGAAGAAAGAAAAAGAAAGACAGGGAGGAGTGAAAGAGGAGGAGAGGATATCCAAAGGATTCATCCGACATACAAGACAACATTAACCAGACAACATTAACCAGACACATCAAAAGGATATTGAACCACCAACCCCTCTGAGACCAAGTCCATATACGTATCTAAGGCTTTCCAAACACCAGCAGATATAGAAGGAGAGAGATGAGCACGATCAACTGACGTGTGAGCACTTCCTAAAAAGGAAACCCAAGCCCACCAAGTATGGTAAGAAACAGAAGAGAAAGATTTCCACTCCATGAGGATTACTTTGACTGCAACAGTCAATAAAAGATCCAGCAATTGTAATTCCATGGAATCTAAAGGCAGAGGGACCGGGGCCGCCAACGGACCTAATAGAATTAATGGAAAAGAGAGTTGAAACTCAATATTAAAAATAATCATGAGGTGTTTGTGAATTAAATTCCAAAAGGGTTGGAGATGGCAACAATCAAAGAACATGCGCTGAAAATCGCCTGGTAAAAGCCCACAACTCCAACACAGATTATCTTCTTTAAGATTTAACGAATGCAAACGAATGGGAGTCCAGTGAAGAAGATTAATAGAGAAAAACTTGGACTGCATTAATGAGGGGGCGATTTTACTACGAAGAGAAAGTTTACCAATATCTTGCCATGTGTCTGAAGAGATATGATCGGTAACACTATGATCAAAATGATGTAGCCATTTTTGCTGTGCGACCGTGTGGGAAGGAAGTGTAGAGGACGATATGAATTTGTAAATCCTAGACGCTACATGGCCAGTCCTGGTCCATAATTGAAAAAGCGTAATCGTAGGGGAAGAAGGATGAAGGTGCACTTTAGCAAGTGCTACCTTTATCTTAAGAAAGGTATAAAAGTCTAAGTTAGATAAAGAAAATTGTTGAGCTAGGGAGGAGAAAGGGAAAGGATCATTATTGGAGTCATAGAGATGTTTAACAAGTGAGATACCTTTCCCAGCCCAATAAGACATCAACTCTGGATCAATATTAATTTTGATTTTAGAATTTCGCCAAATAGACGACCATCTAGTTTTATGCAGTGGAATTGCCACTTTCTTATCAACCTTGCGAACCGCAGCAATAGTGTCTAAAATAATAGATCGAGAGAATGGAATAGAAAGGGTATTCGTGGTTAAAAAAGAGGCAGTCGGCAGAGGGGAGGCCAATTCTTGTTCTATTAGCAACCGAGATGGAACATGAATAGAGGGAGAAGAAAACCAGAGCGCACCCTGAGACGCCAGAAAAGCAGTTTGATATTTCCCCCAATCAGGAAGATTACAGCCTCCCATATCGTAAGGTTTCCGTAAGAATTTATAAGCAATTCTAGCCCTTTTGTCATTCCATAAAAATTTAGAAGTAAGTAAGTCAAGTTCATGAAAGAAGGACTCAGAGAGCTTTGCCGGAAGCATAGAAGAAACAAAATTAATAATAGGTGTTATCATCATTTTAAGAGTCTGCAGTCGACCCCACCAGGAAATATGCTTCGGAGACCAAGTTTCTAAAAGACGTCGCACCTTAAGAATAGTTTGAGATTCATTATAAGTAACCGTAGCATAAAGGGTGGAACAAAAATAAATACCCAGATATTTTAGTTGTTTAGATTGCCACTTAAAACCCGCCGAACCCATATGCGAAGAGAAACAGTAAGTATTTAAGGGGAACATCTCTGTCTTATCTTTGTTCAGGGTATATCCTGAAACCTTTGAAAAAAGAGAAATCGTATCAGAGATAGCAGGGATGGCCAGTGCAATATCATCAGAGAAAATAAGAACATCATCCGCATAAGCAGCTGTTTTTATCTGATGAGACCCAAAAGAGAACCCCTTAATGTCTGGATGTAGGTCAAGCATTCTGAGAAGAGGATCAATGGATAACAAAAATAAAAGAGGAGACAAGGGACACCCTTGCCTAGTACCCTGGCGAAGGTTAAAAAAGGACGACGTAGCTCCATTTACTCTTATGTTTGCTCTAGGTCGGGAATAAAGAGACATAACCATACGGATAAAGGAATCACCAAGATTGTGTGCACATAAAACAGCTTGTAGAAAAAGGCCAAGAGACCTTATCAAAGGCCTTTTCAGCATCAAGGGCCAAGGCCGCCGCCGGAAGATTGGATCGCTTGGCTGAACTGAGAATATGACAAAAAGTACGGATATTATCACGAGCAAGACGCCCCTTTACAAAACCTGTTTGGGAAGGATGAACCAATTGAGGAATAAAGGATTCTAAGCGTTTAGCTAAGATTTTAGCAAAAATCTTAGCTTCCATGTTAAGAAGAGAAATAGGACGAAAAATGTTGGGGTCCGAATGATCTTTTCCTTCTTTGGGGATTACTACAATAGTAGCATCAGCAGCAGAACCAGACACAGACCCATCTTTAATAAAAGCATCAAAGACGGATTGAAGTTTCGGCACAATTACAGAAATAAAGGTTTTATGCAACAAAATAGGATATCCATCAGGACCTGGAGCTTCACCGGAGCGAGTAGCTTTAATTGCAGAAATAATTTCGTCAGAGGTAATCGGGCCATTCAAAGAGATATTATCTTCCTCCGATACAATTTTCACAGGAACTGTCTTTAAGAACTCTTGGCATTGTTCAAAAGAAGATTGGTTAGAGGGGGTATATAAATTATTATAGAAATCTCGAAAGACCTCAAGAATTTCTTCAGTCTGAAATTTTTGCTTACCAAGATGGTCATTAATAGAAGAGATTTGGGAAGATTTATAAGAAGATTCCTGGAACTTTAATGTAGCCGCAAGAATCTTGCCAGCACGGTTTTTTAACAACAACTTCTTATATTTCTGAGCCTGAAGACCTATGTTAGCTCTCTTAGTGACTATAGTATTGTATGTATATTTTAAATTCTTAATAGATTGTAGGCAAGATTTATCTTTAGATTGTCGAAAAAGAGATTCCTGACTATTAATCTCAGCTGCTAAGTCCGTGAGTTCCTTTTTAATGGCAGCGTTTCTCCTTGACATACATTTGATGACCTGACCACGGAAAGTGCATTTAAAAGAGTCCGAGAGAACAACAGGGGAATCGACTGAACCAACATTCTCAAGGAAAAACGTCTCAATATCATTGGAAAACTCTCGAACCTGGGAATCATCATTTAAGACTTCTGTGTTTAGTCTCCAGGATCGAGATCTCGCTCTAGGGGCAAAAGACAAAAGTGTGAAAGTCACCGCGGCATGATCTGAAATCAAAATAGGATGAATAAGCGGAGATGAGGAAGATTGAACAACAGAGGAGTGAACCAAAAGATAATCAATGCGTGAAAAAGACGAATGGGGGGAAGAAAAAAAGGAGAAATCACTGCCAGTGGGATTATGAAGACGCCAGACATCCTGAAGATGGATAAGAGAGCACATATTAATCATTTGTTTATGTGATTTAGGGGGACGAAAATTAAAGGCAGAATTCCTATCTAGGATGGGATCCATTGGCAAATTAAAGTCTCCACCTACAATAAGATTACCAGAATGAGGTGTGTCATTTAGCTTTTTGGTGATTACTTTCCAAAAAGACGGATCATCCTTGTTAGGGGCATAAATGTTCATGACAAAGAGATCAGCATTACCATCAGACAACTTAGATAATAACCAACGTCCCTCTGTATCCTGTTCAGAGGAAACAATAGACAAACCAGAATGTTTAGAAACTAAAGTAATTACCCCATTTCTTTTGCCACAAGCATCTGAACAAGCAACATCAGAAACCCATTCTTTCTTCAAAAATAGCGCCTCTCTGGCAGAGACCTTTGTCTCTTGAAAAAGGACAAGATCCGAAGACAG
This sequence comes from Triturus cristatus, assembly GCF_964204655.1. NCBI lineage: Eukaryota > Metazoa > Chordata > Amphibia > Caudata > Salamandridae > Triturus > Triturus cristatus. The sequence continues at coordinate 1,685,373,854 of NC_140590.1, forward strand.
AGATTTGCAGTAGTCTAATATCTTAGACCTTTTTACTGGGTGATTTAACCCTTTAACATTAAGGGAAAGTACATTCAATCCAGACATAGAGCCAATAACAGGAGAAAATGATACACCATATATGATAGAGGATATACAACATCCATAGAAATTCGCCTCCAGACACTAGACAACAACACGAAACAGGGAGAATCCACGGAGGAAATCCAAAGAGAAAAAGAGAAAGAAGAGGAAAAAGAAAGAAGGAAAGTAAAAAGAAGACGAGAGAGAAGAACCAACAAGGAAGGTCTGAAAAAGACCAAATTCCTACTAGGGGGAACATGGGAAGATGAGCAAGGGGACCATCACAAGGAATAAATACAATCAGCATAAACAGCCCCTATACAGTACATAACTGATTATACTTAATAAGAAGAAGAAATATCTGAAATATAAACTAGAATGAATTAGAGTATTCCAAAAACAATTCATCATGTAAGTCCATAAAGGCGACATGTATATACCAAATTGATAAATAGGTAACATATAAAGTATATCATAAAAGAATGAAGAAAGCAGATGAGAGAAAGATATCTAATGCTACAAATGAGGAGATGATGAAAAATAAGCTAATAACTATCTCTAATATTAGGTAGAACGAAACCGAAGCAAACATCATGAAGAGCAGGAAAGAATAAAGAGAAAGAAATATATTTCCAAAGAAGACTATAAGGTACAGTATGAAGAAAATAAATGAAACATAATAGAGAAAGGCATGAAATAGCTGATCAGTTATAACAATCAGCCCCGTGGAGGATAAATATAAGAAATACATAAATATTTAAATATGTAAAATCTAAAGATAGACATCTAGTTGACTGTCTACAAATATATAAAACTTGTTACACTAATTTAATTTAAAGAGGCAAGAATGTCATAAAAATATAACCATAGAAGTAAAAAACATGAAGCAATAAAGTGCAAATATAAATATAGTAATTTAGAACTAGTAAAGAGAGGCAATTAATAATAATAAGTAAACAAACCAATCAATGATATAGCAATAAAATAGATATAAAAACTTAACTATGCAGAATATAAAATTAACTCTATATATAACAATTAATAAGTATCTATGAGGAAATTTATGGAACCAATCCATAAAAACAATCAATGAAGTGCTATGGAAGAAAAATAGAAAGAACAAATATGTATGTAAATATGTAAAATCTAAAAATAAACATCTAGTTGACTGTCTACAAATATATAAGACTTGTTATACTAATTTAATTTAAAGAGGCAAGAATGTCATAAATATATAACCATAGAAGTAAAAAACATGAAGCAATAAAGTGCAATCATAAATAGAGTAATTTAGAACTAGTAGAAAGAGGCAGTTCATAATAATAAGTAACTAAACCAATCAATGATATATCAATAAAATAGATATAGAAATTAACTATACAGAAATTAAAATTAACTCTATATATAGCAATTCATAAGTATCTATGAGGCAATTTCTGTAACCAATCCGTAAAATAATACAGTTAATAAACAATGGCGTACTCCATAGAGACGAAACAACAAGAGAGAAACAACACGCGAGAAGACCAAGTAAAAAAAAAAAAAAACGACAATGGAAGTAACATTAATTGGGGCCAGGAAGAAAGGAAGAAAGGAAGAACAAAAAAGAAGAAGACCAAGTCTCACACCAAAAATTCAAAGGAAGTAAAAGAAGCCATAAAGTGAGATAAAAAAGAACCGGAACTGGACATGGACAAAAAGCAAGTAAGGAGGAAAAAGATTGATAAGCACGAAAAAAAGAAAAACCGAGCAGGAGTGAGGCCAACCTATAAAGAAACAGTACCACGAAAGATTAGAAAATTACATAAAGTAGATATACCGAAGATAGTGGTGCCACGCACAAGAAAACAACAAAAGCACACCAACAACAGTGGACAATAAGACCACCACGCAGATCTAATAAGACAAACTTAATAGATCTGGAACAGAGAAAACTCATTGCAGATATATGAAACCACATCAGGTGCCAGAGGGACCGGGATCAAGCGAGGCTTCCATTTGAAGATCCATCCGCAGCTCCATCTGGTTATCCAAAAACGCGGCCAAGTCAGCAGGTTCATCGAAAATTCTGGAACGACCTTTGAAGGTAATGCGGAATTTTGAAGGACCAGAAAAAGAAAAGGGGATATTCATCTCAGAGAGACGCTTCCGGAGATTAAGAAAACCTTTCCTCCTTATTACCGTGTCTCTGGCAAAGTCCTGAGAGATTGTAATGCGATGGCCATTCCATGAGACAACTTTAACCTTCCGCATATGAGCCAGAATTTGTTCCGTATGCTGCTGGCGTAGTGGCTTAAAAATTATCGCTCTTGGTTGTGTGGCTGATTTAGAGCGAAAGGTGGGAACCCGGTGTGCCCGTTCCAACTCAAAGTCTCTTTGGAAATAAATTTGCAGCGTAGCAGGAACCCATTTATATAAGAAATCAATCATAGAAGGTGCATCTTTCTCAACTTCCTCCGGAAGACCAAAAATGCGCAAATTGGATCTGCGGTTACGATCTTCTTCTCAGTGAGATCTCTCCGCAATGCCGCCATTGAGCGCTCAAACTGGCAAAAAAGACCTAGATTGCTTTTGCAAAGTATCCTCTGCACCACTAATACGTGTTTCTGTGGCTGAAACACGAAGGGAAAGAGCCTTGAGATCATTCCTGATGGCTGACACCTCCACTTGCAACAAATCCGTGTTAGTCTTGGTAGATTGCGCAATTGCATGAACATCATTAAGGCGCGTCAGAATAGTCTCCAGAGTGGAGTTGGTGTCTTTTTGAGCAGCCTCAGGAGTAGGAGACACTTGTTTGGACCTTTTAAGAGTAGCTTTAGAATCCTTGGCGTCTTTAGCATTTGGTGACAAGCCCATATTCGCAGCCATAGAGCCCACAGTCACAGCGGGAGCAAATACCCCACTTCAGAGAAATGAAGGGAAGGAAAAAGCCAGAGGAAACTAGTATACTCAATATATAAAACAGTATAATAAGGCATGACATCCATTCCTTGTCCGCTTTCTTTGCTGCTTACAGCAGCCTGAGATAACTGTTTCTTAACTTTTCTTCCTATATGGCTATATTTCCTGTGCAGACTGTCGTACTTAGAACAGTATTAGTCTGGGGGCTCATAGAGGTCCCTTACTGGAGTCATTGAGTACAGAGTTGTCTCCATCCGCATTTGTGCTCCGTGTCGACTGGCGCAGCTGAGGTGGTGTGCGCGTGTGAAGGTATTGGTGCGGGAACCCCTTCCCATTTGCACCACCGATCCGGCTGTGATGTTTGTTGAGCGGGGTACTGCAACCGGTGCCACTTGAGGCACCCTGTTCCTTACGCGCCCTGCCCACTCCCTGTGCCTCAGGAACAGACAGGGATGGATTGGCAATATGGGCAGTCAGGCATTGGCCGAAGGGCTGGTGTCTCAGTGCCCGCTCTAGGCCATTTGTTTCCCTCTCACAGCCCACAGAAGGCACTGGACCGGGAGAGTGAAGCAGTCTTGACCCCGTGCCCTGCCAAACAATCGCCCTGATGGTGGGCTGGGGATCAGATGACTGCGAGAATCGGGCTCCCTGGGGGCCAGGTGTTATTCAGGCCATTCTCACCTCGGCCCCCCTGGGGCCAATGCAGCCCAGAAACTGTGTTTTTATCCACTAATGTAAGTGGGCACCTTGCACCAGTCCAGACAACCTTTATGGTGATTTATGTGGTCTTAGACAACCTTAGAAGCTCTCTAAGTGGTAGCTGTAGAGAACAGCCTTCAGGCTTAATCCAGAAGAAGTGGAAAGCAGCTTGTTTTACCAGAATGCAATCTTATAGTATAGATTAAGTGAAAAAGAACCACACAAAGTATTTATAAAAAAGATGTATTTATTATATAATACTCTCTACCACATAGAAATATCTCCTACCCGGAGATATGCACAATGCACACAATACTTTAGCAAAGAAACACAGTAAATAGCACAAAATGCACAGTGGTCCCGGGGGGGGCCAAACCATATACTAAGAAAGTGGTATAAGAACCACGACTCGGGTCAAGACCAGGTCGAGAGGACATAGAAGTGCTGGGGACCCAAGGAACCACCACAACAACAAAGAGAGGGAGAGGGAGAGTATCACTCTTGTACCCCCTGGTAAACTTTCATAAACAACGAAAGAGTGACAACGGGTAAAAACAACAGCGTGGGCAAAAACCAAAAGGATTTTTTAATAGAACCCTCACTCACCAACCTAGTTGGTGACCTGCTTCATCATCGGGTTCCCACCAAGAAGGCCGAGTGCCTCCCTGGTGTGCTGCGACGCCTGAGTTACAGCGGAGCTGGTTCTTGAGGGGTAAGTGGATGTGAATTTAAAAGGTAAATGGTTTTAACCAAAAGAATTTTTAATCAAGGTAAACCAAGGACCGTTAAAATCAAGTGAGACGGACTAGAACTGGTAGGTTAAGATAACCAAAGAACGTCCGGTTTAAATTAGTGAAAGGGGGGGTGGTCGACATGTTTCTGCTTTCAATGCCAATTTAAGCTAAGCATTCTTCAGGACTAGGTGACATTCCACGGCGGTATGCGCACGCTAAGGCGCACCCTAACCTGTGGAATGGGAACGGTAAAACTCACGGTTCTACCGAAAAGCCTCCTTGTTATTCCAGGGCTAATAATTTCTGTGAGGGAAGAAACAAAAACACAGACAAAACACACATAAAAAATATACAAGTGACCTGTTGGTTACTTGCTATATTTAGCGAAATAAAGTGATCAATCAATTTGGTAATCCCGTGCTGTGGAGCGGGAGTGGGTGTCTTTAGCAATTCGGCCACCACTGCCCTGAGGGCGACTATTTTACGTCCTAGATTAAGCGTTCACAACACGAAGGGTGTTGTAGTAAACTGAGCACTGGTAAAATACCTGTGTAAGGATACAACATTCTGTAAACACACATCACTCGGCAGAATTCATGCCTAAGTAGTGGCTAATAGCCGCTGTGTCGATAGTGATAGCTGACTCGTGAACATGTTGTGCATGCTAAAAAACGCCCGTGGTTGTTGCCAGGCGCCGTTGTTCAGATGCATGCATAACTGGAAAGTGAATCAATATAAAAAACTAATTAAAAAACAGTAGCATGAAAACGGGAAGGGTCTGCTTACTCGTATACGATGTACAACATACATCATGGGTCCGAGAGGGGGGTAGTGAGCTATAGTATTTGAAAATAGGTAACAAGCAAAGAAATTAGTTTATGTTGCTTCGTGAAACGATTAATTCCCTTAGGACAGGGGAAGCCTATATCCCTATCAGGAGAGAACGGACTTACTTCCATGCTCGCACACTCCCGCAGTCAACCTGTCTCAGTCCTGCTTGGCCCGAATGTTAATGGGTGCTCCGTGAGTGCGGAAGTAAGTAGTCAGTGATACTAGTCACGTGGTACCCTCAGCGTGCGTATGACGTCTAAGGTCTAGGGAAGGGAACGTGAAACGCTAGAGCGCTATTGAACCGGCAGACTTTATTGAACCCCCTTGGGACCGTCGAAAAAATATATTTTTTTAGCGGGGATGTTCCTATGTTCTCTAGCAAGTCATGTTAAATCTACTTCTTATCAGGCATATTTTAGCTGAACAGACGGAGAGTGGGCATTAAGTTGAGCGAAAACCCATGTGCTCTTATAGGGGAGTAAAAGGCAAAGAAGACAACAGAATCGTCATCAATGATAGTCCGGCGAAATGAGGTAACTGAGAAAGTGACTAAATACTCAGAATTACAAACCCCATATTGCAGACCGGTTGCGAGAGTATCGCGAAGGAATAGTAAGTACTACAGAACTAGTAAGCGCTTGGTGGTCTTACAAACTGAATCAGTCACAGGCTAAAAATGGCAGTGAACACTGAAGATTATTGGGTTGTTGGATCAACGTCTTAGTACCGTGCTCCAAGGAATATTGTCATTCAATCCTACTTGGTGTGTTGAAAGGCGATAAATCCACCGCTGCTCCTTTTCAAAGAGTGATTGTTGTGCATTTGGACCTGGGTTGAGTTTCTCTATCACTGTCCATCTCAAGTCATTCGTGGTGTGATTTAGAAGTAGGAAGTGTTCCGTGAGTTTGGTACTAACCTTGCGACACCGGATGGTACTGCGGTGTTCGCAAATGCGCTGTTTAATTTTTCTCCTCGTCATGCCGACATATCTTAATCCACATGGGCAAGTTATTAAATAGACCACATCCGTTGAGTTACAGTTAGTGTGCATTTTTTGTAACCATTGTTTGCCTGGTTCAAGATCAAGGAGTTTGGTAGCAGAAGTAAGATGGCAAACGCTGCATGACCCACAAGAGTAGTGGCCAACCACTGGGGGAAGCCCCCATGTACTGAGGACTGACTGGTCCGGACTTTTGTTCTGTGTTCTCGGACGGGTGTGTACAAGAGTGTCCTTGATGCTTCTCTCTCTTTTGTATGAGAACAAGGGTTTTTCCCAATCGTGGTTATTACTCTTCAGAATATTCCAATGTCTTCTGATGGATTTACTCACTGCATTGGAAGCTGCATTGTAGGTGGTCACACAAGTGAGAGGAATAGTGTCCTTGTCATCTCTCACATTGTCTTCCAGTAGGGCATCCCTATTTTGGCTGCGGGCTCTTTTGTTACTCTTCTTAAGGATTTTCTCTGGATAGCCACGATCTCTCAACTTCACAGTCAGTTCCTGTGCTTGTTTCTTGAAGGTGGACACTTTGCTGCAATTGCGTCGAAGACGTAGGTACTGCCCAAAGGGAAGATTTTCTTTCAGTGGGCGTGGATGGTAACTTGAAAAATGCAGCAAGTTGTTCTTCGCCGTGGGTTTATAGTGAGTCCTGGTCTGTAGGTTGTTGCCTATTTTGGTGATGACCACATCCAGAAAGATCATCTCATGTTCATCATGAGCATGCGTGAACTTAAGGTGAGGATTGCAGGTGTTTATCCACTCAAAAAATTCCAAAAGAATGTTTTCAGGTCCTTTCCAGATGATTAACACATCATCCATGTATCTTTCCCACAGAGATATGTTAAGCGAGAAAGGGTTATGTGGTGATAGGATGTGTTTACATTCAAAATCATACACATACAACCCCGCCACACTCGGCGCAAAAGTGCTGCCCATAGGCGTACCTGTAGATTGTAGAAACAGGTCGCCCTTGTATTCAAAATAATTTCGTTTGAGTGCAAGAGCAGCACAAGTGACCACAAATTCCCGTGGAGTTATGTAGTTCCAAGTGCTTGATTCTAGGGAACTGTCGATGACACTAATAGTGTCATCTTGTGGAATGCATGTGTAGAGGCTCTCTATATCGAGAGTAACAAGGAAGAAAGCTCCCTCTGGGATGGCAATCTCTTGTAGTACCGCAAGTAAACTTTTGGTATCCTTCAAATAGGTGCTGGTTGTCTGGATTATCGGTTTTAGGAAAAAATCACAGTAGCGTGATAGAGGCTCCAGCAATGAACCAATGCCTGACACTATTGGACGACTGGGTGGCGGTGTCCTATTCTTGTGTGTTTTCGGCAACGTATAAAAGTAAGGGATGATACCCTTGCTAGTTGTCAGAAAAGTTGCCTCCTGTTTGGTAATGAGACCCTGAAGTTCGGCATCACTAACAATGTCGTGAATAGTGGTGCGGAGTTCTGGGGTAGGATCCACTGTTAAAGGGGTGTAACTGGTACGATCGCTCAAAAGGCGTCTGCATTCCGTGTCATAGGCGTCGGTGTCTTGAATTACTACTCCACCCCCCTTGTCAGCTGATTTTATCACTATGCTGGTGTTGGATTGTAGAGAATTCAGAGCTTGGAACTCGCTGGCCTTCATGTTTTTATAGAGATTAGGTTCAACGAATGCTTCAATGTCGTTGAAGACCGCCTGCTCGAAAGCTAAGATCTCTGATGGAACCGCATGGGGGGGTGGGGTGAAAGTAGATTTTACCCTGAGCCCTGTGTCACTCGATTTAGCCTGGGTATTGTCTAATGGCTGTTTTTCAAAGAAACTCTTAAGTTTTAACTTCCGAAAGAAATCAGAAAGTTCACAGTGGAGTTTGAAACGGTCTAACCGAGCTGTAGGTATAAAGCCTAGTCCCTTCTCCAGGACTGAGGTTTCATCAACCGTCAGGGTTACTGAGGAGAGATTGGTAATCAGACTCGTGGGTTGCTGGGGCCTGCTCGTTGATCCCGAGCTTTGCTTCGTGTGTTGTCCCCCACTGCTTCGTCCTGTTGCCAGTGGACTTGATTGGTGCCTCTCCTTCTGCCGCGGCCTCTCCTGCCCCTCTCTAAAAAAGGGGGGCGGTACAAGTTCTGTTGGAACTGGGGATGAGGTAAAAAACTAGGATTCCAACCCATCAAGGGGTGGAAAGGTGGTGGTTGGAATGGCGTATGGTAGCCACCTTCGTTAGTTCGTTGAAAAGGATGCCAAGTTGGGTTTTGATGTTGACGTCTGTTTCTGCCTCGTCCTCTTTGGCGTGATTTATAACTGTCGCCACTGGAGTCACTCGTAGTGGAACCCTCGAAGGAGCTGTCCGTACTGTAATCATTCCTCACTGGGGGAATATAATCTGGATTAGCATAAGGATATATCATCGTGTGGGACCATTTTGCCAGGTCCTTTTGAAATTTTTGAGATTTAGACTGTGTGAGGGAGTCTTTGTACTCATTTATTTCCTTGTTCAATTCATCAAGTCTTTTTTTGTAGCCGGTTAAGGTAGTTCTGAAATGAGTTTCTGTGAGTTGGATCTCTACCATTATAGCCTCCGAAAGTCTCAGAGCTGTCTTGATAATGAGCACCAACCAATCGCGGGTGCAATGCCAGGCAATCTGCGCCCATTCTTTTCTAAACTGGGCATCGTCTAGAAAGATGCGGGGGGCATGACTTGCTAGAGAACATAGGAACATCCCAGCTAAAAAAATATATTTTTTCGACGGTCCCAAGGGGGTTCAATAAAGTTTGCCGGTTCAATAGCGCTCTAGCGTTTCACGTTCCCTTCCCTAGACCTTAGACGTCATACGCACAATGAGGGTACCACGTGACTAGTATCACTGACTACTTACTTCCGCACTCACGGAGCACCCATTAACATTCGGGCCGAGCAGGACTGAGACAGGTTGACTGCGGGAGTGTGCGAGCATGGAAGTAAGTCCGTTCTCTCCTGATAGGGATATAGGCTTCCCCCGTCCTAAGGGAATTAATCGTTTCACGAAGCAACATAAACTAATTTCTTTGCTTGTTACCTATTTTCAGATACTATAGCTCACTACCCCCCTCTCGGACCCATGATGTATGTTGTACATCGTATATGAGTAAGCAGACCCTTCCCTTTTTCATGCTACTGTGTTTTTAATTTGTTTTTTATATTGATTCACTTTCCAGTTATGCATGCATCTGAACAACGGCGCCTGGCAACAACCACGGGCGTTTTTTAGCATGCACAACATGTTCACGAGTCAGCTATCACTATCGACACAGCAGCTATTAGCCACTACTTAGGCATGAATTCTGCCGAGTGATGTGTGTTTACAGAATGTTGTATCCTCACACAGGTATTTTACCAGTGCTCAGTTTACTACAACACCCTTCGTGTTTTGAACGCTTAATCTAGGACGTAAAATAGTCGGCCTCAGGGCAGTGGTGGCCAAATTGCTAAAGACACCCACTCCCGCTCCACAGCACGGGATTACCAAATTGATTGATCACTTTATTTCGCTAAATATAGCAAGTAACCAACAGGTCACATGTATATTTTTTATGTGTGTTTTGTCTGTGTTTTTGTTTCTTCCCTCACAGAAATTATTAGCCCTGGAATAACAAGAAGGCTTTTCGGTAGAACCGTGAGTTTTACCGTTCCCATTCCACAGGTTAGGGTGAGCCTTAGCGTGCGCATACCGCCGTGGAATGTCACCTGGTCCTGAAGAACGCTTAGCTTAAATTGGCATTGAAAGCAGAAACATGTCGACCACCCCCCTTTCACTAATTTAAACCGGACGTTCTTTGGTTATCTTAATCTACCAGTTCTAGTCCGTCTCACTTGATTTTAACGGTCCTTGGTTTACCTTGATTAAAAATTCTTTTGGTTAAAACCATTTACCTTTTAAATTCACATCCACTTACCCCTCAAGAACCAGCTCCGCTGTAACTCAGGCGTCGCTGCACACCAGGGAGGCACTCGGCCTCCTTGGTGGGAACCCGATGATGAAGCAGGTCACCAACTAGGTTGGTGAGTGAGGGTTCTTTTAAAAAATCCTTTTGGTTTTTGCCCACGCTGTTGTTTTTACCCATTGTCACTCTTTCGTTGTTTATGAAAGACCCAAGGAACCACCCAAGGTGAGTAGATAGGGACCCCACGGAGAGCGTGTGCAGTGTGGGAACTTAACTGCATGCTCCGTACAACTCTACGTGTATCGCGTTTGGATTTTTAAAGATTAAGGACCCTTCCCAGTTGACCAATGAAGCAACCCCATGGAAGACAGAAGGTTGGAGAGCCACCCCACCCGTGGATACCCTAGTACCCACGTTACATACACAAGGGAAGCCAGGTGCATACGTGTGAAGTGGTGTCAGAAACCGCTGTCGAACCCAATTGAAGACTTCGAAAAAGAGCTGCTGCTAGACGAAGAGAAAGTGTCCGGTGGAATCCGAAGCTGGATTCAAGATGAGAGGTACCTGCAAGCAGAGGGGACAGAGTCTATGTCACTCAGGAGAGACCAGGAGACTTGGAAGACAAATGCTCTCCGATGTCGGGTGTTGCAGGATGGATGACGATGTCCTTGACTCTACAGCTGTGAGGACCAGGCGATGCTGTGGAGGACCAGAGTTGTGCACGAGCTGTCCCACGAAGGATGTCGAGTGCTGAGGGGTAGGTGTCTGGTGGGAGCACCAACAAGCCTTGGCAAATGCACCCAACGCAGGAATCAAAGAAGAAGCAACGTCGGGACCAGCAAGGTCCATGGGACTCACCAAAAGCAGGGGAGTTGTGGCAGGACCCGAGCAAACAGGGGAGCCCAAGAGAAGCAAAGGTGACCCTCAAATGGACCCACAGGCCGGAGGCACTGGAGTCACGAGAGGAGCTCCAGCCGCTCACCAAAAGATGCAGGCCACGATGGACATGATGAAGTGTGGCTGAAGATTCTAGTCACTAGAGGTGCTCGAGGTTGGGGCTACTTGGAGCCCAAAGGTCTTCTTGGAAAGAAGTCAACAAGCCTCTGCAACTGCAAGTTGACGCGGTGCACAGGGGTTTGGTTATTGCAACCCCCACGAGGGATACTGGCCTCAAACTTGGTGAGAGGGCAGGGCAGGCCTCAGGAGCTCTGGGAAACCACCATTTGTGTTGCAGAACCTTTCGGAGTCCGGAGGTGCTCAGGATCAGCAGGGGAGTGACTCCTTCACTCCAAGGGAGATTTCTTCAAGAGTCTTTCATGCTTCACAGTTAGACGAAGGGAAGATGGCCGCTGAGGTGGAGCCCCAAAATGGAGCTCCTGGATTGAGGATTACGAGTTCGTAATTTATCCTCCCGTAATCTGTCACAGTCTCTGCCATCCACACGACTTTTTGATGCGTGTATATCCCCCAATTAGCCCTCTTTGTTTTTGTACGGTTTTAGCGGGGCACACCTGCTTTGGAGCTTCGTGTTATGGCGGCAGTGCAGAGAAGACCTCATCGGAGGGCCTGGTTTGCTGAGGTGGCTCCAGTTGCTGTGTGCTGCTGTGGAGGTGATCCTCGGACGTCCTGGCGCGCTTGATGGTCGCTGTGATCAGAATACAGAGCTGACGAGGTCGCAGGGGTGATTCCGGCCTGCTGCTACTCGGACCGTGTTCAGACGTAGAAGTGAATCCGGGCAGGCCATTTCGACTGCTGAGCAGTGCTCCCCCTGGTTCACCGGGGTCGCACTGCATGAGGGATACCCCTGGGTGGAGCTTACAGCTGTGCTCCGGTACCTGGGGATCGGGCTTTGCGGCTGAAGCTGAGCGCTGCCTATCGGTGCACTGTGACCTGTGCGCCCTCTGGGTCTTCAGGGTTGCGCTGCAAGGGGCGGTGTTGAGGTGTGGGGGTGGCCCTCGTCTGTGCTCCACCGCTGTGCTGCGGACTGCTGGTAGATTGCACTCACCGGAGCTGTGAGGGCTACCCCTGGCATAGCCTGCGGCTGTGCTATGGTTCCTGGGATTGGCCTGAGACATGTGTGAAGCGTTGCCTTCCGGACACACTGCCTTTCGCTGGAACTTGCCTCACCTGAACCAGTATTTTTGTTTCATTGCTAGTCCTGAACGTGCTGCACGTTCTGGGTGGCTTTGGAAACCCTGATGTCCTGGGGCATTACGGGGGTCTACCAATGAGGTGGGGGCAATGCGCTTGATGTGCCTAACTCAGTCCGCCCCCCTCCGTGTGGCTGCAGTGAGATTGAGCTGGAGGGTGCGAGTGTTCCTCTTCCTACATGTTGTGCTAGAGCTTCTTTACTCTACAAGCGCCATTGCGACCCCTGGGTAAACCCCAGACCTTGGCTGTTTGTCTGCAGCAAGGCGCTCAAGGAGGAGCCCATCTGTTCTTGCTGGGTGACTTCTCCCCTTGCATGTGGATTATTGGTGTTACTTGCATTTCCTTGAGGATCACTTACTCTCATTTGCTTTCTCTACACTAGGCTAAGTTTCAATTCCTAATTGTTTGGGGCCAGAGAAACAAAGATAGGACTTGCCTGTTCTGTTCACGAGGTGGCCAGCTTGGTATAGTCTGGCTGCGATAAGCTATTATGTGCTCCAATTGGCAGGAACAGAGAATGAAAGGTAGGATTCCCTTCTGTGGATTGGGCTAGAGAAACAAAGATAGGACTTTCCTGTGCTACTCACGGTCCGGCCATCATGGAATAGCCTGGCTGCGACAAGATACAATGTTCTCCAATTGGCAGGATTAAAGAAAGAAAGGTAGGACTTCCACTCTGCTCTTCCTGGGGAACGGCCATCTTCAAGGTTTCTTTAAAGTTTCTGCTGCAACAAGTAACCAGGATAAGCTTTTACCTAGGAGTGCTATAATTCACAAGCCTCAGGTGTCATCTGTTCAACTAATAGTTTATCCTTTTGTTTCGCCCTGTCATTTTCGGATCCTTAAATGGAATATTACACACTTTAAATGTGGCTGTGGGTCAGTTTTTTTCCTCTCCCCTGTTGTCCTTACTCGCTTTTCTCATCATGGCTGCTACGAGCCTTTTGGACCACCTGACCTTGGTAGGCCTAAATGCGTTTAAGATTGTCTATCCCCAAACTCTCAAAGTAAGCAGCTAAGTCCTTTAAACAAAATCTACTCAAACGTTGTCCTGAAACGCTTATCTTTGATTCCTATTACTGCTCGTCAAAGGGTTTAGTGGTTACAGACATTATGTTCTACACATTCAGAAGAGCCCAGTGGAGAAGATTCCTAACTGCTACGTTTCGTACCAAACCCCTGTGCAAAACCCAGTACTCACGGCTGATCTGACCATTTCTCTCTATAATAATGGCAACATCCTTATTCAAGCCTCCGACCTAAACCGTAATCGCGTTGACATTATCTTTATGAAGATTAAAATCTCATTTAATAACTCAATATCCAATCTACATCTTATGAGTTTGCCCTCTACTGCAGAAGCTCCTGTTCCCTCCCTCCTTGCTTCCTCCCCGTCCCACTCCCCTTCACTCTCTATGCTCCGGTCTGATACTTCACCAGACAAGATGGATGAGGGTAATACTTTCAAACCCTACCCTGTCAGCCTGGATTAACCAATTCAAAGTGCCTGTAACAACAACTTTAGTGCTCCCACTACTCTGCACCTAATCTCCACCCAATTGACAGCCCCCGATGTGGTTGACGAATGTATTACTCACAAACCCTACCCTGTTAGCCCTGATTATGCTTCTTTAAGCGTCTGTAACACCAATCTTAGTGCTTCTCCTACTCTGTACTCAATGTCTTACCCCATTACATCTCATACTGACCCTCACCTTCCTATCTCCTCTCTTATTTCTTCCCCATCGCACAGGGGAAATTTTCCGTACCAGACACTTATACGCCTCCAGGATGCTCCCTTCAACCTCCCTCACCTTGTCCGGACGACATCTATGCTAATCCTACCACCTAGAGGTTTATATGAGGGAACTCTATCGGACGACGGTTTCCCCCTGCAATCTGGGTGATGGTGAGTTTTATCTTCCAACTCCATTCTACTTAAGGGACTCCATACATGTTATTGCTCCAGGCCTGTCACTGACTATGTTAGTCTCCCTTTCTTTGAAGAGAAAATGGCTGACCTCAAGCACAATCTCCTTACTGTCAGATATAACCTGCAGACCCTCCTACACTTATCCTTGAACATTGAGAATTTTTACAAACTTTATCCCTCCTGCGGGTTTGATCAACCTTCTCTTCCAACAAATGTTAAACACTGCGGAGAGGATAGGTCCGCTCTCACTATCCCACACTAGATCATTCGGCCTCTTCCTAACCACCCCTCCAGGCCCCTTAGGTTCATACCCCAGCTGTCGGATGATGACACGCATGCTCTTCTTCTTTCGTACAATGGCTCATCTCCGCAGACCCTGGTAGAGAACCTCGTGTTAACCTTAGATGTGTGAATAGTGATAACCTTCTTCAGAACACCACGTCTAGCCCACAAGCGGTCCTTACCTTTTCTCATATCAAGTTGATGCTTCTCAATTGCAGATCAGCTGTGAAACACTCTGCTGATATCTCTGAACTCATCATCTCTGAACAGTTGGACCTCATAATCCTTACCGAAAATTGGCACAAAGACTCCTCCTCCCCAATACTTGACATCTTAATCCCTCCTGATTATGACATTATCAGATGTGATAAACTGGCTAAAACGGGAGGGGGCATTGCCTGCATCCATCGCTTCAGCCTCACACAGGCTCCAAAGGTGCTGATGTCCTCCTGTGAGCACCTAATCACAGAAATCTGGAACAATGGCAAGATTGTTTGTGTGCTCTACACAGTATCTCATCCACCTGGTGACAATCTGCTCTTCATAGAGCAAATTATGGAGTCCATTTCCTCTTGCGCTGACCTTCACTCTGGCTATATCTTCCTCGGGGATTTTATTTATTTATTTATTTATTTATTTTTTTGAAACCTTTATTACAGAAGTCAAAAGAGTTACAGAAATGGGCCTACAACCTTCGGGCCGGCCGCTAGCAAACGATAAGAGCATAGAATACGAGTGGGAAACACACGCTGCAGCGTGAGAGAAATCACAGGAGTTGGAAAGAAAAAACATTGGCGGCCACACCGTCCGGACCCCCCAGATGGCGGTTCCATTTTTATATAAGAAATAACAAACAAATCCACAAGGCAGCAAAAAATCGAAGCAGCAGTATGCGCTCCCCCGGGGAGGACCCTACCGATACACAGGAAATGCAGGGGGGGACAGGCCAGAGCGGAGACAAAGTGGACTCCGTACCCGAAACCAAGGAGACAAGGAGACTAGGGAGACGGGGCCAGTGCCAGTTCAGGCGTCAGCGGCGGGGTACAAATTCCGCCACGGTAGGAGTTCCAGGGGCCCCACACTTTCACCCATTTCCCAGGCTTACCTCTCGCGACATACACCACTTTCTCCCGAAACATACACCAATCCATATTGTCCTTCCATGCCGAGATCGTTGGCGACCTCTGGGAGCCCCACAGTTGCGCTTTGTCACGCTTTGCCACCATATAGCCCAGAGTCACCCACCACGTCTGCGGCACTGAGTAATCAGTCGGCTCCCACACATTTAGCAGACACCTCCTCGCCTCAGGAAGCAGCGGCACATGTGTGACCGCCCGCAACACCGCATGCACACCACGCCAGAATGGCGCCACCTCCGGACATTCCCACAAAATATGGACGAAAGTCCCCAATGAACCACACCCACGCTTACACAATCCATCCACGGAATATCCCATACACAGCAAACCCGGCCCCGTAACATAGACCCTATGGAGTATTTTGAGCTGGACGAAGCGAAGGCGGGCCGGTATGGCCACCTCTTTCGGGGAGGCCACCGCAGACACCCAGTCCTCGTCGTCCAGCTCCAATCCATCGGCGACCCACGCCTCACGAAGGCTAGTCAACAGTCCCGAGCGATCATTGATGAGCTTTTTGTAAATCAAGGAAATCGTGCCATCCGGCACATGCCCATCTAGCACTCTATCTTCCAGAGGGGAGTACTCCGGGATGGAGGCAACATCCGGGAATACGGAGATCAGCGCGTGACGGACCTGTAGATATCGAAAGTACTCCCTGTCATGCAACTGGAATTCCGTCTGCAGCACATCGAATGTTTTGAATCCCCCCCTCGTCCAGAGATCGCCCACCCTGCTGATGCCTATCATGTCCCACTTCTCAAAGCCCTTCGAGGTCCACAGGGAGCCCAGCCGCTCAGAGGCATACAGTGGCGTCGCCCGGGTCAATCGATCCTTCCACCCCATCGCCAAGTTTGCCGCGTGCCACACCCGTACCATGACCCGCGTAGGGCCCGTCAGACGCGCGTCGAGCGATCGAGAATAAAGCGCCCGATTGTAGTCACCACCCGGCAGTAATAGTTTATCCATCTCAAAGGCCGGGTTTAAAGCAGGCCCGTAAAGGCCGTGGTTTATCGCGGCCAGCTGGGAGGCCCAGTAGTACCGTTTGATGTCTGGGAGGGCGACCCCCCCGTCATACCACGGGAGTGTCAGCTTCGCAAGGGCGATACGCGGCCTCCCATCCCAGAACAGTTGGCGCTGCAAACTCTCCACCTCGCGAAAGTAGCGCGCCGGGACAACATCCATCGTGTTCTGTAAAGCAGATAGGAAACGTGGCAGCGACATCATCTTAAACAATGCCGCACGGCCAAGCGACGAGAGCGGCAGGCGCCTCCAACGCGCCACGTCCTCCTTCAGGCGCTGGAGGGGGGGGGAGCAAATTTTGTCTATATCGGGCCTCAGCATCCAGGGTAATAAAGATACCCAGGTATTTAAATCCCTGCGAGGCGACCTGGATAGGGCAGCCCCGCGGTAGGATAGGAGTCTCCCCGGAGAGGACATACACACAGGATTTAGCCCAGTTGATGACTAGACCAGAATTACGGCCAAAGGAATGCAAAACATCCACTAATACAATCAGCGATTTACGCGGGGAAGCAAGGTATAAAAGGATATCATCTGCGTAAAGAGATACGCGATCCTCATACTCAGGGGTCCAACGGAGACCACGAATGGAAGGCTCCCACCGCAGCCACTCCGCCAGGGGTTCCAAGGCAAGCGCGAAGAGGAGCGGCGACAGCGGGCAGCCCTGCCGCGTACCCCTGCCCAGCTCAAACGGAGCCGACACTCTACCGTTCACCACCACCTGCGCCAGAGGTCCGGAGTATAACAGTTTCACCCAGCCAATGAATCCCGGGCCAAAACCAAACTTCGCCAGCATCGCCCAAATATACGGCCATTCAAGCGTGTCGAACGCCATAGTGGCGTCCAAGGACACCAAAATGGCTGGCTCTCGTATAAACGGGACCCGCGCGAGCACCCCGTGCAGACGCCGCAGATTAAGCGCGGTGTTGCGATGAGGGATAAAGCCGGACTGGTCCTGGTGAATCAGATCGCACACCACGCTAACCAGCCGATTAGCCAGCACCTTGGCGAGAATTTTGGGCTCCGCATTCAACAGAGAGATGGGCCTGTAGGACGTGACCCGATCCCGCGGCCTCCCCTCCTTATGAATAACCACGATAGTGGCCAGACGCTGGTCCAGCGGGAGGGAGCCCGCCGAACGGGCCGCGAGGAACATAGCGCGGAGATGTGGCGCCAGCGTATCCGGTCGCAGCTTGTACAATTCGATGGGAAGGCCCTTAGGACCCAGGGCCTTGCCGGAAGCGACCGAACGTATGGCGAGGGCAATCTCCTCAGATGTAGGGGCGGCATCCAACGACACTTTATCCTCTTCCGAAAGGGAAGGCAGCGCAATGTCTTTAAGCAGGTCATGGGAATCCTCTTCCGAACGGGAAGATACCGGGGAATACACCCCACGGAAATATTCTGCGAAGCAATCAACAATTTCACCCGGATCCGTGACACACACACCATCCAATTTCTCAATCAACGGGACAACTCGACTCGCTCTCTCCTTTTTATCCAGCCACGTAATCAATTTACCAGCCTTATCACCCACATCATACAGTCGCCCTTGTTGCTCTCTACTCAGGCCCCTGGCTGCCTCCGTGACTAGGGCCTTGTAGTCCGCCTGTTTGAGTCGGAGAACATGCAGTTTATCATCCGTTACCCCACATTCCAGATCACCCTCCAATTCAGTTATCTCAGTTTCAATACGGGTCACCTCCTCCCGCCCGCGCCTCCGGGAATGGGAAATGAGGGACAGGGCCTCCCCCCCCGGATTACCGTCTTAAACGCCTCCCACAGAGAGACCGCAGACAATACAGACCCCACATTATCTTCAAAATACCGCTCCAGAGATTTAACCAAATCTGCGCGAATTGTGGGGTCACGCAGATACCAGGGATTGACCGGGACCACCCTCCCCTCCCCTCCCCCCTCGGGACAATGTCGAAATGCAGAAGGAGCGGGGAGTGGTCCGAAATACCCCGCGCCAAATGTCGTACCTCCCCAACCCTCCCCGCCTGTGCCGCTGGCATCAGAACATAATCAAGCCTTGAAAGACTGCCATGAGCCCCGCAATGAAAGGTGTACTGTATCTGCGTAGGGTGTTTCAGCCGCCAACAATCCACCAGCCCCAATGTATCCAAGAGGCCGGACAGCCACGCTTGGGCACGGGGGAGATCCCTAGGAGGGTGACGGTCCTCAGTACCGGAAACTACAGCGTTAAAATCTCCCCCAACCACTAGAATCCCCTCCGGAAGGCCAAGGAGGAGGCGTCCCAGATCAGCGAAAGTAGTTGTTTGCAACCCTGGCGGTACATAAACAGAAACTAAAACAATCACTCTACCCTCCAATCTACCCACCAGAGCCGTGTATCGTCCCCTGTCATCGTGGAACACCTCATCCATCTCAAACGGGAGCGAAGTTTTAACCATAATTCCCACACCCCTCGAACCAGAGGTGAAGCCCGAGTGGGCTATAAGGCGATAGCCCCGTCTATTCATAGCACGAAAGGAGTTTCCAATGAGGTGCGTTTCCTGCAGAAATACTATATCGGGAGAAATACGTTTTAAAAACTGCAGGACCACACCCCGTTTTATCCTGTCCCCCAGTCCATTGACATTCCAGGACAAAAGACTCAGTCCCCTACCCCCCATCATAGCCGAAATCGAGCCATCTCCCCCCAGGGAGCACTGTAGAAGTAGCACAACAATACATCTGCCTTGTGGTACAAATAAACAATACCCAACCCCAACCCAACAGCCCCAACAAAACTCCCCCCTCCCTGCACCCCTGCATGAGCCCAAACAGCCCCCCCAACTTGCAGTGTGCCTGTCGCCCCAATGTAAATGGAACTACTAAGACCCCCTAGAGGAGGAGGGAGAACCCCCTCGAGACCCAGCACAACCTCCCATGGAGGGGAAACAAGGCACAATAGGCAAAAGACCCTAAGCATGGCCAAAAGTGGCATCACCCAGGTTGAGCCACGGTGTCAGTACCTCAGACCCGGTCCGGTGAGCGCTCACCTCCCGTCGCCCCCCCCCCCATCCCGACCATGTCCCCCAGACAAAGTGTCCAGCCAGTCCCCGGCCATGTCAGGACGGTCAAAGAAGTGAGTGCGACCATCCGCCTCCACCCGCAGCCTGGCCGGGAAGAGCATGGCATATTTTAGGTTCATGTCCCGAAGCCGCCGCTTGACACCCAGGAAACTCAATCTCTGCTTCTGGACCGCCTGCGTGAAGTCAGGATAAAAGTTCACCTCCATGTTTTCCAGCTTAATCGGCCCTTGCAGTCTGGAAGCTTGCAGAATCGCATCCCTGTCCCGAAAGTTAAAAATACGGGCAACAAGAGGCCGTGGAGGGGCCCCGACCCTCGGCCCGCCCCCGGGAACCCCATGGGCCCCCTCCACCGCAAAGAATCCACTCAGCCCCCTAGGCTGGAGATGGGCAGAGACCAGGTCCTCCACAAAGAGATCCGCCGTCGACTCCTCCCGTCCCTCGGGCACTCCAACAATGCGGATACCATTCCTCTGGGCCCTGCTCTCGGAGTCCTCCAGGCGCCGATCCAGGAGCGCACTTGCCTGACGGAGCCGATGCACCTCCGTCTGAAGGGCCGCTACCTCAGTCGTGAGGCCCGACGCGGTGTGGGCCAAAGAGTCGACCCGGTCATTTGTCTTAGAGAGATCGGCTCTAACAAGGTTGACGTCGATGAGGACCGCGTCGAGTTTATGTGCCAAGGTGTCGAATTGCTGGCCCACTGAGGTCTTCATCTCAGCAATGGCGCCCATAACATCCTGCAAAGTCCGATCCGCAGGCAAATCCGGGGCATCCGAGGGGCACTCGGAGGACTTGTGCGATCCGCCGGGAGACCCCTTCGGGAGGGTGTAGCGGTCCATAATGTTGGCCTGATGCGCGGTGCCACGCCGGGTAGACTTGGCCTTCAACCGATCCCCTTCCTGCTTCGTGGCCATCGTCGTGTGGCTCGCGACCTCACCAGGTACGCAGTGGAGAGCAAGCAATCAATCAAGGCCGAGAGCCCCGGGGGTCACCCCAGGACGGCAGAGCGGGCCGCCGCAGGCAGGCAGGCAGGGTCTCCCAGCGAGGCCACCCCAATACAAAGAAACGCCGTAATCCCACTTGCGATGACGGCAAGGGGAGTCAAAAGCGAAAGTGAAAGTGCGGGGTGCGCGACTCGCCAGGCCCAGCCCGCCGTTGTTGTTCACTTCGCCACTGGGTTACCCCCAAACTCGAATCCGGGGTCAGGAGGGAAGTAGGCCGCAAACTTCAGTCGGTGCTCACCCCGGCACCCGGGGTCCGATTCAAAAACGGAAAACGGGTACCACCTCGGCTCATGCTCACCGACACAGTCCCCTCAACCAATGCAGGATGAAGACAGGATAAACGTAGGAGGTTGCGGAGGTCCTCGGGAGCCTCGCACCTACGCGGCCATCTTGGTTGCGCGCTAGGCTCCTCCCCTCCTCGGGGATTCTAACGTTCACTCGAACGACACAAATGATCCCCTGGTATGCTCTGTTAAGCTTTCCTCTCCAACCTAAACCTCATCCAGGCATGCAATTGTCCCACCCACAAAAAAGGCGCCACCCTGGACCATATCATAGCTAGAGACAACATTATACTTCTTGATGACATTATACCCTGTGACTGGTCGGATCATCACCAAATCTCCTTTCACATTTTGGAAAAAGTCCTGCTCAGACATGGTCAACTGCTTAAAACCAAACCGCTGGTTTGCAATCTGAGAGACATCAACTTCAATAATCTAACTAGCATTTGCAAGAATTTGCTTCGGCCACCCCCTAACATGTCTAACTTGGATGACCTAACGGATCACTACATCAATTCCATGTCAAGTATAGTTGACTCTATCGCTCCCATGCAACTCAAAAGGATTCAGATCAAACAATCCAAACTCTGGTTTAATGATCACTAAATGAAGGACGTCACAAACTTAGGCTTTCTGAGAGACTATGGAGAAACTCTCCCTCCACTACAAACTTCAAACAGTGAAGGGGGATGAGAAGCGCATACAACTAACACATTTGCAGTGCGAAATCAGATCACTTCAGGACCCAGCTGGACAGCACTAAAAATAGACCCAAGAAAGTGTTTGAAATCATCAAACAAAAAGCCACTCATACCACAAACCATATTTCGGCACCCATGACCTCCTACCCCAGTGAGGAAGATTTCTCAGCTCACTTCTCGGAAAGGTCAAGGAAAATTGAACTTGAACTGCAATCTGCAGCACCGAATCAGCGGTCCTTGAGTTCCCCTGCATTGGGTGTACCTAAGGCAGAGATTGCTTTTTCACACCCCAAGGTCGTCTCTCCTAAAAACAACGCTTCTTGGAATTCTTTCCTGCTCCCAGATGATGCAGAGCTGGCACTCTCCCTGGCGTCTCTAAAAACCCTCTAACCACTTCAACGATCTTCTTTCTGCTAAACTTCTCAAAGATCTCAATTCAGTCATTCTTCCACTCTGGGCCCGGATTATTCGAGAATCTCTCGTACAGGGGAGGATTCCTGACTGCCTCAAGATGGAGTAAGTCACTACCATCCCTAAGAAGCCTAATGCTGACTTAGTGGATCCCACTTATTTCTGTCCGATCACTAGCATCATGACTTTAGCGAAATTACTTGAGAAATGCGTCCACACACAGCCCTGCAACCACATTGAGAAATTTCAGCTCCTTGGCCTTTACCAGTCTGGTTTCAGAGCAGGGCACAGTACAGAAACCACACTAACCCACATAGTTGATGACGCCTTGAGATCCCTTGATCAAAATGTCCCTTGTCTTCTGATCCTTCTTGACTTGTCTTCAGCATTCGACACTATTAAACATAAAAACCTGATTGCTATTCTTCAACACAGGATGGGGTTATCGGGTCCTGTCTTAAATTGGTTTGCTTCTTTCTTGCATAACCTTACCCACAGAATCAAAGTTAACCAATCACTTGCTGCCAGTACCCCGGTCACGATTGGAGTACCTCAAGGTTCTGCACTGTCTCCCACACTCTTCAACCTTTTCATGGAACCTCTTTCCAATATTCTGAATGACTCCAACATTCAATGCCATATGTATGCTGATGACATGCAAGTATATTTGGAGATTTCCTCTCCTGATGACATAAAAACTCTAAATGATGCACTTTGGAAAACACAACAGTGGTTAACACATAATCATCTGTTTTTAAACACCCTCAAAACAGAATTCCTTCTGATTTACCCCCGCAACCACTCGGCTCCTACCCAAGACTGGATCAAACAACTCTCTGCTAGATCTTTAGGCATCACCCTGGACAAATACCTAAACATGCAAGCTCACATTAGTGCCACTATTAGGGGTGCCAATCATCAGCTCAACACCCTGAGGAAAGTCAAGCTATTCTTGTCTCCTGAGGACATCCAGTCAGCAGTCCAATCCCTAGTTATCTCACACTTAGAATATGGTTTGGTGGCCCTAGCCAACTTCTTCAGGGCCCAGACCACAGCAAATGCCTCCCTCTCTATAGCTGACCCACGTTTCTCTCTGGGAATCAACGTTCTGCTGATAAAAGGTACCGGTTGATCCTGGCCCTCTGCATTAAGTTGTGACAACGCAGTCCCTACCCCCAACTAAGATGCATCTGTTTGGACAATGAATGTTTTAGAGTAGTCAGGACTTTGTGGAATGGGAGCAGTGCACATGGCCTGCTTAAGGTCAACAAATGCCTCCTGACAGCTAACCGTCCACTGAACTTTCTAGGGCATTTTCTTAGATGTAAGATCATTCAAGGGAGTCACTATGGACCCATATCCTTTGACAAATCTTCTGTAGTACCCGGTCAGGCCCAAGAAAGCTCTGACCTGAATCTGGGTAGTTGGAGCAATCCATTCCATTATGGTCTGGATTTTGCTCTGTAGTGGTTGAACTTGGCCCCCACCTACTAGGTGGCCCAAGTATACAACCTTACTCTGCCCTATCTGGCACTTAGTAGCCTTGATAGTGAGGCCTGCTTTCTGCAGAGCCTCCAAAACATTCTTTAGGTGGACCAGGTGATCCTCCCAGGTGGAGCTAAAGACAGCTATATCAACCAGATATGCTGCACTATAGGCTTCCAGGCCTGTGAGAACTTTATTCACCAACCTTTGGAATGTGGCAGGTGCATTCTTCAAGCCAAAGGGCATTACAATAAATTGATAATGTCCACTAGGGGTTGGGAATGCTGTTTTTGGTTTGGCATCCTCAGCTAGTCTGATCTGCCAATAGCCAGCAGTAAGGTCAAATGTACTTAAGAACTTGGCTGAGGCCAAAGTGTCAATAATCTCATCTATCCTAGGAATTGGGTGAGCATCAGTCCTAGTGACTGCATTGAGCCCCCTGTAGTCTACACAAAACCTTTGGGTACTAGGACCACTGGGTAGCCCAAGGGCTATCTGAGGGCTCAATCACTCCTAACTTCTGCATCTTTTGGACCTCTGTCCGGATGCAATCTCTGACATGGTCAGGCTACATGTAAATGTTATTCTTGACAGGTAGACTCTCACCTATGCCCACATCATGGGTACATCAGGTGGTTTGACTTGGAGTAAGAGAGAACATATGCCTGAATTGATTGAGGACCTTCCTGCAAACAATCTGCTGCTGATCAGGGAGGCTGCCTGCCAAGGCCGCTCCATTAACTAATCCATCACCAGGGTTTTGTGATAGGAGATCAGGGAGAGGGTCACTCTCTTCCTCCTGTCCCTCATCAATCAGTTGCCATGAGAAAGCCCATGTCAGCCATGTCAACAAAGGGTTTTAGCCTGTTCACATGAAATATCATATGGGGACTTCTGGGAGTGCCAAGGTCCACCAAATAGGTGACCTTACCCTTTTGTTCAAGCATGGCATGAGGTCTACTCCATTTGTCCTGGAGAACTGCTGGGGCCACAGGATCCAACACCCACACCTTCTGACCTGGCTGATAAATAGTCAGGACAGCCTTTTGGTCATGCCATGCTTTTTGGAGTTCTTGGCTTGCCTCAAGGTTTTTGCTGGCCTACTTCATGTACTCAGCCATGCGGGGGAGCAGTCAAAGGAAATAGTCAAAGGAAATAGTCCACTATGTCCTGTTTGGACAAGAGACCCTATAACTGGAGGCCAAACAGAAGTTCTAAAGGGCTGTAGCCAACCCCCTTCTGAGGCACTTATCTGTAGGCAAAGAGAAGGCAGGACAGAAGGACATCCCATTTTCACTTAAGCTTTTCTGGGAGGCCCACGATCATACCCTTTATGATTTTGTTGAATCTTTCAACCAATCCATTGCATTGAGGATGGTAGGGTGTGGTGAATTTGTAATTCACTCCACACTCTTTCCACATTGCAGTTTTGTAACTTGACATGAAATGTGTACCTCTGTCAGTTGCGACCTCCTTAGGGAAGCCCACTCTGGGAAACATATCCTAGGAGGGTCCTTGCCACCACAGGGGCTGTGGTGGTCCTAAGGGGAATAGCTTCTGGGTATATAGTGGCATGGTCCACCACCACTAGAATATAACTGTGCCCAGATGCAGTTGGAGGGTTCATGGGACCAATAATATCAATCCCAACCCTCTCAAAGGGAACCCCAACCACTGGAAGTGGAATCAAGGGGGCCTGTAGCTATCACCCATAACACAAGGCTTCGTTACACACCCATGCCAGGTTTTCGCCACTTTCATAGTTTGTGCCCCAAAGACTACGATTCCCAGCAGGCCATGGGGCGCATCTCCACGCCTGCAATACATAAGCTCCGCCGCCAGGAGGGTAAGGTGCTTGACAACAAGAAGCATATCAGGATTGTAATGGCGGATGGTGCTCCCCGTCGGAATTCAGCTAGAAGCATTGCCGCATATAGTCCAGTGTCGGGCCGTGTCCCGTCTCCTTAGGTGGAGAGGTGTGGCTCACTAGTTAGAGGCGGCAGACCCGTAAGCAGAGAATCGGCCAGGGACCAGGGTTCAATTCCCGACGCGGCAGGGTCCTGGACCAGGGTCAAAACGGACTCGATAATTCTCGCCTCGGTACCTACTCTAACCAGGAACACACTCGGCAACTCTGGGCATTAAGCTTGCCTCATCTCTACAACGGCCCCCCACAGATGCCAGGGATGCCTGGTTTCACCTTGGAGATACCCAGAAAGGGACCATCTCACAGGGATAGCCAGGACGGGTTCCCCAGTGGTCTACAGCGCCGGGACGCCCCGTTGCTGGGGTAGCTGTGCGCTTTACAAGTCTCCAACATTTACATTTACATTTAGAGATCCTCGAGGAAGAAGTATCCGAGTCCCATCTCCTCACAGGAAGCGTGAGCGAACCTTCGAAAACCGGAGTCAGGTACCGCGGAGAATTGCTCCGTAACATTTTCCCCTGCTTCTCCGAGTTCCTTCCCCGTGTTTGCAGCGTTCTGTGGCTTTACGTGCCTTCCGTGTACAAACATTGAGTGCAGGAGGAACGAGAAGTCCCGTTCGTATTTCCCCGTGTGCGCTGTGATAGAGTGCATATTTCGAGACTGTTATTTCATTTCCTAGAGTTAGAAAGGGCCAGATAGAATCATTTAGTATTCACGCGCATACTAGCAGCAAGACTTTGGACCGAAGTTTGTTTTATGAGGAGTTTGGCATGAAGTGGTTTCTATCCGGCTGCCATTGTACTCCGTTCTAAATACCCTTGTGTTGGTTCTTTATCTCCACGATTTCATTTGTTCTGTTTTCCCTTCCTGTGCAGTTTGTCTTGACCCGGGACTGAGTGAGACTACATCACTGTCCCCGCTCGACGAACAAAGGCTATTCAGGAATCCTTGCGGTGTCAAGGACCGTCGCCATTTCGGCTCAGCCAGAAACAAGCATAGGATTGCACCCCTTCCTTAAGTTTCCCCTTCCCTGCATCCCCCAGATAGCGTCTCTCGCAGGAGGGTTTTCTATTCCTCTGTTGGGGGCGCTGTTCAAGGGAGTCAGGGAACAATTCATCGTCCCTGCTGGAGCCCTGGAAATAAGGTTAGTGGCGTTATCTGTAATACCGTGTGCTGCTGACAACCTGACAATCCTGACAGTTTGTCAAGCCCACGAAAAGACGCACAGCCCGGACGATGGATACCAATACGGTATTGGCTTCCTTTTGGAGAGTCTGACGGCTCTGCAGCAGGAGGTGCAAACCTCCAGAGTAGAGGTACAGACCTCCAGAGCAGAGAATTACGATTTGCATAAAGAAGTAAGCTCGTTAAGAAGGGAAGTAGCGGGTATTTCACGTAGAGGCCCGGGGGAGGGTTCATACATCCGACCCGCTACTCTGCCCCCTCCTGTATCGTCTATACACACTCCCAACCCTGGCAGTTCAGGAGGGGGTTTTTTTACCCCAAATCTGCATCCACCCTCCACGTCGGATACGGTGCCTACAGTACATATAGTGCAAAACACTAGTATCCCCTTGGCACCACCAGAAAGGTTTTATGGGGATCCGAAGAAGTTCGACACCTTCTTGAATCAATGTCGACTTCATTTCCTCTGTAAACCCGCCGTGTTCCAGGACGAGGAATCGAAGACGGCCTTTATGATGTCGTACATGGGCGGAAACGCCGCCAGTTGGACTATTCCTCATATGGAAAGAAACGATCCGATCCTCCATGACTTCCAAGGCTTTTGCCAAGAATTAAGGAAACTGTTTGATCGGAAGAATCATATGATGACCTTGGACCGCGAACTACTCACCTTACGGCAAGGATCTCAAGATCTCCTCTCCTACATCACATCATTTAATCGGTTGGTGGTCGAAACGGAATGGCCCCCGGAGAAAAGAATCACTCTGTTTTACCAGGGGTTGAGAGGGGAACTGAAGGACGTCCTCGCTCAGGTAGTCCAACTGCCTCCAACCTGCGAAGAGCTCATCGACCTGACAGTGCAGTTAGATCATCGCTTGCTGGAACGCAAAGGGGACAAGACCAAGAGTGAAGCAAGAGCACCTTATCTACGTTCGAGAGCAGTTCTGGACGACCAGTCCAAAGCCCTGGAGGGACCCGAGCCAATGCAGTTGGGAGGAATTCGAGGCCCTCTATCCCAGGAAGAGAGAGACAAACGGAGGAGATTAAAACTATGCCTCTATTGCGGTAAAGGGGGCCACTTCATAAGGGAATGCCGAGCCCGAACCACAGGAGACAGCAGAAACACTAGTCCGCGAGGGCTATCTGCTTCCCGACGAGAAGAGCCGACGGAAAACTGAGGAGCCCAAGTCAGGATGAGGTCTCTGGCTTGAGCAGGTCACCTAACATGATCTCGTCGGTGTTAGCTAACACACAACAATCCGCCGTGGCACACCTCCATATAGCCGTGGCTTTATGGATTTCCGCCTCAGACAAAGTTCAAGTGGACGCTTTGCTGGACTCAGGAGCCACAGGTAATTACATCGACCAGGAATACGCACTCAGAATGGGAATCCCATGTGTAAAGAAGGACTTCCCAGAACTGGTGAAATCTGTGGACGGAACGCCGCTTTCTTCAGGTATGGTACGATTCCGTACCCCGATCCTTCGCATGGCCATAGGTGCGGACCACTATGAAGACATTCACTTTGATTTGATAGACGCACCACAGTTCGGGTTGATTTTAGGAATGCCTTGGCTGACCTTGCATGATCCTGTAATCAGTTGGACCGCTCGAACGATCGCCATGTCATCAATGTACTGCCAAGAAAATTGCAAACCAGTTGACGTTTGTCCTACAGACTACGAGAGTACACCAGCGACATACCTTGCCACCGCCTGCACTCCAGAGAAATACTGTTGTTCTACGATTCTCCCAGACGAGTATCGGGTGTACCATGCTCTGTTCAACAAACAACAAGCAACACGGTTGCCACCCCATCGACCCTATGATTGTCGTATCGATCTGATACCAGGAGCGGCCATTCCTTGCAGCCGAGTGTACGCTTTAACGGAACCCGAAACACAGTATTTGAAGACCTATCTAGACGATAATCTGGCCTCTGGGTTCATCAGGCATTCCTCGTCTCCCGCATCCTCTCCACTTTTTTTTATACCGAAGAAGGATTGCGAGGAGTTGCGAACGTGCATTGACTACCGTGCACTCAACAGGGTGACTATTAAGAATCGCTACCCCCTGCCCTTAATCCCGGTGCTTCTGGATCAATTAAAGGGGGCACGATATTTCACGAAGCTCGACCTCAGAGGAGCCTATCACCTCGTGAGGGTTCAGAAGGGGGATGAGTGGAAGACGGCCTTCAGAACCAAGTTTGGGCTCTATGAGTATCAGGTGATGCCCTTTGGGCTCTGCAACGCCCCCGCGGCTTTTCAGTTTTTTATGGACGAGGTGTTGCGAGGGTATTTAGACACGTTTTGCGTTGTCTACATCGATGACATTTTAATCTACTCCTCTACCCTCACGGAACACATCACTCAAGTGAAAAAGGTGTTGGAGAGACTTCAGCAACATTCCTTGTATGCCAAACTGGAGAAATGTCTCTTTCACGTTACGGAAGTGGCATTTTTAGGTTATATCATCTCCCCTCAGGGGTTTCGCATGGATCCAAGAAAGGTGGAAGCGATCACCCAATGGCAAACCCCTCAGAACGTAAAAGCAGTGCAGAGTTTTCTCGGTTTCGCCAATTTTTATCGGCGATTCATAAAGGATTTCTCTGCAGTGATTCAACCCATCTCCAGCCTACTAAGAAAGAAGGTTCCGTTTGTTTGGGGGAAAGAGGCAGCACACTCATTTCAAATACTGAAGAGCAAATTCACGCAGGCCCTCGTCTTGCGCCATCCGGATCCACAACTTCCTTTTATTCTGGAAACAGACGCGTCCCAATATGCCTTAGGAGGTGTACTCTCCCAGCGACACCCCGAAAGCGGCCAACTTCACCCAGTGGCATTCTACTCCAAAAAACTCTCTCCCAGTGAGATCAATTACACCATCTCCGACAAAGAACTGCTAGCGATCAAAAGAGCATGTGAAGAATGGAGACATTATCTACTGGGTGCCCTTCACACCATTGAGATTTACACTGATCACAGGAATTTATTGTTTTTAAAAACGGCAAAGGCCTTGACCCCTCGTCAACTGAGGTGGACCCTGTTCTTTTCGGACTATGATTTTGTGATCAAATACCGACCGGGACCTCAGAACGGGAAGGCGGATGCGCTCTCCCGTATCGGGGAATCAGAAGACACAATGGCTCACGACCCGATGCTACAACCGCTCATACTCACCGAAGTCGAAAATCCTCAACGATCCCTGGCACTGCTAACTTCCCCGGATTTCCTTGAGGACGTGAAAATCTCCTTGACGGATGTAGACATCCCTGCTTGGATCCAGGAGGAACCGGAACACAGATCGGAAAGGGATGAATTGGTCTATCACTACCATGCTTTATACATCCCTCACAAGACACAACAACGTCAAGTATTGGAATGGGCGCATGATTCAGTACTGGGAGGGCATCAAGGGATCTACAAAACCATTGCCTGTGTGGAACGCTCCTTTTGGTGGAAGGGGTTACGCCAGGATGTCAAAGACTATGTCAAGAATTGTGTGGTGTGTGTACAGGGAAAAGCTACCCACAACAAACCAACGGGATTACTCCGTCCCTTGTTGATTCCCCCGTCTCCCTGGCACACCCTCTCCATGGACTTCATTGTTGAAATGCCCCCCAGTGAAGGGAAAACAGTAATCCTGGTGGTAGTCGATCATCTTACCAAGATGGGTCATTTCATCGCCCTCAAGGGGTTACCCACGTCATCTGAACTGGCGTTGATATTTCTCCAACAGGTGGTCAGAGCACACGGACTTCCAAATGTGCTTATAACTGATAGGGGAACACAGTTTACCTCTCGCTTTTGGAAATCCCTCTGCAAGATATTGAATATGGAAGCACGACTGTCCTCTAGTTACCATCCCCAAACTGATGGCAAAACAGAACGCCTAAACCAGACATTAGAGCAATATCTCCGCTGTTTTACCATGCAAAACACCTTACATTGGCCCACGTTGTTATGGTTGGCAGAGTTCGCCTACAATAACGCAACACATTCCACATTGGGTTGTTCTCCTTTTTTTTGTGTTTATGGTCATCACCCCAATATGCTCCCTTTTGAATGGCCAGCTCAGTCCCCGGTACCCAGCATACACGAACACCATGCACATCTCCGAGCGATCTTGCTAGAAGCCAAACAGAACCTAGCCAGTGCTCAGGAGGCCCAAAAAACCCAAGCCGATAAGAAAAGGTCCAAGGAACCCGAGTACCAAGTGGGGGACAAGGTTTGGCTTTCAACAAAGAACTTACACTGAAGGGGTATAAATAAACTCAAACCCAAATACATAGGGCCGTATGGTATTGAGGAATGTATCAACCCTGTAGCCATGCGATTGTCTCTACCTCACTCATGGAAAATCCATCCGGTTTTCCATGTGTCCCTTCTTCAACCCTGCTTACCCGGTATGAGGTTACCCCGGAAGCCAGTACCCGTCGATATCGATGGGCAGGAGGAATACGAGGTAGAGGAGGTCCTAGATTCCCGTTTGGTACGCGGGCGAATACACTACCTGGTGGACTGGAAAGGCTATGGGGTGGAGGATAGGACTTGGGAACCGGAAGACAATTTGCATTGCCCCGAATTGCTTAAGCGCTTTCATGAGGCTTATCCGGGCAAACCGGGCCGACCGCCGAGTCGTCGGTCCTTGAGAAGGGGTACTGTAGCGATCACCCATAACACAAGGCTTCGTTACACACCCATGCCAGGTTTTCGCCACTTTCATAGTTTGTGCCCCAAAGACTACGATTCCCAGCAGGCCATGGGGCGCATCTCCACGCCTGCAATACATAAGCTCCGCCGCCAGGAGGGTAAGGTGCTTGACAACAAGAAGCATATCAGGATTGTAATGGCGGATGGTGCTCCCCGTCGGAATTCAGCTAGAAGCATTGCCGCATATAGTCCAGTGTCGGGCCGTGTCCCGTCTCCTTAGAGATCCTCGAGGAAGAAGTATCCGAGTCCCATCTCCTCACAGGAACCGTGAGCGAACCTTCGAAAACCGGAGTCAGGTACCGCGGAGAATTGCTCCGTAACATTTTCCCCTGCTTCTCCGAGTTCCTTCCCCGTGTTTGCAGCATTCTGTGGTTTTACGTGCCTTCCGTGTACAAACATTGAGTGCAGGAGGAACGAGAAGTCCCGTTCGTATTTCCCCGTGTGCGCTGTGATAGAGTGCATATTTCGAGACTGTTATTTCATTTCCTAGAGTTAGAAAGGGCCAGATAGAATCATTTAGTATTCACGCGCATACTAGCAGCAAGACTTTGGACCGAAGTTTGTTTTATGAGGAGTTTGGCATGAAGTGGTTTCTATCCGGCTGCCATTGTACTCCGTTCTAAATACCCTTGTGTTGGTTCTTTATCTCCACGATTTCATTTGTTCTGTTTTCCCTTCCTGTGCAGTTTGTCTTGACCCGGGACTGAGTGAGACTACATCACTGTCCCCGCTCGACGAACAAAGGCTATTCAGGAATCCTTGCGGTGTCAAGGACCGTCGCCATTTCGGCTCAGCCAGAAACAAGCATAGGATTGCACCCCTTCCTTAAGTTTCCCCTTCCCTGCATCCCCCAGATAGCGTCTCTCGCAGGAGGGTTTTCTATTCCTCTGTTGGGGGCGCTGTTCAAGGGAGTCAGGGAACAATTCATCGTCCCTGCTGGAGCCCTGGAAATAAGGTTAGTGGCGTTATCTGTAATACCGTGTGCTGCTGACAACCTGACAATCCTGACAGGGCCTTTGTGATGCCACCTGACTTGCCACTGGCTTGGCAGGTGGCAGAGGAGCGACAAAACTCCTTTGTGTCCTCGGACATATGGGACCAGTGAAAGTGAGGGACAAGCCTGTCTCAAGCCTTACTTTGCCCTAAGTGGCCTGAAAGGTAATATCATGTGCAAGGGTGAGTAGGAAGCCTTCAAACGCCTGGGGTATAACTAACCTCCTGGTGGCACCAGGCGTGGGGTATCTACCCTCTGAGTATAGAAGCCCTTCGTCCCAGTAGATCCTATGGGACCCACTGACATTCCGAGTAGCCTCAGCAGTAGCTTGCTGTCTGAGGGGTTCAAGAAAGGGACAGGTCTGCTGCTCCAAACTCAAATCTGATCTGGAAGGGACCCCTACCCCCAAGAACTGAGCCTGATTAGGTTCCAGTTCATCTGTGGCAGTTCCTTCACAGAGGCTCAGATCATCTCCCTCAATAGACTGATCTTCACTCTGAGTCTGGGGGAAGGCCCAGCCTTACCCTTTCTGCTCCTCTTCTTGGAAGGCACCTGGTTCATTGTTCGTTCCAGGATCCAGGACCTGTTCAGTGGAAAGCTGCTTTGCTTGTGACCTGGTCACAGCAAACACACTTGCAGGGATGCCAAACATTTCTGCATGAGTCCTGAACTCTACCTCAGCCCAGGCTGAAGTTTCCAAATCATTGCCCAACAAGCAATCTGCAGGTAGGTCTGAAGATACCACAACCTTTTCAGGCCCAGTTACCCCTCCCGAGCTGAAGTTAACAACTTCCAAGGAATGGTCAGCCCTGACATTGTTAGCATTGGTCACATGGTAACTTTATCCAAGTATGATTAGGTCAGGAGACACAAGTTTCTCTGCCACCATAGTGACACTGGCCCGTGTCCCTGTAGGCCATAGCCTCATTTCCATTAATCAAAGGCTGTTGTCTGAACTTGCCCAGATTACTGGGACTGACAAGTAAGGTGGCAAGATCTATGCCACCATCACAGACCACCACAGTCTGAGCTGGAGTTCTGACTAAGTCAGAACCCATCTCATAACCCAAGGTTAACCCTACTAATCTCTTGTCCCCTGTACTGCCATTTGTACCTGTGCTAGGGGGCGCAGTTGCCTTAGGGGCAGTAGTAGTAGGAGTGTTCTCCTTGGCTTTTGGACACTCAGCATATTTTGTCCAATGGGGTTTCACCTTACAAAAGTAACACCAAGGTTTCTTCTTGCCTTTCTTGGATGTTTGTGACCCCCCCCCCCCCATGCAGATTTTTGGGACCCTTGAGAAGGCTCTTTCTTGTCTTTGCCCTTGTCCCCACCCTTATCCTGGTATTTTGAAGAATCCTGTTTCTTCTGGTCACCACTATTGTTCTGGTTTTTCTGCTTCACCCTGGTTCTGACCCATTTATCTGCCTTCTATCTCAATTCTTGGGGAGAAGTCAGATCTGAGTCCACCAGGTACAGATGCAAACGCTGGTTCTGACAATTATTATGGATCTGTTCCCTCAAAATCAAATTATACAATCCTTAGTAGTCATGCACGTTGCTGTCTTGCAACCAACCTTCCATATCCTTGATAGCACTATCCACAAAGTCTACCCAGTCCTGGGTCTGTGCTTTCTAGGTGTCTCTGAACTTAATCCTGTATTGCTCAGTGGTTAAGCCAACCCCATCAATGGGAGCACTTTTCAAAACTGAGTAATTATCAGAATCCTCTTCTCTAACAGTGAGGAGCTTATCTCTACCTTTTTCAGCAAGGGAGAGTCACAAGATAGCTGCCCACTGCTCTTGAGGGACCCTCTGAACTTTACAGGCCCACTCTAAAGCAGTTATCCCTTTGTGGATGTCACCCCCAACATGGTAGGGAGGGACAATCTTGTTCATTGGATTCTGCAGAGGAGGAGCTAGACCTCCTTTGTCTAATCTGCCCCTTCCCAGGATGATCAAAGGGGGCCTCCTCATGGCCACTTGTGTTCTCCTCTGGGAGGTCTGAATTGTCCAGGTGGGAGTCATCAGGCTCCACCTGGTCAGGGTTAGATTCTAGGTCTATGAGCGGCTCCCCTCCTGGCCTATCTTCATGGCCTTCCCCACCCACTCTTTCCTTTCATCTGACCCAGTGGTTTTACTAGGTCATCTAACAGTAACACCTCTGGGAAGCGTTGAGTGTTGGCTCCTTTCCCTGTCTTCCACTTTCTAGAAGCACACAGTGCTTTCAGTTATTGGAACAAAAGTTTACTGTATCTAGTAGTCAGAGAGCCACTGGCATCTCCTTTGGAAGACATACTAAGTGCGGTATTGTGTTGCACCTACCTAACCTAGTGGGAACTGAACTCTGAGGTTGGAGAAAGGGTGTGCTGTATCCTTAACTCCACATCCCTAAGTTCAGTAGAACTTACTTATTCTAAGCTTATATTAAATGTGCCTAGTATTAGTGATGGTTTTTCAATTAATCAATACAACAATGAATCTGGTCAAACAATGCAGGCTTGAATCCCAACCGCTGCAAACCAATGTGACAAGCTGGCCTGGTATATGTCCACTAATGTAAGTGGGCACCTTGCACCAGTCCAGACAACCCTTATAGTGATTTAAGTAGTCTTAGACAACCTTAGAAGCTCTCTAAGTGGTAGCTGTGGGGGAAGCCTTCATGCTTAGTCCAGAAGGAATGTAAAGCAGGTTGTTTTACCAGAATGCAATCTTATAATATAGATTAAGTGAAAAAGAACCACACAAAGTATTTATAAAAAATATGTATTTATTATATATTACTCTCTAACACATAGAAATATCCCCTAACCGGAGATAAGCACAATGCACACAATACATTTGCAAAGAAACACAGTAAATAGCACAAAATACACAGTGGACCCGGAGGGGGAACCAAACCAAATACCAAGAAAGTGGTATAAGAACCCAGACTCGGGTCAAGAGGATGTAGAAGTGCTGGGGACCCAAGGAACGTGTGCAGTGTCGGAACACGACCGCGTGCTCCGTACAACTCTACATGTAAGTCGTGTTTGGATTTTTAAAGATTAAGGATCCTTCTCAGTGGACCCTGAAGAAACCCCGTGGAAGACAGAAGGTTGGAGAGCCACCCCACCCGTTGATACCCTAGTACCAACGTTACCTACACCAGGGAAGCCGGGTGCATACGTGTGAAGTTGTGTCGGAAATTGCTGACAAACCCAATGGAGGACTTCAGGAAAGTGCCGCTGCTGGAAGAGGAGAAAGTGTCTGGTGGAATCCGAACCTGGATTCAAGATAAGAGGTACCTGCAAGCAGAGGGGACAGAGTCTATGTCACTCAGGAGTGACCAGGAGACTTGGAAGACAAATGCTCTCCGATGTCGGGTGTTGCAGGATGAATGATGATGACCTTGACTCTGCAGCTGTGAGGGCCAGGCGACGCTGAGGAGGGCCACGAGCCGTGCACGAGCTGTCCCACAGAAGATGTTGAGTGCTATGGGGTTGGTGTCTGGCGGGCGCACCAACAAGCCTTAGCAAATGCACCCAACGCAGGATTCAAAGAAGGAGCAACATCGGGACCAGCAAGGTCCAGGGCTCTCACCAAAAGCAGGGGAGTTAGGGCAGGCCCTGAGCAAACAGGGGAGCCCAAGAGAAGAAAAGGTGATCCTCGAATGGACCCACTGGCCAGAGGCACTGGAGTCACAGGAGGTTCTCAAGCAGCTCACCAAAAGATGCAGGCCACGATGCACCTGAAGCGGTGTGGCTGAAGATTCTGGTCACTGGAGGTGCTCAAGGTTGGAGCTACTTGGAGTCCGAAAAGAAGTCAACAAGCCTTTGCTAATGCACGTTGACGCAGTGCACAGGGGTTCGGTTATTGCAACCCCACAAGGGATACTGGCCTCAATTTGGTGAGAGGTCAGGGTTGGTCTCGCAAGCTGTGGAAAACCATCACCTGTGTTGCAGAACCTTTCGGAGTCCGGAGGAGCTCAGGATCAGCAGACCGGTCGACTTTGTTGTAGTGCATGCAAATGCAGGGGAGTGACTCCTTCACTCCAAGGGAAATTTCTTCAAGTGTCTTTGATGCTTCACTGGCCTTGGAAGGTTCCTGTATGATGCACAGGTACAGACGATGCAGCAGACTGGAAGGGAGACAAAGTCAGGCCCAAACCAAGTCCAGCGAAGTCCAGAGTGCCCAGACGGTAGAAGAGCAGTGGTGTCTGATCTGAATCTTATCCCACGACGAATCTAGGGACCTACACCCAGGTAAGCCCTTAAGTACCCTAGGGAAAGGGTTTGGAAGATTCAGGAGACCCTCTCAGGGCAGGGTCTGGACAAGGGTGAGGTTATTCCCATGTCCTTTGTTCAGTTTCGCGCCAGAGTGGGAGCCGCAGCTCCTACGACTGGTTTGGACTGGACTATGCACAGGGACAACAAATGTGCCCCTCATGCAGACTGAGTGGTGCTGGCAAGCGCACACACCCCACCCCAATACACTAAATCCTGTCTGGGAGGTGGGCATACCTCCCTGTGACAGTATTCCTATTGTTCTGCCTTCCCCTGCTCGAGCTTGGCTCAGCAGCAGGAAGGCAGCAACCATTTTGTGCTGTCCGGGTCAAGAAGGCTGGTACCGGGAGCACTGAGAGCCTAACAGAGGGCTCATCCAGTGCTTGGAATCATACCTCCTACACCGTTTGCAGTGTGGAAGGTATGATTCCAACATGTTTGATAACAGACATGATAGGATTGTTGCAGCCAGTTTCGAGATGGTCATCGTGTAATTACGCGGTGCCCCTCTATATAGTATATGGCTGCTTCACTGACAACCCGGGAGAATTGACTATGTAGGCTTCAGTGGTGTCCTGCTCATGCAGGGGCGCCCTCTCACTTAGAACCAAGCACTCTGCATTCAGGATTGTAAAACCTGCTAAAGAGGTGACTTATAGGTTTTAAGTGCAGTGACTCTAGATATAGGAAACCTATATATTTGGTAAGTGGTGCAAGCACCAACTTACACAGGCTGCAATGGCAGGCCTGTAGTTCAATTTTGAATGGTCTCTCAAGGGTGGCATAGTACATGCTTCAGCCCATGGGAGAACTCCGGGGTAACTATGCCCTGGGTACCATATACTAGGGACTTCTAAGGGCACCCCAGTATCCAATCTGGGGGGGGTACCTAAGTATTGAACATAACAATGTAGGGAGAAAGCAAACAGACTGGGGTCCTGATTAGCAGGGTCCCAGTCAGACTAGTCAAATACAGCTTAGCAGCAGGCAAAAAGTGTGGGTAACCATGGAAGCAGATCCTACTTTCCTCCTACACACTTCATCTCCCAGGCCCTTAAATAAAAAAATCTGATCTTGTGTACTGTAATTGGTGCTCATGAATAGCGCTCATAATTGGTGCTCATGAATAGCGCTCAAATAGCCACTCACACTATAAAAAGCTGTGAAAATGAAGAACTATAAAAACCAAGTGTTGGCAATGCCACTAGATCACGCATTTGCGAGAGTTAGAGTGTTTGATGTTGTAAATGACAATGTGTTTTACCCATGTGTTATGGCGTGGAGTGGAATTATGTGGGTTGGATTGAAATTGTTAGTTGTGCAATTGTGTGGTGTAGACTTATGTGGCATTGTGTACAGTGGAATTATGTGGATAGTAATTATGTGGTTGTGAGTGCACTGGAATTATGTAGAGTTGGATTGTGTGTCATGGAGTGCAATTATGTGGAATGGTATTTTGTGTTGTGTAGTGGTATGTTGTGCAGTTTAATTATGCGGCGTATTGTTGAATTTTTGTAGCATGATGTGGTATTGTGTGGTGTGGATTAGATGTATGCGGTGTAATGTGTAAATGCGTTGCTGAGTTGAATTATGTGGTGTGTAGCTGAATTGTGTTGAATGATACTGTGTGGAGTGGAATTGTGTGGCGCTGAATGAAATTATGCTGATTAGAATTATGTAGTAAGATGTGGAGTATATTTATGTGTATTGTTGCGATGTGCCATCAAATGAACTTAAATGCCTTGTTGCCTTTCAGATACACGCAAAACAAGTTGTAAAAATGTGAAAATGTAAATAAGTCTGAGGGCTGCCTTTTATCCCACAGAAATGCATGCTTAATTAACATATTGTAAATTGTATTTATAAAGCGTTTACTACCCCTGACTAGGAGTTGAAGCGCTTTGTTGAGTAGCAAGCTACCTCGGAACCCAAGATTAGAGGTTAATAGTAGTTTAGT
The DNA here is from genome assembly GCF_964204655.1 of Triturus cristatus. NCBI lineage: Eukaryota > Metazoa > Chordata > Amphibia > Caudata > Salamandridae > Triturus > Triturus cristatus. Next base: position 1,685,412,478 of record NC_140590.1, read on the forward strand.
AATCTTTTTTTCTTTGTGCATTAGTTGCACATCTTTGTTGCTGTACTGTACAGTGCTGTCTTCTCATCCAGACCTATACCAACAACATCAAAGATGTGCACATCATGACCACAGACATTGCTGTCTGCATCTACAAAGGGAGCTTCTGGGAGCTACAATACACTCCAAGTATTGTGGGTGTGCAGGGACGCCATACAGGTGCTCACCAAGAGAGCACTATTCTGGGCTGCAGTGTTGACTGTACGGATACTATAAAGGTATATGTACTAGGAAAGCAGTAGTGTTTTGTACTGGTGCCATTTCATCCACATGGGAAGGGTGAAAATGTTAGCGGACTCAAGGTTCAAACCTCCTCAAAGTGCATTTAACCCACTGAGCAATCGTGCGAAGTGAGAAGGCGGGAGAGGTGAACGGATGGAATAAAAAAGTAAATAAATAAATTGGTAAATAAAAATAAATTAAATTCCACGTAGTGCGAAGCGCTTTTTTATAGGTTTGAGCAGCTGTTGGCAATTGCTACCACGCTCTCCTTAATAAATGAATAAAAGATCATGGGGTTACAGCAGAGGTGGATGGGTGGAGTAGGAAGGAGAAAGCAACAGGTGGTGTGTGAGGGGAGACGACAAACAAACAAGGAGCTTCCAAAGACACCCCCTCACAGCGGTATGAACTATGGAAAGAGAAATACAATAAGGAAACTGTGGAGCAGCTAAAAGCTGCCAGCTTACTAAAAACCATAAGCTGTGTGCATGTTTCTCACACTTCTTCATCAATCACACTTCCAAGTGCTCCATCCCATAACACGATAACCGCACCTCAGTGACCATCACGCATGACAAGGAAACACTTTCCAATAGGATCAAAAGAAAAACAAAATCCTCCTGATTGAGGTAGATTTCATTTCTTTTGAGTGTTTTGCAAAATGTTCTCTAAGGCATAGGTTGAGAGCTGCTTTTCCTCTTATTTTTGTTATTACATGTTCTATTCCCAAAGATTCCAGTCCAACCCTTTGCCCTTGGATTCATACTAGATTTCTGGTTTATGTGAAGATCAGAGTCAAGGACATAGCTGGTTGGGAAATAGTATCTAACTGCATTGTGCAGGGCATTAAGACTGCAAGTAAGAATTCAGTTTGCAGAACTGCAGTGCTCCTAGTCCTTACCAATGTTACTGGCTCTATCAGCTTTAAAATGATTAATTTACCAAACATTTCTCTACAAATGAGACCTCCGAGAGTAACCAAATGGTGTTCCACGAAAAGGCATGTCCTACGAATGTAGGACGCTTTTTTTGATTGTGCCCGGGCCTAATTGTGATCCCAATGCGACTCTGGGAACAGATACAGGATAAGGCAGGGGGGACGGAGGTCTACTGTTCGATACTTGTTAACAAAGTCTAAGAAGTCGCGTCCTCTATTTTGAATATCGCCTGGTGTGCAAACAGAGTTTCTTTGGTGAATGCCTCACTCAAAAGGCCTGTTTTTTTTACCCATTCTCGAAGGATTTTCTTTTTATTTAGCTAGAATAATCAATCCCATAAACAAGTTGGGGTGTGGTTAGACAGTCGTTGCTCATTAACTGATAGAACATAGCTGGTACATACTTCAGTGTGACGGCTGAAGACCACGGATACGTGGGGCAGGAAGAGTTAGAAGAGACATATAACCTGGATCCTGAATTGGCCTCTATGATTGATTCTGCTCTTTCAAAAACAGTTGAGATCAAAATATCAATGACGTTGTAAAAGGGGCTAAATTCATCCCTAAGAGATCTGCAGTGAATTTGCCACAGATGCATCGCTCTGATGCAGGTGGGGACCCTCATTGGGATACTGGGCATTAAAAACCCCAATGATGTGGCGGAAAATTAAAGAAAACTGTGCCAACTCATTCTGACCACACAGATGGAACTCATACAGGACGTCGCCGACTGTAGTGGCCTTTTCCAACCGGATATTAGCCCGAATCCCAACCAAGTGGTCTGACCAAGATGAAGAAAACCATGTTTTTCCTTATTTAGATAATTCAGATAGAGAACCTAAAAGATCGATGAAAATGGCATCTATCTGGTGGGACCAAGAAAAAGCTAAAGTATGAAACCTCCAAACATCAAGTTTCCCTGTTCTTCAGGGAGGGCGCCTTCGGAAAATGTGGCATTCTATCTTAAACAAAGATTATTTCAGATACTAGACAAGGAGGTAAGAAACATGCTATGGGCGGAATATCTGATGCCCTCCATTGAGGATAAAGTCACAACTACTCCAGTGCTTGATACTATGATGGTGACCTTCATGGGAAAACTTTTTAAAGACCCTAAGGGAGCACTGATCGAACTAGGTGATTGTAATGATGAAATCTCGCACTCAGTGAGAATCATTAAGTATTTAATATAGGAAAAACAGCACCACAAGAAAGTACGTCCTCCAGCCACAGGAACAGGTTAATAACGGCCTCCCAAGAACTCTCCCCGGCACGGACCCAGACTCTAGAACATCCATAGAGTCTAACCAGGGTCCGTGCCCAAACAAGTTTACTTATGAACCAACAAATGCTCGCGCTACGCGCGACAGTAAACACAACACATCTTCCCCTCTTTAAACAAAACAAAACAAAAAATAAATAAATAAGAGAAATAAATAAATAGGTAACAAAATTACGGATGCAACTTCTTTTGAATAAGAGCTACAAAATCTGACAACCACACAGGTTTTTTACGCAAACGTTTGGTCCCATGGCCATTCACATCATCTTGGCATGCACCAGAATTGACTGGAACACAGGGTAACACAACTTCATCAACGTTACTTTGGCGTACAACATGGTTGCAATCAAGACTGTTACTGTTGCAATTTTCGACTTCAGAAACCCCCTCAGAAATGTCTTCCAGAACTTGACTTCTCGTAGGAGAAGGGTGAACCACCTTATATAATTTCCTGTCACCTCTAAGCACAGCAATTTTGTTCAAATTCCATACCTTACCATTAGAAAGTCTAACAGCATTCTTCAAGACTTCACTCACTTCAAAAGGACCCATAAATTGGCTATCCCCTTTGGAAACTTTCCATGGTTTTCTAACTTTCACTAGCATTCCTACTTCTATATTAGATAGAGGATTGGCTCTTCCCTTAAGGTTAAATTTGTGCTTATTTACTACATGAGATTTTTCTAACCTCTTTGTCACCTTATCAAGATCGATGCGGCCTTTGGTAGATGAAATAAGCCAAGCAGGATTGACCTTAGTTCTAGGTAGTCTACCTCTCATGATTTCAAATGGGGTACATTGGGTCATATCATTAGGGGTAATCCTGTATTTCCACATGGTCTTCATTACTTGATACTCCCACTTGCAGTCACTCACACCAACCATTTGAATTGCAGCTTTAAGTACTCTGTTAAACCTTTCTATTATGCCATTACCACTAGGATTGTAAAGTGAAGTAGTACAATGGCTGACTCCAGTTTTACTGAAATATTCTTTTGCCTTATTGGATAAAAACTGTACGCCATTATCAGTGATCACACGTATGGGTAAACCCTCTGCCGTGAACACTTCATCTAGGAACAGTAGAACAGTATCCGTGTTAACTTTCTCGACTACCTTTATCACAGGCCATTTAGAAAATAAATCAATTGTAGCCACAATGTATTTGTTAAACGGACCAATAGGACCCATAATGTCCATAGCAATGGATTCCCATGGGCCATCAGGAACAGGGTGTCCTTGCATAACAGGTTTCAAAGTCTTCAAGGACTTATCAGCATTAGCACATTGCATGCAATCTCTAACAATGCGTTCCACACACATATCTAGGCCAGGCCACCAGAATGTACTTTTGACAGACTGTTTTGTCCTAATTATGCCGTTGTGGGCTTCATGGCCATGTTTAACAATGATCTCCCTCAATCCCATCCTCGTCGCCAAATGTCGCTAGATTCGCCATCTTCCACGCACCGTACTTTTTTACCTTTGTTTTTCCTACAAGCTTTAGCAACGTGGCCAACTACACCACAGACAGAACACCTTTGTTTAATCGCTGGGCATCCTTTAAAATTCGCTAAATGCGAGCTGCTATCACACCTGTAACATCTAAATTTGCTTGAGTCTGTAGGAAATTTGCTTGAGTCTGTAGGATTTTCTTTAACGGATTTGTTCTTTTTGTAAACTGGTTTGGTTTTAGAATTATCAATCTTGGAAACAGTGTTGCTTGCTTTGCTACTTTCCTCAACTTTAACATTCACTTGTTTTGCGCTTCTGCTGGACATTTCTGCTTTTCTAACAATCGCAAGAATGTCGTCCAATTTGGAATCACCATTGACCCAAAGCCTATCCTGGATAGAGGTGTCTTTGATGTGCATGACAACCTGATCCCTAATGAAATCCTCTTGTAGATTCCCAAATTGACAATCCAGAGAAAGAGTTCTTAACGCAGAAACGTAATTGTCCACTGGTTCATCAGAATTCTGTTTTCTCTGGAAGAATTTATATCTTAGTATGCCAATGCAAACTTTTGGTGAAAAATAACGGTCGAAATCATTGACAGCTGCGATAAATATATTCTGATCAGAGCCGCCTGTAGGTCTGGACATTTGGTTGTAGGCTTTGAGACCCTCTGGACCAACGGAGTGAAGGAAAATACCTTTCTTTTCTGCAGGAGACATTTTTCCTTTAACGTCTAGAGTCTCTATATAATTAAGAAAATAGGCTTTCCATTCCGCCCACTCCATACAAGGATTACCTCCTGCTGGCCAAAAGCACTGGGGGGGAGCTAAATTGTAATTTTGTGCGTTAGCCATTATCGTTTCAAAGAACACGAAACGAAAAGCAAGCGGAAAAACAAAAACGCTATTCAAACTGTGAAAATATTTAACCAGCCAGTACACGGTAGGCTTGTGTCTTAACAATCAGATTAAATAAACCTTGAACAAAGCAAGTAGAACACACAGGTTCACGCAATCTCCACAACACTGTGTAACTAAAAATAAGAATCCACTCTTTTAGTAAGCAGAACCTTGATTCTGCACCATTATGTAATTTGTAGAAAAAAAAACGAGAATTCACTCTGTAAATACCTTTGTAAATACCTTTGAATTACAAAAGACGAATCTGCAGTCCCGATTTCCTGTTGCTAAGCGATAAACGCTACCTCCGCTGAAATTGACGAAGAACAACAAAGAAAAAAAATGGCGGCACGCTGCTTGCGTGCGTGAAGACCATCGAGAGGATAATGCAGAGCGTTCCTGGAGACGTCACGCATGCGCACGTCACAGTGAGGAACAGCCAGCCGACAACGGAATGCAGTACACTGGTGAGTACGAAGAAATTGTGAATTTCGTTTTAAAATCGTTTGAAATGTCCCTGGGCAAGCTAGACGATTCTTTAAAAAAGGTCCAAAGTCGTATACTTGCGCTGGTGATGAAGCTTACGTTCAGAATCGACGAGGAGCTTCTCCCACGCACGCGAGTTCGTTTCTTCTTCTTTTATCCTTTGGAATAGTGGTGCTGTTAACGATTCGCTCGTCGCCAAATTTGTAATGATGAAATCTCGCACTCAGTGAGAATCATTAAGTATTTAATATAGGAAAAACAGCACCACAAGAAAGTACGTCCACCAGCCACAGGAACAGGTTAATAACGGCCTCCCAAGAACTCTCCCCGGCACGGACCCAGACTCTAGAACATCCATAGAGTCTAACCAGGGTCCGTGCCCAAACAAGTTTACTTATGAACCAACAAATGCTCGCGCTACGCGCGACAGTAAACACAACAGTGATCCTGTCAAGACAAATTGTTAAACCTCACAGATCCTTTTACCAAAATAATGGAGATGGTGGAGGATGGCAAACGACTGGCACTGCAATTTACCCCGAGAACCTCTCGGGATGGGCCCAGGGAGCTATTTGCATTCTGGACAATGTGAATTGCCGCTGCCCGCGTCCCAAGCAGTGGGACATCAGCAGGGCAGCTCTCTAGTGGCCGCCCGTCGGAGCCTTCCCCCTGCTGCCTCGCGCGCGAGGCTACGCCCACTAGGGTTATGCCCCCCAATAGTGTGGAGCGGGAGGCGGGCCGTTGGGGGCGGGGGGGGGGGCGCGGCTTGCCCCCCTACTTAGGAGGCCAGCTCGCCCAGTTCCTCCTCTGTTCCCTGCGGGCGATGTCGGGTGTCGCTGGGGGGGGGGGCATCTTCGTGGTGCGGCTGCTGGGGGCAGGGTGTCGGGGAGGCCCTTTGCAGGGCGGGGCGGCAGGGGGCGAGTGTATCGTGCGGGCCGTTGTTCGGGTTGCAGCCATCTTGGCAAGGCTTCGTGTTATGGTCCGATGTTGGCCTGCGTCCCCCGGCGCGTAATGGTTATCGCTTTATCAGGCGGGCGGTGCCTCGGGCGGGTTCCCATATCCCGCTTCATTGAGGAGGTTGCATCCGGGACTGTTAGGGAATGGGGACTATGGCGCGAGTCGGGTCCCTGTGGGGCCGCGGAGGACACTGGGGTAGAGTGCGGCCGGGAGAGGAATGGGGTCGGCCGACTGGGGTGCAGGAAACCAGGTTGTACCCCTGAGGTCGCGTCCACACTACGGGCGCAGGTAGGCGCTCCAACACCTCCGGGCGAGCTCGCGCCACAAGACTTTGCAAACAATTGCCCCCCGCGTTGCGGCGCTCATGTGAGCGCTCCCATACCGGCGGGTAGAGTCCGCGCCGGATAAGGGTGCAGGCATCTCCCGCTTTACGGTGCCCGGGGAAAGCGCTCCGATACTTTCGCGCCCATAGGTGTGGCTATTAATTGCTGGGGAGCGGATGTGGCCTAACGGCTAGAGGTTGGACTTCAAAGCTGGGGAACGAGTAGTCTCTACAGAGATGCTTAAAATTCTGGGAAAATCACGTCATCTCCCTGTGCTTAACAAAAAATACGTGTCCGTCTGTAATGTAACTGGTGCTCATGTAAAGCACTCCGATACCGTCTGATCGAGTTCGCGCTTTATCCCGCTTATGGTGCGCACGTAAGCGCTACAACACTTCCGGGCAAGTTCGCGCCTACAAATATGCAGACATTTGTCCGCGTTACGGCGCTCATGTGAAGCGCTCCAATACCTTCGGGTTGAGTCCTCGCACCATAAGGGTGCAAACAATTTCCCCCGCGTTACGGTGCTCAGGGAGCGCTTCGATACCTTCGGCGTGAGTTCGCGCCATATAAGTATGCTACTATGCTAGTTTGCCCCCTCATACGGTGCGCACGTGATCACTCCAAGACCACCGGGCAAGTCAGCGCCTTAAATATGCAAACAGTAAGCGGTTAGCGGAGTTCAGTGGATGGGGGCGCGAAACTTACAACCGTAGCTTTCCCCGCGTTACGGCGCTCATGTGAGCGCTCCAATACCTACGTAATGTGCTTACTCACGCGCATGTACATACACACACACGCGCGCACTTTCGACCTTTCTCTTGTATGTCACACACCTCGCTAGGCGATAGTGCAGTTTGCTCGGGCAACGGACAGCGGACAAGCCCCCCCGCAGCTGTGAGCATTGTTTAGCGCATGAGGTCTCAGGTTAGATCTCCCGTCTTCTCCTTTCTTTCATCGTGGGCACAGCAGGCTTGACGCGCATTGTGCGTGTTTCGCTGCGGTGGGGAAGCAGCCTCCTCTGTTGCACTGCAGGCCCTCTGCTTTTGCGGTGTTTCGCGTTTATATGCAGTTGTGCTGCCCTGCACACGCTACCGTGTCCTGGTAAATTATACGTTCGGTCGCCGTGGAAGCTAAGCAGGGTAGGGACTGGTTAGCACTTGGATGGGGGGCCAGAATGGGATATGTTGGATGCTGGTGTCTTTGCTATGAGTTAGGCCCCTCTTAGGCGGGCAAATAAATGTTTTATAGCAGGCAGTTCCTACCCACAGAAAAAATCAGCATAACACAGGGCAATCTCCTCCTGCTTTACATCCAGGAGGAACGTACATGGGGGTAGCTTAATCACAGAATTTACATATGTAATTCTAGCCGATTTCTAAATGCACAAGGAAGGCCATGATAAATTCTAAACAGATAGCAGAGGAATTGCATACAAAGGGGCAAACTTGGACTTTAACACATATAAATTTGTGGTATACAATATTGTTGTATATAATGCTGTACTGCAATATACAATAACTGTACACCAGTGGTGTATAGTAACTTTAATTCTCAATGACGGCAACGTTTCAGCCCATGACAGACCTGGGCAATCTATCCTCTATCGTGCTTCGACCCCCCATAATTTTACACCTACACATTTAGTACCTCTATCGAACATTTGATTGATTAGATTCATTTCCACAACAACCTGACCATGGCACTTTAAATGACTGGATAATAAATTCAACAGTGTTTCAATGCCGAGTCTATGAGCAGAGACACTTCACGTTTATGCTGGTTTCCAGTTTAATATGCGTGGACATTCACAATAGCGTATAGTGATTTTAGTGATTATAGTGATTCCATTTATAAAGACTGGAATTATCGAATTCAATATCCAGTGCGGGAGGTGAGCACCGGACACATACAGGGCGGAGCAAGCTGGGGTGACACAGCTTCCCAAGAATCCTTTCCCAGGCGTTTCATCAAGTCCTCCTCCTATGTTTAGCCTCCAAACGCACGTGGGGCCTGGGTCTCCCCAAGCAGCCTGCAGGAAATTGGTAAGATTCCGTATTGGTGTAATTGTGCTTCATTGTTGGAAATGCTTTTTTCGGGGAAGTCCTGTGTTTATTGATGGGGACACATCCCTCGGGGTTAAAGTGGGATATACTGTAGACGTCAGGCAACCCTCGAACATCGGTTTAATGTGCGGATAATTATGGCTTGGATGCAGCGATAATACGCGCATGTTATAGACGTGTGATGATCCCCAGTGAACATTAGGTTCCAATTGCAGTCTGGTCCGCTCCCATATTGTTGATCTCAGGTACCCATAGGAAGCACGAAGGACTGGGTAAGAAAGGCGGCGCACTATTTGAATCTGGGAAATTGGCAGGCACACCATGAGTACACAGCATTAGTGGCGTGGTTTGGGGGTTCCGGCTGGGGATAGATATATGCCACCTGGCGGACACTATGGGAATGGTTCTATTACTCGACACGCAATCAGTGTCTGTAAAATTGCTGATGACGCGGGCCATGCCCAATTTATATATGGCTCCTCCCATCAGACTCTCGGTCGATCCTGGCCTAATATCTGAACTCTGGGTCAAGGAGTAATTTTCAGCGGAGGGACGAGCCTAAATGGCAGGGGCGTCAATTGTTTTCGCAGCAGCAACGTAACGGTACGAATTCCGGCCGCTTGTACTGCGGGGATGTTTACGGTGTGGTCTAAAGCATTCTATTTACCTGAAATGCACTGTGTGGTCGAGAAAGATTGAAATTTTCGCTCCATAACTTCGGGACGAGTTCGCGCCATATAAATATGCAACATTTTTCAGCCGTAAGCGCATAGAATAGCTGCGGTGTTCGCCCCGTGCTGCTGCGCTTTGCGGTCATACGCCTGAGACTGGCAGAGTAGCGTAGGGGCCAGCTGCAGTGTGTCCCAAGCCTGACAACCTGATGATAGTTCTATTAAGCCCCCAGAATGGAACACAAGTGATAATAATATCAACTTATTTGTTATATGGCGCATCTAATCAGAGCCCAGCACTACTTACAACGCGCTGTACATAACAAGTTCTATTAATGCGCAATTGAATGGTACTCCATTTATCGGGCGCCAAAGGATGTAAGGTCATAGTGTCATCCCAGATGTGATTAGGAAGCGCCAGATTCTTAAGGCCCACAACGAATTGTTTGATAAAATAAGGTTTCTGTTTTCACGCCACCATGTCACGTTCATGGGTCATCCTGAAAGCTACGCAAGGTCAGGCCTGGTTAGTACTTGGATGGGAGGCCCAAAGGGGAACACCAGGATGATGCTTTTTGGAAACAGATTTTATCGGTATTATACTGCTCTTGTCTAGTTGGCGGCAATGCGTGTAGATCAGAGTGGGTTTTACACCTGGCAAAGGTGCTTGTGGTTTTTCAGTCCTTTGGCCTTTCTTTTCAGGATGCAGATGCTTCCACCCAGGCGCACCCCCTTTTCATCTCGCTGGTTTCTGATGGTGCTGTCACTCTTGCACAGGGAAGTTTGTGGCAGGGGGCACAAAGGAGCAAATGAATATGCTGCAGAATCCTGCATTTTCACGCAGCATGATTGGCCTATCTGGAATATGCTCTGCGAGATTCTCGGGCCTGTTTTTTGCGCGAAGGGTGGTGCACTTTGCTGTTGAGGTGCTTGCTCCATGCCCTCTACTGAGAAGGCCATCTCACGGAAGCCGCTTCTGGTGGCCATGGTTTACTTAGTATTAAAGTGCGGTGAAGTTTGCTAGGTGTCACAATTTGTTAACCTTTTGTGCAGTGTGTGACTCATAGAGTCTACATATACGTTGTTAAAATTGATGGGTTTCACCCTTATACAAGGACAATCTTCAGCTCTCCCACACTATTAGAGATCCGTCAATGGCTCTTGGCCGGGAAGGAGGTGTGATTTCGCGGTTATTGCCTGCGTTGGGACAGGCAGGCTGACCTAGTGTGTGAGTTCTTGTGTGGCCAAGCGCAACATCTAGTAGTATCCACTGCTTTACCAGCCTCTTGTGTAAGTCGTTCCTTTGCCTTGCAGTATGAAAACAGCTGGTGTAAGGTTTCTTTCAAATCAGGCATAGTGGCAGCTCAGTCTATACAGAAAGTCAGCAGCCTGCGCTGTTTGAGACAAGCTGAAGGCCTGGGTTTGTGGGGCATACAGAACATCGTGTAGGTATTTATTACTGTGAGTTCCACGCTTATGTCAAGAGATGCGGCCGCCTTTCATCTTTAGCCTTGCGATTCTGAAAGAGCTGGTGTAATGTTTTCTGCAACTCGGTCATAGTGGCAGCTAGTTTATACAGGAAATCATCAGCCTGAGCTGTTTGGAGACAAGCGGAATGCCTGGGTTTGTGTGTCATACATAACATCTTTACGGTTATTCTCCCAGTTCCACAGAGGGCCAGGGAAAGCACAGAGTGACCGGGTTTACCGAAACTTAGCCTGGCTTGCCGCTTCTGCGACCTTGTGAGGTTTGTTATGTATTGTATGAAGGTGACAGAGGCGGTTACTGTTTGATAGGCGCCAGGGCCAGATGACATTTAAGTGCATTGTGTGCTGGAAACTAAGGAGCGGGTCCATTTAGTAAGCACAAGCAGCTCAGGGGGCGTTCCTAGCTCTAAAAGGAAAGTTGAGACAACCAAGTTAACTTTCAGTGAAAGGCCACGTTTGGTGGGGCAATTACAGGCGTAAAGCATTAAGCCAGACAGCCCTGGGAATTAGGCAGGCGTACGATTAGCTAAGATTTTGTTCAAACTGAGGGATAGCATATCGACCACGAATAATTGTGGAACCACAAAAAAACTTTACAAAGCAATGCTGTTGATTTCCGGTAGAATGCGGTTGGATAGGCTTCAGGGATAAGGCCATGACCTTCTAGAAGGGGCATTCTTCTTCGACCTGTGTCGAACTGGGAAAGGAAGTAAGGAGGGCTGGACAACTCTTTATTCAACCTGCGTTGGCACATCTTGCCAGGAGTGATTGTCAAAGGTTTTGCCTTCAGCCAGCCTAGGTTAACACCCATCCACTCCAAGCTAATTGTTCATGGTGGTATTGGGCCGCATTTACACAGCCCAGTATTTGGCCCCTGGGGTTGTCAGTGTCGTGAATTACTAAATTTCACTGAACTGGAGGTGTGGCCGGGTTTTTTACACGAGCAGAAGTTTGGGAGTGCAAGCCTCCACCTAGGGGGTGGCTGGCCGAACCTGATGAACCACTTCAAACGGTTCACAGCACTGCACGTGGGAGAGTGTCAATGACCTGTGCATACTTCAACCAGACACCCGTGAATGGCATGCCCTCAGCTACATGGTAATAATTGAGAGAGCGACCATACCTCTTGAATTTGCTTTTAAACTTTCTAGTAAGGGAAAGGGCTTAACACCTCCACAGACATTTGACAGGTTAATGGGCAAGGCTAGCGGAAAAGCCAGATGTAATGTCGTCATTTAAGGCGGACGTGACCCAGGTATTGGCAAGATAGAGACACTGCCAACTATGAAGATGTCAACGAAATCATCACTGGGGCTCCCAACAGATTATTTGATAAAATGAGAAGTTTCATTTTCAAGCCACGATGTCGGTGCAACGAATTACCTATAGCCCAGCAACACCGGTATAGCAAGGACTGTAGGCAAACCTATTAACTCCTTCAGCAGCAATAAAGTCCAATAGCTAGCTTCTAGTCAACAAGCAAGGAAATTGGTTACGCTGTCCCAGTGGAGAGTACGGAAAGATTGGGATAAACAGCGGGACTAGCATAAGACTATCGTCAAATTTAATGTAACTTTATTTGCAAATAGAAAGGCTAAAACGAGGAGATGTTGCTAGATAGGGGTCAGTTTGTAGTAAACAATAAGATAATAAGATGTGAAAGGAAGAAAATTGAGATAGCCGTGATGTCAGCTTGTGTTTATATACGTAGGTAAAGTGGTTAACTCACACGTTACCTTTACCCTGCTTATTGTGCTGTAGCTGGGGGGAACACAATCCCAAGCCAGGAAGGCACCTAATTTGGCCAAGTGAAGAATCTTAATAGGATTGCAGGTCCATAAGCGCCTATTTCACCAATGCCTTGTTACCCATGCCATATTTTCCAGCCTGAGGAACAGTTAGGTGTTGCTCTTCTCGCTCATCCTCTCCTTGGAGCCAGGGAGGTGGGGAACGTTCACAAGTTTGGTCCCCGAGCTGAGAGATGTATTCTTCGGCAGCTCAGTCAGTCATATTGGCTTTATCCGGAGTCATGATAAAAGCCGCCATTTAGCAGTTACGTTAAATGTTTTGCCCTGCCGAGAAATCATGCACCCCTCGCAGCAGCAGAAGCAATTCAGGAACCATGACACTATCTATACATCACCTTTATAGACAAAGTGGAAATTAAAACCTTCTTCGTGCTGGGATATGAAGAGAATCGCTGGATTGACGAATTCAGCTATGGTTCAGTTCTGGCTCCATATGTAGGTGCTAGATCTTCCCATATTACGTTAAGAAGATCTGCAGGGGCATCGCAAAGAAAGTTAGGAACACCAGTAACGTCTAAGCTGAACGGCAGTGGGGCAAAAAGGCATCCTTTGTTAGTCTGCCCTGGGCTCCTGATTAATGTTGCAAATTAATGCCGTCATTTACGGGTTGCAGAACAGGACCCATAATTTAGCCCACTAAAAGCTGGCTCGCAGGGGCAGGGCACCTATAACAGCGAAGGGAGGAAGGGGGGCTCTGGCAGCGACGGTAGCCTCCCCAGAGCTGTGGCGGAGTTACAGGGCGATCTGGATGCAGACGGGTACAGTAAGGGTACTTCTGCGACAGGCGGTACAGTAAGGGTACCCCTGTCCGGCACAGTAAGGGTGCCCGAGCCAAGGTCCAGGAGCCGAAGGGGGTTCTGGGAAGACCGCGACGGCGCCCCGTTAGTCCTTCGGGCGGTTGGGGGGCCTGACCAACCGGGGGTGTGCCACAACACGCTCCGCCCCTGTCGGAAGGGGCGGGAGTAGGAGACAGATCACGTGACCCAGTGGATGATCTGTAAATAATTATGTGCCACACTGCCGGGCATCGACCCACCGTGTGTGCTGGCTCACCAGGCGGGCGGAGCAGCAAGGGGCTGCCTGCCCTGGATCGCCCGTAAGATAACCCAAATTTATTATCATACTGTGTTGTATGAAATAAACCTGCAGCAGTTCTTCACCCACAAATAAAGTGTCAGTGTAATCTTTGGGTGACGTCTGTGTATGCGTGTTGACTGAAGCGGATGACGGTGTGGTCACTATGCCGCTGCCCGCGTCCCAAGCAGTGGGACATCAGCAGGGCAGCTCTCTAGTGGCCGCCCGTCGGAGCCTTCCCCCTGCTGCCTCGCGCGCGAGGCTACGCCCACTAGGGTTATGCCCCCCAATAGTGTGGAGCGGGAGGCGGGCCGTTGGGGGCGGGGGGGGGGCGCGGCTTGCCCCCCTACTTAGGAGGCCAGCTCGCCCAGTTCCTCCTCTGTTCCCTGCGCGCCGCTCCAGCCTGGACACGCGTTATCCCACCCTTTCCACTTACCCCACGTGTCAGGCACAGCGCGTTATTGGAATGTTTAATGTTTTTTTTTTTGCGTTGCAGGCGGAGTTACAGGGCGATCTGGATGCAGACGGGTACAGTAAGGGTACCTCTGCGACAGGCGGTACAGTAAGGGTAACCCTGTCCGGCACAGTAAGGGTGCCCGAGCCAAGGTCCAGGAGCCGAAGGGGGTTCTGGGAAGACCGCGACGGCGCCCCGTTAGTCCTTCGGGCGGTTGGGGGGCCTGACCAACCGGGGGTGTGCCACAACACGCTCCGCCCCTGTCGGAAGGGGCGGGAGTAGGAGACAGATCACGTGACCCAGTGGATGATCTGTAAATAATTATGTGCCACACTGCCGGGCATCGACCCACCGTGTGTGCTGGCTCACCAGGCGGGCGGAGCAGCAAGGGGCTGCCTGCCCTGGATCGCCCGTAAGATAACCCAAATTTATTATCATACTGTGTTGTATGAAATAAACCTGCAGCAGTTCTTCACCCACAAATAAAGTGTCAGTGTAATCTTTGGGTGACGTCTGTGTATGCGTGTTGACTGAAGCGGATGACGGTGTGGTCACTATGTGCCCTTTCTACAAAACAAAGGCGCTCACTACTTTTGCAATTGGATTACTAGATTCCACTGAGGCTAGACCAGAGGCAAAAGGGAATCTCTTCAGGAAAGCTTTTATGAAGGACTTGGCTAATTGTAAAGGAACATTTTCAATTTGTCACTATGCCTTTTCGGCTACGAGTTAACAGTATCCAAGTTTCCACCTTTCGAATTGTTATAATTATGATGAAACGGCAAAAAATATGTTATTCAAGATTACAAATATAGCAGCCGAATCTCTTAGTACCGAATCCTTATTTTCCCCTATTCGAACCTTAACTTTGGGTTTCCATTAGTTCACCTGCTGCAGGGCAGGCAGTTGTGACTGTAACATAAGCACGTTTTGTCCCTGTCGCGCACGTGGGTGCCGTAACGTCATTTTCTTTTCCCGAGCTGACACTGCATCACTTTCAGTCTGAGGGGTCTATGACATAAACGCGCACAGTGAATGATGAACCTAAGCTATGCGCTGTCCTATCTGCCTAGAGCGTCGGACTCGTCGCATCCCTTCCTGTCTGGTGCACCGTGACATCACTTCCTGCCGGGGTGTCGTCACTTCCAGCCCCGCAGGGTGACGGGAAGGCCTGACACTGGATCTTTAGTGGTCCGGGAGCCGGTTGTTGTGTTATGGTCTTCTGACCGCCTTCGGGCTTTTCTTTCGGTTTCAGGTCTAAAGCGGAGGGTGCAGGACAAGCTGCCGAGGCCTCGGACCGAGGGGCCGGGGAAACATAAGAATCAGACACCGCGGAGCAGAGAGAGAAGGACGAGCTGTGCAGGGAGGAAGAGAAAGTCCTCTTAGGATAACAGGTAAGGAGGCGATGACATCCGCCATCCAGCGCCCATATAACCACGCAAACGCCAGAAATCCCCGCCTCTCTAATTTTTCCACAGCCTTCTTCGCCTGTTCACGTCCACCACTTCCCGTGACATGCTCTCCTCCCACTCCTTTCTCGATTTCCCACTCAGAAGGTACCCCGAACCTGCACAAATCAGCCCTTCTTAATTATTTAACTTCTTCGAAACCTGCACCTCGGGGAACTTCTCTCGCCATGCCCATTTGTGCTGCTGTCTAAGTTAGAGATATCCTTATTCGGCTCGCTGGCAGTACTCCTTCCAGTGACCCAATAGTGTTTGCTCTTTGTACTACTCTCTACTGCCTGCCCTTTGTACTGGCCACCATTGCTTATTACTGGCCCTTACCATACATGCTGCCACTCACTGGTGCTTTAACGGGAGCACTGGATCCAATGCTTTCTATCAGTGCCTGTGTTGCCTATCAGTGCCATGTCTACGTATCTGGTCCTACTAGAGCCCGCTACTTATTTCACCCACAAGTCCCCAACATTGAGAACACTTCATTCTTTCTATTGAGGCACAAGTTGTCCACTAGTAACAACACTGCCAACCAGTGTCCCCCCTTATTTTGCCCAGTGTGGCCTGCATTGTGCTCCTCCGCCTGCTTTTCTGATGCTCCCACAGAATATTACCTCTCGATATTGAGATCTTCTCACAAGTGCCCAAAATTGATGGCTACTCATATGGACATCTGGCACCCGCGCTACCATTAATGTCTATTTTATTCATAGGACACACGGTGCCCGCTTATTGAGTCTCCCTGTGGTGCCGAACGGCGAGTATGTTTCACCTGACCCACAGGTGTTTTCTCCTTTGTTGGCCCAATGTCGGCAGCTCTATACTTGTCCATGTGGCATCTGTATTTTCTGCTGCCAAGCAGCTCCGTTCACTCCTCACTGTACTCTATTCCTCATTTCGTTCAATGCTCTGCACACTGGTGGTAAGCACTCGTCATATTGGTAACTGCTGAGCGCTTTTTTATGTACCCATTGGTGCCCGTTCCTCATTTGGCTGTTTATATTGAAGGCCATTTGACGTGCAGCTTACTGATACTCATGTACTGCCCTCTAGTGCTAGCTCTGTGATCTTCCTGCTGCTAGGTTTGGTGCCACCAACGTTTTAGGTTTGGTACCTATTTAATGGTTCCCCTGAGTAGTTTGTGTACCCCAGGGTCCTTTACTGCCTTTATACGGGGATCCGTGATAATAAGGATTTATCTTCCTCAGGTTTAATAGGAAGCATCTATTTATTTCTGTCGGTTGATTTGGCTTGGTCTTTTAAAAGGATAGTCCCTCATAGTGTTTCCTTTCTTTGATTTCCATTCATTAAAATTGCAGCGCAAACAATGAATGTTGTTGTTTATTTTCGACCTGCTGTAACTGGTCATTTAAATTGATATGGGCTAGCCATTGGTGTTGGGGATATTACCTTCATGGTTGAGGCTCCTGGACTTCTAAACTGGGTGCCTCATTTTACAAAAAATTGGCGTAGGGCAGTGCCACAAATCTTTTGTATGCATGGCCCTACGCCAATTTGAAAGGGCAGGATTACACCGTATTTACGAGATAAAGTACATTCCTGTCCTTTCAGCCAGAGCAGGTGCACAATTTGGTGTATAGCGCCCACGGAGGCCCCCTTGCACCACAGTGGAAAGGTGTCTGCATTGTTGGCAGGATTTTTTTTTGTGGAGGAAGGGATGCTTTCCTGCACAGAAACAATCCTGAGCGGTGTTTTCCTCGTTCTGTGTGTGCTGGAAAGAGGAAAAAACAAGGAGAAATGAAAACATTTCTCCTCGGTACGCCTGCTCTGGGGAGGTGTAAGGCTTTGGCACCGCCCCAGGTTTATGTGATTTTGTAAATCTGGGGCAGAGTCAAAGTCCATGGGTGTTGCGTGTGAACACCCACCACAACGCTCATGGAATGCCTCCTTCACTCAGAGTAAGGCAACGCAGGCAGTCCTTTGCTCTGCCTTGCCTTACTCCATATCTATGAGGCCATGCACGGTGGCTTTGCGTCGCCTCATGGATATGATTGAGAAGCCTGTGCCTCCGAAGCGTCATAAAAAGTGACTCCCTGGCAGCGCAGGCCTCTTGTAAATAAGCTCCTGAGTGTGAATTTCCATCAGATTTAGCCAGAGTTCTCAAGTTTTCCATTGAACATCGCAACTCATTCAATGAGTTCATCAAAGTATATACAGTTGATTTATTCTGACTTTAATTGTGCATTTGCATAAGACAATTTTCCAAATATATATTACATAAATAACTTTGTCTAGTCTTGTATTAACAATATTTGGGTTTTAGGATTTGATGTATCTCAACTAGGACATAAACGTAAGCGAAATTCCTGTAAGAATGAGCCTCTTTCCAAAAATGGTACAACAATCATCCATTTCAGAGAATAAATCGGTATTGAGGCTGCATTACTCTTCAAACACTATCTTTTGGTTGACACGTGGGAAAAAGAGAACTTTTTATATTACTGTAAAAAAGAACCAAACGATAATGATCAAATAAACAATGCTATCTTGCTTTGATGAGTTGGTAGCGAAAAATAACATTACTTGAAGTAGACTTATTTCTAGTGACAACAATGTAGTATGCAAATGCTTTTTCTGGAATGTTACAGAGGTTGGGAGACATAGTAATTGTTTTTTTGTGCTGTACTAATGGCATCCGATTAAGCCTTGCCGGAAAGGTAGCTGTTTTCCAAATGTGACATATCTGTCAGCAAGCTAATTTATTTATTTTAAAAAAAATATTTTTATTTTGTTTTATCAAGAATATAACCTATTGAACATAATATGAATACGTGACACATGGAGATTGCATATCAGTTACAGCCAGCCAATGTTCATATTGCATGTCTGTTACAGGGCTACTGTTTGAAGGACACTAAAGTGGTGCATAGAACATAACTCAAAATTCTCCATTTCTTGTTTGGCGCCAATTGGGTCATACAATACCTCAGTTAAGGGTCCTCTCACAACCTCCCCGACAATGAACCCTCTCCCTCTGTTTCTCCATCCAACTCTAAGCCGTAATATTTCATCCAGGGTGTCCATATCTTCTTAAATATCCGCGGACAGCCCCAAGCCTTATATGTCACCTGTTCTGCCACCATGTACAAGTCTAAACATGCCCTCCATTCCTTAAGTGTGGGTATTTGTTGCGCTCCCCAGTATTTCGCTATATACCGCTTGGCCATCACTAGTCCCAAGTTAGCTAGTATTTATTTTCGTTGTGGGATATCTATATCTGTGGAAATACCTAGAAGGAGAAACCTCGGCTCCATTTCTGTCTGAACATTAAGTATGTTGTTGAGCTCATCCACGACCTTTCCCCAGTATACCTGGATAGCCCTACATTCCCACAGGGTGTGTATAAAAGTTCCATCCACCCCATGACATCTAAGGTATTTTGGACTATCCGCTCTCCCTATATTGTGAAGTCGGGCTCTGTCAAAGTATGTTCTGTGTAAAACTTTGTATTGAATGAGGCGCAGTCAAAAAAGAAGAAAGACCTCCCTTGGACCTGTATATGTCACCAATCATTCAAACACACAAATTTTATTTTATAAAAAGTTATATAGCAGGGTGAGATTCGGCATCAACGAAGCAAACAAACTACTTGATCATAAGTTTATTAAAGTTAGTCACATAGGACTCACAAAAAGGGAGCAGTTGTACACATACGTTAAAAGACAATTGTTGAAAGATTTCTCAAAGACATAAAAAGATAAAAGATCAATAAAACTTATATGTATGATTTGAATAACACAGAATGTAACAAGACACCAACAATATTAATCAATGTTCAAACACAACAGAAAAAATTAATTAAAACGAAAAAATTGGGAAAAAGAGAAATGAACAGGAAAATTATTCCTACTCAGAAAAGGAAAATCGCTTAATCAAAGACTAATCGGTTGTGACAACAATGAAATTTGATTATATTACACATATCGCACAACCCCTGTTGTCACAGATTTTGTCCGATTTCCTTCGCGTTTCGGTAGGCCACAGGTTATAGCCAACACCTTCCTCAGGATTGTTTGCTGATCCCAATTTAATTTTATTTAAAATCTGAAAAACATGTACAACAAAACTAATATTCCTGTTCATTTCTCTTTTTCCCAATTTTTTCGTTTTAATTAATTTTTTCTGTTGTGTATGAACATTGATTAATATTGTTGGTGTCTTGTTATATTATGTGTTATTTGAATCATACATATAAGTTTTATTGATCTTTTATCTTTTTATGTCTTTGAGAAATCTTTCAACAATTGTCTTGTAACGTATTGTGTACAACTGCTCACTTTTTGTGAGTCCTATGTGACTAACTTTAATAAACTTATGATCAAGTAGTTTGTTTGCTTCGTTGATGCCGAATCTCACCCTGCTATATAACTTTTTATAAAATACATTTGTGTGTTTGAATGATTGGTGACATATACAGATCCAAGGGAGGTCTTTCTTCTTTTTTGTCTACGGATTTGCTTGGCACCCCTCTCCCTTGGTTTAGGGGTCCCTCTCTCTCTGTTAGAAACTTTGAATGAGGCGCAGTCAAAGTTTGATTGCCACTTCCCGTGGATGCATAAGAGTGGCCTCCCAATCTATGTCTTCCAATGTTCCGGTAGTCACCACCCATTTAGTTCGAAGCAGACCAAGCTTGTCGGGCATGTTATTGAGTAAGGTTTTTTAAGTGTAGGATACAGCTTTAGTCGGAATCTCTTCCTGCAAAAGGTGACCTTCTAGTGGGGCATACTCTGGTAGAACCTCCCCATCTAATCCCTCCGCCATCCATGCATGTTTCAAACGAAAGTTTGCATAAACCTGCGTGTCATGAAGTTGGTATCTGTCCTTCAGTGTATCAAGCAAGACCAACACCCCCCTTTCTAAAAGGTCTCCTATCTTGGAGATGCCTATTGGGTCTCATTTTCTAAACCCTCTAAGCTTCCCTATCTCGGTCAGTCTATTTCCTTCCCATAGCGGGGTCTCCCTGGTATATTTCTTGTCCCATTGCATTTGCTTCTCGGCGTGTTTCCAAGCCTCCAGTGACCTCTGGGTCGCCTGGAGTAGCTGGCCACCGCCCTTGCCACCATAAATATAGTGGAGATGTGTACGGTTTCTAAATTGCATTCTTTCTAGCCTGTATGTCGACTGATCCCCCTGATATATGAATCCATTAGTTAATTACAATAAGGTGGGATGCCCTGTAGTACGCCCTAATGTCCGGGAGGGCCAGACCACCACCATTGTATGAACTTCTCTGCAAGGTTTGGAGTGCCACTCGTGGGCGGGCCCCATCCCACAAAAACAAGCGTACTTCACTATCTATTTGATTGAACAATGTGTCTGGGATTATTTTTTAAATAATTCTTTTTATTAAATAAATATCGGTACAAATAATCAATGCAGAAGGCACCACCAAATGACTTGTTGTAAAGGCATATAGAGGAGGAAAATTACAAATCTGACATAGGAGGGGAACATTACGGGGAAAGGGGAACATACAATTGTGTCTAGGATTTTATAATAAATATTTAGCAGCACATAGAGCAGCTGCGGAAGCGTAATCATTTTATACATGGCGGCTCTTCCCATAATGGTTAGGGGGAGTCATCGCCACTTCTGAACGTCTGCTTGAAAGTTGAGGATAATTCTTCTGATATTACGTGTTAGGCTGTCTGCTACATCAGTGGTAATACAAACGCCAAGATACATGAATCCCTTCATTGACCAGTGTACACATTCAGGGTACACCTGTTGCTCCCCCCAATCGGATACAATGTGGATTTACTCCAGTTGATTTTATATCCTGCATGTTTCCCATATATTTAAAAAATCTGCAGAATTTGGGGAAGAGTTGCACTCGGGTCCGTCACATACAATAATATATCATCTGCATATAAAGATATGCGTTCTTCTTCAAGCATCTTGGCATCATCCACAAGTCCACCTAGCCCAGGGGTAGTTCTAATGACACAGGCAAGTGGTTCTAGGATAAGGGCAAAGAGTAATGGGGAAAGGGGGCATCCCTGTCTAGTTCCCCTTTGTATTGGCCAAGAGTCAGATATAGCCCCATTGACTCGGACTACAGCCTCGGGCTTCGCATAGAGCAGCGCAACCCAGTCTCGGATCTTGGGCCCACATCCGATTTTCTCTAGTACATGTCTCATAACGGGCCAATGGATGGTGTCAAACGCCTTTTCGGCGTCTAGGGATAAGAGGAGGTGTGGAGTTTCCCGGTCTCGAACGGCCTCCATCCAGTTGGCCACCCTGCGTAAGTTGTAATGAGTGGCTCGTTTTTGGCATAAAGCCACATTGATCGTCATGAACCAGTGACGTAATTACTTTTATTAGGCGTGTGGCAAGGATAGTGGCTAGGATTTTAGTTTCAATGTTCAATAAGGATATAGGGCGGTAAGAACCAATATCATCTGGGGGTTTCCCGGCCTTGTGAATTACCACCACAATCGTCGCTCTGAGATCAGCGGGGAGCAACCCTTCTTCTCTAGATTCCAGGAACATCCTGAGTAAATGCGGCGCCAGAAGAGTGTTATGTTTTTTTAAGAATTCTCCCGGGACACCATTGAGACCCGGGGATTTCCCCAGTTTCAACTTATTAATAGCTTCTGTTACCTCTTCCAATGTAATATCTATATCAAGAGCCTCTTTTTCCTCTAAAGAGAGACAGGGAAGTTCAATGCCTTAGAGATATTTGCATATTTGTTCATCGCTAACTTTTGTGTGGGCTGCATAGGGGGTTGCATAGAATCGGGCAAAGGCCCTGGCTATATATTGTGGCGTAATGTACCTGACTCTCTAATGGATGTTACCCACCTAGCTTCCTGTTCCTTCCTTTCCAACCATGCCAATAGTTTACTTGCTCTGTCCCCGGTTTCATGCAGTCGATGTTGTACAGCAAGTTGGTGTGTACGCACTTCCCTGGTAGCTAACGCTTGGTATGCTCTTCCAGTGGTATCAATCTGACGAAGGGTACGTATGTCTAAGGTAGGGGCCCCTCTATTCTCCAGTTCAAGTAATTTATGTTCTAAAGTCAAAAGTTCTTGAATTTCACGCCGCTTCTGATGTGCAATAATATTTTGTGCTCTGTCGCGTAACACTGCTTTAAAAGCTTCCCAGAGTGTGATGGTCGATTGGACCAAGCCCTCATTCTCCTGAAAATAAACTTCCACTTCTACTCTAATTTCTTTGGCTGCTTGTTGATCTTTCAGGGCCCATGCATTCAACTTCCAAGAGGTATGGTGTCCGCCCCTTTGTGTCCCCACTTTCAAATAGAGCGATGAGTGGTCTGATATACCTCTGGCTAAGTATTCCACCTCCTTCTACATGATTAAGCTCTCCAGCTGGGGCAAAAAGATAATCTAATCGTGAAAACACCCTATGGGCTCCGGAAAAGTATGAGTACGCATGCCTGAACGGGTGGTGATTTCTCCGTAGGTCAGTAAGCCCTAGGGTTTGTTGAAATCTCGCCAGGGCGGTGGTCTCGCCCGACCCAGTTCGCACCAACGCGGGATCACTCACATCGTTGAAGTCACCCCCAATAATATGTATGGCAGGACCTGCCTCCAAAAGGATTCTAGCTACCTTATCTAACGTGCACTGCTGGAGATGCGGGGAGCATACACACTGATCAATAACCACGGTGTATGGTTCCAGATGCCTTGAACCGCTATACAAGTTCCATCTGGGTTGTCCCATTTTCGAATCACCCTGAAGGGGGGTGACTTTCGAGCAAGGATCGCCACTCCTCTCGAACCTCGAGTGATGCTCGCATGTGCTAGAGAAGTGAATTGCCCTCTGTTCAAGAACGAACAGCAAGCAAGCTAATTTTTAAACGTCCCATAAGAATAATGTGCAGTTGTCAAAAAAGAGGTAAATAGCGATTGATAACTATGTGTCGACCACAATGTAAATATGATGTATTCTTCAGTTGAAGCTGTGGCATTAAAGGTGCACCCAGCAGTATAAGAAGTGCATTATTCTGTTTATAAGGATTACAAACAGTTACCCCCCCCCCCCCCACCCCCAAGCCTTCAGAATACCTATCTGTTAAGCCAAAACTCGCATTGCTGCACAGAGACATTTTGGTACCATGCCAGAATGTCTACATTTATATGGTCTGGCAATTTTAATGTCACAGTTACAGAATCCAAAATGAAATATTTTCTGGGGGAAAAAAAATGATAGATGGGACATTTCAAATACAGTCTTTTTACACAAAACCATTCATAGGGATTGCTTTGTTTCTCGACTTGAGACCATATGAACGTCAATCCCCGTTGGACAGTTCAGCTCAATATATTGGTGGAATACCATCTAATACAAAATCATTGATTGATTTCACCGGTATTCTTGGCAAACATGTTAATCACTGTCTAGATTTTCAATTTGTATTAAGGCATCAAAGGGATCATTTTCTACTAAATTGTGCCCTCAGTTCAGGGCCCTAGTAGACCAACTTACAACTAAAAGCACCTAGTGAGTAAGCACATTTTTGAAGCTGTATTAAATAAGTTTACATTGAGAGGATCTTGTCTAATGAGGTAGTTGGTTACTTTGGGGCATAACGGAGTACTCATGCGAGCCTACCCAGAAAAAGTATAATCTCCTATTTGGAATTCGAGTTTCAATCAATCAGGGAATTGTGAGCGCGCTACTCAACCTTGAGGGTCTCAAGGTACGGGGGGAAGGAGGGGATGTATAGATCAGTCTAGCCCACGGGTACTCATAGTACGGCCCGCGGGCCGCAGGCGGCCCGCCCGACCTTCATTGGCGGCCCGCGGACCTTGTTGCCATATGAGTCCTTCCTGTAAAGTTTAAACAGAGAAGATGGCCACAGGAGCATACGTTGTGAATACGTATTCAATACGTATTCACATCGTTTGCTCCTGCGACCATCTTCTCTGCTTATCCTTTCCTCTGATTGGCCTGAGGCTCTGAGACGTCACACCCGGCACCCAGCGCGAAGCACAGGTCCTTTAAAAGTCAGCTGTAACTAGCGCTTTTACAGCTGACTTTTAAAGGACCTTTTAAGAAGCTTCCTGTGTCCGTGGTGTCGACGTCCTCGCAGCCCCTGAGAATCTTCACTGCAGCCGCTCTGACACCTTTGTAAAATAAATGAAAACAGTTACAAAGTTTAAAGTAAGTAAATTACACCCGGCCGCCCCCCAGATGGAGCAGAGCATTGAGATATAGATCGTCACGATCTGGTGGTCATACAAATATATTAGAACGTCGGAGCCCTCTTAAAGATTCAGGTCTGAAGACGCAGTTATCACACTGCACAGAGGGTTTGTACGCATCACAGATCAAACATTTTCATCTGATTTCAACACAATTTCAACCAGCAGCGGGTTGAAGCGAATGAGTCTAAACATGTATGCACTGAATCACACTCTATTTTTGCTATCTTTCAGTTTCACACTTTGAACGGCGGTTATTTTGAAAACTTTTGTCATATTTCTAAGAATGTCTTACTTTTTTTCGATTACATCCCTTGATATTAATCCAAATTTCTTTACTGTCTCCAAAAGTACTGTTTTTTGAATGGGGGCTGCATTGCCTGCTGGTGTACGTCATCTTGAGGTCATATCCGTGTTCCTGTTTTTCAGTGCATCATTGACAGCTGTTTGCGTGCCATTTATATTTGAATGCTATTGGAACTGGATGTTCAATGTTTGTGTTTCTCTCTGGCGTGTCAAGTGCTCCAATGTCCTCTGCGCATGCCTCTCACTATATATTGCGAACACACATAAAATAACAAGCATTGGCTTAGCCAATAGGTCTCGCTTTTGGGACCTTATAAGTATTTAGTTATGCAGCACATTAACATTGGTGCAACAATATCAACTGTTGCATGGCTAAACACTTATAAAGTCCCAAAGGCGAGACCTATTGGCTATGCCAATGCTTGTTTAGAATGGATTCCAACCCAGGGTACCCCCCCAACCATGTTAATATGATTGAACAGCTGAATCTTGCTCCCCAAACTCCTATTAATCCACTGAATTACCTTATTTTTTAGCTGAGAGTAATGTTCAACAGAATTTTCTTTCAAGGGGCAAACGTGACCAGAACAAGAAGGTAAGGTGTGTCAGCAGAGGGTCAATTAAAACTGGGAGGTGTGGGTAAAGATTTTATAGAGCTAACTGGCCCCTTGCTATTGGGACATACAGCAAAGTTGATTTTGGAATTATTCACAATAGAACTATGGCAAGGTGGAATACTGAGAGTAGCAGCCTCTGAGCTGAACGTCATGTGGGCGGTAATTGTGTCCAATGCTCCGTTTGTAGCCCCATGGTGGCCACCTGCATGTGCTAGATCAGGGTTACTCATAGTACGGGGAGAGAGACAGGGAGAGATAGAGGGAGGGAGACGGAGGGTGACAGAGGGAGGGAGGGTGACAGAGGGAGGGAGGGTGACAGAGGGAGGGAGGGTGACAGAGGGAGGGAGGTTGACAGAGGGAGGGAGAGGGAGACAGAGGGAGAGGGAGACAGAGGGAGAGGGAGACAGAGGGAGAGGGAGACAGAGGGAGAGGGAGACAGAGGGAGAGGGAGACAGAGGGAGAGGGAGAGGGAGACGGAGGGAGAGGGAGACGGAGGGAGAGGGAGACGGAGGGAGAGGGAGAGGGAGACGGAGGGAGAGGGAGACGGAGGGAGAGGGAGACGGAGGGAGAGGGAGACGGAGACGGAGGGAGAGGGAGAGGGAGACGGAGGGAGGGAGGGAGACGGAGGGAGGGAGGGAGACGGAGGGAGGGAGACGGAGGGAGGGAGGGAGGGAGAGAGAGGGAGGGAGACGGAGGGAGGGAGACGGAGGGAGGGAGACGGAGGGAGGGAGGGAGACGGAGGGAGGGAGACGGAGGGAGGGAGACGGAGGGAGGGAGACGGAGGGAGGGAGACGGAGGGAGGGAGACGGAGGGAGGGAGACGGAGGGAGGGAGACGGAGGGAGGGAGACGGAGGGAGGGAGACGGAGGGAGGGGGAGGGAGACAGGGAGGGAGACAGGGAGGGAGGGGGAGGGAGACAGGGAGGGAGACGGAGGGAGACGGAGGGAGACGGAGGGAGAGGGAGGGAGAGGGAGGGAGACAGAGGGAGGGAGACAGGGAGGGAGACGGAGGGAGAGGGAGGGAGACAGGGAGGGAGACGGAGGGAGAGGGAGGGAGACAGGGAGGGAGACAGGGAGGGAGACGGAGGGAGAGGGAGGGAGACGGAGGGAGAGGGAGGGAGACCGGGAGGGAGACGGAGGGAGAGGGAGGGAGACAGGGAGGGAGACGGAGGGAGAGGGAGGGAGACAGGGAGGGAGACGGAGGGAGAGGGAGGGAGACAGAGAGAGAGGGAGGGAGACAGAGAGAGAGGGAGACAGAGAGAGAGGGAGACAGAGAGAGAGGGAGACAGAGAGAGAGGGAGACAGAGAGAGAGGGAGAGAGAGGGAGACAGAGAGAGAGGGAGACAGAGAGACAGAGAGAGGGAGAGACAGAGAGAGAGGGAGACAGAGAGAGAGGGAGACAGAGACAGAGAGAGGGAGAGACAGAGAGAGGGAGACAGAGAGAGAGGGAGACAGAGACAGAGAGAGGGAGAGACAGAGAGAGGGAGACAGAGAGAGAGGGAGACAGAGACAGAGAGAGGGAGAGACAGAGAGAGGGAGACAGAGACAGAGAGAGGGAGAGACAGAGAGAGGGAGAGACAGAGAGAGGGAGAGACAGAGAGAGGGAGAGACAGAGAGGGAGAGGGAGAGACAAAGAGAGGGAGAGACAGAGAGGGAGAGGGAGAGACAGAGAGAGACAGAGAGAGGGGGAGACAGGGAGAGGGGGAGACAGGGAGAGGGGGAGACAGGGAGAGGGGGAGACAGGGAGAGGGGGAGACAGAGAGAGGGGGAGACAGAGAGAGAGGGAGACAGAGAGACAGAGAGAGGGAGAGACAGAGAGAGAGGGAGAGACAGAGAGAGAGGGAGACAGAGAGAGAGGGAGACAGAGACAGAGAGAGGGAGAGACAGAGAGAGGGAGAGACAGAGAGAGGGAGAGACAGAGAGAGGGAGAGACAGAGAGAGGGAGAGACAGAGAGAGGGAGAGACAGAGAGAGGGAGAGACAGAGAGAGGGAGAGACAGAGAGAGGGAGAGACAGAGAGAGGGAGAGACAGAGAGAGGGAGAGGGAGAGAGAGGGAGAGGGAGAGACAAAGAGAGGGAGAGACAGGGAGAGGGAGAGACAGAGAGAGACAGAGAGAGGGGGAGACAGGGAGAGGGGGAGACAGGGAGAGGGGGAGACAGGGAGAGGGGGAGACAGGGAGAGGGGGAGACAGGGAGAGGGGGAGACAGGGAGAGGGGGAGACAGGGAGAGGGGGAGAGGGAGGGAGACGAGGGAGGGAGACGAGGGAGGGAGACGAGGGAGGGAGACGAGGGAGGGAGACGAGGGAGGGAGACGGAGGACGGAGGGAGACGGGGGAGGGAGATAGAGAGAGATATCTGTATGCCGGGTCCAGTGGCTCAGTGGACGAAGGCGTCCGCTGCAGGGGCCTGTGTTCCACCTCATGGTCACAGTTTTTTTGTTTGTTGGTCTAGCCTCTCCCCCTCCTCTAATGACCCCGCCCCCAAGGTGCGGCCCTCGGCAACAAACCACTCTGTAAATTTGGCCCCCAAGAGAAAGTTTGTGAGTACCCCTGGTCTAGCCGAAGAGCCAGGGCTTGAGGATTTTCCTGAAGGTGTTCAGGGAGGGGGCTCATCTGATGTCTGCCGGTAGCTCGTTCCAGGTCTTGGCTGCAATGTGGGAGAAGGATCTTCCGCCTGCTCTGGCTCTGTGAATGCGTGGTGTTTCGGCCAGTGCGAGGTTGGAGGATCGCAGGTTTCTTGTGGGTTAAAGAACTTGATTATTTAATAAATAAAAGATAATTTCCAATCGGTTGTGGCTCAACACGTTTAAAATTATTTTAAGTAGGAACAACTGTCGTTTTTGGGCCCATGTTTAAACTGGGACTTTCGTTTTGAAGTATAGCAATAAAATGCCTTCAGATTTATTGCCATTTGCAATTGAAACTTTTAGGTTTAAATCTTTTTTATTTATTACCAACATCAACCAAATCTCATCAATGGCATCCACATCTTAAGCCTACAACCCCGTGGGCCGGCAGGTATCTCATTTAAAATCAGCTCCTCCTGGGCCCTTCCTGGGCACCGTAGTTCTGTCACGGTGATATCCAACATGTCACCCCCCCACCCCTCGGGCCTGTCCTCCTCTGATCTGGAGGACACCAGAGCACTCCTTCTGCCCCGTGAAATTATACTGAGGAACCTCCCCGCAGTTACCTGCTCCTCCTGGAGTATATCCCGCACAACACCGCCCCCAGGCCACGCCGGACAGAGTGTCATCCTTTTGGCTATAGCTGCTCCAGCCGGGGTGGTAGGCCCCATGGCTAGGACCCGTCCCTGAGGACACCCATCCATTCCAGAATGTATAAACAAACAAACTTGAACCCTCCCAAGATGCCCACCCTTCCGTCCTCCTCCTGGATCCCCGCCCCCCCTCCCCCGTCCAGTGCGGTTGTCGATTAACCTCGCTTCCTCCCTCACTCTCTGTCCGAGCCCCCTCACTCAGGTGAGATCAGGAATCCGGGCCTTCCTGCCCCGTAAGCCGCAAGAGTCTGAGGTATCTGGGACAGGTCAGTTCTCTAAATTCGGTGGCTAGTAGGGACTGGAACGGCTGCCAGATATCTTTATACTGCTCTACCTCCCCCTTAGCTG
Source organism: Triturus cristatus (assembly GCF_964204655.1). Classification (NCBI taxonomy): domain Eukaryota; kingdom Metazoa; phylum Chordata; class Amphibia; order Caudata; family Salamandridae; genus Triturus; species Triturus cristatus. Next base: position 1,685,441,839 of record NC_140590.1, read on the forward strand.
TGAGCGACATCTTCTCCATGCCGAGCACATGCCATAGTCTGTGCAACCATCCAGTCACTGTGGGAAGTGTGGGTGTTCGCCAGTGGGTAATGATGTTTTGGATGGCTGACCCTAGCGCTATTGCTATCTGCCTGCCCCTGCAGGATTTTAGGGGGTACATCAGTGCGTTAGGAAGGCCCAGAAGAATGTAAGCTGGGAAGCGTGGTAACTCAACTTTGAAATGGGAGTCCACCGTGTCCAACACCTCCCGCCAGTACGTGCCCAAAAGCGGGCATTCCCACAGAATGTGGGTCAGCGTCCCCACCTGCTCGCAACCCCTCCAGCAGGCAGACTCTTTGCTGCTGTCCATTGCGTGTATGCGGTCCGGAGTGTAGTACCAGTACGTGAAGACTTTCGTGAGGGTTTCTGTAAGGCCTGTGTGATATGCAGAGTGTCTGGCCCTGTACGCAATTTGTTCCCACTCTGTGTGGCTTAGGGACCTGCCTAGTTCTGTCTCCCAGCGTACCCTTCCCGGATGATAGAAGTGCGAAGATGGCCATTGGATGAATTTATAGAGGTCACTTATGATCTTCCCATCTGACGTACGCGTCATGAGCCAGCGCTCGTACTGGGATAGTCGTTTATCTGCTGTCTCTCTCACCTGAGGGCTCAGTGCCCAGTGGCGGGCCTGCAGGTAGCGCATTCTCTCCGTTTCGGGAAGCATGTAATCCTGTCTAAAGCTTGTGAAGGGAATAACCCCGTCCGGCGCGTATAGATGACATAAAGCCCTACATCCCGCCGCACGCCAATGGGCGAACGCACCTCCCTGCATCCCTGGTGTGAAGTCCGGATTATCCACAAGGGGCGTCAGCGGGGAGGGGAACGTGGTCAACCCATGTGTAAGGTTTGTGGCATCCCACACCCTCATCGGGACTCTAGTGATGAAGGAGGCATAGAGATTAGCAGGGCGATGATTCCTACGTAGAAACGGCACCTCCTGCAATGGTCTACCCGCCACCGCCTGGTCCTGAAAAAGCCAGTGTTTATCCGATTCCCACCTGCTCCATTCCACAAGATAGCGCAGCTGAGCTGCTTGAAAATATTTGCGGAGGTCTGGGATGCCAAGGCCTCCCGCCTCAGGCGCCAGAAGTGAGAGCGCCCTCCTCATCCTTGGTTTCTTACCCTGCCAGACGAAGCGCCCCAGCTCGGACTGCGTCCGCCGGATCCACCCCACCGGTGGCTGCAGCGGAAGCGCCCGAAAAAGATAGAGCACCTGGGGCAGAATGGTCATTTTAACGGCCGCCACTCTGCCCAGTAACGACAGAGTACCGCGGTCCCACCTAGCCAATTCTTCCCGCCTAAAGCGGCGTAATTGACTGCCGCCATGTCGGGCACGGAGGGGGCCAACTGGATCCCCAGGTACGATACTGCGTCCTTGGACCAGACTATCGGGATTTGACGCTGCAGGAGTGTCCTGGTCGCCGGCGCGAGCGATAGGTCTAAGGCGACCGACTTCCCCATATTCATCCTGAATCCCGATACCGCCGCGAATGTAGTCAATTCCTCGATACAAGCCGGCAGGGCCCGAAGCGGGTCCTCCAAGGAGAAGATCACATCATCAGCATATAAGCTGACTGCGTGATGAAACCCGCCCATTTTCACTCCCTTTACCTCTGGGTTGTTCCGTATGCGCTGTGCGAAAGGCTCCATGTATAAGGCGAAGAGTAAAGGCGACAGCGGGCACCCCTGCCTCGTGCCTCTCTCGATGTTAAAGCTCCCGGAGCTGCAGCCATTGACCCTCACAACCGCGGTTGGGGATCCATAACAGTTGAATATCATGTTGCGGAACTTGTCCCCTATCCCTATTTTCGCCAACACCCGCTCAAGGTAAGGCCAATGCACTCGGTCGAATGCTTTTTCAGCGTCCACTGCCATCAACATTCTCTCACCCCGGATCCGCGACGCCTTTTCGATAACCTGTGTAATCCGCTTGGTGTTGTCTACCGTCTGCCTCCCCGGGACAAAGCCCGCCTGGTCTGGATCTATAAGCCCCGGCAAAAGGGGGGCTAGGTGGGCTGCCAGAATCCCTGTGTACAATTTAAGATCTACATTCAGGAGGGATATCGGCCTGTAGGAGCCGCATTGTGATCTGTCCTTCCCCGGTTTAGGGATGACCGTCCGGGACGCCCGCAGCAGGTCCGGCGGCATGGCCCCCGGTTCCGCGAAAGTGTTAAAGAGGCGCGTGAGTATCGGTGCGAGTGTGGTGCAAAAAGTTTTATAGAAGAGGGCGGTATAGCCATCCGGTCCGGGGGATTTACCGTACTTAAGTTTGGCTATGGCGGAGATCACCTCCTCCACTCGGATGTCCCTGTCCAAACTCTCCGCTTGCAGCGGTGTCAGCGATGGCAGCGCGACCGCGTCTAGGTACCTTTGCGTTGCGGGCATGTCCGGGGGGTCCCCGGCATAGAGGTCAGCGTAGTACTGGCGAAAACATTCCGCGATATGGGCGTCCTCCGTGACTGCAGCCCCCGTGGGGTCGGTGATCATCTTCACCAGGTGTTTCTGTCTCGCCATTCTGAGCCTGCTTGCCAACAATCGGCTGCACCGGTCTCCCCCAGTGTAGTAGGCATGCTTAAGGCGGAGCGCTGCGTATTCCGCGCGGTCCATATCCAGGGCCACCAGGGTCTTTCTAGCCCCCTGAAGCTGCCGCCAAATCCGGGGAGCCCCCGTTCGGCGATGCATCTGCTCCAGTTCTCTGACTTTCTGCGTGAGTTCCTCTCGCTTACTCCGTCTCTGCGCGTTGTCTGTCGCCGATATCGCGATGAATTCCCCCCGCAATACTGCTTTCAGAGCAGCCCATTGAGTCGCCCTGGAGGTATCATTGTGGGATGGATATTCCCGAATCGCGGTTGTCACTTGCTTGACCACATCTCCTCTGTATAATAAGGTGTCCCGCAGACGCCACACCCGGGGAGTACTGGAAATCGGCGGCAACGAAAATGTAGCCGATACGGGGGCATGGTCCGACATGGAAATCACCCCTATCTCCGCCGCCGTGGCGAGAGTGCTAACCGGACCGGTGACCAGAAAGTGGTCTAGCCGTGCATACGTTTTATGTGCGTGTGAGTAGTACGAATAGTCCCGTTCCGCCGGGTGTAGGTGGCGCCACAGGTCTATCAAGCCCATGTCTGCCAATTGAGCCCTGCTTCCCGCCGAAAATTCCCCCGCCTGCGGCGAATGTTGGGCGGATCTATCCAGTGTCGAGTCGAAGACTAAGTTAAAGTCCCCCCCTAGGATGATGTGCCGGTCAGGGGTAGCCGTAACGTCCCCCAGCGCCGCGTTAAGAAATTGGTCTTGCCGCTCGTTCGGGCCGTATAGGGACCCAATTGTGAAGGTGATACCCGCCACTTTGAATCTATAGACCAATAGGCGACCCCGCTGCTCCGCTTGTTTATGGAGGACTTCTCCTCGGAAGTGTTGAGCCACCAAGATCGACACCCTAGCAGTTTTAGTGTTATTGGAAGAGAAGAGCTGTGTGGGAAATTTGTGAGAGCGCAGCCTAGCCCAGTCCTTAGGTAGGAGATGCGTTTCTTGAAGGAGACCGATATCTGCCTGAGTATTCTCTAATAAGGAGAGCACCGCACGCCTCTTGGTCGGGTTGTTGAGGCCCCGAACGTTAAGCGTAACTATCTTAAGACTGGTGGGTGTCATGTGAGAAGACAAATGCGCCCTCGCCGTGCCTTCCTTGTGCCGCAGACCCTGTCAGTGAGGTCTCCATCCCCGCCTTAAAGTCGGTTCTGCACTGGACAATGCCCCCCCCCCCCCCGCCTCCTCCCCCTCCCATGCCCCTCCGCCGTAGGGTTCCCGCTCTCCCTTCCCCTTCCCGCCTTAACTGCAACAAAACCAACTCTCCCCCCCCCCCCCCCCAACCCACTCCCTAACAACGAACTATCAACATGGAATTCCTTCCCCTCTGAACCATTCTCCAGGGGGACTCACTTGCGTCCGTCGCGGCGCTTCGCCAGATCCTCAGAGCCCGTCGGGCCGGGCCCCTCCTCCCGCGGCCGCCGGGCCTCCGCTCCTCCACCAGGGCCACCTCTCGATCTCTGCTGCTAGCGCTCGCGTCTCGCCGCCGCCCCTGGCAAGGCCCCACCAGCGAGTCCGAGCTCTCGCGTAGATTTCCGGCCAGGAGCGCTCTTGCCCGGCCCGGCTCGAAGCTCCGCCCTCCTCCGGCGTCTCAGCTCCAGCGGCTCTCTGCTCCGCGCCGAGGCGTCCTGGGGGTCCCGAGCCCCCTCACTGCTCCCCGCCTGCGCTCCGCCGGCCCCGCTGCTAGTTTTCGTCACTGCCTGGGGGGAGATACTGCTGCTAGACCGGGGCTAGGGGCCCAACGGAGCGGGAGCCGGCAGGGAAAGCGTCCGCTCACTCCGCCATCTTGGCCACGCCCCCTGCAATTGAAACTTTTAATAAAAAATTCTAGATTTAGTATGCTTAGTCTGGATTGTTGGTCAAATAATACTGTTTAATAAGTTAGTCAGTATTGATCCACTTTACTACTTTATTTTGGAAGCAATTTCTGGCAGGGAAAGTCTAAAAAATAATTTTTTATTCACCATTTTGAACTCTCCGCTTTGGTACAGCAGATGTAATGGTATCCAGTTTCCAAAATAGAATGTCAATAAATGGCATCGGAACTTACTTCTAGAAAGGCAGTCTGTATTAGTGAAGAGTTACTGCACTGTGCATTGGTCAACTTTACAAGAGCTTGTGTAGGATAGATCGTTCTCTTCTGTTGATGAAAGTGCTACAATTTTGTGTTCTAGTTAGTTGAGTTTCTACAATTGTAGAATTGTACACTTAAACTGGGTGACGACTAAGGGCTTTATTTATGTTGACGGAAAGGGAATTCTGTTGCGGCTGCATTGGAGTTTCTGCCCTGCCAACTTAGTGGTCTGACCGCCACGTATATATGCTGGCAGACAGTCAGTTTGGTAATGGCAGAGACTACTCTGTCTCTGCTGTGGCCAAATGTCTCTGATGCACTGGGGATTAAGGGCCACCAGAGAAATGGCTGCATGTTCACCTCCCTAATTTAGATGGGCAGACATGTAGCCGTTTTCTAATTGTCTTTCACCACCAGGCAAAACCTGGTGGTGTGGGGCAGTAAAATAGTAATAATGCTTTCTTGGCCATGGGAGAAAACTTCCGTGGTGAGGGGAACATTCACTTTTTTTCTTTACAAAAAGAAAATGTAGTTGCGGGATTTTCTTTTTGTAAACCAAAAAGAATACTCGGCTACAGGGTTTCATTCTGCTGACGCAGCCCCATAGCACAGTGTAAAATGGATTGACGGGAACCTACATGACAGTGGTTCTTGACAATGCTTTTATAAATGACCGCCTGCTTGGCGGTCATTTATAAATGAAGTAATTTACTCCTTCCCCCATGGCACAGTGGCTGGCTGTCAGTCAATATATAAATCAGGCTCTAAGTCTATTGAATGCATTCTCTCAAAAAATAATGCAATGCAGAATGGGTGTCAAACAGGGTTGCGTACTAGTAAACATACAATCACACCGACGCACACATCAAACAGTCCATGCAACAAATCTCAATTGCAATGACTGAAGTAATTTGTGTGTTCCACATGATTTTATTGTTTGTTCCTCAAAAGTTCAGACAGATCTTGATTTGTAAGATTATAAACACATCAGGCAGTCGACACATGTTTAGTCTAATAGAGATTTTTTTCAAGGCTGCAAAAGTTATAAATAAATACAATTTCAAGTGCATTTGCCATATATTTTAACTAGAAGGACAGTCCAGTATAGCTGGAGGGCCAAAAACATTGAATGGCGTTAAAAGACCATCTAGAGGGAAACTGATAAGGTGGAAGTGCTAATAAGTAGGAATCAGAAAGAGATCCCATCTAGCAACACAAGGGATGCAGTGTCAATATAAGAAGCCTATATACTCTCATTGGTGATAAATCACAGTAACTAAAAAATTAAGTAGAATAAGCCTGCAAACCAAGATGTGCAGAAATAATTGGTTGCAGTGGCCAATGGTAGTTAATTGAAAAAGTGTAACATTCACTCAAAGTGCAAAAATTAATGAAAAGATGACGGTAAGATACTGAAGATAAACAAAAGAAAATACGAAGTTCCTCAATGGATACCAAAAAGAGATATTTGAGTCAATGTTGATTGTCTAAGTGGAGATAAAGAGGCAGGTCGTGCTTAAGGAGGAGGGGAATTCCTCCTTGTGGAACTAGGGCCCTCACACACCCAACAAGCTAGGTTGAATTCCTAAAGCCTGACACCCAGGACATATTGTTTGGAGTCAAGGACAACAAGTTTTCATGTTTATTTTGTCCATGGGACAAGTAGGCCCAGCCCCCGGCAGCACAAACCCTTTGACTGGTAGTTTACAGTACCACATTATGGACCAGTGAAGGGCCCTGTCTGCAATTAAGGTAATATTTGTGTCCATATGTTAATGGTGTTCCAACTTGTATTCATGGTTCGTTAATGCAAAGCCTTTATTGTTCGGGTGAGTGCTCTAAGGAGAAGTTGGAAGATAGGACTGCACTACTGACAGTGGTTCCAGTATAAAAATGTGAACACATATTTGCAAAGTTGAACAATATGAAGCAAGTAGAATGCTCTCTGAATAGATGTAAATATTTGCAGAAGCTTGACAGCAAGATTGATGATTATTTGCTTTCAAGATAAAATGTTCACAAAAATGCAACTAGGAAAAAAGCGTTTTGCTAAACTACTGTGACATTTTAGGGCCCATTTCTCTGAAGCATCACTTACTAGAATGCATCAACACATTTTACTATTTCCCAAAAATATTCATTATGAAAATTAGTGTAACCAATAACAAGATTATGGGGGAAATGAAAATAGGCCCGACATTCGTGGTCAGCCTTTAGGTTTTGGTTATGCAGGTCTTGTTTTGACATGGTTTTTGTAAAACTTCATTTTTGTGAGAGCTGCCAGGCCCTCGCCATTATTGCAAACTTTGGCAAAAAGCAAAAATATTTTTTGTCTCGTGAAAGAGCAGAATGTTGTCATTCACTTGAAGCAAGCAGATAGCTAGAAAGAGAGAGATGGAATTTAATCAAAACAAAGGTCTTGGTTGACACCAGACCTAATTAGGGGCACAATTCTTATAGAATGTCACAAAAGTGCAGCCATGGTATATGATACTTTAATTAGTGCAGATTTACGGCTTTTATGAATTCACAGAAAAAAGCCAGGAAATTGTACTCCTAGAAAATATTTGTGAACTGCATTGGAGCACAAGAAAATGCGCATGTGGAGATTTGCGCATGCAAAACTCTGTTGCTCACTGACGAGTACACTTCCCTCCAACCACTTTTTTCCCAACCCTGGAAGGAGTTTTACTTGTGCCTTTTGTCAGGAGTAAGTTTCTATCCTTTCTCAGTATGAAACCTTATTAGAGAAGCTCTTGTGAAAACCTCTTAAATATATAGGCTTGCCCAATTCAAAAGTGCATTCCAAACCTGGAAGTATTTCTTACAGCTACCTCCAATCCCTCTATGTAGATCTGCAGAAAGGTGGAAAAATAAGGGAATTGCTAGTATTCAAACCCTTCTAGAGTATGAGTCCCAGCATAATCAGAGAGGCTGTTATCAGAGCTCTTATATAATGAGATTTCTGCTATAATTTATCGTTGCACTAAGTGGCACCAAAGGGACAAGTGAATTTATTACAGGACAAGTAGATTTATGAAACAACCTGTTCCATGGACAAGTAGATATTTTAGTAAATTCCACACCCCAGAGTACATATTTTAGACAGAAAAAGTACAGGTTGTGGTTATTATTATTATTTAATTCTTGTAGAGTGCATGGCTACTCGGAGGGTTTCCCAGCACTAGTTGGCGGGCAAGACAGCTTAGGAAGAGAACTTAGAATAACCAGGTTTTCAGCACCTTCTGAAATGTGAGCAGAGAGGTGCAGCATTGCAGAGATTCTAGGAGCGCGTTTCATAGCTTTGGTCCCCAGAGGGCGGAGGAGTGACTGCCCGTCATGGTGCGCCTGACTAGGAACAGTAAACAGAGATTGATTTCTGGAACTTTGAGTGTGTTTGGTAGGGAGAGGCAAGGTTTTGCAAGTACCGAGGTCCGTACTACGAGTATATTTTGTGCATGTAGCAGAGTGCCTTGAAAGTGATGCGCTCCTCTACACTGTACCAGTAGAGGTCATGAAAAAGGCTGGACGCAGAGCTGTGTTTAGGTAGGTGGGACAGGCTCCTGGCAGCAGAGTGCTGAACCACTTGAAGGTGCCTGATCATGGACTTATCTGCTCATAAATATAAAAAATATATTTTACCATAATCTAACATCTAACCTGGACAAAATCAAAGCCTGTATGATGGTTCTTTGAGCAGCAAAAGGAAGTATCCACAGGATAATTTCTAAGCCACTTCATAGCAGGAAAACAAGAGGAGCACCTTGGCTGCCTTGAGGCCTCATGGACTGAGTGGAGTCTAGCCAAAAACCAAGGTTTTTCACCTTGTTGGCAGTAATAGGAAGGCGCCCCCCCCCCCCCCAGATGGGCCAGTACTGGGGTCCCAAGAGCTGAGGGTACTTACCCAGAATCATGAACTCGGTCTTGTCACCATTCAATTCTAGAGAGTTGGAATTCATCCAGGTGGAGACAAGTTAGTTAGCAGGAGTTAGGATCTTCTGGGGTGAAATCTTGCTTCGATGACAAATAGAAAATAATCTGGGTGAGAATAGAGTAAGACCACAGCTTTGCACTAAGTCTGCCAAAGGGCGGACATAGATATTGGGCGGATCCCTGCAGGACAGCAGAAGTAAGCAAATGCATGCTAGAAATGACATTTGACTAGAAGACCGGGAATGTGCAATCTGTCAGGAAGTAGAAGAGCAAGGCCAGAGTAGTGCCCTGAAGACACATGAGTGTCAGCGTTTTGATAAGGTTGTAGAGTTGAGTTAGAGAAATAAGACTGTTGCGTGTTCAGAACACCTATAAAAAGTCAACCTGAACCATAGTGTTGTATAGAAAAGGTAATTTACAAAGAAAGAGGTTTGGGACAATGCATTCAGCACCAATCTCATTAGTGGGTGATTTTACAATTTCTGAAGTGAATCAAAATGGCCAAACCCCTTGCCCTTTCACCCGGGAGAAACTCATTACACATAAGTTATACTATTGATTCAACCCAATTATTTATCATTGATCGATACATCGTTGGTAAATATTTACTAATTGATTTATCACATGATGCACAGGCTCAATCTTCTTCATTTATAAAATTGATTTCTTTATTGATAATCATTTCCGTGAGTCTTGGTCGTCGGCCAACTTGTTTCGTCCTTACAGACTTCTTCAGGGCTACAAAACGCACACGAAAAATAAAACATTTAAAATTATATACAAAGTATATAAACCCCCATTACAAACCTTTATTATACAACTCACCGTCAAGACAATCAGCCCGTTCGATTTCCATGATATAATGTGGCCACCAATACACCATCCCCAACATAAATTCTATTAATTATCATCGCAATTTAAAAATGTCATTGTTTTTCACTGTGCAGCAATCCCTTCACTTTTTCCTTTTGTGGTCCTATTTTGTCTATATACATTCTTATTTACATGCTAAATTTGCTTACTGTACCAATAGTTCAATAAGGAAAGTATTTCCAATTATTCAACATACCTTTCAGAAGTCTTTTCCCTTTAGATTCAAATCGTTGGAGTATTCTATCTGATTGGTATCATTTTGTCCAATGTGTGAGCTATTGGGTTCACAGTCTCATTGCATTATGATAATGTGCCTTTTTGTCCTAAAATTGCATATGGACAGTATAATTGTCCTATTCTATATATTATCCCTAGATCTCCATTAGACCCAAGTACTATACTCTTCGTAACTATAAATAAATCTTCATTACCTTTATTCATGACTATATTTTCTGTCTTGAATTGTGAACTGGCATTGTAGTCTATAAATCTCAACCGCTTCTGTTATAATTTGATCAATTATTATAATCCTCCTCCATTCAATTTTCACATCAGGCCAGGTCCTCCTGATTCTACAAAGTGAAATAGCTCACTTTAAAATCAATCGCCCACTCTACATTTATTATAAAATCAAAGACTATGTAGTCTGCAAATTGTACATTCGACTACCAATCAATATCTAATTCAATTTATATTTATAAACCAGTTATTGTAAATTTATTCATATAATTTATTATCGCATACTAAAGCCTGGGGATCCAACCTCACATGGGTACATTTCCCAGGATGCCTGTAAACACTGATTGCCCCTAGAAGGCCCCATTTATCTCCTGTTACTGATGTCCACACTCTTGCTGTCCAAATGGAAGCAATTACACTACATTTCCCAAATACCCCATATATCCTGACAGTCATCTACAACCTTTTGTATAGTTACTGTGTTCTGCACGACTTTTCAGTCAACCCATACAACTCTTACAATATTATTTCATATACTCCACCCTGGAAGAGTATTTCCCTCCCGCAGAAAAATTCAGACAGTTCCCCATCCAAAAGAAAATATTTTTTTGCTTTCGTACATTCATTCGAATGCCCAATCATTCTCCAGGATAAGCATGTCAAATCGTGTTTTACATATACCGTATTATTATCCCTACAAACTATTCTTAGTTTACCCTTTACAGTTGGTGCAAATACAAAATTACATCCTTTTTGTCTCCACATTTTTCTCATTCTTTACTCTTCTTTACTTACTATTTACTTAGTGGTGAGTATGGTGACTCCTAGCATCATCACATGCTACTAACTACTGGGAAAAAGCCATTTAAATATCCCTTGTAATTGACTTCACCTGAGTTGACGAAAGACAGTAGTCCAACCCACTAACCTACAGCCGCCATCTTGGACTGTTCAAGTCTGTACATAAACACCTCTGTCTTTTACTTTCCATCTTACGATTTTAACCATTCTTTGCTAATAGCCAGGAACGATTTTTGATCATTTATCTAATTATTTCTGTTCCACTGCTATTACCCATGAAAATAAATATTTATCAGCCACTCTCTTATTATCTAAAGTGGTCAAAAAATCGGGACCGCCATCTTAGGGTTGTCCTATGCTTGCAAAATATCGACACTAAGAATCTAGCTAACTGTCAATGTATTACTGTGAAATCAAAATATTACAATAATTACACTTCAAAGATTAAAATTGTAAATTAGGAAACGGTCAGTTTCGCTGAACACGTCATCCTTCAAGAACATCTCTTTCATACTCTACTGTCTCCATGATATCCCATAAATTGTTTCTATTAACCCTTTCGCTGCGGCGGGAATTCCGCCGCAGCGCTGGGGGGGGTTTGGGGGCAGCGCGGTGCTCATGACGGAACCACTCCGTCATGAGCCGCGGTTGAGCTGTGCTCATGACGTAGCGGTTCCGTCATGACTCCGCCCACTGTGCTAATCGCCCGCACAGGCGGGGAATTAGCGCCGCGTGGGCGGCGCGGCCGCCAACGGCCGCAGCATGACGGAACCACACCGTCATGAGCACACGGCGACCGTGGCTCATGACGGAGTGGCTCCGTCATGAGTGGGGAAGGGGTTAAGATGCAATTTCATAAAAGTAACATATAAACTCTTAATACCAGGAATGACTAGCGTGTTTTATATCTGCCCGTGTAAAAGAGAGAGGCCTATTTATGGTGCCCATCTTTGAACATCCCAACAATTATACAACAATCCTGTTTCTCGATCAGCGCTGAGCTCCTGATTTTCACAGCAATCTAACAGTTACCTTTTAACTAACTGTTATAGATAAGTCCACGGCCAGTTATAATGGCCACTCATGATCTAACCACCCCAGACTGGGCCATATATATCCAAATGGTGCCTTGGATATATTGCCACACTCCGTTTATTCAAGACTGACATTTTGAATCCTAATACAATGACTTTGAGTACCATGGATACACTTGTGCCAGTACTCCTATATACCTTATACGGCCTACGTCCATATTTTCATAAACAATTATGAAATTCACAATTAGAATTTAGGCCTTTTGTGACTGATCTGAAGCGGCATATCGATCTGGCTTCTGCCTGCCTCAGGAACAGCTCCCTGTCACCACTTCTCTCACCCTTGGATACATATTCTAGTGCATTGAACCAAATCTGTGTATTTGTAGGATGTACACAATGTACTAGGTAATTGCGCACCTTAAGGCTAGCTACTGGTTTTGCTTCTAACTGTATTGCATCTTTACACACCTGATTTTAATAGAAACTTGTTTTTAACTTAAAGTGGTTTTAAAACTTTGTACTTACGTGTGATACTCTAGTGCTGATAAGTACGCGATCCCCGGTCCGTCACGGCGAATCACTGCCGATTGTACGGAGGGATAGACGCAACTCCGTCCACATTGTACCTCACTTCCTGCCCCCGGGTATAACAGACAGATGGCTTGCCGGCCGCGCTGCCAGCTCGGCGCGCCAAAGGCAAGCCCGTCTGCGCCCGTCCGCTGCCGGATCGGGGCTGGCGCCGGCCATACTGATGGTAATGGGAGAGGTGAGGCCTTATGCTGGACTCGAGTGGATTTGATGCGTCTTAAAGGTTCAATGTGTTCATGGTCACACCAGATTGATTTAGCTAAGTCCCCACTGCTGCATAGCTGCTGCTCATGCGGTCAGATCCTGAATCAGGTCAAGGTTGCCAGTATTGATAAGGTACCTCCCCGAGGCTTGGCGAACGAGTGCAACGAAAAAATCAATGCGTGCCTCGTCAATTGTAGATCATTGCCCAAACATGCGGAGGATGTCTGGTCATTATTCTCAGAGGATATTTGGGATGTTATGTTCCTAACTGAAACCTGGTTAAACTCTGATGCTGTGACAACAATCGCTCTAGCTATCCCACCAGGTTTCAATATGTGCTACGCCAATCGAGAAGGCGAGAAAAGGGGGGGTGGGGTGGCTATTATTTTTATAGATTCGTGGACATTAGTGTCCTCTGCCCCTCTTCAGGTACAGGGCATTGAAGGTCTTAACTTCTGTATTCAAATGAACCCCTCTTCCGCCCTCGCGGGCATTCTTACCTATAGACCACCAGATTGTGCAGCGACTGCGTTTCAGACTCTGTGCAATTTCATCGCTCAAAAATCTGTAGTGTATTCCAGTTTTTTGGCCCTGGGAGATTTTACCCTGCACATGGACGACCCAAACTGTGCTCAAGCAACTCAGCTGGTCTCGTCCCTAGCAGGAGACCGCTCTCCTTGAGGTGACAGTCGGTGAGATGGTCGCTAGATTCAGGGGCATCGGCATTGCTGGTGCTCCTTGATCTGTCTGCGGCATTCGACCTGTCGACCACACCATATTGGTCCAGAGACTACAAGGGGTGGGCTTTGGAGGGAAAGTGCTGACTTGGTTGACCTCTTATCTGAGCGGTCGTACTCGGAGAGTTGCCCTTCAGCCACTTGCATCTAAACCAAAACTGCTTTGGTGCGGTGTCCCCCAGGGCTCAGCTCTGAGCCCTCTACTTTTTAACCTCTACTGTTTTCTTTGATTGCCAACTGGGGAGCGAAAGCGATTTCTTACGCTGACGACACCCAGTTGGTTTTTCCGTTTAAGGAGCGGACGGTAGACACTTTCAAGAACTTCAAAGGCTGTCTTCGAGACATTGCACTATGGATGAACTCAAACAAATTAAAACTTAATGCTGGGAAGATAAAAGTTCTGTTCTTCGGCAAGGGCTCAGTGCCAGATTCAGATCTATGGTGGCCGCCAGAAATGGGTCTACCACCATCCTCTGCTACACGTATTCGTAATTTAGGGGTGAGATGGGAGGCGGACCTCTCTTTTTCAGCCCAAATACAGCAGGTTTCTGCAATTTGTTTTAGTAAACTAAAAAATCTCCGGAAAGTTCTACATTTCTTACCAGAAGATTGCCGTAAATCAGTAGTTCATGCCACAGTTACATCTAGGCTAGACTACGCTAATGATTTATGTCGTGGGCTCCCCAAATACGCCATCTGTTGCCTTTAGATGATTCAGAATGCGGCTGCGAGACTGGTTCAACGTATACCGTTTCAACACCATGTCTCTCTGCAACTACAGGAGCTCCACTGGCTTCCAGTGGAGAAAATAATTAAATTTAAGGCCATGAAGCTGGTCTACCGGGCCCTTAATGGAAACTGCCCGGGCTACCTGAAGGAAAGACTGTGTCCCTACAAACAAAATTGTGCGTTGAGATCCAATTCTCTTAACTTGCTGCGCACCCCACGCTTTGCGAAATCCCGACTGGGTGGCAGAGCTCTCACAGTCAGAACGGCTTCTTTGTGGAATGCCCTGCCTGGGTTTCTGCGGCAAACCGATTCAGAAGCCTGTTTTAGAAAGGCCTTGAATACGTGGTTCTTTAGGGTAGATTAATATGGGCTATTAATACCGGAGCTCTCTTTGGACGCAATTACCTGCTGCTCACAGCGCCAGGACATCCCTGTTTGGGGTAGCTGTCGCGCTTTATAAGCTTCAGTATTATTATTATTAATGTATAAATGTGGCCACTGGATATTCATCGCCCTTTTGTCTAATCGCTCTGACATGTTCTTGTACTCAGGATTTTTTGTTTAACATCTGTTTATTGAAAGCAAGCATATAGAGACATATGGCATAGTAAGAACAACAGCGATTAGGCATCATAAGCTAGGGTGGTACAGCAAGACAGTGTAAAAGTGACCCATCAAGGTAACCCCCCCCCCGCCAAAATTATGGTAACCAAGTACGATGGAGAGCAAGTCATTCACAGCAGGAGCAAAAGTCTTAGGCCTAGGAGAGGCATAGGGTGAGAACAAAGGTACAAAAACCCCGAATCCAGAGATCCAGGGGAAGAGTGGGGTAATACAACAGTTGCGTATACAGATGGATCCTGATGGGCAGTGCCCAAGCTATAATGAAACTCCCAGCACATGAAGAAGATACCACACTTTGCGATAATATTAAAAAACTTCTGCCATATTGAAGAAGAGCAAAAACGGGTAACGTAGGAAGGAGAGAAGAAGTAGTCAGAAAGAATAGAGGAACGGAAAGGAAAAGGATAAGCGAGCAAAGGAAGCTGTCTCCTCATGATTTTAAACATTTAATGCTGCTCCACACATATATTTTTCATATACACAACCATCTACATATACAGTGAAACAAGTATTACAATTTACAAACTATTCAATTGTATATTCCCTAGTTGTGTTGTACTTGAATTTGGTGTTTCTTTTGTACCCCAGATGACGGGTGGAGCATGTTCTACACATGAAGAAGCCTTTGGGCTTCGTAGGTATCCAAACTTTAGAAAAATCAGTTTCCACTGTCCCCTTCACATAGCTGGTACAAAGTATTTGTTTTAGGGTAGTGCCCCTACGATATGTCACTCTGGGTTTTGGGGATATAATCCCTTTGGGGAGCCCTCTAGAATCTAAAATATGCCAATTCTTCCTTAATTTGTCATAGATGTGTTTACTATAGATGTATTGTGTAATAAAAGCAACCTCTTGATTTCTCCTGTTGCCAACATGTCTACATTCTGAACTAGGACCTAGCTTTTTTTTCAATTTAATTTTGTGACCCTCGTTTCTGCTTTGACGAGGCAGCCATTGTTAAAACCTCTCTTTGAAATCCTTTTTGATCCTCTCCACTCTTTTAGCAAAATCGGATTTTTGACTGCAGTTGCGCCTCACCCTGACCATTTACCCATATGGTATTGCTTCCATGGACGTCTTTGGGTGGGCACTCGTGGCATGAAGCACACTATTGCATGCAGTTTTTTTTAAATGTCACTCTGTATAGCATTACCATCTATAAATAATCTAATGTCAAGAAAATCCATGTCACATTTATGATGCTGGATCGTCAACTTAACATTAAATCTGTTATCGTTCAGATAGGCATGATAGGCAATAAGATCTCCCACAGAGCCATTCCCTAATGATTAAAACGTTGTCTATAAACTGACCACAGAATATGTTGTCAGTCCACTTCTGGGACCCTGGGCCCCAGGCATTCTCTGCCTCAAACAGCCCCATAAAGAGGCTTGCATAAGACTGGGCGAACCTGGAGCCAATGGCAGTCCCTTGTTTTTTAAGATACCACTCTCCATTGTGAAGGAAGACATTTTATTGAGTATGATTCTGGCCATCTCTAATAACATGTGTTTGCTCAAAATGGCTTGCATTATGCTTGTCTAAATTATGTTTTTAGATTATTCAAACCACATTCAGTGATTATACAGGTATACAAGCTCTTGACGTCCATGGTCACAACCATTAAGTCATCACTGTCCCAATGAAAATCCTTCAACTTGCATAGCACATCTTTACAGTCTCTCAAATAAGAAGGAAGACATTCTTACAAATGGTTGTAAAAAAGCATCTACTTATTCTGCTATTCATTCATTTGGTGATCCATTACTATATATGATTGTTTGGGAGGGAAAATTGGCTTCTTTATGGATTTTAGGTAATACATAGATGCACTGATATCTGGGACAATGGACGAGCAAATATTTGCATTCCAAATCAAATCAGTTAATAGACCAGATTCATTGCAATCTGCCAGTCTTGCATTAATGTTATTCAGTACTGACCATGAGATCATCTTTTAATCTCTCATAGCATACTTTATCTTGCAGTTGTCTATCTCCCT
Source organism: Triturus cristatus (assembly GCF_964204655.1). Classification (NCBI taxonomy): domain Eukaryota; kingdom Metazoa; phylum Chordata; class Amphibia; order Caudata; family Salamandridae; genus Triturus; species Triturus cristatus. The sequence continues at coordinate 1,685,458,525 of NC_140590.1, forward strand.
CAGATAATCGCTGTGATTCATGAGGACTAGGTTCCTGCCTTTATCAGCCTCTCGTATTGCAATGTTAGGATCTTTAGGATCTTTTAAAAAAAAATCTTAAGAACCTTTCTATCCATTCTAGTTGGATTTTGTGCATGTTTACATTTGCTGCCTTTATTGTGAAGATCTAATTTGTATAGATCTTGTGTGACCCTATTGTAAAATGTATCTATCACTGTATTTTGTGAGTTTGGAGGCATATCTAGATGCTGGTTTCAGACCTCTATCTAATTTCACATCTTCCTGAACATTCAATTCCTATGCTATCTGCCTTATATCCCCCAACATCACCATAATCATTTAATCACTTGTATGTCATTTATATCAGATATTGAGAAAGTTTAAACATTTGTATTACATGATCTATCACGTTGCACCCAAGGATGCTCATTACATTTGAACTTCCTCCTAAATTTGAACAAATCCACATTCAAGTCTACTAAACTGCATTTTTCAGATGAACAAAAATGTAAACCTTAACATAAAACACTTCAGGTTCAGTTAACACTTTTGATGAGAGATTGCCAATTCTCAGTTTATTTCTTGTGCTATCATTTGCAGTGTCGTGGGCACCCCAGTTTAACTCCAGGGTTATTTCTTGGTCCGAGTGGTTTTGGCCTGTAGTCTCGTTTGCAATCCTGGCTTTGTTTCTTGCCTCCCCTCCTGGTTCTTCCCCTCTGTCATTTTGTACTTTCTTTCTGTTCCCCAGGTGGTATCTCTTTAGCTATCTTTAAAGAAAAGGAAGGGGATTCCCCACTCTCCTCCCTGCTAGTGCTCTTCCCTGGATCATTGTATGGAAAAGAATATAGTTACACAATGTATTAATAGCAAATGATAGTCGTGGTAGGTCAAAGCTGTAATGTTAAACAAAATAAGAAATATATGTCGCTCAGGAAAATAACCTGTGACGAGATTGGCAAAAAACAATATCTAAAGATAGGAAGTTGTGGTACCAACCTATGTCTTTCAGTCCACTGGAAAAGTGGCATTATTTTGTAATGTCAACTATGAGGACCCCCAAATAACGTGGTGTCCAAAAATAGACTGACTTGTAAGCTCAATCGAGATGCTACTCGATGCGTCCGCCATCATAGAATGATAATAGTGTATCTTTTTTTTTTTTTGTCAAATATTTTTATTAACATTTTCGTAAGAGAAACACATTGCGTGATAGTACATTTTAAATTGACTTCATTTCGTGTGTTAATAAACATTAAGAATTACAATCCTTTCTCTGGATTGACATCTATCTATTACATAGTACAATCGCTTCAGTAAACAATATCACTCTAGTTTGCATGTCTTTTCATATGAAGATGCATCTCCTTCCTGTTGCGTACTGATGTATTAACTACCGGCTATGGTGCTTAACTTATAACTGGGGAGTGAAACTGGGGTGGTGTTCGTGAGAGCCAGGATATGTGAGTCAGACGGGGTACCGGGGCTACTGTGCAGCCTGCTTGTGGGTGTGGCTAATTTCTGCAGTTTGGGGCCTGTCCAGCCGTTACCGTCTGTCTGGCTGTCCTAGATAGTAAGTGGTTGCGTTGTCGTGCGCCGTTGCACATTTGCAGTAGTGTGAGAAATAGTGTGTGTGCACTTTAAATCTAGGCCTGTGGTTGAGTATCTGCTGGGGCTTGCGATGAGATGTCTGAATCGTCACGCGTAGGTTGTTGTTTGAATTGGTGTTTCAATAGGGTCTACTTCATGGATATGGGGTGTTTGCGAATCCCTTTTACTTCCTCCTCCCTGAGTGGTTCCTCCTCCACTGTCGCTCATTTGTGCACTGCTCCCACCCATGCTGCTATCGGGGGTCCAGATGGGGCCCGCCAGTGCATTGCTATTCCCCTTTTAGCTAGTAGTATTGCTAGCGATGCAAAGCGAATCAGCACTATGTGTTGTTTCCACCGCCGGAAGATTCAGAGTGTGCAGGTCACCCATGTGTTCATGTTAGATAGACCCGTGAGGTCCCTGAGCGTCTCGTGGACAGTGTTCCAGTACGATTGTATTGTAGAGCAGTTCCAAAACATGTGATGAAAGTCCGCGTCCAGTGATTGACATCTGGGGCATAGGAATTGGGTGTCTGGATAAAACCGGTGGAGACGCGCTGGTGTTTGATACGCTCTATGCAATATATAAAATTGTATGTTTTTAAATCACGCGTTTCGGGACACCTTCTTGGGGTATTCGAGTGCCATCTCCCATTCTTTAGTGTGTAATTGGCGCCCCAGCTTTTCCTCCCATGTTACCCGCAGTGCATCTATGGGTTTGTTTATGAGCTCCCGTATGGCTTTATAAAGCCAAGTGATCAGGTGCTGATCCATCCCCATGTGCATGATTGTGTGAAGGACCGGATGGGTTGCTGGTTCTCCTGCCGACAGATCATGATCTGGACAATGGCTTTCTATGATTTGCCTGTGGAGTAAAAATTGGCCAGGGGGAAGGTCAAAGTCTTCCATAATCTGGCGATACGGCCTTAACAGTCCATCCTCAAATAGGGACTCTATCTCAGTTAGAGAGTGTTCTGTCCATATGCGGAGCATGCCAGTTGTATAGTATGCCTCTCGTCAGGGCCAGCCTATCAATGGCAGTAGAGGGGAATACAAAGGTGCCCCTGCAGACATACGGTGTATCCTCTGCATGCATTTACGAGCCACCAACACCTGTATTGGGTATGTGCGTCGCGGCTTAGTGCCTGGCAGTAGTAAAGGTGGATTTCCGTAATGGGAATAGGGCCCATCTCCGCGTATGTCTCCCCCATGTGTCTACCCGCTGTCCAGTAGGACAGCCACTGTAGTTGCGCCACCAGGAAGTATGATTCAAAGGAAGGTGTGCCCAGCTCTCCCTGGGTGGTGAGTAATTGTAACTTAGCTAATGCTATTCTATGTCTGCCTGCTCCCCAGATTAGCGAGCTAAGGAGCGAGTCTAAGTCCCGGAAAAATGCCCGGGGTGGGATTACCGGTAAAGTGATACAATAGCCGTGGGACTATTATCATCTTGGCTAAGGCCACACGTCCTTACGGGGCCAACGGGAGGTTCTTCCAAAAACCCACCGTCGATCTAATCCCGGCCAGCGCCCGGTGGTGATTGCCCTCGAATATATCAGATGGGGAGTGATATAGGCGAACCCTAAGATAACAGGGGATGCCTGTGCTCCATGTTAAGCTCTGCTCACCTATCCTAACATCCTGGGGGGCGTAGTGGTTACACCGTGGACTCGTCCCAATTCACTCTGAGCCCGGATGCCTCTGCAAATTCTTCAAGTGTTGTCCATATGGACATCAGATCTGCGGTGATGTCCCGTACATGTATTAAAAGGTCATCAGCATACAAGGAGACACTGTGTGATACCCGCTATGGGGGATCCCCCAATTTTCCCCCTCCTGGCGTAATTGTATGGCTAGGGACTCTACGGCTAGGGCAAGAGTGGACAACCCTGTCTCGTGCCTCTCTCCACCCCAAAGGAGGATGATATGTATCGTCCCATGTGGATGCACAAGGTAAGTTTGGTGTACAGGAGTCGTCTGTATTCTAGGAGGGTGGGACCTATCCCTATCCATTGTAGGACCGAGAACAGGTATGGCCACGTGAGAGTATCGAAGGCCTTCTCGAGGTCTAAGATGAGACAGGCTGCTCTAGGAAATGCGGGGCTCGCCTGATCTTGTACATGGAATAGTCTGAGTACGTTTTGGGACGTGTTTTTCTCTGGGACGAATCTGCATTGGTCTGGGTGGACCAAGGGCCGCAGAATTTGCGTGTGGCGGTCCGCCAATATCTTCCCTAATATCATACAATCAGCTGATAACAGTGTGATGGGACGATATGCGGCCAACTGTCGTGGGTCACAGTTTGGTTTCGGGAAGGATACTAAGACTGATTCCTGAAGGGAGCTCTCCCTTTTCTAGCGCGTCCGTGAACATCTCCACTAGGCGGGGGACCAACAGGGGGCAGAAGGTTGCGTAATATTCCAGGGGAAAGCCATCCAACCCTGGTGCTTTGTAACGTGCCAGTGCGTGGATTGCTAGGGTAATGTCTCGGTGTCTAGTGCTGTTTTCTCTGCCACTTCCATTTGTGGTATCGTCAATGGGTCAAGGAATTGATCTACTGCTCCCTGCCCGGTCTGTACTGGATTTTGGTATATCTTAGTGTAGTACTGATGGAACGCTTGTAGTATTTGTTTGGGAGCGCACTAGATTACCAGAAGGATTGAGCCCTTCAGTAATTGGTTTTACATCTGTATCCTGTCTAGCTAGCCAGGCTAGTAGTGTTTCTGTTTTATCCCTCTCCTTGTGTACCCTAGTTGCGTATGACTTGAAGTACTATCTGCGCAGGCCTGAGATAGCGGCTAAATGCGTTGTCTTCGCCTCTACCACCTGAGTTATAGTCGCCATGTTTTCGTCTTCCTGTTTTGTTAGGGTAGCTAGCTTCGTTTCAGCTTGTGTTAGTGCTCGTTCCAGTGTCCTTTTTACCCCCACTATTTGTTTTATACACACTACCCGGGCTACTACTTTGAATACATCCCACTCTACTAATTTGGATGCCGCTGTTCCCACATTATTAGAGAAGTATTCCTGTGTGCTTTGCCCCTGTTCATGTTTGAAAACCTGGTCCGTCTAGCAATCCCGTGGTAGTCTCCAGGTGGGTACTGGGGGTTCTCCAGTGTAGTATTAGTATATGGGCGTCATGGTCGTAGAGGACCCGGCCTAGGTAATCCGCATGCTGAATTTTGGGTATTAGCGACATTTTACATAGAAACCTATCCAGTCTAACCCGTAGATAGTGTGGGATGGAGTGGAACGAGTACAGCCTGGTTTGCGGGTGGTGAGCTCTCCATGCATCTATGAGTGCCCAATGTGTGACCCAGGTTTGAAAACGTTCCGTTTGCTTGTGGGTGGGAGAATGTCCAGGAAGCGGGTGGGATCGGTCTAGGGCGAGATTCAGTGTGCAGTTAAAGTTGCCCCCTAATAGCCACGGTGTAGATGTGAAATGGGCCTGAACTCCTGTTAGGCAGTCGTAGAACCTGCCTTGCTCAGTGTTTTGGGGCGTATATACTACCCAAAAGTATAGGTTGTCCGTCTAGGAGTCCTTCCAAGAGAGCATACCTCCCCTCTTTGTCCACCACTCTCCGGAGTTCTTGAAATGGGGTTCCCAGTCTGACTCAAATCGGCGCCCCTCGTGCATAGGCAGAATATGACGTGGTACATATGGTCCCGACCCATCTACAGGTCACAAGCCTTTACGGGCTTGTGACCCGTCTGTGTGGTCGCGCTGTATCCCTGGACCGGCCTGTTGCTGATGCCCGCCAGGAGGTCCTCTCCCCCACTGCGCTTCCTCTTTGTAGGCTAATAGATGGGGCGTTATTTCTCACAGACCCTCGATCCCTCTGGTGGGAGCTCAACTGCGCTCAGTGTCTCTGGGGGCAGCCCCCCGGCGGTCACGCGCTAGCGGTATGTCGCCCCCTCGCTGCTGGCCTCGGTTTCTGGCGCTCACCTGGACCAGTCTCGAATGTCTTCTCCCCGGGCTCTGAAGGGGTCACGGAGTCTTCGCCGCCGCTTCGGGCACCACCATCTTAACGGAGGGACCTCCGACGATAATGGGCTGCTTGTCAGGTATTTCCTGTGTCTGCTTTATTGCGGTATGGCAATGCCACCGATAAGCTCCTGCTTCTGATGTCGGTGTTGGCTCCCCAATTCAGGTCGCAACTCTTGTCGCCTCCGGAGCGAAGACCTAGGCGCCGAGGGCCGCCCTTTTGGCTCTGTCCATCTGCGCGCCTGCTCTGTTCCCGGGCCGATTCTGCATTCCAGCTCTGTCCTGGCAAACGGGAACCACCGGCACCTGTTAATGTCGGTAATGTGGGCTGCCTGCCGGAGCTCTACGCGGACACGACCGCCATCGTGGCGCCTGAAGCCACGCCCCCCTGATAAGGGTGTATCATAAGTACAAATTCACATGCTGGGCCTGACATCCTTGTCGTATAACTCCCCCAAATTTTTTGCTTTCCTTCCTCCTGTTTTGCTGATTTTCTTTTTGCTGGCTTTAGGACTCTAGCACTGGTTAGCAGCAGTAAAATGCACAAAGTGCTTGTGCTCTGTCTTTCAAACATGGTGTAATTGGCACATTTAATTTACATGCATACCTTTAGTAAATTGCACTACATGCACCCAGGGCTTGTAAATTAAATGGTACTAGTGAGTCTGCGGCACTTATTGTGCCACCCGCTATAGTAGCCTTTTAAACATGTCCCAGGCCTGCCACTACAGCTTTTAGTGCCGTGTTAAACTGCCATTTTTACTTGGCCAAATAAACCTTTTGCCAAGCCTAAGCCTTCTCTTCTACTATATGTCACGTAAAGTAAGCCCTAAACGCTTATAGGGCATGGTGCATTATATTTAAAAAGGAGGATATATGCATTTAAGTTTGACCTGTCCTGCCAGTGAAAAAACATCTATTGTCATTTTTCACTGTTGTAATGCATGTCTCTCCCATTAACAAACACTGGGCTTACCTAATTACATTTAATACGTGATAACTTTGGACATTCGAACAAATGGAGAGATTGTGTTTACACACCAATGAATTGTAATTTAAAATCCTCTTTAATGGTAAAGTTGCATTTTAAATCTGAATTCTGAAAATGCCACTTTTTATAAAGTTGGCATTTTCTTATCCTAACCATTTGTGCCTTTTGCCAATGTCTTGAGTCACATCATTTTGAATGTCTCTGTGGTTGGGTTGGTTTATTGCTTTCAGACTGTAGCCCAGAGGGGACTTAGGTGTGGACAGGATAGGTCAACCTGGCAGGATGACTAGAAAGATCTGTACCCAGCCCCATCTACATTTCAAAGGTCTTTTCCTCATGCACAGACAAAGGAATCCAACACCAGGCCTACACTGTCTTCTGTCACTTCCAGATTCTGGAACCAGATGTGGGGGAATGAATAGGAATCCTCTCCCCAACCCCCCCCCCCCCACCTCCCCCCCCATCCCAGCTATTGATGGTGGCACCACGTAAAACTATTGGACCTCCAGGGTCATTTTTCAGAACACTCCTGGACCTGTGGAAGTTATAGAATGACTGCCCTGCTGCCAGAGGACGGTCCTGCTGCTTGATGGGTTGTCTTGCTGTCTGAGAAGGAAGACTGGACCCGCTTCCCTTCATCCCAGGCTAACCAGAGTCCCTCCAAGGGTTAGGTGGCTGGCCTGTGTGAGCTGCAGGGACACAACAATCTTCAGAAGCCTCCCTGCAACTGCCTAGCTGACCTGCTGTACTGTACCTGCTCTAACCTGAAACTGGACCTGCCTGAGCTCTGCTCCTGCCCTCTGCTGAAATGCGTCCCTGATCCCCCAAGAGGTGCCTCACCAAGGCCTTGACATTTGGCTGGTATTAGAGTGTACTCCTCCATGCCTAACAGTGGACGTCATCAAATCCGATGCAGCATTACCCAACTCGATGCAGGACCTCACATTGCAGCAACTTCGCAGCTGGCCTCAGGAGAACAGACACGGTGCTTCACAACTCGACGCAGCACCTCGCAGCGCAGTCCTCACAGCTCCTCATCAGAACTGGGTAAGCGTGACGCAACTCATTGCAGGACTTAGCATTGCATCACTGCACAGCTCCTGGCTGGAACCAATGTCGAGTGACATGAAGACTCGCATCAACGATCTAAGGTACAACTCTCAGAGGGACTAACCTGGTCCTAGTATCCCGCCCGCACTCCATCGTGGTCGGCCTGAATTTATGGCTTTGTCCCGGTCCGGTGCGACTGGATAACCACAGTTGGTGCTTTGTGCCTTAGGCGCTATTTTTACTCAACACTGTAAAGTTCAGTCGCTCTGGTTCTACTGATTGGATTTTTTATATTTCTGGTATCATTTTATTTATTAAACATTACTCTTTCTAAATTGGTTTGGGGTTTTTCTTGAGTTCTGTTTTCACTTCATTATTTTTTGAGTGCTAAATAAATTCTTTACACATTGCCTCCAAGTTAAACCTGACTGCTTTGTGCAAAGCTACTAGAGTGTTATGCACAGGATTATTTAATGATTTTTGTGGTTCACGCTGACATGGATTGTGATTGTTGCCTGACTTCCTCACTAAATGTTTCCCTCATATAGTAACAAATCCATTTACAAGAACTCTATAGCCCGCCTCTGATTATCCTTATTTTTTCCAGTCTAAAGGAGGACCTGTGACTAGGACGTGTGCCGCGGCTGGAACCAGCATGTTCCGTCTCATGAGGGATGGAGAGCCTGAAGACCCAGCAGCCATGTTCCTTATGTGAGCACAACTTTTAATTTTATTTTTAAGAATGTGAGCACAACTTTATTGTACTGTTTTGCACATTAACCACCAGGAAGGCTTCTATTTTTACCACCAGGCCAGGGATTGAATGGGCAAGAAGTATCAGTGGCCCTTTCCCCTTATTTACTACAAAACGCACACATTTCTGACTTTTGTCCATATGACACCCCGTGTTCTCCCTTCTTCTCCTACCACCACTTTTTCTTTAGTGAACTCATACCTTCTTTCTAGTAGGTAATCTCCATTTGTCCGGTAACCTCTTTATCTCTTCCATGAAAGCTTTTCTACTCCTGCTCTCTTATAACTCTTTTCTCTACCATGTAACTCCTTCATGGCCTCTCTTATAGCCACCTCTTTTCTGCAGTAAAACCATAGTTTATCTCAGATCAGTTGTTTAGATGTCCTTTTTTTCTCTCCATGGCATGGCCTCTTGTCTTCTCTGCACCTTGTAAGATCTGTCTAGCGCAGAGGACAGGGTGTGTTTATTTCTGAAGTTTACCAGCTCCTTGGTCTCTCTTGGTCTGATTTTTCTCGTTCTTTCCTCGAGGAGCTTCAGTGAGCATAACCATGCTTCTGTCATTTGCACCTTACTTTACCTACATTGGAACTGCATTTCCAGGAAGCCTACTCTGCATCTCCCTAGTTGGTGCACCAGGTGAACATTCCCTTAGGTGTGACTTGACTTGAGCACCATGTCACATAGAAGATTGGAAAATATGTTTGCATTTCAGATCCTGCTGGTCTTAGAAGACGTGCCAAGTAAGGATAAATGCACCTCTTGTCATAAATCCCTTTATCAGCTCTCTCTTCACTTTGTTGCCTTCAGAGAGTCAGCGGACCTTGAAGCCCATCTATTGCGCTAGTGGTTCAGTACCGGACTCCAAAACTGACCTGTAAGCATTAAAACACCCATTCTTTGACCTAAAATCATTTGTCCTGGGTCTGTTTCCATGGATTATAGGCGTAGCTCGGCACATAGCAAACAGAACAATAAGGAAAAGAACAAGAGAAACTCCGCAACCTGACCATATCCACGGAAATTGAAAACATTTTTTGCAGACAGAAATCTAAAACTCTGGGAAACATTTTTTTGTTCACCCCATTCAGGGCACATTTCAACATAGTAAGAAAACATGTCATAAAGAATCCACAAACTCTGTTAAAACACACACACCCCACACTAGCATAACTCAAATATTGAGTCTCTTGGCGAGGGAGAGATAGAAACATTGGATTATAATTCCAGCTTGAAAGAGAGTATGCAAAAGCCTGAAATAACCTTCGCCTTTAAGATAGCGCGTACATACCCTACTTTGCAATACCAAAATTCACAGGACAATCGTCCAGCTGCTGAAAAAAATGGCAAATAAAGGGCCTGGTAGAAACCTCATTTACAGATCCATTTCTTTACTTGAAGAGATGTTCCACATGTGTCTCTTGGCCATTCACAAAAGTTGGGATTCAGAGGAGGAAGGCTTGTGGTTGGGTATGCAGATGACATGCTTTGGGCCAAGATACTTTTAACACTGTCATTTGATGTGATATTTGGTAATCTGAAGTGTGTATTTTTGTATCAGCAATGACGTATAGCAGTGATTGCATCCCATTATGTTTATCGGGCCAAATTTGTTAATGGTCAGTGTCCTAATATTGATTGCAGCTGCGGCATTCAATTCATTTGGCCATAACATTCTCCATGCATAACTGTAAGAGACAGTGTTTGCTGACTGACCCTTCAGTTATTGACTAGTTTCTCGTCAAATTATAGTGTGTGTGTGTCTCTCTCACCACCTCTCTCACCACGAAATACCATATGTCCTTTGTCATCCATTCACAGGCCTATTCTCTCCTCTAATCTATATTGAGCCACTGGAGAGTTTGATCCACTCCATGGCTTCAAATTCTACATGTACACCAAACACCTCCTTTTAGGTAGAGCAGTGTTTGGGCTGTGAGCAGAGGATTTCTAACAATTTTATAATGGAGTGTCAGGCATCAGGTGACCAGTATAGGGCTCTGAGTGAAGTCTGGCAAAACAGGTAATGATTGTGGGGAGGAGTTGGTAGGGGGGACCATGAACTTCTTGTCTGTCATACTGGCCTCATGCACAAGTGTAAATCCTGACCTTGTTGGGGGTCATATGAAACTTTTACTTCACTTTCAACCAAAGATCTGACTGAACAAGTTTCAGAAGTGCTGTTTCCCTGTCCATTCTATCTGCGCAGGCCTCTGAAAGTAATTCTGTTCCTTACTCTGTAGAGGAAAGAATTAGCTAGCTCCACTGCCAGTGTATTGCTCTTTGACCATGGAAATTCTCCCTTAGCTAGGGCATCATAAACTTCTGCTGTCTCATCTCTAGCTTACGTAAATAATGCTGCCATAATTGTGGTCAGGATTCCATATTGAGCCACACTAAATCAGTCCTTGGGCGACTCCACTGGTTCTCTATACTAGAAAGAGTTGACCTCAGAATTCCATGTATAGTTTGCAAGTTTTCTTAGCCATCATTTTCATAATTGCTTACCTGTTGGGACCTTGTATTCCTCCAGTCTCGTGCTTTTTGACAGTCCCCCATTTCTTTTTATTTGCTGGGGAGAAACGGCTTCCCTGTCCTGAGTCCTTCTCTTTGAAATTCCTTGCATGTTCATATCCAGCTAATTATTCATTTAAGTCACTTTTTCAAGACCCTAAAAACTTGGTTCCTTTTTCTGCTTTTGACAAATTTGAAGGAGACTTCAATACCCCTTGCCTCCTAGCACATTGAAACCCATTAGGTTGTACATGCACTTAATAAATAACCCATGGCTCTCAGCTTCGTTGTATTTAATTTTTATTTTGGACTTTTCCTTTTGTATTTACCCTAATTTATTTTTTTGTTTTCATTCTATTTGTAGTTATCAGTTTTTATTTTTGGCCAGTTAAGTAATTAAGCTACGGTTATCCAATTTTCACATTTACTTAAATAAACATACAGTGCTTTGGGTTGTAGTGCAGTAAGTGGTCATGTAGTTAATAAAAAATACACTAGCCTGAAAGCATTAACTTTATAGCAGATCTACCTCATTGATGTACTGGATTATTCTATTGTGTTATTTCTTTATTTTTTATTTTTATTTTTTACCGCAACATAATTTTATTGTTGACAGCCAGGAGAAAGTTAATGCCTCAAAGGGCATCGGCAATATATATACAGGGTGACATATACTGATATCAACATTTTCAATGATACAAGAGTATCGTTCATATAAATAAGTTGCGAAGTAACACTCTAGAAAAACAAATAACAGTGCCATGCAGTATCTATCTGGAAAGTAGAAAAGTCTCATAGATGGGGAGAGTTCTAGCCACTCACAACCACATCCACTATGCACGCTGTGTAAATTCCAGTCCAGTGTACTCATCAGTTGTTCCTCAATAGTCGAAGGGGGAGAAGGAGGTTCCAGATATAGCCCTCTATAGTCTGCCCACTTTTTCAAAATTTTAAAATGCTTGTGAGGGCATTCCCTCGCTTCAAATACCGGAATTTCCAGACCCATACAAAAGTCCAAGCCCTTCTTCCAAACCCCAATTAGCGGCGGAGATTCATCTTTCCAGGCCCGGGCGATGTCTCTTTTAGCCAACGTGGGGCCTAGGAACAATAGGTGATGCTTGTACCTGTTATCACCTAGACCCTCCGTAATATGCAGCATGGCTAGTCTCGGAGAAGATGGTACATCCTAGCCCAAAACCTCAGATAGACACGCAATCACTCCCCTCCAAAACCTCACCAGTGTTGGGCAGGACCACACTGTATGCAAAAAGGTACCCTCCATGGACCCACACATCAAACGATGTGGGGATGCAATCAAGCCAGCACGCCACAGTCTGTGTCTGGTGTAGTAGGCTCTATACAAATATTTAAACTGAATAAGGCGTAGGTGGGCCGCTATCACTGCACTACGCGGGGACTCTGGGGCCTCCACCCAATCATCCTCGTCTAGGGAGCCCAGATCATGTTGCTATGCCTCTCTAATTTTGCTATGCCTCTCTAATTTTATGTAGTGTTGTAGGCGTGTTGTTAATAAGTGTACGATAGATTTTTGGTATTTTATGGTACCCCAGCTCACCCATGAAGACATTTGCCTCAACGGGATTAAACTAGAGTATCTCTGTTTGTTGTGATAAATATGGGGTGAAGGCGTGTCTAAACTGAAGATATCGGTAAAATTGTGTGCGGGGCATATCATACTCCATTTGAATTTCTAGGAAAGACTTTAGAGTGCCGTCACTTATAACCGCCCCACCGTATCTATTCCGATAACTTCCCAGCCCCGAAAGCCAGATAGTTGCGCCAGTTGTGGTAGCAGCCCATTGTTCCACAGAGGAGTTTCCCTCGTGAGCTTCCCCCACCATCCCACTATGCGAAGCGCAGACTTCCAAATCTTGAAGACCGTGGCAGTCGCGGGCGGCAGCTCCCCAAGCAATGTCACAGAATAAAGTACCATGTGTAGGGCATTGTCTCCCACCAGCCAGCACTCCACAGCATACGCCGGGTCTCTCTGGTCGCCATAGCACTAGTCGTTAAGGACAAGAAGGTGTGCGGCCTTAAACTACGCCTGGACATCCAGGGTGGCTACTCTCCCGGAATATGTGGATTGGAAACCAGTGCACTGGGCCACTCGCGATGCACCGCCTCCCCAAGTCGGTCGACTGCAGCTATAGCGTTGTGTGCGCATCTGATATTATGCCGTGTAACGCGGCCCGATCCGTAACATGGGGAACCAGGCGGTTGGATGAACCAGATCCATAATATGGTGAACCGGCGGTTGGCAATCACCTTGGCCAATAGTTTGGCCTCTACGTTGAGCAGCGATATCGGGCAATATGATGAGTATTGTTCCGGGGGTCGACCCGGTTTCAAGAATACAACCATCTGCGCATGTCTACAGTCCGGCGGGAGACTCCCGCCTTCCGCGGGTGCCTCGAGAGCTGCCAAATAGGGATGCAACAATTGCGGATGATACTTCTGGAAAAACTCACATTTGAAGCCGCTCGGACCAGGCGCCTTACCTGCTCGCATATCAAGTAGTGCGGTTAGTAATTCCTCCATCGACAAAGGGTACATCTAATGTCTCCTGAACCTCATTGGATAGGGCCCGAGGGGGAAAATAATCAATGTATTTCGGAAAGAGTTCTGCGGAGATGGTTTCATGGGGAGCATACAAGTCTTCCAAGTATGAGGCAAAACAATCCGCGATGAGTGACGGGACCGTAGGAGGTGACCCATCTGAACCCAGTATACTTGTGAGTGTCTGGGGGTGCAACGCCTGTTGACACAGGCGATGCAGCAAAGCACTGGATTTGTCACCCCACTGGTATATCCGGCTTCGGGTGACGAGCCAACAAAGCCGGGCCTCATCTAGGATCCTTCTGGCATACGTCTGCTGCATGTTCAGCAGTTGTCTGCGCACAATATGTCCTTCTTTGTCTCTACTCACGAGCTCCAGGGTAAGCAACTGGGCTTCAATTTGCAACAATATATTGCGGCGCTGTCGGCGTCTCGCGGCGCAAAAAGCAATGTCTACTCCCCTAAGGGTGGGCTGCATCGCCTCCCATACAATAACGGGAGAGTCTACCGTACCTGTGTTCTGTAAAAAATAGTCCACTAGGGACCCATGAATTTGTGATCTATATTTTTCGTCTTTCAACACCCACCGTAACCTGGAGCGCCTGGGATCTAGAGACAGGAGTAAGGAGAATGGTGAATGATCTGATAGGCCCCTAGGGAAAATGTCTGCTGAAAGTAGTCTATGGGTGTGGTACGCAGAGAGGAAAATGTAATCTAGGCTAGAAAAGGATTCATGGACTCCAGAAAAGTACGTGTATTGATGTGCGGTGAGGTGTAGAATCCACAATGAGTCTCCCCACCCCAGTCCCTGAACCAGGGGCAGTAATTTGGATTCTTGGGTTGTCGCCCGCGCCGTGACGCACCACCTGTCTTTTAACGGGCACAGAATATCATTCCAATCTCCCCCGACCAATGTTAAACCTGGTGGAAGTTCCGTCCAGAGCATTGTCAAGCGCTCCACAAGGGTCCATGTGAGAGGAAGTGATAGAGAAAACATGGGTACCCCAATATGTGAACCTGGGGCGGTAAGCTGTTTGGGGAAAACCGTGGTTCTGGTGTGACCTAAAGGTGCATTCAGAAGTGACCCTGAGGGGGGCACTATATATTTAGAGAAGGAAGTTGAATCTTACTCCAACTAGTGAAAGGTTCAACATTTGTGGCTAGCCATGTGTTTGAATTAGACTTCTCACACAGTATCAAAAAGTCTAATTAGATTAGGCCACTGTAGCAGTGATCGAATCAGTCCTTTATCATATTTGGTGCCCATGTGCATGTAAACTACTGCACACTGCTGTCACCAGGAAGTGTTAAAGAACTAGCACAATCTCAATAATGTTGCAAAGAATAACCCACATTTTCGTGAGTATGTACCTAACTCCAGGCAGCCCACCATACAGTGGTATGTAACAGTATTAAAGTTTGTGCAGTTAAAATACCGGATTAATCTAGCATCAAGGCTAAAGCTTAAAACTTTACCTGCAGAGCACTGCCCAACGTTTTCCATCAAAACCTCTACACCCACTATATACTCAAATGGGAGCTATCTAATATGCACCCGTCTTAAGGTAAGAGTTCCTGTCTGTATATGGCAGGTGAATAGGACCTGATTTTTCAAGGAAACTAATAGCTGACCCCACAATTCCAGCCATCTATAGATCGATAGCAAACCTCCCAAACAAAAATTGGCGAGAGAAGGGTTGAAGCAACTTCGGAACTATGTAGAAAATAACCATTTACTCTAGGATCGTCATTCAGGTTTCAGTCCTTGAGAGGTACTGAAAAAACAGCAACTATCCTTGTGCTTCAATTAGAACAGTGCAGCCAGAACTGCCTAGGTAAAATTTGATATGCCCATATGTGAGCCTTGTGCACACTGTCCCACTGGAGCCAAGCTATACGTGAAGTAGTATAGCCATGCAGTAAGTGAGGGCATGGCATAACTGCATGCACTAGGGAGGAACACATGGGGTAAGGAGGCACCAGGAATAAAGTGACAGCCAAAGAACTAAGTACAATCCTGGGTCCTGAAGAAAGTTCTGTAAAATCATAGGGGTGGGACTGAAACGTCGACATTTTGGAGCCATGTAGAGCGGTTACTATCATACTCTACCCTGCATCACTCCACTCTTCTCTGAAACAGGTTACTGTATGCCACTGTACTCCATGCCACTGCACTACGCTACTCTACTACACTCAATGCTGCGCCACTCTACGCCTCTGCAGTTTATGCTATGCTGCTGTACTCCACTTTTCTCAAAAACAATGCACCCTACACCATTGCACCGATGCCAACTACTCTGCATCACTGCACTTTATACCACTATACTCTACAACATTCTATTCTATGCAACGTCACTCTTAAATGCACGCTACGCCCCTGCACCTCTCTACTGCACTCTACACCACTCTACTTTATGCCACTCTATGCCACCCTACACCTCTGCACTCTACCCTGCACCACTCCACTCTTCCCTGCACAACTCCCCTCTGCACTACTCCACTCTGCACTGCATCACTCCATGCCACTTCACTCCATGCCACTTCACTCCATGCCACTCCACTCTGTGCCACTTCACTCTGTGCCACTTCACTCTGTGCCACTCTGCACTGTGCCACTCTGCACTGTGCCACTCTGCACTGTGCCACTCTGCACTGTGCCACTCTGCGCCGCTGCACTCTGCGCCGCTGCACTCTGCGCCGCTGCACTCTGCGCCGCTGCACTCTGCATCGCTGCACTCTGCATCGCTGCACTCTACGCCAGTGCACTCTGCATCGCTGCACTCTGCATCGCTGCACTCTGCATCGCTGCACTCTGCATCGCTGCACTCTGCATCGCTGCACTCTGCATCGCTGCACTCTGCATCGCTGCACTCTGCATCGCTGCACTCTGCATCGCTGCACTCTGCATCGCTGCACTCTGCATCGCTGCACTCTGCATCGCTGCACTCTACGCCAGTGCACTCTGCATCGCTGCACTCTACGCCAGTGCACTCTGCATCGCTGCACTCTACGCCAGTGCACTCTGCATCGCTGCACTCTACGCCAGTGCACTCTGCATCACTGCACTCTGCATCACTGCACTCTGCATCACTGCACTCTGCATCACTGCACTCTGCGCCAGTGCACTCTGCATCACTGCACTCTGCATCACTGCACTCTACGCCAGTGCACTCTACGCCAGTGCACTCTGCATCGCTGCACTCTACGCCAGTGCACTCTGCATCGCTGCACTCTACGCCAGTGCACTCTGCATCGCTGCACTCTGCATCGCTGCACTCTGCATCGCTGCACTCTGCATCGCTGCACTCTGCATCGCTGCACTCTGCATCGCTGCACTCTGCATCGCTGCACTCTGCATCGCTGCACTCTGCATCGCTGCACTCTGCATCGCTGCACTCTGCATCGCTGCACTCTGCATCGCTGCACTCTGCATCGCTGCACTCTGCGCCAGGGCACTCTGCATCACTGCACTCTACGCCAGGGCACTCTGCATCACTGCACTCTACGCCAGGGCACTCTGCATCACTGCACTCTACGCCAGGGCACTCTGCATCACTGCACTCTACGCCAGGGCACTCTGCATCACTGCACTCTACGCCAGGGCACTCTACGACACTCCACTCTGTTATGCTCTTCTCCATTAAACTCTGCAGCCTGGGCAGCTCAACATGCCAAAATAAACCCTTTTTTCCAGGTCAAATCCTTCTTTCCTAATATTAATTATCCACCCCTAGCAAAGGCCTTAGTCGCTCATGATATACAGATAAACCACAGGGGTTTACCCTATCCCCACCAACACATCTGGGCGAAAACATAAGAGAACAAACACAAATGATGTGTGGTAAAAGATTCAAATGGTTTTTTGTACGGAAAACAATAAATGAGTCCCTACATGTGGGGACGTAGTCCCCAGACTTACTTAATTGATTGAGCACTCACAGATCTACCCCAAGTTGACTTTTAAATCAAAACTTTATATTTTCTGGAACATACATAAAACACATCAAACAAACAACAAAAACACAATCCTCATTATTTCCTAATTCCTTCCTACAAATACAATCTAAGGACTGTTGCGAAAAACCCCAATTTATGTGCAACCCGAGTAGGAGATAGTCCTGAACACACATGGGAGGATTACTTTCAACCTCTACATATGCCCCAAAAGTGTGTATCCGGGTGTCTTGCATCTGACTTTTAATCAGTCAGCCTCCTCCAATTTATGAAGTCGACGCGTTTCAGCCCACTAAGTCGGCCCTCATCAGGACATGGGCAAAAAGAACGCCTACAAAATAATATACTGAAGTAAATACATCAAATACTCTACATTGCAGACCCAATGTGCCCGTTCTCCCGTGCAAGTGACAGTACAAGCTCTTGAATAACCAGCATTGGCATAGCCCATAGGTCTCGCCTTTGGGACCTTATAAGTGTTTAGTTATCCAGCACAATATCCTTGGTGCAACAACATCAAGTGTTGCATGGCTAAACACTTATAATGTCCCAAAGGCGAGACCCATTGACTACGCCAATGCTTGTTTTAACATGTTCTCACTTGTGGTGCCAGGAGGAGAGTCCTGAGCCTTGAAGTATTGTTTCTGGCTCAGTGAGAGTCCCTCATCTCGTAGCACTGTTTCATGTGCATGGTATGAATGTTCTCCTTTTTGAAGCACAATTTTAGTCACTGAGTATGAATCTTGGGTGTGGAATTCATAATGTTGGAAGCCAAGGACATGTTGTTTGAGGCCAAGGACAAATTTTCTTTGCAATAACACAGATGGCATCTTTGTAAGATTATTATTTCCACTAAGAGAAGGTTTGTACACATATGTATATGTTGTTCAAACTTTAATGTCTGATTCATTATTACAGCACTTTTATTGTTAAGGTGTGTGCTCTAAGGAAATTGTTTGAGCTCATTATGTAGTACTGACACTGTTCCAGTGTAAAAATGTGCACACTTTCACAAGGTGAGGTTAGTTGTTACGCGCCTTTGTTTATATGTGCCAACATGCCAATACAGGAATGCAAGATGGATAATGGTCTGCTTTCACAATAAAATGTACTTTAACAAATTTGCAACTTGAAAAACATATTTTACTATACAGCTGTGCAACTTTAAAGACCTTTCTCTGGGGTATCATATAGTAAAAGGTGCTTGGCACATTCCAATGTTTTTAAAAAACAAACAAAAAAAACAGTATAATAATACTGATTGTGAGTGCCTCTTTTTACATGGTTAGCCCCCACTTTTTGCCTGGTGTTCTTGTGGTTTCAATTGCAGTGTGCAAGGTCCATGCCATCTAGGTCCCCTGTTCCAGCGCTTCTTCCCTGAAAACATGTCCACAGTTGGTACTTCTGCCGGCTGTAAGTTCCTAGAAAATGGTACCATGGGTGCCTAGGGCGTGAGAGCTGAGATCATGTCACTGCCCTTGCAGTTTGCATGTCCCTGTGAAGTGAAACATGACGAAGTCGACATGCCACTCAGCACTGCCTGGAGGTATAGGTGAGTCACCCCTCGATCAGTCCTTATAGCCCTTAGGCAGGGTGCACTATAACATAGGTGAGGGCATATCTGCATGAGCAGATATGCCCCTAAAATATTAGGTTCCATTCCTTAATGTTGTGTGTGCCAGTGAAGCCATAGAGAACAGATGCGCTGGAAACTCGACAACTCGAGTTCCACAGCACTTTGATGGCTGAACTACTCCTCTCAATAAATGCACACTGACAGTGTGAGATTTATTGTACCATGTACTCAAAGGGGGAAACAGCGTTTTACAATGCTGTAACACAACGCAGTCGTTACAACGCGTGGCATTACATCGCAAGTCGTATCAACGACTTTCTGTAGGGGGCGTGCAACACCAGGGAATGTGTTGGATGTTAAATTCAACACCTTCCCTGGTGTTGCGCAAACTGGAGTAGGAATAGTAATTAATACTATTCCTAAAGTCCAGCGAGCCCCCTACAGCAAGTCGTTGAAACGACTTGCGATGTAATGGCATGCGTGGTAACAACGCAGTCGTTGTAACAACCGTGTTGTAAAGCCATGCGTAGTGAATGTATGCGATGTAACGTCATACATTCACTCAAAGTGCACCTCAGAGGTGCCACCTGAAAACCTACCAACCCTGGTATGGTCTCTGACCCGCTGTAGGCAACCAGCCACCAACAGACATGTTTCTGAACCCCTGGGAAGAGAGCTCCTGCTCTCTGGTACCAGAAACGATGCACATCCTGGACAGAGGTGTCACGCCTTCTCCCCAGGATGGGCTAGTGCTCAAAAGGGGGAAGCTTCAAAGTCCTGCCGCGTTGATAATGCAATGTTCAACCTTTGCTTCTAACAGCAGATGGCAGCCCCAGGTTTACACCCCCAATTTGAGTAGGAAAACTGGCATGAGAACCTAGGCGAATAAAAGGTGTGCCCGCCTCTGCCAACTCCACCCTTAAGGTGGGAGAGGTGAGGTGAAGCACATCTTTCAGTCTCCGTCATCTTGAAGATAGTGAGACCCCTCCAATCAGGGCTAAGTCTATGCCCTCCTCCCACAGGAGGGTGGCATATTAGAGGGTGTAGCAACCCAGGTAAGGTGCCCACTGGCCCTACCTGCTACTCCCCTAAAACACCCCAATATCTAGTATTTAGATGGCTCCCCCAGACCTAGAAACTAGATTTGTGATGACCTTAGATGCAAGAAGACATCCTTGCAGAGAAGACTATAGACGACGACTGCCGCCTTAGAAAAAGACGCCAATGTCCCGTCGACAGCATACCTATCCAGAAGAAATCCACTCCAAGGGCTCCGGATGCAGCTGGAACCACCACTCCTGCCCATTCTGCACCAGACGCCCAACGGCCCAAGTCAAAGTGACCTACCTGTGCAGTGAAGTCTCCCCAGTGATTCTGACCTTTAGTCCTGCGGTGGCTAACCTCTCCTAATCTCCACGGTGACGCCTGCAGTGTGAATCCAGAGGCTTCCCTCGATCGTGACTGGCTCTGGTTAGAAGACTGTTGAAAGGCACCCCTGCATCCGAAGCCCCTGGACCTAGGTGAGCTGAACCGACTGTGCCCCTATGACTCCCTACATCTCTACTTACCTCTGCTGTCATTGGTCTCCCTTCTGCAACCTCCAGTGCAACACCTGCAGCCTGTTTGCCAAAAGCAGAATCTCCATTGCAACACATTGGGCACCCGATGCCCCCTGTGCTGCTGGTGGTGTATGCTTGGTGGTGCTTTGTGGCTTCCCCCTGTGCTGGTCCTAACTTTAAAAGCTTGCCCCACTGCAACCGATCCACTTACATGCAAGCAGTGTGGCTCCAGGCACCCCCCACTCTCCATTGAAAAGCATTGGGCCAAACTCCGACTTTGACCTCTGCACCCGGCCACCCCTGTGCCCCTAGTGGTTCAGTTTTGGTATTCACCTAACCCTTGCTCCTTGCTGACCTTTGGGCCTGAAGACTGCATTTGTAAGTTGGAAACTTACCTGTTTAACTGCGATTATTATTTTCCACCTAGGATAACATTGAACTGTTTTCCACATAGGATAACATTGAACTGTTCTGAAAAGTTTCTAAGTGTTGATTTTTCAAAGTGAAAAGTATTTTTATTTAAAAACGTGCTTACCCAGTGCTATCCTCTTGGTCTTAAAATAAAATACAAACAAAGTAAATTTTTCTAAAATTGATGCGGATCTCCTTATTGAGTCTTGTGTCCATTATTGGTCAATGTTGTGCAATGAATGTCTTGTACTCCTCTGTGTTAGACCTAAGGCTGCTCACCCGCACTACCACTAAAAGGGCACTTTGGGTTTTACATTGAGCTCTGCACACTTTTGGGGAACTCTTGGACTCTGTGCACGGTATAACCACCTAGTGGTAATACAATATACAGAGCCAGCTTCCTACACTGAGCAATCTCGATTTGGTGTAAAGCCATTATGGGCAACCTGTAAATAAATTTGGGGCTCTTTAATAAGGCCAAAAAAATGCACCACCATACGTATGTCTTGGCATTGGTGGCTATATATATATGTCTTTCAGGGATTCACAAAAGTTTACAGATGTAGAATTGGGCAACAAACACCTGGTGAACTTGTGTGTATTCTGTTTAGCAATACCAAACATACATGTGTATTTGCTAAGAGTAACTGTCTAGCTGCCAGTCTGGGATTCCGGAAATGCAGCAAATGTAGGGCCTGTGAATATGGGTGAACAAAACACACAACAATACCCCCTTGGAAAGTAGACCGGGAGCCTTTATATGCAAAACTGAATATGCTGTGAACCTGCTGGAGTGCGCATGTGGGCTGCGATAACGTGGGCAGCACCAAACATCAGGTACACATATGTGTACTAAAACATGTCGGGCCATAAAACACCAAGATCAGACCGATTTGTTGGCCAAACATTTTGCAGTAGTACACAGTGACAGGAATAGAGAGACCTGCGGTATTTTGCCATAGATGTTGTACCCGAAACCGCTAAGGGCAGGGGTAGGGAAAAGATCCTCAGAAGGTTGAATCCTCCTACGTTTTGAAGCTAGATAGTAAGAACCAAGGAGATCTGAGTGCGGCTGAGGAGATGTACATGCATAGGGTGGGTACACACTCAACTCAGTATTGACAGTATATTATTCATTCTTTGTATGCTACCTCCTACCTTTTCGAACTTTTTTTGACGTTCAAGGGGCTCCACACACTTTTTTAGTTTAACCCTTTATTATGGCTTCTAAACAGGGCTCCTCTACCCAGGCAGCATCTTTGTGCAGGCAGATAGGCCTTAGATAGTTTGGTTTCTGAAACATGAAATGTGAGCCAAAACTATAGTAGGTAGCACGCTGGTCGACAACATAGGTTATGATAGCACACATGGTTAGTGTGTGCACCTAGTTCAAGGGTGGCCAGTAGTATGGGATTGAGATTATCAGTTTTGCCCACTTGGGCTCTGTTTTGTGCAGGATGGAATATACACACACTTTTTTTGCTATTTAGCTCATATGGAGATGATAGCATAGAGCTTATACCTAGATATCTGGGTTATGATTATCCATGCTTTGCCTACTTGGCTTAATTTTGTTTGGGAGATAATTTACAAACTTTTTATAGGGAATATATAGAATGCATTATTAAATATTAAGCATGTGGCACTTTTTGTTGTTGCACAGAATTTAGTACTGCCCACTTGGGCTCTTTCTGGTTTGGGAGTGAATGTATTACCTTCCTAAAGGAACAACATGCAGATGCACTATTAATTATGAGCACCTGGCACTTTATATTTCAGCACGATTGTGTATGTACACAACATTTTTCTGAACAATAAATACATTGTGATACAAACTTCATCATGTAGAACACTCTGTTTGTGCACCTCAGCCATATAAATGGTGTACTTCTGAAATATCACTTTTTTGTTACCATATACTGTGAAAGAACAGTTTCTTTGGGAAGCTACATCTGTGCATCTTTAGCAGTATTAATTATGGAAATATAAATTAATTCCTTGCCAAATGATTATGAAATGAATGTAAGTATTTCTATTATGTCCATATAATGGTATTACTCTCTAAGCACGTAAATTACAATTGGGAAAATGGAGGCCCCTTGATGTCATGAAGGCCGAAAAGTGTAATTGTGTTCGGCATGCAGCAACTTTGAATAAAGTGCCATTGACGAAGACCTTGATTGCGGGTGTCCTTTTTTCTTATTGGCTATTTGGGACAAGTTGAGTGTATTTTTGTACATGCAAAAATCTGCTATGCGCTTATACACTGGCTTGACTGCCTCGGTCTGGGTTGAGTGAGCGATCTCCGCTCCCTTAGAGTTGGGCAGGGGCACCCGACAGAGGTGTCCACTGTCCCCGTTACTGTTTGCCCTGACAATAAAACCTCTGGCAGTGTGGGTACGTTCGGACCCTTTATTGTGGGGACGTGAGTGGTCGCAGAAACTATCGGTATATGCTGATGATGCACTATTTTTCCTCACTAATCCTCGATCTTCCGGCCCACGAATGCTGCATATTTTGTGCGTTTTTGGAGATACTTCAGGACTACACATGAACGCTGGGAAATCTTTGATGTTTTTCGTAAGGAAGGCCGGGGGAAACAGGACATGGGCCTCAGATCTGATCATAGCAGCCTCTGGTTTCAAGTACTTGGAGGTATATACTGCTCCTGACCCCGCGATAGCTTAGGCACATAATATTGCACAGATATTGCTCTGAATAAAAGACTAGATCAAAGTGTGGTCTCTCTCTACTAGGCTGTACAGTGATCTTTAAAATGGTCTCAATGCTGCGAATGTTATCAATTACAGCATTAATCCCTTCACCATCCCCCAAACATGGTTTTAGCTGGTCAATGCGTCCCTCACACAGTTTCTTTGGGGTGAGGGGGCGGTGCCTATTGCTCTGCGGACTTGATTCTAATCTACTTTCAATTGGGGTATTGCTGCCCCTGGCATCTACTCATATTATGCTGTGCCACAGGTCCTCTTTATTAACGATTGGTGGTATGCGCAGTGGGCAGATCCAGCGTATGCGACAGAGTGTTGGGTGATGGGAGACGTTTTGCTCTTACACTTCCTCTACGGCGGTACATGAAACCCAGACAGTATTCCAACTGCAGAAACGGACACTAACATGGATGGGGTGGTGGGCCCGACTGACTCAGATGACACCACTGTGGGGTGGGAACTTCCTGGGCCAGGTAACATGTCTTTGGGGGTTTCAGCTGTGGGATGCGATGGGCATCTCAACATTAGGTGAGTATCATGCCTGGCTTAGTTCTTAAATCTTTTCAGGAACTACAGACAGATTTCCAATTGCATAGACACCAACTCCATAGATAACTCCACTTAACATGTTCTTACCCCGTGTCTATGTGATCTTCATGACTTACCGGAATTCAACCCACTGGAGGGCAAACTACTAACTGGGGATCTGGGTACCCATAAAATCAGACAGATTTACCAGACACTAGTGACACATAGTACATCCATACTTCCAACTTTGAGACAGACCTGGCAGGGGGACATACCCACACTCGACAATGACGACTGGACAGAGGCTCTGATGGCGCCACGTGAAGCGCCTGTGGCGTATGGGTGCCATTGCCTCGCCGGTCTGCCTAAGAAGTGGGATGATTGAGGGCACCTTCCTACATATGGTATGGGAATGCACAGCACTCTGGAGTTTGACGAGGGGTAGTTACATGCCTAGGGAGGGGCTTGTCCTGGAAGATTCCTTTTGACCCAAAGCTGATATTACTTCCTAGTATGGAAGGAGACATTTACTCTTCCTGGGCTTAACTCTAGCTAAACGCAACATTGCACGGCTATGGAGGGATGTGTTGCTGCCCACAATGGGTGCATGGAAGCAAGGAATGGATCATTGTATGGGCATGAGAATAGCGGTGTATCGTGCTAGAGGGTGCCCTCAGACACGCAAAGATATGGCAGTGGTGGGCGCTCCACAGAGGCATAGTTTTGGCACCATTCCCTATGGTCAACTCCCTTCTTCACACAGAGATACGGCAATTTGACGGTGGTCTATGAGGCTCCTGGTCCCCTATTACATTCGCATATCCCCTATACAGAGTCTTTAAGAATGTTGATCATGAGAGAAATGGTGGATTTGATCTCGGTAACATATGCGGGTAACATTGGGGTGGGCGACGGCTTGTTATTGCACAGCAAGTGTAGATAGGCCATGTTGGCCATCATGTAATGTTGAAATAAAAATTAATAAAATGTGTTGTGAAAAAAATAAATCTGCTAAGCGAATTCACTTTTCCTACATTTCTTTTCAACCCTGGAAAAATATTTGCTCCCGTCATTGTCAGGAGCACATTTTGAACCTTTTTCTGTATGAAAAAATTGAATTATGAATACCATTAAACTCGTTTGTACCTTTGCACAAATTCAAAGGGCATTTTAACTATTCCCGCCTACTTTCAACCCCAATAAGTTAATCTTTGGAAAGATGTCAAAATCGGAGTCCTGCTAGAATCGGAACCATGAATTAATGTGAGCCCTACCATGGTCATGGAGGCTTTTCATAGCTCTGATACAGTTAAAACACTTCCATAATCTGTCGCCTCACTCATTGGCACCAACAGAGACGAATAGATATTTGATAAAATTCCATACCACTGGAGTCTTCTGTTTTGGAGTAGTCTCACTCACTAGGTGCCAGTCCACACTTCTTAATGCACAGTCATAGTCGTCTATTGTGAATTTTTCTGCTTGGAATACAGTCTCACTTGCTGTGTGTAATCTCACTTTTTGGAGCACAGAATGTTCCCAGTAACTTTAACACATGACACAGATGTGCACTAAACGTTTTGGCCTGTAGATTTCTACTTGGGGGTGGTGTAAACATGAGTTTTCATGTGACTCGCGAAAGAGTCCAGAAAAGTTTCAAAAGAAAAGTCTGCTCTAAGCGATCGAATCACAAAAATAGGATGTGTGCTGGGAAAATATACACTACCAAGTGTTTTGTTAGTGTCCTATTTTAGGGTGACACCCTATGATTCCAGAGCCATAGTTGGGGAATACTGAAGAGAACCTTGGCAGAGCCAATAAGGAAAAAGAATAGAGAGAATACGAGAGTACAATGGGAGGTCAAAAAAGACAGTGGTCAAAGAAGGAAAAATGAAAGCCTTGATGGTAGGCTTCCACCACCCCGAAATAATTATAAGAATGAGTGTCTGTGTGGATGCTTTCAGAGTGAAGGAGTGGTGGACTTCTTAAAATCTTTTTTTGGAGTTGATGTAAAAAATGTTTTACCCTACCTTATGTATCCTGTACATATGCCTCAAAGTTTATGTAAATGCTCATAATTAAGGGTTCTCGCAACTTTTCTGGGTATGTAGTTTTTTTCTTCCACTTGCAATGCCCTGTTTCTGTCATTGGTCCCACTGCCCACTTTAAATGCCTTGGCCGAAGTTGGCTAGAAAGGGTCAAAGAAATGTGTATCACGACCTCCACCTCTTTCTCTGAGGTAACCCCTCTTGTCTTTCATGCTTTTAACGTCTTCCCCTTTTGTCTCCTCCTCTGCAGGGATCCCTTTGCCATGCACCAGCAACAAATGAACCGGATGTTATCAGGAGGCCTGGGTGGTTTTGGCTTCAGTCCTTTCCTTCCTCTCACTGATGGTGTATTCTCACCAGGGGCAGCTCGACCAGCTCCAGCCCCAGCCCCAGTGAGACGAGTACAGGTGAGGCTCTGCTGCACCAGCTTCTGATAGTGGAAAGCAGAAATTTGGAGCTCTTGTTTGTAAGCTTGACCACTCTTTCTTCCTGCCTCTTTTTTCTTCCAGCCTGGAGCCATGGCACCATTTGGAGCTTTTCCAATGGTGAGTGAAGGATTTGAAAAGACACTGTCGATCAAGTGTTCAAGTCAATTGGAGGGTTGGGTCAGAGGAGAATTTGCCAAATGCAAGACTTATATAGGGTTTGCATTAAGGGTGGGCGGAAGTCCAATCTCCCTAAGCAAAAATAATGGATAACCTAGACCGAGCAGCATCTGATCAGCTTGTACAAGTCTGCAAGGAGTCTGGCGCTAAGAGGAGGCATACCTTGGTATTATAAACTATTTGAGGGTTTGGATTCATAGGCGCTCACCAGGCACAGATAGACTGGAACTTTCCTTCTCAGTAACTCTTTTTCTTCTTTTTGTTAGGGTGGAGGGATTGCTGATATGTTTGGTATGATGAATAACATGATGGGCAATATGGTAAGTTCTACTCTGAGTTTCTTAAAATTATCCCTGTCCCCCTCTTAGCCTTCTGTTTCCTCATACAGCATGTGTTAGACCTTTTTTATATTTTTAGAAAAACGCTCACCCTCTTTTTCAGAGCGGGATGCCAGCCTGCCAGACGTATTCGTCTTCCACGTTTGTCTCATACTCCAACATGACTCCAGATGGCGCCCCCAAGGTGTACCAGGAGACCTCCCAGATGCGTGCAACTCCGGGTGGGGTGAGTTCTATGTTAAAGAATGGATTCTATGTTTTGATGGATTGAGGGATGTGGCTTTCTCATAGCCAATGTTTTATTCCTCTTTGCTTTAGCCTCTACTTCTCTTTTTTTTTTTTTTTTTACCCCTTTGCATATTTCTATTTTTCCTGTTGCCATTTTTATGACTTTTTTTTTTTACTTCTCACTCATTCTTTACTCCACCAGTCAATCACTCATTGGTTATCATTACCCCACTTCAGTTCTCTCATACTGTGCCCCTCCCATTTTGTGGGAACTACATTGAGCTTGAGATGCCTTGTGGTGTTCTAGGTTCTTTGGCAGGACAGGAAGAATTCTGAGCAAGTTGGCAAGGGCATGAAGCATAACTTTGTTTATGGTTCTTGAGTGGGGCTCCGGGTCTTTCTGAGAAGGAGAGTGAAACGTCTTCAGTAGATTTTAGAGGGTTTCTAAATGTGGGTGTGCGTTTTATTAATCTGCAGGTGCGAGAGACGCGACGGACGGTGCGGGACTCGAACAGCGGCTTGGAACAGATGTCTGTTGGACATCATATCCGTGACCGAGGGCATGTGATTCAACGATCTCGAAACCATCGTACTGGAGACCGGGAGGAACAGCAGGACTACATCAACCTGGAAGAGAGTGAGTGATGTGATGGGGAAGAGGGAAGATATAAAACGGTTATTTGTGGCCTTTGCATAACCACATCAAGGGAGGGGATTTTCCAATTGCTATGTTATACCGATTGGTAGACTCACTATTACCTAGGAGGGTAACCTGGTGCTGAAAAGTTGTGGGACTACTTGAAATGTCAGGCCTTCAGCTTCTTGCAGAATTCATGAAGTTGGGATGTGCCTGTTCTTTCGTGTTCCACAATTCGGCATGGCCAGATTGCTTACCAACATTTCATAGGCAAGCTAGATACAGGGAAAAACCCTTATGCTGACTTTTGAAAAGTAGCTATGTGGGCATCACTACACCCAATTAAGACCTACTTTGTTGATAGACAAAATAAAAGCAAACCAGTAACTAGGCCTACATTATTGAAGGAATTATTTACTTCCTGTGCTTCTAATTCAAGCCACTCCACTTGAAGCCATCCGCTGCTTAGAGTGATAATCTTGATTCAGTAGATCGGGGGCATGGATTGATGAAACGCCTAACATGGCGCAAGGTGATTGAGCTCCAAAGTCGGCCCGCTAAATTTGTCATAATTCCCATCGATCACTGCTAAACTGCTCCTGAACGGCGTAATCGCCACAGCCCCCGCCCCAACGTGGTTGCAGTGTTGAAGCCCTGTGCTGGGTGAACGCTGGGGACATGGAGTCCCATGAACTGGGAGGCAGTAGGCTGCGCGGCCGCCATGAAGAGTGCAGAGACCCAGGTTAGACCTCGCAGATATGCGGTGAGGAGTCTGGGCTCTGACACCGGGACAGCCCCCAACCTGGCTGCTGGAGAGAGGAATTGAGGGGTGGAAGTACCCCCCCCCCCCCCCCCGCCCCCCGTTACCCACCCCACCACCACTCCCAGATGACCACAGAAGAAGGGTAGGACTCAAGAGTCCCCTGAGTCTGGCAGGGGACAGGCCCCGCCTCCCAAGGAGAAGCCCTGGGGCTGCTGTGCAGGTCTGAGGGGGCTGGCACTGGACTGCCCCAGAGAGTCTGTAGCAACAAACTCTGGCCTAAGACATGGTCCCTGGTCCCGCTGGGTGAGGAGAGACCTCACCCTGGCTTCTTGTGCCACCCCTGAGCCCTGGGGGAGAGGTTGGCCATAATCTGACACCACAGAGAGTACCCCACCCCTTGTCCACCCTTGGGCTTTTGCTGCAGATCGAGCTGCTGCTTCAGCTTCCCAAAAAAGGTTGCTCATGCCACCACAGGGTGGGTGCTAGTTTCAACGCCCCAAACCCCGGGCTCAGATGCTACGTCAATAACACCAGCTGCAGCAGATCTACATGAAATCACACCTGCACTGCAGCCCTCCGCTATGCCAGCACGCTCCGATGATACAGCACAAATCCTAGCAGCAATTGGTGAGTTTCAAGTGCTTCTGGAGGCCAAAGTAGACACATTGACTATCAACTTCAACATATTGAGTGATCCCAAGCAGAAACAACTCTTAAGGAAGTGGACCCCAAGTCAAAAGCTCCCACCAATGAGCTCCAATTCCTGACGGAAGGAGTGCAGATACTAGAAAACCGAGCAGGGGATGCTGAGGAAAGGGTGAGGCGTAAAAATCTCTGTAAAGTGGGCCTACACTAAAACTCTGAAGGCCCCAATGCCACCCTCTTTAGTGAACAATGGCTCCAAAAACGTGTGCCCTCATGGCCTCTAGCCCATGTTTACAGTAAAGAGAAACCGGCCCACTCCTGCCAGGATCATCCCCAAAGCCAATTGTAGCAAAAATCCTGAACTTCAGAAAGCGAGATGATCTCCTTGGTGCCGCCCAGAAAAAAGACCCCAGTTAGTGGATAGTACCACAGTACTGATATTCCCATACTTTACATTGGCGGTACAGCACTACAGGACTTCATTCCTATCCGTCAAGAAATCATTCCTATGAGTCAAGAAGCGTCTGTGTGAATTGGCCACAACATATGCTTTACTCTATTGGGCAAAGTTAAAAGTAATTCTGAACCAAAAAGCCTACTTTTTCATGTCACCGGAAGAAACCTGGTCATAGATTGATCAACTGCCCGCTGCTCCATGGAGCCAGATGAATTCCCAGAACACTTCCCGGTGCGACCAATGATGAGCACGGCCCAGATGCGCCAAAATCAGCAGAGTTGAAACCCATACTAAGACCCCCACAGCAGATGCCCAGACATCAGCGGCAGCGACCTGGATCAGGCGATTTCCACCTGAACCCACGGAGTCCAGCGGACACCTGTCAGACTCTTACCTGAGCAACACGCCCAATATCCTTTCAGATGTGACTTCACAAACACCGGATGAACTTGTGTGAGACCCTTATATAAACCCCAAGCAGTGACTGGAAACCTTCTGACTACAATGGGACTACCGTCCACCCAGCAGAGCCCGTCGCCTCAGCCTCACGCCACACTCAGCCAACGTTACACACTTGATCCATATTGCTTACTACAAACCTGCTCTCAGCAGACTGGACAGTTTTTCAGTTACTATAATGGTCCGGCACAGTTTCCTTGCCAGACCGGTCATTGTGGTTTAGAAGAAGTTTGGCTCCTCCTGGACGGAGTATTCTTTTTGAGCCCTTAAACCACACATCTGAGGTGCCAAACTAGCAGTGAGCCCTCTAGTCATGGCGCACCGTTCATCCTTCCCCAAATCGTGATGACGAACCAGGGTAAATACATAGCTCTCATGTGAAATGTTAGGGGGTTGGGCACCCTGCGGATGCTCTCTGGAGTGCAGACACAGCTGAGAAGATAATGCGCCCAAATTGTATGGAGCCCCACTTGATGAACGAAAAGGGCAGCAAACTGAGATGCAAATGGCACTGTCAATTGTACTGCACCACATACTCCGCCTTTGCTAGAGGAAATAAAAAAATGAAATACCAGTATTTGCAAAGCGCACAGCAACCTCCGGAGAGGTGCCCCGGCGCTGGGGGCTGTCTGGAAGATTAAGCGAGCTATTGCCCAGAGTCGCAAGGTGCTGGGCTAACCTGCCGCTGGAAATCGAACCGTGAGCCCCAATGTTCCGGAGTCAGCCGCCCTGGCCGCTGCACCATGGAACATATGGATAAGGCCAACCGTGCTGTTCCACACTGAGGAAGTACGAGTCGATCAACAGGGCTGATACGTGCTGTTGCGAGGTAGACTCTGCAGCTCTCCATTGGTCGTGGGCAGTATTTATGCAGCAAATTTTGACCAGACAGCCTTCCTGGTGGCACTCTCACAGAAACTGGTGGCCTGCCACGGCTTCTGGGTGGTGACTTTAACTCTGTCCTGGACATAATGCAGGACCGCGTGCACCCTCCACTGCCAGTCACCCTGGTCTCACTCAGTGCCAAAGCTCTGCAGAGCTTGATACAAGATTGGTCACTAGCAGGCCTCTGGAGAATTTGGAACCCGGGAATGAAGGAATACTTGTTCTCACCCCCACATGATTTGCATGCCTGTCTAGACTATATATATATGTGGTCCATCGGCAGACCAGGGGAAGGTGCTACATGTACACATGTGTGATTCATTATATCGGTATGTCTGTGATGTAACGTGCTCCGACACCCTACACTGTTATGCGAGGTGTTATAAAACAAATGAAATGTGTGTGAGAGAGGGGCTATGGAGAGATGAGAGGCACTGTTGGAGGGTGATAGTACGGAATCCTTGACGAGCCCCAACAAAGATTGCCGTATCCTGATGCTCAGTAAGGCCACCATTTACTATGCTTAAAAAGCTAGTACAATTCACTATATAATGTCAAATGTGTTCTGTTCTAGAATGCACCATTTTCCCAAATTTTCTTTGTGGGGGGGGGGGGGGGGGGGGGAGGAGAAACCCCTAAAAGCCCCCTTTGTAGTGGTCAGGCTCACTCACTACACTCACTACACTTGGTGTTCACCGTACAGAGACTGGTCTGACAACATTTGCCAGGGCTGCTTTGGGTATCCAGCCGGCCCTGGCAGGAGCCTCATACTGTGAAATAAAAACAAACTTTGAAAAGTTAGTTGCTGAGATGTAGCACCAACTTTCTCATTCAAATGTTTACATTTTTTGGGTTGGGAGGTGGGGGGGGGCGCAAGTATACCTAAAAACTGCCATACTTATTTATAACACCTAATCCATCTGAGCAGTTGGTGACTACCTCATCAACTGCTCAGATGGATTAGGTTCCTTTACAGTGCACACGCAGCAAGGAAAAAACAGGCCAACACATATCGGCACCGTTTACGATAACCAGGGACACAAGACAAGGCTGCCCCTTATCACCCTTGCTCTTTGCGCTGGTCATCGTGCCCTTGGTTATGTGGCTATGGAGCAATGTTCTAACCTGGGGTGTCTGCCTGGATAATACCATACATGCTGTATAACTCTATGCAGATGATATGCTTGTGTACATCCGAGATGTTGAGACCGATCTCACTCCGATATCGCATGATCTCTTGGCCTTCGCCCTGGTCTAAGAGTCCATCCTGAGAAATCGCATGTCTTCCCACTCACGCAAAGTGGTGAAGAAATCGATTCTACTAGGAGCCCACAGCTTACACTAGTCACAACTGTGTTTCGATACCTCACCATCACTATATACACAACCCATGCTAACCTATTGGACGATAACCTGGGAAGGGCCATGAGAGCCTAGCGGGCCTAGGTGGTCTTCTGGTCCTCTTTGTTACTCTTCATTCTGGGACGCATAGCCAAGATGTTGATGGTCCTAAGACTACTGTATTATTAATGAAATCTTCCCCTTGCGGTACCAAGAAGTGCTCCAGACTGCTAGACGTCCTACAATAACCCTCATGGGGATCGTGGTGGCGTAGAATACAGCTGGTGAAGCGGAGACTCCCACCGGATGAGGGAGTGTGGGGAGCCCCAGACTTTTATGGGTACTAACTGGCAGCTCAATTTCAGTGGCCATCTAGATGGTTTGCAGGAACCCATCTCCAAGAAATTAGATGCTCAGTTGACCAGGCCCGAACAGGGGAACTGAACAAGCTAAGAATTTTAAACTTGTCAGCCATCTTATTATCAGGATTCTGTTTTCTGCCATTTTATAGTGGTGGTTCAGAGTGTACTTTTCAAAGTACGCTCCAAACATGGGACGAGTTACGGCATGTATTTCCAGCTCTAGTAACCACAACTGGTAAATTTTGTTTGTTTGTTGCGTTTGAGCCAGAACCCCTGTGAGAGAAGAACACAAAAGACCCCCCTGTTGATGGACAGTGCTATATCCCTGTGCAAAAAGGGCTTCACATATTCCACAAACATTCCATTTGCACCTGCACTTCCCCTGTTTGGATTCACATCGGAACAGGCCCTCTGAGGTCCTGGGAACTGGAGACGTGGGAGGAAGCTGGTCTCTACACTCTGGGATATCTATACCAGGAGGGTGAGCTAAGGACTTTCCCACACTTCACGTCCAGTTTAACCTCCCGAAAGGCCAGCTTCTGCGATAAAGGCAGATTAGAGGATCCTTTAGAAGACGCTGATAATGGAGACCAAGAGTACCCCCATCAATGCCTTATTGCAGGCACTACATCGTATGGGGAATGGCTGTAGATTGGTAACCTGGCTGTACTGAGCAATCCGAGATCACACCAAAATCTCCCTACAACCCCCTCAGAGAAGTGTGGGAGGAACTATCAGCAAGAGCATTGCACGACAAGGAATTGCAGAGGGCCTTTGCATCACCCTGAAAGTTCTCCTGAAGCATGAGATTCTGCTTCATTCCATTAAATGTCTTGCATAGGGCTTATTTAACACCACAGAAAATTGGCCACATGTTTCTGGGGGCGTGCGCAGGCTGCATTTGTTGCTACCACTCTTCTGCAGACTTCAAACATGTCCTTTGGGAATGCCAGACGCTGAGAAGCTGGGAACACAATCGATGCTGTCATGAACAGATTAAAGTTAACATCGGTCGAGGCCTGCGTGATAGGCATATCTCCAAGATTCCACCCCAGCATTAAGTTTCTACGAGGTTTACAGAGCTGCTAGCTAAACTATGCGTTTCAATGTGCTGGAGGCCCGCTTGCCCCCGACTATGGCTTCCTGGCTAACAGACGCCATATTCTGGGCTGAGGTGGAGCCTAGAGCAATCTTCAGGAAGGAAAATGGGTGTCTGCGATGCTATCCTATCATTGACCAATTGGTTGCTTTAGTGTAAGACCTCAAACATTATGGGGAGGAAGTCGACTGTCCATAGGTGAGATGGTGCTATTCCCCCAGAGTGTGCCTGGTTCTGCAGGGATGTGCCTTAACGGAAATCCCTAATACTTTGTGGAGGTGAGCGGTTCACTAGATTTCCACTTATTGTTATCAATGATGTAGCTATTAACGGTGCTATAAATCACCATGCTCGCCAGTTCCTTCTTCTCAAGCCCAATTGTCTAGAGCTGCCCAGTAGCATATACTTTGAAACTGCGGTTATTGGGGTACCAAACGTATCCTATATAAACAGTAAAACCTTATCCTTGTCCTCCTACAGCATCACACATCTCCAAACCATGTGTTCCCATGTGCCCACCCTACCTGCACTTAGGGCAATTATCCGATATACTTGCGTTCCAACCATGTTTTTTTTTAGGTGTATAATTAGCAACTGGGCATTCAGGTAAGTAACATTTCCATTCAGTTGTGTTCCAAATGAACTCTTCTTTTTGATAGTCTAGTCAGTGAGATTCTAACTTTCCATAGGAAAAGTTTCTTCTCTTTTATGACTTTTTTTATTTTTTTTTGTGTCCTCATACATGCCACCAAATGATGTTTGCTCTAGATGAGAACTCTCCGTGCCTTTGACACAAATAAGCTCGATTTCCGCCCCCAGGGTCTGTGTGCGGCAAACCGAGTTCACCCAGAGGTGGCCTGTCTCCTTGCCCAACTCCCGTTCCCTTCGATAGACCATAGTAAGTACTAGGGAGGACCGGACCACAAACCCCTGGCATAATCATTGGACCAAAGTTATTATTTCTTCACCCAGGCCATTAGTGCAGACCAGATCTTATTGGTACTCGCTTCGTCACAGGCCATGTCTGACTGACTAATCATCATGATGTTTTTTAGACAGTCCGCAAATCTGGGTGGGGCCTCTGACTTCCATTCTCTACAGATTTCTCTCCTGGCTATAACTATCACATAAAACACAAATTTTGAAGCAGCGTTCATCCTATACCCCGGAGGAAGACCAAAAAAAAACAGTCTAGGGCAACATATGATCGGTGTTGATAGAACCTCCTTTAAAAAGCTACATATAGCCACCCAATAGCTAGAGATCTTTGGGCAACCCATTAACATATGTTGATTGTCCGCTGCCGGACGTTTACACCTGGGGCAATGATAATTATCTGACGCTACCCTGGATAGTTTAGCTGGTGTCCAATTAACCCTATAGGCCGTAAACAGATGGTTCCTCCTCAGATGGCAGTTTTAATTACTCTCTGGGACATTGAGAATGCGTCCATCCAGATTTTCTGTACCTCCGCCATACTCCCTATTAAACCGTTGCCCCAGAGTTTCCCTACCTCAGAATCTAAGCAGTCCTCTACCCCAATAAGTGTCTTATATAGATGGAGATCTCACGATTCCAGCCTCCCCCCCTGCAAATGGAGTCTAAGATCGGGATGTCCGCTGTAGACCCCCATGATTGTCTTGCCCACCACGCAGACAGTTGATAAAACTTAAATCTGGTTAGGGACCTGTTGGTTAAATTTACAAGGGACTCCCAATCCATAAGCCTAGAGTCAAGACATAGGTCGCCCCATGTTTTAATCCCTGCTACTTTAAGTGGCTGAGACAATTGATCTTAAAGGCATTCAGGAGTGCCAGGGGAGTCCCTAATCGGAGCATATAGGTTATATATAATGAGGTATCCCCAATGCTTTCCGGATGTATCCCCAATTTTTAGGCGCCGCCTGTAAGATCTTAAGGCGGACCTTTTAAATGAATTTTTGGTCCCCAAATTTGAAGAGGAAAAACTCCAAACCCTGTGGCTGGTCATGTAACATTGCCTGGAAAAGGCAGCCCTGTGAAGAAAAGTCCAACTTATTGGCCAAAATTCTGACATTTTTAAAATGAAAGGCATGGCAGTATACAAATAAGTCGGGTAGGGCCAAGCCACCTACATTCAAACCTCTCCTCAGTTTCTTCCAGGCTATCCTAGGTGATTTTGTGGCCCATATAAACGATCCAATCTTCCCTTGAAAACTAGCGATATCTTTAGGATTAAATGATAGTGGGATAGAATTAAAAAGAAAAGTTATTTTGGGGAGGATAGTCCTTTTAACAAGATTTACTCTCCCGTAGATATTGAGTGGAAGGCTTCCCCATCTTAACATTAACTTACATGCTTCCTTCACAACTCTCTGCCAGCTAGCTTTTGGGATATCCGCCAATTTTTGGGTTAGATGTATTCCGAGATATCTAATTTTTTGTTTAGCCCCATCTATAGGGATTAAACTGTTCCAGCCCATTATGTCTGTTTTCTCCTTCAAAGAGCCGCGGGATTGCCTCTACATGATTAGAAGTGTACAAGAGGAGGTTGTCCGCATACAGGGCGGTTTTAAGCGCTAACTCTCCGATTTTAAAAGGTGCAATTGTACTGTCGCTTCTAAGTGTACAGACAAAAGGCTCAATATAAACGTCGAACAATAAAGGGGACAGGGGGCATCCCTGCCTAGTACCTCCTGCAGTGTTAAACCATTCTGATAGGCCACCATTCACTAAAACCTTTGCTCTAGGGTTCCGATATAAAGATTTAACAGCTTCGATAAAAATCGAAGGAAAGCCGAACCTCATCATGGTAGCCCAGAGATACCCCCATGACATTGACCAGCAGTTAAATATGGGCTCAGTGACCCACAACATGTTAACCCTATCCAAGCTCCCATGGTCAGACAGCTGGGTTCCTTTCAGTTGATGTAGAACTGCACCTCTCAACAGACAAGAATGAAGTTCATACATCCAACATAGATCACATGCTATTGGAGAACAATCATTTGTACAAAACATTTCGCTACATGAGATCTGTAAAACAGCAACTTGAAGCTTATTACAAAACATTTTATCAACACAACTACGAAATGGCAAACAGAGGTAGGACAGATAGTATTTAAGAACTTATTTTTCACTTCTACTACCTCAGCACTGCCTTTTTATTATGTTTTTTTTAATGCTCTTTACAGTATTTCTTCATGTAATACAGATTTAAGTCATAACCTGGCCCTTGTATGTTTACATCAGACAATCGCAAAATATGCAGAGCAAACATTTCTTTGAGTTTGTCAACAATATAACCAATTTAAACTGTAAACAGTAGCACTCCTTACCTACCAACTCATTCTGTTAGATTCACAGCGCATAATATCAGCTCATTCTTGTTTTATGAGCCTACACATATCAACCCCGTGTCACAGCGCATAATATCAGTCCATTTTTCTTTTATGAGCCTACACATGTCAACCCCGTGCCTTGAGCAGTATCACAATATGCATCTTTACTTTGGAACAGTTCTTTTTAATCAGTGTTTTCTTGACTGATGGAGGAGAACTCCCTGAACACCCAGTTACTATAGATCACTGCTTGGTCCTGTGAGGTGTTTTATGACTTGGGTTACATACATTCTTCATGGAAGACTTTCATTTTTTGGGGGGGGCTTCTACTGATAACAAAATATTGCCTCATTAAGAGAGCTGTCTCTGCTTTGAAATCTTTGTTGTGTTGTAATGGCAGATACTTCAGCCTGCTCAGCTTTCTAACATTGAATAGCCATGGTTTGCTACCTGGTGCGGTGCTTGCTTTTCAAGTCATCACTATATTCCTCTTAGCCGACACTGCTGCAAGATCGTGAACCTACAAACTTGTTTTGCATTTTTCGGTCTATATATTTTCCCCAGTTGATTGTACTCCAATCATTTGCCTCTTTTTTCAGTTAAGACCTTAAGAACATTTTTCTAGAATTGTGTGACCAAATCATAATCACATACCATGTCATGAAAAAAAGTCTTCCTGTGATCTTTGGCATTTCAGGTACTGATCAGATGCTCCAGGGATGATGTTGGCTATCCTTGTGGGGGCCAGATACGTTTTGTGCAAGTAAATAAACTCTGTTAATTTTAATCTTTGATTTCTTGTGATTTTTTGTGTGTATTTTAGGGTAGTGCCACATTCCTATTTGTCATCTCTCTGACTTTTTTCCCCCATCTCATTTCCTTTTTAGTCGCTATAATCTCTGTACTCAGCGAAATTTGGGCTCTTTTCCTCACAAACCTTACATGAGGACTGACCCCAAATTCCTTCCTAAAGTAGTTTCAAGCTTTCATTTCAATCTGATTCTTAATTTGCCTACATTATTTCTAATCCCTTCTTCTCCTGCGTGGAGATCTCTTCACACTCTTGATGTGAGAGGGTGTTGCAATTTTATCTGGACAAGAGTAAGGACTTGAGAAAGTCAAAACAAGTATTTGTAAACTATGACCTTTTACAAATAGGATTTGCCATATTGAAACAATCCTTGACTAGAAGGATAATTTCGTGCATAATCCTGGAGTGCCAGAAAGCTAACAAACCTTACCTGGAAAAACAAAAGCGCATTCAACCAGACGTAAAGCGGATACTGTTGCATTACTTAGAAATATTCCAGTCTCTGAGATCTGCAAGGCAGCAACTTGGAGATCTGTTCACACCTTTACAAGAACTCTATTGTCTTGATTCAGAATCTAGAGCAGATCCCCAAGTAGGGCGAGCCTCTTTGCGAAAACTCTTTGCTTAAATATCATACGTTATCTCTTCCCTCGTAGCTTGGGGGATAACCTAGCTATTCCATCCAGTGCTTATGATCATAAGTGGAGTTCCCCTGAAAGAGAAGGAATGGTTTCTTACCTTTAATTTTGTTCTGTCTCAGGCATACCTCCATTTAAATCATAAGCAACCCTCCATCATCCCCAATGGTAGAGATAAAGTCCGGTTGACCGTATCCTGTTTTCTAATTGTGTCAAAAAGTCAACTACCACCTACTGGGCTTGATGGGACACTATAGGTTAAGATACCCTTAAAGGAATGCACAGTGTTCTATTCTCTTTCTTACATTACTGCAGCCTTTACATTTACATTGCCCTATCTGTCCCTGTCATTCACTATAAAAGAGAATAAAAAGGTTTGTGAAGGATGTTTTCAAAATGCAGAGGCAGGGTTTTAAAGCAGGAGATGCTGTGATCTATGAAATGAGGTATCCGCCTTTTACATAATTGCATTAAGAAGAGTAAGGCAGACCGGCATGAGACTGAGAGGAGGCTATACTCTGAAATAGGAGCATGCAGAGGATGGAAGGTAAGTAGAGGGTCACTGAAGAAAGAAAGGGGAGGAATTAAGTGTAATTCAATCAAGTTCATTTTTTTTCATGGAGAATTTTAGGAGTTTAGGGGAAGGTGGCTTTCTGAGATAGCAAGCAATACCAGGATGTAAGGGGTAGAAAGCAATCTGAGGATGTAAGCTATAAAAAGAAAACATTATACATAGTGCTCCATGTACAGGGAAAAAGGGTTAAAACATTCAAGTTTGAGTGTACAACATCACTTAAACATTAAGCGTCTTGCTTAGTGTTTGCCACCCTAGGATAGCCATTTT
Organism: Triturus cristatus; assembly: GCF_964204655.1. Lineage (NCBI taxonomy): Eukaryota > Metazoa > Chordata > Amphibia > Caudata > Salamandridae > Triturus > Triturus cristatus. Next base: position 1,685,498,209 of record NC_140590.1, read on the forward strand.
AACCATAGTCTAGAGTATGCCAACCTTGGTACAGGGTCTATACGTTGCACAATTAAAGTGTAGGTTATACATCTTCCATTCTTCCATGAAACAGGGACATATCTTCACAATCATCACTACCTGGATTTAAGCACCACTTCAGATATTGAATTATGAAAGAAACTCCTAGTTGCACTCCTTCTAAGCATTCTTTCCTTTTCTTATCTTCTTACATGCGTTTCTTGTCTTACATTAACTGTTCACCCTTATCTTCCTTCGTCTCTCTTGTGAGCAGTGTTACCATGCACTGAAAAACAGTTATGTAAAGCTTGGGCTACCCATTGTCACTGTGAAAGGGTTCCCAGAAGCCAATCGGAGGGATCTAACAGACGTGCCCTGATTGGCAATGGCAGCCAATCATATGTGCTGAATCAGCAGGCCTTTCAGTTGTTTCACCCCTCTGATTGGCCTCTAGGAGCCCATTCATAATAGCCTTGTCCCTGCCTGCTCATCCTGTCAGATTGTACATGACTATATGAACAGGCATGCAATCTCGAGGCAGTACATGGATCCCCACAGAATTTCATTGGCTATTCACACTTTTTCTGGGCATCATACCTGTAAGAGGAGCCAAGAAACAGCAGCTTCCCACTTACAATGCAAAATTCACCCAAACCTTTAGAAGAGGACTGTAGGATAGGTTTTTGTCTCTTTCTTTGATCCCGGTATGATAAATTCACAATCTCTACCATGCAGACTTGCTGATGTCTTTTCACTCGTCTAGGTTTCCTACATAAGATTCAGATCATTATCAGCCTGGGAACGCCTTCTTTTAATTTTATACATGAACAGTATGTGGAGGCCCTTCTCTTTCACCAACTCTCCATGTAATTCACTTGTTACCCATAGCGAGATACACTCTGTATTGTCCACAGCGACCTTGATAGGCTCCGTCTTTCATACAAATAAAACTCCAAATATACTTCCAGAACAGCAACCTTTGTTCTAGATTGGCACCTCAGCTGACTGTCCCAGTGGAACAGCCTTCTCTACACTGGCAGCAAAATTATGGGCTTCCCTAAAAGCATAGATGAGAAACATCCAAGACCTCTTTGAATTTGGGAAGACAGTAAAAATGTCTATGATCCCTGACAGATCAAGTAGACCACCAACTACCAGAAACAACAATCTGTCATCACAATGAGAATATGGAGGCTACAGAAGGAGAATTATAACCTCAATCTCAGGGATGATAGGCATGGCTACAGATGCACCAATCTCTCCCTCGCTCCACTCTACACATAGACACAGCTATTCATTTATTTTACGACCGGTTCGGCATCAGCTAGTCTGGTGTTGTTAAATGGATGTGGATTATTGTTGTGTATAGCTGATTCGTCGTTTCTGAGGTGCCCTGAGGAAATGTAAGTGATGTGAATAAGAAGTGTGGTCTGCTGTTGAAAGTGATAGTGGATTAGTGACACAAATAGCTGAGGCAAGATATGTTGCAAGGAACTGTTTTGAAAGTTAATGATCATGTGCAAGCAGCTAAGACATGTTGTGCAAGTTCAAGTGCATTATTGTGAGTGAAACATTGTTGGTTACGTAGGTGAGTGGTGTTTTGAACCACTGATTGAAAGTGAGTGTTATGAAACCGCAGGCTCGAGTAGGAGTAGATGCAATTGAGTACTTGTGCGAGTGGAAGATTTAGGCTATTGTGGCAAGCAATTGGTGGGTGTTTGGATGACTGGTACTGCCAAATAACTGTAGGAGAGTGCTGTAAGTTGCATAAGGATAGTAGTTTAGGTGACGTTATTGAGTATGCAAAGAGGTTCAGTGAGTAGGTGGTAAAAGATGTAGCAGTAAGTAGAACAGTGAATAATTCATCAACGTTTGGGGTTTCAGGTGAGGGGTGAGTTATGTCTTGCGAGTGTTTGAATGTCCCAGTGAGTAATGTGGCAAGTGATGAAGTGACTGACTAGTAAATGGATGGCGAAGTAGTTTAAGATGTTCACCGAATAAGTGCTGCTGTAATGGGGTTTTGGTGTTTGAATTGTGTGAGCGACTGATGCTGTAAGTCATGGTGCAAATGTAGATGACTTGGAGATTAACAGTTACTGGTATTGCATTTGGTTCAATATGTGGTGCATTAATGGGCTCTGTAATTCTGTGCATTAGTGTTATTGCACATAGTTGGTGTGCTTTGTGTTGTAACTACATCATGGTGATTGAACGATGTACACAATTAGTGTTATGCCTGGTGTTTGGAGTGAGCGGTGATGTGTGTGGTTGTGTTTCATATGGGTTAAAGTGTAGCAAGGTTAGTAGCTTCGGGTGAACAGTGGTTGTGTTGCTGAGGTATGCGAGGTGACAGTAAATTATATGAATAAAATTGTAGGCTTGGACTGCACTGGAGAGGATGATGAAAATTAAAAGATGTGAATAATTGCACTCATGTTGTGAAAGATTTGTCAAACGTCTTTTGAAAAAGTTGAGGGGATGTGATGAAATATAGGTGACTGGTTCGTGCTGTGCGTTGCTAGTAATAAGTAGTTTCTGGGGTGTTGTGAGGAATTATGTTAGGTGGCATGTGAATGAGTGATGTGGCCAACTACTGGAAGTGATACTGTGATTAAGTGGTGCAAATGACTGAGGCAGGTGATGTTGTGAGTGAAGTACCCCGATGTAAATATTGTTATACAAGTGGCCAGATTATAGTGTGAATGGCCGAGTAACGTACCGGATTGTGACTAATGCACGGAATTGGTTATGAAGGTGAGTAGTGTTTTTTAAATCAATTATGAATAAATGGTATGGACAAGCTGGCTCAAGTAAGAGTGGCTGCAGCTGAGTGCTAGTGTGCGTGGAAGATGTAAGTGCTGTGATGGGTAGCTTGGTGACTAGTATTCCCTGGCTGTCGGTGAACACTAAGTGACCTTGGATGGTAAGTGGCTTAGATGGTGTTAATGGCTATGGTAAGGGATGTAGTGAATGAGTGCTCAGAGATGCAGTAAGAAGTGGCACAGTGCCTTGGTAGTCATAGTAGGTGATGTGAGTGGCTGCAGGTGAGTGAGTTTATCAAGTGTTGTGAGTGACTGAGTTGTATGAAGGGGGCTGTGAGAAAATGAGTGGTAGAGTAATTAATATTTTGAAACTTGTGCTGGAAGTGCTTCTGTAGGAGACTGATGGAGAGCGAAGAACAAGGTACTTACCTCCGGTAACGCCTTATCTTGTAGAGAATCTATCTAGCAACAGATCCCTTACTTTAAAATGATTAACTTTGAATTATCCCCAGGTGGCAGACTGGATCTAGACGTTTTTCGTGAGCAGTACCCATGTGTGCCTGTAGGTGGTGTCGTTCGGCTCTGCATGGCATCGTCCGTGCTGAAAGTAGCGCGTGAGGTGCCTATAGATTCCACCCCAGCACACTGATGTCTTTCCACACCAGGAGTGTGAAGCCATGAAGAACACTGACCACTGGTGTGGAAAACTAGGCCTCAGAAAGGGGAACCATCCTGTCTCTAGAAATCTGTTCGCACAGCGGGGAGAATGGGTGGGTCGGTAAGAAATCTGCGACTAGAGTCTCTACCAGATAAGGCGGTACTGTATGTAAGAATCTTGTTCATCTGATAAAGACTTCTAGGTGCAGATTCCTTACCCTAAAAAAGATACCTTCCTGGAGGTGTCTGTCAAAAACTGGTTCACATTAGAAAGTCGGGCAGGAACGAACAAGCAAAGTGCCCGTCCCGACTGTCCAAACAGTAATGCTTCATGATTGTGTGTAGAGAAGCCCACATTGCTGCCTGGCAGATATCCAGGACTGGAACTCTGGTGCTAATCCAGTGGTCTCAGCCTTAGCTCGGGTGGAATGAGCACACAAACCCTCAGGTGGTTGCTTCTTGGCCAATGCTTAGCAGATCTTAATGCAGAGCACGATCTATCAAGAGATGGTCCATTTCTGCACTACCTTTCCCTTCTTCGCTCCGACCTACCCCACGAAGAGAGTTGGTTGTCCATCCAGAACTCTTTCATGCTGTCAAGGTAGAACGACAACACTCTTTTTGGGTCTAGTCGGTGAAGTCGCTCCTCTTCTTTAGAGGGATGTGGCGGAGCGCAAAAGGTAGGCAGGGTGATAGACATGCCTAAGTGAAAAGGAGTGAACTTTCGGCAGAAAGGAAGCTCTAGTGCGAAGAACCAGATTGCTTGTCTGGGTACATGTTCAGGTACAGAGAGTTAATAAAGCCTGAAGCTCACTGGCCCTCCAGGTGGATGTTAAGGTCACTAGGAAGGCCATCTTGATGACAAGGAGCTTGAGAGGATAGTTGTGCAGTGTCTCACAGTGAGCACACATCAGAAATGTAAGGACGAGATTGAGGTCCGACTGAGGCGTAATGAAGGGCAAAGGTGGAAAAATGTTGCAAACCTTTAAAAAAAACTATTCACCACAGGGTATGTGAACATGAATGACTGACCTAGCAACCGCAGAAAAGCTAAAATGGCAGAAAGATAGCCACTTAAGGTGCCCAAAGCAAGTCCTTGCTGGGCAAGAGAAATGATAAATAGAAGGGCCTGAGTGGGGGAGCAGAAAGGAGGGTCAACCTTGCCTCAACAGAAGGGAGAGAAAATGCCTTCCAGACCGGAGCCCGAACACTATTCTTAAGGGCTTGATCTTGCGCAGGATTAGGAGGGGTCACTGGACCCTGAAGAATAACAGCCCCTAGACACTAACATGAACTGGTGTGAGGAATTGGCGGATGCCAGTGGACTGGACACCTCCACATACTGGCATGGTTTCTCCTCCTACCGTGGTTATGGAGGAGGGAGCCTCTTTTGTTGTGGTAGTGAGAAGGGCGGTCTATATATATTCTCTCTCCTTGGTAGAGGAACACCTGACGCCCAAGATAACATTAAAGAATGTAGGCGAAAGGTTGAAAGCTGTCACCGCTTAATGTCCACACATGAAGGTGGAGCGCTAACCGGTTCAAGTGGAGAACCCTTCCCTGCTGCTGTGACAGAAGATCCTCCCAAAGGGGCTGTCTGATCGGAGGACGATGGCCATTCTCAACATTTCGGAAACCAAACTTGGAGCCCAGTCCGGAGCCACAAGGATGACTTGGGCCAAGTTGTTCCTGTTCTTCTTGAGAGCTCTGGGCAGGAGTGGTATTGGCGGAAAGGTGTACAGGAGGAATGAGCTCCATCCACTCGAGATGAAAAGCGTCTGTGAGTGAGAGCTGCCTTGGAAACTCAAGCACGCAAAACCGCTGACATTGCATGTTCTTGGGGGTGGTAAACAGATCTAGCCAAAGCTCTCCCCACTGCTGAAAGAGCTTTGCACCACTGCTGGATGGAGATGCCACTTGTGATCCGCTAGGCATCTTTGCCTGAGTTTGTGCGCCCTGTGTTCAGAGAGCATGCCAGGTGCTGAAACACCAGGGATACGCCCTGATGTTCCAGCCATTGCCTGAGAATCTGGCTTCTTGACAAAGTGTTGACGACCTCACCCCGCCCTATTTGTTGCAGTAGCACATGGAGGTGGTGTTGCCTACACTAGCCTTCCTTTGATGGATGTCAGAAAGGCTTTTAATGCCAGCCGGATCACCCAGTGCTCCTATATTTTGATGTGGAGTCCGGATTTCTCCATAGTCCTCTGATCTCAACCCCTGGAAATGGCTAGCCTATCCCAGGAGTGATGTATCCGTCACCACTGTCCGATCTGGTTGGGAAAGGTCGTGGGTCTGCTGCAATTGCAGATCTTTGGCAGTTCCCTCCGAGATCTTGACCATGTTGGATAGATTTTTCCGATGCTGCGCCCACTGGAACTTGCGGTCCAACTGCAGAGCCTGCATATGCCAGTGGGCATGTGTCACAAGCAGGAGGCAATGAGGCCCAGCAGCCTTAGTCCGTCCCGCCGAAACCCAGGATAGAGGCTGAAATATCGTCATCATAGCCTGAATATCCTGGACTCGCTGTTCGAGAGGAAAGGCCCAAAACTGCACAGTACTCAAAACAGCTCCAATGAAAGGGGGCGTCAGGGAGTGTCAGGTGTGACTTCGGCACGTTGATACTGAACCCCAGCAATTGCAGGAGGTACTCTGTAGTCTGGAGGTGGGAAACTATGTCCTGGGGCAAGCCCCCCCCCCTTTAACAGCCAGCCTTCGCGATAGGGGAAGACTGGGAACACTAATCTCTGCAGATGAGCTGCAACTAGTGCCATCACCTTGGTGAACACCAGAGGGGCAATGCTAAGTCCAAAAGGGAGCACGGCAAACTGAAAGTGCTTGTGGCCCACTGTGAACCGCAGGTAATGCCTGAGGGCAGGCAGGATGGGAATGTGGATGTATGCTGACAGGAGCATGAGCATTTCGAATCTCTCCTTTTTCAGAAAGCAACTGAGAGGGCGCAGGTCTAGGGTAGGAGTAAGGCCTCCGTCCTTTTTGGCCACCAGAAAATAGCGGGAATAACCACCACAACCTTCTGGCATGGGTGGAGGGGAAGTTACAAAGGGGAGGGAGTAACCCCTTTGGACAATCTGAAGAACCCAACGGTCCAATGGTATTGACCTCCAATGGGGCAGGTGATAGTATATCCTCCTGCCTTTCAGTGTGCCCATGATGGAAGAGGAGTGCAGACTAAATGGGTTTGGAGGCTGCGGGCGTAGGGCGCTGGTCTGGCCTGATCTCTGGCTGGCTGACCCATGGGGTCGGTGGATACCGTGTCCTCGGCCATGCAGAGGCTTAGAATCTTGTGCGTTGTGGTGTCTAGTTAGATAAAGTTGTGGTGGAAAGCCCCTTCTGTGGCCACAACAGGAGCGAAAGGCGGACTAGGGTTGGCGAGTGGCCATGGTAAGGCCCAAGGACCTAGCCGTAGCTCTGGTATCTTTGAAGTGGTCTAGCGCTGAGTCCGCCTTATCTACGAAGAGACCGAAACCATCAAAGAGCATGTCCATCAGTGAGGCTTGGACACCCCCAAAAAAGCCAGTCATCCTTAGCCAGGGGTGGTGTTGCAATTCCACTGTGAAGGAAACCGCTCTGCCTAGCGAGTCGGTCGTGTCCAGCCCACATCTGATCGTAAACTTGGCTGCATGTCTCCCATCAGTCATATTTGGGAGAGTATGTCTCGAGCCTCCTCCGGGACCACGGGCAGCACCTGCACAACAGAATGCCACAGTGTGTGGTAGTAATGGCCCAAACTGCATGCAGTGTTCACGGATCACAGTGCCAGTCTTATGGAAGATAACATTCTCTTTCCTAAGGTATCCAGGCTCTTCGATTCCTTATCCGGTGGGAGGGAATGCACCAGGATTTGCACAAGAGATGAATGCTTGGATAACTTAGCTTTCCAGGGTAGGATGTTGGGTGAGAAAAGAGGGGTCGGGTGGGGAGGTGCCGGCGGAGGGCAATTCTCCTGTTCACAGAAGCCCTTGTGCAGGGTTTGGACCAAGTTTCAAGCATGACGTCCGTGAGGGCTTCATTAAATGGGAGAAGCAGTTCTGAGTGGGTTACTCCTGGCTGAAGTATCTATGTCAAGATGTTAGTCTTGACTGCCGCTGAGGGTAGGCTAAGGTCCAGGATCTCGACCGCCCTTCTCACTACCACAACAAAAGAGGCTCCCTCCTCCATAACCACGGTAGGAGGAGAAACCATGCCAGTATGTGGAGGTGTCCAGTCCACTGGCGTGCGCCAATTCCTCACATCAGTTCATGTTAGTGTCTAGGGGCTGTTATTCTTCAGGGTCCAGTGACCCCTCCTAATCCTGCCCAAGATCAAGCCCTTAAGAATAGTGTTCGGGCTCCGGTCTGGAAGGCATGGCTCCAGTCGGCGCCAGAGCTGGCATTGGTTGACGTCCCTGTGCTCGGTGTCAGTCTGGGATGCGATTGGGGATGGCGCCAGGAGTGTCGGCATTGGGACCAGAACCGGGGAAGGTCGAGGTGGTACTACTGGTGCCGGTTCGCATCGATCTTTGTATCCATGGAGCCCAACTTCAGCTAGGGACGGCACTACCAGCGGAGAACCACTGGGGGGCCCTCGCGGACATGAAGGTGCTCCAGCGGGAACAGGTCGCCCAGATATGAAGTACATGACTTCACAAAGTTGGGCGGAGCCGCTGTAGGTCCCGGAAACTCTGGAGGATATGAAGCCGGCCCAGGTGCTGGCTCAACCATACGGCCAGGCCTCGAATGCCAACGCTTCCTTGTCTCGTCAGATGACTTCGACTGTCTGGGCGAAGTCGAAGACCTCTTGGACTTATTACTTTTCTTTCTGTTGTGGGACCTACCTGAAGAAGACTTCGAATGTGACGATCTTGTGATCTGTGACCAATCCCGGGACCTTCCTCTCGACCAGGATTGAGCGTGGCGAGTGTCCAGGACCTTGAGGTGCTTGGTGCAGCAGTAGATGCAGGTCTTTTCGTTGTGGTCGCGCTTGCGGCAGCAGAGGCAAACAAGGTGCAGGTCCATCACAGACATCCGTCGGTGACGGGCGCAGCCAGGTTTGAAGCCCACTTTCCTAATTGACCTCTAGCCACACCAGAGAAGATATCAAAAAAGTATTCGACAAAAAGGCAAAAAAGGTCAGTCAAAAAATGACTGGGGGTGGTGCCCCAGGCATGTCACTTCTGCCATGAACGTGGACGCCACCTACCAGCGCACAGGCACAGGGGTAGTGCTCACTAAAAATATCTGCATCCAGTCTGATGCCTGGTGATAATTCTAAGGTAAGGAATCTGCGGCTATAAGTCTTTATCCAATTAGTATGTGCGATTCGTGCTGCAAGTAGTGCTGAGTAGGAGGACCATAGTGGTGCTTAACTTGGTTGACTGCTGTTGTATCTGGCTGAACATGCAGGGTGTTGATTGCCTGTGTGTGAGAGTTTGGTTGAGTGATATTGCAACTTGTAGGGGTGGTTGGTGTTTTAACTAGATTATGGTGATTGAACAGGGTGAATAGTTGATGCTAAAGGTGGCCTTAAAAGTGGGTGAAAGTGCATGTGGTTATGGTGGCACATATTTGAAGGTGTAGCCTAATAAATGGCTTTTAGGCGAACAGGAGTTGTGTGGATGGCTTATTTTGGTGTGAGATTTGGGGTTACAAAAAAGGCATGCTTTCAAAGATTGATGGTATTTAGTTTTTAGGTCTCGCCTACACAGCGCATGCGCTGTGTTGCGAGACATATTGTTTACAATTCAATGCCCCTACAACCTGCGCACAGCATACCATTAGTGGTTTGCGTGGTCACTCTTCTTTGCAATATTTCAATTGCTTAGCTCCAGGAGGCTTCCCTTCCTTTCTTGTGTTAGCTCCTCCCTGGAGCATGGACCAAGTACATGTGTTCTTCCTTGTCTTTGTTGTTCCTCGTCTTTTTGTAGCGCAATATATAATTTTTTTTATTTTATATGCATTTCTGTATTATTCTTGGCCTTGCAATGTACTTTCCAACTTTTAACACAGGCAAACTCTTTCACCCTAACTGCCATCTCTATTGATGCTTTAGTTACTTACATCCACAGCTGTACTACTCCGCACAAAGCTACTCCACTTCACGCAACCGCACTCTGTCACCCCTATACTCTAGACCACTAACTTTTAGCCATGCTGAACAGCAGCCACACTGCTGTACAACATGGCTAAAAGGTGTGTGGATGAGGTTGGGATGGTCACCTATGTCGATGACTGCCCGGAGGTTCAGCAATATCAGAAGGCAAGGATACTTCTTTTTCTGTGGTCAGGAGGGTGCTGTCTGCAATTTGCAAGGTAGCTGCCTCATACTGCGTGATCTGAAGCCAGATTGACAGCCATGCCGAAGAGGGTCGACGTTGATGTGAGCTCTAAATTGAGCATAGAGTTCTTTTTCAGTGATCTTGCTAATGAAAAATAGGTCATCATGATCTAGCATGGCTTTCTTCGGGAGTGGGATGATATGGCCTGTTTTAGCTATGCATATCTTGTGACTCTGATGGGACTTATTTTGTAATTGAAATGGTAACTTAAGGCTGAAATAGTTTTTACAGTTTAGAGGAAATATTCCAAGGCAAGCCACTTACTTCTTCGTGAGATGTGGAGCTTGCAATGCAAGTTATTCTCATTTTTAGAATCTAAGAAGCTCCTGGATGACTTCCCGGTTGGAATTTGCCACAACCGAAGCACCGAACATACTTTTGTTTCAGCGACAAATAATTTGTGAATAGCGGTCAACAAAAATATATCATCGGCTCTTATTATTTTGGACGTGTAGGCAGCATTCAGTACCACTACTCATGATACCTTAATATCTAGACTTGAGTTTTGTGCTGTTGTTGGCATTTCTTTTGCTTGGTTTTCAATATGTTTGAAGGATGGGTCACAAATAGTGGTGTTTGGTAGTTTCTTTTCTGAATGCTACACCACCAATACTGGAGTCCCACAGATAGCCGTCCTTTCTCCATTCAGTTTAGCATTTACCTGCTCCTCCTCATTAAATTAAATGAAATAAAGGTTTTATAAAGCGTGTGTATGCCGAGGCATCTTAGCGCTGGAGCTGTCATAACCGGAGCAGAGGAGGTGAACTGAGATTAAGAATTGGGTGCAAACAGCCATGTTTTCAGCGCCTTTCTGAACAATTGTCTGTTGGTTTGGCATCTCAAGGTAAAAGGCAGAGTATTCCAAAGTTTAGGGCCAAAGTTTAGGGGCCAGATGGAAGAAACATCTTCCACCCCATTTTACGGTCTTCACCCCGGGGATGACCAACAAGGAGGCAGTTAATGATCTGAGGTTGTGTTGTGGGATGTGCTATCTAATTTGATTATTGAAATACACAGGTCCTGTCCCGTAAAGGGTCTTGTGGACAATGCTCAAGGACTTAAATTGAACCTTTACCTGGACCGGCAACCAGTGCAGCTCACGGATCCCTTTGGACACTGAGCTAAATTTGGGTATTTTAAGTAACAATCGTGCTGCCGCATGTTGAAGTGATTAAAGCTTGCGTATGGTCCCTTTATTTGCACCTAAATAAAGGGCATTACAGAAGTCAATCCTTGATAACACTAAGGTCACAATTACGGTTTTCCTTAGATCCATTGGGATGAAAGGTTGGATTTTTCTTATGGTCTTCAGGGTGTAATAACAGGAAGATGTAATAGAATTGACCTGGTCAGATAAGGATAATTGATCGTTAAGAAGGACACCTAGACTTTTTACCTCCCTTTCCGGAGATGAGACTGATTCGGTCTTTTGGGTATACATTTTACACTAATGTCGATGACACAATGTTACAATTTTTAAGATGGGTAACTCTTCATCTGTTACAACACTCAATGAGTGTTTGAGCGGGGTTAAAAATTGGATGGCTCAGAATTTACTTAAAATGTATTCCGACATGCCTGAGATCCTATTGACTGGAAAAAACCATGCCCAAGGGTTACTCACTCTTTGGTCTCCTTCTTTTGGCAATCTGATTTTTCCCGTCTACGGTAAAAAACCTGGGGGTTAAGCTAGACCATAAGCTTACGGTTGAAGGACAGATATGTGCAGTAGTTTATTCCTGCACTCACTGCCTCAGGAAACTGAGGCCCATTCTTCCTCCTCAGTTGCATAGATAACAGGAAAACTACAGTAGCAGCTATGATTGTGTCCAGATTGGACTACTGTAATTTACTTTATTTGGGCTCCTCAAATAGTCTTATTGCTAGGTTGCAATAAATCGAGAACCCGGCAGCCAGAAATTTCACCTTTGCTCCTTGTTGTTCTTCAGCCAAACCCCTTTTATCTAATCTTGTTTAGTTACCAATTCGAATCCATCTCCTTTAAGGTATAAGGAATTTGATTTGGAGTTTGTTGGGTGGGGTTACTCTGCCACAAAAGTGACGAATATCCTGTCTGCCTTATTATAAGTGCATTTTATCCTACAACACTTGTAATTAGGCGGACGGGATATCCATCATGTTTGTGACAGAGTAACCCATGCACCAAACTCCAAATGTGGCCCTATGTATGGTGTACAGATGTATCTGTGGTGACGACCCAGAGATTTTAAAGCGTTAATTCATTTTTTTACACTCCTCAATCACCTTCCATCAACCTTCATGTATAAAGCCTACCTTTGGAGGAAAGGCTTTTCCCACTCTGCCTCCCCCCCCGCCTCTAGACTAATTTATTGCTGGATCTTAGATTGACTATCCCTTGTCTACAATTCATAAAAAAAATTGAAAAACTATTCTTTTCCTTTCAGTAGACACATGCAGCCAGAACAAAAATGGCATTAGTAGATTTTTCTAGGCATGTTCACATGGCTTTCAATAGGCCAATTTCATGGGTTCCTCCACACACATTATGTCATTATTATGCTTTTTTAGGTCTCGCCTGATCCAGCGCATGAGCTGGTCTGGTCGAGACATTTAGTGTACGGGTTATCAAAGTGCTGCCACACGGCCTAGCGCTTGCGTTCACGCGAGCATGCACGCGCGCAGCCGGCAGCTTTCACTTTTTCCTCTGCTGCGCGCGCACCACTCGCGTGTTTGCCGTTGCGCGTGCACCCCTGCTTTCACGGAAATAGTACTGTTTGTTTTTGTCCCTAATAACGGCAGCTGGAGTGCCCCTCGTAAGAAGGTCATTATTTCAGGATCCATCGATGTGCACCCCATTCTCCTTACTCTCTCGGTTGCTCACTCAGCATCCTCCAACCGGGTCCTTTGGGGCCCTGGGGGGTCCCTCCAGCCGATGTCCAGCCTCCCCTGTTCTTCACACCTCCGGGCACAGCTCTCAGCAGGCGGCACCAGCACATCGCTCCTCCCGTCTTGCAGCCGAAGCAACCAGTGCTGCCTCTGGCTAAGAGCAGGCAATACTGCCAGTTCCGACGAGGAAGCACAACAGCGTGTCAAAACACGCCAGATGACACAAAGCCAAAACATGCCGAAACCACATAACGACAGGAGTATGCACTGGCGTCGTTAATCTCTACCGACTCCAAATCAGGGTTTTTATCTTTGAAAATTTTTTTTTTTTTTTTTTACCACAGCATTTTCATTTATTTAATTTTAAACAGAAGCCGGATAGCGTTCAAAAGTGGCTGAGATGTGGTACACACGTTGGATTTACATTATGGCGCTGCAGGCTTTGCCCTCTCAAAGACAGAGGCACAACTAGTTTTACATTGCCACTTCAAAGCGTTAGTAAGTCAAGTTATCTCCTTCTTTTACGGTTATCCCAGTGGCTCACAATAATGGGGTGTAGGGATCCCTTGGCGTAAATGCGCAGTCTTTTGTCTTTGCAGACCCTCATATCTGGTATCACACTTGGCCAGCAACAGACATATGGGCAAATGCACGTCACATGACCATGGAGCCAAAATGTGGGCCCTCAGCCCACCGAAGTGATGGACTTTGTCGTGCGCGTTGCATCAAAACCGACCAATGCAGCACTCTAAACAATGACCGGTTCCTGTGCAAGGTTCTGCCATTTCACCACAAAGATCTTCTGTCCAGATACGGTGACCAGGTAGGTCTGCTCGCCGAAAACCACAGACAAGCGCTTGAAGGGGAGCTCCTTGCGCTGGCCGTGTTCATCATCTCTATGATCACTGCGGCAGTGCGTTATCTCTTTGCTTTACTCTTCGCTATCCAGTTTAATTATTTCTTTACATTGCTAGTTTTGTTTTTTTCTCTATTTTAAGCCGTTGGTGCTGTTTTCTCCGAGTTGTTTAATGATTTTCGTTGTCACTCTATGAAGTTTAATTTTCCAACATGTTCTTGTTTTCTTAAATTGAATCAATAGCATAGGGAGCTAAGAACAACATCTGTACAACAATTTGCTTTACCGTGGCGAGCACAGCTGGTTTTCTAGGACTAATCTTTTTCTGATTGAGTACCCTCCATCGTATCACCTGAAATATCCATGTGAAGCACTTTCCGCATCTGCATGCTCTTCATAGAGTGTTAATAGGATTATGCCTACTAGGCGCTATAGTTGTCAGTCAACATAGGGTTTCTCTGTCACTGCCTTACCTGCTTTTCAAAAGCATGAACGGACGTGTTGCTCCACTCACCCGCCCAGCTCTCTGAAATCGTCACTTGGCGACGAAAGCGTCTCTATACGTCTCTCCATACCATTATAGATGGCCAAAATTACTCCTTGGTCTGAATAAAACGTTATGCACAGGAACGTATGAACAGCTTGCGACATGAGGTTGTGAAATGATACGTATATAATTTGCAAATCATTTCTGATGGATACATCTGCCAGTGGATTCCTCACCTTGTGAATATCCCCTGCGCCAGCAACATTCGGAAACTTTTGTAGCCGTCCACGCCGATGAGGTCGAAGACTACGTCACAGAGACACGACTCCGCTGACGTCACCGGATCCATAAGAAGACCTCGTCGGCGTGATGACGTCAGTTCCCTTTTTTCCACGCCGTCGATGCTAGCGGTTTTCGGGACACTCTGTAGCTTTGGTTTGATACTTTGTTTTCTGCTGGTATCTCTCTTCTTCTTGTCTGCAGCTGAAGATGTCGACGAAGAAGTCTGATTTTAAGCCTTGCTGGGAATGCGGTAAGCACATGTCGATAACCGATCCGCATGAAGACTGTGTATGGTGCCTTTCATCGCACCACGATGTCGAAGGATGTTCTTGCTGTCTCAAGATGAGCACAAAGGCTATGAAGGAGAGGGAAGCCAAATTATTCATCGCCAGGATGAAAAAGGAGAAGAGAGGTCGTAGAAGATCGAGGTCGGCGTCGAAGTCGACTTCCGGACATGCTTCCAAGTCCAAGAAGCATAAGAAAAAGAAGAGGCATGAATCTCGACATCGCTCGGACAGGGATGCGGCTCCGAGATCGACCTCACCTTCTCGACGTCGTAAGGACTTTGTATCTCCTTCGCCTGTTTCTGTTCCTGATTCTCTTGTTGGCTTGTCATCGCCTGTGGCTTCACCGGAGCATTCTCCGGCACCGGCTCATCTCCAATGCCGGCTCCATCTCCGTCTCCGGCTTCGTCTCCGGTTCCAATTGAAGAGCTTCCAGCTCCAGGCGAGCCTTCGGCTCCGCAGATCCCACCGTCGGCGCCGATCGGCCCGAGTCCGGTGATGCCTCAGCATGAGCCATATCCATCGTTTCCAGGACCAGGTCAAGATCCGAAGCATTATCTAAATGCTATGTATGGGGTCTTTTCCAGAGCCTTGTACCCCTCTGGTGCACCTTCGGGTCCCATGGTTCCTATGGTTTTCAGTTTGGGAGTTCCTCAAGCTTACCCTCAGGCTCCCTTCATGCCATTTTTTCCGGCGACGCCGTCTTGGCATCTACCGGTGCCGAGGATATCGACGCCGCTTCCTTCTTCTCCGGCGCCGTCTCTGCAACGTTTGACGCCGGCTGTTACTTTGGATCCGCGCTCGACTCCGGCGCCGTCGGATTCGGTTACGGCGCTGCCGACTCCGCCTGTGAGGATCAGATCTAGGAGGGAGGCCCAAAGGGTACTGGAGGAACAGAGGTACCAGATGGAAGAAGTGGAAGAAGGTGAGCTGATGGAGTCAGACGATCTATTTGAAGTATTGAAGGAGGCTAGTGGCCAGGACTTGTCGCCTGAATGGGAGATTACTCCTCCTGCTGATGCTCCTTCAAAGGATGTGGTTCCCTACCACTCTGTTATTAAAAAGGCGGCTGAGCTTCTGGATCTGCAGTTACAATCCGCAGAGTTCAAGCCAAACATTCTTACAGAGGTTCTACACTCTCCCTCCTCTGTATCGGAGTCTTTGCTTCTTTTAATGATGCCATTATTGAGCCGGTAATGGAGGTATGGTGTAAGCCCTTCTCTGCTCCTGCGGTCTCTAAGGTTGTTGCAAGGAGGTATAGGGTTGCTCCAGGGGGAACCCAGACTTTTTATCATCCCATCCTTCTCTGGAGTGTCTGGTGGTTCAGGCTGCCTGTTCCAAGATATCTACAGGTGCTTTTCCCCAAGTCCTGGGTGACAGGGATGCAAAGAAGTTAGACCAGCCGGCTAAGAAAGTCTTCTCTTTTGCCAGTATGGCTTTAAAATCGACGAATGCCACCTGTCTTTTGGGCCGGTATATCCATGCTCTTATGGATTCAGCAAAACAACTGGCCCCGAAACTGTCAGAGGAAGATAGACTGAACTTTAATGAGGTACTGTCGGACACCCAGGCGGCTGCAAGTCAGGTAATCCAAAGTGGCTTGGATACCGCTGATTCTGTCGCACGGATTATGGGCTCTTCTGTTGCCACAAGGAGGAGTGTGTGGCTCAAGTCATCTGAGTTCTCCCCTGATGTGCAGGCAACGCTCCTGGACTTGCCTTTTGACGGCTCCGGTCTTTTTGGCAAGAAAGCGGATGCTGCGCTTGAAAGATTTAAAGAGAGCAAGGCCACGGCCAAATCTTTGGGCCTGCAAACTCAGCCTAGGGGCTCGTTCAGGAGGTACATGGGCTTTGGAAGGTCATCCTTTCGTACATGCAGACAGCCCTAGCAGCAGCAACAGCAGCAGAACACTCTGTATAAGAGCTACAGAGGCAGAGTCAGAGGTCGTACTCGAGGTCGACAGCTCTCCTCCTCCTCCTCCTCTTCCTCAGCCCCTCCCACCACTGCAAAGCAGCCCTAGATCCACCTTTCTGGATCATGCTGGTCCTGTGGAGGGCCGGCTTACCCATTTTCTACAAGATTGGGAATCGCTTACTAAAGACCTTTTGGGTTCTAGATCTTGTAGAAAATGGGTACGCCCTTCCCTTTCGGGAATTCCCTCCAAATTACCCTCCTTGCCAAGGTGCTTGCTCGGAGGACCACCTGCTTCTCCTGCAGGAGGAAGTCCTGACATTACCGAAAAAAGGTGTGATAGAGGTGGTTCCAGAGCGGGAAAGGGGTCAGGGATGCTACTCCCGGTATTTCCTGATTCCGAAAAAGGACTGCAGATTGCGTCCAATCCTGGACCTCAGGATCTTGAATCTTTTTCTGAAGCAAGAGCAGTTCAAGATGCTCACCCTTGCGCAGGTTCTTCAAGTGCTGCATCAGGAGGACTGGATGGTGTCGATCGACTTGCAGGATGCGTATTTCCACATCCCCATCATGAAGTCGCACAGGAAGTATCTCCGGTTTACGGTAGGGTCGCAACATTATCAGTTTGCGGTCCTCCCGTTTGGTCTTACTACTGCACCTCGGGTCTTCACCAAGGTGATGGCAGTGGTGGCAGCCCATCTCAGAAGGTCGGGGATTTCAGTTTTCCCCTATTTGAACGACTGGCTGATCAAAGCAGAGTCGCCAGAGAAGGTGCTTCATCATCTGCAGGTTACAACTCAGCTGTTGTACAAATAGGGTTTTTCGATAAATGTGCCCAAATCTCACCTGGTGCCCTCTCAGCGCAACCTATTCATAGGGGCGGTACTGGACACTACTGTGTGTCGGGCATTCCCACCTCCACAAAGGATTCTCGACGTACAGGAAATGATTGCCTTGTTTTACAATGGAGTGACCGTTCCAGTCCTGAAGGTCCTTCGTCTGCTCGGTCTGTTTGCTTCCTGCATTCTGTTGGTCAACCATGCACGCTGGCACATGAGGGCACTCCAGTAGTGCCTCCGCAGGTAGTGGTATCAGCACAAGGGAGATCTCCGGGAGTCTGTGAGGATCTCCAGAGAAGCTGCGGCAGATTTGTCTTGGTGGAGCGTGGAGGGCAATCTGTCTCAAGGAAAGCCCTTCCATCTACCTCCATCGGTGGCCACGGTGATAACGGATGCATCCACTTTAGGGTGGGGTGTGCATCTGGGGGATCTGGAGATCAAGGGTCTTTGGTCTCCAGAGGAAAGGTTGCTTCACATCAACCTTCTGGAATTGCGGGCGATACGTTTGGCGCTCAAGGCCTTCCTCCCTTCCCTTCGCGGTCAGTCGGTTCAAGTCCTGACGGACAACACTACCGCAATTTGGTATGTCAACAAGCAGGGAGGAGTGGGGTCGCATTGTCTCTGCAGAGAGGCTCTACGTCTCTGGTCCTGGGTTCAGGATCATCAGATTTGTCTGATGGCAAATCACCTGGCCGGAGTTCTGAACGTGCATGCAGACCGTCTCAGTCGACAGTTTTCCGCCGACCACGAGTGGAGGCTTCATCCAGAGGTAGTTCAGCACATCTTTCGGATGTGGGGAACTCCTCGGGTGGACCTGTTTGCTACTCACGAGATCGCTCACTGCCTTTCATTCTGCAGTCTCCAGTATCCGATGCAGGGAGCTTTGGGAGACGCGTTTCAGTTGGTTTGGAGCTCACAACTCCTTTACGCGTTTCCTCCCATACCCTTGATTCCTCCAGTTCTGAGGAAGATTTGCCAGGACCTGGCCTAAGTCATATTGATTGCCCCGGATTGGCCAAGAAGGGTGTGGTACACAGATCTTCTCCACCTCTCCTCGTGCCCTCCGCTCCGTATCCCTCTCAGGGTAGACCTCCTCTCGCAGTCGCAGGGGCAGGTTCTACACCCCCACCTCCAGAGCTTACACCTTCATGCCTGGAGATTGAACGGGCAACCTGATTTCTTTTTCTCTCCCACCAGATGTGGTAGATGTAATTTTGTCTGCCAGACGTCATTCTACCAAATCTATCTATTCCTATAGGTGGTCTAAATTTGTTCTTTGGTGCGGAGAGAAGTCTATTGACCCTGTGAGGGCTAGTTTATCTGACATTCTTCAGTTTGCCTTGTCTCTTGCTCAGCAAGGCTTTGCTATAGCCACTCTAAAGGGATATCTTTCGGCCTTGTCGGCTTTCCTTTGTTTGCCGGATCAGCCGTCATTGTTCAAATCTCCTATTGTTTTACGATTTCTGAAAGGCCTTACAAACAAGTTTCCTCCTCCTCCTTTTATTGTGCCTCAATGGGACTTAAATCTTGACTTAAATTATCTGATGGGTTCTCCCTTCGAGCCCTTACACAAGTGTCCCTTGAGACTATTGTCTTTCAAAACGTTTTTTCACATTGCGATCACCTCGGCAAGGAGGGTAAGTGAGCTTCAAACTCTGAGTTCAAAACCCCCGTTCTTTACCATTCATGCTGAAAGAATGGTACTCAGGACCAGGGCTGTTTTTCTGCCTAAGGTGGTAACTCCTTTCCATCTGGGGCAGTCCATTACCCTTCCTACCTTCTATACTCCCCCCTCACCTTTCCAAGGAGGAGGAGCGGCTTCACCGCTTGGACCTTAAGAGGGCGGTGAGCTTCTACCTTGTTAGGACTAAAGACTTTCGAGTGGACGACCAGCTCTTCGTGGGCTTTGTTGGCTGCAGGAAAGGCAGAGCGGTGCACAAGCGCACCCTTTCCAGATGGATTGTCTTGTGCCTCAAGATATGTTACTCTTTGGCCGGTAAGGAACCTCCAGAGGGTTTAAGGGCTCATTCTACTAGAGCAAAGTCTTCTACGTCTGCCTTGTCTAGAGGTGTTCCTGTGGAGGACATTTGTAGAGCGGCAACTTGGGCCTCCCTCCACACTTTCGCAAAGCATTACTGCTTGAACTCCGAGGTGAGGAGGGACGGACACTTTGCTCGTTCTGTCCTTCAGGACTTTCTGGTATAGAAGGGTGGACACCCTCCTTCGGGAGTGGGGACAGCTGTGGGAATCTATTCACAAGGTGAGGAATCCACTGGCCGATGTATCCATCAGAAGAACAAGTTACTTACCTTCTGTAACGCTTTTTCTGGTGGATACAGTATCTGCCTGTGGATTCCTCACTGACCCACCCGCCTCCCCGTTGTCCACCCTTGTATACCTAAAATTCTAATGATGGTGTTTCAAAATTTTGTTTACTGTTAAAGGCAGTGTGTTGTTTCTTTTGCTGCCTTTTTTATTCTCCACACTGTGTGTGTTGATTTGTATATTATGTACTGTGTATACTGTGTGTGTATATATATTGCTGTCTGTCCGTCCGTGTGCCTCGAAGGCATGGAAAAAAGGGCGGAACTGATGTCATCACGCCGGCTAGGTCTTTTTATGGATCCGGTGACGTCAGCGGAGTCGCGAGCGGAGCCGTGTCTCTGTGACGTAGTCTTCGACCTCATCGGCGTGGACTGCTACAAAAGTTTCCGAATGTTGCTGGCGCAGGAGATATTCACAAGGTGAGGAATCCACAGGCAGATACTGTATCCACCAGAAAAAGCGTTACCGAAGGTAAGTAACTTGTTCTTCTTTACAAAACTAACATGTATGAAGAATTGCTCAAATATGTAACGTGTACCAAAAAAATACCCAATGAAGTTTGTCTTAAAAAAAAAAAAAAATAATCATAATAATAATCCTAGATGGTCAAAGCCATTTCATACATTTGGAGTTCCTTTCGTTATGACTAGAGCATAGTGCAATGGGTTCATCCCTGTCTCAGTTGGTTCCCAACACCTGCACGCGGAGTCGATCTGAATACTGAACAGGAGGCCTTCCAGGAGTAATGCTAACCTATACTGAACACGCCAGTAGTTTATTACACAAAAAATCAGATTTCCTCAGATAAAACGTTGACTATTACGTCTGCCCTGCACATCTGGTCAAGGGATGAAGGCATGAAGGCAGTGGAACTAGGATAGGAACAATGAAAAACAAGCATTGGCATAGCCAATAGGTCTCGCCTTTGGGACCTTATAAGTATTTCGTTCTGCAGTACAATATCCTTGGTGCAACAACATCAACTGTTGCATGGCTAACCACTTATTAGGTCCCAAAAGGCGAGACCTATTGGCTATGCCAATGCTTGTTTCTTCTAATCACCCAAGAATGATAATTTTTACCAGGGGGTCTCAAGGTGTGTAGTCTCTGAAGAAATAGTTTGTCCAACTTTGCTATCTTTTCATCCTTTGGATCTGCCCAGTGATGTGAGACCTTAAAAATCGTGACTTTATTAAGTACACTTACTTTATTAAAAAAAAAAAAGATCAGAGGAGCACACAACCCAGCAGACCATCCCATATTTGCCCATCTAGTCATTCCACCTGTCTAAATGGGATTACATTTTCTCTTCAGCCCATGCCCTCAGGTTCAACACTTATTTAGCTCTTTCTGTCCTTTTTGGCTTATTTCTGCCCATGAAATAACACTGTGATTTGAAGGCCAGCTACTGATGTCCCTGTACATGGTGTTTGCTAAACGTTACAGTCTTAGATATGTGGTGTACAGTGTAAAAGTGCTTGTTGCAGAGATTTGTTTGTTTGCTTCATGTCAACATTTAGATCCCAGTAAGATGGCTTGGGCATAATAGAACTGTTGCCATGTTCTGCATGTTATATACAATCGCAGGATTGGCTTAATCTTCCTGTTTTTTCAAGCTTGTTGTATTAGTACTCTTAAGAATTTTGTTTTTCAGGCACATAGAAACTATTATGTTAGTTGTGTGTGCTTGGTTAGTAAATATGTTCCTCATTTACCCCCTGTGTCTCTTTCTCTCACTAGGTGAGGCACAAGCCTTCGATGAAGAGTTCCAGAGGGAAACAGCGCATTACCGACCCCAGCAGCGGGGAGGTGCAGCCCGTCGACGTGCTGCATTGGAGGGGGCCCCCTTGGCCATCCAGGGACCTGAGGCCTCGCCCTCCAGACAGACACGGCGATATGACTGGTGAAGACCAAGAGATGGGGGATGCTAGTGTCGCCCCCTGAAGATGCAACTGGACCTCTTGTAAGTTAGGTGTGGGTTACAAAGAGAAATTTTAGAAAAATTGTGGATTTCTCCTTTGATAGAAACATTACAATATAGCCATCATCTGAGAGCCTTTCTTTCATGGGAATGGTTAGGGTTTGTGCCATGAATTCATTCCAGAGTTGATACATAAACCAGCCAATAGATAATCCCTTTTAAGAGGCTTTTTTTCTCTTTCAGAAAATGATTTTCTTTAGGTATTGCCTGGTTAATCTCTACTTACCATTTGTTATCATGTATTTATTCTTAAAGCTTTTTCTAAAGTTTGTTGCAGGAAATGGAGGTGGCATGTTCTGAGTACCTGTGCCAACCTCATGCGGTTAACACATAGATTTGTCTAGCTCTTTAGTCTGCTAATCCCTGGTGGTTATCCAGTTCTACAGGTGATCGATTGACTTTCTTTATCTGTGCAAGTCCTTTGACCATACAGTCCTAGAAGTCCCTTGTTCTATACAGTTCTAGAAGTCACAGGCTCATCATTGTATTAGTTCCAGAGTCCATCCTCTCTTAGCACATAACAGCTCTGTGTCCCAGTGTCACTTCTCCCCACCCCTCCAGTCCTGGAGGTGACTGTCTCTGAATTCTTGGACCTATCCTCAATGTTAATCTGGCCAAAGGAGTGACCGATATCATTATGCCTACCCTAGCTTCCTTCTTTGACTGTAGTCCCACCTATTCTGCCCACCTCACTATCTCTTTTCATGGTCTGTTTTTCTTCCTTCCCACAGGTACAGACGGCAACATGAAGAACCCTCTATTGAAGTTCAGAGCCCAACAGAAGAAACTGAATAAGGGGAAGGTTATTTTCTGCAGGGAAGCCTGATATCTTTTTCTCATTACTCTTCCTCATTGCTCTGGCTTCTGTTCACATTATTTAAAAATATATGGTTTTCTTTTTCTCCATAAAGCAGCTTTTAGTTCCTTATGCCAGCACGGCAGTGTCCCTGTTTAGCACTCTTGGGGTGTGGGTGGAGGGCGGGAGTTCTCGTTTGTGCTTCGGGAAGTTGGTTACCAAATAATTTAATAAAAATTAAGTGAGTATGGTGTTGGGTTACTACCAACTCTTGACCCCAGCCAAGGAACGCAAGGGGAACCGATGTGGGAGGCGGGACGAAGGGGGAAGTCGGGCTTCATGCCCTTTTGCATCGTGAAACTTGTATCTAGTTATCTAGGGTTCATTTAATACAAAAAGAAAATGCAAAAAAAAAAAATCAACGTTGGAAGAATAAAAGATATGCGAGGAGACAAATATGTGTAGTGTTGCTTTGTTCAACTGATTGTGGATATCTTCCTTCGTTAGAAACGTGTCAACATTACTGTTCATCACAATTGGATATCTTGAGGTTGTTTATCCTGATGTAACTGCTTTGAAATGGATTCTGCTATAAGTATGTGTGTGTTCGAATCCCTCCTGAGGCGGAAGCCGGGAGGTTGCTGTGCTACTTTGTAAAAATTTTATGTTCCTTGTATTTTAAAACTGCTTTGCCTACTTAGCTCGACCAGCTTGATCTACTAAGCGTTATTTTAAAAAATTGTTGTAGTGATCAGCTTGATACAAATATACTTGTATTTAAATGCTGTGTGTAACGATCGGCTTGACTCACTAAGCCTTTTAAATTTGCACTTCACACTTTGTTATCCCCGCGCTCTGCTTGGACCTCTCAGTGCGGTCTCAGCACCTCCCCACCCTCGTATTCGCACACTTACCGGGTCCGTCCCAGCCGACACAGGCGCTGAGGACATTTCTCCATCCCCGGGCGAGATCTAAACCGCGGCGGCAATCTTAGGTTGGGGAAAGCGTCCGATGCTTCCCAGTGGACAGCATAAAAGAGGAAGGGCATGCCTCCGCGCAGCGGTCGCGCCGGGTCCGCGCCGGAGTCGTGCCAGAGTCCTGCCCGTCTGCGCCCGTCAGCGCCAGGGAGGCACCAGGGGCCAGGCATACCACTCCCCAAAATATAGATCCAGGTATTTCCAGGGAATTCATACTTTCTCTCAATATTCACTCTATACATTGTTACAATGTTCTGAACCCTGACACATGGGTAGGCCCAGTCGGCTGTCAGCACTGTAAAGCTACATTTGCCCCAGAACCAGCACCCAATATTAAACCGCGGCCTATTGTCCTGCAAGGGGGGCTCATTAACGCTAGGTCTCTGTGCAAGAATGCTCTACACATCCATGACCTGATCATGGAGGGGGATTTAGATTGGCTCCTTATCACAGAAACCTGGCTAAAGGCCTGGTGCAATCCGTATATAGCAGTGGCCCTCCCGCAAGGCTTCTTAATTCAACATCTGGATAGGCAGAAGAAACGGGGAGGAGGGATGGCCATCATCTATCGTGACACCATGAAATGTACCACGTATGAGCTACCAGATATCAAGGGTGCAGAGGCCATGGCCTTCTGTTTAAATATCCATGAATCTTTTACGGTCTCCGGTGCCCTGGTGTACCGTCCCCCGGGCCAACCCAAAGATTTCCTGGAAAGCATTGGTGATGTTCTGAGCGAGCTCACGCTCAGATTTGCTCACTTTACGCTGCTTGGAGATCTCAATCTCCATCTAGACTCCCCAGAAGGACCAGGGGTAGCCTGTTTCATGGACATAATCAGCGTCCTCGGCCTTAAACTGATGACGCAGGAACCTACTCATACCGCAGGCCACATACTAGACTGTATTTGCTCCAACTCAGACGCTTTGACGATCAAACCCCCTAGCATCCAAACCTGGTCAGATCATAAATTTTTCCCTTTTGACCTGTCACTGGGAAACAATGCTCCAAGGAAAACCACTAGGAAAATAACCAGGAGTTCCAAACCTGACTGGAAAATATCACTTACCCAGCCAGATCTCTTGGGGAAGGCAATAAAGAGCAAACCCACACTAACTGGCCACACCTCGACAGACAACCAGCTGTTCTGTGAATGGATCATGTCACTTAGCAAGCCCTCCGATCCAACGAGCTCAAAAAACAATTCACGCGGTATGAAAAATAAAGAGTGCCCCATGGTTCTCACAAGCGTTAAAAGTGGAATTGGGCGAAGTTAGAACGTTGGAACAAAGGTGGCGTAGAAACTATGAGGCCAACGATTGTAACATCTATAAAGCAGCCCGGAGGCAGTACCATGCTTCAATTAAGCTGGCAAAAAAAGCCTATTACCTAGAGGCGATTTCCTCTTCTGATAATGGACAGAAAGAAATCTTTAAGATCGTAAATAGTTTCACCAACCCCAGAGCCCTCTCACAGGAAATCCCACCATCCTTGCCCCTCTGTAACTCCATTGCCAACTACTTTGAAAAGAAAATCCTAGACATCGTCAAGGACTTTCCAAAACCGATACTGACCGCCTCAGAAACTGAAAGGAGGGAGTCAATCAAGGAAAACACCAATATGCCCTGCTTTAACGCATTTGACCCCATCTCCTTAGAGGAGTCTCATCAGGCCATTCTATTGAGTAAATCCGGATCTCCTTTCGACCCCTGCCCCCCTTCGTTCCTACAAGCCTTGGTTAACGAGGTGAACCCCATCATCAACAGCATTATCAATTCCTCACTCTCCTCGGCTGAAATCCCTAGCGAATGGAAACTAGCAGCCGTCAAGCCCCTCCAAAAGAAACCCCTGTCTGATCCGACTATCCTCTCCAACCTACGTCACATTTCGCTGCTCCCTCTGTTGTTTAAACTGACTGAAGCATTTGTCAACAAACAACTCACAAAATTTCTGGAAGAAAATAACATCCTGCATGCCAACCAATCTGGCTTCAGGGCCAAACACTCAACCGAATCCGCCCTTCTTTTCATGGCAGAGTCCCATGGACCAAGGGAAGAAGGCCGTCCTGATCTTACTTGATCTGTCGGCGGCCTTCGACACGGTCTCGCACACTATCCTGATTGACCGTCTATTTAACTCAGGGATAAGAGAGGTAGTGCTGACATGGTTCAAAAATTTTCTTGGCCAAAGATGTCAAGTCACTGTACTAGGGGAATTCAGCTCTGAGGAAAAATATATCAGCGCAGGGGTCCCTCAGGGCTCTAGTCTGAGCCCTGTACTTTTCAATCTATACATGGTCCCCCTGATTGAGCTTATTTCCTCCTATCAGATCAGCACAATATCATACGCTGATCATACACAGCTCATCCTGGTGCTGGAGCTGAAGAAAACCTCAAAAACTACCTCACTGCTACTTTCGAGTGGATGAAGTGCAACCACCTCAAATGTAATTCGGGGAAAACCGAAATCTTGCCTTTCGGTCCACAAAATCTGTTCTCGCCCAAACAGTGGTGGCCTGAAGATGCCGAAGCTCCCCCAAACACCATCTCCTCTGCCCGTAACTTAGGCATTAAGTTCGATGACGCTCTGTCATTTAAGCAGCAAGCAGTGG
This sequence comes from Triturus cristatus, assembly GCF_964204655.1. Taxonomy (NCBI): domain Eukaryota; kingdom Metazoa; phylum Chordata; class Amphibia; order Caudata; family Salamandridae; genus Triturus; species Triturus cristatus. Next base: position 1,685,524,179 of record NC_140590.1, read on the forward strand.
TCGTGGCCGGCACCTGTTTCACATCATCAGAACCCTCAAAGTTTTTTGACCTCCTCCCCCTCCCAGCAAGAAAAATGGTAGCGGTTGCTCTCATAACATCTAGACTGGACTACTGCAATAGCCTGTATGCAGGAGCAAATAAATCCGTGCTCCACAGACTGCAGATGGTCCAGCACGCAACCGCCCGCCTGGTCCTTTGCTGGCCTAGGAAGTCATCTGCTTCGGCTGCACTCAATGCCCTTCATTGGTTACCAATACATAAGCGTATCTTATTCAAAATCCTGGTTATCACTTTTAGAGCCTTTCACTTACAGGGGCCCAGGTATATGTCGAATGGCTTCAGACGCTATCTGCCTGCGCGTAGCCTAAGGTCCTCCAATCAAAACCTACTAGTGACCCCTAAATTCAGGCTCACCAATAAGGGTGGGAAATCCCTGGCTGTCATTGGTTCCAGGGCGTGGAACAAACTGCCACCACAGCTTCGGCAAATCTCAACAGAAAGGCTCTTCAGGAAAGCCCTGAAGACCTGGGTTTTCTCCCTTACAGACACCGCCTGTAAAGCCCTAGTATAAAGTGTACAGGACCCTTCGAACGACATCAGTTAGCCAACATGTTCCACCTAGGTTGGCACCAGGCGCCAAGATGCTCCTTGGAGTGATAGCTGCGCTATACAAATGTATTTTCCATTCCATTCCTATGGCCTGAGCTTAATGGATGGCCACTATGCGTGGTTTGTCCCCAGAAGCATACATTTTTCTTCTGACTATTGACCCCCAAAGAAGGGCACAACGTGGCAGGGCGTTGTTTTACTTTTGATTTAGTTGTAAAAAAGTGTTTGTGCCTTTCAGGTCAACACTATTGAGTTGGATTATATGTGGAAAGGTAAGCAATCAATGCTTGCTTCTAGGCTTCCTTCAGTTGTAAATAAGGATAAATATGCTAAGTGCTTGCTCTTTAGGTTTTTATGCATCTTATCGCATTAAAGAGTGCAACAAGCACTACACATAGACTACTAATTGTACCTACCTAATTTTGCCGTCAGTAGAGGTACTCAAAGCCATGTGCTTTTACCGTCATTAAAGGCACAGGCTTTTTAGACTCATTCTGCCTTGTGAATTGTACAGTCTTGACCATTGAGGAGTTAAGTCTGTAACGTTAGTCGGGTAGGAGGCTTCATGGTGCGCACTATTTGCCCCCCACTACATGGGACACTTTTTGAGTGGTTTAGACTGTATTGCAGCACACTCCCAGGTGATGGCAGTTTATTTTTCTAATAATGTGCTTTTATGTGCTGGCTCAGCCACCTCCTGGAAGAGCTTTAGTCATGAGATTCAGTTGACCCACTCATTTTTCTCAACGATGGGGCCCAGAGGTAGAAATGTGACAGATGTTTGGCAAAATTATTTGTGATCCTAATTAGACACTTTAATACAAAGCGATCCAGATAATGCTGTATTCTCTATATCCCCTCCAACATGCAGCTCAGGCCATAGACTTGGTGAGAGCTGATGACCAGAATTATTGACTGGCTCTGCAGTCAGTAATGCTACAAGAAGAAAATCAGACATCAATCTAGTAGGTGCCGCCATTAACGGAATACATATTTCAAACCAGTGTTTCTCAAAATAACTAAAGGTTTGAGGCATATGAGCTGCAGATCACACACTTAGGATAGTAGATCGCCATCTGGTGTTGGGCTCGGATGCTTGCAGGTTGTTGTTGTCTTCGGAAGAAGTCTTTGGTCATGAGATAGGTGACTCCTCCCTTGGACTACAGTGCGCATGGGCATCAACTCCATCCTCAGATTGTTTTTTTCCGCCATTGGGTTCGGATGCAACTTTTCCGCTTGGGTTGGAAATCTCAATTCCAAGTTTTTCGAAGCGAAAAACTTCCACAAAACCATTGAAGCACCTTCACTCGACATCGATTTTATCGGCTCGATTCCAGACGTCGATGCAGGCTGCTGGGCCTATCCACGCCGTGAGGCCTACGGCTCATGGAAAGGACGCCTTTCAAAAAATGCCCCCAGTGTGGAGCAAAATTTCCGCACAGTGACCACCACAAATTCTGCAACCTGTGCCTATCACCGGAACACGACGAGTCCAGCTGTCCAGCCTGCGCAGCATTTCGATCCAAAAAGACCATTCGAGATCAAAGGGCTCGACACCACATCATGGCACAAAGACCAGCTCCGGAACCAGAAAACATCTTTGAGGGTCCCGATGTCCCGGAAGAAGATTCCGAGGATCTACAAATCATCTCCGAAGCAGACGACTCAGACGACCCCATTACTCATGGGCAACGCGTGAGTACTACTGCCCCTGCCCCAACCCCTCCAAAACCAAAGGCATTGGTCAAGACTTCGCCTGCTGGCCTCAGTCGAGACCGAAAACATCCTTCAGAAGCCCCGCCTCCGGGCTCGGCTCCGAAGAAACATAAGCCTTCCGGTAGCTCGGACTCTAGCAAGCCGCATGCCATTGTTCCACTGGCACCTTCGGCACCGAAGAGAAAAGACCTCTCGGCACCGAAATCGGCTTCGGTGCCTTTGGCACCGAAAACATCGAGGCCCATAGATAAACCGGCACCGAAAGTTCCCAAGCTGAAAGGTACAACTTCGGCTTCGAAACAATCATCGGCACCGAAACCGTCGGCTAAGGACTCTCACACACCTCCTAAAGCCAAAACCTCGATTGGAACCGAAAAAATCGGCGCCAAAAACTGTTCCCGAGGAACAAGAACTTTTCCATCCAGATCCCATCGATTCACGACAGAAAAAGATTTATATTAATCCAAAGACTGGTCATGTCACCGCGTTGCCATGTAAAAAACGGAAACTGGACACACCACCTGCTCCAGTTCCTATCAACAAGAAGGACTCTGCAACATCGCCTATTCCTCCTTCCTCTCCCATACTACCTTCTACCCCACCCCCTCTGCCTACACCACCCTTACCTCTACCCTCTCCATCACATACACCACCTCCACAGGATGATGATGATGACCTAGGGGGAGGGGGTGATCACGGATCCAGATAACGCACTACTGGACGATTGGGCATTCCCTCTACCAGACATGCCTGACCCTCCACCATATCCCTCCAAACCATCACCTCCAGATGACCACCTGGGGTTTGGCCAATTATTAAATAGAGCAGCACTTTACCATGGCGTCACCATGCACTCTGACGCACCTGAGGAAGACTTCCTATTAGATACTTTTGAGCAATCCCAAAAGTCTGTACAAATTTTACCTATGATTAAAGGAGTCATAAAACACGCCCCAGAGGTATTTAAAGACCCCATCCGTGCCAGAGTTCTTAACCCAAGAATAGAAAAGAAATATAGGCCTGCCCCTGAAGATCCTTGTTACATCAAAGGACAGCTCCCTTTGGATTCTTTGGTCGTTTCCAATGCTAGGAAACGCGCCAACTCCCAAACCACAGGAGATACACCACCCCCGACAAAGAATCCAAACTTAGAAGCCTCTGGCAAATGAGTAGCAGCACAAGCCGCTAACCATTGGCGTATTGCCAACACCCAAGCCCTACTAGCACGCTATGACAGGGCTCACTACGACCAGTTGGAGAATCTGTTAAAACATCTGCCAGACCAATATAAAACACAGGCAAATGACCTTATCCACGAGGGAAAACTTATTTCAAATGCGTCGATTAAATGTGCACTTGACGCCGCAGACACCGCCTCTAGAGCCATAAACACAAGTGTGCTCCTTAGACGACATGCTTGGCTACGCATTTCAGGCTTTAAGCCAGAGGTACAAACTACCATAGTTAGTCAGCCATTCAACCAAGAACAGCTATTTGGGCCAGCAGTAGACACTGCCCATGAAAAAATGAAAAAAAAACACAGAGACTGCTAAGTCCATGGGAGCATTACAGTCTCCACAACCACGTGGCTCTTTTCGACGCTCCTTCTACAGAGGAGCCTCCAAGAATATGGGAGCGGACACCTCCTCCACCTTCAAACCTGCTACACAAACATCCCCCAGTAGAGGATATTTTAGAGGAGGATATAGAGGAAACAACAAGGAACGAGGTCGAGGCAATACCAACACTCGAACCTCCCCTGCCACAAAACAGTGACTTTCCTCCACTCCCCCCAGACCATTCCACTCCAGTCGGGGGAAGACTCAAACAGTTCCTACCTGTCTGGAACTCCATCACAACAGACAAGTGGGTAAGACAAATTATCCAGTATGGTTACTGCCTGGAACTCACAAATACCTCCCCCCCCCCCCCCCCCCCACACACACACACATATACCACCCAAACACCAGACCATCTTACGCTTCTCAAACAAGAGGTTCTCTCATTGCTTCAAAAACACGCAATAGAGCCAGTTCCCGTACATCATCAGGGTGCAGGGGTATACTCACTATACTTCCTAATCCCCAAAAAGGACGGGACTCTAAGACCAATACTCGACCTCAGACCCCTCAATCTATATATAAACTCAGATCATTTCCATATGATCACTCTTCAACAAGTGCTTCCACTACTACAACAAGGCGATTTCCTTGCCACACTAGATCTCAAGGACGCCTTCTTCCCGTATCTAGACGACTGGCTAATAAAAGCCAAGTCATTCAACAAATGTGTTCTACACACTCGCCAAACTATCCAAATCTTACACAACTTGGGATTCACAATAAACTATCCCAAATCTCATCTACAACCCTCCCACATACATCAGTATCTAGGAGCCACTATAAACACCTCAAAAGCCCTAGCATAATCCCAGCCCAGCCAGGATAGCCAATATACAAGCTCTTATTGCAAAATTTCAAACCCAAAACTCTCTTCCAGCAAGAGTGTTCATGCAACTCATAGGCATGATGGCGTCCTGCATCTTCATTGTGCCTTATGCAAGACTTCAAATGCGTCCCTTGCAAGAATGTCTAGCACGTCAGTGGAAACGGGCTCACGGACAACTCCCAGATCTGGTGTTGGTGGACAGCCGCACACATCGCTCTCTCAAATGGTGGAACATAAAAAACCTCTCCAAAGGGCGGCCGTTCCTAGAGCCTCTTCCACAGATAGTGCTGACAACGGACGCATCACTAACATGATGGGGAGCCCATCTCCTCGGACACACCACTCAGGGCAAATGGACCACTCAACAGAAAGTGCTCCATATCAATTACCTGGAACTACTAGCAGCGTTCCTAGCATTAAAATCATTCCAACTACATCTCCAGAACAAAACTGTCCTCATCCGGACGGACAACATAACAGCCATGTATTACATACAAAAACAAGGAGGCACACGTTCTCTCTAGCTGTTCCAGCTCGCACAGAACATTTGGAGATGGGCCATTCCCCAGAACATATACCTACTTGCAGAACATTGTCCAGGGGTTCACAATCAAATTGCCGATCTGTTAAGTCGACAAACTCAACAGATCCACGAATGGGAACTACATCCCCAAGTCCTACTACCCTTTTTCCAACAATGGGGCCAACCAGACATAGATCTGTTCGCCACACACGAAAACGCAAAATGCCCAACCTTCGCCGCCAGGTTTCCCCACCCGGAGTCAAAGGGTAATGTTATGTGGATGAACTGGTCAGGCAGATTTGCGTACGCTTTTCCGCCTCTCCCACTCATTCCATTAGTGGTACGCAAGCTCAGGCAACAGTCTCTCAAACTGATCCTATTAGCTCCCACATGGGCACGCCAGCCGTAGTTCCCAACACTACTGGAACTCTCGGTAGTTCCACACCAAAAACTACACCTCTCCCCTTCCTTATTAACCCAGAACCATGGAGAAATCAGACACCCAGATCCAAGTCAACTGAATCTAGCGAACTGGCTCCTGAAGTCCTAGAGTTCGGTTACCTAAACCTGCCACCAGACTGCATGAATATTATAAAGGAGGCCAGAAGACCTACCACTAGAGCCTGCTATGCTGCAAAATGGAAGAGATTTGCCATTTACTGCTCTAACAATCATATAAACCCACTAGATGCATCCATCCAAGACATCATTTGCTACTTACTGCACTTGCAAAGATGTAATTTGGCATACTCATCCATACGTCTCCACCTAGCCGCATTAGCAGCCTACTTACAAAATCGACAACACTTGTCGCTATTTAGAGTACCTGCGATCAAAGCCTTCATGGAAGGACTTAAACGGATTATTCCTCCTAGATTACCACCCTCTTCAGTGTGGAATCTAAACATTGTTCTTACAAGGCTCATGGGACCCCCATTTGAACCTATGCATAAATGCGAAATACAGTTCCTCACATGGAAAGTGGCTTTCCTTATCGCTATCACATGCCTCAGAAGGGTAAGTGAGATCCAGGCTTTAACCATACAAGAACCATTCTTACAATTATACCGCAACAAAGTGGTTCTTAGAACAAATCCAAAATTCCTTCAGAAAGGCATATCTCCGTTCCATCTTAACCAATCAGTAGAGTTACCAGTGTTCTTGCCAAATCCAGACTCGGTAGCTGAAAGAGCTCTTCATACTTTAGCCCTTCTTTACTACATTGACAGAACCAAGTCATTCCGCAAAACAATTGTTTGTTGCTTTCTCTCCACCACACAAAGGCAACCCCATTTCCAAATCTGGGATAGCTAGGTGGATAGTTAAATGTATCCAAATATGCTACCACAAGGCTAACCGCACACTAACAGTTGCCCCTAGAGCGCATTCCACACGCAAAATAGGGGCTTCCATGGCATTCTTAGGAAACATTCCCTTAGAAGATATTTGTAAGGCAGCCACATGGTGTACAACACACACCTTCACTAAACACTACTGTGTTGACGTGTAAGCAAAGCAACAAGCTTCTGTGGGTCAGGCTGTCCTTAAAACTTTATTTCAAACGGCTGCAACCGATACAAGTGACCACCGCTAGGGGAGACACTGCTATATAGTCTATCCTAAGTGTGTGATCTGCAGGTCATATGCCTTGAACGGAATATGCTACTTACCAGTATGCATCTGTTTTTGGCATGTAGAGCTGCAGAGCCACACACGCCCACCCACCTCCCCGGGACCTGTATCTGTTCCAGCAATTGTCTTACTTAGACATCACACATGGACATCTCCCTCTTTTCTACAAACTCCATCTTTTCCCATCATGGCGAAAAACAATCTGAGGATGGAGTTGATGCCCATGCGCACTGTAGTCCGAGGGAGTCCCCTAGCTCGTGACCAAAGACTTCTTCCGAAGACCACAACAACCTGCAAGCATCCGAGCCCAACACCAGATGGTGATCTACTATCCTAAGTGTGTGGCTCTGCAGCTCTACATGCCAAGAACAGATGCATACTGGTAAGTAGCATATTCCTTCCTTTTGGATTAAAGGTGTTGTATTTCGTAAATTTGTGATGACATCGCTGATATAGAAAGAATAACTACAGTCAAATGAGCACGTTTTAATATTTTCAGGGGATAGCTGCTTGCTCTATGTAATTAAAGACTGTTGAATCTGCTCTGCTGTTTACCTTGTTGACCGGGTATTTACTAGGTAGAGATTCCATTGTGGTCTCAGACCAGGCCCTCTTCTGCAAGAGCTCAACCGCCACATAACGGTGACCACTGGATGGTAAAGTAGTCTAACTGCAAGGGGCAAACTAACCTATACCAGACTCACAACCACTTAATGGTGATGCAACTGCATAGTGCCATTGCATCATTGAGCGTTCCTTTCCAGTAGGGATTAACTACTTTCTTCAGGACCTATGAATAGGGCCCGACTAAAACCTTGGCACTCTGGAGTCTAGGCTAGGGATTTCTGCATATGATTTTTTTTTTTTTGTGTAAAACGTATTGCTCGTTTCTAGCTGAAACATATTTTGTTTTCAGAGTAATTGGTGTTGCACTGGCATTGTTGTATTGAGCAATCCGATATGTCTCGACAGCTAATGCACAGACAGAAATGGTAAGTTTATCACCTACAAACATGACTTTCTGATAGATACTTCTAACTGCAGATTCCTCACCTTGTGAATATTCCCAAGCACCAGACTGGATCAAGAAACTCAAAAAGCTGTGCTCCTGCGCATTGGTTGGTGGTGTTTTATTATTCTGCGTTTGCTCCACTCCGTTCTTGGGTTGACGAGCGGGGCTGCATGTAAGTGCTACCCATGCGCAGTGATGCCAGTTCCTTTCTTTCTGTGCAGGCCTGGACCTCCAATCCCTTTCACTCTGTGAAGAGATTTTTATTCCCTACATTCTTCCAGTGTGCAAGGGAAGAGGTCACCCCCTGACATTAGTGGGTTTGAAGCTTGTAAGGACTGTTTGCTAACAGATCTCTGTGACAGATCCCCTTGAGATGTGCCTCTTGTATTTAAGTTCAACACACAACTCCAAGGCCTATGACTACTACGCCCAGATGAATCCAAAAGCAATCTGAGAACATAAAGCTATATTGTCGTGTAGTTCCTAGGACTCGCCCCCCCATCCCCCTCCTAGGACGTGCGCGTTTTGGATGACCTAAACTGAGGGCTTGGTGTGCAGAAACTCTGGACACCCCCACAGGATGAGTCCGCCATTAGACCAGCTAGCTGTACAGTGCCACTACCACCCCCTGTATTATACAGTGGTGTATGTAGTTTCTGGCAACCACTGGACATGACAACCCTGATTCCTCCGGTATTGTGGAAAACAATACAGTATCTTTCGCTCAGTCATTCGTGCTTACTTTTTTCAGAATACACATAGAATGACCATTGGAACGGTTTCAATAATTATTTATTGATCAAGGGTCAGTCTAGTTTGAAATATATTCGCTACGACAATCAAAAGACAGGAGCAGACAAATGTGATCGCTAGCACCAATATTGTAAATAGCAGATACATTTCTACCATAGTGCTAATAAGATGAATAAAAGCAGATTATATAAAAAAATAGCATTTGCGTACTCCTACGATGCGTAGCCTACCTAAATCTACCTAGCCTAGATATGTAGGTGATGCCTGTGTATGTAAGTGCTAAGATATATCCTAATGAAGCCAAGAATCCCCCGGGGAAGTGCTAACCCCTCACCTGATGGTTCTAAATGAAGGACCCCGTCTCTGTGTCGAGGATGGCACCCCGCAAGGGATATCAGGTCTCTTCCTGTCGAAGGATCAGCCTGCAGAATCACGGTCCAGCCGGGAAGGAATTCTCCTCTCTCTGTAAGGGGGAGTGAGGGTCTTTTATACTAAGTGGTCACTCCAGGGTTTCTTCTAGATTCGATATGTTTTGAAAACATTTGCAAATCCTCTGCTAATCCGTTTCTAAACAAACATGATCATGCACAGCTGGCTGTTGACCATGGATGAAAAAAGTGGTGACCCCTATACAGAATAAATCTGCCGTGCCTCGGGACATGTTTATGTACGTCAGGTACAGGGATTAAGATAGGGCACCGAGAGCCTGGTGTCGAAGAGACAGAAGTAAGCTATTAGGTAAAAGGTCACCTGTGTAAGACGGTTATGTCATGTGGATGGGACAAAAATGTATGTAATCGGTATGCACATGATGGGACTATCATAAAGGACATGACACTATGCAACAAAACGCCGCAAGCCTCCATGCAGGTCCGACTCCAGGTCGAAGTCACGAGTGCAGACCCTCTCCCAAAGTTGTTCTGAAGCAGATCTTCGTGATAAAAGTCAACAGGTATGTCCAAGAAGAAGCATAAGAATATTATGTGGGACTCCGGCCTTTCCATCACTCGTTCACCAGATAATAAAACTGTGCTTCCAGGTCTCTCTCCAATTCCAATGAAGAGCTGATTCCAGCTTTGGTCCCGATGCACCACTAGTTCTTGGGACCTTCGGCGATGTCATAGCAGGTCCAAGCCATTCGAGAGGCAATGCATGCATCTATGGCACACTTCCAGGATCCTCTGGTTGGCCTTCTGGCCCAAGTATTCGCAGAGGCCTCCAGTTGGGTTGCTTCCAGTAGATCTGTGCCCTTTGAACCTGCCTTGGGTTTCGTACAAGTGACGGTGCTGACTTCAGGTCCCGCATCAAAAGCTGCACCAGTCCCTTAGACGTCAATGCTGGCACCGATGCACCGGAGGAGTCGCAACCTATCATGTTATCTGACTCTTGAGCTTAATTAATCTGGACCTCGACTGAGGCCATGTCCAGATCCTGATGAGGCTCAGCCAATACGTAATCCCTCAGATTCAGACAGTATCCTATTACCTTGCAGTGTCACACAAACACGGCACCGATTTTTTTGATGCTGATTCTGACCAGAGCCAGCCCTATGGGGACTACAATGGAAGTGATGTGGAAGATATTGCCCCATTTGTTCATGAAGGGCATTGGTATATATAGATTTACACGATGCCAGTTGTTTGGATACCCCACCCGATACTGTGTTGGTTCACCCACCCAAACCCCTCTGACAAGCGACCGAGGAAAGCATGTCTTTTGCAACTGTCATTGGGAGGGCTACTGAAGTCCTTGACCTCTATCTTCCTACTACAGAGGTAAGCACAAATGTGCTCATTGAGGTCCTTCAGCCTGGCTAGGCCCTGCCCAAACCTTTCCTCTCCTTCAGAAAAATGCCATCCCTGACAGGCTGTTGGGCACTTGGACTAAACCCTGTCTGGCCGTCTGGTCCATCACCAGATCGCACGCTGCAATAGACCTACATTAGGCGAATTGGGCGTTCCACCCATGCACCTTGGGACATGGTTGGTGAGAACTTACCAGCAGCCCCAGAAGACTTGTGGGCTTCCTTGGGCCAAACTATTCAGGAGGTCTGGGATGCGGCCAAGTTCCTCATCCGCTCAGGCCCTGACACCACTGATTGTCTAAAATAGGCTTTTGGGAACAAGTGTGGTACTCAGGCACCAGGCATAGATGAGATCCACAGGCTTGTCCAGTCTTCCCTGATGGATATGCCCATCGACGCTTCCTGCCTGTTTAACGTAAAGGCTGAATTGGCTCTGGAGCGTTTTAAAGAGAGCCGAGCCATGGCAGTCTTTTTGCATCAGTTCGGTGATTTTCCCCCACCCTTCCCAGCTGTTTCACTGTTTTCGATGATCAACCTCAGACTTGACGTATCGTTGTCATCCAGCCCTACCACCCACACAATAGTCCTCCCAGCCCTTTCAAAATCTGCTCTGGGCACAACAGACAATACGAGGCCATCGAGGGCAGATCAAATCCCAATCATCCACCCCTTTAGTAACTACCTCAAGAAACCTTTAGTGGTCCCTTAAAGGCACACATCTATCCAGTAGGAGGCAGGATCAGTGACTTCCTTTAGGTGTGAGAGAACATTACATCCAACATGAGTTCTTAATGAAATTGTCCAATTGGGTTACTCCCTGACGCTCTGCCCAATGCACCTGCTATCTACATCAGACCAGCTTTCGGAGGCCCGTCTGTCTGTTTTACATTGGAAGATGCTGGCTGTTTGGGCCAAGGGAGCCAGCCTCCTGCTTCCTTGTGTTGAAGAAGGACGGAGTTCTTCATGTGATATTGATGTCTCTGTGGGAACCTGGCAGATTCCTTCCAGGTGTTGGAGACGCAGATTATCTGCAGTGGGGGCTGCTCGACTGCTATTATACCAGCGGCATACCCCTACGCCATAGCACCCATAGTTGACAAAGGTGACGTATGTCACTAGTGGGTTGGTGAAGTCATCTAAGACGGGTACCTTTCAAAGGAGTCTGGTCTCCCAACAGAGACCCACCTCCACATCAGTTTTCTGGAGTTGTTGGTGATTTGCTTGGCATTGAAGGCCTTCTTGTCTGAAATTAAGAGGGAAGAGGAGCAAGATGGCAGCCGCCTGAGGTAGCCGTTCGACAACTCTCAATCTGCAGTGTTAACAAGAAATGGGATAATGCACCTAACCACCCCATTATGCTTACCGGTATCTCCGCTGCTCTACGGTTTACAGCTGCTCCAGGGCGGGTTTGATTTTCAAACGCTGATCGCTTTCTGCCACTTGGTGGTGGCTGTTTCGGAGCATGGCGATTGCCGCGAGTGCGGTAATTGCCTGCTGTCCTGAATGGGACCGAAAACCACTCGCATAGCCACTCCTGTGGTGTCTCCGATTGGACTAGTGGATTCTGTCGCAGAGCCCCCCTACCCCCTTATATCGGCACTGTGGCAGACCGGGAAACACATGCTGCTTATAAGGAGGGGGTGTCTAGCCAGCATTCGACTGGCTCTACGATACTCTAGCTGCTGCGAGGCTCCTTGGGAAAGTCTGGTGAACGGATGTGGGAGGAGGCTCCCAACAATGGAGTACAGCTACTGCCAGAGAGAGCCTCTGCACCTCAGGGTGATGAGACTAAAGACAAAACCAGGACATCGGCCCCTCAGGATGGAGGTACGCCAGACCCAATTTCTCTTTCCCCTTTAAATACCATATTAAAGGATTGTGCCAGAATGCTTACGGTTTCTGATGCTCAGACCCATATGGAAAGTACTGAAAATGTGGTGTTGGGGGGGGGGGGGGGTGCAGGGAGAGAGAACCTGGCTCAAGGGGGGGGGGGAGAAAGGGATCCTGGCTCGGGGGGGGGGGGAAGTCAGTGGAATAGTGGTATGGTGGACATAAGTATTTCCTCTTCTTGTAATCTGAACCTGTTAGACCCCCCCCTAGATCACCCAAACTTTCCACCCCCGCAGTGTTCAACATCTAAAAGGACCTCAGCAGCAAGCAATGCAAAACCTACGACCTGAACTTGAAATTAGGACATATAGACTTATAGGAACGACGGGTATGAATATGGCGAATCAGCCAGGAAACTCGTAGCATTAAGTACTAGACAGAAAAATATTAAGAACAATATCTCGTCAATTAAGAGAAAGGACGGGACAAGTGCAACAGATGTTGGTGATATTGTATGTGTATTTGAGGAATTTTATCGAAACCTTTATAAGGATGAGAGTTCAGGGGGTGGGCACAGGATAGCCCGGGGGCTTGACTTGGGCTGAAAAATAGACCAGGATACTAGCCAAGAATTGGAAGAAGAGATTTCGCTCACAGAAGTATTAAATGCATTACACCAACTGCCTTCAGGAAAAGCAGCAGGTCCTGATAAAATACCTCTAGAGTTGTATAAGGTACTGCAAATTGAACTAGCCACAATTCATTTAGATCTGTTTTTAGGGATACAATGCAGTGGGCTCCCCCCGAATCTTGGAAAGGTACAGACATCTCCGTCTTCCCAAAAAAGGGTAAACTGCTTGATAATCCCACCTCACACTGACCAATATCGCTTATAAACACTGACGCCAAATTGTATTCTAAGATCCAGGCGACACGGCTGGGAAGGGTCATAGTTCATCTGGTCACACCCTGGCAACATGGCTTTATACCAGACAGGGGGACCACTGACCATATAAGGCGTGCCATCTCCCTATTTGACATTGCTGAAGTCACCAGGAATAAGACGGCTATGATCCTTCTTAACGCGGAAAAAGCATTTGACAGAGTGGCATGGAAGTACCTATGGGGTGTTTTAGAGGTAAAGGGATTCGGCCCTAAATAATTACAGCTATCAAGGCTATTCATGCTGATCCATATGCTCGACTTAAATTATTGGGTGAGCAATCAGGAAGAATAGAGGTGGCTAGGGGGACAAGACAGGGATCCCTTGCTCCCCTTATTTTATTTGCCCTCTACATTAATCCTTTTATTGAACAAATTCTATTTAACTCAGGAATAAAACCTGTAATCACAAATGGCTATGAAACAAAGGTGCTGGCATATGCAGATGACCATGCCATATTTATCACAGACCCAGAGAGCGCAATGAAGGAGCTAGAAGCCATGGTTGGGGAATATGGCTTAACTTCAGGATATTTATTAAATACGGAAAAGACGCAGATAATTTGTACGGAGAATATAGAGTACTCTGATCCATGCCGAGTGGATACCGCTATTTACCTTGAGGTAAGAATTAGCCCCACGGCGGATACAATCAGCCAAATTAATTTCAACCCTTTAATCAGTAAAGTATTTGCTGACTAAAGGCGAATGAATGGGTTACACCTGACGATGAATTGTCGGAGTAGTATTCTTAAAATAATAATGCTACCAAAAATCTTATATCTGTTTAGGTCTATCCTATAGAGATAGAGAGCACTATACTAAATAAACTAGACTCTCTGTTTACTAACTTTATTTGGCAATATAGTAAAGTCAGGCGCTCTCTCAAATTTCTTATGTTCCCACAGGAACGTGGTGGCTAGGCAACCCCCAGCCTAATGCTCTATTATTGGTCGGCTCTCTCCCAACAATTGAACATATTATTTTTAGTAGAAAATAAGGTTGGGGAGGATCAGGGGTACCCCACTGCTCTTCCGACTTATCTATGAGCTGGCAGTTGGGAGTGCAGTACGGGGTACGTTGCTTCGACAATTGGAGCCGAGCTACTTAAAGAAGGTTTGGGTCAAGTGCATGATGAATGCTTGGAAAGTTTGGAGTAAAGCGAGGAAACTAATGAAGATACCAAATTATAATAAATGCACGTCTAGGTGGCGATCCTCTCTTTTCCCACTACTCTTTTATGATATCAGACGGCAATGGGAGCAATCCTTTCTTTTTTAGGATTGGGCACATATTTTCTCAGGGATAACTGCGCTCATTCTTGGACCTACAGACGATTTCAGTATATCTGACTATATATTTTAAGTACTTGCAAGTTAAAGAATTCTTTAAAAAATGCGTGGTGGATCTCTTTAGAGACTAACCCGCTCCGAGAGGCAATTAATAGTAACGACAGTAAGATAAGACATCTTTATAATATCTTAATGGACAATATGCCAGACGATCTTGAGAAGACTGAACCAGCTTGGGCTTGGAAGTTAGAGGAGGCAGACACTGATTTAGATATTTCACTTGGATTAGCCTCAAAGACCCTCCTCAGCTAATTTGAAGGCTCAACATTACAAGACAATTTTCAATCTATACTCCAGCTGAGCTTTTTGGGTGGGGAAAAAGGGTGGATGATAAATGCCCAAGGTGTGGGGAAGGCCCAGCTGAGCTGGTACATATGTTGTATAGTTGTGACATGTTAATACCCTTGAAACATAACCTGGAGGTATTTTGGGAGAAATTATTTGAGAGAAGAATTCGCCTCAGCCGTGTGATGATGCTGCTTGGATATGATAATAACACCTGCTTAGGCACGACCCAAATGAAATTTTTTTTGTATCAATTGCTGTTAGGCTTTTAATAGCTACCAGATTGAAAGAATCAACCTCCCTCGTTTCAGGCCTGGATGGGAAGTCTCATGGGTATGTACAAGCAGGGTAGAACGTTATATAATTGCAAGGGTAGACAGGCCAGGAAGCGGGACAAAAGATCTGGTCCTCCTTGTCGGACTGGTTGGGCGGCGACCCTGGATGTAGAGACAGGCCTGCTTCTGGGTCATGTTAGGTCACACTCTTATAAGCTTAATCTTATAAATGAAATACTGGGCTATTAGATATTTATGTATTTACCAACAACGATCCTTTCATGCCTAATAATCTTTTGTATAAAATGGTATATGAAATTTGTGGTTAATGTAGCAGATTTATTCTTCAAGATATGTATCCATGTCCTCAAGTATATGTTTTTTGTATCTGACTATATGCTCCCTTTTCTGGAGAAAAAAAAATGAAGGTCTTCTTGTCCACAACAAAGTGAGGTTACTCTAGGTTATCACGCACAGTGCGATGTGATATGGCAACTAGTGGGGTTGGGTGCTGAGTCCCTAGCCAGGAGGCTGGATAACTCTGGAACTGGCTGAATAGTCCGGATGTTTCCTTGGTTATACACCTCCTAGCAGAATCATTAAACACAAAGGCAGATGATCTCTGCAGACGATTCCTAGCATGTCGTGTCATTAATGACAGTTCCACCTGAAAGTGGCTTAGGGTGTTTTCCAGAAATAAAGCAACATTGTTCTTCAGCAATTTCAACTATAAGTCAACTATGCCCACCTATTCCATCAGAGACTCAACACTTTGACTTAAAAGCGGGTAGTGACTTGCAAACGTAACTATTTAGTTCTTAGTACTATGTTCCAACATGAATCTTAAATAACAGCAAAACTCTTCTTTTAGAAATTCTTTATTTAGAAATTGAACTTACCTGTGAATTAAGCGCCTCGATACTCTCTTGGGTGATTAGTGCGCTAAACAAATCACTATAACATAACTGTGATGACCCATTTTTTTAGCCAGAGTCAACATGGATGCTATAATTGAGGTAAACAAGACCAACTGCAGCATTGGTCCCAGATAAAATCACCATTAAGGTTCTTCAAAGTAACCATGAAGACTGGAGCAAGTGTTTGACTCCGGCATTCTCCAACTGTCTTTCTACTGGGAGAAGCCGTAAATCATGGCAAAGGAGCATTGTGGTGCCCATCTTGAAAAAAGGATCCCGACTACTCCCTAATAACTACCGACAGATAGCCCTCTTGGATGCTACAGTGAAGATCTTTGCTAAATGCGTGCTGGAACATCTGAAAGACTGGGCATTTTCTACTCCAGCAATACCAATGACTCAGGCCGGCTTTCGATCAAAGCACTCTGTGACGGACAACACAGCAGTGTTACAAACAGTCATAGACAAATACGTAGTAATGAAGAAGCAACAGTGTGTTTTTGTTGATTTCACTACTGCCTTTGCCCGCATACACAGGCCAACTCTATGGACTAAGCTAGGGAAGCTTGGAATACCGAGCGACTTGCTCACCATAATCATGGCATTACATTCTGAAACTTGGTGTAAAGTTCAGTTAGGGGGCGAAAAAGGATTGACTGGGCCTATTGCTACGAGGAATGACCTTAAGCGGGCTGTGTCTTAGCCCCCATTTCATTCTCCCTATACATAAGTGACCTCCCAGAGTGTTTACAAACATTCAATAATGTCCCTCCAAAAATAGCCTCTTGCAATATGCACATTTTAATGTACGCAGATGATGTAATAATGGATCTTACACCGGTAGGTTTACAAAGAAATCTTAATGCCCTAGATAAGTATGCTAAAGATAACTATCTTATACCAAATACCTCTAAAACTAAAGTTCTTCCTTTTAGAGGTAGAAAGCACTATCTGCGCTATAACTGGACCTCTAGAGGTTGTTAAGGAATTATGGATACCTGGGGAGAATCTTCACTCAGACCTTACAAAATTGGCCCCACCTTAGACACATCAGCCTAAAGGCTGAAGACCACGTTGGTGGACTATTGAGATTTTACTCCTCCTCAGGTAAAAGACACTTAGCTCCTATGCTTGAGGTCTATCGTTCAAAGATACCACCAATTTTACTGTATGCTCTGGAATATATCCCGATTAAGGCATGGCACCGACTGAATGTAAAAGAAGGTACTCTACTACGTAAATCCTTAAGAGTCAATCAGTCAGTACCCGTTCTAGCAATTTGCCTTCAGCTATCTATAGACAGCGTGCATGCAAAAGCTATTATAAATATACTCCGCTGGGCCTATAATCTTTTACATGCAGACCAAGGGACCATAGGGTATGTCCTGAAATTGGAGACTTTCAGATACGACGCACCCCAGCATACTTTTAATAAGAACTTAAAAACTGCACTAACTCAGTCTGGTTGCATGATTGCACTATTGAAATAAATAACCCCCTTACATCTGAAGCTTTATCTAAAGAACCTGACCTCAAGATTAAGCTATGAGCTTGATTTAGACCACTGTTCTCGGTTAAAACACTATGCACACTTTGCAGACCGTCAACGATATAAAACACCACAACAGTACATACGTTTTTCATTAGAGCATAGGGTCAGGCGTACCATAATTTTAATGAGGCTAGGGATCCTACCCTTAAAGACCGTGACCTTTAAATTGGACAAATCGGATAACTCTACAGAAACCTGTGATTTATGTAATGGAGGACAGCAGGATCTCGTCATGTTATTAATATGTCCAAACTTGATTCTAGTAAAGGCCCGACGCCGGCATACAAGGCCCATTTGTTTTAGACATAACCTCAGATCTGCAAGAAATTTAATTGAGTTTTGTAAATCTCCGCCAGATTAATTTACTTGTTATAATTTATATAAGTTTTTAAAAATTGTTTTGATATTGAATAATACAACTTTTTAACTCATTTTCTAATCATGTATTTGTGGACTTCAGTTGAGGTCTAAATCAATTTCAATAAAATTCAAATACTGAGTTAAACATTTCCCCTGAGCCATACCAAAACTGTTATGTTACAGATACTTTTAAAGCGCAAGAATACACGGAGGTGTCTTGGCGCTAGCTCTGCTAAACAGGATGAAGAAAACTTACTAATTACGGAAAAGCAATATTTTCAATGCTTTTCTGAAAGATAGCAAGCTGGACATGTATTTAATGTGAATGGATGGGAGGTTCGATGCTTTGGTTATACATGTCACACAGCTTCTTCCACCCTAGTTTGCGCGTTTAGACCTGGGCATTATGAGATTGTTAGCCCCTGATGAGCACAACTGGGCTCAGGTTGACCGCCAGGTCAGGAAGCAATTGCTTTTTGGACAGCAGCTGCAGGAAGATTCTTCTCCGTCGTTGAAGGAGCCTTGAAACATTTAAAAAATAGAGACAAGCTGTATGGCTTAAGGCATGCAACCTTGACCACCAGCGGATTAGAAGTACTAGCTCCTTTAAGTATGTGCTCTGTTCAGTACTTTCAATATGACACTGAGGTCAAAATGTGTTTCGTGTAAGTAAAATGTTTATTTTTTTCATTTACCCATCCAAGTGGCATCCGCCATCTTGGATCGGTAACTGAAAAACAAAGGAAAATAGAAACTGCTTCTTTCTGGAGGCACGCACACATATCATGCATGCCACTTGACGCTGTATCATTGTGCATGGTAATAGATCTCTGTGTTTGTGAGAGTTGGAGTACTGAAGCCAGTGGTATGCATTTTGAATGCCCCTGACTAGCGTTGTGCAAAATTGAGGTGACAGTAGTTTCCCTAGATGATGGAAGTGTACTGTCTACAATCCTGTGGCTGGAGGGTGGAGACCCAGGCACTGAAGTGATGGAAGATGAAGACAGGACTACCATTAGAAATTCGATAAGGACCATGTTGGCAAAGGGCAGCTGATTTGTTTTTCGAAGCACTGCCATTTGATATATGGAAGGGATGATGGGGTGCAATTGCAGTTTCTGTTGTTCAAGGTGAGGCAGTTTCTGGGCCATGCCTGCCTTTTTTCTGTCTCTGATTACTGCTTCATGAGGGCTAATGACAGCCAGGTGCAGAAAACTCAGACTTCATTGTGTCTCTGTTAATGGTGCTTATCCTTGGAGCAAACCCTAGTGCCATCTGCTGTTAGAAACATCACTTTACACAAGAACAGTGTCAAGAAACCAGTACTGTGAAAAGGTCCCCCTGGTGTCTGCGCAGTTCATGAAGCTAGTTGTGCAAGTTTGTCAGAAACGTGTACCCGCCAGCTGGCATTGACTTTGATCGCCTGATGCTGCCACTGCTACCTTCAAGGGCTGGAGAAATGTGTCCCCGCCAAGTGGAGTGCCCCATCTTCCCAGAGGCTGCCACTGCCTGAAGATCTCACTACGTGAAGATTTGTCCTGTAGGCCGCAATTATCTCAGCTGAATGTCTGTCAGCTGCTTAGAAGCCTCCCGATGCTCAGCTGGGCACTGCCACAAAAACCCACCCCCAAATCTGTCCTGCAACAACTTCCGGAAAGGCTGACACCACGGGCCCGTAATGAACAGTCCACACTGCCAAGACGACAGGATGCATCCATATCCACCACACATCCTGGACAGTTAGCACCTTGGCAAGTAAACTGTGAACTTAGCCTATGTCAAGGGATGAGGGGCACGAAGAATGAGATGATCTGCCGCACCCGCTAGAGACTGTTTAAGGAGAGAGGGACGATAAACTGTTGAATTTAGCTGCATAGTTAAAATAGTAAGCGCTTTTGAGCTAACTGCACCTAAGCCTAACCTGCCTAAACCCGTTGAAGGGTGTGTACGGTAACATGAATCTTGGACTTAGTGGGATGGAGGAAGATTACAAGGAATGGGAGGGTTTCTAGTACCACACTGATGGAATGCAGTATTCTGCAACCCTGTGTGTGCTATCCGTTGAATTGTGTAGTATTTAGTTTAGCTGTGAGATGAAAATCACATTTTTTAATTAAGCTAAACACCGGGCTTGATATTAACTTATTGTCTTTTAGTTGATTGTCGTTCTGAACTCTTCCTTCTCATGCTACCTTTATCCAAACCTTTGACTGTTTTATCCTGAGAATCAAGTGCAGTAAGGAATGTATTTGGCCAGCAATAATAGGGCAGGAACCAGGACACCTGTGGCTGGTGACCTTAACCACCAAGATTTGGGACCCATTAGCCCATGTCTGCACAGTGGCCCCGTGAACAGTCCTACAGTTGCCTATAACCTTAGCCATTGAAAGGGCTGAGCCTGTTTAGCACCCAGCCTGCTTCTGTCCGTGGGGTGTCTGCATTCACCTCCTTTCAGTTCCAATTGGAAACAAAGACATCTTGTTTACAATCTGCAGTGTGGGGTTTTGCCCTTGGCTGGTGAAGATCCTCCTTATTCCAGAACAGTTGGCATCCTCACTAGTTTTCAGTTTCAGGGATATTGCTTTGATCATTGTAACCCTACAGATACCAGTGGCTATTGGTGGCATTAGTGCTTGCTGTGAGTGGCCTCTTCCTCTGGGAGCCACTCCAACATAAATTCTTTACCGGAACCAATGGGGACTGGCACCTAAAGAAGTATATCGTGAGGATCAACTCCCTAATCCTTCATTCTCCCAAGCACAGAGGCCAGTTGGGCCTAATCCTTTACAGCCAAGGCAGATGTCAGATTTTCATCCTACGCGTTTGTGGTGGAAGAAATTATGCCTTAGTGATGGTTAGAAAGTCTACTGACCAAACTCAAAATTAGACCCTTTAGTCCCTCCATACCAGTGGCCCTTTACAAGGCTCGTCTGAATGATGTTTTGGTTTTTCCTGAGAGAAGCAGATATCTGTGTGGCAGCTTCTAAGAATAATCTCCAATCGCCAATTTCCATGCCCATGCCCCCCCCCCCCCCAAAAAAAAATGTAATGCCTGTTAATTCTCCTCTCCCTGATTTATTGCAACCCACCAGCCGTGGTCATTACAGGGCAGGAGATAACATGGATCTTAACGGTTCACTTATAATTAAGACCAGTCATTTTTGTGCAGTCTTGGATGTGAACCTGCGCATGAAGGCCCAGAGAGACTGTGTTGTGAGCAACCTGGTTGAATATAGATGGCAGTTTCTCCCACTAGCTTTACCCTTCTCTAAATTACCTTACAAGTGCTGATCTGTATTGGTATTTTTTTATGCATCACTGTTGTATAGACAACTTGAACTGCATAGGCGCAAGAAAAACTCCTCTATTGAGCCTGCATCGTCAAAAGCCCAGACCAAGGTGGGGCTCAGCCTCGCCGGTTGAAGAAACTTTGTTTTTGTCTAAGAACTGAGTCGCAAAATGTAAGTTGTCTTGAATGATGGAAAAAGATTTCCCCAGAATTCTTGTGCAATGCTTGGGATCGGCAACCACAGTACCAAAGAAGTGGCACGAATGTCACAATATGGGCCAGGGAAGAGTCATGACCCCTGCACACTGACATATAATGCTGCAGTCAGTGGGGGGAAATCTTGTTCATCCTTAAGTGGAATGTTCTTAATTCAACCAAAGGTTAACACTTATTGTCCAGAGAAAATTAATGACTTTATATATGTCCATATCCTCTCTACCGTCTTCTGCAAAGTGGTAAAAGGGTGCCCGAGCTGTCTACCCGTTAACAGGATCAATCCACTTCTATGCAGACCTGGGTTCTACCAAATGAAAGCCTTTGTGGAAACAGACATTTGTTTTTTCCTGTGCCTAACGTCTTTATAGAGACAGGGTTTGGAGTATTGGGGTATTCCATAGATCTTCACATGCACAAAACGATCATGCACATTTTCCTTTTGGTCAGGGAAGTGTGTAAGGAAGTGAGGATTTATGCTCTGTACACCACAGGGTTTCTTTTCTCCTTTCAATGCTATTTTAAAATGTGAAAATCTGATTCTCTCGTTTTTTGATTAAGCTATGCCTCATCCATTTTTCACCCCTGCCCTACTTCCAGCCTTGCTCTATCCTTGACACAGCATCTGTATAAACATGAGTAAAGAATCTAGATTGGGGCATTGAAGGCTGTGTATACATGCAGAGTCAGCGCAAAAGAACAGCTGGCGTCTGCTCTGGGTTTTTCAGACAATGGTAAAGCCTCAAGTAAAGTTTACCCAGATTGCATATCTTGTTGTGTAGCCTTAGGATGCGACGATTGCACAAGGCACCAAGACTGTCGATTCTTACCGTTACCTCATTTGTGTATTTTTCCCAAAGCTCTATTTACCTCTGGGCATCCCTTGTTTATGATCTTTTGCTATAAAAACCCATGTAATCATCGTTCGGGGTGCTTCCTCTTAGAGTATCTCTATGGTGCTTGTCGGATGAGCCCCCATTTATGAATGCTAATAAATGACCCTTGGTTTGTACTTCACTCCAGTGTCGCTGCCTCCTTACTTGATAAGAACTCGTGGACTAAGGGTGACCCTGCACCAGTGGATTTTCAATAATCTGCTTCCACACATCAGTGTTTAGAAATCCTCAGGAGCTCTGCCACAATTGTTTTGATAACTTCGATTTTTGCTGTTGCTTCAATTACTGGGCATGCAAAACAACAATCCCGTTGTAACTGTGGCTGAAACGTCTAAAATGGAGATGCGTCCATTGTATAGAGAAGAACATTTACAAAGATGAAAGAGACATGCCTTGTATAGCTTCTCTACAGCCTGATCATGATGCTGGGTCGTTTGACAGCTGTGTTAATCACCCAACAAAAATTGAAGGTCAGAGACAAACCATTAGCACTTACTGTTCTGAAGGAACAAGGTAAATCAGTACCATCAAGCCCTGCCCTGGCTCAAAAGCAAGTCACACATCTTAGCTTTGGTGCCAGGCTGCAGTAGTGGAGCAGAGACCCTCTGAGCCTGCTTTTGAGTCATACGTCTGGTCGCCTCGATAAAAGTAAAAAGATAAACATGGGGAAAAACTCTGAGGAGTTGGCAATTCCTGTCAAGAAAGCCTGAAAATTGTCATCCTGTGGTTTGTTGGTTGCTGCTAGCGACAAGAGGCTTTTTTTCTGCTGATGTGTTTTTTCCCCCAGGGTAATTGGTAAAACTGACCACGGCATGCCCGTTCGAACTGTACTGTGAGTTTCTGCATCAACAGTGGCTATATGGACTTCTGCTCCCTCTCCATTAGTTCGGTTTACTCATCAGTTTCTCCTATTGCGGCATTCCCAATGTTCCAGATACCGGTTCCCCCTTCCGTTATTCTTCTAGCTTTCCATGGGTAATTGCAATCTTGTTTTATGTAGTCTGTTTCCTTGTCAGTTATTCCTTTGTCAGTGGTCTACTTTCTGCTGTCATCTGATCTTTCTACCACTCCTATATCATCAACAGTGCCATTTCAGATGCTTGTTGTCCTATAAATGTTCTACTGCTACATATGCTCTGGAGCGATTTCTACATCTGTAATCTTTTGGAGTGGAGAAAAAGGGAATGGTCAGAAGGTCTCAAGAGGATATAATGACAGAGGTCAAAGGAAAGCTGGTTAACCACTCCCACCCCTAAGGATTTGAATATATGTTAACACCGATCTTGAGGATGAAGAATAGGATTTTCATCAGAGTCGGAGCCACCTTGTTGGGACTGGAATGTGTGCTGTATAGTTTTAAAGATTTGCATTACTGCCCTGAGAAACTGGTGTGTGCACGCTTAACCCTAGGCTGTGTGAAAGATTCAGAGCATCGCTCTGCTCTGGAGTGGTACACCTTCTTAAGACCCGACTACTGTCCATGTCCCGGACCAAATGAGGCAAGAGTGGTGGCAGAGTCTTTGTGATCTGTGGTACAAGACAGCATTTTTCCTATCTTTGAAAAGTTAGATGTCTCTACTGACTTGACACTGGTAAATTGCTTACCATGAAGTGCTTCAATCCCACACTGTCATCTCTTAGTGAATATGCACAAGGAGAATATATGCTGATTGGTAGTAGTACTACATGTTGAATGCAAGTATATCGCTGTAAGACCAGTGGAATCTTTTTGCAATAGACCTTGTAAAGAATAACACAAGATAGAAGTTAGAGGGCAGCCTCCCAAGACATGGTTTAGTATATTGTTGGCTTTGGTATCAAACAATAAGGTGTGGGGGGATAGAAGCAAGATTTTTATTTAGTTTTGCAGCAGTAACCCTTTTTAGCTGTGGAAGCCATCTCATGAAACATAGACTGGGCTGACTTTCAGAGGAGAGATACAATAAGAGCGGGAACTGCGTTGGCCCTACCTAAGGACACTGACAGACTGCCTCCCAGTTGTGAGGGGACAAACTGGAGAGTGTGCAAGGAGCACCTGGAGAGGCCGGGTTACTGCTTTGGTACCCGAGTCTGCTTCGGCTGCTGAGATAGGGGAGTGGGAATCGACCTGGCTGGAGGAGACCACTCAGAGGAGCCCAGCAGCCTTGCCTGAGTTGAAGGGCTATCCCAGAAGTGCAGATGTGGTGTGAGTGTGGGAGCAACGCAAGATGACTCAAGTGCAGGAGAGGGTCTCCCTGCTTTCTCGAATGCAGTGAAAATTCCATCAGCACGATGCGCCCAAAAAGAGGGAGCAACAGCGGTGCCGAAGTAGGTTTCTCTGCCTCCCAATTGCTGCTTAAGCCCTAGTTGGCATGTGGCACCGACCAAGTAGGACAGAGTGCGACTGTGGCTTCCGAACACTTCCTGACCTCTGAGGTTCTTGTCAGACAGCCAGAAAGCAGAGCATTTCCAGGGATGGCTTCACTGGCACTGGAGAGTGGGTCATTCACTTGTTTGGGAGAGGGGTTTTGCATTATCCTGTTCCATGGCTGGAGACTGCAGCCGCTGGCCAGTCATATCTGAACAATATTGGAGGGAGGTGAAGGGCCACACAATAAGGACCTCACTGTCCAGTTACTCCTGCTTTTCTAAACTTGTGCTCCCCAAATATTGGGCTGCGTTTGTCTTTAGGAAAAACTACAGTGGGTGTTGCCAGTTACTGGGCTAGGGAAGGACTTACTTATGGACCACCCACACAAGTCTCTTTGCGGTAATTACAGTCAGCTACATTTGTGCCTGTTCTCCCATCGGTACCGGTTGTAAAACACTGCGCACGCAGGCATATTCCTTTGTGTCATATTTCGTCTTGGTATAATAAAGTACTTCTATTTTCTAAAAGACAAGCTCTGAGTTGGAAAGTCATTATTACATGCTATTTGCTGTCTGTTGAGCCCCAAGTCTATGCCATTCACACTACCTGAAGGTGACTCGATGAGAAGCCTTGGATTGCTGGCTGTGAGGGTCATAAACTGAAAGATGGACTTGGTGTTCATTTTGCAGTGCTGTGGTAGACTAGGCCCTGGAACAGGAGGGGTAAAAGGCCTCAACCACCTAAATTGTGTCTAGCTACCCTTACTTGTACTGTCACTCATGAACAGGTTCTGACACACCTCTTTTCCTTCACAAAGGCATTATGCAGCACTTGAGATGCTCTTGGTTAATGTGCCCTTAGAAACGCTACAGATCACAACAAATTTCATAGTTTAGAGTGTTCCAGAATCAACTCCTTCTCATTCCGGCTCTTCGTTTCCAGCACCTCTAGTCTCAACCCCTCAGCCTCCACTTTTGCAATCAGTCTTCTAAGCAGCCGGTTTTCTAACACCTCCATTGCTTCTGGCACCGTCTCTTCCACTGTCTGTACCACCACCTCTGCCCTTAGACCATGATATGGAGTGTCTCGTTACGACCAAGGATGTTGATGGTGGAGCCTGATGACAATCCGGACAGCTCCCTTAATGAGCAATGTTCGGCATGAAGATGCCAATGCTTGTAAAGTATGGTACAGATAGGAAGACAAAAATCCATGCGCATATTAAAAAAAGATTGTTTTCTATTTGATTTTAAAGAAAAAGTGATGACAACTATCTGGCCAGTCCCAGTCTTTGCTCATCTGTGAGAGGAAGGACAGCTTCTAAGGAAAAAACGGTTTCGTTTTGTGCATGCAGTTCCAGATTGGATAAAAAAGTGTAGGACACCAGAAAATTCACTTGTATGTTTCGTCAATCGAATTAAAACTGTTTCTCTGGTTTCGGTAGCTATTCAAAGGAGATCTAGAAACCTGACAACTCCCTGCACTACTGGTAAAGAAGAAAACGGGAGTCGATGGGGAGGTGAGTGATGTTTTACCTAAGAGCACTATAAAGAGATGTGAAAGCGATTGCAATTTTTTTTAACTGAGATTACCACGTATGTCACGACATTGCTCCGCTCATTCACACATTCTCACAAGAATTTAGAAGTGAGACAAGAGCTATTCTTGCAGAAGGTGATGTGTCATCATCAGACTTCACTTAAGCTTCAATGGGCTCCTCAAATATGGGCTTAAAGCAGATGAGAACTCTACTGTATTGCGCAGTTACAGATGGCTAAAAAGTACATCTTTTATGTCTAAGGTAAAAACCACAGTCTTTAACACGCCATTTAATGATGATAGTGTTTTAGGTAAGCAAGTTGATGACTAGTAACAGTCTATCAAAATTGCCACTGCCACTTGGAGATCCTTGGTCTCTCCGCGAAAGAGTAAATTATACTTGGGATACAGAAGACAATTTCAAAAGTGGCATCATTATGGTCATTTTTGGCAATGTACCTCACAACACAATTCCAATCAACAGCACAACTCTCAAAGGAACCATCCCAATAAACAAAATCGGAGGCAAAAAGTAGGTCAACATGTCTCCATGATCAATACAAAAGAGCGTGATATGGTCATTCTGTCCTCCTTCTATTTGACCCTGCCAGTATGAGGGGAAAGCAGCTTTTCTCATTATCTTTGGCAGATCACACTCCACAAATGGGTTTTTGGCAGGGTCATACTTAGTTCAACCCATCAGTGCATCCACAAATAAAAGAAACTCGCAAGCACTAGAAGGATTTAAATGAGGAAATCTTGAAGTGTCACTGCAAATAAGCTATAGATCCTGTGCCAGTCCATCAGATGGAGGGTTCTAGTCCAGATGTTTTTCTTATATTAAAAACATCAGGTGAATGGCACCCTATTTTGGAATTACATAAATGAAACGTGTACTTAAAGAAGGAAGCATTTCTAATAGTCATGTAGCAGAACATCCTACCCTTCATCAGAGAGAATGATTTTCTACCTTCGGATTTCAAAGGCACTTATTTCAATATACTAATTCATCATCACATAAAGTTCCTACATATACTGGTGGATAGCGATCACTTCAGTTATGAGATCCACCATTCATTTTGTGGATGGATGCCCCTTTGCTGGGGTGGAGAGGCCATTGGGCAAATCTTCACATCAGCAGAAATTGGTCTCCGGCCTCTCTCCCGCATCCAATGAACAATGCACTATAGCTTTAAACAACTAGGCACAAGATCCCTCCTACTATCGCTGGAGGCTCAAAATATTGGCTTTGGGGCCTGAAATGCAAGGTAGATATTCTAGTGGAGCGTGCCCCAGGACTGAAAAGGGTTTCTGCAGACGCATGAAGAGGGACAACATCATACAATTGCAATTGTAAGTTAGACAGCAGATAGCAGAATCTCAAATTGTTTGTTGGTGAACTTCAAATTGGGTCGTGTTTGCGAATCATTTCAACTTCAAATGTGTCTTATTTGTGAGAGCTAGCCCTGTCCAGGGCCTCGGGTAGAGCTTTCTCAACAAGCCGGAGGAGCAAGATCGTCTATGCCTCCCCTTTGTAATCATTAATCATCAGAGTATTCTGCAGAATAATGAGGTAGTCTTGCACTGTGATACTAATAGCTGTCTAGGGTAGGTTAGACATAGGAATTGAATACACTTTTGGCTACCTTAAATAAAGTCTCCATTTAAAACTATCTACAAATCTTCGCATCAGTATTTGTCTCGGTAAGCAGTTTTCTGTTAACTAAAATCGTGGTCAGAAGAATTAAACAAATTCAGGCACTTTTAAGCAAAGATCCTTATCTCAGGAGAGTCCTAGGTTTATATTTAAAGTGTCATAATTATTTCACTTGAATCAGCAAATAGTTTTGCCCACTTTTTTCCCTCAGTCTTCTTAAACACATGTATGTCAAGAGATATCTAAAATTCTGTTGTGGATGAATTCAAATTTGCTCAAGCTGACCACCTTTTTGTCGCATATGAACATAACAAAGTTTTGCCATGTGGATTGTTTCATGTATCGTGCTGGCTCAATAGTCCGTGGACAGGTCTATTTGTGACAAATTCAACCTCCTGCTGCTCCTGGAACTGTGCCACAACTGCCATTTTTGCAGCAGTCTTATTAAAAGAGATGATTAAAGCAGCAATGATGAAGTCCCACACACATATGTCAAGTACAATTGCCTTGACATGAAGTCCAGAACAACAATGGCGGTTCGGCAGGCTGCACTTTGGAACCCCTTTGCATAAACCAATCCTCATACCTGCTTTCTAATATATTACCTACTGGCAGTCACCAGTAGGTAGTTATAGTTAGGACCTAGTTTACATAGGAAAAGCGTTTTTTGTTTTCCCAATAACTTTGGCGCCGGTTGACGAATCTTCGCGAAATTTTCAAAACTAGTGGCCTGCTCCAGTCAGCCCCTGTCGTGAAAGTTTTGGGGTGATTCGTCAAGCGGGAACCGAGAAAAAAGGGGGTCCCAAAACGCGTTTTCCCCACGTTATTTTCCATAGGAAACTTTAGACCAAGCTACAGACCGAACTGCTGAACGGAATTGCACCAAATTTGGCAAAAAGGTAGCCCTTGGTCAGAAAGAGTCCTTTTTAGGTCTTGCCTGGCGTGGCTTCGCACATGCGCAGCTCGCTCGGCGAGATTTATTGCAGATGAGGGCTTTCAGGAAAGGGCTTGAAGTCCCGCCCCTTATTCCCATGGGCTTGTGTCACCGTGTATGTTAAACGGTGAGCTGCCATTGGAAATTAGGTTTCCAGGGTGCCTCCTTTTTGCTTTTTTCCGGTCCATCCGGACTGGCTGGCCTGCTTCATGGCTGTCATGAAGACTTTTCTTATCTGCTTGTTTATTTAAGAAGCAGATAAGAAAAGTCATCAGGACAGTTGTGAAGCAGACGAGCCGCGGCACACAGGCATTCCGAGGGCGCCTGTTCCCAGCACTTCCCCCTCCTCTCCTCTCCCACTTGTTAATCTTTCGCCTTGGCTGCGTTTGCTGTGAGACACGCCAGGCTGCTGTGTGTGTGTATTTATATATATATATATTTTATATAACGTGCACTCGACCCGAATATATGCAAGCGCTTTACATCAGCACCGATTACGTTACACAAGAACACATTGGCATGGACATATCGTTATGTTAACGACTACACACAAGTGTGTACATGCAGGCGGGTACGCGCACACATGCACACACCCCTACTGTTTTCCCTTCACAGAAAATAAGGAGTGTGTGGTTGCAGGGCTCGCACGCCTCCCCCCACCCCCCAGCAGTGAGCGGCCTCTAAAGTGCTGTGAAGCACTTTGCTGCTCTGTGTGTATTTATATATATTTTATATAGAGAGAACTCGACTCGAATATATGCAAGCGCTTTACATTCGCACCGATTACGTTATACAAGAACACATTGGCATGGACATATCGTTATGTTAATTACTACTCACAAGTGTGTACACGCAGGTGTGTACGCGCACATATTGCACACTCCTCTACTGTGTTCCCTTCACAGACAATAAGGAGTGTGTGGTTGCAGGGCTCGCACCCCTCCCCCTAACCCCCCCAGCAGTAAGCGGCCTCTGAAGTGCTGTGAAGCACTTTGCAGTGCTCACAGGGCCTGCTCAGGATGCAGTGTAAACAGGAGCCCCTAAAGGCAGGGCCCCCAACACCCGCTGCTCCCTGGATTATTTTCTGGAGCAGACTTTGTTGGCTTAAACTTCCACGCCATGGGCTGCGGCCAGCATCCCTGTGCTTCGAGTGGGGTGGTGGAGCAGGAAGCGCCCCACACAAGTGCTTGTGTTTGAGCACATGGCACAGAATTCAAGCCATCTTCACAGCTCAGACATGAGGCTGGGGTGTCGCCGGTGAAATAATTAGAGGGCCAGTGTGAATGCCCCGCCCCTGCTGCACTGGGCTTCTCTGATGGGCAGCAGAGTCTGCAGGGGGTCTCCCCAGACCCCCTCTCCTCAGGTTTGTTGTGGATTTGTGTGGTGTGAGGAGACCAACCTGTTGTTGCTCGGTCGAGAGTTGGGTCACTTTACTACCAAGCACAGAACATTCATGAATAAGCGCCCTGCTGGAGGCCTCGCCCCTCCTTATCTGACCAGAGCTCTGTTCTGGGGAGTGGAGGGGGAGGCTGTCCGGGGGAGGGGAAAGTGCATCAACTGACCAACTTTAACACGGCCTGTGGAGAGCATCCGACGGCCTTTCACGAAATCTATTTTCAACAAAATATGCGCGTTTAGTTTATCGCCAGCCCTGAATAAATAATTACACAAATGTAATTTTATAAATTTACATCACCAGTCCTCCAAATTTGGAGTATTCTGTAAATTCAGGAAGTGTTTAGCAAATATTGACAAATGAACCACGTTTAATATGAAAGCACTGCCGTTGTTATTGTTGTCTAAACACACAGGTGTTTTTATGTTACACACTCACCTTTCAGAAAAAAGGTCCGTTTTAAAAAAAAAACCAGCTACCAGCCTTAATTGAGGGAGTCTCTGATCGGTGTATGCTTAATTCAGCAATAAAATAACTCTGACATAAACAGTTGTCGCTTGCCCTGATGTTTGCATGAATATTGGTAACAGTTCCACCACATTATGTTAGATCTAATTTCAAGGCACAAATAGTGCTTATGAAGGATTTCACATTTCCTCGCACCCAACAAAAATTGAAGGTCAGAGACAAACCATTAGCACTTACTGTTCTGAAGGAACAAGGTAAATCAGTACCATCAAGCCCTGCCCTGGCTCAAAAGCAAGTCACACATCTTAGCTTTGGTGCCAGGCTGCAGTAGTGGAGCAGAGACCCTCTGAGCCTGCTTTTGAGTCATACGTCTGGTCGCCTCGATAAAAGTAAAAAGATAAACATGGGGAAAAACTCTGAGGAGTTGGCAATTCCTGTCAAGAAAGCCTGAAAATTGTCATCCTGTGGTTTGTTGGTTGCTGCTAGCGACAAGAGGCTTTTTTTCTGCTGATGTGTTTTTTCCCCCAGGGTAATTGGTAAAACTGACCACGGCATGCCCGTTCGAACTGTACTGTGAGTTTCTGCATCAACAGTGGCTATATGGACTTCTGCTCCCTCTCCATTAGTTCTGTTTACTCATCAGTTTCTCCTATTGCGGCATTCCCAATGTTCCAGATACCGGTTCCCCCTTCCGTTATTCTTCTAGCTTTCCATGGGTAATTGCAATCTTGTTTTATGTAGTCTGTTTCCTTGTCAGTTATTCCTTTGTCAGTGGTCTACTTTCTGCTGTCATCTGATCTTTCTACCACTCCTATATCATCAACAGTGCCATTTCAGATGCTTGTTGTCCTATAAATGTTCTACTGCTACATATGCTCTGGAGCGATTTCTACATCTGTAATCTTTGGAGTGGAGAAAAAGGGAATGGTCAGAAGGTCTCAAGAGGATATAATGACAGAGGTCAAAGGAAAGCTGGTTAACCACTCCCACCCCTAAGGATTTGAATATATGTTAACACCGATCTTGAGGATGAAGAATAGGATTTTCATCAGAGTCGGAGCCACCTTGTTGGGACTGGAATGTGTGCTGTATAGTTGTAAAGATTTGCATTACTGCCCTGAGAAACTGGTGTGTGCACGCTTAACCCTAGGCTGTGTGAAAGATTCAGAGCATCGCTCTGCTCTGGAGTGGTACACCTTCTTAAGACCCGACTACTGTCCATGTCCCGGACCAAATGAGGGAAGAGTGGTGGCAGAGTCTTTGTGATCTGTGGTACAAGACAGCATTTTTCCTATCTTTGAAAAGTTAGATGTCTCTACTGACTTGACACTGGTAAATTGCTTACCATGAAGTGCTTCAATCCCACACTGTCATCTCTTAGTGAATATGCACAAGGAGAATATATGCTGATTGGTAGTAGTACTACATGTTGAATGCAAGTATATCGCTGTAAGACCAGTGGAATCTTTTTGCAATAGACCTTGTAAAGAATAACACAAGATAGAAGTTAGAGGGCAGCCTCCCAAGACATGGTTTAGTATATTGTTGGCTTTGGTATCAAACAATAAGGTGTGGGGGGATAGAAGCAAGATTTTTATTTAGTTTTGCAGCAGTAACCCTTTTTAGCTGTGGAAGCCATCTCATGAAACATAGACTGGGCTGACTTTCAGAGGAGAGATACAATAAGAGCGGGAACTGCGTTGGCCCTACCTAAGGACACTGACAGACTGCCTCCCAGTTGTGAGGGGACAAACTGGAGAGTGTGCAAGGAGCACCTGGAGAGGCCGGGTTACTGCTTTGGTACCCGAGTCTGCTTCGGCTGCTGAGATAGGGGAGTGGGAATCGACCTGGCTGGAGGAGACCACTCAGAGGAGCCCAGCAGCCTTGCCTGAGTTGAAGGGCTATCCCAGAAGTGCAGATGTGGTGTGAGTGTGGGAGCAACGCAAGATGACTCAAGTGCAGGAGAGGGTCTCCCTGCTTTCTCGAATGCAGTGAAAATTCCATCAGCACGATGCGCCCAAAAAGAGGGAGCAACAGCGGTGCCGAAGTAGGTTTCTCTGCCTCCCAATTGCTGCTTAAGCCCTAGTTGGCATGTGGCACCGACCAAGTAGGACAGAGTGCGACTGTGGCTTCCGAACACTTCCTGACCTCTGAGGTTCTTGTCAGACAGCCAGAAAGCAGAGCATTTCCAGGGATGGCTTCACTGGCACTGGAGAGTGGGCCATTCACTTGTTTGGGAGAGGGGTTTTGCATTATCCTGTTCCATGGCTGGAGACTGCAGCCGCTGGCCAGTCATATCTGAACAATATTGGAGGGAGGTGAAGGGCCACACAATAAGGACCTCACTGTCCAGTTACTCCTGCTTTTCTAAACTTGTGCTCCCCAAATATTGGGCTGCGTTTGTCTTTAGGAAAAACTACAGTGGGTGTTGCCAGTTACTGGGCTAGGGAAGGACTTACTTATGGACCACCCACACAAGTCTTCTTGCGGTAATTACAGTCAGCTACATTTGTGCCTGTTCTCCCATCGGTACCGGTTGTAAAACACTGCGCACGCAGGCATATTCCTTTGTGTCATATTTCGTCTTGGTATAATAAAGTACTTCTATTTTCTAAAAGACAAGCTCTGAGTTGGAAAGTCATTATTACATGCTATTTGCTGTCTGTTGAGCCCCAAGTCTATGCCATTCACACTACCTGAAGGTGACTCGATGAGAAGCCTTGGATTGCTGGCTGTGAGGGTCATAAACTGAAAGATGGACTTGGTGTTCATTTTGCAGTGCTGTGGTAGACTAGGCCCTGGAACAGGAGGGGTAAAAGGCCTCAACCACCTAAATTGTGTCTAGCTACCCTTACTTGTACTGTCACTCATGAACAGGTTCTGACACACCTCTTTTCCTTCACAAAGGCATTATGCAGCACTTGAGATGCTCTTGGTTAATGTGCCCTTAGAAACGCTACAGATCACAACAAATTTCATAGTTTAGAGTGTTCCAGAATCAACTCCTTCTCATTCCGGCTCTTCGTTTCCAGCACCTCTAGTCTCAACCCCTCAGCCTCCACTTTTGCAATCAGTCTTCTAAGCAGCCGGTTTTCTAACACCTCCATTGCTTCTGGCACCGTCTCTTCCACTGTCTGTACCACCACCTCTGCCCTTAGACCATGATATGGAGTGTCTCGTTACGACCAAGGATGTTGATGGTGGAGCCTGATGACAATCCGGACAGCTCCCTTAATGAGCAATGTTCGGCATGAAGATGCCAATGCTTGTAAAGTATGGTACAGATAGGAAGACAAAAATCCATGCGCATATTAAAAAAAGATTGTTTTCTATTTGATTTTAAAGAAAAAGTGATGACAACTATCTGGCCAGTCCCAGTCTTTGCTCATCTGTGAGAGGAAGGACAGCTTCTAAGGAAAAAACGGTTTCGTTTTGTGCATGCAGTTCCAGATTGGATAAAAAAGTGTAGGACACCAGAAAATTCACTTGTATGTTTCGTCAATCGCATTAAAACTGTTTCTCTGGTTTCGGTAGCTATTCAAAGGAGATCTAGAAACCTGACAACTCCCTGCACTACTGGTAAAGAAGAAAACGGGAGTCGATGGGGAGGTGAGTGATGTTTTACCTAAGAGCACTATAAAGAGATGTGAAAGCGATTGCAATTTTTTTTAACTGAGATTACCACGTATGTCACGACATTGCTCCGCTCATTCACACATTCTCACAAGAATTTAGAAGTGAGACAAGAGCTATTCTTGCAGAAGGTGATGTGTCATCATCAGACTTCACTTAAGCTTCAATGGGCTCCTCAAATATGGGCTTAAAGCAGATGAGAACTCTACTGTATTGCGCAGTTACAGATGGCTAAAAAGTACATCTTTTATGTCTAAGGTAAAAACCACAGTCTTTAACACGCCATTTAATGATGATAGTGTTTTAGGTAAGCAAGTTGATGACTAGTAACAGTCTATCAAAATTGCCACTGCCACTTGGAGATCCTTGGTCTCTCCGCGAAAGAGTAAATTATACTTGGGATACAGAAGACAATTTCAAAAGTGGCATCATTATGGTCATTTTTGGCAATGTACCTCACAACACAATTCCAATCAACAGCACAACTCTCAAAGGAACCATCCCAATAAACAAAATCGGAGGCAAAAAGTAGGTCAACATGTCTCCATGATCAATACAAAAGAGCGTGATATGGTCATTCTGTCCTCCTTCTATTTGACCCTGCCAGTATGAGGGGAAAGCAGCTTTTCTCATTATCTTTGGCAGATCACACTCCACAAATGGGTTTTTGGCAGGGTCATACTTAGTTCAACCCATCAGTGCATCCACAAATAAAAGAAACTCGCAAGCACTAGAAGGATTTAAATGAGGAAATCTTGAAGTGTCACTGCAAATAAGCTATAGATCCTGTGCCAGTCCATCAGATGGAGGGTTCTAGTCCAGATGTTTTTCTTATATTAAAAACATCAGGTGAATGGCACCCTATTTTGGAATTACATAAATGAAACGTGTACTTAAAGAAGGAAGCATTTCTAATAGTCATGTAGCAGAACATCCTACCCTTCATCAGAGAGAATGATTTTCTACCTTCGGATTTCAAAGGCACTTATTTCAATATACTAATTCATCATCACATAAAGTTCCTACATATACTGGTGGATAGCGATCACTTCAGTTATGAGATCCACCATTCATTTTGTGGATGGATGCCCCTTTGCTGGGGTGGAGAGGCCATTGGGCAAATCTTCACATCAGCAGAAATTGGTCTCCGGCCTCTCTCCCGCATCCAATGAACAATGCACTATAGCTTTAAACAACTAGGCACAAGATCCCTCCTACTATCGCTGGAGGCTCAAAATATTGGCTTTGGGGCCTGAAATGCAAGGTAGATATTCTAGTGGAGCGTGCCCCAGGACTGAAAAGGGTTTCTGCAGACGCATGAAGAGGGACAACATCATACAATTGCAATTGTAAGTTAGACAGCAGATAGCAGAATCTCAAATTGTTTGTTGGTGAACTTCAAATTGGGTCGTGTTTGCGAATCATTTCAACTTCAAATGTGTCTTATTTGTGAGAGCTAGCCCTGTCCAGGGCCTCGGGTAGAGCTTTCTCAACAAGCCGGAGGAGCAAGATCGTCTATGCCTCCCCTTTGTAATCATTAATCATCAGAGTATTCTGCAGAATAATGAGGTAGTCTTGCACTGTGATACTAATAGCTGTCTAGGGTAGGTTAGACATAGGAATTGAATACACTTTTGGCTACCTTAAATAAAGTCTCCATTTAAAACTATCTACAAATCTTCGCATCAGTATTTGTCTCGGTAAGCAGTTTTCTGTTAACTAAAATCGTGGTCAGAAGAATTAAACAAATTCAGGCACTTTTAAGCAAAGATCCTTATCTCAGGAGAGTCCTAGGTTTATATTTAAAGTGTCATAATTATTTCACTTGAATCAGCAAATAGTTTTGCCCACTTTTTTCCCTCAGTCTTCTTAAACACATGTATGTCAAGAGATATCTAAAATTCTGTTGTGGATGAATTCAAATTTGCTCAAGCTGACCACCTTTTTGTCGCATATGAACATAACAAAGTTTTGCCATGTGGATTGTTTCATGTATCGTGCTGGCTCAATAGTCCGTGGACAGGTCTATTTGTGACAAATTCAACCTCCTGCTGCTCCTGGAACTGTGCCACAACTGCCATTTTTGCAGCAGTCTTATTAAAAGAGATGATTAAAGCAGCAATGATGAAGTCCCACACACATATGTCAAGTACAATTGCCTTGACATGAAGTCCAGAACAACAATGGCGGTTCGGCAGGCTGCACTTTGGAACCCCTTTGCATAAACCAATCCTCATACCTGCTTTCTAATATATTACCTACTGGCAGTCACCAGTAGGTAGTTATAGTTAGGACCTAGTTTACATAGGAAAAGCGTTTTTTGTTTTCCCAATAACTTTGGCGCCGGTTGACGAATCTTCGCGAAATTTTCAAAACTAGTGGCCTGCTCCAGTCAGCCCCTGTCGTGAAAGTTTTGGGGTGATTCGTCAAGCGGGAACCGAGAAAAAAGGGGGTCCCAAAACGCGTTTTCCCCACGTTATTTTCCATAGGAAACTTTAGACCAAGCTACAGACCGAACTGCTGAACGGAATTACACCAAATTTGGCAAAAAGGTAGCCCTTGGTCAGAAAGAGTCCTTTTTAGGTCTTGCCTGGCGTGGCTTCGCACATGCGCAGCTCGCTCGGCGAGATTTATTGCAGATGAGGGCTTTCAGGAAAGGGCTTGAAGTCCCGCCCCTTATTCCCATGGGCTTGTGTCACCGTGTATGTTAAACGGTGAGCTGCCATTGGAAATTAGGTTTCCAGGGTGCCTCCTTTTTGCTTTTTTCCGGTCCATCCGGACTGGCTGGCCTGCTTCATGGCTGTCATGAAGACTTTTCTTATCTGCTTGTTTATTTAAGAAGCAGATAAGAAAAGTCATCAGGACAGTTGTGAAGCAGACGAGCCGCGGCACACAGGCATTCCGAGGGCGCCTGTTCCCAGCACTTCCCCCTCCTCTCCTCTCCCACTTGTTAATCTTTCGCCTTGGCTGCGTTTGCTGTGAGACACGCCAGGCTGCTGTGTGTGTGTATTTATATATATATATATTTTATATAACGTGCACTCGACCCGAATATATGCAAGCGCTTTACATCAGCACCGATTACGTTACACAAGAACACATTGGCATGGACATATCGTTATGTTAACGACTACACACAAGTGTGTACATGCAGGCGGGTACGCGCACACATGCACACACCCCTACTGTTTTCCCTTCACAGAAAATAAGGAGTGTGTGGTTGCAGGGCTCGCACGCCTCCCCCCACCCCCCAGCAGTGAGCGGCCTCTAAAGTGCTGTGAAGCACTTTGCTGCTCTGTGTGTATTTATATATATTTTATATAGAGAGAACTCGACTCGAATATATGCAAGCGCTTTACATTCGCACCGATTACGTTATACAAGAACACATTGGCATGGACATATCGTTATGTTAATTACTACTCACAAGTGTGTACACGCAGGTGTGTACGCGCACATATTGCACACTCCTCTACTGTGTTCCCTTCACAGACAATAAGGAGTGTGTGGTTGCAGGGCTCGCACCCCTCCCCCTAACCCCCCCAGCAGTAAGCGGCCTCTGAAGTGCTGTGAAGCACTTTGCAGTGCTCACAGGGCCTGCTCAGGATGCAGTGTAAACAGGAGCCCCTAAAGGCAGGGCCCCCAACACCCGCTGCTCCCTGGATTATTTTCTGGAGCAGACTTTGTTGGCTTAAACTTCCACGCCATGGGCTGCGGCCAGCATCCCTGTGCTTCGAGTGGGGTGGTGGAGCAGGAAGCGCCCCACACAAGTGCTTGTGTTTGAGCACATGGCACAGAATTCAAGCCATCTTCACAGCTCAGACATGAGGCTGGGGTGTCGCCGGTGAAATAATTAGAGGGCCAGTGTGAATGCCCCGCCCCTGCTGCACTGGGCTTCTCTGATGGGCAGCAGAGTCTGCAGGGGGTCTCCCCAGACCCCCTCTCCTCAGGTTTGTTGTGGATTTGTGTGGTGTGAGGAGACCAACCTGTTGTTGCTCGGTCGAGAGTTGGGTCACTTTACTACCAAGCACAGAACATTCATGAATAAGCGCCCTGCTGGAGGCCTCGCCCCTCCTTATCTGACCAGAGCTCTGTTCTGGGGAGTGGAGGGGGAGGCTGTCCGGGGGAGGGGAAAGTGCATCAACTGACCAACTTTAACACGGCCTGTGGAGAGCATCCGACGGCCTTTCACGAAATCTATTTTCAACAAAATATGCGCGTTTAGTTTATCGCCAGCCCTGAATAAATAATTACACAAATGTAATTTTATAAATTTACATCACCAGTCCTCCAAATTTGGAGTATTCTGTAAATTCAGGAAGTGTTTAGCAAATATTGACAAATGAACCACGTTTAATATGAAAGCACTGCCGTTGTTATTGTTGTCTAAACACACAGGTGTTTTTATGTTACACACTCACCTTTCAGAAAAAAGGTCCGTTTTAAAAAAAAAACCAGCTACCAGCCTTAATTGAGGGAGTCTCTGATCGGTGTATGCTTAATTCAGCAATAAAATAACTCTGACATAAACAGTTGTCGCTTGCCCTGATGTTTGCATGAATATTGGTAACAGTTCCACCACATTATGTTAGATCTAATTTCAAGGCACAAATAGTGCTTATGAAGGATTTCACATTTCCTCGCACCCAACAAAAATTGAAGGTCAGAGACAAACCATTAGCACTTACTGTTCTGAAGGAACAAGGTAAATCAGTACCATCAAGCCCTGCCCTGGCTCAAAAGCAAGTCACACATCTTAGCTTTGGTGCCAGGCTGCAGTAGTGGAGCAGAGACCCTCTGAGCCTGCTTTTGAGTCATACGTCTGGTCGCCTCGATAAAAGTAAAAAGATAAACATGGGGAAAAACTCTGAGGAGTTGGCAATTCCTGTCAAGAAAGCCTGAAAATTGTCATCCTGTGGTTTGTTGGTTGCTGCTAGCGACAAGAGGCTTTTTTTCTGCTGATGTGTTTTTTCC
Source organism: Triturus cristatus (assembly GCF_964204655.1). Taxonomy (NCBI): domain Eukaryota; kingdom Metazoa; phylum Chordata; class Amphibia; order Caudata; family Salamandridae; genus Triturus; species Triturus cristatus. The sequence continues at coordinate 1,685,563,539 of NC_140590.1, forward strand.
CCCAGGGTAATTGGTAAAACTGACCACGGCATGCCCGTTCGAACTGTACTGTGAGTTTCTGCATCAACAGTGGCTATATGGACTTCTGCTCCCTCTCCATTAGTTCTGTTTACTCATCAGTTTCTCCTATTGCGGCATTCCCAATGTTCCAGATACCGGTTCCCCCTTCCGTTATTCTTCTAGCTTTCCATGGGTAATTGCAATCTTGTTTTATGTAGTCTGTTTCCTTGTCAGTTATTCCTTTGTCAGTGGTCTACTTTCTGCTGTCATCTGATCTTTCTACCACTCCTATATCATCAACAGTGCCATTTCAGATGCTTGTTGTCCTATAAATGTTCTACTGCTACATATGCTCTGGAGCGATTTCTACATCTGTAATCTTTGGAGTGGAGAAAAAGGGAATGGTCAGAAGGTCTCAAGAGGATATAATGACAGAGGTCAAAGGAAAGCTGGTTAACCACTCCCACCCCTAAGGATTTGAATATATGTTAACACCGATCTTGAGGATGAAGAATAGGATTTTCATCAGAGTCGGAGCCACCTTGTTGGGACTGGAATGTGTGCTGTATAGTTTTAAAGATTTGCATTACTGCCCTGAGAAACTGGTGTGTGCACGCTTAACCCTAGGCTGTGTGAAAGATTCAGAGCATCGCTCTGCTCTGGAGTGGTACACCTTCTTAAGACCCGACTACTGTCCATGTCCCGGACCAAATGAGGCAAGAGTGGTGGCAGAGTCTTTGTGATCTGTGGTACAAGACAGCATTTTTCCTATCTTTGAAAAGTTAGATGTCTCTACTGACTTGACACTGGTAAATTGCTTACCATGAAGTGCTTCAATCCCACACTGTCATCTCTTAGTGAATATGCACAAGGAGAATATATGCTGATTGGTAGTAGTACTACATGTTGAATGCAAGTATATCGCTGTAAGACCAGTGGAATCTTTTTGCAATAGACCTTGTAAAGAATAACACAAGATAGAAGTTAGAGGGCAGCCTCCCAAGACATGGTTTAGTATATTGTTGGCTTTGGTATCAAACAATAAGGTGTGGGGGGATAGAAGCAAGATTTTTATTTAGTTTTGCAGCAGTAACCCTTTTTAGCTGTGGAAGCCATCTCATGAAACATAGACTGGGCTGACTTTCAGAGGAGAGATACAATAAGAGCGGGAACTGCGTTGGCCCTACCTAAGGACACTGACAGACTGCCTCCCAGTTGTGAGGGGACAAACTGGAGAGTGTGCAAGGAGCACCTGGAGAGGCCGGGTTACTGCTTTGGTACCCGAGTCTGCTTCGGCTGCTGAGATAGGGGAGTGGGAATCGACCTGGCTGGAGGAGACCACTCAGAGGAGCCCAGCAGCCTTGCCTGAGTTGAAGGGCTATCCCAGAAGTGCAGATGTGGTGTGAGTGTGGGAGCAACGCAAGATGACTCAAGTGCAGGAGAGGGTCTCCCTGCTTTCTCGAATGCAGTGAAAATTCCATCAGCACGATGCGCCCAAAAAGAGGGAGCAACAGCGGTGCCGAAGTAGGTTTCTCTGCCTCCCAATTGCTGCTTAAGCCCTAGTTGGCATGTGGCACCGACCAAGTAGGACAGAGTGCGACTGTGGCTTCCGAACACTTCCTGACCTCTGAGGTTCTTGTCAGACAGCCAGAAAGCAGAGCATTTCCAGGGATGGCTTCACTGGCACTGGAGAGTGGGCCATTCACTTGTTTGGGAGAGGGGTTTTGCATTATCCTGTTCCATGGCTGGAGACTGCAGCCGCTGGCCAGTCATATCTGAACAATATTGGAGGGAGGTGAAGGGCCACACAATAAGGACCTCACTGTCCAGTTACTCCTGCTTTTCTAAACTTGTGCTCCCCAAATATTGGGCTGCGTTTGTCTTTAGGAAAAACTACAGTGGGTGTTGCCAGTTACTGGGCTAGGGAAGGACTTACTTATGGACCACCCACACAAGTCTTCTTGCGGTAATTACAGTCAGCTACATTTGTGCCTGTTCTCCCATCGGTACCGGTTGTAAAACACTGCGCACGCAGGCATATTCCTTTGTGTCATATTTCGTCTTGGTATAATAAAGTACTTCTATTTTCTAAAAGACAAGCTCTGAGTTGGAAAGTCATTATTACATGCTATTTGCTGTCTGTTGAGCCCCAAGTCTATGCCATTCACACTACCTGAAGGTGACTCGATGAGAAGCCTTGGATTGCTGGCTGTGAGGGTCATAAACTGAAAGATGGACTTGGTGTTCATTTTGCAGTGCTGTGGTAGACTAGGCCCTGGAACAGGAGGGGTAAAAGGCCTCAACCACCTAAATTGTGTCTAGCTACCCTTACTTGTACTGTCACTCATGAACAGGTTCTGACACACCTCTTTTCCTTCACAAAGGCATTATGCAGCACTTGAGATGCTCTTGGTTAATGTGCCCTTAGAAACGCTACAGATCACAACAAATTTCATAGTTTAGAGTGTTCCAGAATCAACTCCTTCTCATTCCGGCTCTTCGTTTCCAGCACCTCTAGTCTCAACCCCTCAGCCTCCACTTTTGCAATCAGTCTTCTAAGCAGCCGGTTTTCTAACACCTCCATTGCTTCTGGCACCGTCTCTTCCACTGTCTGTACCACCACCTCTGCCCTTAGACCATGATATGGAGTGTCTCGTTACGACCAAGGATGTTGATGGTGGAGCCTGATGACAATCCGGACAGCTCCCTTAATGAGCAATGTTCGGCATGAAGATGCCAATGCTTGTAAAGTATGGTACAGATAGGAAGACAAAAATCCATGCGCATATTAAAAAAAGATTGTTTTCTATTTGATTTTAAAGAAAAAGTGATGACAACTATCTGGCCAGTCCCAGTCTTTGCTCATCTGTGAGAGGAAGGACAGCTTCTAAGGAAAAAAACGGTTTCGTTTTGTGCATGCAGTTCCAGATTGGATAAAAAAGTGTAGGACACCAGAAAATTCACTTGTATGTTTCGTCAATCGCATTAAAACTGTTTCTCTGGTTTCGGTAGCTATTCAAAGGAGATCTAGAAACCTGACAACTCCCTGCACTACTGGTAAAGAAGAAAACGGGAGTCGATGGGGAGGTGAGTGATGTTTTACCTAAGAGCACTATAAAGAGATGTGAAAGCGATTGCAATTTTTTTTAACTGAGATTACCACGTATGTCACGACATTGCTCCGCTCATTCACACATTCTCACAAGAATTTAGAAGTGAGACAAGAGCTATTCTTGCAGAAGGTGATGTGTCATCATCAGACTTCACTTAAGCTTCAATGGGCTCCTCAAATATGGGCTTAAAGCAGATGAGAACTCTACTGTATTGCGCAGTTACAGATGGCTAAAAAGTACATCTTTTATGTCTAAGGTAAAAACCACAGTCTTTAACACGCCATTTAATGATGATAGTGTTTTAGGTAAGCAAGTTGATGACTAGTAACAGTCTATCAAAATTGCCACTGCCACTTGGAGATCCTTGGTCTCTCCGCGAAAGAGTAAATTATACTTGGGATACAGAAGACAATTTCAAAAGTGGCATCATTATGGTCATTTTTGGCAATGTACCTCACAACACAATTCCAATCAACAGCACAACTCTCAAAGGAACCATCCCAATAAACAAAATCGGAGGCAAAAAGTAGGTCAACATGTCTCCATGATCAATACAAAAGAGCGTGATATGGTCATTCTGTCCTCCTTCTATTTGACCCTGCCAGTATGAGGGGAAAGCAGCTTTTCTCATTATCTTTGGCAGATCACACTCCACAAATGGGTTTTTGGCAGGGTCATACTTAGTTCAACCCATCAGTGCATCCACAAATAAAAGAAACTCGCAAGCACTAGAAGGATTTAAATGAGGAAATCTTGAAGTGTCACTGCAAATAAGCTATAGATCCTGTGCCAGTCCATCAGATGGAGGGTTCTAGTCCAGATGTTTTTCTTATATTAAAAACATCAGGTGAATGGCACCCTATTTTGGAATTACATAAATGAAACGTGTACTTAAAGAAGGAAGCATTTCTAATAGTCATGTAGCAGAACATCCTACCCTTCATCAGAGAGAATGATTTTCTACCTTCGGATTTCAAAGGCACTTATTTCAATATACTAATTCATCATCACATAAAGTTCCTACATATACTGGTGGATAGCGATCACTTCAGTTATGAGATCCACCATTCATTTTGTGGATGGATGCCCCTTTGCTGGGGTGGAGAGGCCATTGGGCAAATCTTCACATCAGCAGAAATTGGTCTCCGGCCTCTCTCCCGCATCCAATGAACAATGCACTATAGCTTTAAACAACTAGGCACAAGATCCCTCCTACTATCGCTGGAGGCTCAAAATATTGGCTTTGGGGCCTGAAATGCAAGGTAGATATTCTAGTGGAGCGTGCCCCAGGACTGAAAAGGGTTTCTGCAGACGCATGAAGAGGGACAACATCATACAATTGCAATTGTAAGTTAGACAGCAGATAGCAGAATCTCAAATTGTTTGTTGGTGAACTTCAAATTGGGTCGTGTTTGCGAATCATTTCAACTTCAAATGTGTCTTATTTGTGAGAGCTAGCCCTGTCCAGGGCCTCGGGTAGAGCTTTCTCAACAAGCCGGAGGAGCAAGATCGTCTATGCCTCCCCTTTGTAATCATTAATCATCAGAGTATTCTGCAGAATAATGAGGTAGTCTTGCACTGTGATACTAATAGCTGTCTAGGGTAGGTTAGACATAGGAATTGAATACACTTTTGGCTACCTTAAATAAAGTCTCCATTTAAAACTATCTACAAATCTTCGCATCAGTATTTGTCTCGGTAAGCAGTTTTCTGTTAACTAAAATCGTGGTCAGAAGAATTAAACAAATTCAGGCACTTTTAAGCAAAGATCCTTATCTCAGGAGAGTCCTAGGTTTATATTTAAAGTGTCATAATTATTTCACTTGAATCAGCAAATAGTTTTGCCCACTTTTTTCCCTCAGTCTTCTTAAACACATGTATGTCAAGAGATATCTAAAATTCTGTTGTGGATGAATTCAAATTTGCTCAAGCTGACCACCTTTTTGTCGCATATGAACATAACAAAGTTTTGCCATGTGGATTGTTTCATGTATCGTGCTGGCTCAATAGTCCGTGGACAGGTCTATTTGTGACAAATTCAACCTCCTGCTGCTCCTGGAACTGTGCCACAACTGCCATTTTTGCAGCAGTCTTATTAAAAGAGATGATTAAAGCAGCAATGATGAAGTCCCACACACATATGTCAAGTACAATTGCCTTGACATGAAGTCCAGAACAACAATGGCGGTTCGGCAGGCTGCACTTTGGAACCCCTTTGCATAAACCAATCCTCATACCTGCTTTCTAATATATTACCTACTGGCAGTCACCAGTAGGTAGTTATAGTTAGGACCTAGTTTACATAGGAAAAGCGTTTTTTGTTTTCCCAATAACTTTGGCGCCGGTTGACGAATCTTCGCGAAATTTTCAAAACTAGTGGCCTGCTCCAGTCAGCCCCTGTCGTGAAAGTTTTGGGGTGATTCGTCAAGCGGGAACCGAGAAAAAAGGGGGTCCCAAAACGCGTTTTCCCCACGTTATTTTCCATAGGAAACTTTAGACCAAGCTACAGACCGAACTGCTGAACGGAATTACACCAAATTTGGCAAAAAGGTAGCCCTTGGTCAGAAAGAGTCCTTTTTAGGTCTTGCCTGGCGTGGCTTCGCACATGCGCAGCTCGCTCGGCGAGATTTATTGCAGATGAGGGCTTTCAGGAAAGGGCTTGAAGTCCCGCCCCTTATTCCCATGGGCTTGTGTCACCGTGTATGTTAAACGGTGAGCTGCCATTGGAAATTAGGTTTCCAGGGTGCCTCCTTTTTGCTTTTTTCCGGTCCATCCGGACTGGCTGGCCTGCTTCATGGCTGTCATGAAGACTTTTCTTATCTGCTTGTTTATTTAAGAAGCAGATAAGAAAAGTCATCAGGACAGTTGTGAAGCAGACGAGCCGCGGCACACAGGCATTCCGAGGGCGCCTGTTCCCAGCACTTCCCCCTCCTCTCCTCTCCCACTTGTTAATCTTTCGCCTTGGCTGCGTTTGCTGTGAGACACGCCAGGCTGCTGTGTGTGTGTATTTATATATATATATATTTTATATAACGTGCACTCGACCCGAATATATGCAAGCGCTTTACATCAGCACCGATTACGTTACACAAGAACACATTGGCATGGACATATCGTTATGTTAACGACTACACACAAGTGTGTACATGCAGGCGGGTACGCGCACACATGCACACACCCCTACTGTTTTCCCTTCACAGAAAATAAGGAGTGTGTGGTTGCAGGGCTCGCACGCCTCCCCCCACCCCCCAGCAGTGAGCGGCCTCTAAAGTGCTGTGAAGCACTTTGCTGCTCTGTGTGTATTTATATATATTTTATATAGAGAGAACTCGACTCGAATATATGCAAGCGCTTTACATTCGCACCGATTACGTTATACAAGAACACATTGGCATGGACATATCGTTATGTTAATTACTACTCACAAGTGTGTACACGCAGGTGTGTACGCGCACATATTGCACACTCCTCTACTGTGTTCCCTTCACAGACAATAAGGAGTGTGTGGTTGCAGGGCTCGCACCCCTCCCCCTAACCCCCCCAGCAGTAAGCGGCCTCTGAAGTGCTGTGAAGCACTTTGCAGTGCTCACAGGGCCTGCTCAGGATGCAGTGTAAACAGGAGCCCCTAAAGGCAGGGCCCCCAACACCCGCTGCTCCCTGGATTATTTTCTGGAGCAGACTTTGTTGGCTTAAACTTCCACGCCATGGGCTGCGGCCAGCATCCCTGTGCTTCGAGTGGGGTGGTGGAGCAGGAAGCGCCCCACACAAGTGCTTGTGTTTGAGCACATGGCACAGAATTCAAGCCACCTTCACAGCTCAGACATGAGGCTGGGGTGTCGCCGGTGAAATAATTAGAGGGCCAGTGTGAATGCCCCGCCCCTGCTGCACTGGGCTTCTCTGATGGGCAGCAGAGTCTGCAGGGGGTCTCCCCAGACCCCCTCTCCTCAGGTTTGTTGTGGATTTGTGTGGTGTGAGGAGACCAACCTGTTGTTGCTCGGTCGAGAGTTGGGTCACTTTACTACCAAGCACAGAACATTCATGAATAAGCGCCCTGCTGGAGGCCTCGCCCCTCCTTATCTGACCAGAGCTCTGTTCTGGGGAGTGGAGGGGGAGGCTGTCCGGGGGAGGGGAAAGTGCATCAACTGACCAACTTTAACACGGCCTGTGGAGAGCATCCGACGGCCTTTCACGAAATCTATTTTCAACAAAATATGCGCGTTTAGTTTATCGCCAGCCCTGAATAAATAATTACACAAATGTAATTTTATAAATTTACATCACCAGTCCTCCAAATTTGGAGTATTCTGTAAATTCAGGAAGTGTTTAGCAAATATTGACAAATGAACCACGTTTAATATGAAAGCACTGCCGTTGTTATTGTTGTCTAAACACACAGGTGTTTTTATGTTACACACTCACCTTTCAGAAAAAAGGTCCGTTTTAAAAAAAAAACCAGCTACCAGCCTTAATTGAGGGAGTCTCTGATCGGTGTATGCTTAATTCAGCAATAAAATAACTCTGACATAAACAGTTGTCGCTTGCCCTGATGTTTGCATGAATATTGGTAACAGTTCCACCACATTATGTTAGATCTAATTTCAAGGCACAAATAGTGCTTATGAAGGATTTCACATTTCCTCGCAATTTGAGGCAGAATTTAAGCGTCTTTATGTTCCTTTATTTTTACCAAAACAGAATAAAGTAATGCTTAGTGTGTATATCAATTGGACACCAGCAGACGGTGTTCAAGCGCAAGGCTGTGCACCTCTGCACGCGGGTTATGCACTCCTACACAGCGAACGGAAAGATGTGTGTGTTTATGTGTAAGGAGGCCACATCGGCTAATTTAAAATAGTCACGTTACAATCGATGTGCTTGGCAGAGTGGAGTAAGACGTGAGTACTATTCACTGTCTCACAGAGACTGGGACCTCTGACTGCTGGAGTAAGCTTTGAGTACTATTCAATGTCTCTCATGGAGTCAGAGGCACTCTGAGGCTGGAGTGTAGAATGTATAACGCATCTGACAGGGCCATGTGCGCCGGGGCCTGAGCGGGGCAGATACATTGAGGGTCGAGGTTGTTCTGTGTTTCTGACAGAAATTAAAGAAATGATCAAGACTTTCAGCTATTGGCATTGTAAATCATAATGCCTTTTATTTATGTGTTAATTATCAAAACAGATAGATGAAAGGCATTGTCATTTACAATGCCAATAGCTTAAACTCTCGCTAATGCTATTGGCATTGTAAATGACAATGTGTTTTATTTATGTTTTTAAAAGCAAAAGCAAAAAGAAAAGGCAATGTCATTTACAATGTCTATACCTATTGCATTGTAAATGCTTGTTGTTAAATGGTGTAAATCCATTAAGTAGTTCCTGAGAAATTGGAAAAAGAAAACGTTTCGATATCTAGGGCAGCTGTGGGTTCGCGAACTCTCCCGAGCACAAGCTTCACTGTAATTGGCTGCCAACACTCCAAACCAGGAAGTGTTGGCAGCCATCTTGTGACTCGGTAGCACCGAGTCACAAGAAAACGGTGAAACACAGTAAAAAAACAAGAAAAGGGGGCAGAGTAGAAACACCCTGACCCCCTAGACCTACTCAGGGGGTCGCACAAGGACCTCCAGGGCCCAAAAAAGCATTTAAAAAAAAAAAAAAAGGCTGAATTTGCACTTGGGTCGCGAATCGGGCCGATAAAATTTTAAAAAATGAAGCTCGTTATATTTAAGCACCTGGGTGGGCCAGGTCCTGGGGGCACTGAAAAAATGTTTGGGGGGGCACGCGGTCCCCCCGCAGCCCTGAGGACCGCCACCTCCCCGAGGCTCAGTTTAAAAAAAGAAAACAAATGTGTGGGGAGGGCAAAAGCCCCCCCACACATCCCGGGTACCACTGCCTCCCCTGGGCACTGTATATTTAAATTTGGGGGCCCGTTACGGACCCCCAAGCCCCGGGGACCACCAACTGCATGTTAGCAGCTCCCCTTATGGAAAAGCAATGCCGGCTCCCGCAGGAGGCGGGGAGACAGCGGGACCGTGGGGGCACCCCCCACGGTCCCCATTGGAAAGGGCCAGCCCCAGGGGATGGCGTCCCCGGGGCCAGAAGTGGCCCAGGAGGGGTGCCACGCGGCCCCCTTTCAATACTGAAAAATATAAAAAATAAAGAGGTACAGCCCCAGGGGATGGGGTCCCCGGGGCACTAGAGGCCTAAGGAGGGAGGGCCACACCCCTTTTTACACCTCTCTGCAACGCAGCTCTGTGGCGCTTACTGGAGATACCTGGTGGGCTAGTTGGACCCCAGGGACCATCGGGGATTGAAGGGGACTTAATCCCCAAACTTAAAGCGCGCCACGGGGCGCGTTTGCACAGTGGTGAAGGCAGGGGGCGGGGCCTGATGTGACAAGTGTACAAACATGCCCCATGGCGCGTTTTAAGTTGGGGGGATTAAGTCCCATTGAATCCTGGGGGTCCCTTGGGTCCAACTTGCCCACCAGGTACCTCCAGTAAGCGCCCATGAGTTGCGTTGCAGAGAGGTGTAAAAAGGGGCATGGCCTAGGAACACATCTCTGCAACGTAGCGCTGTTGTGGTTCTTGGTGGGCTAGTTGGCCCCCAGGGACCCTGAGGATTCAAGGGGACTTAATCCCCCAACTTACAACGTACTAGAGGGCACATTTGCACAGTGGTGCAGGGAGGGGGCGGGGCCTGATGTAAGAAGTTAGCAATCTTGCTGTGTGGGACTTACTGGTGGTAATAAAAGGGATAGTTGGCCCCCAAGGTTGACCTTGGTGGGTAACTACTCCTCCTGTTACCTCCAGTAAATACCACACAGTGGGATTGCTAAGAGGTGTTTCGGAGGCCACGCTCACCTTTCTCCACCACTCTGGAAACACAACTGGTATGTTATAGTTAGAAATTAGCATTTAAAAAACTTTGAAATTCACTGAAAAAAACATAGGTTTCAGGGACGTTATAGTTAGTAATCAGCATTTAAAAAAACATTAAAAATTCACTGAAAAAATAATAGGTTTCAGGCACGTTATAGTTCGAAATTAGCATTTAAAAAAACATTGAAATTCACTGAAAAAATAATAGGTTTCAGGCACGTTATAGTTAGAAATTAGCATTTAAAAAACCTTAGAAATTCACAGAAAAAAACATAGGTTTCAGGGACATTACAGTTAGTTGGACATTTCTCTCGTACAAAACCATAGAAATTGCCCCATTATAGTTAGTTCAGCTAACTATAACTCGCGCACCCCCAATGCACTTCTGATGACGTCACATATTACATCATTCATGACATGGTCAGTTACATCACTGATGACATCTCAAATGACTACAATGGTTCTGTCGGGGAAATACAATTGCTTTGTTATGTTCACAATATAAATACATTACATGTAACATGTATCCATGATTTAGGAAGAGAAAAGAACAACACCCAAGCGAAAGTTTCAATCAATATTTTATGTAAGGCGCAAAAAATTTTAAGCGTCAAAATGACATCTATCCAGCTCTCAGTGCGAAGCGATAATGGATCGCTTCGCACTGAGAGCTGGAGAGATGTCATTTTCAGCAGATCGTGTAAATCACCCGACTGACTGAAAGAATTAACTACTTGGACTTTTGCCAAACCTCTTTGACTCGTGTCTCTTGTGAGGTCAAACATAAATCGACCCCGTTTTTTGGAAAAAGAAGCATAATACACGCGCAGTGATTAATGACTCTTGCGCAGGGCTACATACACTCCTCCGTCCCGAAGAATGCCCGCCATGACGCTTAAAAAATTTTGCGCCTTACATAGGGTCGAAACGTCGACGCATACTAAGAGTCTACGCAACGTCTCAGTTCAAATGCCTATTCACATATGAACAGGAGGCGTATGCGATCAATCATATGGACTTTACCAAAAATCGCACTTTCCCAACTATTCCTTTATTTGTTATACTAAGTGTATTGTCTGTATTTACTTCTACATGTCACCCCTCTTTCACAATTATTTCAATTGTACCATTGTAGCCCAATTTATTTGTTACTTCTTAAAATATTGATTGAAACTTTCGCTTGGGTGTTGTTCTTTTCTCTTCCTAAATCATGGATACATGTTACATGTAATGTATTTATATTGTGAATATCCCAAAGCAATTGTATTTCCCCGACAGAACCATTGTAGCCATATAATACAAATACCCAGTTTCTGAGGGACACAGGGTCACCCCACTATTTTTCATAATTGACATCTCAAATGACATCACTGATGACATCATCCACGTGAATATCTGATGCCTCCTCACACTCTAAAATAACCTTTGATACACCCACTTTAAAATACAGACTACCATTTTCGGAACCATCGACACACCAATACCAGTTACTACATGCACACTCACTGATTCCTAGGTCTACACACACATCCACTCATTCACCCATAAAGTCACTCATACATGCAGTCACTCATCAATACAACACTATCATAAGCACTCAAACACCTATACAGACACTAACACACCACCACTCGTCCATGGAGTTACTCACACAGCTAGTCAGTCATTCAAAGAATCAATCACACTTCCATTTACTGGTCTATACAGTTATACACACCATATCACTTATTCAAACAGAAACAAATGCATACTTTTATAGAAACACTGACAAAATTAGACACTCATCCATACAGCCACTCTCACAATCACTGACTCTCATGTCATCATTTATATACTCCAACTCTCACATACACTGCCTTTTACACACATAGTTACTTAGACATGTACCACTGAGACATCCATTCTCTCACCAGCACACCCATACACACTCACCCACCCATACAGCTGTTTGCACATGCACTCTTGAACCCATACAGCCAGTGAATCAACCACTCGCACATCTATGCACAGAGTCACACATCTAACACACACACACTCACACTCAGGCACCCATACAAATACTTTGGCAACCAATCAATAGCCCATATAGACACTCATGTAGCTACTGACCAACCCATGCAGCAGCTTACACAACAACAGACAGACTGATACAGACATTCACACAGTTTAGTCACTAACCCATGCATTCAGTAAGACATGTTTAATCACTCACTTATACAGTCCTGCACCTGCAAAATCCTCCATCCACATACTTATACACCCACTCATTCTTCAATACACCTTGGCATATATATAAAACATATTTAAACTTTACAGAAACACACAGTCACTGGATGATGTCATCAGTGATGTCATTTGAGATGTCATCAGTGATGTAACTGACCATGTCATGAATGATGTAATATGTGACATCATAAGAAGTGCGTTATAAGAAGTGCATTGCAGGTGCGCGAGTTAACTATAATGGGGCAATTTCTATGGTTTTGTACGAGAGAAATGTCTAACTAACTGTAACGTCCCTGAAACCTATGTTTTTTTTCAGTGAATATATATATATATATATATATATATGTGTATATATATATATTTACACACACACACACACACACACACACACACACACACACACTAGAATGCAACTGGATCCTGGTCGCGAAAAACTGAAGCGCTCTCACAGGTATCAGTTTAACTTTCTTTATTAACACAAACTAAGCACTGATAGACACGTTTCGGCACGTCGCCTTTTTCAAACATGCCGAAACATGTCTGTCAGTGCTTAGTTTGTGTCAATAAAGAAAATTAATGAACTCCCCATGAGTGTACTTCAATCTTTCACAACCAGGATCCGGTTGCATTCTTGGATATTCGTTGTGTGGGTTCACCCCCATGTAAAGCAGCAACTGCAAGGTGAGGCAACTGGTGAGAAGTATAAAGGATACAGAAATATATATATATATATATATATATATATTTCCAGCAAAGTGATCCTAGACTCTGGTGCACACTCGCAGCGGGTGCTCTGCGTACGGGCCGGATCCTGGCCACAAAACACCTCTCAAAACCATTGACGCGGCACTCAGGAATTTCCCTTCCTGAGTGCCGCGTCAATGGTTTTGAGATATATATATATATATATATATATAATATTGCAATCACCGTCACACTCCAATCCTGGCGAGAAGACACGGACCACAGGTTTCGCTGAGATGTTATTTAATTAGCAGTCACCATTACGAATTTCAACTCCCACGGAGTCTTGTTCTAGTATATATATATATATATATATATATATATATATATATATATAATAAAAGAAACAAGTCCTTAATCCGTTGAACTTTGACAAGCAAAGCAGGTACGGACTCACTTCTAGTGCGACTAACAATTGCTTTATTAGTATTCCATTGATATCACAGGCTGAATGCCATTGTCCATGAAGCGTTTCGACCGCCGATACATGGTCTTGATCACATGACATATAGATAGATATATATCTATCTTTCAGGCTATATTCAAGAAGGTGGATCTATGAAAGGTGCAGTGCTAGCAAAGAAAAACGTTACCTGTACCTACAGTTCTGAATTGGTATCTTTATTAGATTCATGAGTGGTCCTCCTTCCCCCCCCCTTTACTGAATCACCGTAGCACATATCAACTCTGACGAGATCACAAAATCTGGCAGTCGGAACCTCGTGAAGAAGTGTAAATATGGGTCTCTATGCCACAGATTGGCCTAAATTTGGATTATAGAATGAGGTAGAGAGGCTACAAGGAATGATGGCTGTCTCCATTGTGTCTCTGTACACTGCTGCATAAAGTTACCTTCAGATCGTTCCCAGCCAGATGACAGAGAATGTTTAAGCCTGTGAATCTCTGACAGATGTCAATGCTAAACAACTGTGCAATTAAAGGAGAGTAACTTTATTTTTCTCTGAATTGTATTTGAGCCTTTTTACATCTCCATATGATGTGAATCAATTCCCTAGTAGATCAATTAGTCACCCTTTAATTCAATTAACTTTTAAGGTATTGTGTGTCACTAAGCTAACCAGCTGTACCTACTTTAAAAATGCTTGGGAAAAAATAAAGTTAACAACTTGTATTAAATTTTACTTAACATTGTTGTACTCTTGTGTTTCACAATGATGTATTTTCTAATGCAAAATGATGTAAAAGCTTCTTCTGAAGGTCTCCATATACCAGATTTATTTACATTTCTAAAACGGTTGGCCAAGATCAAGAGCTACATAAGGGCGCACTTATTGTGTGACCTATGCTGAACGTGGCTGCCTGGGTCTGCAGGGCAGCCCTATATTTTTAAATTACCCAACGTGGTGCCCTTTGGGTTACACTTCACTCCTCATGAAGGGCCCTGGATCGCCATCTAAGACTCTGCTTCTGGGCTAACAACACCTTCTGGACAGCTGTACAGTCAACTTCACCAACTACTCTCTCGCTCTTTAAAGGTACTGTTCACCGCTGCTATAAAAAAGGGTTCTTACCTCTTCTGGGTGCTTGGTTTCCCAGCAGCTGCTCCCTCAGTCCCTAGGATCTCCTGCAGGCTTGCAGTCCTGTTCTTTGAAACAGTCTGCAGAATATCTCACTTGCCCAGTCCAGAAAGAGTTGGCCCTAAACTGCCAGGACCGTGGCTTCTTTGCAGGACCTTTGAATAGTTTCTGCAGTGCGAGATTGGATTTCAAAGATGTATGCAACAATAAGAAAAGAAATTAGCTTCCTAGAGGAAATTTCTACAGTTCGATTCGTGGAATGTCTAGCCCTCTGTCTAACCATTCAGTATACTTAAAAACAGTGTTTACCAATAGATAGACTCTGGTTAGCGATTACCTAATAACAAGTTGTGATTCCCCATTAGGAAGTCGCAAACAGCTATGTACAACAGTGTGTTTTACACAGTTTGCAATTCCCGGTGGGTTGCAAGTTGACCTACCTCATTAATATTCATGAGGTAGGTCTCAGTTTGTGCCACATTGGGAATAGCTCAAATCATAGGGATGGTGGCCTGCCGGGGTCAGCAGACCACCATGTTTGTGATTACTTTTAAATAAAGCAAAGTTTTTCCTGAAATGCAACCCGTTTTCCTTAAAGGAAAAACAAATTGTTTACAAAAAAAAATAATGAAAAGTTTTCTTTTCATTTTTTAAGAGTAAGCAGTGGTCTGTGGGACCAGTGGCGGCTCCTCCTCCACTAAGGTGGAGGAGCGTCGCCCAACTGCTTGCAGCAGTAAAATAAAGGAAACACGAAAATGACAATAACTCAATGTTATTATCCTCTAATGTTTTCCTACTGTGGCAGCTTTGCGGGCAGAACAGGGCTGCTCATCCAGGAGCAGGGGGAGGAGTGGTTTGTCCACTCCAAGTGCGCATGAATGTTTGGCTGGCCATCTCGGGCCGGCCAAACAATCATGGCCACTTTGCTTGATCTCCTCCCAGGCTGCATTACAGCCTGGGCGTAAAACATGCCCAGGCTCCCACTGCCTGTCTGAGCGCTGAACCACGGCGCTCAGACCAATCACAACTCTGTATTGCAGCGTTGTGATTGGCTTTGGGGAGCCTGGTGCTTCCTGCTGCCTGTTCTGGCCGGGAGAGATGACAGATTGACGACAGAGGAGAGATGCGGCAATCAGGTACGTTTTTTTTTTTTTTACACCCCCTCACCCACCCCCCTCATCCCCCTGCCCGCGATCAGTGCCGGGGCCGCCACTTCGTGGGACTACTGCCTGTTCTTAACAATCACTTCCGCAACCATTCACAAAGGGGAAGGGGTCCCTTGGGGACCTCTTCCTGTTTGTGAATGGGTTACCACCTACTTGAAGTAGGCGGTAAAATGCAAATGGTTTGCAACCGCATTTCAGACACACACACCACTGTGAGTCGCTATTTGGAAGGGACGCCCCTTCCTAACACCGAATCGCCAACCCATTTTGCAATTCGGTAATAGCTAACCGAATCGCAAAATAGGGTTTGGTGCATAGTAAAAGGTTATTTTCTGGTCACAAATAGCCCGATTATGCGAACCGGGCCATTTGCGGCCTCAAAACGTCTTTGTACATCTGACTCCAAATGTTTTACTGCACAGTTTTCATTAACAGCACCTTCCTGCCCGTCTAGACTAGTGGCACGCCTGTAATTCACTACTGAATATGTGCTTGCTCCTTTATTTCCGAATAGGCTAGCGCCCTGAAGTCACTGTATGACTACTTCGGTGCTCTTCTAAAAATTCAAAAATAAACAAATGCATCAGTTGCACTGCCAATAATGGGAGTTGCTTACAGCTTCCTGAAATCTCTGATGTTGTCTTCAGTTGAGAAAGCCAGGCACTGGTGAAGCCTTTTGGGAAAAGGTAGTCCCCTAACTCGATCTCGTTGCCAAGGCAGAGACATTCTAGCATCCTTACGCCAGCCGCTGGTATGGAAACCTCCCGCTGGGTTGTCTCAGCACATTATTGCTTCTGATTCAAAGAACTCTGATTCAAAGAAGGCTTTTCTAAAAGACTGAACCCAGCACATCTGCCCCAGGGGAGCAATTACTTTGCTTAGCGACACAGAGATCTAGGTTTTCTTGTGGAAGTGGCCATGGGTGACTGCAAATCCGCTATAGCAGCAGCCCTTCAGTGAGGCTTGACAGTTTTAAGGTTACCTTTCTACAAATGCCTTTTAATCAGTTTCGTTATAGATTATTTTACAATTCCAAATGCATTACCAATTTAATCTTGAATCCTTGTTCTCCCTGTTTGTGAACTTTGATACCCCCATCTCGCGATTTAATCCCATCTGAGTGGCTTGCATTAAAGGGCACTCAACAGTGTTTTCTGCTTACACTGCGCATGCTTATCCCGCCATGGGCTTCTGTCTGCCATTGTTGGGGAGGGGAAGAGTGGTGTGCCCACTCAGTGGCTATGCTTAAGTGGTAACTTCTAGCTTGGTTGTTTCTAGGAAGGTCGGTGCACTCTTTGTCTATGTGCATGAACACATAGTCATCTGTCAAGGCTGCCCGGGGGGCCACGCAGTGGCCCCTCAACAGGGCGGCCGCCTTAGTGCCACAGGAAGGCACTGGAGTCGGCCTCCTAGTCTCCCTGGGCATGGGACCAGGGGGACTCCCGGCCGGCCACTTCCGGTAGGGGGAGGGGGAATAGGGGTACATATACTGTCCCCCGCCCACTGAGCAGCCTCTTGTCCGCTGCCCGTCTCGCCTTTCGGTCGGTCCCAACATGCTGTCTTCCTGCGGTGAGTGCTTTCAGCCCCCCCCCATATGCACTCCATCGGTAGTGCGGCATGGCTGGGCGGCCCAGTTTAGGCTGGTTGGCTGCCGGGGGTAAGGGATGGCACTGCGCGAGCGGGTGTCCCTCCCGGATGTGCATCGCGGTGGGCAGCAACTCTGGCGGCGCCCAGCATGAGCGCCCCCTGGCATTGACCAGCTCGCACTTGGGCTGCCCCCTAATCCTGCTCCCCCCCCACCCCGGCCTTCCGCTGCGCTTTCACCCAGCTGTCACCCACCTGCCGAACCAGGAGACGGCGCGGTCTAATCTTCGAAGTCGCCCACACTGCAACTCTTGGGGGCGAAGTAGCCCCGGGCCAGGGTAGTGAGCACTCCCGGGTCCCTCCTGCAATCCTTGCCCGGGAGCTGGAGTCCCTCGTGTGGCGCAGGGTAGCGCTCGACTCCCTCACCGCTGCCCCCCCCCCCCGCACGGAGCGGCACTGTGAATTCTCGGTAGGACTGGGTGCTGTGATCGTGGCTTCTGCCGCCGCCGATTATGTTCAGGCCCGAAGTCGCGTCCCCATCCATTTCTCTCCATTCCGCATTGTAAATATGGAGCGAGGTTACGCCTTCTATTAACCTCTTGTATCGTAACGTTTGCTTGTGCACTATGCTCACTCGTAATTTCTCCTCATGTAACATTACTGTTCCTGTTAGAATTGCTCTGACACCTTCGGGTAATGTCTGCGCGATATAAAAACGCATTACTTGAGATAAAATAAATTGTTGGGTCGAGTTCGCGCTATTATCACGTTAGCAACAAATAACTACGGCACTTCTCAGCGACAAAGCGCCGATCATGTAAGGAAAGGAGGCAACGTCATCACCTGCGGGGCTGTAGCTCAATGTTAGAGCGCATGCGGTGCATGCCTGAGTCCCCAGGTTCGATTCCCCGGTAGTTCCGCTTCATGCACAGCGCTGCCGACCTCTGAGCGGGGGACCAGGGTGCGAGAGTTGGTATTTTCTTCTGTCTTCGCATCCGACGTCCTGGACGTAAAGTGGGAGGGGCTCCCCGCCTGATTGTGCAATGTAAATACGGTGCCATGTAAGCGCTCCAATACCTTCGGGTCGAGTTTGCGCTAGAGAGTACGCCCCCCCCCCACCTGCTAGGACCCGGCAGAGATGTCCTGGACCACATTGGAACTAGGGGTGTTTTTTTTAATCGTAGAAAACCGTTAGTGTGTTTAACATTCTGTATGTTGGGAGGATGTAGTATTGTGAGTGCAAAGCACTATGGTGATTTTATTATGTATTGTGAACACCCCTGCTGTTATGGGGTACTTGGTGTAAGCCTATGTGATGTGGAGCATTTGAATAAAAATAGATGAACCCCTCAGGCCATGCAGACAGTTGATAAATTCGTGCATGTTTACGTCTGCGTGATGCGCACGCTCCGCGACGCCACTGATCCCAGCCGTGTTTGTTTGTGTTTGAACGCAGGATGGATCAACCCCAACTAGTAACATGCTGTTCATCTCCTCGTTGTGTCTGCCTGCATGGGTGACTGACTGACTGACACGCCTCTTCCTTCGTATGGTCTGTTGGGGTCGGAATTTGATCCAGCGCCTCTGTGTTTCACATTTGACTTACGGCACGAGGTAATTCCCCCAGGCCCGTAACCATGGTCTCACAATCAACACACTACTCAGCGGTAAATAATTGAAGGACGGCGGGCGAGGGAGGCCTCATGAATCCCTGCTGGGACGAGGAATGACAGCTTCTCAAGCGTGAAGTGGTTGCACCGAGTCAATGTTCTGTCAAGGCTGTCCCTTTCCCTGCCAGTGCCATCCACAGTAGAATGACTGACACAGGTAACAGCAGTTACAAATTACGCGAGCAGTAAGAAGCGATTATACGATTGTTCAGCAGCAATAGCAGCCAACAATTATAATCGGGAAGTCAGTGCTCCCCCCCCCCCTCCCCCCCAGTAGCCAAAAGCAAATGCAGCACTGCAGCTTACAATGCAACGGGTAAAAACAATGTTCATGGCAGGTATGATGTACTTGCTGCATCATAAGCAATATTGTCTGGCAGCGCGCTCAAGTGAAAGTGCAATATTATTTGCAAGCTCAGTTGCTGCTTATTTATCTTATGCAACTATCAATCATTGACAAAGCCAACAACCCTGACGTGTCGGGTATGATGTTCTTGCTGGATCATATATCCGCATGCAATGACAGAAACTGCAAAATACCAGTCTGGAGGCACATTACCTAGGCACAGAATAGCTCCCTCAAACACAGGGGGACCAGGGTGCAATTACTCAGGGTTGTCACCAGGGGCAGGTGTACACAAGGTTTTATGGTTGCAGCGACACAAGAGGGGACACCGGGTGCATCACTCATGTGTGGTCACGGTGTGCAAGCACACACGAGGTGTCTCGGCCTGCAAAGCAAGGCACGTTTCCTGGTAAGAGGACCAGCTTTGTCTTAGGGGAGGCCTTGGGTGCTTTCGGCACAGTTACCCACTCGGTGGAACACTGATCATTAATTTTGTGTTCCCGATTCCCCAAACAATGAGCATGGGTAGCGGGCGCAAAATGCTCCTGCCCTGCACCCCGGTGATGTTTTGCGGTTTTGGAATGACTTGAGGTGTGCCTTGTCCCTTGGGAGGCCGCGTGCGTTCTCTTCACAGTCGGCGGGTAATTCGACTATAATATATGGTGTTGATTTTGTGTCTGTCATCTGGCTGCCAATCCCAGATTAATGCGATGGGGTGTGCGTTTCATAAATGTGCAGGGTGCCATTGCTGAGATTGTCAACCGTGTCCTCTGGGCAGCACAGCGGGATTAGATTGGCTGTGCAGTCCTCATAGGTGAGGCGGGAGGTTTAATCTGCTTGGGTCAGCACCCGCCTTGGGGGAATTTTGACATATTTCAGTGTCAGCAAAGATGTGGGCTCATCGTTAAAATGGTTTACCTTTCGTAATGAGCTTGGTGATTGGGATGAAATCAAGAAAGGTTAGGGAAGGGAAGCTTGGCAAATATATAATTATAAGAAGTATGTGGTAATCACGAACAGTACTATGCCTCTCACGGGACAGATATTTCAGTGTCAAGCTCTTTACCCAGCCTTTGGTTCTTTAAGCAATTATATCCGCTCCCGGATCTACATGCTCTTCTGGTGGTCATGCGTTGCGGATGTCTTACCATGCGATGAACCACAGCAAATGTAAATATAATTGGGGAAGCAAAGGACTGCCAGAGTTGCCCAGGCTTACCAGTGTTGAATATGGCAGCCCGCTGTGGATAATGCAGTGGTGTAAAGGAGGTCTAGGTTTCAGGGGCTCCAAGCCAACTGGGGGGGGGGCTGCTTGCGGGAGCTGGCTAGTGTGGCGGCCAGCTCGGCCTTAATTTGGGGCTGGAGCAGGTATTTGCATGCACTAAGTACTGAGATGCTAGTGGTCTGCCCTCAGGGGAGGGTTCCCACAGTACACCCGTGCCTTAGCATCTGAGTGGGTCAACCTGCGACACACCTGGCGATCATGTGCAACGCGCTATACCTGGGCGGCATGTGCGCATGAGAGTAACTCCGCGTAAGGGTAGTCTCAGGTATTTACAAGACAGTGAAGGAACAACAGAGGCTTATATTATATTGGATTCACTATTGGGTAGTCAATACTCCAGGGGGAGGGCCCATACATATTTCTCCCCTGCCACATAAAGCCACAGTGATACACCCTTGACATACTTGAACCGTGCAGTATGTCTATCTGTTTGAAACACAGCGTGCAACCCCAGGAGCACCGGGTTCTAGGTCTGCCCCAAGACTCCATTAGTAATGGCAGAACAGCCATTTGTTCGACCCAAAACGACATTAACTGATTGTGGGCATGTTGCCCAGTGCCAACCTAAAAGCTTTGCATGAGTATACAGGAGGGGGGCTTTACTTTGAGTGCCCGGTATTTTTATGAGTGAGGCAGTTGAACCGATACCACTAGGGCTATCATGACGGTCTTTTGTTGGCGCCTGTTGTAGGGAAGGGTACCCATTCTCGCAGTAACTGTATGCTTTCCTGTGGTAGGATTTGGTTTGTCGGTTACAGTCAGCTTTCCTCCTGCCCAAGCCATCCTTTTAGCCTTGGAGGGGAGGGGAGGGACTGGATTGCCTCATTTGTCATACTTGGAGTTCAAGGGAAATAGAGGCGTGTCAGCTCTCTAAGTTCGATTGCCACGTTTGCTGCGCTTCAATGACAGATGTTGAATGTCTCCTGACAAGTGCTGCTTGCAATTTTAGTTTACATTGGGTTGGTGAATACATTATCCTTTCACTTGCGGTCAGTGAAAGTAGATAATGGGGTGGGATATAGAATTGCTTGACCTGGGACACTTAGCGGTAAAGCCGGCTAGCATTAAGCACATATATTGTTATTCGGAAGGGGGATGCAGATGTCAGTTCTGTGTTGACAAATGCTCCGTTAGTAAGGGAACTCCCTGGGTTAAGGCGTGCACAGCTAAGATCTGAGGGTAATCAGCATAGGCTTGCATCCAGGGTTTGTAAAGTTGATCAGATGGGCCAAGCTGTGCTGCAAAGCACCACGTATTCTATAGGTCACAGTTTTGAATACTAGATCCATGCACAGTTACTATTATGGTTCTGATTCCTATACGCCGGCACACCATCATGTATATTGTACATTCGAGACACATGTTATACGTTCCACCGACCCCCGATGAGAGGTGACCACACATTTTCAGCGATGTAATTTTCTACGGGTCAAGAGGGGCGAGTTGTGGTGGCAACAAGACACTTGCAGCAGGGAGTGCCGCCAGGCGGCAAGGAGTTGGAGAGTAAATGGGATTTGAAGTTCCCGCTGGATGCCGGCCACCTGGCCACTGCAGGTTGTTGATGGTGATCTCTAAGGGCTTAGTAAGGGTCATGACAAAATACACCGGGGCTGATTCACAGGCGGGTGTGGTGGTCCCTACCTCATTTCACATGATTCTCCCTGTCGGGTCTGTCTAACGTTCATCTAAAAGGGCTTTTAATTATCAGCCTCTCTTGTCTCAGCCATACTGTGAGCAGTATGCAAGCGGTCTGTGCATCAGTAGGTTGGGGTGAGCGCGTCCGCTCCCGGCGTTGTGGCTGTGATTCCTGATGTGACTCTTGGAGTCCTAGTCCTGCTTGCTGTAGGTGGCTGATGAGTGTTGATTACACAACTGGATGTGATGGATGAGGAGGCAGAACCTTGCAGCACACTCTGCTAAGCAATGTTCCTGGCGATTTGTTTTGACCCAAGGCCGAAGCGAGAGCCTCTAGTGCAGGGCCAGAATCATTAGGCCAGGCAGCATGACAAAGGTCTTTTAGGCACTGGTAGAATGGTGCATGCTAAGTAGTCCTGAAGGCCCACCCCCCCTGGCTAAGTTGGCAAGCAGGGGTCACACGGGGGACGGAGCTATCAGCTGCCAATCTGTTGAGCATATAACCAGCATGAAAGTCGGAGGGAGGCTGCTGAGTTGCCCTAGCATTGTTTGTCTCACTTCAAGGCCAGTTGGGGTTACCGTTCATGGTACGGTTAGACTTTTTGGTTGTGTTAGGATACTTTGACAGGTTGCCCTGGCTCATGCAACACGGCGATAAATGGTAATTTTGTGGGTGTGAACTAGGTGTCCTTCAAGAAACTCATTAGATCTTGCAGTCCCTCCATTGAAGAACATAGATTTGTCAACATTCTTCAAGGAAACCATTATTAGCAGGAAGGTATTGAACCATGGAGAGCCAATGGTTGGGGGTTCGGGCATAACAGTAGTAAGGGAATTACATTCAGTTTCAACAGGCTATGTGTACCATCAATAGCACCAGCAGCTGTAAAGCTTCTATTTTCGCCCGGGACTGGGGCTGGCAATGTCATCAAACTTTGCAGCCAGACACGGAATAGGCAAAGACATACCTGTGATGGTGCAACGTGCACTCAGCAGTAGAGTTAGCTGAGTGTCATCATACCCTGGTATACCGTCAGTGATAAACGTAAGGTTAGGGGCTAGACACAAACAGGCACTTTCTGTCTGCTGGGGCGGGAGTGTGCCAGTGCCAAGAGGGTGCGGGTTGCCTGGTTAGGGCTGATATGGATGGGAGGGAGCACTAATACGGACAACCACAAGAGCACATTTTGCAGTCATAGAAGGTTAAATTGATAATTTGATGGCATGGTACCAGTTGCTTCAGTTATGCGCATTTTCCTTGGCAGTTGTCAGAGAACATTCAGAATGCAATGTTGGTGGTTAGCCTGTTGTCATGCCTTTCAAAAGTGTTTTAGCTCAGGCATGGCCCAGCATGGGTTAGATGCCTGAGGTCTGCCCTGGGATTCATGTTCACAGGCAGGTGGAGCGGCAGAACTTAGAGGGACTTGGGTCCGACCTCTGGTTACAGGTGCAGATCCTGGTAGGTTCACTTAGTATCCCGTCCTTGAGTTTGATGAAACAGGTACCATTGATTTGAGTAACGATAACGTGTACTTTCTCCCGCCCTTCAGCCTTGGCTGGCAGCTACGCAGGTTGTGGAAGTTGTCTTCCAACTAGGGCGATATGGTCCATATGTCTGGGGGAAACCGCTGGGTTAAACTCAATTGGGTTACAAAGTATTATAAGAACCCTTTGGCATTCCCATTATTAAAAAAGAGAGGTGTTTATACTTTGGTTTCCCTCTGGTTCACTCTGTCCTGTCTGCTCCCTGGTAAACTAGCAGAAGTTTGGGGAGGGCAAGGCTTCACACAGGGAGGTGACTGACGAAATGCGATGGACATACTCCGACTAGTGCTAGACTCAGATAACTGAGTGAAAGAGGAAGCAAGGCGGGCTTGTCAACTCTTACCTCCACCCGCACTGGCATTTCCTGGCAGGAGTGGCTTGTCAAAGGTATTGCCATTCAGCCAGGCAATGTTGACACTGAACCAACACCTAATTATTGGTTTCAGGTCAGAGCAGTCAAATATTCACGGGGAGTTTAGAAAGGATGGGGGCACTGGTCCAGAAGGGGCATGCTGGCCTCCGGTCCTGTATG
This sequence comes from Triturus cristatus, assembly GCF_964204655.1. Lineage (NCBI taxonomy): Eukaryota > Metazoa > Chordata > Amphibia > Caudata > Salamandridae > Triturus > Triturus cristatus. The sequence continues at coordinate 1,685,587,806 of NC_140590.1, forward strand.
GGCTAAGACTTGTTTTGGCTGGACCTGGGAGAGGCCCGGTATCAGCATGTTGTGAGTAAAGAGGCCTACCTTGGTGAGGGGCCCTGGTTGTGACGGTGGCCACCCCCAGAGCTGTGGAGGAGTTACAGGGCGATCCAGAGTCTGCAAGTTACCACGGGGTACTTCATGCAGAAGCACTGCATGGTGCTAAGCTAAGGATACCCAGGGATGTCTTAGCGTTGTCCCCTGGAAGAACTACGGCGCCCCGTTAGTCCTACGGCCGGTTGTGGGTCTGAGCAACTGGGGGCTGCCTGGAACGCTCCGCCCACCTTTTTGGGGGGCGTGAGTAAGGGAGTGGACTGGTGGTCCACTGATGGGAGGGGTGGCCCCTCCCAAGAATTGGTAAACACCAATTGGCGATGGCCACGGTGTAATTTGGCTCATCAGACGGGCAGGCGGCATAAGGGTTGGCCTGCCCTGGGATCGCCCGTAAGATAACCCACCATGTTGGCATATTTGTTATGCAAATAAACCTGCAGCAATTTTCTCCACTAACAAGGTGTTGTGTGGTTTATTGATGTATTGTGCTGCATGTAAACTGACTACTGTTGCCGATATTGGCACTATGGTACTGTGCACAGCAAATAGACTTTTGAGTCCAATATGCAGGGTAGAGGAGTAGTTTACGTGCTCCCTGCTGACGAGAGGCAATTACCTCGAAACACGTGTCCAGGGATGGCATTATATTTCTATATACTCGTGGCGTAGGCGTACTCACCGTAGCCACTACACTATCCAGAATCCTTTGGGGTTATTTGCAGCATGACGAGCAGTGTCGCGACCCATTTACGTAAATTACTAATAGCTCATTCGAGCGACTTTGGCTGACGAGCCCGGTGTCTGCACCTGCGCGCCTTGGAAGGTATTTTACCTATATATATGGCAGTCATCGGCACCCCGCATACCTACCTGCTCCCTGCTGACGAGAGGCAATTACCTCGAAACACGTGTCCAGGGATGGCATTATATTTCTATATACTCGTGGCGTAGGCGTACTCACCGTAGCCACTACACTATCCAGAATCCTTTGGGGTTATTTGCAGCATGACGAGCAGTGTCGCGACCCATTTACGTAAATTATGCAGGGTAGAGGAAATACACATTCTGGATTTCAGGTTTACGGTTTGTTGATTCTTGCATCCAGAGAGCCTTTTCTCCCCAGATTGAGCTTACTGTGAGGCTATTACTCTGTGACAGCGAGCTACCAATGGGTTTTCCCAAGCGGTCCCCCCTACCAATAGAATCCTATGACCTCTCTCTGGTTCCATTTGTGATTTGAAATTGGATTGCTGCCACAACATCAATGGCAAATCAAGAGACCGGCGCTACTGTTGACTACTGTGTGTCTTGGCAAATTATATGGCAGGGCAGCAGTGAGAGCACATTTCATTTTTTCAGTTAAATACTTGCCTCACCAAAACAGAAATCTCCCGAGTTACCTTTCAATTGTCTGTTTGCTCTAATAATCATTGGAAATTATTCAGACTGCCAGCCACAGACACGAGTCTGCCCTCCTGGTGCTGGACGAAACTCCGACAGGGGACTGCTGGACAATAGGTTTCCTGTAACAGACAGGCTTTAGTGTATTGGGGCTGGGTGGGTGCACTCTGAGAGTGCTTTGATGTCTGCACTGGGGGCACATTTGGTGTCCCTGTGCATAATCCAGCTCAAACCGGTTGCCGGGGCTATTAGCCTCTGCTCTGGCGCGAAACTGGACAAAGGGCATTGGTGTAGCCACTCCTCTGTCCAGTAGGATCCCCTGGCTAAAGAACTTTGGATTTACCTGGACGAAACTCTGCTACAGAAACCAAGTACTTCAACTATCTACACTACGTTGGATGACCGAAGAATCTCCCTTGGAGTAAAGGAGTTTCTCCCCTGCAAGGCAGGCACCAAAGACGCATCTGACCGGTTTGCATCTACGCAGCTCCTGACGGACTCCGAAGAGTTTAGAACACAGGAGGTGGGTTCCTAAGCTTCCCCGAGGCTGACCCGTGCTCTCAGCAAACCTGAGAACCGCAGCCCTCGTGGGGACCGTGCACATTTGCAGCAGCATATGCTTTTTGGTGATCCCTGAGGCTGTTCTTTGGGCTACTTGTAGGCCACACCCCGAGCAGTGATTCCACCGAAGATTACTGGCCTACACTCCACAAGTATTCCGTGGGTTGATATTTAGTGATTCCTCTCGAGGTCCCTTCGCGATCCCTGGTCCGTCGACCTGTGGGTCCCTGAGAAGGGTCCTTTAACTTTCAGTGGGCTTTCCTGGTTGCTCCAGACGTGCCCTGACTCTCCATCGCTTAGGGAGTCCACAGGGCTTTGCTGGTCCACACCGAAGCATCTTTTCTGTGACCGTGTGGGTTGCAGTTGCCAAGGCTTGTTGGTCTCCAATCTGGTCACTGACCGCCCCAGCACTCGACATCCTTCGTGGGACAGCTCGCCTGTGGACTTTGGTCGTCGACGTCTCCTGGTCCCCGTGGCTCCAGAGTCAAGCTTCACCTCTTCGCACCTGAAACACCCGACATTGGTGGGCATTCGTCTATCGTGCCTCTGGTCACTGGCAAGTGACCCAGACTCTGTCCCCTCTGCTTTTAGGTTCTTCTCAGCTCCGATCCAGGCTCGGATCACACCGGACACTTTTCCTCTTCACAACAGCAGCACTTTGCAGAATCACGCCATTGAGAATAATGAAGATTCCCGACACTATTTGACACCTATACACCCGGCTTCCCTGGGTGAGGCAACACGAGTACTCCGGTGCTCCCCTGGGTGCTGGCCTTAGAACCGTGTAAGTTTGAAAGGGTTTGCTCAAAGTGCTCTCCTAAGTGTCCTTAAAACTTTAAAATTCCAACCACGACTTTCCCATAGGATTGTACGGAGCTCGCGACTGTGTTCTCACACTGAACGCGTCCCCCATGGGGCCCCTGTGTCACTACCTTGGGTGGTTCCTTGGGGTCCCAGCGATTCTACGTGCTCTAGGCACTCTGTCTAGTCAAGTCGTGGTTGTGATACCACTTTTTTAATATATGGTTTGGTCTCCCCCTGGGGCCCACTGTGTATTGTGCTACTTACTGTTGTTCTAGTACTGTAATATTGTTTGCCTTGTTCTCTAATCACATAAAGAGGTTAGTAGAGAGTGTTTAGTAATAAATACATATATGTTATATATATACCTTGTGTGGTTCTCCTTTCATTTGGTCATTCAGGAGGTTATAATCTGGTAAACTAAGCTGCTTTACATTCCTTCGAGGCTTAGCCTGAAGGCTGCTCTCCATAGCTACCACTAGGATAGCTTTCAATAAAGGTGGTCTTTAACCTAATCATCAATAAGGGTTGTTTGGACTGGTACAAGGTGCCCACTAGAACTAGTGCACAGCATATACCAGGCCAACTTCTCGCAATATGGGCTCACACTGGATAGGGTGCAAAAGTTGCTCAGTGGTAGTTTTGAAGACCATAGTGGGAGAGTAACACAGCAGTGGTTTTAGGTAAGCATGTCTAATCTCACATTTCACTTACAGATTTATAATGTAGCATGGTAACTGGAGAAAAAAAAAAGGTGACGTGTTTGCTAGATAATTTGCCAGCAGAAATGCAGTAACTCCAGGCTTGAAAACGCGTATCTTTGCTCAGTGCTGAGTGTAACTCCAGAGAAGTAACACATTCCTCGAGCGGTCTTCACTGTCCTGCAACACTGGTGCAGTTGAGCCTCAGCTGGCTGACAGAAAGCTGCTCTGAAAAGAGACCCTCCGGCCAGGGACCCTCCGGCCAGGGCTCTTTATACGGAAGAATCCTGATGGGCAGCTCTGTCATGAATGGCCACAAGAGAAGAGAAAGGGACACACGCAACATTGGCTCAGAGCACACATTACATACACTATAGTCAACTGTACATGAGACAAACTCAAGTACACACCACCACAGACACGCAAACTCCAAGCAGTACAGATGCCCGTGCAGCACATCACACAGGGGCTCACACTACAGACACATTAACACGTATTATGTGTAACATTCACACTGCATACAAGGGCACCACAATGATACACAGTTAACACAAGTTAGAAGTACACAGAACAGAGACTTGGAAGCATACAGGCACATGCGCCCTCTATAGAAACATACTGAGCAAACATGCAAACACACTACACGCAACACAAACACACAAGGTGGCTATACAGAAAAGCGGTGCGCACAAAACAGAGGTACACAGACTAGAAATGTATCAGCTTACATCACAGAGGTGCGCGCACTCTCCAAATACATAAATGACAAAGATGCGAACACTACAAACGCAGCATTAGTGCGCATAAAGGGACAAATAAACAATGCCCAATGCTATACACAACACTGGCCGCATCCTATGGCAAACTCTCTTAGTGACTTCCTTTGGAGTCCAGGAGGGAGCAGTAGTGATGTGCTTAAAATAGCACCTCCTATTTAAGGTCTTTTCGAGTCCAAAATAAGCCATTTTAGTCCCCCTGGGCTGCTCATTGGGATTGATTTCACAATAGTGAACTAGAGGCGTGATATGCTAAATTACTTTTTATTTACCCCAAAATCCACTATTTCTTGCACTTCTTTTCCCTGAGTGCCAGGTGTAGCTTCTTTTTCATCAAATGTACATCAGAGGCGCAACTAGAGCCAAATTTGGGGGTGGGTGGGGGGGGCTAAGAAAAAATTTCGGGGGGGCTGAATCTTTTAAGCCATAGGCAGAGTGGAGCTGCAGGGGCTCTTAGAAGGGGTGAAACAACAGCAAGGCCTCATTAACATGCAAATGGTCTTTTAAAGACCTGTGAAGTGCTCGGGTGCGGCTGTGTGTGCGCCGCGAGGCTGTCTCATCCCAGGCTGCCACACGCGGGGGGGGGGGGGGCTGAAGCCCTGTGAGTCCAATGGGTGTTGCGCGCCTGATGTACATTCGCTCATTGTTTGTCATTCATGACCATCCAGGTGCTCGAGCCCTCTTCGTTTCGCTCCAGACTGGTTGGTGACCAGCCGCGGCCCATGCAGGTAAGAGCAGTGGGGCAGGGTTGGGGGGGGGGGGGGGGCTTTGACAGACGACCATGAGGGAAAATTAAACAAATAATTCATTATCCCTAGTTGTCTCAGTCGAAGCCCCCCCACCCGGCCCCACCGCCCCACGGCTCTTACCTGCACCGGTCGCAGCTGTTCTTACAGGTTGTTGTTTTATACTTCACAGCTACTCTCAAATTAAAAAGTAGCGCTATGAAAGAGTAGCGCTATGACGCGCCCATCCTTGACTGCGTCGGATCGCTTTTTCCATGACTTTCAGCCATGCTGACCAGAAGCCGTGATGATATTCAGCGTGGCTAAAAAACACTTATATTGACAACTGCAATAGCTCTCGGATTGCCGAGACCTATTGGCTTTGGCAATGCTTGTATCTCTTACCTGCCCGGGCTTAAAAATACAGGCCTGGTCGGTCAAAAAACTAAAAAGAAAACAGTCTCTGGGCAACTCTTTGTCAATGTCTGTTTTTAATGATTACACGTTCGTGCAATCTGATGCAACGGGTCACGTGACCTGGCGCTACGGCTCGAGCAGAGCTCAGTACAAATGATGCAACCACGCTGTTTCTGAACCGGAGACCTGCATAGCAAGGGACAGGTTTTGGGCTCCGAATGCACGTGATTTAAGGGCATTCAGGTTTTATCATCAAATAATGATTCCTGCGCACGGCCAGGCTGTTCGGCAGTCCGGGAAGATTGGAGTGGGTGAACATTCTTCCAATAAAAATGTCAGCGAGATCTACGGAGCAATCACCAGCATTTCCAAAGCAGTTGCTTAATTTGTGCTGGTGGTTGCAGGTTTCTGGCACCGACACTCAGGGCTTTAAGTGGGAAGAAAAAACTGGGGGGGGGGGGGGGGGGGTCTCTCAAGTGGGTGTAGCCAATGTAAATAAGGGCGTGGCTTAAAAACATGTAAGTTAAACATTTGTGCTTAGCATAGTGTGCCACCCGTCTGGTATTTTGTTGTTTCTGTCATTGCATCCAGATATATGATACAACAAGTAACATCATACCTACATCAATTCAGGACTATTGGCTTTGTCAATGGTTGTTAGTTGCATAAGATAAATGAGCAGCAACTATGGCTTGTATTAATATTGAAAAAGCTTCACTTAAAGCTCTGGTAACACCACACAATGTTGCTACTCCTGAGTTTCAAAAAGAGAAGGGAAATCCAGAGAGAAAATGACTCTCTTTAAAGGATTTCCCTTCCCCTATAACGACCGAAAAGAACAGACCGCCTGTGCCTGGGCACAAAACAGAGCCCGAAAGAGACCCGTTTCGAGGATTCTTAAAAAAAGACTGCTGGTGCTCAGACCCGGTGAGACCCGGCCCACTTAAAGCCCTGCCAACACTCATTTCGGGTGTTCCTGACTTATTTGTCATCAACAGAGTTTGACCCAGACCAAGAGAGAAAGGCAGAAAAGATAGACAGAGGAGGAGAAAGATAGGAAAACAGTGACACAGGTAGACGCAGCATTGAAAAAGAATCTGCAAGACCGGCAATAAGGGTAGGATGCTGGAAGATCAAAGGGAGATTGAATGAACAACAGGCAGTCCTCTTGGTGGTTGGCAACCCCAGCAGGGGGCTCCAAGGAAACCTTTGTGCGTCCCACTTCTTTTTTTAGATTATTATTATTTTTTTTTTAAATGATTCTCTGGTTAATACAACACTAGACAGAGCACATAAAATGGTCACCCAGGGCTTGAAGTGGGCCGGGTCTTGCTGGTGCTCAGCACCAGCAGTTCTAAAAAGCTGGTGCTGAGACGGGTCCCTATCGGGCTCTCCATTTTTGCCCTCACCCTCAGGATGAAAACAAAGAAATCTTAACTCTGCAGCAGTACCTCCCTTCACTGCCTTTGAGGTAACTTCAAGGAGACTCGTTGTAGGTCTTTCACAGTCTCATCATTTCAGAATTGAAGCATTTTCAATACTATATGCAACGGAGCAATACTTGTTGCTTATTTAACTTATGCAACTGACCATCACAAAGCCAATAGTCCTGGCTTGTTGTAGGTGTAATGTTACTTGTATTATATATCTGGATGCACTGACAGAAGCAGCAAAATACCAGTCGGGTGGCACACTAAGCTAAGCATATATTTTCAGCTTATGTGCTTCTAAGCCACGCCCCTAATACATCGGCCACGCCCCTTTGACAGACCCCCCCGTTTTTTCATCCCACTTAAAGCCCTGTGGTCACCCTTTCTACTGCCTTGATTCCGGCTATGATGCGTCTTGTAGAAGGGACAATTGCAAAATATTGTGTCTGCTTAGCCAGTTTAGCCTGAGTTTCTGTATTGTACACCACAGGTGGTATGTGGCACTAACGTGTACAGTGAATGGCCCACTTCCTAATTCACACTCTTGTGTTTGCACATTGCTGGCATAAAATCTCAAATTGTATCATCTTGTTTAATACACTTGCGTCCATACCTGGTTATTGGGATCCGGGAACCCGAAATGTTTACCATACAAAATTACAGACCCGTGTTTGTCTGGCTGGCTAGCATATTCTGATCAATATACTGAGATGAAGAGTTCTCTTAATACATAGGTGGTTTGCAAGCCATCTCCATGTCCACAAGGAAAAGCTGTCAGCCTTACATACACACCACTACAAGTAACGAGCATAGTCGAGTGAGTCATATGGGAAATATATTTATGTATGTATATATAAACTTGTCTATTACGTATGGCCTTTAAGCCATTTTTCACTTCCCCTTACATGCACTGCTTTTTTATGACTATTACTGTTCATATATGGAGCCGCACTTATTCTCATGTGTGATCAAGGCCTCTGAGGCTGAAACACTTTGAGTTGTAGCATTCTATCAACAAATATATGATGGAGCACCAGCAGCCTGTGTGTATTGAAATGAAATGAAATGAACACATTTAATATAGCGCACAGCTACTCAATCTAGAGTGTCTGGGCGCGAGGAAGCGGGAAGAGTGGCCAAATGCTGAGGAGGACTAGTTTTTAAAAAGCCAGGTTTTAAGATTGTTCCTGAAAGCTAACAGGTCTGTAGTTAATCTCAGAGGTTCTGGAAGACTGTTCCACATCCGTGTGCCTAGGAAACCAAACTATCTTTCCCCATACGCCCAAGGCGTATTTTGGGAATAAGAGCAAGGTTAGCATTTGAAGATCTTCGGGATCTAGTTGGAATATAGCTGTTAACACGATTATTTAGGTAGCCGGCTCCTGTGCCATAAAAAGCTTTAAAAAAGATCACCATAGCTTTGATGTCGATCCTTTCCTTCATGCGCAGCCAGTGCAAAGACCTTAAAATGGGGGGTCATACTAAATCTGGGTTTAGGACTCACAATAGCTCTGGCAGCCACATTTTGCACCACTTGCAGGCGCTGAATAAAACATTTGGGCAATCCGAGATACAAACTGTCCACATAGTCTAGTTTTGATGTCACCAAGGCTTGCACCACAATCTTTCTGAAGTCTAGTGATAGCAGTGGCAGGAATTATTTTAACATGCTGAGTGTGCCAAAACAGGTGCCTGTTATTGTTTGGATCTGTGAACACATGGAGAGAGTATTGCCGATGACGACACCTAGATTTTTTGCTTTCTCCTTAGCTGAAGGCGGCAAGTCTTTTGGCCACCAAGTGCTCCAGTTATACGTTTCAGGTTGTCCTAAGAAAATAACTTCTGTTTTATCCGGGTTACACTTCAACTGATTTATCTTAAGCCAACTGGATATCTTTGTGAGGCAGGACCTACTATTAGCTCTGTCAAAGTCAGTTTCTTTGTCACAGGTAAAATTCAGCTGTGTGTCATCCGGGTATGAGACAGTTTTAGCGCCTTCTTCTTCTACCAAAGGTGCAAGGGGTGCTAGATATATATTGAATAGGATGCAAGGAGTTTATTGTATATATATATGTTTTATATATATATATGTTTTAGATATTTATATATTCACTGAAAAAAACAAAGGTTAAAGTGATGTTTTAGTTAGGTGAAAAATTCACTGATAACGTTTTAAACTAAATAAAACCACTAAAATTCACCAGTTATAGTTATCTCTAGTAACAATAACTCATGCTCTAAGGCAGAGATCTTCAAACTTTTTAATGCCAAGACACCCGTGTCAAAATATTTTAGGGGTAAGGACCCCCTCCTGACAAAAATGTCTAGAACCTTGTACTCCTCATCATCAACAACCATAAACGCCCCCAATTTCCACAGCAAATCATTTTTACGGTAGGGAAATAATATTAAACAGTGTTTAGCAAACCAAAGGTCAGTGAGCGTGGGGGCGTGGTCAAAGGTATAGCTAAAAACAAAGGGCCTCATTTATGAGGAATTGGCGTAGGTCTTCTTGCGGCGCTGCCCTACGCCAATATGAAATGGCAGGAATACATCATATTTATAAAATACGGTGCATTCCTGTCCTTTCCCCTTGCATTGGCGCACAAATTGCTGCCTATCACCAACATAGGCAAGTTTGTTCTTGTGCAGAAAGGGGCACCTACCTTCCCAAAAACAATCCAGAGAGGCGTTTTCCTCTTTCTACGTGAGTTGCAGAAATCAGCACACATGGAAAAAGTAAAAAACGAGGAGAAATGAAAACATCTTGTTCCAGGCACAACGTTTATCATCACCCACTCATCTTCAGAACAGAACCCAAAGGGTTGAATTAAAGGGGAACTCAAGTCTTTCAGGAGAGCCTCTAGCGTATAACCGTTTCCTTCCCCTAAGAAATGTGGCGGAACAGGACTGACCATTCCAGTGGCTAGAGCGAGATGATCCCTATGGGTCCAGTAGCTCTAGGGTACCTGATGATCTCATTAGTGACTTTAAATGTAACCAGGGAGAAGTGATGGACATGAGAAGTTTGGATTTAAATGAAGGAAACTTCAGAATCCTGAGTTGGAAAGTTGTGTGGTTTAGAAGCAAACTAGAGAATAACGAATGGTGTACACTTATTCGAAGCTTTCCAATTGTCTGACTAAAAGAAACATGGCAAACGTCTGTATTTTTTATGGAAGGCTTCGGCACAATCTTTACTGCTCCCCACCATCAAATAAGGGTAGGCTGAAAGGGGTCTTGGCCATTCTTTCAGCCAATAACATGCGAGGTAGGTCATAAAAGTTTGAGCTTTCCTTATTTCCAGATGGTTTGTTACAAATGGAGGGGACGGAGGAAACTTTTATTAATAAACTTCTATAATAATACTTTTGATAATTCTGTGGTGGACCTCATTTCTGCTTTCAACAATGAACTGGAAGAATTTTTTAATTCATGCTGGGAGTGATTTTGTATATTGCATGTGTGGGGTGAGCAAATTACACACTTTGTGCATTTTAGATATGAGAAGACTCTAAACAGCATTCTAATTAACCATAACCTATCGTTTGCCTCAGATCTTCCAAGCTCACATGAGTAGAGGTGGCCATTTTATGTAGGCCATGGTAAAACCAGCACTATTGATTTTATATTCATTTCAGGTAACATTAGCCCCCTTGTTAGGGATTTCCTCGTTGCGCTGTCCTGTTTCAGAGATCATAATCCTCTCATTGCAATATCTGATATCTCCTTTCCAAAAGACGGGAAATCCATTCTTGGAGAGGAGCTGAAAGTAGAAGGAATTGGGTGGCACTGAAATGGAGGTTAATCAATAAAGATCATTTTTTAAGTGAGCTGGTCAACTCATGTAGGGCACAAATTGAGCTATGCCTAAATAAGAGTATGCCTATGGAAACCATAGATCAGTCGTGCGTATGTCTATCGTCCTATATAAAAACTCAGTTAATGCGTCCGCCAAGAGTGCTAAAAAACAGGGTTGGTTTGGTAAAGAATGTAGAGATGCACATAAGTCCCTCATGTCCGTCATGAAGTCTGTCCCATGGGACACAGAGATACCTAATAAGTGTAGATCACACTGTAAGAGAACCCAGGTGAAAAGAAAGCAAAGGCTAAGGGATGAGAGGATCTCATGGAAGCAAGTAGGGGAGGTGACAATGTGGTATTCGGGGGAATTGTTACCAAAGCTTTTCTATGGGAGGACAAAGGTCCCAAACTAGAATTCAATATTCCCCCAGACGGCAGGATTAAATATTTTTTTGGGTATGGTCTCAGGTGAGGAAGACTCCTGTAAAGAGGTTACAACCAACCCTAAGAGGGATAATAGGTTAGGATTGGCGGCGGGTTTAGTCTTTGATATTAGGCGTGTCACAGCTGCACTCAATGGATGTCGTATGGGTAAGGCTCCAGGGCCAGATGGTGTCCCACTGGATTTATTTATTGGGTGGCCTTTATTATAAACTCTCTCACTTGCCCCTATCTAATTGTGGCGTGCTGACTGACCAAAACCAGAAGTTGAACATCAAGATTAACCCCTCTAGTGGTATGGGCAGGCCTGGGGTGGGGGTACTCATTGCCCTATGTGAAAACAGTGTGCTGTCCTCCTATGGGTCACCTCGATCAGTACACTGGAGAATCGAGAAACCCGCCGTTCTACATTTCCACTCTATGGGGTACAAGCCCTAGAGGTGACAACCCTAAAGCGAATATAGGTTTGTACTAGTGGCTGCCTATGGTGCATGTGGGTGGGTATTGGGTATTTTCCCTCCCCTTCTGATAAGAACATGGATGCATAATGCCATCAGCACATGGCCCAGGAGGACTGGTAAGGTGGAGGTGTGAAGTCTTGTACTCTGCTAATTAACAACAGCAAGGGACACATGACAAGCCCCTGCAGCCCCTGTGGGGTGGGGGGGGGGGGGTGAGGGGGGCTGCACCCTTCAGGGGGTCCTCAATTCAACTTAAGACTTATGAATATTTGTGAGATATGGAAGTCTCCGTGCCACCCTCTTACATTCTGCTGGGTGGCCACACCATTTTGTGTTACGACACCGGTCTGCACCTGTTTGTCTTCAATGAAACCCAACCAGCTGGTATAGGGCCAATTAGCGTGTCCTTGATAACCTGATGCCTGTTTTTTTAAACTTATTTTTATGGAGCTTTCTCGAGGTTACCAATGAGGGTTTCAAGCTGACAGTATACATCAATGTAAAAGAAGTGGGATTGACAAACCATGCCCTCTTTTCATATCTATCTGTAGGAGAAGCATTGGCCTCTTGTAAAGTCGTAGATCGTAGAAGTGATCACATAGCATGTACAAAACATACCAACACCTCCTAGTGAATAGTAGCTATCATCAAAGAAAGAAAGAAAGGAGCATTACACCTTCTAACTCTGCGGAAAATAACCATCAAACCCACTTTTCTCGTTCATCACGTGCGTGTTGCTCACCGTTTTCCTGGCCAATATGCTAGCGTCACAAATGTTAATGTCAGGTGTGTGCACTAGTTAATGAATGGGAAACCATTTTCCGTCATATACAGGACATGGTAACACCGGGGTCTGAACAATGATTTATCGCCCCAGTACAGCTGAAAGGAGGACCTATGCAATGGGAAGCGGCTCCTGGGAGGGTGTATTGCATCCGTAAACACGAAAGGGCAAATTTATCAGAGTTATGTTGCTTTTGTGCCACACAATAGGACGCAAAAGCAATGCAACCCTTAAGTGTGATATATCAAGCCACAGAAGGCCACAGTGCAAGGCCCTGCGTAGCTTGGTAAATCCGGAGTAACGCAGCACAAATCGATGCTTTGTATTACTCTGCCCCAAGAAGGCGTTCCATGGATGGTGCGTGGGTGTTCCCATGCATCCACCAATGGATGATGGCGCATTCCCAGATTTACCATAAGTGGTAAACCTGGGAATCTGTCAAAACTGCTATACATCCCCAGGGGAGGTGTAACTGGGAGAAATAGCTTTCTTCATCCTAGTAGTTACCTCTTTCTATGTGTGCTGCATTCTACAGCACACATAGAAAGAGGAAGATGCCTCCGGGGATTGTTTTTGTGCAGGAAGGCTTCCCTTCCTGCACAAAAACAATCCTGCCTGCTTACAACACAGGCACATTGGCACTGTGGGGCAAGAGTGCCTGCATTGGTACTAGGCAGCACATTGCGTGCAAGTGCTGGGAAAAAACAGGAATGCCCTGTATTATGTTAAATATGGCACATTCCTACCCTTTCTCTGGCACGCAGCGCAGCAAGATGACTTGCTGCACTGTGTGACTTGTTTGTAAATATTCCCAATATTGCAGTGTAAAGGTCATGCAAGTGGGTCTGGTGTCTTCTTTCCCAGAGTACTTGAATGACCCTGTGAGCTCATCCGACTATATTTAAATGGGCTATTTTGCATTCCTCGCTTCACTTCTCTACGCAACACCTTCCTTTCACCTCACCTGCAGACGCCATACCCAGACTTTGGTCCAGATTACTAAGGGGATTGCATTAGTGTATGTGCCATTCAAAATGGCCCAGTGGGCAGCGTTAAACTTTCCAGCGCAAAATATATTTTGCACTGAAAAGAGGGGGCAGTTGCTGCGCTGTGTTGAGTGGAAGGGAGACACAAGAAAGTCTTCATATTTGTAAACATATGGTGCATTTATCCTCTCTCCTTGTGCTGCCACACTGATTGCTGTCTAGAGCCAACACAGACACCCTTGCACATTACTGGGAAGAGGGTGGGCGCATACTGCCTCACATCCCAGCACTCAGTTTGCCCTGATGCATCATGGTAAATGCAGTGCATGATAACACTTACTTCAGTGTCAGGCTTTAGGTTTTCCACCATTGTTGGTGCAGCCTGTGCTGTGTATCTCTAGACATGTGTTTCAGGATAGTTGTCCTCCTTCAGTAGAGAGCAACACATTTTTTGGGGGGCTGCTGGAAATGCTGCCCAAAGTCTTCTTGGGTCTCTGTACCACTCGCTGAGCGCAGGCGCATCAACCAGAGCTCGTCAGCTCATTGGCTCAAGGGAGCCTTTTCAAACAGGAAGAGGGTGGACGCACACTGCCTCACATCCCAGCACTTAGTTTGCCCCGATGCATCATGGTAAATGCAGTGCATGATGACACTTACTTCAGTGTCAGGCTTAGAGTTTCACCCTTGTTGGTGCAGCCAATGCTGTGTACCTCTAGACACATTGTGAGAAGTTGGCCTGGTATATGCTGTCCACTAATTAAAGTGGGCACCTTGTACCAGTCCAAACAACCCTTATTGATGATTAGGTTAAAGACAACCTTTAATGAAAGCTATCCTAGTGGTAGCTATGGAGAGCAGCCTTCAGGCTGAGTCTCGAAGGAATGTAAAGCAGCTTGCTTTACCAGATTATAACCTTTTGAATGACCAAATGAAAGGAGAACCACACAAGGTATATATATAAAATATATGTATTTATTACTAAACACTCTCTACTAACCTCTTTATGAGATTAGAGAACAAGATACACAATATTAAAGCACTAGAACGACAGTAAATAGCACAATACACAGTGGGCCCCAGGGGGAGACCAAACCATATATTGAGTTAACGCTGGAGGATTTCAAAAAGGCATTCATCACTGCCTTGGATGTAGTCATCCCTAAAAAGAACATGGTTCAGCTGCAAAACCGCCAGTCAGCCCCCTGGTACACCAGCGACCTTAGGACGGAAAAGTCCAAATGCAAAAGATTGGAGAGAGTCTGGCGTGCCAGCAAAGCAACGCAAGATAGAATGCAGTACAAACAATCCCTGACCACCTATCATCTCAATTTAAAATTGGCAAGACGCCAATTTATTTTTGACCAAATTGAAGGTGCTGCTAATGTCCCTAAAGCCCTTTTTAGCATAGTAAAATAATTTTTATCTCCTCATCCTTGCAGGCAATCCCCCTTGGAAACACAAGATTTTTGTAATCAGCTAGCTAGTCATTTTCAAGATAAGATCATTAGAATCTACTAACCCTGGGCGTAGTTCGCGAAGTAGCACTTCGCGAAGCTACGCAAAGTGCAGTTCGCACTACGCGAGCTACGCGTAGCACTTCGCGAACTGCGTAGTACCTTGTTCGCACTGTGCCAGATGTCGTTTTCAATGATTGCACAGTGCGGACAAGCAACCGGCACTGTGCAATCATTGAAAATGGCATCTTGCACAGTGCGAGCTGTAGTTTTCTGCTGCTCGAGTAGATTTTTACTCGAGCGGCAGCTTTCTCAACGCGAACTGGTAGTTTCTCATCGCGAGCGGTCGCGAGCATACACGACCACTCGCAATGAGAAACCTGACCTCCTCGCGTTGGGAATCTCACCGGGAGGTTTATTTTCCATGCTCGCGATCGGCAACTTGATGTTGCTGATCGCGAACAAGGAAAAAGTCTCGCCGGGATGTCATTTTGCTTGCTCGCGGTCGCCAACTTGACGTTGAGGACCGCGAGCAAGCAAAAAATGACCGCAGCACTACGCAACACTACGCTACGCGTGTTCGCACTGTGCTACGTGCAGTTCGCATAGTGCGAAGTAGCGCGAACTTCGCAAACTACGCGAGCGTAGCGTAGTGCTTTGCCCAGGCTTAGAATCTACACGAACTTCCCATCTAAAACTGCGCAAGTTCCAGATTCCTTCAGATATAGGGATTTGGAAAAAAGGACAGGAAGTACTCTGGACTGTTTCGCCCCAATTACTCTTGAGGAAGTCTCTAAAGCACTTGCCTCAGCTAAATCAGGCTCACCAACTGATCTTTGTCAACCTAAGACAATGGCTCTTTTACCCACCAGTTGTGCGCCAGTTATTCTCCAACTGTATAATTCATCTATACAATCGGGGAATTTTCCAAGAACCTGGAAGGAAGCATACGTGCGTCCTATCCTGAAGAAACCAACGGCAGACCCACCAGAACTTGGAAACTACCGTCCGATCTCCCTTTTACCTTTATTGGGAAAAGTGTTGGAAGGCATGATCAACAAACAACTAAGCCAATATCTAGAGCTAAACGAAATTCTGGATCCATCACAATCGGGATTCCGACAGTGTTTCAGCACCGAGACTGCTATTTTAGCAGTCACGGACTCGCTCAGGCTACAAATAGATAAAGGGGGTTCGGCAATACTGATACTACTAGATCTCTCCGCAGCATTTGATACCATCTCACACGAAGTGCTAGCGGAGAGACTGGACTCCTGTGGTATCCAGGGAAGAGCCTTAAAATGGCTGCGAAATTTTATGTCTGGGAGAACACAAACAATCATGCTCGGTCCACACCTGTCAGACTCAATCAGCTTGGACAAAGGCGTACCTCAGGGCTCTTGCCTAAGCCCGACCCTATTTAATATTTATATGGCCCCATTAGCAGGGATAGCGGAACAACTGGGCTTTGAAATCATCTCTTATGCTGATGATACTCAGCTTATTTTCTCGGTCGGCACTGATATAATAGCAGAGAAAGCTCGGTTTGCCAGAAAAATGCTTGAAATCTCCAGTTGGATGACGCGGAACTGTCTCCAGCTGAATCCAGGCAAAACCGAGCTAATGCGAATAGGTAAAGCCACAGTCAGCTGATCGGATGACTGGTGGCCCGCCCAATTGGGAGTTGCCCCCGTTCCTACTCAATGTGTTAAAAATTTAGGGCTAAAATTAGACCAGTCTCTATCTATGAGAGACCATATAGCCGCGACAACCAGCTCATGCTACTATAGCCTGCGTCTGCTTCGTAAAATCCTCCCCTTCATGCCCACAACCCATCGCAAAACCTTGGTCCAGGTTATGGTTATCAGTCACCTGGCCTATGGTAATGCCTTGTTGGCAGGGGTAGGAAAGACCTTGCTGAGCAAACTGCAAGTGATTAAAAATACTGCAGCTAGGATGGTAATGAATCGCCCAGCGGGCTCTGCATCGGTGCACTTATTGCGAGAACTCCACTGGTTATCAGTGAGAAAGAGATAGTTTTTTAAGATCTGTTGTCTCACTAACACAGCACTTAATGGTAGAGGCCCCAAATACCTCCAAACGAGACTTACAAAGCACATACCTAATAGAAACCTTAGGTCCGGAGTGCGGGGTCTCCTACAAGTGCCACGTATAAGGCTGTGTCGTTCTGGAGGTAAATCCTTTACGTATTTAGCACCAAAATATTGGAATGAGTTACCAGACCCCCTTCACAAAATTACTATTTATAGTACATTCAGGAAACAGCTAAAAGCCTTTTTATTCTAAAATATCTTGTCCTTTTTCAGTCTCAGGAATTATTTCTAGTTAAGCGCCGAGATACAACCGGGTGATTCGAGCGCTACAGAAGTATATATAACATAACATAACGTATATTAAGAAAGTGGTACAACAACCCCGACTTGACTAGACACAGTGCCTAGAGCACGTAGAATCGCTGGGACCCCAAGGAACCACCCAAGGTAGTCACACAGGGGACCCACGGGGGACGCGTGCAGTGTGAGAACACAGCCATGAGCTCCGTACAATCCTATGGGAAAGTCACGGTTGGAATTTTAAAGCTTAAGGACACTTAGGAGAGGACTTGGAGCAAACCCTTTCAAACTTAGAAGGTTCTAAGGCCATCACCCATGTGAGCACCGGAGTACTCGTGTTACCTAACCCAGGGAAGCCGGGTGCAAAGGTGTCAAATGGTGTCGGGAATCTTCTTCGTTTTCAATGGTGTAATGCTGCAAAGTGCTGCTGCCGTGAAGAGGAAAAGTGTCCGGTGTGATCCAAGCCTGGATCGCAGCTGAGAATAACCTGAAAGCAGAGGGGACAGAGTCTGGGTCACTTGCCAGTGACCAGGGGCACGATAGACGAATGCCCACCGATGTCGGGAGTTTCAGGTGCGAAGAGGTGAAGCTTGACTCTGCAGCCACGGGGACCAGGAGATGTTGATGACGACCAAAGTCCGCAGGCGAGCTGTCCCATGAAGGATGTCGAGTGCTGGGGGGGTCAGTGTCCGGATTGGTTACCAACAAGCCTTGGCAACTGCAACCCATGTGGTCAGCGAAAAGATGCTTCGGTGTGAACCAGCAAGGTCCTGTGGACTCCCCAAGGGATGGAGAGTCAGGGCACATCTGGAACAACCAGGAAAGCCCACTGAAAGTTAAAGTACCCTTCTCAGGGACCCACAGGTCGACGGACCAGGGAGCGCAAAGCGACCTCGAGAGGAATCACTAAATATCAGCCCACGGAACACTTGTGGAGTGTAGGCCAGTAATCTTCAGTGGAATCACTGCTCGGGGTCTGGACTACAAGTAGCCCAAAGCACAGCCTCAGGGATTGCCAAAAAGCATATGCTGCTGCAAATGTGCATGGTGTCCAGGGGTTCGGGTTGCACGGTCCCCACAAGGGCTGCGGGTCTCAGGTTTGCTGAGAGCACTGGTTGGCCTTGGGGAAGCTTAGGAACTCACCTCCTGTGTTGAAAAGTCTTCAGAGTCTGTCAGGAGCTGCGTAGATGCAAACCGGTCAGATGCATCTTTGGTGCCTGCCTTGCAGGGAAATAACTCCTTTACTCCAAGGGAGATTCTTCGGTCATCCAACGAAGTGTAGATAGTTGAAGTACTTGATTTCTGTAGCAGAGTTTTGTTCAGGTAAATCTAAAATCCTGTAGCCAGGGGTTCCTACTTTATACCCAAGGAAGGGGTGGCACAAACTCTGGGGACCCACCTATGGGAGGGTCAGGACAGAGGGGTGGCTGCACCCAGGTCCTTTGTCCAGTTTCGTGCCAGAGCAGGGACTGATAGCCCCTGCAACCGGTTTGAGCTGGACTATGCACAAGGACACCAAATGTGCCCCCAGTGCAGACATCAAAGCACTCTGAGTGCACCCACCCAGCCCCAATACTCTAAAACCCGTCTGGGAGGTGTTCACACCTCCCTGTGACAGGAAACCTATTGTCCAGCCTCCACTGCCGGAGTTTCATCCAGCAGCAGGAGGGCAGACTCGTGTCTGTGGCTGGCAGCATCCATTTTGTGATGCCAGGGTTTGCAAAGCTGGTACTGGGTGTACCGGTGCTGTCACATTTCTCCCTCTAGTAGGGTGGAATCATACCTCCCACACCAGTTACTGGTGTGGAGGTATGATTCCAAGGTGTTTGACACCAAACACGACATGTTTCCATGCAGCCGTTTTAAAGTCAGCATTTACCACGAGGTTATAATGCACTTAAGAGTATATAGTTATCTGCATCACAAACAACCCTGGAATATAGGTTACGAAATCTGCAGAGGGGCTCTGCTCATGCATGGGCACCCTCTCACATAAAACCCAGCACCCTGCCTTCAGGATTGTTAAGGCCTGCCATAGGGGTGACTGATAGGTTTATATGTGCAGTGATATGGATAGATATAGTGAACCTATATTTAAGGAAAGGGTGCATACACCACCTTACACAGGCTGCTGTAGCAGACCTGTGGTGTCATTTTAAATGATCTCCCAGGGGTGGCATAATACATGCTGCAGCCCCTGAGAGGCAACTGGGGTACCTATGCCCTAGGTACATAGTATACCATATACTAGGGACTTATAAGTAGGGCTCCCGGTTTTCCGTATTTACGGATTTCTACATATAAATACAGACGGAAATCTATATTTCCTTTGTCTGTATTTATATTTAGAAACGGCAAAATACTAGAAAATGTTGCCACACTGCTGTGCTCGAATCCAGCCATGCCCCCTTCCTGCTGCTGGAATTTCCATCCCAGGCGCGCACACAGCCGCACCCGAGTACTTCACAGGTCTTTTTAAAGACCATTTGCTTGTTAACGAGGCTTTATTGTTCTTTCACCCCATGATTTCACACGGCAGCGTGAGTGCTTCGGACCGACATAGCTGTGCATGCAATTCACGCTCAGAACCAGGCGTCTAAAGATAGGAGGAGGAGACAGAAGAAAGGTGCCACTTTAATGATTGTCCAGATCTCCATGGTTTCATTGTATAGCCGGGAGTTTGGTAGAAGGGGCAGAGCTGCAGGGTGCTTGGTTTCACGGCCAGGTGTGAGGCGATAAGAAGGCCGGCGGTACAATCTGAAACCTCGGCAGCTATTAGCAGAGAAGGAGCTGACGCTCCCCTCCCGGGTTTTGAAAACAGGTTTTGGCAGCAGAGAGCTCCCAAGCGACATGCCACGTCCTTAAATGATATATATAAGTCTTTTGCAGGCATATTTGCGATTGTCCAGATGCATTATAGGAGGGGTAGTTCTGACACGGACACATACATTTGTTAGGTAACTGGCTTCCATGAAAGTAGAATGCTTATTGGGGTTCGAATTAGTGTTTGCTGCACTTTCATCTGGCTTTGTAAGTCATTATAGCTGCATCGGCAGAGCGCTTTTCATTTCAGAAATGCATTCCAGGTCTGAGGGGAGACAGAGGTGCTTTTCACTTTTATGACGATATAACTGCAGCGTGTTTTAAATGTCAAATAGTTTGTTAAAGACTTTATATTTTTATAAATGTTAAATATACAGGCGGCATATTTAGAGTGTTTGGCGTCTCATGTGTAATTTATGAGGTTTCTCAATTAGGCTGGCAACATATAGATGTTTTGGTTTTTTCATGTTTAAACTCTTCACCCACACAACATTTATTCATGTGTCTATGTATATTTTGTATGTGCATTGCGCAGCATTTAATCCATTACCATAGCACTTGTGAAATGTAGAGGGTTTGAAGTGAGACACGTAGTAGGTTGTTTATGTTTACTAATGCCTTAAGTGGGAGTGACTATTTAATGTGACAATGACGTGGCGTGTAGCTTGGGATCTATCTATCTGTCTGTCTATCTACACACAAACACACCACCACCAATATAGGTAACCTTACGTACTTTCTGTGTGAAAACCGTAGACACTTGAAGGCAGATTTCTACCTAGTTTTAGATGGAAATACAGAAGAGCTGGCACATGTTTGCTCCTGATAAGTGCTTGTACTCTATCCTAAAGTGTTTTTATAGCAAAACTGAGAAGCACAGGTACTCTCCTTTTGAAATTACTCAGTACCGGACCATTTATAGCACTGCTAAAGCCACAACAAATCACTAGTTTAAGTGAGCGCATGTGTGCATTGTTAATTTAAATAAATGTGGGAAAATACTAGCTGTAGCGTCGTTTTTTACTTACGGCAAAAATAAATGTGGATAAATACAGAAAAAATGCCCAAAAAATAAATATGGATAAATACAGACGGAAATGGCAAAAGAATAAATACCATAAAACCGGGAGCCCTACTTATAAGGGTTCCCTAGAATCCAATCTGAAGTGTACCTAAAGTACATGCAATCAATTTAGAGAGAAAGCAGATAGACGGGGGTCCTGATTAGCAGGATCCCAGTCAAACTAAGTCAGAAACCAGCAAAACACCAGGCAAAAAGTGGGGGTAACCATGCAGTCAGATTCCACCTTCCTTCACACATTATTCAGAATAGTTGTCCTTCAGTAGAGAGCAACACATTTTTTGGGGGGTGCTGGAAATGCTGCCCAAAGCCTTCTCAGGTCTCTGTACCACTCACTGGGCGCAGGTGCATCGACCAGCACTTGTCAGCTCATTGGCTCAAGGGAGCCTTTTCAAACAGGAAGAGGGTGGGTGCACACTGCCTCACATCCCAGTACTCAGTTTGCCCCACTGCATCATGGTAAATGCAGTGCATGATGACACTTACTTCGGTGTCAGGTTTTCGTTTTTCACCCTTGTTGGTGCAGCCAGTGCTTTGTACCGCTAGACATGTGTTTCAGTATAGTTGTCCTTCAGTAGAGACCAACGCATGTTTTGGGGGTGCTGGAAATTCTGCTCAAAGTCTTCTTGGGTCTCTGTACCACTCATTGGGCGCAGGGGCATCAACCAGAGCTCGTCAGCTCATTTGCTCAAGAGAGCCTTTTCAAACAGGAAGAGGGTGGGCGCACACTGCCTCACATCCCAGCACTCCGTTTGCCCCGATGCATCATGGTTAATGCAGTGCATGATAACACTTACTTCGCTGTCTAGACACGTGTTTCAGGATAGTTGTCCTTCTGCAGTAGAGAGCAACACATGTTTTTGTGGGTGCTGGAAATGCTGCCCAAAGTCTTCTCAGGCCTCTGTACCACTCGGTGGGTGCAGGTGCATCAACCAGAGCTCGTCAGCTCATTAGTGCAAGGGTACCTGCATTACGGGTTGGGTTGTTTTTGTGCAGGAGGGGACACCTTCCTGAACCAGAAACAATCCTTAGAGGCTGGCCTGGCTCTAGGATTCAGGATCTGGGAGGGCCATGGATAAGCATGGGCAGGCCATGATGATTAATGGCTCAGGCATCTCCTGGGTGTCTGAGACCTTAGTCTGAGCATGCTGGATGGTCTTGTGGGAGGGGGTTGAGCTGAGTACTCTGCCTACTGTGGAAGTCATGCCTTCTAGTTTTAACTCTATTTCTAAGGGTTTGTTTTGTATCTAAGCTCTTTATCTCTTTTGATCTCTCAATATCACTCTCCTTTCTCTCTATCTCACCCACCCTCCTTGCTCTTCGTGGCACCCTCCTTTCTCTATGCCTCATCCTCCTTTGTCTCCACTTCACCTTCACCTTCCTCTTTCTCAATCTCACTTTGCTCTTCTCATCCTCTGAGGTTAAGAGGGATAGTTTCTCGTAACCTCACCCAGCTCTTTCTGTGCCTCGCTCTTTCTGTGCCTCACTCTTCCTTCGGTATCTCATCACCCTGACTCCCTGCAGTGGCCTCTTTTTCTCTCTCTCCACCTCACATTCTTTCTCCCCTAATCTTCTTCTCCCCTCACCTTCCTTCCTTTCTGCCTCATCCTCCTCTCTCTCTTTACCTCACTATTCTCTCACTTTGCTTCCACTTCCACCTTATTCTTATGTCTCCACTTCATTCTTCTTTCTCGCTTCACCTTTCTTTCTAGGCCATACATTTCTCTCAGTCAACCACCTCCTTCTGTTCACCGTGAGATGCTCACTCTCGTCTCTCTCTCTGGTGCTTATAAATGTGTGGATGTAAAGGAAGTTTGAACTGCTTACGTACAACCTTTTGTGATTTGTGTGGGTGTGCGTAAATGGACCTTGCGGAACTGCTACCCTGTACCTGTTCCCCACTGGCAGCTGGCAGTATTTTAAACAGTGGCTGCACTACCCCCTAGATTATGTAATATATGTACGCAAAAGAATTACAAAGACTTGGGGGACCTGCATATTCTGAAGAATTTGTAAAGGCCTGGGTGAAGTTGACAATAGTGCCTATTGCTGTCCGTTTACTTCAAATAAGTGTAATAACAATTGAAAGAGCAATCAAACATGACAACCGACCAAACATCAAATGTGAGATAGTTTCTTTCTGTAGCTGCTCACTATGCCAGGAGCACAGAATCTGAGGATGACGACTGGAATTGCAATTGGTGGCTAGATTTCAAACAATATTCAGCAGTCAATCCTTCACGTAGAATGTATTTTAAAGTGAACAAAGTGGAAATGTATAGCTCATGTGAGTGCCTCAAGACTGAACAGTCTTCTCTAAATTGCGTCTGGCATGTTGCCTCCTCTTCTTTCTTTCTTTTTCTTGTCTCTCCTGTTCCATCATCATAATATATGTCTCTATCATGCTCCACACCCATCACTCTCCTCTCCCTTCTGTACTACCAGCCGCCTCTTAATACTCCTCTGCCCAACACAATTTAGTTTTTGCTAATTACGCTCCTCTCTGATTACCTTAATTTCTCAACATACTAATCCTTTTTTTTTTTTTTAAACAGTTTTTATTTGTGTTCATCTTCATCATATCATCCTCAGATTTTGACATATATTACATAGTTACTAGCTGCCCACTGTCCGTTAATTTCAGAGCTATTATCTATTCCAAGCATAGTATTACACAGTGTTACCTGGACAGCCATTTACAGTTTCTCGTGGCATATCAACAATTAATGCATAATAATACCAATGTTGTTCATCCCTTCCCAACGATATAACTACTTCCCCTTCCCACCCCTATCCCACCCTCCAGTGTGCTCCACCTCAGTGAACATACTAATCCTTTATCAGCTTGATTCTCCACCTTCACCCTTCCCTTCTCCTCTCCTTCTACTCGCCTCTCGTCCCTTCCTCAGTTCGTGTTTATCATTCACTCTATTTCCATCACATTGCTCATTGTTCTACCACTATATCCTCCTCCATCCACCTCTAACATCATCTTCATCACATTTTTACTTTATGACACACATCTCTCTCCTACTTCTCTCTAATCAGCCCTTCTTTCATTTTGTCATATGTCTTCTCTTCCCTTCTACTCACTATGTAACTCTTATTTCATCCATCTCTTTCCTTACAATTCTTTTTTCCTCTTTCCTTACCATTCTTTTTTCTTATCCTCCCTTTTTTCCTTACCCTCATTTTTTCCGTCCTCACACTCTCCTCTAGTTATCCTCCATTTTTCATCCCTGCATCATTCTCATCACCATTTCCTGATGTCAAGATTCTAGATTTGTCGATTAAGTTTACTACCCTTTAGAGCCACTGTTGTAGAAGCTGTGGACCTGGGTGGTTTAGGACTTCTGACAAAAGGGCACCACCACATCTACAGTGGCAAGTTTTTAGTTGATAACATTAATGGTCTTACTTAGCAGGTTATGTGCTCTGCCTTTCAAAATGTGCCAAACCAAAATGTTTTTATGCTAAACAAAAGTGTGTTGTTTTTCCAGATCTGAAACACCTAGTGACTTTGTTTTTTATATGGATGACAGGACATAGACATCATCAACTTCTATCCCAATCTTCAGTCGAAAATGAAAGTCTGAGTAGCAATATTTGAACTTATGAATCTACAGACTGTAGGAACATCTTGGTAGCAAATTATCCCACTATATTATATTATTGGTTTAGGACAAAGGGCTTACAGCAGCCATATAATCCATTCCTATCTATGTGACCAAAAGGAGAGAATTTGTTGCGCGAGAATAAATGCACAGTTCCCTGCACCCCAAAGGGTGCTGTGTGCGCCTTACGTTCCTTCTAGTTATGTTAGACTCAGCTAGCACCTCTGAAGAGTTGAGAGTAGGCAGGACAGGGGAAGTACATGATGCCAGTGCTGCCATGATAGCTGCCAATACTGTTCTTCGTATAACGGGAATTTGCATTGCTCCTGCCCATGCTGTATCTGGGTTGTGTTAGTGGAACTTGGAAAAGTCTTTTCATTTCAGGAGAGTCAAAACGAGTGGCATTGGAAGAGTATTTTTCATATAGTGTCATGAGTTAAGAACAGGGTTACAGCAGAAAGAACATGAAACAAATGCCTGCTAAGACATAAATTGATTGTATGGATGTTTTCAATTCCTTTTCTTTGGATGGCAAAATCTCGCCATGGCTATCATAAGCAGGGCCACTGTATTTATCTTGCAGGGTGTACACAATTAGCAACAAGAAAAGGCAAATTATGCGGTTTAATATGGTATATTTAGAACAGGAGTATCCAACCTTTTCTGTAGTGAGAGCTACTTATGTTCAATGAAAATCATCCCGAGCTACTAATATAATTGGAGTTTTAATACTGACCACGTCAAGTTTACATTAGTGGACCTCATATGCAAGAATACCAATAGTGTGAGTGCATCAGGCATGGTTCCCAACAGCAACGTAAAAAATTATTTGTCAATGTTGAATGTTTCTACATGGGTAAAATAATAATAATAATAAATAGTTCTAAAGCGCACAGCTACCTCAGACAGATGTTTTCTGGTGCTACGCAGACTACAACAGCGACCGCACAGCCGACAGATATCCCTGCTTAAAAAAGCCATGTTTTTAAGGCCTTCCTGAACTCAAGTTCCGATTTTAGTTGACGCAAGCATTCTGGTAAAGTTCCACAATCTTGTGGTCCTCACTGAGAAGGATCTACCCTCTTGACGAGACTTAGCATATCATGAGCCGCAGAGCTGACGCTGGTGGTTAGATCTAAGCGTCCGTTCCTGTTGAAACGGACTGAGCTGACACATAAGGTAGTCTGGGCCTCTATCATCCTTTGCACGAAAAGCAAAGATCAAAGCCTTGAATTCATCCTCCTAGCTACTGGGAGCCAAAGTAAGTGTTCCTCAGTTGGGGAATATATGCTGCCGGAAAGGGACCCGGGGAATCAGCCTGGCTGCGGCATTGTGAACCATCTGTAATCTATGTATCAGGTAAGCAGGTAGCCGCAAATACAAGCTGTTGGCATAGTCGAACTGGGAAGTCACTAATGCATGGACTATTTTCCTGCGGCTCTCCTCTGGGAGCAGATGGAGAAATTTCCTAATGCAATGCAACCTCCCAAAGCATGTTGACAAGATCTGACGTACCTGTCCAGTAAAGGATAAGTAAGTTTCCAACCTAATGCCAAGATTTTTAGCTGACTCTGTTGGAATCGGTGGAGGTCCCATCTCTATGGGCCACCAGAGGCACGCTGCTGGAGGAGGTAGCTGACCAAACAGCAACACCTCCGTCTTATCTGCATTTAATTTCAAGCAATTAGTAATCATCCAACTTGAGATGTTTGCTAGACATTCCTTGAAATTATGGAAAGCATCAGCGAGTGTTCTTTAAAAGAGAACACCAACTGGGTATCATCAGCGTAGGAGACCGTCTTCACCCCGACTGCTACGATCAGTGTTGACAAAGGTGCCAAGTATATATTAAAAAGCAACGGACTCAAGGCAGAGCCTTGAGGCACGCCGCACACTAAAGGTTTTTGGGTAGAATGAAATGGGCTTAAGAATACCTGTTGTGAGGGATCCTCAAGATACGATTGGATCCAGGCGAGAACCACCCCTCGAATGCCGGCCTGATATAGTATTTCCAGTAAGATTGAGTGTGAGACCGTGACGAATGCTGCCGATAGTTCTAACAATACTAGCATAGAGGATGCGCCACCATCGACAGCCATCCTCACCGACTCTGCCACTTCAATCAGAGCTGTCTCTGTGCTATATCCAGTACGAAAGCCCGATTGAGTCATGCCGTTATCCTCGATGAAATCCGCTAACTGTCGCTGAGCCATCTTCTCCAGCATCTTTGCCAAGTGAGATTGGTCAAAAATGACTTAGCACCGCTGGGTCGGTGTTAGGCTTCTTCAATAGAGGAAGTAAGAAAGCCTATTTCCAAGAAGCTGGAAAAATGCCCTCTTTCAGTGAAAAATTCCAAATATGGTTCAACACTGGGTTTAACAAGGGGGCCCAGGATCTAAGGATCTGAGGGGTCACGGAGCTGCAGGAGAGCCTGACTTGCATCTTTGCAGTTCGGCCAGAGATTCCTCTGTTGTGATAGGGCAATACATAACAGCAATGCCCCTGGAACCAAGTTACTATTAGTAATAAGTCTCTCCAAACATCAGTTATGAATATGCACACTTTTTCATCTTGATACACGCTTTTCGATTTTGGTACACATTTAGTAATTCAACCAAGAAAAGGCTTTTAATTTAATAGGCTGGGATGAACACAGGAGAGCTACTTATGAGCAGTTGGGGAGCTACCAGTAGCTCACGAGCTACTCATTGGAGAAGCCTGATTTAGAAGAAGTAATCACAATTTTCTAATTTTCACATGTTAACAGTTTTTGGGCAAAGGTTTCCCCTCATTGATATCAGTTTAAGACCTAAATGCAGCAATCGGCAACAGAGAGGTGACATTCCTCTTTGTGACAAAAAGACTGCCACTGCATGTCAACACATGGTAAAGTTTTAGCAGCTTTTGATAATTGATCCATTTGGACTAGAAACGTTTTATTGTTAAAATATGCAAATTATGCAGAAGATGATGGACTATGTGGCAAGTGCAGCCAATCCATAATTATGTGGAAACCATGGCATCTGCAGACTCACAGAATCCCAGCAACTCTGGTCATATATAATTTCTTGAGTACTGTGTAATGGGAGCTTACGGGCCTCTTTTAACACAATAGGCTATCACAGGCAACCCTGCTTTTCACGTGTGCATGTTAACAGCCACCAGCCCAATAGACTTCACACCTGTCCCAAGGCACTTCAAGTATCCCACCACATTCATCATGGAGTTAAACAATAAGGCTGCAAGCCCATGTGAATCGGTAAGAAAAACACAAAATATGTTTTTCTACTTTCAAATGGACATTGGGAGGGACAGGGGGCTACCTTGGCTGGGCCTGGCACGCCTGCTAGAACCGGGCCTGCTTAGAGGCATAGTCCTCTTTCTCTGTGTGCTGTAGAATGCCCCGGTTACTTACCGGTAATCTTCATTACTCTGAGTCCTGGTCTTCCTGGATGCAGTCCTGAGTCCCGCCCTCCCACTCGGGCATGGCGGTTGACTATTTCCTGTTATCCTGTGTCTGTTGGTGAGGTATAGTACAGGAAGTGCTTCGTTTGTTCCTCCCTTTTGTGGTGACTCATGGGTAACGGTCCATCTTGGGGGAACTTTTTGGGTTTCAGCTAGGGAATTGGTTCTGCCAGAAAGGAGAAGTATCATGCGTAAGGACTGCATCCAGGAAGAAGGGCGAGGAGGTAATGGAGCACAATTCAAATGAGGAAGTAACAAGGAGAAATACAAATGTTTCTCTTCATTACACCTCTTTTGGGTAAGTGCACCATTTTGGTGCGAACACAGGTTTACAAGTCTTTGTAAACCTTGGTTTGTGTTAAAATACATGGCTAGAAGCATGGGAACGTCCATGCTCCACCCATGCAATGCCTACCCGATGCAAAGTAACGCAAGGCAGGGCTATGCGCTGTGTTACTTTGTGTTTACTAAACCACACAAGGCAACGCTAAGTAGCTTTGCTTGGCTTAGTAAGTGCCAAAAATGATTATGCATCAGGGATGCACCAAAAGTGATGCAACCCGACACAAAATCATAGTAAATCTGGGCCTAGATGTGAGTGTAACGAAGATGGCTTTACATCACATAGTGCAAAATCACTGATAATGAATGCAATGGCGGTGTAATGGAGTGGGAACAGCACAAACATCAATACTTTTTGGTGCCCCCACTCCCCATGACCGCCTCCTCGGATTCTCTCCTACCACTGGGCAAAAGTGCCCCATATCTCTCCAATCTTAAGTTATTGCAAAACATAGTGCCCCCCCCCCCCAACC
Organism: Triturus cristatus; assembly: GCF_964204655.1. Taxonomy (NCBI): domain Eukaryota; kingdom Metazoa; phylum Chordata; class Amphibia; order Caudata; family Salamandridae; genus Triturus; species Triturus cristatus. Next base: position 1,685,616,778 of record NC_140590.1, read on the forward strand.
CCCCTCCTGAAGCCGCACTGCCCTGCAAACATTTGCAGGAATGACACAAAGCCAGGACACTGAAGTACCATGACTTAGCTCTGAGTGAAATCCTAGCGCCAAATGAAACCAAGGCACAAACAGCTGACAAACGGGATATGATGATATTCTCATGCGTAGCACTTGCGTGATTTCTGCCACATTATGCTGGGCTTACCCTTGGGCAGTTGTCATCACGTACAAATGTGTACTGGTGATGGTACGTGGGGTGAGAATGTCCTGGAAGACCCAGCTGTCTCGCATTTGTGCTTAGGTGCAAAACTCCGCCTTACTCTAAAATGGCATATTTTACCCAATTACGGCCAATGACCTCTTGGAACTAGGTTCTGTGTACCATGGATTGCCTTTCGCGCAACGCGGAGCAGCAGATTTTCAGTTAACGCTAAAAGGATTATCGTGGATGTTACTGAGTTTAAGAAATATTAAACTATGTTTTTTGCATGGCTAAGAAGGCTCACACCTGTCGTCACGGAACGGTTTTCTACACAAATAGGAAGTGAAGGGAAATTTTGTGACTGCAAAGGCGAGGGCTGGGCAGCAGAGGGCAGTCCAACATTGCGAAAAAGAGAGCACTAACCAAAGTCGATCAAGGGCATAAAAAATCCATCGAGGCATGCAGCAGAAAATACACTTCGCTGCGACTGTCAGCATATGCGCACGCCCGTTACCGAGAGATCCCACCCCGCACGGGAACAGCCGGGGGGCATTAAAGTGCCCACTGAGCAGGAGCGTGACCTCTGTTTGTGTGTTATAAACGAAAGCCCGGCAACGTGTAGCCCCATTCAAGCGTGATAAGGGTGGTCTTGCGTGTAGGTTTGATATGCAATGTTTAACATGGTTCAAAATGCAGGCGATGTTTTCCCAACGTTGTCACATTAAGGTGTCTGGGGTTAGCCGTGTGTCATTACCATCAAAACATCAATTTCGTTTTTTACTCAGTGGTTTTCTGAAGCTTCACACTTCGCCTTCTTCACCTGTCTATAATTGTTGATCTTTGAATGATGACTGGCTTTTCTCTTGGTACCCTTTTTGTGGAATACCTCCATGCAACTGTAGGAAACTACGTAGTAACGCTACACGCCTGCCAACGTACAACATATCTTCACCGAGTGAGGAGGGGTCGGGGCCTGGTGCCAAGAGCTAAGATTCACTCTGCCCCTCACCAAGTCCCCCTCCCCCAAACTAAACAAGCATTGGCATAGCCAATAGGTCTCGCTTTTGGGACCTTCTAAGTATTTAGTTATGCAGCACAATATCCTTGGTGCAACCACATCAACTGTTGCGTGGCTAAACACTTATAAGGTCCCAAAGGCGAGACCTATTGGCTATGCCAATGCTTGGTGTGGTTGTGTGTGTATGTGGTTGTGTGTGTGGGTGGGTGTGGTGTGTGTGTATGTGTGTGTGTGGTTGTGTGTGTTGTTATGTGTGTGTATGTGTGTGTGGTTGTGGGTGTGGTTGGGTGTGGTTGTGGTTGTGTGTGTGGTTGTGTGTGTGTGGTTGTGTGTGTATGTGGTTGTGTGTGTGTGGTTGTGTGGTTGTGTGTGTGTGGTTGTGGGTGGTTGTGTGTGTGGTTGTGTGTGTGGTTGGTTGTGTGGTTGGGTGTGTGTGTGGTTGTGTGTGTTTTGTGTGTGTGTGTCTGGTTGTGTGTGTGGTTGTGTGTGGTTGTGGGTGTGGCTGTGGTTGTGTGTGGTTGTTTGTGTGGTTGTGGTTGTTTGTGTGGGTGTGTGTGTGTGGTTGTGTGTGTTTGTGTGTGTGGTTGTGGGTGCGGTTGTGTGGTTGTACGTTTGTGTGTGGTTTTGTGTGGTTGTGTGTGTGGTTGTGTGGTTGTTGTGTGTGTATGTGGTTGTTGTGTGGTTGTTGTGTGGTTGTGTGTGGTGGTTGTGTGTGTGTGTGGGGTTGTGGTTGTGTGTGTGTGGTTGTGTGTTTGTGTGTGTGTGTGCGGGTGTGTGTGTGGTTGTGTGTGGTTGTGTGTGTGGTTGTGTGTGGTTGTGTTTGTGTGTGTGGTTGTGTGTGTGGTTGTGTGTGGTTGTGTGTGTGGTTTTGTGTGGTTGTGTGTGTATGGTTGTGTGTGTGGTTGTGTGGTTGTGTGTGGTTGTGTGTGTGTGGTTGTGGTTGTGTGGTTGTGGTTGTGTGTGTGTGGTTGTGTGTGTGTGGTTGTGGGTGTTTGTGTGTGTGTGTGGTTGTGTGAATGGTTGTGTGTGTGGTTGGGGGTGTGTGTGTGCATGCGTGTGGTTGTGGGTGTGGTTGTGTGGTTGTACATGTGTGGTTGTGTGTGTGGTTGTGTGTGTGTGTAGTTGTGGGTGTGGTTGGGTGTGGTTGTGGTTGTGTGTGTGGTTGTGTGTGGTTGTGTGTGTATGTGGTTGTGTGTGGTTGTGTGTGTGTGGTTGTGTGTGTGTGTGTGTGGTTGTTGGTGGTAGTGTGTGTGTGTGGTTGTGTGTGTGTGTGTGTGTGGTTGGTTGTGTGTGTGTGTGAGGTTGTGGGTGGTAGTGTGTGTGTGTGTGGTTGTGTGTGTGTGGTTGGTTGTGTGGTTGGGTGTGTGTGTGGTTGTGTGTGTTTTGTGTGTGTGTGTCTGGTTGTGTGTGTGGTTGTGTGTGGTTGTGGGTGTGGCTGTGGTTGTGTGTGGTTGTTTGTGTGGTTGTGGTTGTTTGTGTGGGTGTGTGTGTGTGGTTGTGTGTGTTTGTGTGTGTGGTTGTGGGTGTGGTTGTGTGTGTGGTTGTGTGGTTGTTGTGTGTGTGGTTGTTGTGTGGTTGTTCTGTGGTTGTGTGTGGTGGTTGTGTGTGTGTGTGTGGTTGTGGTTGGTTGTGTGTTTGTGTGTGCGGTTGTGTGTGTGTGGTTGTATGTGTGGTTGCGTGTGTGGTTGTGGTTGTGTGTGTGGTGTGTGTGTGGTTGTGTGTGGTTGTGTGTGTGGTTTTGTGTGGTTGTGTGCGTGTGTGTATGGTTGTGTGTGTGGTTGTGTGTGTGTGGGTGTGGTTGTGTGGTTGTGGTTGTGTGTGTGTGGTTGTGAGTGTGTGGTTGTGGGTGTTTGTGTGTGTGGTTGTGTGAATGGTTGTGTGTGTGGTTGGGTGTGTGTGTGTGTGCGTGTGGTTGTGGGTGTGGTTGTGTGGTTGTACATGTGTGTGTGTGGTTGTTGTGTGTGTGTGTTGTGTGTGTGGTTGTGTGTGTGTGGTTGTGCGTGTGTGGTTGTGTGTGTGTGTGTGTGTGGTTGTATGTGTGGCTGTGCGTGTGGTTGTGGTTGTGTGTGTGGTTGTGTGTGTGACAGTAATACTAAAAGCATCTCAAAATAAAGGAACACAAACTTCGAGTTTGTGGAAAGAGAAAGCACGTTGTAAGTCAAACGGGCGCAGCAAAGTATTAACACAACAACAAAACATACAAGATCACTTAGCGAAGACTGAGTGCTGATAATGGATACACACAGCCCATCATCTTAAGAGTTCGATTGCAGCGAATGTGCACTCAAACCTGTCCCCTCCTTGTGAGTTGCACACCATATTTCATGAGTTGTAACTGCTGCACCCACCATAGCGCTTTGAGATCTAAAGCGCTACATAGGTCTAATCGATTAACCAGTCACCAACATGCTGTGCTTTTAAAGAGAATGTGCCAAAAGTTTCCAGCTTCATCATCATGTCCTCATGAAAGCGCCAACGAAAGGACTCCCTGAATGGTGCAGCCGCTGCGATCAGAAATAAACACTGTGAACGTTGTCCAGTTTCACAGTAACATTTCCTTAATGTTCTTTAAGTCACAAAACAGTAATACTAAAAGCATCTCAAAATAAAGGAACACAAACATCGAGTTTGTGGAAAGAGAAAGCACATAGTAAGTCAAACGGGCGCAGCAAAGCATTAACACAACATGTTCTTTGATATTTGATGTTCTTTGAACAAGAACATCAAAGGGGCGTCGCGAAAGTGATCGCGGGCGAAAGTGAAAGTGATCGCGGGCGCTTAATGAGCATGACAAGGTGTGCCAGCCTCTGCTCCTAAGCGCTCACCCACGCACATGCACTGTAGCTCTAGGCTGGCCATGGTAGCATTTTTTGAGCCCTCACAAAAAGTCTTGCCAGACCAGCGCATGCACTGGGTCAGGTGCTGGGTCAGGCGAGACCTAAAAACGAAAAGGGTTATCAAGGCTGTTGCCCATGTCCTGGGGTGTTTTCACACCTTTTGATGGACATCGGCTGCTTACTGCTTCCAAAAACAAGCTGGAAATCCACTGTTTACAGTAGTTTGCTGCTTGTTTTTCCTGCCACACTGTGATTTCGGCTCCTCACCAGGTGACCGTGCGAAGGGAGCCGAAATCGTGAAACACACCATGTGAATTGGCAGGTCTGAAGCTATTAATGAGGGAGAGGTGTTTTAATCTCGATGTGAGCTCTAGCTGTCCCCCCACAAGCCCACACAATCTGACTCCTAGTAGGAGAACTACATTCTGTAAGGTTCTGAATTGATTCTCATCCTTTTCGACAAACTATACACAGAAGACTAGGAAAGGGAGATCTACCGCTTGCATTATTCCACAGAGGTCGATTCTTGCACCCACGATGTTCAATCTATACATAGAGCTGCTTAGAACCTTGATACAAGAAGTAGGCGAGGCCTTCACAGGGGCGCAACTAGGCCCAAACTTCTGGGGGGGGGCTAAGACTCCCAGCCAGGGCTGGCCCTAGCACTGATTGCGCACGATGCAACAGTCTTTTTTGGGGCCCCTCCCCCGTTTCCTCCTTCTCCATGAAATTCCTCACTACCAGTCGCCAACAATGCACCTCATCTCTCTATAGCCCCTTTTTGACAAACATTTCATTTTTTTTAATAGGGCTACTCATAGTTTACTCACACTCAGTTCTGTGATGTGGTTGGTACACGTTCTTTGTGGCAGGCACATTAACCCTTGGCGCTGTGTGGGTGACTGGAGTGCCCATGTGAGTGCACGGTGAGCAATGCGACAGTGTGAGAGGAGTGACTGCAGAGTGAGTGAGGTGACTATATGAATTTGAGTGCAGATGTAAGTGCAGAGTGGGATGAATTAATGTATGGTTAGTGATGGGCTTGTTTGAGTGGGACTGCAGAGTGAGCACTGAGGGGGTCAGGTGAGTGAAGTGTCACATGAGTGCAGGGTGAGTAGTGTGCTCGTGTGACTGCAGGGTGAGGTACAGAGTGAACAGCGCAATTGAATTGTGATTGCAGAGTGCTCATGTGGCTGCAGGGTAAGTGGAGGGAGAACAGTTGTCATGTAGTTCCTATAGTACCCCTGCAGGACCTGCGCGTTTGGATAACATAAACTGTAGGATTGGTGGCAGACTAACTCTAAGCACCCCCACCGCGTATGTTAGCCTGTTTGCATTAGCTAGCTCACAGTGCCTCTAGAATCTCCTCTTATCGGGGAGAGAATAGTTTCTGGCAAACCTTAGAACATGACAACCCTGATCCCTCAAGATCATGGAAACAATGTACTACTTTTTGCTCAGTCACTCGTGCTCATTTAGTTTATCTCAGAGATACACAGAATAAACAGTCTGGGCGTTTCAATAAGGGTTTATTGAACAGTTGTTATTCTCATGTAAAATATATGAGCTGCAACAACCATTAGACAGTAGCAGAGATATATGATTGGCAGTGTTATAAATATAAAAGGATTGTACAGTTCTACCATCTTGCAAAAATCATGAATAAATACATGAATATAAAATGCATGATAAAAGTGCCCGTACTCCTACGATGCCTATCTAGATGTACCTAAGTGTACCTAGCATATGAGTAGGTGTAAAGCCAAGAATCCCTCTAGGATTTAGTCGAACCCCATTACCTGAAGTGTGAGAATGCAGGAGCCCTTCTTGGTCTCAAGTTGGACCCTGCAAGGGATATTCAGACCACTGTCAGCTGGAGTGTCTGCATGCAGGAGCCTCAGCTTCTCTGGTCAGTGTGTCAGCCTGGAAGTCTCGGTTCTCTCTCCCTTATCTTGGCAAGATGTGGTGTATTTATACCTGAAAGTATCTAGGGCTTCTTTGTCCCTTGTATGTTTTGTATGGGTCATTGTCGGACTGAGGAAGACGTAAGAGTTGAACCTTGTAAATAGATATTATGCAGGTGATGTAGTTTCTGGTTCGTTTCCAAGAACCCTCATGAATGCTCACACAAAATGTATGAGCCCATTGGAGATGTTATTGGAGGCATTTGTTTAGGGAAAAAACCCTCCTTCTGCATCCAGAACTGAAACTAGATAAGGTTCCATCCTCAGAGCTCGTTATTGTGTAGTGTAGGGAACTAATGTAGGTGAAAGATCATGCCTATATAAGGGCATCTAGAATCATGCCTATATTAAGACATCAAGAGTCATACCTATATTAGGGCCTCTATATAAAACATAACACCCACTTCTCTTCCGAACCTGATAACAATGATAAATGCTAGCAAACCACTATTTTTCAGGTAACTAGCGCACAATAAAAATTTGACTTTTTAAAACCATTGTAAAAGCATTTAAAAATAGTGTTTAAAAAGGAAAAGTTCTGATCTGTTGGATTGCCACTCAGGAAAAAAGTCAAATTTGTTCATTTACAGAAGTTGCATTACTACAAGCAGAAGAAGGCCATGTCTTTCCAATTGAAAGTGTCAATTTAGGAAATGTTCCAAATTTCGTGCGTTTTGTTTGAGAAGAAGGAAGAAGCCGAATTCTTTCACAGCACACGATGTGCCAATTCGAGATTATATGTTCTGGCTGGGAGATGTAACAGTATCGGTGCTTGTAGCAGCAGATGACGAGTCTAACACCTCGCAGAGGACGTCTATTGCACATAGATGATATTCAGTACTGCCAACAGCCGGTGCTGGGGCAGCTTGTGCAGCAGTTGTTACCTGAGTGCCTGTGGAGGAGTCACCACCTAACCCAGCATGAGCAAACGGCACCTGTGGATTCTTGAGGAATGCAGTCACCAGTATAGGAATACGCTGGCGACAACGCATAGCATGGGCATTTACAGGATCCAGCATAGCATCCAAGTCTGAAGGCGTAGCTGATGATTATGTCAGACAGAGATCCAACATGCATTCGTCTCCGCAAAGCAGGCATCGAAGAACAGGTAAGAGGTAGTCCATCCCGGCTGGTCTAAATGACGAGAACCACGAGGCACTCAGTTCTCGTAGGCGAGGTGCTCCCAGATGCTGTACAATGCATTCACGGTACTTCCACTCCAGGAGCGTTTTTGCCATCTTGTTGGTGATTGGGCCGTCCATTGCGTAGCAGATAGATAATAATCAGGATTCCCGCTATTGACAGCAAAATCAGAGGTAGACCTCCAAAAATGCTTCCAAATATGGAGTGTATAAAGTTTGGAATAACTCCGAGGATTGTCTGAAAGGTGCTAAGAAATCCTGACCCAATGGTCTTAAATAGGTGTACAATACCACTCGTATCAGTGGTCGTAAATATATGACCCACCATTTCTGCAAAATGAATGGGGCAGTTGAAGGACCGGGCAATTTTTAAGACCCAGCGGTGCCAGGGGACAACACCTGAGACCTTCAGGGTTCACCTGTTTTGGCGTACTAAACAAACAGAGACACGGGACTCATCCTCTGGCGTCGAAAGATCGTCTTTAATGACTGCAGTCAGGAACAGAAGTCACAGAAGTATCATACGAGATAGATTCTACGGAGACTGCTCGATTTGTACAAAGCAGGTCGCTCCTTAAATACTGAATATTATGCCTCGGGCAAACATTCCTACAAGTTTACAATTATTCCCGTTTCTGTATTCCAAACAATAAGATCACACAACATCACATTCCCATCTCCAGGTGTCCGGCCTTCAATCACACAATTCTGACATCCCTCTATTGAAAGGCCGGACCGCCCCATAATAAAATTGGTCACCTCCTCATAATAAAAGGCTAGAGGGAAATACAGGGACAGATGCAGAAAATAGGAGAGTCAGATAAGACATATTCGTAGGCAAATAAAAGAAGCGTGGTCTATTGTATCAGGGTCAGTAATCTTGCTCAAGCAGGACAAGATAGAAAACCGGTGTGGCAGGGTCAGCTTCGGGCGGCAGAGCCAGCTTTCGCCAAGTCATGTGGAATTCAGCAGAACGTGCACTAAGGAATACGTGTCCTCGTGAGGTTACCCAAACAGGGTCATCGCTCGGACATCGCCCATTCACTGACTATGTGAGGGCAATGATACAAAATGGACGTCGTGCACAAAATGAAACCCGTAGGTTTGAACACGAAAACCAGCAATATATGACAAATCCTTCAGTGCAGCGTTGCGAAAACACTCGCCCATACTAAACTCATCATTTGCGATTCACTAATACCAAAATCGTCACGGTACCATTAGTTCCAAAACACGGGTTCAGTTTTCACGGAACCTCACAGTTTGTACATATAAGTGCCTGTATCTCAGTCAATGTCCTTGCTATTTGAAGATCAAAGGTCTCTTGAGCGGAGATTAAGGGTACGGTTTGCTGTGAAAGCATGGCTTTCAGTCTGCTTAAAGTATCAAATTGAATAAAAGAAGCATTCAGCGAAGGCCATAGCAGCACCTCCCTGACTGTATTTGTTAGTGGAAACAATACTTGCATACAGCAAGTAATCCTGGAGTTCACAGTGACCAGATAGGCAATGCCCGGAAGCATACCAGAGCAACCTTCATCGTACAGCATCAAGTAACTCCCATTCAAGAGCAGCTCAAACACCGGTTTAATCACAGCAGCTGTAGCCCCTTTCAGGTGGCAGGACAAGGTTGCTATTGACCCATTACAAGCCCGTGCAACAAAATGTCCTGGCACATGAGAGAACCGCTTAAAGCATTCTTGCAGTTTGTAGCACTTAGAAACACTTCTAGATCCCCACTCCAGCATCGAAATCTATAGGGTAAATCCCAGGATTCCATAATGTTATCTTTAACCAACATTTCATATTTGCCCGCCTGCCTTTGCTCAAGGCAATATTGAAACTGAAAAGTAATGACCGGCAGAGTTATGTGGCCATGGATAAGCCATTTAGTAGACAGAGCTTCTGCTATTGTAAATGGAAGTTGGTCCAGTTTTTCAATACGCAGCATTGTATATTTTGCTCCCCTTTGTGCCATTTCAACCTGTTTATCTGTTAGATTATATTCAGAAAACAGAAACGTACTGTTTATAAAACGCCAAGGCACAAAGCCTCCACGCAAAGATTGCAGTGTCCAGCTTTATAGCATGATATAAAGTAATTGAGATTGGCCGTGTTGTAATATGGCCAAATCTTGTTCTAGGATGTCTATCGCAGAAGACACAACGTTGCCTAAAGAATATATCCTGGAGGACAAAGTTGTTAACCCATTGTCTACCACAGCTAACGATTTTTCAGCGTTAATACGGTCGATTTCCTGTATTCTTTCTGCGGCCTGTTGTTGGGATATTTTCCAGATTTCATTATAGGCAGTGTTAATGCCAGCATATATGAAATGTTTCTGACGTGTCTTTCTGGGACCTTGTAAACAAATCCCTAAGATTCATGTCTTGTGAGAGTAAAGATAAGTGTTGTTTCACGTCTGTGAGTGTTGAGGTTTCTAGCAAATCAAGGCACAACTTCCCAACACTGTAGGATATCACTACCCCAGGTGTCCTCGTTGTACATAATGTGGGTCTGGCCTATGGATACTTAACCCTTCGTGATACCCAAGAATCTCTTATGACATATGTTCGTGTCTAAGGGCCAAACCACCGATTCTCTCCATTTGGGGTCTGTTCTATTGTACTGTAAAATGTTATCTACTGTTGCCCCTTCCTTTGTAGTTGAATTTTGCCACCCCAGTGATGGTGTTGGAAACCGAGGTGTGTTAAAGTCCTTTATCTTGGCTAATCCAAGACAGGATGTCTGTTGCACAGTTTCGTTTAGAAATATCATCTGCTGTGGAACGAGGAATGCTCCAAATAGTGCTTCTGTTCCCTGGACTTGCCAGTCCCTAGATCCCCAGACTGATTTTAAGTCAATTGTGTCCTTCCATAGGTCAAAACCCTGTTCAGACAGTTGGGCAATAAAGGAAGCAGAGTAAATCTGTTTGGTGTTAGTCAGCATCATTTTCAGTGCCAATGTTGGTGTAACCTTATAATAGTATACAGTCGGGTCAGTGGTGTTAAACCCTGAAAAATGTGAAAATATCTGTGCAAAGGTAGGCGAACTACTCTTTGGTGGTGTAGGGCAATACTCCCATTGATGCTACTCAATACATTTCTAGGTGAAATAGATTTGTGCAGAAAATGATGACCATAATGTTGATAACAGTACAAAGTGTCATAGTTTGATTTATCTTTTAACATTTCAATATTCGTAAATGCAGCAGTTTTTTCTAAATCAGATAACATGTTATTAACAGTGTCAGTGTCCCAATCATCAGAAAAAGTACAAGAGGTAATGATATCACTTAATGAAATTTTAAATAAGTGAGGAATCTTTAAAAGTTCAGTCGGGCCGAAAATATCGAAATCAACCTTGTCCCAAACTATACCGTCCAGTATAGGAACTGCTGTAATGTTCACTGAGTGACAAGTCTCTTTGTTCACAATGTGATGATAGATGTGGCTTTAAAATCAAGTTGACCTTTTGTGCTGTAGGGCTTTACTGAAGGTATCGTCCATTAATAAGCATGCTAAAAGTTATTACTAAGTCTAGCCAGAAAAAAAAAAACAGTATCCCAGTTATTACCCAGGGTTCTACCCAAGGCGATGCCAGGTATGTCTTTTGAAGAAAGTGAAAAACGTTTTTGATTTGTTACTTGTATGGTTGTTTTGCTGGCGTTGTTTCTGGTTCACTTGAATCCAAGGAAAACATTTTAAAGTTCATGAAGTAGCTCGATGCAGTTCGATCAATTGTTGGAATTGCATCGGGATTTGTTGAAATTGTATTTTGCTCTCTTTGAGGCATGTTGATGCAGACATCTGTATTTGGTCTAATTGCAACTTGGGTGTTGCTTTGAGTTTGATTTTGAAGTTCGGGTTCAAGAGGAACGAGTTCCATAGTATTGTTGCATAGTCCATCAATCTGCACAGGAGGCTCCTCGAATGTGATGAGTCTTTCTGTTTGAACTTCTTGGATTGTGGCGAGAGGACTGAGGGCGTCTGCTACTGTGGAGTCCACGAGACATACTGTTCATTATCGGCCACATAGTGTGGTTTGATTAAATCAGTTGAGACAAATGTTTTCTCCTTTTTCTCTGCATGAGGCAGCAGAAGTACAGTTCTTGTTCCCTGTACTGCTAGGACAGGTACAGCTGTTCTGTATGATGGTCCAATTTTTTTTGTTCGCTATTTTCTCTTTTACTGGATCCCCGACTTTTGGGATCCAGACAGGTCTTGCCGTGACTGCCTTGACTTCCCCAGTGGCGGTCTGTTTTGAATGGACGTTGCTGTGTCTTCTCCTGGATTGATTTAGATCCTGTAATACAGCCAAGCGATCATGGATATCAAATGGATTCCCATCCGCCACTGTGCCTTCACAATCAAGATCAGGTACCAACATTCTCGTCCCAAATAGGACCTCATATGGAGTGACACCCCCTAGAGAACTTCTTGGCTGGTTATTAAGCGCTCTCTGTACCCCATATAAGTGATTGACCCAACTACCGTCCTTGCCTAATACCCTAGCTGTTAAAGATTGCTTTAAGTCCCGCTTTTTCGTCTCCACAACCGAATTTCCCTCAGGATGGTATGGAGAGGAGTACCGCAATGCTACGCCCATACTTTCCATGGCCTCTTTGTAAGCCTGAGAGCTAAACGCCGGGCCGCGGTCAGAATGTTACGTGCCAACTGCATATGTTCCTATAAAGACTTGCAAATCTTTTATAATAGTTCAAACGTCAGCCGAGCGCTAAGGCCAAACCCATATGAATCTGCAGCATGAATCCACTGCAACCATCAGATTGTAAGGGGCCGCAGTGGTCCAAGTACACACATTCAAGAGGTTTGTCTGATTTTAACAGTGGTGTCTGTGCCGTACGTGTAATGGTGGATCCCTTCATCTGCTGGCAGATGTCACATTTCAAGACATAGTCCTAAGTTTGTTTTGTTAGACCTGGCCATCAGTAGCGCTGTTTTAATAAAGAAATGGTCGCTGTAACGCCTGTGTGCGCAGAGCCCAAACCCTTGTGTGCTGCTAGTATTAAACCTTGCCTACGATCTATATTTGGTATTACTCTATCCCCCACTCCAGGAATCTGAGCATATGGAATGTTTTGTGCATCTAACTTGTAGGAGTACTTGAGTGGAAACGTTTTAGGTACTGCTGTGCTGCCTTTGCGTGAAGCGATGACAGCTACCATAATCTCACCGTCTATTCTCGTTTCAGAGCAAGTGATTGCAGCTACGGAAGCTGTGCGTACAGCCACCTTTGCGGCTTCATCAGCCAATGAATTCCCTTCAACGTGAACACCATCACATTGATGACTCAGTGTATGGATCACGTGAGCCCTTGGTAGTTCGTTTTTCAACTCCACTACCTGTTCCCATAGCATTTTATGCTTAATTGTGCCACCTTTCACATCTTTAAACCCGTTTAGTTCCCAATGATTTAAGTATTCATTGTACGATTGCACACAGTAAAAGGAATCACACACGATTAGTGTGGGGAATTTGTGATCCGTGTTTACAAGTGCCAGTATCAGTGCTTTTAGTTCTGCCAACTGAGCCGTGCAGTCTCCTAGAGATAGCGTTTTAATGCAACTTGGATAGAACTTTCCATCCTGCATGCAGCCTTTAACGATAGCACATGCCGCGCTGTATTGTTGCTTACTCCCTACAGCCGGTTGAGCAGATCCATCAGTGTAAATAAAATATTCATACTGATCGAGAGGCAAGAGTTCATTTGGCAGAGGATATTCTTGTTTGTATTGCAGAAATGCCTGTGTTTTTAGACTTGGATCAAATCTGTATTCAACGCTCGTTGCAGTAAGAGAATTAGCCCATTGTATCCATCTTGGATGTAAAGCTTTTGCATTCGGAATGCTACCTTTTGTAACAGCTTCTAAAGCTGGTACCGGGATTACGACAATTATGCATTTCCCCTGAGGCAGTGGTCTTTCTCTTGCTACAACGGTATGAACAGCTGTCTGGATTTTCTCTGTTGAAGTAAAATGCATTTCTGCGTTTTGTCTACAGGTGTGATTTGTATGCGATTGGCACTGTTTCGCCTTCATTGAAGGTTAAGTAAGTGTACCCGCATTGAACCGCTATTACACGGATCACCAAGTTGCGTACGTTTTCGCTTGTCTGTAAGTGTTTGGAAGCAATCATGTCTTCTTATAATGAACGTAGGATATTTGAATGTTCCTGTGTCCAATGTCTAACTGAAAAGTCAGGTTTTATTAAATCGTAGAAAGGTTTTACTCTTTCTGCGTAATCCAAAATGTATGTTCTGCCGAAATTTAGGAATCCCTGTATTGATTGTAAGTTTTTTAATGTTTTTGGAGGTTGGAGCAGCGCACACTTTTCTAAAAAGTTAGCTGCCAGACTTTTTCCTTCACTTGAGAGCTTGTATCCTAAAAACAGGACACTGAGATGGGCTATTTTTGATTTTTTAAAGTTACATTTGTAGCACTTAGAAGTGAATCCCATAATAATGGTGCTCATACTGGTCAAGCGCCTCATTAAGTCCGTCAGATAAATATCATCCATATAGGACAATGCTTCTTCATCAAAATTTTTTAGTAACTCTGTTACCCTTGCTGAAAATATCCCGGTGCTGTTCTTATACCCCTGGGGGAGACAACAAAATTGTCTCTGAGACCCCAGCGCTGAGAATGCGGTCAAATACCTGCTTTCAGGCGCTATATTTTGGCGGAAAAATCCATTTGAGATATTAAGTGTTGTTTAATATTTTTTCCGCACAATCTTATTCATTAATGCGGCACTGTGTGCGTTTTGGACAGCAAATGTCTTTGTGCAAGTGTTTAAATGTCTGTAATCTAAAATTTGACAATATGAATTGTCGGGTTTTGATAAAGGAAACAAAGGATTGTTCATTGGTAAGGTGCAATTTTTGATCACCCTGTGGAAATAAAATTGACAATTGTGCCCCATCATTTCCCTGTTTCTGCCTGGTAGCCATTTGCCTCAGACAAACACCCATTTTGTGTGTGACATGCTCTCAGCAACTTGTCTGAAAACTGTCCTTCACATCCCCATTGAATCTTGCACAACCCCCTGCTCCTTTGGGTCGAGGCAATTCCAAGAAACCTGCCTGTGTGCCTTCCCCCAGTTGTGCCAGAGACACAGCCACATCCTGTCCATTATTGGGGACTCAGCCTGTCACACCAGCTGTCCTGTGACCACCCCCAACTGAAAGAGGAAGCACGAGGTTAGGCCCTGAAACCACACCAACTAATAGAGGAAGCACAAGGCTGTACACTGTGAACACACATTTCTGTGGTTCTGCCAATTCCCAGAACCAGCAAGATAGTTCCTGTTTTACACAAGATGGTTCCTGTTCTTGACTCTAAGCCAGAGATAAACCCCCGAATAAGTAAGGGCCTTCAACTGAAAGAGAACACATTTCCACACATCACATGCCCTCTCACGAGACACAAGACACGCCCCTACCTTGACACATCTGTTGGAAATTACTGCTTGTCACTTCCCTTTTTCTTGTCACTTCTCCTTTCTTCTTTTTCCTATAAACTGAAAACTGTATAAATATTCTGATGTGTGAATAAAACTGCAGACCACTCCTGTACCCGCTTGGTGCTGGAGCTCTCCCCTTAACTCGAGTTACTGGACCCTTTTTTTACTCGAACACCACGGACTCCTCTCTTTGCTTTGACTGAAATTATGATTATTAAGTATAGAAATTCTGAGATGAGGTAATATTGAATTAATTTACCACAACCCCCTGGTATTCAAGTTGATCTAGGATCTCACTGACCTGTTTTTTAGCTTCTTGCTTTATAGGGTATTGCCTCTGAGCATTTGGTGAAACTTGTAACAGGATCACGTGGTGGGTTGAGTCCTCTTCCCATACAGCGTGATTTTTATACAATGCTGGAGCTAGGACTACTGCCCGCTCCCGTACATGTGCATGTTTAAGATGTATGGAAACGAGGTAGGAGAATGCTGGAAAAATGTCTTCCATCCTAGGACACTCCATAATGAATGCTGGCGGCCAATCTTGTTCTGCTAATAGGATGTCATACCCAGATGACAGATTTTCCGAAAAGAGACCCTTTACTTTCCTGGGCTTGTCCCCCTTCTTCTGGAGTGTTATCTCGTGTAACTTATGTGGGACGCTTACCCTTGTGTCTGGTGTTTCCACCGTGATGTAATCATTCAAGTCCGCTGTCACCAGAAATTCCATCAGGTTCTGGAGAGCTACTGTTACTTCTGCCACACTGTCTAGCATCGTCAGAGCCCATATCCTGTTCAGAAGCAGCGTCTTCAGAATTCTGGGCATGTCTGATCTTCAGGCCTGCATCTTAATTTTTCTTAAATTGAGGTTTTGCTTTTGGCTTGTCTTCTTTTTTAGAAGTATAGTCTTGAGCATGCTGCTTATCTCTGGTATTTGTACGCTCTTTTTTGTGTTCTGACCGCCCTTCTCTCTCTGATGTTTTCGTTGAGCCCTGAAAGGAACGAGAGGAATGTGTAACAGTATCCTGATACCTGTCAGGTTTCCTAATATTATCCCTATTCCTGAGATTATACCTCTTTTCAGAGTGCTCCTGTGGAGGAGATCTACCCTGGGTTTGAGATCTTTTTTCTGTAAAGTTTTTTATTATCACACTTCTTTTTAGAACCAGCAAGATAGTTCCTGTTTTACACAAGATGGTTCCTGTTCTTGACTCTAAGCCAGAGATAAACCCCCGAATAAGTAAGGGCCCTCAACTGAAAGAGAACACATTTCCACACATCACATGCCCTCTCACGAGACACAAGACACGCCCCTACCTTGACACATCTGTTGGAAATTACTGCTTGTCACTTCCCTTTTTTCTTGTCACTTCTCCTTTCTTCTTTTTCCTATCGACTGAAAACTGTATAAATATTCTGATGTGTGAATAAAACTGCAGACCACTCCTGTACCCGCTTGGTGCTGGAGCTCTCCCCTTAACTCGAGTTACTGGACCCTTTTTTACTCGAACACCACGGACTCCTCTCTTTGCTTTGACTGAAATTATGATTATTACGTATAGAAATTCTGAGATGAGGTAATATTGAATTAATTTACCACATTAATTGGCGCCAGAACAGGGACATTCCCTTTTCCCCACGCGCCGGCGATATTGGACCCGGTACTGTCCCCTCCTGACCTTTGACGGACTTCAAAGTGCACAACGCGGGGAATTCCGGCTAACTCCCTCGAGGCAAAGAGGGGGACCAACTGCGGCCCGGCATCCACACGAGGCGGTGAGGAAAATTGCAGAACGTCCTGAACCAGAGCCCAACCTGTGAAGAGACGAATCCGAGGTTCTGCGAGTCCCACCTTAGAAGCTACGCGCATTTTTAAAATCTTCAAGGGGCCTTCCAGTTATTTTTTTTCGGTGAGTACTGCTGAAAAGTATAAAGACAGACTCACCACTTTGTGGGTGCGGTAAAGATACAGGTTTTTGTTGGTTTCTCACTTATTTTTTGAGGACTGCTAAACTAGTATAAAAGACGGACTCACCACTTTCGTGGGTACGGTAAAGATATATGTTCTGTTTGTTTTTCTTTTTCTCTCAATTCTAAATCTTTGAAAAATCTTGCCATCATGCCTATTTTCTCGAAAATACGTAAGATAGCAACCAAAAGGAGTATTCTTGAGAAGGAAATTCCCCTTCCTCCTCGGGATACTCCAGAACACTTCATGTATGCAAAACATGGTGTCGGTGCAATTATTTATTGTGATTTATGGGTGGATTATACTAAAGACCTAGAACACAGATATAGATGGCCTGAAAATGGTACTTTTGACATGGAATGTATTATAAAATTAGAGGAACAGTTGTGGAAGAAAAAGGGAGTCCGCCAGTCACAAAGTGACTCGGTGGAATTATGGAGAAAAGAAGCCCATAGGAGGCAACAGAAGGAATTGCATAAAGTTGAAAAGGGTAAGAGAATGTCAGAGCAGGCCAAGAAAGAACAGTTACAAGAAATAGGGAAAGAAGTAGTTAGTGAAAGGAATAAAAGGGAACAAACAGCCATTTCTACTGGTTTTTATCCTGTATTGCCACCTGCACCTGAAAACCTTAACATTGCACCACCTAAGACACAACCTACCGCCCCATCACCAGAGGATACTTTCACTAATTTCCTCTTAGATACTCCACCTCCATATGAGGTTCCAGTAATTCAACACCCTCTGCCTCCGCCACCCTTTTTACAACATAACACACTACCTCACACTCCAGAAGGGGGTGCCGTAGGTCCAGACCCAGGTAAAACAATTCCCGACTGCCCCTATGACCCGACTCCGAGCAACACAGGGGAGGCGGGCCGAATAAGTAAAATACTTCATGACTCCTGGGAAGAAATAAGACATCTACCAGCAATTGACACGTTTCTTCAAGCGGCCTCTGAGTTTCTTCGTACTGGAGAGAACTCACTAGCCATTAACGCTATGACTACAAGAAGATCACACCCTGTAAAAATGCACATGTATAGGTTCCTCCTTTGCTGTTTCATAAAACACATACAAGCAGAGGAAAGAAATGTACCAGTTTCACTTTTTGACTTATTAGATTCCGCATCCGACCACACTAGTCTAGAACTTATAAATGATGCACTAGACAGGTTCACCCGTAATGTGACCCGTATTCTGCAAAACTTGCAAACAAATGAAGAGAATAAGAAACTTGAGGAGGAAATTACTGAACCTACTGAAAAAGTCCTACCCGTTCGTTCTTCCGCCCCTAATTCACGAACACCCCCGCCTACATTCCTCCAAGGTCACTCTGAACGGTCATCTCCAGATGAGTTATTTGGAAAAACATCCAATGCATTAGACTACTGGTTAGACCAGGAACCTCCGCTTACACCGGAGGAGGAGGAAATAGCCAGAACTGCGACCCTATGGGTCTCTCAATATAAGATATATGACAATGATCTCATAGCCCAACTTTTTCTAGCATTACCATGCTCACATCAAAGATTAGCAAGTCTCTACATGGTACAACATCTCATCACACTCAATGACACTCATTTTAAACATGATCCAAGACTCGAAGATTTTCTGTCTGACTGCGCTGATAACATGTTCCTCCACAATAGTTCAGTTTTTCTCAACACACTTATAGATTTTAGACAGAAATACCATAAAACGACTAAATATAAATCTTTCAATAATACTTGTGGACCAATTAATAGACTTCCTCAAACATGCCAGTTCCCCATGAGAGAGGTCCACCCCAGAGCTGACACGAATGGCGTGCTACAACGCGTTTTTATTTATGTACCCTTGACAAAACTTGAGTTACTAAGGATAAAAGAGATGGTTCCCTCCCACTCAAAGGATCCTGCTGGATTCTTTAAAGAATTAGGAGATGTATTAATGATGGGAACATATACTCTTTCTGATATCACAGCAATTCTGAAATTATTGTTGCCATCGGGTATATATGACAAACTAAGAGAGAAAGATTGGGAAGTAGCAGGTGAACACATTAGATGGACCGAACTTCACAATGACGAAAATACTAGAGTAGCAGGTCAAGGTATAGGAGACAGACTAAAAGCACTTCCTGGCACTATTTTAAAGGTGCTACCACAGTTACTGACAGTGAAAAAGGAGGACTGGGATACCATTTCCTCCTGCAAACAGAAACATGGTGAAGACATAGGAGATTATTACACCAGACTTGAAAAATGTTTTGCGGTAAATAGCGGCCTTACGCCGACAAGCGAAGCTTACCCGCATCTGTTTGTTTCCAAATTAGTAGACAACGCCTTGCCGGCTATTAAGGAAAGAGTACTAAAAGTAGAAAGTACCTGGCAAGCACATACACCACCACAGGTGTTACAAATGCTACAATACCACCAAAATCGCATTAGGGATGAAGAAGAAAATGATAAGAAACGCATGAAAGACACCAAGATGAAAGCGTTAGTAGCCCAAACTGCACCCCAGCGCCAACAGACACCAGGTAGCCAGACAAACGTGAAGAGCACTTGTAATTATTGCAAAAAGACGGGACACTTCGTTAAAGACTGCCCTGTCTTAAAGCACAATTTGGCTACTGGTAAGACACAGCCTCGTCCATATCAGCCAAAACAGAATGTTTCCCAAGACAGTTCAACACCTTCAGTTCCACCGACAACACAAATGGCCCAAATGAACATTATAGAAAGCGACTACACTGAATACTATCCAGATTTTTCATGATGTTGCCCAGGGAGAGAAGATGACAAACTGCCCCTAATCCCCATCCCAGTAGATCAGAAAGGCCCATTTATAGAGGTCCGACTTCTTGGGGAGGATAGAAAGTTTCTACTAGACACTGGGGCCAGTAAAACAACAATAAGCCATCAAGAGGTCCCAGAGGCTCCTCTCTCGGGTTCAAAAAGTATTTCTCTGGGTTTCTCCGGACAACCTGTGACAAACGCCACGTCAAAACCACTGCCCTTGCAGGTTGGTCCCCTCACGACAACTACAGATCTTATATTGACAAAATCATGTCCAGAAAATTTGCTTGGTATAAAAACATTGAAAGAATTAGGAGCTGTTATTGTTTGCTCACCTAAAGATGTCAGATTATTTCTACGAGATTTTAAGGGCCACTACCCAAGTAGAGAATTAGACGAGCGTTTGAAAGATTTGCCACACACCCTTTGGGCCACTGATTCCACCACAGTGTCGTAAATAAAGTATTACGCACTCGGAATTTCTATATGTATCAATATGATCATGCATAAAGCAAGAGGCTGAGTCCGTGGTATCAGGTTCAAAAGGGCTTTATTCAAATAACTCGAGTTATAGGGAGAATAGTTCCATCACCACAAGGGATCAGGAAGGGTCTTCTGCTCAGAATATTCTCAATATATTCTCAAACTTTATTCGCAGAGTACAGTATATATACATTCAATAATATACGTAAGCAGGAGTGCTTCAGGCAGAGCAAGGGAGAATGAGATAAGAGCATGTGGGTGTGTAAGTAGGCGTGAAGGTGGGCGTCCACTTGATGATCATAGGTGAATGTCATAGGTGGGTGGATGCCTAGAAGGGGTTGCGTGATCAGCTGGAACTTTACTGGAACTTTGCCTTACTTGTGCTCAACTCGAGCATGACGTGTAACTGACGTGGGGAAGGGCTGCTGTGCAATCGGGGAGTCTGGAAGTGAGGCCTTCAGTGTCAGGACGACCAGCACATCTTGTATTATCTGATATCTAAAGTCTGGAGCAGGGACTGATTTGTGACATAGGTTGCCCATCACCAAGAGCCAATGTGGCGTCTATTTCTTCATTTACTGCGTAGGCCTTACATGGGGGCTATGGGCTTTTCATTGACGTGAGTTTTGCAATCACACGAAAAGAGACAGAAAGGCTAGGCTCTCTCCTTTGCAGACGGGTCGTGTTTATTCCTCCTTCTCCAGGCAGGAATGTGGTTCAGTAGGAGTAAGCAGATAACCGTGCTCAATACTGTCTCGGCACCTCGGACAGGGCCCCTTTGGCTGAGGCCCAAGTGTGCAAGGCCAAGGATACGCAGCTGCAGCTCTCAGAGCGTCTGAGGCCTGAAACCTCTTTTCGGTTCTGGCTGAGCCATAAACATGGATTTTCATGCAAATGCGGGAAAACATGATGCAAAACGTGTAGGCCTCAGTGCAGATTTGTCGTTTCTCTCATGGGAGACTGGATGATGGCAGGCCACGTTATAGCATAAGCATCATGATAGACAGGCCATGGAGGGGAAATGCATGGGTTACATGCATGTGTACATGAAGCGTTGGGGGGGCACACAGGGGACACAATTTTTATTTCCTCATTCCCTCCTTGTCCCCTAGTGGGCCCTTCATGTCACATCTATTCTCATGAGACAGTCGATCTGTTCTTGCAGCATTATTTTTCCATTTTCAATGCTTTGTAAATGGGGATGTGGAACACATGCAGTAGCACACAGGCCGCAAATGGCCGGGCCACACTGCAGACATAGGCAACAACTGAATACCATTAGTAGTATTAACCCACAGACGGTCAACACTTTCCATCCCCATGCCGATATTACTCCCCAGAGCCAACTGGACCAAGTCCACGTGCCTGGGTCTTGATGTATGCTTTGGGCAATCTTGTGGAGCCTTGTTATTGCTTTGTATACAGACGGTGTGTTATTAGGGATGAAAACGCAACAGCTGGAGCCGATGACCCTACAAGCCCCGCCCCTATCCGCCAGGATGACGTCAAGAACAAGACGATTCTGAAGAACGACTATTCTCATAGCAGACTGTTCCTGGGTCAAGCTCCCCAGGGCTGATGCAGTCTCATTTGCAACTGTTTCTAGAATCCTTGTTAGCCTGCGGATAAGTTTACTATTCTGGACGGGACCTATGAAGAAAAAGAATCCTTTGTTGAAATCTGCATATTGCTCCCAAGCTGTCTCAGTCTGGTCAATGCCGGAGGCATCGAGCCCTCGTCTGTGTCTGATAAGTGCTAGTTGGAGATCTTGATGATAGTTCGATGGGGCCAAGAAAACGGGTGGTAAAAGAAATGATATGTAGCACGTCCCACCCCAGTCTAAGGGCAGTTGCACATAGGCTGTCTGGCCACAAATAAAGTAGGTGTGTCGTGATGCTCTGAAATAGGACTTTCCTTTGTCTTTAAACACAAATTATAGTATTACACTCGCTGTGCCCCAAATGTACTGAGCCTTCTTTTCTGACACACAAGTTCCCTTTTACTGGCAGGACTGTAATTGAGGATGGACCTAAATTGTGTATGGGCTTGACATTCAACACTATAAAGTCGAGGGTCGCATTTCCTTGCAGATACTCTTCATTTTCTAGATCTGTACCTTTCCTTTGGGGAAGACCTTCTTCATCTGGGAAACATGCTTCATTCATGACTTTATTCAAGTTACCCCATACCCAGTCGCCCCTACACTCCATGTCTTGACATTCTTTGGCATCACCGTTGATGGATGTCATTAAGGCAAACCATGCTCCGCAAGAACCATTATGGGAGAATGGAAAAGGGAAAAGAGGCAACACTCCCTTCACCTTCTGATACGGGGGAAGTCGGCCACAGACCCAGCAGTCTGTAGCATTGCTAGTCTGATGTGAATGGTGCAGCATCTGAATAAAGGTATTGTTGCGTAAGGCAAGTCGATATGATAGCTCATGGGATGGCAGATCACTAAATGTGTGCTTTATGGTATCATTAGTGGAGGAGTGTAAGAGTGAGGCAATAGGAGGAAAAATAGCATGTAGTATTAAGCTGATACATATTATCGTGATACACAGAAGAAATAGAAAAATCAAAGTCACTATACATCTACCACGTAATATTTTACAGTATTTGTTTTTCATCTTGCTCTTTTTATCATTATTATTGTCCGAGATCTTATGCAAGCCAGAATACATGTTCAACCGCTTCACCACCTAGTGGACTTAATTGATCAAACGGGTTCTGACTTTTTAGATCTAAGTTTAGCTTTGTACTCCTGCTGGGGAGTCTCCTCTAGTAAAGGGGGCTCAAAGTCTGAAAAGTTCGTGTCCTTTTTAAAAGAATCGTTATTCCCGAAGTAGCGTTTACAATGATGAAGATGCACCCATCCTTTCCGTCCTTCGACTTTAACGGCTGTCCTCGTGGTTAATAACACTAACTTCGGCGCCTTCCACCTCGGCTCAAGAGGGCTCGATCTATCAAAGTTCCTTATTAAGACATAATCCCCAGGAGCGATGGAGTGTTCCTTGACCTGGGTGTTGTCAGGGAAGGCGGCAGCAACCTGCGAACGACAAGAGAGTAGTGCAGACATCAAGGAAGCCAGGTAATCTGTCAGCATGTTACTATCAACATCAGTAATTTTTTTAGGCATTGGAGTGCCCCACATATTCGGTGGTCTACCAAAGACCACTTCATAGGGAGATAAGCCTGTTCTAGAATGGGCTACCATTCGCATGTAAAAGAGGGCAACCGGCAGGGCTACCATCCAATCTACACCTTTGTCTGCGCAAATCTTTGCTAGTTTTATCTTTAAGGTCTGATTGTGTCTTTCTACAAGGCCTGCTGCCTCAGGATGTCGTACACAATGGAACTTCCAGGTATACCCTAACAGAAGGGACACCTGTTTCATGAGTTCAGAGGAGAAAGGCTGACCGTTGTCGGAATATACGACACGCGGTAATCCATAACGTGGGAAAAACTCTCGCACCAATTGTCTGGCGGTAGTTACAGCAGTATAATCAGGGACTGGATAAGCTTCTGTCCACCTTGTCAGTGAACATACTACTACCAGGACATATTTGTAACCTCTACATCTGTCCATTTGGATATAATCCATCTGGAGGACTTCAAAAGGGTGGTCAGGTGGATGGAATCCACCTTGTTCCATCGGAATGCCTTTACCTGGATTGAATTGGCAACAGATCATACATGTTCTGACCTTTTGTTTCGCTGCTGCACGCAGGTGCTTGTTGAACCATATATTCTGTAAGCTGTCTAGCATTGCTTTCTCTCCTAAGTGTGCAGGACTATGTGCGGTATTTATGATCACTTGTACCATCGAATCAGGAAGAAACCATGTTGTTTTGCCCTTAGTCATCCAACCCTGATCAGTCAGTACCCCTCCTTGTTCCGACCATTTCTTTAATTCGTCTAGAGAAGCATGTGTCTGTATGTCTTGTACATCCCTGGAAGGATCCCTGACTGTCATGGCTTTGGTCATTGATGGTATCTGTGAGTTCGTCATGTCTAGTGGGGTCTGAGCTGTCTGTTTAGCAGTTCGGTCTGCCAGATCATTGCCTTGAGAAATGGTATCTGTGGCTTTAGTATGTGCTTTGCATTTCAGGATAGCTATGGCTGTTGGTAAATGTATCGCTTCCAGAAGGGCTTGTATAAGGGGGCCATGCTGTATCTTGGCCCCGTGAGAGGTCAAGAAACCTCTTTCTCTCCACAGTACTCCGAAATCATGAACTACCCCGAATGCGTATTGTGAATCGGTGTAAATGTTTACTCTCAAGTGCTTAGCTCTTATGCACGCTTGTGTCAGGGCGATGAGCTCTGCTGCTTGTGCTGACAGTATGTCTATTCTTTTAGTCTCTATGATTTCAGTAGCAGTGGTCACTGCATATGCTGCCACTAATTCTCCCGCCCCCGTCCTCATGCACGAGCCGTCAACATAGAGTGTTAGGTCAGGGTCTGGGAGTGCAACATCTGTCAAGTCTTGTCTTGATTTAGTCACGGTATGTATCACTTCAACACAGTCATGTGGTGGAATGTTTTCTGTACTAGAGGGCAAAAGAGTAGCAGGATTCAGTATGTTGCATCGTCTGATCTCTATGTGTGGTTGAAATAACGTCAGCTCATAACCTGTCAGTCTCGCTACAGTCAGGTGTTGGGTTTGTGTTCGGTTCAAGAGAACCTCCACTGCGTGCGGTACTTGTACTGTCAAGGGGTGGCCCAGCACTATCGAGTCACTTTGTCTTATGGCTAAGGCCATTGCTGCAACAGATTTTAGGCACGCAGGCAAAGCCTGTGCTACTGGGTCCAATGTGCTAGAAAAATAAGCACAGGGCTTGTGTTTTCCTGCATGATCTTGTGTTAGGACAGATAGTGCTGTTCCATCTCGCTCTGTCACAAAAAGCATAAAAGATTTGTTGTAATCAGGGATTGCTAAAACTGGTGCTTGACATAAAGCTCTTTTTAATTCTTCAAATGCCACAGTGTGTTCTTGTGTCCAAGGGAGGACATTAGTAGAAGCTGCCTCCTGTGTCGTCAACTGTATTAGGGGCTTGGCTATGTAAGCATACTGGGGGATCCACTGCCTACAATATGAAGTGAGGCCAATGAATGCACGTACCTCCTTTTGTGTCTTGGGCTGTGAAAGGCCTGAAATCAATTGAATACGTTCTGGTGTCAGTCGCCTACCCTCCTTGGATAGCAAGTGCCCAAGGTACGCCACTTGCTGTTCACAGAATTGTAGCTTCGAAGGGGACACTTTGTGCCCCTTGTCAGCCAGGAAGTGTAAAACCGTGAGTGATGCATCTTCACAGTCAGTTTCCGATCTTGCAGTGATGAGAATTTCATCTACATACTGTATCAGTGCTGTAGTGGTAGGCATATGAATACTGTCTAGTTGTCGTTTGAGTGCCTGACTGTAGATGCTAGGACTTTCCGTGAAGCCCTGTGGTGCTCTTGTGAATCTGAAGCTGCGGCCTTTTAAACTGAAACCAAAAAGATATTGGCTGGCTGGATGTATTGGGATACTGAAAAATGCGTTCTTCAGTTCGATAACTGTAAAGAACGTAGCCTTCGCATCAATAGCAGTCAATAATGAAGAAATGTCCGGGACCACAGGGTACTGTGGCACCACACATTTGTTTAATTCTCGCAGGTCCACAACTAATCTATAGACAGGTGATGTATTGGGATCAGATCGTTTAAGAATAGGAAGAACAGGTGAGTTGCATATGTTTGAATCTGTCTCTACCACCACCCCTTGTGCAATGAGTTCATCGATTATTCTCAGTAACCCTACTTCAGCCTCAGGTGGGATTTTGTATTGTCCAATCCGTGGCAGCACTACTCCTTCCTTGAGGGTGACCTGGTGTGGTGTAATGTTCATGAAACCTACGTCAGTCGGGCCTTGTGCCCATAGGTGCTGTGGTACATTTCGGAGCCTGATGTCAATGTCTTTCATTACAAAATGTCCTTTGAAATCACGTAAATACAGTCGCACTCCTTCTGGCGAGCAACAGATAATTGCTCCCAGTTCCTTTAATGTCTTTATACCAAGTAAGTTTTCTGGACATGATTTAGTAAGCAGTAAGTCTGTTGTATGTATTAGTGGACCAACTCCTAAAGAGACTGGTTCTGAAACCTCATTAATAATAGGCTTTCCTGAAAAACCCAGGGATATGTTCTTTGAGCCCGAGAGGGGTGCCCCTGGAACCTCGGAATGACTGATGGTAGTTCTACTCGCCCCAGTGTCAATCAAAAACTTTTTATCTTGTCCTAGTAAACGTGCATGTACATAGGGACCCTCTTGGTCCACAGGAACTGGAATAAGGGGCAAGTCGAATTCCCTCTCTGGGCTGTTTCATGAATATGCTTGGTATTCTGGATAGTTAGTTTGAGCGTGTTCATACATTTGTGTTGTGGCGTGGGCTGGTGCAGGTGCATGGACAGGCGGTGGCGGCGGTGGAAACGTATCTGATGTCTGACGTGTGTTATTTTCCTTGGGAGAATAAGGACGTGGCTTTGTTTTACCTATAGCTATATTGTGTTTCAGGACTGCACATTCATTTACGAAGTGGCCTGGCTTCTTGCAATAATTACAGGTCCCACTAGTTTGTTTTGTGCTATTCTTGTTCGTGTTTGTGTTGTTTGTGTTTGCCGGTGTCGATTGGGCCACCAGCATCTTCATCTTTGTCTCTTTCATGCGTCTCTTTTCCTGGTTCTGTTCTTCTCTAATTCTGTTCTGGTGATATTGTAACATCTGTAACATTTGGGAAGGGCTGTTTGCTTGCCAAGTGCTCTCAACCTTCAGTACCCTATACTTTACCTCTGGTAGGGAATTTTCTACTAGTTTGCTCACGAAAAGATGGGGATATGAATCGCTACCGGGCTTAAGGCCACTATTGATAGTAAAACATTTCTCAAACCTAGAGTAAAAATCGCTGGTGTCCTCGTCTGGTTTCTGTTTACAGGCTGAAATAGCATCCCAGTCTTCCTTCTTAGTAACTAATAATCTAGGCAAAACTTGTACAAGGAGTTCAGGTAAGTCCTTAGCTCGGGGACCCAGACCAACCCCCGGGCCTCTTTCTTCTTCCTCTGTTTCCAACAGATCCCAGCTAATCTTTTTCTCTCCCACCTCCCAGTCCTTTCCTTTAAGCTTCTCGTAAATACCAGCAGGCAATAGTACTTTTAATAACTTTAGAATGTCAGCATATGTATATTCTCCTAAGCGGAGAATGTCTTTTAGTTCTCGGTGAAAACCCCCCGGGTCTTTATCATGGGAGGGCAACATTTTTTTCATTTCCAGTATCTCTAATTTTGACAAGGGGGTGTAGACATACACCCGTTGTAGCTCATTGTTTGCATCCTTTACAGGATGAACCTCTCGTAGGGGGTTCAGCTTGTCGTATAACTGTCCCTTATCCTGTGGTGGAGCGGGAAGTAGGGACCTAGTAACGTATACTATATATTTGTGTCGCTGATCCAGGATGACATTAATCAATTCAGTACCCATGTTCATCCATCTGTCTAGTATTATGTCGTCCAGCAACTTATACAATAGACCAGGACCAGAATATTGACTCTCATACAACGTAATCAAATGTTGGACCATGTAAACACCAGCTATGCGCTGTTCGTTTGGTGGGAGGCTCAAGAACGTCTGTGCTACGATATCATTATTATATGTATCGTATTGGGATACCCACAGGGTGGCTGACCGTGCTAATTCATTTTCGGTCGGGGTGAGGGGCTGATCGTTACCTAACCATTTATTCACCGCTTTTTCGGTGATTTGGAACAAACTTTCAAGGGAATATCTTTCTTTTATAGCCGTTCCCTGTTTACGGTGATTGAGGCCCTTGGGCCTCTCGAACCGCCGGGCATGGCCCACATATAGTACTCTGTCTTTGTCCCCTGCTTCATCATCAGAGGGTGACTCGGCCTGTTCGTTCGGTCCTGCTTTGTGTGAGGCTATTATTGCCTTTCGGATTTTGGTCAACATGTTGTCTGTCTGTCCTGATTTATCATGCTGACCGGCATCTATGTGATCACTCCAACCAATATAACAACGGTCTACGTCCCCGTCACCTTCGTCTTTTTCCCTGATCAGACAGTTAATCAGGAAGCGAAGGATATAGTTCTTAATAATTACTTTTCTATTTTGTATGGCTTCTGCTATGCACTCAGGACCTTCCCCTGTTCTTATGAATGTGTACATTTTCTTTAGATGTTTATCCATATCTGGTAATTTTTCCAAATCTGCGACTGCTCGTCTAAGCCTTAGTGAAAACACAAGCATTCTGCCCTTTCCTGGATCTGGATCATATATACATTCAGAGATGTCGACTTTTACTGTCGGCCCCCCTCCTGATGTTGTCCCGGATCCTCCCTCCCCGCCGTCCTCGAGCTCCTGGAGCTGGGATTGCGTTGGGGGTGCAGGGAAAGATCCGTCCACGTATGCTGGTGGGGATTCCTCTAGGTAGGTGTTAATAAACGTTTCGGATGCTGTTGGTTTTATTTTTCGGGGTACTTGCGGTAGCACACTGATGGGTCTTTCTACTGGGGCCACTCTTGCTAGTTCCTCTGAAAGGACGGGATAAATACCAGCAACGACAGTATTTCTTTCTCTTTCAGTCTGTTCTCTTTTTACCCGTTCCCCTTCCTCCTGTAATTTCTTTTCTTTGGCTTTTTCAGACTCCAGTTTACTTCTCTCTGCTTTGTGGAACTCTTTCTCTGTTCTTCTATGTGACTCCTTGCGCCAAAACTCAATGGCATCCTTCTGAGCAGGTCTACATTTTCTCTTCCACAGCTCTTCCTCTACCTTCATGATGCATTCCGCATCCCACGTTCCCGTGATAGGCCATCTATACTTTGTCTCTAAATCCTTCGTGTAATCCACCCATAGTTCTAAAAACAATACGGCATCTAAACCATGCTTACAGTACATGAAATGTCCAGGTGTGTCTCTGGACGGAATGTTAACTGGTTCCTCTAGTACACCTTTTCTGGTACATATCTTACGCAGTTTCGAAAACAATGGCATGTTGGAATGTAACCGGAAACAAAAATCACAATGACTCAAAAAACAAAAATCACAATGAAACAAACTTACATAAAAACCTGACACATTCAAACCTAACTGATCCTGACTAAGACAATAACATTCATACAGTTATATCGGTGCACCTGAATACTTGGATTACTTTAATTCTTTAATACTTGATGCATGCTCTTGAATACTTGAAAACTTGAAAACATACCGGTCTCACAAGTGAGACACGTCTTTACCGTGTTCAGTAAATGAACCCGTCTTTATGCAACCCCCATGAAAAACTCACCGGGAAGCAGAACTTGAAGGCCTCGGACACTTGACTCTGCGCAGGGAATGGCGTATCTTTGCTGGATCTCTAGAAACCTCGGACACAGCTCTCTCGCAGGGTGGGCTCTGGGTCGGGACGATCCGCAATCCTCACCGCCTCGTATGGATGCCTGGTCGCAGTCCGTCTCCTTCGTTGGCCTGAGGGAGTTGGCGGGAAAAACCCGCGACGTGTACACTTGAAGTCCGTCACGGCTGTAGAAGGGGGCAAAACTGGACCTTCATCTCCGGCGCGTGGGGAAAGAGATTTGTCCCTATTCGGGCGCCATTAAATGTCGTAAATAAACTATTACGCACTCGGAATTTCTATATGTATCAATATGATCATGCATAAAGCAAGAGGCTGAGTCTGTGGTATCAGGTTCAAAAGGGCTTTATTCAAATAACTCGAGTTATAGGGAGAATAGTTCCATCACCACAAGGGATCAGGAAGGGTCTTCTGCTCAGAATATTCTCAATATATTCTCAAACTTTATTCGCAGAGTACAGTATATATACATTCAATAATATACGTAAGCAGGAGTGCTTCAGGCAGAGCAAGAGAGAATGAGATAAGAGCATGTGGGTGTGTAAGTAGGCGTGAAGGTGGGCGTCCACTTGATGATCATAGGTGAATGTCATAGGTGGGTGGATGCCTAGAAGGGGTTGCGTGATCAGCTGGAACTTTACTGGAACTTTGCCTTACTTGTGCTCAACTCGAGCATGACGTGTAACTGACGTGGGGAAGGGCTGCTGTGCAATCGGGGAGTCTGGAAGTGAGGCCTTCAGTGTCAGGACGACCAGCACATCTTGTATTATCTGATATCTAAAGTCTGGAGCAGGGACTGATTTGTGACATAGGTTGCCCATCACCAAGAGCCAATGTGGCATCTATTTCTTCATTTACTGCGTAGGCCTTACATGGGGGCTATGGGCTTTTCATTGACGTGAGCTTTGCAATCACACAAAAAGAGACAGAAAGGCTAGGCTCTCTACTTTGCAGACGGGTCGTGTTTATTCCTCCTTCTCCCGGCAGGAATGTGGTTCAGTAGGAGTAAGCAGATAACCGTGCTCAATACTGTCTCGGCACCTCGGACAGGGCCCCTTTGGCTGAGGCCCAAGTGTGCAAGGCCAAGGATACGCAGCTGCAGCTCTCAGAGCGTCTGAGGCCTGAAACCTCTTTTCGGTTCTGGCTGAGCCATAAACATGGATTTTCATGCAAATGCGGGAAAACATGATGCAAAACGTGTAGGCCTCAGTGCAGATTTGTCGTTTCTCTCATGGGAGACTGGATGATGGCAGGCCACGTTATAGCATAAGCATCATGATAGACAGGCCATGGAGGGGAAATGCATGGGTTACATGCATGTGTACATGAAGCGTTGGGGGGGGCACATAGGGGACACAATTTTTATTTCCTCAACAGTAGGATGTATGGAAATAACACCTCACAAGGTTACACTGAAAGAGGGAGCCCAACTACCACGTATAAGACAATACAAAATTCCACCTCAAGCTGAACAAGCATTAATGTTAATTATTCAGGACCTAATACAGTCAGGTGTGATTAAAGAAACAACTTCGAACATTTGCAATTCCCCTGTTTTACCAGTTCATAAAAAAGTGGAACCAGGAACACCAGCTGTCTACAGACTAGTGGTGGATTTGAGAGAGTTCAATAAATGTGTCATTCCACAACACCCTGTGGTCCCAGACATCTCCACTTTACTCACAGCCATAGATGCAGAAGCAACGCATTTTTCTGCCATTGACTTAAAAAACGCATTCTTCAGTATACACATTCACCCAGACAGTCAATACCTTTTCGGCTTCTCCTTACAAGGACGAAGTTTCCAATTCACAAAAGCTCCTCAAGGTTTCACCGAAAGTCCAAGTGTATATAGCCAAGCGCTGAAAAGACAATTGGACACTATTCAAATGCTCACGGATACAGACATACTACAATATGTTGATGATATCCTCATTACGGCCAGATCTGACGCAGCATGTGCTGAAGCATCACTACTAGTACTAGAATTCCTAGCTGCAAATGGCCATAAAGTTTCCCCTGGTAAGCTCCAATTTTGTTTACAGCAAGTGGCATACTTAGGGCACTAGCTGTCAAAGGAGGGTAGGCAGCTTACACAGGAACGCATCCAGCTCATACAAACAATACCACAACCAACAACACAGAAACAAGTTCGAGCTTTTGTTGGTCTCACCTCATATTGTAGACAGTGGATCCTGCAATTTGCACTCATTTCTAAACCATTAGTGCAGCTGACAACACTCGAAGCTGGCGCTACTCCACAATTACCCTGGACAGATGAACACACGCAAGCTTTTCAGTCTCTTAAAAAGGCTATGTGTCAAGCCCCAGTGTTAGCAACACCTGATTACACCAAAGATTTTACCTTGTTTGTAACAGAAAACTCAGGTACAGCACTATCAGTCCTGACCCAACTTCAAGCAGACAGACATAGACCATGTGGTTATTTTTCAAGTACATTAGATCCAGTAGCACAAGCATTACCTGCATGTCTAAAATCAGTAGCAGCTACTGCACAAGCTATTAGACAAAGCGATGCTATTGTATTGGGACATCATCTGATAGTCCAGGTCCCACACGCTGTAGAACTTCTGCTAAACAGAACGCAAACACAGCATCTGACAATAGCCAGACTCACCGGATATGAGATGACGCTTTTTCAGCCACATATTGAGATTAGACGATGCAACATTTTAAACCCAGCAACACTGTTGCCACTGACCTCTCCTACTGAACAACTTCACGATTGTATTGACATAATTGATTTAGTGACCAAACCCAGACCAGATTTACAAGATACTCCCCTTTCTAAGGCAGAAATGACACTTTTTGTTGATGGTTCTTGCATGAGACTCCCCACTGGAGAACTAGCAGCAGCCTATGCCGTCACAAATGGTACAAACACCTTGGAAGCACACAAGATAGAGATACTGTCGGCACAAGCAGCCGAACTCATAGCACTAACACGAGCATGTCACTTAGCAAAAGAAAAATCAGTTAACATTTACACTGATTCACAGTACGCTTTCGGGGTTGTACACAACTTCGGCACATTGTGGAAAGAGAGAGGATTCCTCACATCACACGGGTCTAAAATACAGCATGCTACACTCATCACTGCCCTCTTAGAGGCCAGTCAGTTACCAGCGAAAGTTGCAGTATTAAAGTGTAAAGCGCACACAAAAGGAACCGATGAAATATCAAAAGGAAATGATTCCGCAGACAGTGCAGCCAAATTAGCAGCAAACACAGAATTGAATATACTACACCGCCAATACGCAATACGAGACCCCTTTTCTGACATCCAGGATGTCCAAAGTCACACCACACCACAGGAACTGCTAGAATGGAAGGAAAAAGGAGGGGTCCTTACAGATCAGGGTTGGATGACACCTGAAAGAGCAGTATGGTTTCTGCCGGATGCTATGGTACAGGTTATAATAAACACCATACATGGACCAGCGCATCTGGGAGAAAAAGCAATGTTAGACAGCATACAGAACATATGGCACAACAAACATTTGAGAGCTGCAGCCAAACAAAAAGTTAAACCGTGCATGATTTGTAATCAGTTCAACCCAGGTAAAGGCACAAAGGTGGAGCAGGGTGGATTCCAACCCCCTGACCATCCATTTGAAGTTCTCCAAATGGACTATATCCAGATGGAGAGATGTAGAGGTCACAAGTATGTGCTAGTTGTAGTATGTGCTCTGACCAGATGGACAGAAGCCTATCCCGTCCCAGATTACACTGCAACGACAACTGCTAAGCAACTACTAAGAGAATATTTCCCGAGATATGGGTTGCCCCGCGTCATCTACTCAGACAACGGCCAGCCCTTCTCCTCTGAACTCATGAAGCAAGTGTCTCTTCTGTTAGGGTACACTTGGAAATTTCACTGCGTAAGACATCCTCAAGCAGCAGGTCTAGTAGAGAGACACAACCAGACTTTGAAGACAAAATTGGCCAAGATATGTACAGACAAAGGCGTGGACTGGATGGTAGCCTTACCGGTTGCCCTCTTCTGCATGCGTATGGTAGCACATTCCAGAACTGGTCTATCTCCGTATGAGGTGGTCTTTGGCAGACCACCAAATATGTGGGGTATACCAATGCCTAAAAGAATTACTGATGTAGACAGCAGAATATTGACTGATTACCTGGCTTCCTTGATGTCTGCACTCCAATCTTGTCGTTCACAGGTCGCTGCAGCCTTCCCTGACAAAACCGCCCCTGGAGAACACACCATCCGACCCGGCGACTGGGTGATGATAAGAAACTTCGACAGGACCAGTCCTCTTCAGCCCAGGTGGAAGACTCCGAAGCTCGCGCTCCTAACCACGCGGACGGCGGTGAAGGTCGAAGGCAGGAAGGGCTGGCTACACGCGAGCCACTGCTGGAAATATTTTGGACAAAGAGACACTGTTGCCGGCGACGCTGCCAACCCTAGTGACATTGTAACAGAACAATCTTTTGTGCCTTTGGAACTGACCCCACAACAAGAATATAAATCAAAGTTGAGGTATGCCATCCGGACTCTGGCTAATTAAGTCCACTGGGCGCAGGTCCAGTGGTGAAGCGGTTGGAGCATGGGGATGGATTTAAACACCTTGACTATGTGGGAAAAAGATAGAATGAAACGCAGAAACAAGAACTTTAAGAAATTGCGTAGTGGTTCTATCATATGTTTAATGATATTGTTTTTCTTCATAACCATTATGACGTGTCTTGGTTGGATCCTCCACACTGTTTTTCCTCCAACACCACACACCTTTCATGCACCCAACAGCACTCAGGAACACACATATCATGACCTACCCCCTCATGAACAAGCCCATAGACTAGCCTTGCAAAACAATACCTTTAAACAGATGTTACACTACACTCATCAGGCCAGCAATAGCACAAATTGCTGGATATGTGGCCGCCTCCCACCTCATCAGAAAAAGGGAGGGATGCCTCTTTTCCCCTTTCCATTTTCCTATAATGGGACTTGTGAAGCCTGGTTCGCCCTAATAACAGCTGACGATACCACCCCCACCTCCTGCCCTGACGGAAATAATTCATGGAAGAATGGGTGGCCTTGGGGGAACTTAAACAAGGTACTTAATGCTGCCTGTTACCCAAATAAGGATGGAAGTCCTCAGGCGACAGGAACAGTCCTAGAAAGTGAAGAATACAAGCAAGGGAACATGACCATGTCCTACAAGATGTTAAATACCAAACCTAAAAAGAATGCTGGTCCCCCTTCCATCTCGGTCTCACCAGTAAAAGGACACCTGTGCATCCAGAAAAATGGCTCTGTTCCATTAGGACTCAGTGACTGTCATACCACTATAAGTTTTGAAGACAGAGGAAAGTCCTCATTTCAAGCATCTCGCCATACTTATTTCGTCTGTGGCCAAAGGCCTATGTGCAGCTGCCCTTGAACTGGGGGGGAACTTGTTATATAGCATTCCTGTTACCCCCTGTCTTTGTGGCCCCATCCACTTACCACCGAGACCTCCTAGTGCCCCATGTCAGACATAAAAGAACGATCGATACCTCCTTGGTTGACCAAACAGAAACCTCATGGGAACAGTATACAGATTTTAACAAAGGGTTCTTCTTCTTTGTTGGCCCTGTACAGAACAGCAAGCTTATACGCAGGTTGACAAGGACCTTAGAGGCTATTGTAAACCAGACGGCGTCTGCCCTGGGGAGCTTAACCCAGGAGCAGTCCGCCATACGATTGGTTACTCTCCAAAATCGCCTTGTCCTTGACATCATCCTGGCTGACAGAGGCGGAGCCTGTAAAATTATAGGCTCTAGCTGCTGTATATTTATTCCTGATAATTCCCCATCTGTATACACGGCCATAACAAAATTACACAAGATAGCCGTAAGTTTACATCAAGAACCTGGCACCTGGACGTGGTCTGATTGGTTCTGGAAGATAATATCGTCCTGGGGATGGCAACTGCTGTCAGCAGCAGGTATAATATTCCTGATAATAACTGGATGCTGCCTTTGCATCCAATGTGGTCCTGCCCTGTGCGGTCTATGCGCTGCAAACTGCATTCCTAAACCACTTGTCCAGCAGAGAGAAAGGGAAAGAATTATGCTACAAGAATGTATAGATGATCTCATGCAAATTGAGATATAATATAGGTACACTCTGGGGCAAGGAGGGAATGTGGAAATAAAATTGACAATTGTGCCCCATCATTTCCCTGTTTCTGCCTGGTAGCCATTTGCCTCAGACAAACACCCATTTTGTGTGTCACATGCTCTCAGCAACTTGTCTGAAAACTGTCCTTCACATCCCCATTGAATCTTGCACAACCCCCTGCTCCTTGTGGTCGAGCTAATTCCAAGAAGCCTGCCTGTGTGCCTTCCCCCAGTTGTGCCAGAGACTCAGCCACATCCTGTCCATTGTTGGTGACTCAGCCTGTCACACCAGCTGCCCTGTGACCACCCCCAACTGAAAGAGGAAGCACGAGGTTAGGCCCTGAAACCACACCAACTAATAGAGGAAGCACAAGGCTGTACACTGTGAACACAGATTTCTGTGGTTCTGCCAATTCCCAGAACCAGCAAGATAGTTCCTGTTTTACACAAGATGGTTCCTGTTCTTGACTCTAAGCCAGAGATAAACCCCCGAATAAGTAAGGGCCTTCAACTGAAAGAGAACACATTTCCACACATCACATGCCCTCTCACGAGACACAAGACACGCCCCTACCTTGACACATCTGTTGGAAATTACTGCTTGTCACTTCCCTTTTTCTTGTCACTTCTCCTTTCTTCTTTTTCCTATAAACTGAAAACTGTATAAATATCCTGATGTGTGAATAAAACTGCAGACCACTCCTGTACCCGCTTGGTGCTGGAGCTCTCCCCTTAACTCGAGTTACTGGACCCTTTTTTTACTCGAACACCACGGACTCCTCTCTTTGCTTTGACTGAAATTATGATTATTAAGTATAGAAATTCTGAGATGAGGTAATATTGAATTAATTTACCACAACCCCCTGGTATTCAAGTTGATCTAGGATCTCACTGACCTGTTTTTTAGCTTCTTGCTTTATAGGGTATTGCCTTTGAGCATTTGGTGAAACTTGTAACGGGATCACGTGGTGGGTTGAGTCCTCTTCCCATACAGCGTGATTTTTATACAATGCTGGAGCTAGGACTACTGCCCGCTCCCGTACATGTGCATGTTTAAGATGTATGGAAACGAGGTAGGAGAATGCTGGAAAAATGTCTTCCCTCCTAGGACACTCCATAATGAATGCTGGCGGCCAATCTTGTTCTGCTAATAGGATGTCATACCCGGATGACAGATTTTCCGAAAAGAGACCCTTTACTTTCCTGGGCTTGTCCCCCTTCTTCTGGAGTGTTATCTCGTGTAACTTATGTGGGACGCTTACCCTTGTGTCTGGTGTTTCCACCGTGATGTAATCATTCAAGTCCGCTGTCACCAGAAATTCCATCAGGTTCTGGAGAGCTACTGTTACTTCTGCCACACTGTCTAGCATCGTCAGAGCCCATATCCTGTTCAGAAGCAGCGTCTTCAGAATTCTGGGCATGTCTGATCTTCAGGCCTGCATCTTAATTTTTCTTAAATTGAGGTTTTGCTTTTGGCTTGTCTTCTTTTTTAGAAGTATAGTCTTGAGCATGCTGCTTATCTCTGGTATTTGTACGCGCTTTTTTGTGTTCTGACCGTCCTTCTCTCTCTGATGTTTTCGTTGAGCCCTGAAAGGAACGAGAGGAATGTGTATCAGTATCCTGATACCTGTCAGGTTTCCTAATATTATCCCTATTCCTGAGATTATACCTCTTTTCAGAGTGCTCCTGTGGAGGAGATCTACCCTGGGTTTGAGATCTTTTTTCTGTAAAGTTTTTTATTATCACACTTCTTTTTAGAAGAAGCCGGTGTCTGCTTAGAAGTGTCCTTTTCAGGACTGCCCATCAGTTGTGGTTTTAAAACTTTCCCACCCAAACTGTCTCTGCCTAACTCTGCATATGCAGTTTCAATTATTTTGAGTAGTTTGTGTGGTTGATCTAAAGGACTGAACTCCCTTAGGCGTTGGCGGATTGCCACTGAAGCTGCTTCCCCTTTAATATTAGCTAGTATTATGGCTGATACCTGATCATAGTTATTTAATAACTTCATCCTTAAGGTCAGAGCAGGCTCTGCTCCGTACTCATTCTGTATTTATCTCAATACTTCGGGTACTACAGCTAATGAGGGGATACAATGAGTTTTAGTATATAAAGCAGCAAAGACTGTACCCCAAGTGGTACAATCCTCTAACTGTAGTGTTATCCCCATGGGCAAGCAGATTGTTAACATTTAGTGTTTTTCAAATGTGGTAGTATTTGGGAATACAGCCACAAGCTGAGTTATTTTCTGAGCTGCCCAAAATGGTATTTGTTCACGTTTCGTGGGCATTTTGCCCATTACTGCGTGTAATGTTTGTGGAGTTATTTTAGTTGCTGTACCCTGTGATTGAGTTCCATTTGTTGCAACTGTTGTTGGTTGGACTGTGAAAGTCTGCATGACGAATTTCATCAGTTTTCTGTAGATTTTAATTAAAGCTTTGTGTTGTATGAGTAATTCTGGCTGTGGCATTGTTTCAATGTCAGGATGCGGTGTGTAAGCCGTTAATATTGGCCATGTTGCCCCGTCTTCTCCGAGCGGGCCTAATCTTATTCTGTGTCTTAAGTGGGATAGGGCGCCTTTAAACCAGAATTTTTTTTCATTTTCCTGCTACCTGAGTGGAACCTCAATGTCCTCGCAAAGGACCATATCCCCCTGGTGCATCTTCCTCTGTGTAAGAGTGAAATGTATGTGTTCTATCATCTGATTCTGGAATGTAACCCACAAATCGAATACCTCTGTTTTGTTTGATCTGTGTGCCTCAATCACAAAGGCTACTAAGCCACCCCCTGCTGATAAACCATGTTCTAGTAGTTTCAGGGTGATAGCACGTCTGAGTTTAGGTGGGATGAGAACTCCATCCACCTCTTCTTCTCCTGAGAGGTGCAGATCCGCTACTGCGTTATTTTCAGTCCCAGTCATTTTTGAACCGAAGAAGTTTATCCGAGGGAACTGAGATAAGGTTTTATGTAAAATTTAGGAATACTATGTTCTTCAAGCTTGATTAAACAGCAGCCAATAAATAGGATATTTTGCCTACTCAGCTGCGGCAGAGTTTGTGCCCACCCACTCCAGACGTCTCTGGTGTTTGTGAATAGGATTCTCTGAGAATTAGCACGACTGAACTACTCAGATTCTACTGTTAAATAAGTACCAAACCAACGTTGGTGGCGCCATTTCGTGTAGTTCCTATAGTACCCCTGCAGGACCTGCGCGTTTGGATAACATAAACTGTAGGATTGGTGGCAGACTAACTCTGAGCACCCCCACCGCGTATGTTAGCCTGTTTGCATTAGCTTGCACACAGTGCCACTAAAATCTCCTCTTATAGGAGAAAGAATAGTTTCTGGTAACCTTAGAACATGACAACCCTGATCCCTCAAGAACATGGAAACAATGTACTACTTTTCGCTCAGTCACTCGTGCTCATTTAGTTTATCTCAGAGATACACAGAATAAACAGTCTGGGCATTTCAATAAGGGTTTATTGAACAGTTGTTATTTTCGTGTAAAATATATGAGCTGCAACAACCATTCGACAGTAGCAGAGATATATGATTAGCAGTGTTAATAATATAAAAGGATAGTACAGTTCTACCATCTTGCAATAATCATGAATAAATACATGAATATAAAATGCATGATAAAAGTGCGCATACTCCTACGATGCCTATCTAGATGTACCTAAGTGTACCTAGCATATGAGTAGGTGTAAAGCCAAGAATCCCTCTAGGATTTAGTCGAACCCCATTACCTGAAGTGTGAGAATGCAAGAGCACTTCTTGGCCTCGAGTTGGACACCCTGTAAGGGATGTTCAGACCACTGTCAGCTAGAGCGTCTGCATGCAGGAACCTCAGCGTCTCTGGTCAGTGTGTCAGCCTGGAAGTCTCTGTTACCTCTCCCTTATCTTGGCAAGAAGTGGTGTATTTATACCAGAAAGTATCTAGGGCTTCTTTGTCCCTTGTATGTTTTGTATGGGTCATTGTCGTACTGAGGAAGACGTATGGGATGAACCTAACACATAGATATTATGCAGGTGATGTAGTTTCTGCTTCGTTTCCAAAAACCCTCATGAATGCTCATACATAATGTATGAGCCCATCGGAGATGTTATAGGAGGCCTTTGTTTAGGGAAAACCCCTCCTTTTGCACCCAGAACTGAAACTAGATAAGGTTCAATCCTCAGAGATCTTTATTGTGTAGTGTAGGGAACTAATGTGAAAGATCATGCCTATATAAGGGCATCTAGAATCATGCCTATATTAGGACATCTAGAGTCATGCCCATATTAGGGCCTCTATCTAAAACATAACACAGTGTGAGTTCATGGTGGGTGGCATAAGTGCTGTGTGGTCATTGTGAGTGCAGGGTGAATAGTGTAAGTGCATAGTGATCAGTGTGAGTGCATTGTGATCACTGTGAGAGCAGGGTGAGTGTGAAAGTGAAGGGCGAGAATGAGAGTGACTTGTCCTAATGCAGGGTACATTCCCAGACACTTGAACTAATTCAACATGTTATTGAGGGCTGGCGTATGGTTTCAGATTTGTTGAACTATTGCTATTATGGCATTATTCAGGGACATGGCCGGACTGGCTATAGCGGGCACCAGGCGTTTTCTCAGTGGGCGGAAAGGGTGGCGGCTGTTTTTGGACCGGGGCGATTTTTGGGACAGGGGGGCGGTTTTGCAGCAGTGGTGCAATATCGGCCCCCTGTACCAAACGCAGCTGCAGTGTTTTCCACACGCATCTACCCCTCCTCCCCGGCCCCACTCCCTCCCTCAGGGCCGTTCCAAATCAATTGCCAAGGTCGGTTTGCGTTCCCAGTCCGGCCCTGTTCAGGGATTGAGGGTGGAGGAAATATATATTGTGCTCATCCTGCAACAAACTTCCAGTCCAGTGATTAGGGTTGCCAGCTCATCATATTGATGTCCCAGACATTACAAAAATAAGCAGTCACCTAAAGCCTATTTTCAACCCCTATCTGTGCATACTTGAAACAGCAAATATAAATAGAAAGCATTTTGAATTGTGTTCTATGGCTGCCTGAATGATCCATGACTGATAATTAAAGGGAACAAAGACAGAAAAGTCACATTACAAATGAATACATATGATTTTATTTATAACCCTATTTAGTGTCAAGACAAGGCCTTTGCAGGCTCTTTAAACAACAAACAGCTGGTATTTTTCTTTTTGCAACCCTACTTTATGTTTCTTTTCATGAAATGCATTCTCACACTAGGGCAGTAAAATGAAAATCCAAATGTAAGGAATAGGTAGAGTGAGGACCCAGGGGGTACGGAAACCAGAAAAAAAACTAGGCGTTGTTAAACAGTTTACAAAGGTATGTAAATATGCAAATGATCTTTAAAGACCAGTGAAAAACTCGGGTGTGCCGGAGATTAAGGCTCCAGACACTGCCCATCTGAGCCCAGAGCAGAGACACACGATGGGGGGACTGAAGCCCTTTCAGCCCTATGAGCGTTGCACGTCTGGGCCTATATCAATATACAGGGGACACTCAGATCTAGGTAAAAAGATGTTCTCAATTAAAGATTTTATGACACTGAAAAATACCTTACGATCTCCAAAACAAGGGTATCCACCAGTTTCCTCAAGCTTAACACAGAGAAAATGGAATTCATCCTTAACCGACGACCACCTATTGTAGAAACTAAACATGGTTGAAGAGCTTCATAACTACTGAATTACCACTTCCTTTTACAAGAAAGTCAAATCTTGAAAGCCAAACAGCCACGCTTCCTGCTATGAAAAAGATCAAGCCATTTCTTCAGGTTAAGAATTTTTGCCATATTGTGCTTTGCAAACCTTTCTGTTATTGTGAATTTATCATGGGATTTGCATTCTGGTGGGTACGCCACACTGTTCATTAAAACAACTTCATATCAAGACCAGAGGCTACCATTATGCATTACTTTCTTTTAATGCCACTCTGCAGCACCTTTAAAGAACACAACTAATAACAATCTAGATTTAGAACACTGCTGTCCATAAATATTCTCAGCTCAGAACTCTCTTCCTCTTTTTAATGCTTCTCTGGAGAGATAAGTACCTTTATTCTTTATTCATTTATAATTGTTTAATAGTTTGTTAATGACTAGATTTTGGAATTTTGTTATAGTGTTGAGAGTTGAAAATAGTTATTTGCTTCTAATTTATAGAAGCTACGCTTTAGCTCTAAATGTCAAAATGTATTTTTAGTAGTAAATATAATTAGAGGGTTGTTAGTGTATAACTTTTGGATTGGTGTGGTTAATTGGTGTTTGCTGCAGTTGCCGTATAAGTACTCAGTCTAAAAGGAGATGTATAAATAAATGTATTAGTGACGAGCTTCGCGCTGTGTTTATTTTGAAACTAATATCACGTTGAGCCTTACTGCGTTTGTAATTTAGCTCCAGTGGAAACGTATTGGGCTCACGGGCGGTTGCTGGGCTTCATTGGGGACCGCACACACTTAGGAGACGTTGTTTTGAGCTGTATCCGGAGATCTCCTCGCGTAGAGTCACTGACTTGACTTGATTGGTCATGCGGGAGATCCCGCGGGATTTCGGCACCATCTTGCATTGTGGCATAGTGAATTGAACTAAGAGAGGAAAACTTTACTGCGATGTGCGTAAAGTCGAGTAAATATTTTTTTTTAAACGGACAGTTATTGCTTCGTGCCACTTCAGGTTTGGAGAGTGCACTGACGTTAATTAGGTCTATTTTGTTCGTTTGTGGCATATTTAAATATATATTTGGAGCGACAGAGGTTAAATGGGAAGTTAGGTTATAGAAGGTTATTATTGATGCAGAGCAAGCTAGTAGTTGGGGTGCGAAGGCATCACACTTGGGTGAGGAGATGGTTAGAAGGATTTTTCAACAGG
The DNA here is from genome assembly GCF_964204655.1 of Triturus cristatus. Lineage (NCBI taxonomy): Eukaryota > Metazoa > Chordata > Amphibia > Caudata > Salamandridae > Triturus > Triturus cristatus. The sequence continues at coordinate 1,685,659,083 of NC_140590.1, forward strand.
AAATTAAGAATAACGTGCAGGAGTCTGTGACTAATATTTTCACTGTCTGAGGAGGATGAAATCTCAGTAGGTATAGGGGGAAAAAGATAGCAAAAAACGAAACATGTGGAGGTCCTAGTGATAACTAAAAGAGGAAAGAATGGATTGAATCTCATCAGGAAGATAGGTGCCCTTGGCAGCATGCATAAATTGGGTGTCCCTAGCGGCCCGCAAAGGAAAGGTGTCCATCGGAAACAAAAAGAGATGAAAGCCTTTTGGCTAAAGGGAGTATATCTGAAAATGAAAAGGACTGGGATAAATACGTTTTAGATCTGCAGGGGGAGATTATGAAAAGTTTGACAATTTGGAGGATTGTAAATTTGGTGAAGTACTTAGAGACCCTTTAGTTGAGGAGATGTTTTCACCTCTAATATTAAACATCCAAGGAGTGGTGATTGGTGGCCAATGGACCATGTGGATAGGTTCATTAAGGAGTGGATCCACAAACCATTGGACAAGGAGGTGAGACATGTTACGAGAGCAGAATGTTCTAGGTTGGTAATTGAGGAGAACGTTTGCAGTACACCAAATTAGACCCCAAACTATAATAAGTTTTCCATTTAAACTAGGTAGGGATCCAAGAAAAGGTCTGGAGCGTTCATTAAAGATCTGCCCGGACAAGATCTTGGAAATGATGGGGCCGATTGCCCGTATAATGGATATGGATGAAGAGGCACATTTCAATGACACGCCTATTGATCTAGAACTGCTCATAGGTTGGAGCCAGAGAGCTGTAGGGGAAATGCTTATGCTGGTTTGCTAAGAGAAAGAAACAAGTCAGTTCTAATGAAGATAAGCGCTAAGTTAGGAGACATGGCACAGAGAGAACCCTTGAAGATGCTAAGGGGTTACTTTTTGGAGAAGGGCTAGTTAGAAGTCTGGGCGAGTATGTAGCCACTTTTACAGCATTGGATAAGGCTCAGTCAAAGATGAGAAAAGTTTTTGGAAGTGGAATTTTTGGACGGGCCAGTAGAAGGGCTTGCAAAGGTGCCAGTACTACTCGCAATTCAGAGGGAGAGGATTTCAGACCGCGCAAGGTTCTTCGCGAATTGAGGAAGATCGGGAAGGACAGTCTAATGAAATCCAAGGTGAGTACAGAAACTTTTATTCCTTTTTTCCAAGGAAGAGTTGGGGGATGTCTGAAAGATTTTGTACAACAATGGGAGAAAATATGTCAAGATCCCTGGATATTGCAGATGGTCAAAGGCTTTGTGATAGAATTTTTGAGTTTTCCAATTGAAATGAAAGAGCCACGAGAAGTAGCAGTCAAAGAATTACTAGCAATTATAGATTTGGAGATAGAGGCATAGCTACAAAATGGAGCAATCTTATGTTGAGAGGAGTCAGAGAAATTCTTCGTAAGTACAATTTCTTTGGTAAAAATGAAGGACAAAGGTTGGAGACCAGTTATCAGTCGCAGGGATCTGAACACATTTTTAGTATACAGACATTTCAAAAAGATGAAATGATTAATCTTTCTGCCGATAGGCATTCACATCACTTGAGAGATTTCAGCGATTGGCAGTTGAATCTTCGTTGTTTTGGGAAGATCAGCAAGCTTTGGGGGCCATTAGAAGTGGAATTGTTTGCAAGCAGGTTAACTTGCCAGTTACCGATTCATTACAGTTGGATGCCGGATCTAGAAGAAAGTTTGGTGGATGCGTTCCTGCAACTTTGGTTGGGGAGGAGATCTTTTGCTTTTTCCCCGTTTGCAATGATACAGAAAGAATTGTTGATGGTGATAGAAGAGAGATGTCAAATTGTTTGGTGATACAGTTTTGGACATTTCAGGTATGTTCCCGACTTTGATGGAGTTGGCTTGAGCAATACCTTTGTTGATTCCTGTAGGAGAAGGTCTTTTGTTTAATGGAGATGGGCAAGAGCATCTGTTGGTACAGGAAGGAGTTTTGAACCTTCTTGTTTGGAAGGTATCAGGAGATCTGGATGTTTGCAAGGCCTTTTGAGACAGACTGCAGAGATATTGGAGGAATTATGGGCACCAGGAACAAGTAAAAGATACAGAGGGGTTTGGAGAATTTGGGACAGTTGGTGCTTGGAAAGGAATTTGGATCCTGTGGAGGCTTCTATTGTGGAAGTGATTAATTTTTTAGTTTAGTGGATCAGTTTGAAAGAGGTCTGTAATACAGAACCATGAATTGTTATAGGTCAGCAATTTCTGCTGGCCATGCTGAGGTTGATGGTAGATCAGTTTGAAGGAATATTATGGTTTGTAGAGTTATGAAGAGTATGAGATTAAGGAGACCTTCTAGAGCTTGATATGCAGTTTTGTGGGATGTAAATTTGATCTTACTTTTGTTTCAGGAGTGGCCTGTTAATACGTATCTAGACTTAAAGAGGATAACACAGCAATTAGTTACTCTATTATGTCTAGTTTCTTGCGGAAGGTCTCCTGATGTTAAGGCATTGGAAATAGATAGCAAGGTTTATAGTCCAGAAGGAGTACATTTTGAGATATGGAAGAGGACGAAGACTATGTCAGAGTCTGTTTTTTATCCAAGATTTGCGCAAAATTCAAAAGTGTGTGTTGTGGATTGTTTGCATGAGTATGAGTTGAGGATGTTAGAACATATGAATGATGGAGAGAAACAGTTATTGATTTCTTCGGTCAAACCACATAGGGCAGTGAGTACTTCACCTATAGCACGGTGGCTGAGAAACATTATGATGCTGTGAGGGTTTGATGTAAATATGTTTAAGCCACAATATCTGAGGGGTGCAATGGCAAGCAAGTCATATTTAGCTGGGGGGCGTTTGGGGGAAATACTTAAGGCGGCAGATTGGTCTAATGCTAGAATTTTTGCAAAGCATTATTTCAGACCTATAAAGCATGTGTCAGATGTGGTAATGCACAGCTTTCAACATGCATATTAGTAGTCTCTGGTCTTGATATGAAATGGCGATTCTCATAATGAAATGAATAGAGAATCAAGATTTCATGAAAGACACAGAGGCTAACATTATCTTTCCAGAATCATATAACATAAAAATAAAATGAAAACATATTATAGGCAGCAGCAGAGGAGATGTTCGAAAATTCTCCTACACAGGAAATAGAACAGGCCAGTAGTGTAACAAGGGATAATCCTAGCACTAATAAAGAAATATTACGGCTGCTAGAGAAGCTGATGAAACAAGAGCAGTCAAAGTGGTGGGAGCATAAATTCCTCCAGAGATACCTAGACGTGGGCAGAATCCAGAGAGGACTGAGAATAATGATAGCCCCGAGCTATGAAACTCCTAATCCTCAAATGATGGCGGAGTGGGCAGAATGTAATTTAGAATTGTCAAGGAGACTAGTTCAAATACTGGTAAAATATGCTGAAAGCGACAGATTGGAATTACAAAATAAAATGGATGCCCTCACTGAAGAAATAACAAAACTAGGGACTACACAACCACTAATGAAATTACATGAGGAGATGTTGGCGAGATTATGAAAGGAGGAGGACAAAATCAAGGTAAGAAAATCATATAACGCGATAAAGCGGATTACGAAAACAGACAAATAATATGACACTAAGAATCCAAGTCTACCGGCCGCACGGAAGAGGCATATCAAATTGGGCACAATCCAGGTCCTGATGCAATCACATCAGCATCAGACCTAAGCTCAGCGTCGGACAGCCAATCGGACCCAGAGACAAACGCTGTAAGACAAAGCATAAAACAAAGTAAAACTATCCTTAGTTGAGGAACTAGATTTTTTACGGCTAAGCAGAGGAGAAACCCTAAGCCAGAGGAACAGCAAACCAAGAAAGAACGTAACAATAAGAGAAGACGGGAAAGGAGAAAAGCAAGCCGAAAGCGGAGGAAACGCAATTAATGGAAAATCAACATCATCAAAGTGCAAATCCAAGCACCAACACGATAATCAATCTGACACAGGTTGATTTAAACAAAGCCAAATCACAACTTCTTGCCCTAGGACTGTCATATTGCCCTGAGAGTAACTTTAATTGCACACAAACTAGAACTGATGTGTACAAATTTATACGGAAATTGAAGTTAAAGAAATATCATCTACTTAAAAAACAAAAGAATATATCAATGTAGGGAGTGCTACATCACCAAACACAATGAATTTAACAATGGGAGACCTCTCACTGCTCCAAGATCTTCAAGACTTGCAAAACGAAAATGCCAGTGAAATCAGCAATGAAGTAGAGAATATACAACAACTGAACAATACACAAATAAGCGCCCTGAATGCACTAATAAAAGGGACATTTGCAAGACCATATACCCCATTCAAAACAAAATCTAAGTTTAACCCAATCAAGCCTATAACTCCTTGGACATTTATAATGAACAAGTGGTAGCCCAAATAAAGAAACTGAATTCAAAGCTCAAAAAAACACAAACCAAGGTACACAGACCAGGAGAGAAAATATCATCAACTAATTGCGAAACTCCGAAATGATAAGCAAGCAGTGGTCAGAAACTCAGTTAAAGGTGGCAACATTGTCCTCTGGCCACTCAAATTCCAACTTAATGACCACAAATGACCCTGAGTGCTATAGAAAGAGCTCAATGCAAGCAGTCAAGAATACCCACAATGAAATTTGTGCCAAACTTCTAGCCTGGAAAAGTGCTGGTCTGCTGAGCTTAGAGGAATACAATTTTTTTTAAAAGAGTATCCAATCATGCCAGTTATGTATTTTATTCCCACAGTTCATAAAAACATGCAGACACTGCCAGGCAGACCCATCATATCACTGTATGAAGGTCCCTTTGAAATATGTCTCAATACATAGACTATTTTCTGCAGGACTCTGTCAAACCTCTTCAATCCTATGTTCAGGATACATGAGATTGAATGGCACAATGGATACACCCTAATGACTCTGGATGTCATATCGTTATATACCAGCATTAGGCACAGTGATGGTATCCGGGCAGTGGAGTATTTCCTCAAAAATAGACCACTGAGGTTTGCACAGCAAGATGTTGATTAATATGCTTTCGTTTTGTCTGGAGAACAATTTATTCATGTTTCAGAACCAGACTTATTAACAAGTTCGAGGGGTGGCAAGGGGGGCCAGCTTCTCTCCCAGCTATGCCTGCCTACACATGGGATTTTGGGAGGAGCTGGTCCTCAAAAAGCAATTTGGCCACCAATTTCATGAACATGTGATTACCTGGCTCAGATTAATTGACGATCTATTTATAATTTGGCAAGGGACAGAACAGAGCGCATTGGAGTTTGTTTCGCAAATCAATGAAAATAATATCAATTTGAATTTTACAGCTACTATTAGTCCTGAGATGGTTACCTTTTTAGAGTTTCAAGTTTGCATTGTGAACAAAAAAATCGCAACAACCTTACACAGAAAAGAAACGGCAGGGAACTCTGTGTTACATGCCACCAGTTCACATCCCATACATTTAATACAGAGTATTCCGTTTGGCGAAATGTTAAGGATAAGGAGAATTTGTAGCGATGAGGCAGATCTAGTTGTGAAACAAAATGAAAGCTAGAAGAGATTTTTGGCAAGGGGTTATCAAATGAAAACTATTGATGCAGCCATAGCCAAATCTAGATTGCATGCTAGGTCTGACCTTTTAGCTGGGAAAAGGGAAGTTGTGAACCCAGATAATGTCATCAATACCAATCAAGGGATGGAACCCACCAGACTAGTTTTGACTTACACTAAACAAGAGAAACAGTTGAGGTGTATTGTAAAACATAACTGGCCAGTCGTCCTGGATGACCCCATCATAGGCCACCTCTTACCAAAAACACCCTCTATTACTTACAGAAAGATGGCGTCTATGAGTAACAACCTGGTCAAGAATAGCCCAGCAGTTATAGAAGCAGGAATCTGGCTCTCGGCAAGAAAAGTTTTATTTAAATGTGCAACTTGCAAAGCCTGTAGACATGGTATTAACCCCTTCGGTGCCACGCTCTTTCCCCCTCCTGTGCCGGGCGTTTCCTTAGTGGGCGGGTTTCATGACGAGATAGTCTCGTCATGGGCACAGCGCGACCGTGCTCCATGACGAGACTACCTCGTCATGGGCACAGAAGAGGTTAATAAGACCACAAACCAAACACCATTCAGTGATAGGAGTCCAAACAAAGTCACCAGGGGGCCTTAATGGTGGAGAAGAAATAATGACACATTTGTAAATAGTCAGCACTGGAAATGGACCCAGCTCTGTGTAGTTAAGTAGGACTAATGTGGAATTAGATATATGAAGCGGGAACAACAGTGGTACTCACATAAGGGTTTAACTGAATCGGGGGTGACCATATGCCCATACAGGGCAAGATAATGAGACTGATAGTATTTAAATATCGGTAGCAAGATCGTAGACTAAACAGTGATACATGATATATAACGATATACAATGAATTGTTAAATGTGATTACCACATTTGACAATATGTGATGGTATAAACAGAAATTGCATGATGAAATAATGTAGAGTTTTAAACCATCTCTTGCGATATTTTGACCTTCAAAAATGGAGCTTGAATTGACAGAAATACACTTGTCCTACTTTGATTTTAATGAAATGACTCATGTATATGTATTTCGCGTAACACGGCGCCCGTCGACAGTGACAAAGGCATTTTGCTGAAACGCGTCTGTTTGGAATTTGTGTACACAAGTGCACAATAAATCTTAACGTGGATTGAAACCAATGTGAGTGCTGGTCTGTACTTTCAAAAAGTGGAGTGGGATATATATATATATATATATATCTATATATATATATATATATCACCAACACGAGTCCACCAGCCGTTGCACCTCAGCGTCACGGGTGCTGCTCAGCGCTTGGAGGACGCGCAAATTAATTCCAAAACACAGGTTACCCACTCCTCCGGAACCTTTTTCAATAGAGCGCACTCAGAGCCATCAGCGTTTCGTAAGCACTTTTTACATTTATTTTCGTCTCAGCTGCTTGCAGAATAGACAAACGCGTTTCAGCGTAACCGCCTTCGTCAGTGTCTATTCGATTGTTACAATCAAAATGTTTAAATAAAGTTTTCATGCAATTCATGGAAATAGAAAATAACGTTTTTAAATAAACATAGAAGAAGATCCAATGCTGCAGACATTTGTTATGTTAAGATAGCGGACATCTTTGAACGGTCAATACATTGTATTCATGTATGGGTTCATAGCTTGAATATGCTTATATCTGTCACTTATTTACTTTACAATTAATTATTGTTCATCCAAATGCATTCCAAAGTAATGAATGATTGCAATTCATTCAGCCGCACTTTCTAATTCCGCCCTGTATGGGCATATACTACAACGGAGTCTGCATAATTACATCAAATGGACAATACAGTTATTTCTGTTATGAGCTCATTATGGGATGCGGAGACCCTCAATCTAACTGATGTGGACCCACATTTCCTCTTCATTATTAAGTCCTTTTGGGGCCTTTGTTTGCAACTTTATAATATACTTGGATTCAAGAATACGTAATTTCTTCACCTGGTCTCCTCCCCTTTCAGATTTGACAATCTGATCCAGGCAGAAGAACCTGAGAAGGTTACTGTTGCTTTGGTGTTCCATTTCGAAATGACGGGCAACTGGGTAATTATGGTCTTTATTTGTAATTGCCCGTAAATGTTCTAAGATTCTTTTTTTTGTGGGATGGATCGTACTTCCCACATATTGTTTCCCGCATGGACACACCAAACAATACACTGTGTGATCCGAGTTGCAATTTAGAAGCTTTGAAATCGGGGTTCTCCCGGTTTTTCCTGGTATTACATAGTCCTTTACTTTGTGGCTGTTTTTGCAGGCTTTGCATTTCATGCAAGGAAAGAAACCTTTGATAGGTATAGGTTTCTTCCTCTTAGCCACATAGTGACTTTGGACTAAATGATCCTTCAAAGAATTTCCTCTCCTGTATGTTACCAGGGGATTGTCAGTAAGAATTTTACCCACTACAGTGTCAGATTTTAATATTCTCCAATTTTTTTTGAGAATTTGAAAAACCTCAGATGATTTTTCAGTGAAATTGGTAATTATCCTAATTTTTGCATCTTTACTTTTAATCTTGTCCACTAGTAAGACGCTTCTTTGAATAGAGTTGCAATGGAGCTCCGCTTTATCCAGAACTCCCTTGCAATACCCTCTTTGTTGAAATCTCACTTTGGCCTGACTGATTGCTTTGTTCAATTCCGAGGTCTTGGAACAGTTTCGTTTCATTCTCAGAAACTCCCCAAGTGGTATATTGTTAACTACACTCCTCGGATGACAACTTCCTGCATGCAGGATTGTGTTTCCTGCTGTGGGTTTACGATAGAGGGCTGTTTCTATAGTACTCCCTTCAATGTATACTCTGAGGTCAAGATATACCACCTCCTTACTGCTGATGCAACTGGTAAATTGTAAGTTTTGATCATTAACATTAAGAGCTTTGATGAAGTCCTCTGCATCGCTCTGTGGACCACGCCACAGGATGAACAGATCATCAATGTACCGTGTCCACAGAGCGATGTTATCCATCCATTTAGCATTGGTACCGGTCCAGGCAACGTGCTCCTCCCACCAGCCTACGAACAAGTTCGCGTAGCTGGGGGCGAAGCACGTTCCCATCGCCGTACCTTGTCTCTGCAGATACAATTGTTCAGAGAAAATAAAAATGTTATTTGTTAAACAAAACTCCGTTAGTTCCATAAGCATCTCATTATGCTTTCGATATTTCAGTGGTCTTCTCTTCAGAAAGAAGCTTATAGCCTCCAAGCCCTTGGTGTGGTGGATCGATGTATACAAACTGACAATGTCTAAAGTTATCAATAGCATACCAGGTTCCCATGTGATACCTTGTATAATACGAAGAAAATCCTTAGTATCACGTAAATACGACGTTAGATCCCTCACTATAGGAGAAATAAAACTGTCTATGTAAACTGAGGTATTCTCCAAAAGACTGTTCTTGGATGAAACGATTGGTCGTCCCGGAGGCCATGTTTTACTTTTATGCACTTTCGGCAAATGATAGAAAGTTGCCAATTCAGGATGTTCACATTTTAAGAAGTTCCAATCTTCCTGATCCAAAGTTCCTTCGTCCCTCCATTTTGTGATCAAAGCATGGAAGTCCGTAATACTCCTAGTGTACTGCTGTTTATTGATCGGAGTATAATGCTCCAATTTCTTCAATTGAGATAATGCTTCATCTTCATATTGTGTTCTCCTGAGGATGACTACGTTCCCCCCTTTATCTGAGGGCTTTATGATGATGGATTCATCTTTTTTAAGATCTTCAATTGTTTCCCATTGTTGTTTTGTTAGATTTCTTCTTGTTGCATTAAATTTACTTTTTTGAAGATTTTTCAAGTCTTCAATGACCATCTCCTGGAAAGTATCAATCGCATCATATGCTGTTCGTGGTATCGTTTTGGATTTATGTTTAAGATTACTTTTGCATGTTTTTTGTGGGATGCCACTTTCTTCCACTCTTTGAGTTACGGTGATATCTTGTTGTTCATCTTCTAACTCATGAAGTAACACAAGGGTTGCAAGATCCGCTCCTGTCAAATCGTCATCAGCCTCCGTTGCTGTGATTATCGGCAGGCTTGCTTTGGGATGCAGGAGGTGTAATTTCATCAATTTGACTTTTCTGATAAATTTATAAATATCTATACGTGTTTGCGTATAGTCAAATGCCGGTGTGGGGCAAAAAGTGAGTCCTAGTTTCAGAATATCCAATTCAGTGTCTGTCAGATTCCTATCTGACAGATTGATCACTGTCTGTTCCTTCAATTCCATCGTCCCCCTCGTTTGCTGCGTGTTACTATCGGGGTAGAACGTTCCATTTCTGCTCTTTTTGCCCCTCCTCGTCTTCCTCCTCTTCCTCCTCGTGTCTCTGGTGGATGTGTTCGTTGGGCCGGTCTCTGTCTCAAATCTCTCATAAGTTCGTACTCCTGAAAAACCGTGGCTGGTTGGCTTTTTTCACTAGTATCAACATCACTTGCTTGTTGCTCCCCTTCGGAGACTTCAAGCTCGGATTCAGATGTACTCCTCTGTGTTGCAGTTCCTTGTTTGTCTCGGCTTAAATCTCTTCGTGGAGCATCAATTAGAAAGTGCGGAAATTTTACTGATAAAAAACCAATGAAATTGCCCCGTTATAGTTAGTGCTGGCAACTATAACTCACGCGACCGCAATCTTCTGCTGATGCTAATACTGTATTTAGACACTTATTTGCCCATGTCTTCTTCCATACATTTTTAGCTATACATATATTACAAATATTTTTTTTTATAAAGACACATGTCATCAGCAGAAGATTGCGGTCGCGTGAGTTATAGTTGCCAGCACTAACTATAACGGGGCAATTTCATTGGTTTTTTATCAGTAAAATTTCCGCTAACTATAACATGTGTGAAACCTATGGTTTTTTCAGTGAATTTGCAAGGTTTTTTAAATGCTAATTCCTAACTATAATGTGTGTGAAACCTATGGTTTTTTCAGTGAATTTGTACGGTTTTTTAAATGCTAAGTTACTTTACGCCATTCGAGGCGTGCGCGCCCACTTAACGCAGTTCGTTCCGTGCACGGTTTTTAGCAACTTTAATAAGCCCTGTACATTTGGTGGCCTTCGGACACCAAAAGCACAGGGGGTGGGGTCAATGTGGATAGTGTTTTTTTTTATTTCGATTTTATAATTTCATGTTGCCAAAATTTAGTTTTTTTTCACAGGTCTAATAAGCCGTGTACATTTGGTGGCCTGCGGCCACCAAAAGCACAGGGGGTGGGGTAAGTGTGGATAGTGTTTTTTTTTTTTTTTTTTTTTTTAACCGTACGCGTACGGTAAGCGTACTCGCCGAAATTGCCGAAAAAAAAAAAAAAAAACGTTTTTGCTCTTGGGGGATGTTTGGGGACTCCCTCAACATGACTGTGTGGGAGGGAGTTGTCAAAACAGCCCCGTAACATGTTTTTGGGCATCATGTTTGATAAATAACACTCAGTGCGAGAGACAAAATGGCGGACGCCGCTTCCTGGTTTCGGCCGATTCGAATGTTTACTAAGATCTAAGAGCCAATCAGAATCGCGCTCGCGCACGCCACCGTACGCGTACGGTAAGCGTACGGTAAGCGTACCGTAAGCGGGCTCAGATATATATATTGATTTAAAGGCTATTTTCTCAGAATCTACTGAACAGATTTACACCAAACCTACAAAAGGCACTTCCTTGACCTAGGGACTACCTCTCTGCCAAATTTCTAGTAATTCTGTTCAGCCGTTCGGGCTGTAGCTCTGTCTAAAGGTCCTATGGAAAAATGCATGGGAAAAACGCGTTTTGGGACCCCCCTTTTATCTCAGCCCCCGCTTGACGAATCCCCCCGAGACTTTCGGGGTAGGAGCGGAGCGTAGCGCCCCACCTATTCTGAGAAATTCGCGAGGATTCATCGACCGGCGCCAAAGTTATTCAAAATAGAATGTTGCGGATTTCCTATGGAAAAGGGGTCCTAACTATAACTACCTACTGGCGACCGCCAGTAGGTAATATATATATATATATATATATATATATATATATATTCAAACAAATTGCCCCAGCATTTTGAAAAGGTCACTCAACAGCGCCCCATACCAGAGGTATTGTCATGCCTCGCTGCAGCTTGCCTTAAACCAGCCATTCGTTCTCCTCATGTTTCCGACGCGTTTCGAGGCTAACACGCCTCTTCTTCATGGGCTTTGAGAAAACAGGCATCACGCATTCACTTCATGCAGGTTTTATTTTTATTTGACGTCCTCAGTGACGCAATCTGCCAGCACGGTGAACCAAATAGGAGCAACTCGCATCAAACCTACTTAAGGACTTGTAAATAGCTGCAAAATACTGAATCTGGCGCTTGGGACTCACTTAGGAATTTAACTGCAGGCTCGAGGGACCACATGTCCCATAATGCTTTATGACAATAACAACACTCAGTGAGGCCAACGAGGGGGCCAACAAACCAATAAAAGCATACCAACTAAACAGAGCACTCACCGCGCCTTTTCATGACAGCCATCAGCCTTTGAAAACGAGGTTTACAGCAAGCAGCCTTTGAAAAAGAGGTTTTTTACCTCGAAACGCGTCAGGCTAACGAAATGAACCAGAACTTTGAGGCAAGTTGATCAAAAGTCCCGGATGGGAGGCGAGCCGTCGAGTGCTCCTCTAAAGCTCTTGGGCACTTTGTTTGATAAAATTAGCACACGGCAGCCCTGCCGTGAGAGGAGCACCATCTCGTGATGAAAGAGAGGCTGTGATGAGGAACTTTTCCGCAATCTGCCAGCACGGTGAACCAAATAGGAGCAACTCGCATCAAACCTACTTAAGGACTTGTAAATAGCTGCAAAATACTGAATCTGGCGCTTGGGACCCACTTAGGGATTTAACTGCAGGCTCGAGGGACCACATGTCCCATAATGCTTTATGACAATAACAACACTCAGTGAGGCCCACGAGGGGGCCAACAAACCAATAAAAGCATACCAACTAAACAGAGCACTCACCGCGCCTTTTCATGACAGCCATCAGCCTTTGAAAACGAGGTTTACAGCAAGCAGCCTTTGAAAAAGAGGTTTTTTACCTCGAAACGCGTCAGGCTAACGAAATGAACCAGAACTTTGAGGCAAGTTGATCAAAAGTCCCGGATGGGAGGCGAGCCGTCGAGTGCTCCTCTAAAGCTCTTGGGCACTTTGTTTGATAAAATTAGCACACGGCAGCCCTGCCGTGAGAGGAGCACCATCTCGTGATGAAAGAGAGGCTGTGATGAGGAACTTTTCCGCAATCTGCCAGCACGGTGAACCAAATAGGAGCAACTCGCATCAAACCTACTTAAGGACTTGTAAATAGCTGCAAAATACTGAATCTGGCGCTTGGGACCCACTTAGGGATTTAACTGCAGGCTCGAGGGACCACATGTCCCATAATGCTTTATGACAATAACAACACTCAGTGAGGCCCACGAGGGGGCCAACAAACCAATAAAAGCATACCAACTAAACAGAGCACTCACTGCGCCTTTTCATGACAGCCATCAGCCTTTGAAAACGAGGTTTACAGCAAGCAGCCTTTGAAAAAGAGGTTTTTTACCTCGAAATGCGTCAGGCTAACGAAATGACCCAGAACTTTGAGGCAAGTTGATCAAAAGTCCCGGATGGGAGGCGAGCCGTCGAGTGCTCCTCTAAAGCTCTTGGGCACTTTGTTTGATAAAATTAGCACACGGCAGCCCTGCCGTGAGAGGAGCACCATCTCGTGATGAAAGAGAGGCTGTGATGAGGAACTTTTCCGCAATCTGCCAGCACGGTGAACCAAATAGGAGCAACTCGCATCAAACCTACTTAAGGACTTGTAAATAGCTGCAAAATACTGAATCTGGCGCTTGGGACTCACTTAGGAATTTAACTGCAGGCTCGAGGGACCACATGTCCCATAATGCTTTATGACAATAACAACACTCAGTGAGGCCAACGAGGGGGCCAACAAACCAATAAAAGCATACCAACTAAACAGAGCACTCACCGCGCCTTTTCATGACAGCCATCAGCCTTTGAAAACGAGGTTTACAGCAAGCAGCCTTTGAAAAAGAGGTTTTTTACCTCGAAACGCGTCAGGCTAACGAAATGAACCAGAACTTTGAGGCAAGTTGATCAAAAGTCCCGGATGGGAGGCGAGCCGTCGAGTGCTCCTCTAAAGCTCTTGGGCACTTTGTTTGATAAAATTAGCACACGGCAGCCCTGCCGTGAGAGGAGCACCATCTCGTGATGAAAGAGAGGCTGTGATGAGGAACTTTTCCGCAATCTGCCAGCACGGTGAACCAAATAGGAGCAACTCGCATCAAACCTACTTAAGGACTTGTAAATAGCTGCAAAATACTGAATCTGGCGCTTGGGACCCACTTAGGGATTTAACTGCAGGCTCGAGGGACCACATGTCCCATAATGCTTTATGACAATAACAACACTCAGTGAGGCCCACGAGGGGGCCAACAAACCAATAAAAGCATACCAACTAAACAGAGCACTCACCGCGCCTTTTCATGACAGCCATCAGCCTTTGAAAACGAGGTTTACAGCAAGCAGCCTTTGAAAAAGAGGTTTTTTACCTCGAAACGCGTCAGGCTAACGAAATGAACCAGAACTTTGAGGCAAGTTGATCAAAAGTCCCGGATGGGAGGCGAGCCGTCGAGTGCTCCTCTAAAGCTCTTGGGCACTTTGTTTGATAAAATTAGCACACGGCAGCCCTGCCGTGAGAGGAGCACCATCTCGTGATGAAAGAGAGGCTGTGATGAGGAACTTTTCCGCAATCTGCCAGCACGGTGAACCAAATAGGAGCAACTCGCATCAAACCTACTTAAGGACTTGTAAATAGCTGCAAAATACTGAATCTGGCGCTTGGGACCCACTTAGGGATTTAACTGCAGGCTCGAGGGACCACATGTCCCATAATGCTTTATGACAATAACAACACTCAGTGAGGCCCACGAGGGGGCCAACAAACCAATAAAAGCATACCAACTAAACAGAGCACTCACTGCGCCTTTTCATGACAGCCATCAGCCTTTGAAAACGAGGTTTACAGCAAGCAGCCTTTGAAAAAGAGGTTTTTTACCTCGAAATGCGTCAGGCTAACGAAATGACCCAGAACTTTGAGGCAAGTTGATCAAAAGTCCCGGATGGGAGGCGAGCCGTCGAGTGCTCCTCTAAAGCTCTTGGGCACTTTGTTTGATAAAATTAGCACACGGCAGCCCTGCCGTGAGAGGAGCACCATCTCGTGATGAAAGAGAGGCTGTGATGAGGAACTTTTCCGCAATCTGCCAGCACGGTGAACCAAATAGGAGCAACTCGCATCAAACCTACTTAAGGACTTGTAAATAGCTGCAAAATACTGAATCTGGCGCTTGGGACCCACTTAGGGATTTAACTGCAGGCTCGAGGGACCACATGTCCCATAATGCTTTATGACAATAACAACACTCAGTGAGGCCCACGAGGGGGCCAACAAACCAATAAAAGCATACCAACTAAACAGAGCACTCACTGCGCCTTTTCATGACAGCCATCAGCCTTTGAAAACGAGGTTTACAGCAAGCAGCCTTTGAAAAAGAGGTTTTTTACCTCGAAACGCGTCAGGCTAACGAAATGAACCAGAACTTTGAGGCAAGTTGATCAAAAGTCCCGGATGGGAGGCGAGCCGTCGAGTGCTCCTCTAAAGCTCTTGGGCACTTTGTTTGATAAAATTAGCACACGGCAGCCCTGCCGTGAGAGGAGCACCATCTTGTGATGAAAGAGAGGCTGTGATGAGGAACTTTTCCGCAATCTGCCAGCACGGTGAACCAAATAGGAGCAACTCGCATCAAACCTACTTAAGGACTTGTAAATAGCTGCAAAATACTGAATCTGGCGCTTGGGACCCACTTAGGGATTTAACTGCAGGCTCGAGGGACCACATGTCCCATAATGCTTTATGACAATAACAACACTCAGTGAGGCCCACGAGGGGGCCAACAAACCAATAAAAGCATACCAACTAAACAGAGCACTCACCGCGCCTTTTCATGACAGCCATCAGCCTTTGAAAACGAGGTTTACAGCAAGCAGCCTTTAAAAAAGAGTTTTTTTTACCTCGAAACGCGTCAGGCTAACGAAATGAACCAGAACTTTGAGGCAAGTTGATCAAAAGTCCCGGATGGGAGGCGAGCCATCGAGTGCTCCTCTAAAGCTCATGGGCACTTTGTTTGATAAAATTAGCACACGGCAGCCCTGCCGTGAGAGGAGCACCATCTTGTGATGAAAGAGAGGCTGTGATGAGGAACTTTTCCGCAATCTGCCAGCACGGTGAACCAAATAGGAGCAACTCGCATCAAACCTACTTAAGGACTTGTAAATAGCTGCAAAATACTGAATCTGGCGCTTGGGACCCACTTAGGGATTTAACTGCAGGCTCGAGGGACCACATGTCCCATAATGCTTTATGACAATAACAACACTCAGTGAGGCCCACGAGGGGGCCAACAAACCAATAAAAGCATACCAACTAAACAGAGCACTCACCGCGCCTTTTCATGACAGCCATCAGCCTTTGAAAACGAGGTTTACAGCAAGCAGCCTTTGAAAAAGAGTTTTTTTACCTCGAAATGCGTCAGGCTAACGAAATGAACCAGAACTTTGAGGCAAGTTGATCAAAAGTCCCGGATGGGAGGCGAGCCGTCGAGTGCTCCTCTAAAGCTCTTGGGCACTTTGTTTGATAAAATTAGCACACGGCAGCCCTGCCGTGAGAGGAGCACCATCTCGTGATGAAAGAGAGGCTGTGATGAGGAACTTTTCCGCAATCTGCCAGCACGGTGAACCAAATAGGAGCAACTCGCATCAAACCTACTTAAGGACTTGTAAATAGCTGCAAAATACTGAATCTGGCGCTTGGGACCCACTTAGGGATTTAACTGCAGGCTCGAGGGACCACATGTCCCATAATGCTTTATGACAATAACAACACTCAGTGAGGCCCGCGAGGGGGCCAACAAACCAATAAAAGCATACCAACTAAACAGAGCACTCACCGCGCCTTTTCATGACAGCCATCAGCCTTTGAAAATGAGGTTTACAGCAAGCAGCCTTTGAAAAAGAGTTTTTTTACCTCGAAACGCGTCAGGCTAACGAAATGAACCAGAACTTTGAGGCAAGTTGATCAAAAGTCCCGGATGGGAGGCGAGCCGTCGAGTGCTCCTCTAAAGCTCTTGGGCACTTTGTTTGATAAAATTAGCACACGGCAGCCCTGCCGTGAGAGGAGCACCATCTCGTGATGAAAGAGAGGCTGTGATGAGGAACTTTTCCGCAATCTGCCAGCACGGTGAACCAAATAGGAGCAACTCGCATCAAACCTACTTAAGGACTTGTAGATAGCTGCAAAATACTGAATCTGGCGCTTGGGACCCACTTAGGGATTTAACTGCAGGCTCGAGGGACCACATGTCCCATAATGCTTTATGACAATAACAACACTCAGTGAGGCCCACGAGGGGGCCAACAAACCAATAAAAGCATACCAACTAAACAGAGCACTCACCACGCCTTTTCATGACAGCCATCAGCCTTTGAAAACGAGGTTTACAGCAAGCAGCCTTTGAAAAAGAGGTTTTTTACCTCGAAACGCGTCAGGCTAACGAAATGAACCAGAACTTTGAGGCAAGTTGATCAAAAGTCCCGGATGGGAGGCGAGTCGTCGAGTGCTCCTCTAAAGCTCTTGGGCACTTTGTTTGATTAAAAAAAAAAAAATATATATATATATATATATATATATATATATATATTTCACACAATGTCGATCCCAGTCGGAAAAGAATCCACACGAGCCCGCTCGATCAGTGTAGCAGTTTATTTTTCAAAAGGCAGAAGAGGAAATATATATACATGAATTAACAGGAGTTGTTTAGTTGTATTAAAAAAGGAAGAGAGTTCAGAGAGGAGATTATTTATGGACAGCAGTGTTCTAAATCTAGATTGTTGTTAGTTGTGTTCTTTAAAGGTACTGCAGAGTGGCATTAAAAGAAAGTAATGTATAATGTTAGCCTCCGTGTCTTTCATGAAATCTTGATTCTCTATTCATATTCATTTCATTATGAGAATCTCCATTCTCCATGCAGCAACAAGGCTTATGACTAACAAGAATATATTACCACATTTTCACCTGTCCTTAAGGTACTTTACTGGCTCCCCTGGAAGCTAGAGTAACTTTGAAACTGGTCTGCATTGTTTTGATATCGGAACAATAACAGAAACCAATTTTCTTTGAGCACCACTAAAGCTATCCTTAGCCAACAGACACCCACAGACTCTCTGGACCATAGATATGCCTTTTCCACAGCCACACTGTAAGCCCAAATTGTGGGGTGAAAATCTTCAAACTTAACAAACCATTAAATGTTTGCTGCTGAGGTCGTGGCTTTTTCAGGCAGACTTTTCAGGCAGACTTGACACTATGTCCCAGTCTTCAGAGAGTAATTTCTTCTAAGTCCCAATTTATAGAAAAAAGTTCTATTTCGTTTTTGTGTAATTAACCATATGTTACCTTTCATTTCAGAAAAAGTTCTTTAGGCATCCAACCAAGGGTTCAGGTTGCGGGTTTTAAGCATCCTAAATTTGAGTTGAGGTCCATGGCAAACGGCCCAGCTACAACTGGTTCCTGTGATTCCTCTGCAGCAGCACCAACAACTTTTGTCCATATAACATTCTGCCATCTCCAGGCGCAGGGGTGATTTTTCATTTGCAGCTGGTCTTTTGGCTTTCTTCCAGATGGCCACAACTTTTTCTGTTTCTAGGGCCTGTAGTACTCTCTAGCCCCAGTAGAGCAGATCCAGAGCATAAGAAGCCTATAATGGCCGGACCTGGCCCCTCTGTCCTGGAGGTCAGCTTCACTAGCCATGGAGCAGGCTCTCAGTCCCAGAGATCCAAGAAGAACTGGAGACACAGTTTTCTCCATAGGCCTCTGCCAGGTAAATAGTAAGGGCCTAACTACGAGTTTGGCGGTCCATGGGACAGCAGAACCCCTGTTGCCGGTCTCTGGAGCGCCAAACTGGTGGTCCACCTGCTGTATTACAACTATGGTGGTGGGGCAGCCAAAGGACCGCCACAACCGCTAGGGATCCCTGATCCAGCGGGGGTGGCACAGCAGTGTGAGGCTGTAATATGCTGGCGGTGCGGCTGCGAAACTGCCAAGCATGTTACGAGTTTCCTCACTGTGACCCTTTTCATGGCAGTGAGACCGCCATGAAAGGGTGGTGGTGAGGAAATTAAGGGGACCCGCAGGGCCCCCTTTGGCCTCTGTGCATGCGGCTGCATGCAGGAGGGCACATGTTGCCTTGCCCTGCTAGGTCGCTCCCTAGCCACTGCGCTGCCCCCCTGAGTGCCGCTCTGGTTCGCCCGCTGCCTGATTCTGATTCCCATTCCCTGATCGCCGGATCGCCGATTCCCGCCGTTTTTTTTCCCGCTCCCCTTCCCCTCACTGCCTTGGTTCCCGCCCCCCTCCCCCCGTTGCCTGGTTTCCCGCCGCTGCTCCCCTGCGGCCCCGCCCCCCGAGCATCCCATTCGCCATCCTGCTCCCAGCTGCCCCTCCCTCCCTCAGCCCCCCTTATGGAGGCCGCGCAGCGGCCATGCGCAGTAGGCGCGCCAAAGGCAAGCCCGTCCAACGCCAGAACCCCTGGACCCCACGCTCGCCACGACGCCAGACTCCGATACGACGCCGACTCCCTCCACGCACTCAACGCCGGCAGACACAACACCTGCTTCCAGGCTGCCCCGAAACGGACCCACGGACCCTTCTCCTGCCGCACCTGCAGCTTCACCTGCGACAGACCCACCAAACCTCCTAGAACTAGACCCAACTACCTCCGCTGCATTCTACTCAACACCCGCTCCGCACGCAAACATGCCGTCGAGCTCTGGGACCTGCTCGACACCTTCGCCCCAGACGTGGCCTTCCTCATCGAGACCTGGTGGAACGACTCCTCGGCACCCGACATCGCCATAGCCATCCCGGACGGCTACAAGATCACCCGCAGGGACCGCGCCAATGGCATCGGAGGAGGAATAGCCATCGTCTACAAGTACACCCTCAAGGTCACTACCCACGCAGACGACACCGTCAACACCGCCGAACACCTGCACTTCCTGATCCACACCGACCCCAACACCACCCTCAGAGGAACCCTCATCTACAGATCCCCCGGACCACGAGCACAGTTCAGCGACTCCATCGCCGACCTCGCCAGCACCCACACACTCGCCTCCACGGACTACATCCTCCTCAGGGACCTGAATTTCCATCTCGAGAACAACAATGAGGCCAACTCCGCCACTCCGAACGAAAACCTCGCCAACCTCGGCCTCAGAAAACTCGTCACCGCACCAACCCACGCCGCAGGCCACACGCTGGACACCGTCTTCTTCACAAGCACCCACGTCGCCTTCGACCACACCTCCGAACCCCACGGGACCGACCACCGCTGCATCCACTTCACCTTCAAAAAACCAACCACGCACCATCGCACCCAACAGCTGCTGCGCCGCTGCTGGAACAAAGTCACCGAAGACCAGCTGACCACCACCCTCGCCCAGAACCCACCTATCAACCCCACCTGCCCTGACGCCGCAGCCCGCAACCTCAGACAGTGGATTGACGACTGCGTCAACACCCTCGCCCCACTCAAGAGACCATCCTACAGCCATGCCAGCAGGGGAGCCACCTGGTTCACTGACGAGCTCCTGACCTCCAAACGCACCTGCCGGAAGCCGGAGAAGAATTGGCTCCACAAACGAACGCCAGAAAACCACGCAGCCCACAAGGACGCCACCCGCAGACATCACCACCTCATCAGACGTGCCAAGAGATCCTCCTTCAAAGACCGCCTGGATAACAACGCACACGACAGCAAAGAGCTCTTCCGCATCGTGAAAGAACTCTCCAATCCTGACGGCAGCGCCAACGACATCCCGCCCTCACAAGAACTGTGCGACTCACTGGCCATCTTCTTCCACCGCAAGATCGCTGACATCCATGACAGCTTCAACTCCACGACCACACCAACGATGCACGACTCCTCCCGCCCCGCGATCACCAACAGCGCCAACCACCTGACCTCCTGGGCCAACACCAACGACGACGAGTCACGCAAGATCATGAACTCCATCCACTCAGGATCTCCGTCAGACCCATGCCCACACCACGTATTCAACAAAGCAGACGCGGCCATCGCACCCCAACTATGGAAGGTCATAACATCTCCTTCGAAAAAGCGACATTTCCGGAAAGCTGGAAGCACGCTGAAATCAACGCCCTCCTCAAAAAGCCCAAGGCGGTCCCCACGGACCTCAAGAACTTACGACCCATCTCCCTGCTCCCGTTCCCGGCAAAGGTCATCGAGAAAATCGTCAACATCCAACTGACCCGCCACCTCGAAGACAACAACATCCTGGACCCATCCCAATCTGGATTCAGACGTAACCACAGCACCGAGACAGCCCTCATCGCCGCCACAGACGACATCAGACGCCAACTGGACAACGGCAAAACATCAGCCCTCATCCTCCTGGACCTGTCAGCCGCATTCGACACGGTCCGTCACCGCACCCTAAAGACACGCCTCCAAGAAGCCAGAATCCAAGAGAAGGCCCTTGACTGGACCACGTCCTTCCTCTCCGGCAGAACCCAGAGCGTCCGTCTCCCACCTTTCCGGTCAGAAGCCACCGACATCATTTGCGGTGTCCCCCAGGGCTCATCCCTCAACCCGACGCTGTTCAACATCTACATGGCCCCCCTCGCACAAGTGGCCCGCCACCACAACCTCAACATCATCTCCTACGCCGACGACACCCAGCTCATCCTCTCCCTCACCAAGGACCCTCACACCGCCAAAACCAACATTCACGAGGGCATGAAGGCCATCGCCGACTGGATGAGGAGGAGCCGTCTGAAACTGAACTCGGACAAGACAGAGGTCCTCATCCTCGGAACCACTCCCTCAGCCTGGGACGACTCCTGGTGGCCGACCACTCTGGGGACAGCACCGACACCAACCGACCACGCACGCAACCTAGGATTAATCCTCGACTCCTCCCTCTCCATGTCCAAGCAAGTCAACGCCGTCTCCTCCTCCTGCTACAACACCCTACGCATGCTCCGCCGGATCTACAAATGGATCCCGACCGAACCAAGAAAAACAGTGACACAGGCCCTCGTCAGCAGCAGACTGGACTACGGCAACGCACTCTACGCAGGAATCCCAGCCAAACACCAATGGCGGCTACAACGCATCCAAAGCGCCTCTGCCCGACTGATCGTCAACGCCCCCCGCTGCAGCCACATCATCCCCGCCCTGAGAGACCTGCACTGGCTCCCCATCGACAAGAGGATCACCTTCAAGCTCCTCACCCACGCACACAAAGCACTCCACAACGCCGGACCAGCCTACCTGAACAGCAGACTCAGCTTCTACACCCCCACCCGCCAGCTCCGCTCCGCCAACCTCACCCTCGCAGATGTCCCCCGCATCCAACGTACGACCGCCGGCGGCAGATCCTTCTCTTACCTCACCGCCAAAACCTGGAACACCCTCCCAACCCACCTACGACAGACCCAAGACCTACTCGCCTTCAGAAGACTCCTCAAGACCTGTTTTTTCGAGCAGTAGCAGCACCCCCCCCCCACCCCTCAGCGCCTTGAGACCCTCACGGGTAAGTAGCACGCTTTACAAGTACCCTGATTGATTGATTCATTGATTGATTGATTGATTGTTGTTAAATTAGATTAGATTCCAGAAAATTTATACATTTGGAACCTTCTAAAAAATATTAATTTTAGTATTTTCATTTCATTAAAATATTGTTTTTGTATTTTCTTTTGTAAATTTCTTTAATCATTTTTTATTTGTAATTAAAATATCTTACACCAAATATCATATATATATGTATATATGTGTGTATATATATATATATATATATTTTATTTTTTATTTTTTTAAACCAGAAAGTTCCCATTGGGTAGACAGGAACGATGACAGACTGCCGCACTGTTTATTCCAATGTCCATCGACACAGGCTCCACATTCCATCAGCGCTTGGTGTTTCCAAGCGCAGGATCTGTATTGGCAACAGCTGGGCGTCTCCGAGGTGCCCTCAAGTGAAGACGCCACTCATGTGGAGTTTAAAACCTTTAATCGAGGAATTCAAGGTGGCAATCTTCACCTTCCCAATCTCACATCAAAGCCCAACGCGTTTCGAACATCTTGTGTCTTTGGTCACGGGCTTACGGAAAGGAGCAGCGGTCGGTATCATGCAGAGCACCTGATAATGACCCCAAGTCCCGCCCCATGGGCGTGTGCTACCTGCATACTGGGACTTGTAGTTCTGCATGATTCTTTCCCCAGTGGGTGCCGCTTTGCCCCTTGTAATATTTCCAATAAAATCCCCAGTGGGTAGACAGGAACGATGACAGACTGCCGCACTGTTTATTCCAATGTCCATCGACACGGGCTCCACATTCCATCAGCGCTTGGTGTTTCCAAGCGCAGGATCTGTATCGGCAACAGCAGGGCATCTCCGCTGCTGAGCAAGCCGCTAAATATTCAAACTAGAAAGTTACCCTCAAGTGAAGATGCCACTCATGTGGAGTTTAAAACCATTAATCGCGGACTTCAGGGTGGCAATCTTCACCTTCCCAATCTCACATCAAAGCCCAATGCGTTTTGAACATCTTGTGTCCTTGGTCACGGGCTTACGGAAAGAAGCAGTGGTCGGTATCATGCAGATCACCTGATAATGACCCCAAGTCCCGCCCCATGGGAGTATGCTACCTGCATACTGGGACTTGTAGTTCTGCATGATAATTTCCCCAGTGGGTGCCGCTTTGCCCCTTGTGATATTTCCAATAAAATCCCCAGTGGGTAGACAGCAACGATGACAGACTGCCACACTGTTTAATCCAATGTCCATCGACACGGGCTCCACATTCCTTCAGCGCTTAGTGATTACAAGCGCAGGATCTGTATCGGCAACAGCTGGGCGTCTCCGTGGCTGAGCAAGCCGCTAAATATTCAAACCAGAAAGTTGCCCTCAAGTGAAGACGCCACTCATGTGGAGTTTAAAACCTTTAATCGCGGACTTCAGGGTGGCAGTCTTCACCTTCCCAATCTCACATCAAAGCCCAACGGGTTTCGAACATCTTGTGTCCTTGGTCACGGGCTTACGGAAAGGAGCAGCGGTCGGTGTCATGTAGAGCACATGATAATGACCCCAAGTTCCGCCCCATGGGAGTGTGCTACCTGCATACTGGGACTTGTAGTTCTGCTTGATAATTTCCCCAGTGGGTGCCGCTTTACCCCTTGTAATAGTTCCAATAAAAAACCCAGTGGGTAGACAGGAACGATGACAGACTGCCGCACTGTTTATTCCAATGTCCATCGACAAAAACTCCCCACCCCATCCCTAAACACTCAATATCCCACTACCTAAAACCACTTTTTATATACATAAATCCACCTAAAATAGCAATTTTCAACAATTTCATAACAAATAATTTATCTTACTAAAAACACAAATAAAAAATCTCAAACATATACAATTGAACACACTACAATCAATCACATACAAATGGACACTTACAAACAATATTACATACAATGACATGTTCAACACCTATAGTTTTCACAAGGATAATAAAAACAACTCTAAAACGATATTGTTACCTTTGATATTCCTGTCGATTATATTTCTGTAATCCTAATATTCTTGACATTATATTTTTGTATCGCACTGTGTTTTTTCTCGAGAATTTGTCTAAATTCTGTGTGCCCCATAAGGAAGAGATGGAGTAAGAATACCCTGAAATATATATATAGATCACTAGAAGAAAAACAAAAACTGTTACATTTTTAAAGTATTTAGAGTTGAATGAAAACGTAGTATTTTCCTTATGGGTACTTTGGGCAGCAGCCAAAACTGAGATAGGAGATATGTTTAAGAGACTAAGCGGGTGCATGGACGATTTGGAGAGAAAAATTCAATCTCTCACACAACAGTACCATAACACCTGACCCTGAAAGTCTTCACAACACTGATGCAAGCCAAATACAACCTTAATATCCTCCTTCCTTCCAAGGCAGAACTGGTGTTACATAATCTAAAGATGAAGTATTGTGAACAAGGCAAGAAAGATGGTTGTCTATTGGCTCTTCAACTGAAGGAGTTGAAACGCAACTCTACAATACCAGATTGAGAACGGATCGAACAGACTGGCATCCAGTGGAAATATTCACCACCTTTTTTTTCAGGTCTATACTCGTCTAAAAAAGGTGCATCACTAGAATAGGAAAATGTCTTCGTTGCAAACTTGAGACTAACCATGTTGATGGATGAACCCCCAAAATTACATGGCAATGGTGGAAATTATGAAAGCCATTAATTCTATGAACAGTGGAAAAGGCCACAGGAAAGATGGCTCCTCAATTTAATTCTTCTGCCACACCGGAATCAATCAGGCTTTGTTCCTGGCCAAGCCGTGCGCTATCACTTTAGCACTTCTCTACCTTCTGTGGCAGGTACGACAAGAGAGAGAATCAAATGTATTTGATCAAGGAAAATCGGGCTATGTCTTCAGTTGACTAGGAAAGGTGGTGCTTGGCCCTATTTCCACCAGGAGGTCCAATGATTGCATAAAATGTCAACACATTGTAATACTTTTATATCCACTCCTTTCTGGATACGTAGAGGCACTCATGAGGGCTGTTCATTATGGCTTCTGCTATTTTTGTTGGCCATGAAACCTTTTATGATTGCAATTAGATGAGCACAAGAGGTGAAGGGAGTTGTCTCCTCTCCAAAGGAATTGCAACTGCTGCACTATGCAGATGATATTCTGTTTACGATTTCTGATCCCGCAACCTCCATACAGAAATTTCTGAACCTAGTTTCAAGTTTTTCTGGATATAAACGTAACTAGTCGAAGACGGAGGCAATGCCTTTGAAGCCCACCACCAACGAGGTCTTGAGAGGTGGGCACCAGTGCAAATGTCTTCCCGGGGGAGTGAAATACTTGGGAATCCTACTGAGTCATACTTTCCCATATCTGATACTGGATGATGTCTTGACATTACAAGAACAAACCATTAGAGACTTTCTTAAATGGAAAAAAACTACAATTATCATTATGGGTCAAGGATTCAAGCTAAAGAGATGGTTGGGGGCCCTAGATTTGATTACATTTTTGGAATTTCATCTGCATATCACAAAAACTAATATACAAAATTGATTAAAAAAATAAAATCTTTTATATTAGGCACTTCACCACCCAAACTTAAAATGTCCAAATGATATAGAAACACTGATTTTAGAGATCTTAAACGTCTGCATATCACCTCTTATGAGAGAGTGCACCAACCTTCCTTACTCACCACCCACAACTTCGATACGCTTGACTGGGTGCTCTTAGAAAAACACACAATGTGCAGTTCTTCTGGACCTATTTTCCTATATGGCAAGATATGCCTTCCACATGTTGTGAGCATTCCCATCCTAAGAGAAACAGTCAAAGTCTGGGATCACACTCGCAAACTATTGAAGATAATTTTTTTCTAACATGCTGAGGCATTATTCTGGAATAATACAGGAGTAATGATTGACAGTGACTCAATTCACTTGATGGACTGGGTGGCCAGAGAGATTCTGACCATGAAAGACCTACTGGACAATAGTGTCTTAAACACCTTCAAAACATTGCTAGAGGAGTTTAATATTCTTCCAGGTCAATATTGAAGCTATCCGCAATTATGATATTGCCTAGGTAGCTTTCTAGTTGCTGGGCATCTAGACACTCCTAGAGATGACCAAATCTCAGAGTCTTGGATGGAATGATTATATTAGAGAGACATTGGAAATCTGTGGTATTCTGATTGAATATTTCTTCCGAATAAGAATTGTGTAGAAGATGAAAGGACGAATCCAGGGAGTATGATAGCTTTCTGAGGGAAGTGCACCTCAAGTTCTGTTTTTTCAAAATAATGCAGGACTGGTACTGGACTTATATATATAATCTGTAAAAAAGTAGACCTGAGCCCTACCTCTCACTGCTGGAGATATGGTTAACCAGCCACATATTGGGAAAACGTTTGGACCACCTTACAAACTATGACAACAGTAATACTGAAACCACCTACATCACTGGCACTACTCCATGATGCCATGGAGGTCCCAGGAACCACCAACTAGCACAAGAAGGTGGCGAAAATCTGCAGATTTTGTAAATGGAAATGGACTACTCCTCCCACCCACATGGACTGGTCTAATGACTTGATGCTAATGGCGGCCTAGGCGCGCACTATATATTAAGTGATCAACTTCAGATACATAAGGCAATATGGGGATCCGTTGTAAGACTACAGAGTGCCCTACATACCACTTACTTTTCTTCTTGTAGTAAGGACCAAGATACCTGGAATTATAAACCATCAGCTGGCAGTTCCTGCATGTTCCATCTAAATACCTTCACAGATTACAGCCTTTTGATGACTCACAACTGAAGTAAACGCGGTGCAGTAACCTAAAACGTTTTATTTACTGATACATATTTGACATTATTCTATACATTTATAATGTTTTCCCTCCCCATGTCTGTTGTTTGAATTAAGTATATTTTGACGGGTATGGCGCATTATGATTTGTTTTAGAATAAGCATTAACAGAAACCTCTTTTGTTTTCCTCTTTGTATTACTTTTTGCAGACAGGATGTTTGCCAATATATGGCAAACACAAGAGGTGTGTTGGTACTATTATTGGAGAATTCCACACTTTCATCTAGTATGGATACTGATACTGGAAAATAAATAAAAGCATTTCTAAACAAGCATTTACAATGCAATGGTCTCGGCAATATTATAGGTAGAGCTATTGGTATTGCTCATAATTGTTTTATCATTTTTGTATCCCTAAATAAATGGCATTGTCATTTCTATTGGCATTAGCTTTTTTTGCATATGTGATACCTATTGCATTAGCAGAGAGAGTGATGTAGTGAGATAGAGAGAGAGAGTGAGGTATTGAAATAGAGAGTGAGGTAGTGAGAGAGTGAGGTAGATAGAGAGTGAGGTAGTGAGATAGAGAGTGAGGTAGATAGAGAGTGAGGTAGTGAAAGAGTGAGGTAGTGAGGGAGAGGGATGTTGTGAGGTAGTGATATATAAGCATAGTGATGTTGTGATGTAGTGAGATAGAGAGAGAGGTAGTGAAAGAGAGTGAAAGTGAGTTAGTGAGATAGAAAGAGTGAGGTAGTGAGATAGAGAGTGATTGAGGTAGTGATTGAGCTACACTTGCCTCTTGACGAGGGCCCTGGTACTTATTTATTTTTTACAAATTAAGCACTGCTTCCCCTTTTTATCAAATGACTCTTCTTTCCCTCCATTCACTGTATGCCTTATTCTCTCTGAGCGTAGCCTACCCTAAGCGTCATGTCTGTCTGCTTACTCTATATAGCTGTATTCCTGAAAACTGCCCCCGCCTCACCCTGTAGATCACAATCTGCTTATTTGAAACCATAGGCCTGCAGCATGACAGCATCTGATCTCTCCTTGCCTATTCAACCATCCCACCAGCCATTGCATGAACTCACATTAACATACATACCCCGACTGATGACCACATCCAAATGATCTACCACAACGAGACTGGAGGGAATGCACTGAAGGATTTCCATGGTAAACCCAACTACCAATAATAACCACTACATAAAACACCCCAGCACGTTGGCAAGTTTACAGAAGTCATACATATGTGTCTTTTGGGCTTGGAAGGCAAGGGCCAGTGCAGTGTGCTGTTTTCCGGTCACCTTTTAAAGGGAGTCCATCCATTCCTCAATTTCAGAA
Organism: Triturus cristatus; assembly: GCF_964204655.1. Classification (NCBI taxonomy): domain Eukaryota; kingdom Metazoa; phylum Chordata; class Amphibia; order Caudata; family Salamandridae; genus Triturus; species Triturus cristatus. The sequence goes on from NC_140590.1 coordinate 1,685,687,507, forward strand.
ACAAACAAGATAGGCTAGAAGTATTGGTTCACTCGTCTTTGCTAAAGGGAATGTTGAAGTCATTCGCTAATCACCGTAGGGAAGGACAACATGGTTCTCAGTCCACAGGCTTTTTCATTGAGCGGAAGAACATATGCACCCTACTAGCAAGCACTGTGAAAGCCAATAGGACTTTTGTTGGCTGCCAGCCTTTTGGCTTTGTAAATGCGGTTTTGTTATTTTTTGTGAAGTTTATTCTTGGCAGAGCAGTCAGGCCCTCCCAAATACAGATAAACAAAAAAAAGCAAAGCAAAAATATGTTATTGGTGACCGTTAGGCTTAGCATTCCTTGGCACTGAAGGAAAGTACTTCTGTGAGAAGGAGAAGAATGTTGTCAAAAACAGGGAAGATGACCAATGGCTGAAGTGGGCGGACTCGTTGTTCCAGGCTGTAGTGGATTGAACCTTAGTGGTGTAATATAAGTATATTCATAGGTGTGTGTGTAATTTTAGTAAAATCAAAAGTTATAGGCCAATGCCACACCTAAAACAATAAGTCAAAATCCATACTCAATATCTGGATTAGTAACAGTAGAGAAGAAGGGGGCGGGGGGCTGCTGCAGACCCTTCATGCAAAAAAAGATTGCCTCCTTTTATAGCAGCTTCAGAAATAAATATGCTGAAAGGTAGAAAAGGTAGTAGTTGGCCGTACGCAGAATCAAGTGTCCTAGATGAATGTATTGAAACGTGTGTCTGGGAAGTTGTTTTAAGTGCCTATTATGCATTGACACTTATGCAGCACTTGACAGCGAATATGGAACACATCTGGTTCGTGCACATAGGCGGAATGAAATAAATTCGGTACAGGGGAGAGGAATGCATGTTCAAGCCCTGAGGAATAAGGGTTTGTATTATTAGCATATTTGTACACTGGCCTGTGGTCATGCCCACAGTGGTTCTAGCAGTATCATAAAGCTTCTGAGACGTAGTTGTCGCTTCCATAGAGTGAAGTAAGGCAGTAGCCAATAGAGGACATCTAAAAACACAAATGGCCCACTTCTGTTCATAAGAGCGCTCCAGAGGCAAAATAACATTATTCCTGGTGCCCTGAAAATCCTGGCACCATCACAGACCCATGAGTAACATGTGGCGCTATATGATTCCCAACACCACCATCCCGTACACAAACAGAAACCGCACATGCACAGCCCCAGGGGGAGCAGGGAATCTACGGCCTCTCCCGAGGCTCTCCGGGGGCTGCTGGGCTCCACCGCGGCGGCGCAGCCCACCCTCTCTCCGGACAGAAGGGATGAGTAAAGATCTCCATAAAATATGCATCAACTTTTAGTGTTAAACCCCGCCCCGCTTTACGACGAAATATTAATCTGCTCTCATTTATTGCTCTGTAAGGCTATTTTGACAAAAGTTCTTTATCAGAGCCGCTAAATGCTTTCAAAGAATTGATTGGGGCAATGATCACATCAGGCTGATAGACACCGTTTGATAGGAAGGACGGCAGCGAGCAGGGCGTCTGGAATCCTCCCGATTTTAACTGTATCGATCAGCAGAATAAACGAACTGTAATTAAATTTTCAGGAAAATTGAGAAGTTGTTTTCGAATCTCTGTCAATACTTATTATTTCAATAATATGATGATAAGCATAAGCGAGGGACGCCACAGCGCGGGAGGTGGAAATTAGAGACGGGTTCTTGCGTGGGGAAGAAGGGATGAATGCGTGTGTACGGCGGCGCGGCGGTATTCACAAAGCTGCGGGCAAGTGTATATATAGTAAGGATGTTAATAGGTCTGTTTTCAGGCATGCTTTTGTATACCACTCCACAAAACCTATAGGGGCAGTGCTCGTCCGCCAAAGCGTGTTTGTGTTTGCACGTGCTGTTGTTGTACACAGGGCTTTAAGTGGGATGAAAAAACGGAGGGGTCTCTCAAAGGGGCGTGACCAATGTAATTAAGGGCGTGGCTTAAAAACTCGAGAGCTAAAAATCCGTGCTGAGCATAGTGTGCTGCCCGACTTGTATTTTCCTGTTTGTCATTGCATCCAGATATACAGGGCACAAGTACTTAAACAAGACGATTAGGGTCAGACGAGACGAGGCAATAGACCAAAAATCCACGCTTACCTGGGACATAGTTTCATGATGCACTCGTAGAACGTAGAAAGTCAAGCCAAACAATGAGACGAGGCAACAGACCAAAAATGGCTTTAGAAAGTCAAGCCAAACAAAACAAAAGAAAACACGGGAAGCTTCCAAGCTTTTTCGGATTCGAGGGCGTGTTCCTGCTGGTCTAAAAGGGCGTAGCTAAAAAGTGGAAAGAACAGCAAGGAACACGCCCCCGAATCTGAAAAAGACGGAGCCTATTTGGAGGGACGGCTCTCTCCTCCAATGGCTGGCCTCCGTTTAGGAAGCCAGCCAATGGAAGAGAAGCAAAAAGAGAGGCGGGCTAAATAGCCACTCTAGGAAACATTAAATCTCCGACTTCCGGTTCTGCCTTCGGCAGACCGGATAGTCCTCGACCTAAAAAAACATTTACAGGGCTAAATTACCCAAAAAATCAGGCCCTTCCACAAACTCAAACGTACTCTCTAGTAAGAATTTTTGGAGTTCAGCATTGCTGTACGCACTCAAAAAAGAGCTCCACCGCTCACAAGACTTCCACAAGGGCAGGAAAACCTGTGTAAGTCACAAAGCCCCTGGACACTATGGGACTGCAGATTTCACATCAGTTCTGACTCTTGAAAGGGTTCAAGCAAAGTCTTGCAAGAGTTTGAAATCTTGCTTGAGTACAGCAGCTATCCTGGACACTGTTGTATTTAAACCATGCACAGGCCCACTGCCCCCTCTAGGCTTTACCTTCTGAGTGAAGAGCACACTGGTAGCTTGCTCCAGAAAGCTGGTCTTATTCCAAGAGCCCAGCATGTCTTGAACCCATTCTATCACTGGGTTCCTCGTCTTGCATCCCTGTCCCTTCTCCGCCATCTGGTCCATAATGACACGCCCAGCTACAGGGGAAAACTAACCTCAAAGGTAGGTGCACTTGACTAGCATGGAGAGTTCATTACTCAACAACTAGATCACTTGGACAAACAGAGGTTGGCACGTCTGCCTGCAATAACAGGGTGCTACATTGACCGAATTAACAAGGGTCTACTTGGCTGCTACCACAAAATCGTGCTCCAGTGACAGAATTTTTTGCGCCTTCTTACTTAACTAGGTGGTCTAGTGCCCTCAACATTGTTCTGTTATGTAATTTTTATAGCTCTCAAATCACACTGTAGGGTATCCAGGTGCTTGAGGAGGTGTGTAGTCCGCCATGTGCTTATATGACGAAACAGGTCTTCAGCTTCTTGCAGAACTCAAGAAGTAAGGAGGAGGCTCTGGTGTGTTAAGGAAGGTTGTTCCATGTCGTGGGTGGGATGTTGGAGAATGAGCGACCTCCACTTTTACTTTTGCAGATGCAGGGAGTGTGTGCGAGTGAAGCAGAGCGTAGGTGTGTGGTGGGTTCATGAAACTTTATGCGGCTGTTCAGGTATTCCAGTCCTGTGCTGTGTAGGACTTTGTATGTGTGTGTGAGAATTGGCTGCACTTGTGAATGGGAAGCCAGTGAAGCTTCCTAAGGTGCCGTGTGATGAGGGCGCGGTATGGGAGGTTGAGTATGAATCTTGCGGCGGTGTTCTGGATGGTCTGGAATCTGTGTAGGAGTTGTTTGGAGATTCAGGTGTAGAGAGTGTTACCGTAGTCCAGCCTGCTGGTGATGAGTACTTGCTTGACGGTCCATCTGGTGGTCTGAGGCAACCATTTGAAGATCTTTTGCAGCATGCGTAGGATGGGAAAGCAAGAGGTGCACACCCTGCGTTTATTTGAGCCATCATGTTGAGCTTGTCCTCTAGGATGATTTCTAGATTTCTTGCGTGGTCTGTATGTGTGGATGTTGGTCCTAGCTCTGACGGCCACCAGGTGGAGTCTCATGGGATGATCTTGTTACCAAAGACCAAACTTCCATCTTGTCAGAGTTGAGCTTCAGGCAGTACGTTCGCATTCAGTCTGCTACCATGATCATGCAGTTGGTGAAGATGGTTCTGGCTGTGGTTGTCGTATCTAGGGATGGGCGTAGTTCGCGAAGTAGCACTTCGCGAAGCTACGCAAAGTGAAGTTCGCACTACGCGAGCTACGCGTAGCACTTCGCGAACTGCGTAGTACCTTGTTCGCACTGTGCCAGATGTCGTTTTCAATGATTGCACAGTGCGGACAAGCAACCGGCACTGTGCAATCATTGAAAATGGCATCTTGCACAGTGCGAGCTGTAGTTTTCTGCTGCTCGAGTAGATTTTTACTCGAGCTTCAGCTTTCTCAACGCGAACTGGTAGTTTCTCATCGTGAGCGGTCGCGAGCATACGCGACCACTCGCAATGAGAAACCTGACCTCCTCGCGTTGGGAATCTCGCCGGGAGGTGTATTTTCCATGCTCGCGATCGCCAACTTGAAGTTGCTGATCGCGAACAAGGAAAAAGTCTCGCCGGGATGTCATTTTGCTTGCTCGCTGTCTCCAACTTGACGTTGAGGACCGCGAGCAAGCAAAAAATGACCGCAGCACTACGCAACACTATGCTACGCGTGTTCGCACTGTGCTACGTGCAGTTCGCGTAGTGCGAAGTAGCGCGAACTTCGCAAACTACGCGAGCGTAGCATAGTGCTTTGCCCATGCTTAGTCGTATCATTGGCGTAAGAGCTGAAGGTGATGTCTTGTGATCGGATGACATTGGCGAACTATGTAATTTACATGTTGGAAAGGCTGGGGCTGAGAGACAATCCCTGTGGGACTGTGCATATCTGTTTAATGGTCTCTGATGTGAAGGGTGGCAACCTGACCCTTTGAGTTCTTCCAGTGAAGAAAGAACAGATCCATTTGAAAGCGGATCCTTGTATACCAATTGCATGGAGTTTTCTGATGACGGGAATGTTGTGGGAGGCAGTGTCAAAGGCTGCGGACAAGTCGAGTAGGATGAGGACCGCTGTTTCTCCTTGGTCCAGGTTGATTTGAATGTCGTTGGTGTCCGCGATGAGTGCTGTTTCGGTGCTGTGGTTCTTCCTGAATCCTAATTGAGTTTTTTCTAGAATATGGTCAAGTTCGAGGTGGTTTGTGTGTTGCTTGTTGATAGCCTTCTCAATCACTTAAGCTGGATAGAGGAGCAGGGAGATTGGTCGGAAGTTGCTCAGTTGATTCAGGTCGGCTGTGGGCTTCTTGAGGAGGACGTTAATATCTGCAAGTTTCCATTCATCCAGGAAAGAGGCGGTTGTGATTGAGGTATCGATGATGTGGGTCAGAGCTGTGCTGATTGGGGAATGTTCCCAGGTCAACAACAACTGACCAGCTTCCTCGAGGAGAACAACATCCTGGACCCGTCCCAGTCCGGATTCCGCAGCAACCACAGCACTGAAACTGCCCTCATCGCCGCCACCAACGACATCAGGACCCTGCTTGACAACGGAGAAACCGCGGCCCTCATCCTCCTAGACCTGTCAGCTGCCTTCGACACGGTTTGCCACCACACACTACGAACACACCTCCACGACACTGGAATCCAGGAAAAGGCCCTGGACTGCACCACCTCCTTCCTCTCCGGCAGAACACAGAGCGTCCGCCTCCCCTCCTTCCACTCCAAAGCCACCGAGATCATCTGCGGCGTACCCCAAGGCTCATCCCTAAGCCCAACGTTGTTCAACGTCTACATGGCACCGTTCGCCCACGTCGCACGGTGGCACAATCTCAACATCATCTCCTACGCCGATGACACCCAGCTGATCCTCTCCCTCACCAAAGACCCCCACACCGCCAAACCCAACCTTCACGAAGAGATGAAGGCCGTCGCCGACTGGATGAGAAACAGTCGACTGAAGCTGAACTCAGACAAGACAGAGGTCCTCATCCTCGGATCCACCCCCTTGGCCTGGGACGACTCCTGGTGGCTGACCACACTAGGAGCACCCCCTACACCCACCGACCACGCACGCAACCTAGGGGTCATCCTCAACTCCACCCTCACCATGACGAAGTAGGTCAACGCCGTCTCCTCCTCCTGCTTCAACACCCTCCGCATGCTCCGCGGGATCTTCAAGTGGATCCCCACTGAAACCAGAAGGACGGTCACCCAGGCCCTCGTCAGCAGTAGACTGGACTACGGCAACGCACTCTACGCAGGAGCCCCGGCCAAACTCCTGAAATGGCTCCAACGCATCCAGAACGCCTCCGCATGCCTGATCCTCGACATCCCTCGCCGCAGCCACATCACACCCCACCTGAGAGACCTGCACTGGCTCCCCATCAACAAGAGGATAACCTTCAAACTCCTCACCCACGCACACAAGGCACTCCACAACAGCGGACCAGTGTACCTCAACAGCCGACTTAGCCTCTACACCCCCACCCGCCAGCTCCGCTCCGCCGACAGCGCCCTCGCCACCGTCCCCCGCATCCAAAGAGTGACCGCCGGCAGCAGATCATTCTCCCACCTCGCCGCCAAGACATGGAACACCCTTCCCATCCGCCTGCGGCAGGCCGAAGACCTCCTAACCTTCAGGAGACTCCTCAAGACCTGGCTTTTCTAACAGTAGCACCCTCCCCCCCCCCGCCCCCCCTTAGCGCCTTGAGACTCTCACGGGTATGTAGTGCGCTTTATAAATGCTATGATTGATTGAGGTTGTAGATGTGGTGGGGAATTTCCTGGATTCTGTCTGCTACATTATGTTGTATACTACAAAAAGAGGCACGTGGGTCATTGATGTCTACCTTTACCTTGTCCATGGTAAAAGTAGCCATTAATATATCTCACATTGTTGTTACTGTTCTCCTTGGTGCTTCTTACATCCCAAAGCCCTTATTCTGCAGCATCACATCTTGAGTACCAGACACCAAAGGACTACTAGTTGTCTGAAGCAGTTGTCCCAAGATTGTAGACATCCCTTGTCGCCCATTTCTCAGTTTTGAACACCCACGTTCAGGGAAGTGGCAGGGGCATAACACAGGCCCCCACAGCCCCCGTGGTGCGGGGGGGCCCCCACGCTCCAGGGGCCCCCTCACACTGGGTCGTCGGGAATCGGAAATAAATGGTTATGGTGCTTGGTGCTCAAAACTGCGCACACGCCGCACACACGGTCTGCCTCCTCGGGGCCCCCACCACGCTCTATTCAGGGGCCCCCCTCACTCTCGGAGACGGGCAAAACTGAGCGCATGCCGCACGCACGGTCTGCCTCCTCGGGGCCCCGCCCCCCACGCTCCAGGGGCCCCCGACCCCTCACTCTGGGCTGGCAGAGGCAGAGCAAGGCAAGCCTCAATAGTGTTGTTCGGAAATAAAATAATAAATTAAATGGTGCTCAAAACTGCGCGCACGCCCGCGCCGCCCGCACGCACGGTCTGCCTGACTGCCTCCCCCCCAAGTCCCCATAAATTAAACGTTGGTTGCACATGCCAATGTGACGGCCACTAAGAGCCTCATCATTATGGTGCCATGTGCGTGCGCACGCCCTGCCGGCTGCCAGCGCCAGCCTGCCGAAGAAGCCTTTTAATATTAATTTAAAACAATAGTTGGTGAGCAGTACGTACGCCCGGGCGGGGCCGGCTCTTTATATTAATTAAAATGGTGCATGCATGGGCGTGGCGGCGTGCAGAAGTTGTTGTTAATCCGTCTGCGCGGTACCGCGATCTTCAGGGTGGGGGCGGGGCTTGTGACTAAATCGTGCCATTGTAATGCGCATTGTAAGTGTAAGTGCGCGTGACTTTGGGTGCGGCCGCCGACGTGCCGGGAGGAATTAATTTATAGAAAGAAATAGAGTACAGTACTACTAGCCCCTGCCTGGTGGCTAGTCTCTCGCCAAGTCGCCCTGTCTTCTGCTGCCCGCTCGCCTCCCCCGAAGCTGCAGGCCAGCCAGGCCTAAGGAGGTGAGAAATTGAATATGTCGTGTCCGAGGAGGCAGGTCAGGATATAGTGGTCCCGTCCGTAACGCTTCCACTGCCCTGGTGCCGCTCAGCCTCAGCTGAGGTCGGATTGAGTCAAGTGGAGCGCCTCTGCCTCAGAGAGGTGGGTGGTGGGGTCACTGGGGTGGTGGTTAATGGTATCCGGCCGCCGGCCGGGCATGGGGCCTGCCACTCCACTGCCGATTTATTCTGTTTCGCTTTCTGTTAGTTATACATTTGCGCCAGGTTGCGCTTTCCTCCTATGCTCAATCTGTCAATCATGCTTAATTGAAGGTCGTACAGCAGGCCCGGTTCTAGAGGGTGGGCCGGGTGGGCCAGGCTCACCCAAAATGAGCCTGGCTCCGCCGCCCACCCAAACATGAGCCTTGCCCCTCGCAGTGAATCTGCCAACGATGCACAACAACAATAAAACAAATTCAGATAACTTGTGATTTACGATCCTGCTGCAGAACAACCATGTGTCTGTTGGTAGTTTTTAAATGCTGATAAACTGAATTTTATGAGAATAGCTCAGTGGCTTACTGCCTTTGTCACAGAGTTCGGGATCCTCGTGTTACTTGCAGTTCAGAAGTTACAATCCTAACATAGGACAGTGACCAATGAACTGTCATCAAAGAGCTGCATACAAACTTCGCTTTTTTGTGTTGTGATATAGTTAGAACTTCTCCAGTCTTTCATCATTCAAATGTTACTAAAAGGAGTTTGTTTGGGCAGTTATACATTTTTATCAGTAAAGCCAACCGCCAACCACTGGAGTACTCTTTAGTTTGTGTTTGTGCTTCTCCAGACCAAACCCTCGTAAAATATATTGCCCACCAGTATGGATGACATGCGATTCCTCCACCCTGTAATACTCATTGGCTTATAAAACATTCCGCGTAGACTGATTTATTGTCTCTGTATAACGTGTGCTGTTATGTAAAGCACTGTGACACCCTACACTGATATGAGTAGCGCTATACAACAAATTAAATGGATATGAGAGAGGGGCAACGGAGAGATGAGGGGCACTGGTGGAGGGTGACAGTGAGGGAAGCAGAGGAGGATGTCATGGGGCATGGGGAAACTACAGAGAGATGAGGGCACTAGAGGAGGGTTGCAGTGAGGGAATCCGAGAGGGAGGTCATGGGGTGGGTGGGGGGAGCTATGGAGAGATGAGGGGTGCTGGTGGAAGGTGGCAGTGAGGGAATCTGGGGGGGGGCGTGGGGGGACTACAGAGAGATGAGGGGCACTGGTGGAGAATGGCAGTGAGGGAAGCCGAGGAGGAGGCCATGAGCGGGAGGGGCTACAGAGATGAAGGGCAATGTTGGAGGGTGGTAGTTAAGTTATCTACAGAGAAAGAGGTCATTGGTGGTGTGCCAAAAAAGAGCACTAAAGCCGGCCCTGTCATGGCCTTTCTGTTTTCGTTTATTTAATGAACAGTCAGGTGATTAGGACAACTTTGGAGCATACTTTAAAGTGCGTGCTAATTACATTCACTGCTGTATTCAATTTTTTAAGTTTGAAGGTGATTTTACTATTGTTTTCTACTGGGAATAATGAAAGTGGAACTGGATGGTGGCTGATATTGGGCTGGGGCCCAAGGTCAGCTGTGAGATAAGGTGCAATGGAGAGGGGTGGTAGAAAAGTGGATAATCAAGCCTGTAAGGGAGCGCGCTGCAGAATCAGGGGTCAGGTGGAGATGAAGAGGGTTTCTGCCTGAAGGCTCGCACAGAGGGAACCTGAGTAGTGTCACTTGCCCCATACTCCCACCTTAGAAACCTCCTCTTCCCATCAAAGGGACATTACATGGAAAAAAACACTTTTTGAGAGTGATAACATTTAGAAAGAGACTTGGAAAAGAGTGTGTTTTACTGTACCTTGTAAGACTAAGGAGAGATAAAGGAGGGCCCAGAAGCAGGCCTGGCTAGATATATAAGCGATTAATCGGGCCAGCAGTACCCAACCGAATGCACCCTTGGCGCACCCAAATAAAAATTCCTGGAGTCGGGCCTGTCGTACAGAGAGGTATATAATAACAATGTTAAACATGCTAAGTCAAACCCTAAGGCTATTTCTACTCTACTGAAGGCCAGGGCCCTAACACCACTTGTTGCTCATCAGAACCCATGCAAAGGAAACATGACCTCAGCATTTTACTGTAAGCAATGCTGCGCGCGATGAGCTGCCTGCCGCTGCGCTGCCAGTGAGTAGACAGATGCCTTTGAGTCAGCAACTAGAGCCAAATTTCGGGCGGGGGGGGGGGGGGGGGGAGGGCGCTAAAGTTTCGGGGGGGGGGGAGGGCCTGAATCTTTAAGCAATAGGCAGAGTGGAGGCTGTGGAGCTGATTTCGGGGGGGGGGCTGAATCTTTAAGCAATAGACAGAGTGGAGCTGCAGGGGCTCTTAGAAGGGGTGAAACAACAGCAAGGCATCATTAACATAGAAAAAGAAGGCAGCATGAACGGAGAACCAGGGTTCAAATCCCAACGTTCACACAGTTGACCACATTGTGTTGTCCTTGGCATTGGGCAAGCAGTTAACCTTCTCCACCTTTCATCACCTGCTGAAAATTACTGGGAAAGTGACGCGCCAAGATGGCTGATAGCGCCGCCCTCACAGATCTGGGAATTCTCTTTGGCTGAGCTAATGAGATGTTAAATCATAGAGACTAGTCGGTGAAGAGCTGCCCGCCCAATGCTTCGTTTTACATTGGCTAACAGGCTTGTCTATGGACACCCCCTGGGAAAGACGTCTTACTTACACACACTCACCCCTGACCCCTCATCTCATGTCAGATTTGCACCGAAAAGTGCGCGAAATCCTGCAATTGGTCAAGATGCAAAACTATGTTAAATAAATAAATTAAGTGTAAGGTAACATGGTTCCAAGGATTACGAAGCTGCTGTATTAGGTCCAGTCTACCCTGTTGCAGGACGGGACCATAAGGGCTGGGCCTGCTGCTAGATTTTTAGAATGCATGTACAGTTAATGTAGTCCGATTTAGACCCTAGCCCAGACAAGTTATGACCTTTCTCGTCCGGGTCAGGGCCCAGGAACCGCTGGCTTATAATGCAGTCCCAACAGCAAGCAGCCCTTCAAGGAAAAGTTTGCCAAGAGCCTTTTTACCGTGCTGTTCATAGCCCAAGTGGGCATTCTTCGGAGAGGTCACTCGGCGCCTGCTGCACCCTGGCAGTGGGGGCAGCGAGGGGGCACCCTTCCAGGAAGGCAGGAAGCAGGCCTGCTTTGTGGTAATTGGGATAAGCACCAAATGTGGCGCAATGCTCCTCTCATTAGGAGGTTAATTATAATTTATTCCCCGTGTCCTGACCCACTCCCCTTTCCGAGTGCTTGAAGTACAGTTCCTGCCACAGACTTTCTTTCACATGGTATCGCAAACTTTGCTAAAGTTCACGAAGGTGCAGAGATGTGTGGTTTCTTATTTACGTGACTGTTGTGACTTTTTTTGTTTTATAAAAGGTACATTTGTAAATGCCGCATAATTTTACAGTATTGGATTGGCTATATTAAAGTGCGGGAAAACATATTTCGCATTGGTATAATGTCACACGGGGCTTAAACCGAGAAACTTCGCTAGGTGTGAAAGTCTGAAGTTTGGGTTGCGCACCCCAGCCATTCCGGTTCAGTGTTCCCGTGTCTAGGGATAATTCAGTCTACAGTGTGCCATCCACAGAAAAACTCGTTCATTCTTTGTGGATGAAAAATACATCATTTAAATTAAAACCTGAGGTATTAGACTCTAATCATTAAATGATGCTCCTTGGAGACTTGTGTGGATGTTATTGTAACTCATTCACATCATGCATTCATTAAGTAGCGCTGCCTTTTTGCCTGGCTGTGCAACAAGCAGTTTAGAGTCCTATTTCTTTAAATTGCAGTTGATTTGTGTCAGGGATGTGTCTTACACCTGTCTTTACTTACTGTCTTAAATTGACGTGAGCCCCATTGCCAGTCTGAAAAGTGGCATCAATAAATGAGTTAACAAAGTTGTTAGGGTTTATAAAGCGAGTTAATATTAAAATATTAATTGAGCTGTTAATTACATTTGAGACCATAACAAAACATTGCTAAATGATTTATGAAAAACTCTTAGTTGGTGTCTGCTGCATTTCAGATGAAGCTTGGCCAGACGTACAGCTACGTAACGAGTGGGAGCGAAAAAAGAGGGGCCGGGGGGGCTTAAAGACAGAAAGAGGGGAAAGGAGAGAGAGCGGAATGGAAGGATGGAGAGGTGGGGAGACAACAGGAAAGAGAGTAGAAGGGAGGGAGGAAGAAAGGAAAAGGGAGTGGTGAGAGAAGAAAAGAGGGTGGAAGGTAAGTATGGGAGAAAAGCTAGAAGAAAGATGTGGTAAGGCAGAAATGAAGAAAGGAGAGAAGGAAGGAAGCTTGCAAGGAGATGGGGACAGTGATGGGGTAAAGGAAGAAGAATGGAACAGAGAAAGAAAAGATGAATGGAGCTACAGAAAGGGTTGAGGGAGAAGGAAGAGGGGGGAAGAAATGGAAAGAGTGGAGAGTGAGAAGGGAAGGAAAGGAAGTAGGAAAGAAGAGAATAAAAACGGAAATAATAAAAGAAAGGTTGGAAAGAATGAACAAAGGTCGGAGGGAGTTAATGTCGCCCATTTTCAGTTGCCCATTTTGTAGCCTTAGTGTGGTAAGGGGTGATCTTAGGGCTCCGTGAGTGTACTTGCATTTTCTAATGCTGATGAAGGCAGATTGAGGGTCCTATCGCCACAATATATGGTGGTCAGCAGGAACCCCCACCCCCCAGTAGTCAGCAAGGATAGCCTCAGACACTTTAGCCACCCTTAATGTGGTGGAGGTAGTTTGTTTTTTCCTGGCTGGCAGGGCTCAGCATGGTTTCATCTCCTAAGGCTGATAAAGGCAGATAGCAGGTCCTGTCGCCACATTGCCAGGGGTCAGCAGGATGGGGCCCACCCAGGAGTCCGCAAGGATAGCCTCAGACATTGTAGCCACCCTTAATGTGGTGAAGGTAGTTAGTTTTTTCCTGGCTGGCATCCTAAGGCTGATGAAGGCAGATAGCAGGTCCTGTTGCCACAATGCCAGGGGTCAGCAGGATGGGGCCCACCCAGGAGTCAGCAAGGATAGCCTGAGACATTGTATCCACCCTTAATGTGGTGGAGGTAGTTAGATTTTTCTTGGCTGGCAGGTCTCAGAATGTTTTCATCTTCTAATGCTGATAAATGCGGATACAATAGACTCCATCAACACACTCAGCTGGTGAAGCTGACATTCAGAGGGCTTAACAAACTGAGAACTACCAATTATGTGCCATGCTGCTGTCCTACCAAATCTGTGCCGTGCTGCCCTACTAAATCTGTGCCGTGCTGCCCTACCAAATCTGTGCCATGCTGCTGTCCTACTTATCTCAGGTGGCAAAATAAAGGATCTGGCTGACCTTTTATTTTTGAGAAACCATGCAATTCTGCCCAGTGTTTTGGATGTTGCAACAGCACTGAAACTTTTTCTAACAATTCCAGTTACTGTAGCCAGTGCAGAAAGGTCCTTTTCAAAGTTAAAATTAATCAAAAACTATCTCCGAAGCACAATGACGCAGGAAAGGCTGTCGGGGCTTGCAACCTTAAGCATTGAGAGTGATCGAGCAAAAAAAATAAATGTGAAAGCTTTAACAGAAGAGTTTGCACGAAGAAAGGCAAAGAGGCAAACATTCTTTCAGTCAAGTACATCTCTCCAATTCAGTGAACCAAGCAGTAGTAGCCTTCAGCCACCAGTCTAATTTGCCAGTCACTCTTCCTGGTGTAAGCAGTCTTCGGCCTTGTGTTCACTCTTTAAGTATTGTTTTCTGCTGTACCAGCCTTCAAACTCTGCAATACATTTCATCAGGCTCCTGCAAGTACTGTTCCTACTTCAAGTCTGATTTTCTAAATATATCTGCTTTGAGTTCCATGAGGAAGCAGTAAGTAATATGGTATTCTGTCAGTATATCATACTTTAAATATTGTTTGCTTATATATAGGCTACCTCAATATTCTGAACATACGTCTATAGAGGCAAGAAGAAATGTATTCAGTTTAACCTTACGAATATACACCCCCTTGACACTTTCTTTTGCACAGACAAAAGGGCATTATTTGAGAAAACAGCTTTGTTTATTTTGCTGCTGAGCTTGTTATTGTTTTGCGGGCCACTTAAATATTTGCGCCTTTATGCACAAACTAAAGGGGCATACTTTGTCGAAACTGGTTTAATGTTTATGCTCCTAAACTTATTGTTTTTATCACTCACGTTGAAATATTTGCACCTTTATGCAAAAATAAAAGGGGCATTGTTTGACTGGACGGGTTTGATATTTATATTGCTAAATTGCTATTACTTTACCAGGCACTTTGAAATATTTATGCCCTCATGCACAAACCAAAGGGGAATTAGTCTGACTAAATAGGTTTAATTTATGTATGCTGCTATCTGCTGTACTTGTTACTGTTTTGCTAGTCACTTTGAAATATTTGAGCCTTCAAAAAGGGAATTGTTAGTTTAACCCCTTCAGTGCCCATGACGAGCTGGACTCGTCATGGGCTGCGGTGGCGCTGTGCCCATGACGAGTCCAGCTCGTCATGAACTCCGCCCGCTAATACAAAGCGCGGCACTGGGCGGGGAAAGGGGCGGGCATGCAAGGGGTTAAACTGGTTTGATTATTGGATGGTGCTGTAGTTATCAGTCACTTTGAAATATGTGTGCCTTTATGCACACACCAAACAGGGAATTGTTTAACTAACCTGGCTTCATTTTTGCATATTGCTAGACTTGTTTTTACCATGCACTTTGAACATATTTTCACCTTGATGCAAGAAGAAAGTTGGATTGTTTTACAAAACATGCTTGATTTTTGTATATTGCTGGACTGGTGATTGCTTTATTGTGCACTTTGAAAGTATTTGCACTTTTCTTTTGCTTTACCAACTACAGTTTGTATATAGATTGTCATTAGGTACTTGCTGATAGGGTTTGTTTTTATTCTACATGCAGTGTTATTTATGGTGTTGCTTGCACTTGTCTGTAATACGTCTACCTTAAATCTTGTATTTAGCATTGTTTACACTACAGAAATGATAAATCAAGGGGGGGCGTGGCTAGGCGCCCGTGGGAGATGGCGGCGTCCGGGTAGCAGCTCCGTCCGAACCGGAGGATACCGGCGGTTCGCGTACCTGTTTCCAGCAACGGAGGGAAGCCCTTCGTATCGGGAAATGCCAGGCTCACTTTCACTTCTTTTCCGTTCCTGAGGCACAGCTATTTTGGGTTTTACAGCCCATTTTACCTCCGGTCGCGGCTTGTCATCGGCCGCGACCGCCATTTTGTTTATTTTTGCCCGCGAACGCTTCAGCAGCGCGTCTTAACGCGCATGGGATTCCTGGATGCCTCGTTCGTACTCAAATGACCCCAGCACCCCCTGAGGCACAAATGTGGCGGACCAACACTCTAAGGTGACTTTTCTTTATTTTTCCTCTGAAATGGTGATTTTTTTTTCTTCATGGTTTTGATTGGAATTTTTGGCTCTCCTCATACACGGCGGCCATTTTATGACTTTAGTTTCTGATACTTGCGTCTCCAGTTTTTTATCTGGCACACCTCTAAGTTAATCTGATCTCTGGAGCTTTTTTACTCGGACGCTGAGATATTAATCACCTTATGCTCCACAGGCGTGCTGATGGCGGATTGCTCCAGTAAAGCTCAGAGACGTAATTATATCAAAAATTCCAAGTTATTCACGGCATTGGCACATTTAGAAGCTTCTCAATCTCTCCCTTCCACTGACATGACGTCGAATATGGAAGCCTCCTCACAATCTTCGGTAAAAGCGAATTCTAAGAGGTTAAAAAAAGACCCACCTTCACCTCCTAAGTCCTCTTCGGTCATTTCTATGGAATTACTCCTTGAAGAGATCCGGGCCCTGCGCCCTTACATGGAAGAGACCAATGCTAAACTACAGATCCTCACTGACAATTGGGCTTTGATGGATGAGAGAGTGTCGTCGGTGGAACGTGATGTCTCCTCTCTTCAGGAATCTGCAACCAAGGTTTCTCTTATGCATACGTAGATTTCTTCTCTCCAGAAGCAGGTGGAGGACCTTGAAAATCGCAACAGACGCAATAATCTTCGTCTTTACGGCCTGGTGGAGGGTTGTGAGGGGAATGATCCCATCAATTTCTTCAAGTCCTTTCTTCCTAAGCTTTTGCACCTGCCTGATGATACCTCACTTAATATCCAGCGTGCCCATAGGCTTGGTCGAGCGCCCTCCTCTCTTTCCGTGCCAACGAAGCCTAGAGGTGTAATAATGTACTTTCTAGAATACACGGACTTGTTGAAAGTTCTCTCAGCCGCCAGAGCCTCTCCTCGTCTTACATGGTCCGGCTCCACTTTGTTCTTTGCACAGGATTATGCCAGGACCACTGCAAATCGTCGCAAGGCCTTCCTGGACATGAGACCTGACCTTCGCTCCATTGGTGCCAGATATGGTCTTTTTCATCCCTGCCTATTTAAGGTCACTCACAATAACAAGACTACAACATATGAGGATCCCGCGCGACTTCGAAGCTTCCTGAACTCCTGCGGTCAAGCTGATATGGAGCTGTCTGGTCCTTCCTCTTCTCTCCCACCATGACTTTTTTCTGTAGTTGCACTCTGATTCCCCAGTTTGTTATGCTTTGATGCTTTACATTTTCACAGGTTCCTCAGATTGCATGGTCTCTCGTTAAGCTTATCTTTTCTATTTTAGCTTCCGTTATTGCTGTTCTGGTTCCTCAGTTGGTCATATGTTTGTTTTTTGCCTCTGTTGTTTATGGTTGCCTAACCTTGTTATTTTTCTCCCTCCACAGATCATTGTTTTGCGTTCCGTCTTGTTTTCTCTGGTTGGACGTCTCACTCACCCCGAATGCCCTGCTTCTCCCAGTTGGCCCTACCTCCCTCCCCTCGTCTCTACGTACGTTTTCGCTTGTCCTAGTTCCTGATTGGATTTTTCCCATGCTACCCCCCGTAAGTACCCTTCATTCCTTTTTTACCATGTTTCTCTTTGTTCTGTATTTTCTTATTTTCCCTTTTCCCTCAATGCTCTCAGGTTTATTGGTGTCATTACCTTCTCCACTGCTCTTCTCCTCTTCTCTTTCTTTATTCTTTCTTCTCCTCATCGTATATTGGCTCTCTTGCTTGTGCTTATCTCTCTTTACATATCTTATTCCCCCTTGGCCCTTACTTACCATTATCTTTGAGCTCTGCTGTTTCCTCTTATCATTCTTAATATTTTCTTGGCTTTTTTCTATTTACATGGCTTCTCTGGTTCTTCTTTCATTTTTTCTTCTGCTCATGCTCCATCACCTTTATTCTTACTTCATTCTCTCTTTTTCTTGTGTCCTTTCTTGGTGTGAGGCTCTTTCTTGTTGTCCTATTCTCCATCTGGTTCACTCTTCTATTAACCCTTAATGTCAGTTCGAATTGTTTCCTGGAATGTTAAAGGTCTGCATTCTCCTATCAAGAGACAAAAAATTCTCTCTCACTTAGCCAAATTAAATGTAGACATTGCCTTTTTACAAGAAACCCATCTGTCTGATATTGAAGCTGCTAAGCTCAAAAGAGGATGGGTAGGTGCTGTGTTTTCGTCTCCTGGTGATGGTAAGAGGAACTGTGTGGCTGTACTAGTTCGCAAGTCTCTCGCTCATTTGCTCTTGGTTTCTGAATCAGACCTGAAGGTAGATGGTTGTATGTCAAACTTTCCTTGAAGGGTGTCTCCATTTCCCTTCTTAATATTTACGCTCCTACTGGTGGCGACCCTGTCTTTTGGCGCACAATGGCCTCCCGTATTACTGAATACATTGATGATAATTTTATCTTGGCAGGTGATTGCAACTTACCCTTTGATCCATTTTTAGACAGACACTCCAAAGCATCTTTTGTCCCTAATAAGTCTCACAAGCTCTTTGCTCAAGCGATATCCCAACACAAACTCATTGAAGCTTGGCGTATCTGTAACCCCACTTCTAAAGAGTACACCTTCTATTCCCCGACTCATCATTCGCAATCACGTATTGATTATATTTTTCTCTCCCATCATATGTCCCAATCCCTCATCCATGCTGACATCGGCCCCATCTTATTTTCTGATCATGCCCCCGTTTTGATTAACATAGACATCCTACCTAAGTCCACTGGGCCAAAAAGATGGCGCTTTAACAATGCTTTACTTCTTGATCCCAAATTTTCCGCCTCCTTTGTTGAGTTCACCACAGAATTTTTCACCATTAATGACTCACCCACCATACCCAAACATGTTATCTGGGACGCCTATAAGGCAGCTGCCAGGGGCTTCATCATCAGCTTTGTGGCTAGTAAACGTAAGAATGCTCGTAAACGCACTAGTGACCTCCTTTTTACGATTAAAAAATCAGAGCATTCTTTCTATACTTCCCATTCGCAGGAAAGTTTGACTGCTCTCATTGAAGCCAAGATGCAATTCAACAAACAATCCACCGAAGATGCTTCATTGTATTTGTTGAAATCCAGTTCAAAATTTTATGGGGGTAAGAATAAAGCGGGGAAGGTTTTAGCCAACTACTTAAAAGTCAAGCAAAACAAACTGAATATTGAGTCTGTTTACGATGTTAATTCTGTTTTAAAGCATACAGATGTTGATATTTTAGAGCAATTCTCTCAGTTCTATTCCACACTCTACTCTTCTGAAACGCACCCCACTGCTCATTCTCTTGCTACTTTTTTTTCCAGCATTTAACCACCTTCCAATTTCCCTGTTGATTTGTCTGCCCTTGAATCACCAATTTCTAGCTGTGAATTACTTACCGCACTTCAGTCTCTCAAGAAGGACAAAGCCCCTGGCCCAGACGGATTCACAGTTGAATTTTATTTGCACTTTTCTACATTGCTATTACCCAGGCTACATTCCCTTATTGACTCTTTCATAATAAGTGGTTCTTCCTCTGGTACATTTTCAGACGCTCACATTTGTGTTATACCCAAGGAAGGGAAAGATACCCAATATTGCAAGAATTACAGACCAATTTCTTTGGTCAACATTGATTACAAATTATATGCCAAATCTCTCGCCATAAGACTAGACCCCTTTCTTCCCGAATTGTTAGGCCCTGAACAATCTGGTTTCGTTAAGGGTCGCTTCATCACAGATAACACCAGACTTTTGTTTAATGTCCTTTCCAAATCTCCACAGTTCCAAGACTCACTAGCAGCCATTGCCCTAGACGCGGAAAAAGCGTTCGATAGAGTAGAGTGGACTTTCCTTTTTTCCGCCCTTAAATGGTTTGGGTTCGGTCCGCATTTCATTTCTTTCATCTCCTTCCTTTATTCCAGTCCCAGAGCGGCGGTTTGCGCCAATGGTCTAGTTTCCTCTTTTTTCAATTTAGGTAGAGGTGTTCGTCAGGGTTGCCCTCTCTCCCCCTTCCTTTTTAATCTGGCCTTGGAACCCTTTCTTTCAAAACTTCGTCAGAACCCTAACTTGCACGGCTTCCAAATTTCCCAAACAAATATTAAACTTGCTGCTTACGCAGACGATATTCTACTATTCATATCAAATCCCGCCACTTCTATTCCCGCATTCCTAGCTGAAGTCCATGATTACTCCCAGATTTCTGGTTATAAGCTGAATAATGACAAATGTGAGATTTTACCCTTTACTAAGTTCACTTTTAAACCGGATTTTACGGCGTCCAAATTTACTTGGAGCCCCTCACACATCAAATACCTTGGTTTGCACATTACCCCCTCCCTTCCCGACACTGTTTCGTTATGCCTCAATAAGTGCATCCAGAAATTATCCGACCTCACTTCCAGATGGCACCCATTATACCTCTCCTGGTGGGGCCGTCTTGACACGATTAAAATTATGCTCTCCCCGTTAGTCCTCTACACCGTCTCCAACATTCCAATTCCTATCCCTGCTAAGTTTTTTAGGAAAATCAACACTATTCTTTCTTTATTCCTTTGGTCCGGCAAAAAAGCACGTATGTCCTTGCTCAGATTGCAACTCCCCAAATCAGAGGGTGGAGTTAATTTTCCGGATTTTCCCGCTTACCACAAGGCATTCCTCTTGCGACAAGCTTCCCTTTGGTTGCAAGACCCTGGTGAGCCATCCCCCTTATGGGCTGTCATTGAACGTCTTTCTTTATCCCCTTTTACTTTCGCTGAATACCTTTCATTTTCTCGTAAGCCCCAGTTTACCTCCATTCCTATCCACAAGTTTACAACCAAATTGCTTCTTTCCACTTCCCCAGGTCCCCCCTCCTCTGTAGCCGAGTTTCTTGATTCCACTATTTGGTATAATAACAGTATATCCATCAACCGTAAGCCCTTTTATTGGAAAGCTTGGAGACAAAGGGGTTTGATCTGGGTATCTCAACTCTTTTCTAAGTCTGATTTCTTATCCTTCTCTGTTCTTAGCCAAAACTTCCATCTCCCTTGTTCTTTTGCTTGTAAATATCTTACGCTTAAAAATGCAGTTATGTCCACTTATGCTCTTCTTTCTAACTCCCCTATACATCCTCACCCTCCCAATTCTACCTTGCAGCTTCATTCCTTGCTGCGTACTCACCCTACAGCTTCTTCAATATACCACTCATTTCACACGATCCTCACACCTAGACCAAAATCCAAGGTTGAGGAACAATGGGAATCTGATTTTGCCATCTCTTGGCCCGCTTCTCTTTGGGATAAACTATGGACCAAACTTCGCAAGACATCTAGGGCTGCCTCTCTCACACAAACCCTTTTCTTTATTTACAACAGACTTCTCTTCTCTCCCCAGGTGTTGAATAAGAGGTTTTCTTCTATCCCGGATCTCTGTTGGTCCTGTTCGACACCTAAGGCCACTCTTTTTCACATGCTTTTCTCTTGCACTCTTACGCACAACTTAAACAAGTTTGGGCCCAAATCAATGCCATATTCCACACTACATCCCCCTTCTCCTATGTTAATATTTTTTTAGGGAGCCTATCTCCTTGCTGGGATGACACTGATCTCAATACGCAGATTGTTGATTTGCTGTTAGCTGTTGCATTCCAGCAAATCACTGTCATTTGGAAAAACTTCACTAACATTTCTTTCAAAGCATGGTGGTACAATGTTTGCCACAATCACAGGCTAGATACTGTCTTTGTGCACCCCCTTAGCTTAGCTGCTAAACGACACGATCTATGGCTTCCTGTAACCCTGTACCTAGATATCTGTGCTAAACGTTCCTCTCATGTGTCTCCTATTCAGCAAGAGGTTTCTAAGCCTCCTTGATTGACCTTGTTATTCATTTGCATTTCTCTTTTTATATAATCTATTTTATTGCTCATTACTGCCAGCGCTGTTTTTGTTTTTTTTTGTTATATAGCCTCAAATCTTTGTTATCCTCTGATTAATTGTATATATTCATCACCATGTTTTCCTTTTTTTTTTTTTTTTTTTTCTCTCTCATACTGAAGTTATGTTTTTATTTTTTCTTGTGTATTGACACCTTTACTTATCCAATAAAAACCTTTTGAACTCAGAAATGATAAATCAAAACAGACAAACATCTGCATCAATGTTCTGAAGCATCCAATCAGTTTTCTTCCTCAGCATTGTGTGCCTGCCTGTTTTGCAGTGCTTACTAATAAAGTCATTATGATTGAAATTGCTTCCTCAGTTCACGTTATTATCATTCACAACCCTTGACAGTTGCTAGTGTGTGGCATGCAGATAATTCACCAGCCTACTTCTCTTGACTTTCGCAGTATACTGAGTTATTGCTTGTGTACTTCTCATGTATATTATCACTTGAGTTTTTATGGAATTCCATGTTTAGGTTGGTCTTTCAAAGTTTCAAGGTATTGTCAATTCTATTTGAGACCCTTGATAGTTGTTCTTTGTTCTTCAGCCATAGTCATTTCCTGAGATAATAGGATCGCTCCTTGGCATTGTTCTGATTACTGCCTCGGTTAAATAATCTGCTTTTGACAGTATTGTTACAAATGGCGTAGCTTGTATGCAAGGAGTGTTTCCCACTTTCTCATTATAACTTAGAGAAAGACAATATGGAGGCATTTCATTTAAATGTTGGAGGTTTCAAATCAAAAATGCCTGATTTCTGGGTGGTAGGGCAAAGTGGTAGATGGTGGGCTGCGCCGCCGGGGGAGGGGGGGGGCCCTCCATGTGCTTTGCAGGGGGGCCCCCTCAAGTTTCGTTTCGCCACTGGGAAGTGGACAGCAGTAATAGCAGGAAGGCGGAGAAATGAGCTCTGCAGAATAGTGGCTAATCAGCCTGTCAGAATGCCAGGCCCAGGTACTACTGTTGCCCAAGTGAAATACATCTGCAGGGACCATCCCTAGCGGGCATGGCAACATCTTAGCAGATGTACAATCTGTGCTCAGTACTGTGTGCCAAAAGAGGCAGCTACGGTGCTTGAGCTCGACAAGGTACAATTGCAAATTGGTGTGTAAGCCTGTCCCTGCCATTTACTTGTCTTCCATGTGTTACAGCCATCCAGCCTTAGCCATCACACATGACAGTTGTTACCCAACCTTCTGTACCTTTGGCTCCAGAGCTTAATTTTGTAAATAAGTAAATGGCAGGGCCCACGGTATTTTTCACGAAGTTACTGCGACTCACACCACACACTGCTCCTGCCTGCTCTGCCCAATGCTCTCCCTACTAACCACCACCCTCATGCAACTGTGACAGTCTAGACCTTATCAGGCCACTTCAGACTGTAAGGGTGAGCTGGGTTGGTTAGTTTTCATTATGTTATTAAAGTATATGATTTGAAAAAACACACTGCTGATACTGAAAAAGCAGACAGTATTACCCTGTGGTGGACTGTCGTAATAAGTGCAGTTGTTTGGAAATAAGTTCCAGCGCCGAGCGCAGGTACACACCGGCACAAATTAAGTCCATGGCATTTGTAATCCATTTGCTATCTTTATGAACAAATGCCAGTAGTGCTTCCTGCACCGACCAGCTGCTTGTCCTGATGACTTTGGATGTCTGTAAGGCTAACGTTAAAAATCTATACAAAAAAACACACTGCACCTGTAGTGTTACGTGAAATTGGTGCCTTCATTTTGGAACTCATGGTATGCTCGAAGACATGTTTGAAATTAGCACTTTCAATGCTTCCGGCTCCAGGCATTGATGCACTGAGGCTTGAGCACCAGGGTTCCATGCACGCAACCAAGAGGAAGTAACTTCAGGGGCTAAAGGGTATACTCACTAAAGGTTTGTGTGGGCGCTCGACTAACCCGCTGTCACACAAGAAGCAGCCTCCATTCA
Source organism: Triturus cristatus (assembly GCF_964204655.1). Lineage (NCBI taxonomy): Eukaryota > Metazoa > Chordata > Amphibia > Caudata > Salamandridae > Triturus > Triturus cristatus. The sequence continues at coordinate 1,685,710,761 of NC_140590.1, forward strand.
CTGCACCTCAAAAAGGCTCGCAAACACAGAGTAAAATTATGCTGCATGAGCGCCTGTACGAACATCAGTAAAGTACAAAGTAGAAATCTTTCGTCTCAGAACTCTGTTGAGTTTGAAATGAATTATGTTACAAGAAAGTCGAAAGTACGCAGTAGGTTAGTGAGCCATCACAAATCAGGAAGCTTATGTGGATGGAGACAGGCTAGCTTTTGGGAGCTATAAATTCACTACCAAAAGTGTTTTGGCAAAACACTCAACAACCTACGTCATTTCCTGTTCATTTGCCCGGAGACAGAAACAAAAAGGGCCTGAAACCTATACTTGTTCAAAATTTCAACAGACCAACCAGTAAAAGAAACTTTAGATTTTTTGTTTGAGATTAATTCAATTTGTATTGCTGTAGCGGATGGTAGATTTTTATAACAAGTAATAAAAGGCTCTTAGTTTAAAATGTTATGTATTTTTTATTTAATGGTGTAGCGTTTAAGAGTTGCACAATGCCGATAAAGTTCATAAGGGCTAAACCATCTTGTTAAACATATGGAAAGTATATGATTGTTGACCATTTATCTTTGAGGGATGTCTGTCTGACTTTGTGGGATGGCTGTCTTTGTCTGGGATATTATCTTTACCTTATGACATTATTATTAGCTTTTCTTAAGACAATTCAAACTAAAAAATGTGCTTTGCTTTGTGAAAATATTTATAAGACAGCTTCTTCCTTAATTAAGGCCAAACTTAATCTCACATGTCTGCTGCCGCTGGAGGGAGGGTGAGGGTGAGTGGGGGTGATAAGGGGTTGCAGGACAGGATTAGGGTGTATAGACAGAGCTAGGTGTAATTCCCAGGACTGGAAGAAATTACGGGCTTCTGTGGGGCAGGACTGAGGTGCTTTAGCAGAGAAGTTACTTGATCCTTACACTCTAGTAGCAGATATTTGCAATTGCTTGTTACAAACATTGCAATGAGCTTGGAAGGACAAAACAACGATATTTAGGTACCAGCAAACCAGACTCGGCAAAAAAGTAGACCCCTCGGGAATTAGTTGCGCGGTAGTGTTCATGGGACCCCCCCCCCCCCCCAAGTCTGAGTGGACCATGTGAGAGAGGCTCAGGCACCTCTCCAAAGTGGGGACAGCCACTGACATTTTAAAAGGCACAGCCTGCCGCCACATGGGCAGTCTGTGTCCTGACTCGGCCAGCAGCAGGCGGACGAATATTTAATCCGCCTGGAAACAGGTGGTGCGGCGTTGTAAGGCTGTGTAAGGCGCCAGCGGTGACGTGGGGTGGCATGTGGCTTCTTTCCCAGGACAGGTAGTCGCCTAACGTTAAAATAACCAAAGATGCTTCGTAAGCTGCTTTCCACGACCGGCTCTGGCACTTATACCTCAGTTCTAACCGCACCCTCACAACAACTAAAGCCTTTTTTCTTTGAAGTTACTTAGGCAAGGTGGCTCAGTGCGGCTTCTGCTGTGATCTGAAGGTCAAAAGTTCGAATCCCGCACAGGCCAACCCCACCTTCCATCCTTTCGAGGCCGGTATATTGGGAAATAACAAAACCTGCTGTTTATAGTGCTAATATGGCAGCATACGTGCGGTATGGCTTGCTATATGAGCCTCGAGTTTGACTTTGCTCTTACCCAATAGTGATGTCTTAGGGACTGCACACTGTCTGCTCTGGAACATCATTTTTGAAACTTAGGAATGTGCAAAGCCGCGAAGGGTTTTCCTTCACAACTAGATCAAGGCCCAATTTATCAAGTTTTCGCAACGCCCTTGGGCCACGCAAGGAGATGCAAGGGCGACGCAAAACCTAAATTAGATTTATCAAGCCACGCCTGGCCACCTTGCGTGGCCCTGTGTGGCTTAATACATCTAGAGTAAAGCGCAGCAGGGCAAGTCGCTGCCTTGCATTGGTCTGTGGCGGGGAGGCGTGCCATGGGGGGCGCATCGGTGTTCCAACCCATGGCACATTCCCAGATTTCTCAAATTCGGTTTCTGCATACATTTTATTCATGGTGTAAGAGCACATAGATTTAGCATCAAACACTTCTTTGTTTATGTTTTCACAACAGTTTTTGATTTAAACTAAGCATGTAATCCGTGGTGCAATTTTATGGAATATGGTTTGGTGGATGTTTCTGTGTATTTACTTCACGGACCGAAAGTTAAATAAGGGCTATGGTTAACTCATGTTTATGGCCATAATGGGCATTTCTTCAGCATTTACAGTTTGGAAACACACTGCTTCTAAGTGAACTTTGAAAGTACTGAAAAACATTGGAATTAACATGGATTACCTGGAATAAACATACATTAATATGGATTGCTTGGATGAAAATTGGAGTCTTGTTTCTTGATTTTTACAGCTAATGCCTATATGGCAGTGTGGCTCAAAGTTGGGGCGCAAAGGTGCACCAGTCAGTTATGACATCCCCAGATTTACCAACATTGGTAGACCTCGGAATGCGTCAGAATTGTACACCTCCCCACCATAGGTGCAACAAGGAGAAAAATCTTTATTTCTCCACGTTGTTTCCTCTTTCTAAGTTTGCTGCATTTGTGAAGCACACTTATAAACAGGAAAATGCACCTAAGAATTGTTTTTGTGCAGAAAGTAACCCCTTCCTATCAATCAATCAATCAATATGCATTTGTAGAGCGCACAGCTAACTAAAAGAGAGGTGTCCCGGTGCTATGCAGAGATTGCAGAAGAGGTCTAGCCAACCACCTGTAACTACTATCCTTGACTAAAGAGCCAGGTTTTTAAGATCTTCCTGAAATCGTGTTCCGACTCTATCTGGTGCAAATGAGGTGGCAGCGAGTTCCAAAGCCTGGTGGTTCTCTCCCCAAGTCGAGACTTAGCATAGCGAGGAACACAGAGCAGACACTGGTAGTTTGATCTCAATGTTCGTTCCTGACGATACGGACTGAGCTTAAGCTTCAGGTAACCTGGGCCCAGGTTACGGACAGCTCAGAAGGCTAAGGCTAGAGCCTTGAATTCTATTCTCTTGGCTACCGGGAGCAAGTGTAGCTGCCTCAAGTGTGGTGAGATATGATAGCATAGAGGAACCCGCCGAATTAGTCTTGCAGCCGCCTTCTGGACCATCTGTAGTCTATAAATCAGGTAGGCTGGCAGCCCAAAATTTCCAGACTATTGGCGCAATCCAATTGAGAAGTCGCCATCGCATGAACTATGATCCTGCGGCTATCCTCCGATAGTAACTCAAGGAATTTCTTTATGATTCTCAGCTTCCCAAAGCAAGCTGAAGAGATCTGACTTACTTGAGCCGTAAAAGATAAATCCATTTCCCATTTGATTCCTAGATTCCTTGCTGTCTTCGTGGGGGCCGGTGGTGAGCCCAGTTCTACAAGCCACCAGAGGCCCGCAGAGAGAGGAGAAGCCTGACTAAAGAACAGGATCTCGGTCTTATCTGCATTTAATTTTAGGCAGTTGTTCATCCATCTAGAAATGTCCATCAGGCACTACTTGAATCTAAGGAAGGCGACATCGGAATGTTCTTTAAATGAGAACACCAACTAGGCATCATCGGCATAGGAAACTACTTTCACCCCCAATGATGCAATGAGAGTAGCGAGTGGTACCAGGTAGATATTAAAGAGCAATGGACTCAAAGCAGAGCCCTGAGGCCCTCCACAAGGTAGGAGTTTTGATGCAGATCAAAAAGGTTGTAGAAATACCTGTTGGAAGTGGTCTTTATGATAGGACCGAATGCAGGAGAGTGGCACACTACAGATACCCAGCTGATTTAGTCTATCCAGTAGAATTGGTTGTGCTACCGTGTCGAATGCTGCAGATAGATCTAACAAAAGTAGCACCAGCACCCACAGTCATTCTCACGGATTCTGCCACTTCAACCAAAGCTGTCTCAGTGCTGTACCCTGACCGGAATCCAGATTGAGAATCATGCAGAAGGTCGTGCGTCTCAATAAACATGGCTAGCTGACGTTGCACCAGTTTCTCTAGCATTTTTGCAGGTGCTGGCAAGAAGGAGAACGGTTTAAAGTTTCTGAGCACAGCTGGATCCGCATTAGATTTTTTCAGTAAAGGTAGTAAAAATGCTTGTTTCCAGATAACCGGAAAAGTGCCGTTTTTTAGCCAGGTGTTCCAGATATTGTTTAGTGCCGTATTTAGCAAATGGGATAATGATCTAACGAGCTGAGAAGGGCAGGGATCCTATGGGAAGCTTGATTTGCATCTCAGGATTTCAGTCAGGGATTCCTCGAGAGTTATAGGGAGAAATTCAGAGAAGGAGCCATGGTAATTCTTGTTTACAGTTTGCTGCATAGCCGAAACCTCAGCCCCAGCTGGAAAAGAGGAATACACTTTTAGGATTTTTTCTTCGAAGAAGTCCGACAAGCTTGTGCACAGGGAGCGGGAAGTGTGGATGATACCCTCCAATGCTGACAGAGTGGTAAAAAAAATCCTACACAAAAACAGTCCTGCCTACAACACAGGCACCCTTGCACCATTGTGCAAGGGTGCCTGCGTTAGTGCTAGGCAGAAGATGTTTATGCGCCAATGAAGGCAGAGAGCAGGAATGCCCTGTATAATGTTAAATTCGGCGCATTCCTGCCATCACCCTGTCACGCAGCGTAGCATGCTGTATTGCGTTGCATGAAATATTGATGATATGGGCCCAAGTCTATTTAAACGTAACATTCTGTGTGAAGTATGCGAAGCTTAAAAAAGTTATTTAGCTGTATATATCGAATTTTCACTCTCAGTACTGATAAACGCTATCATATCTTTCCTGATAGCACAATAGTATTGTTTCACTATGTGTTTAGAAACTTTTTTCTGGTTGTATCGTAATGCTTTCTCCAGATTCCCTCCTTTTCTTAATTCTTTTTTTAGGATTACTAGCTCACTCGTGAACCAGGGGCCCACACTTGTGTCCGGTTATTTTTCTGAATTCTTTTAGGAATCATTTGCTCTAAAGAGTCTTCTATACAGTCTTCAAAAGTGGAATGTTTTTGATCCATGTCTCTTGTTAATATGGGAACAGAGCTGGAGCGTATGCAGTCTCAATTTCCCTCGTTTAGCTTAGCCCAACTTCGACGCAGCCCAGGTTGATGTGTAGGAGTAAGTTTAACTCCAGTTTTATTGAGGTAAAGAGGGATCATATAATGGTCAGAACAGCAAAGAAGAAGTAGAGTGCTTGCCCTTTACTCAGAGATGTTTGAAAAAATAGGGTCAAGAAGGTGCCCTTCATTATGTGTGGGCGGCAAAACTCTCTGTGTGAGCTGAATGAACTCTAAAACTAGAGTCAGACTGTTGACATTAGAGCATTTAGTATTTTTAAAATGGAGATTAAGATCTCCCAGTACCTAATAGTTCGCCTTCTACAAGCATTGTTCAGCTAGAATGTCAGGCATTGCTTGTATGACTGCGCTGGGGCACCAGGTGGACCATATATGAGGATTCCTGATAGCGTGAAAGTATGCGAGAGTTCAATTGCGAAAGTTAGATTTTCGTAACCGTGAATTGATAAGTAGGAAAATTTGCCAGTACAATGTTTGCCAACTTTCAAGGTGGTATTTCAAGCGTTGCAACCAGCAGCAACAGTATCAAATTTAGCTGCATGGCAGGAAAACATCTTTTTAAGGCTAACAAATATGTATTTATTTGACTACAGCACATTTTTAGGAAACATCTGACTTTTACGATTTTTGGCAAAATATTTACTTCTTGGTGTTCTACAGAATCTTAGGTGTCATTTAAACATTTGAATAAACAATGTCAACCTTTTGTGCCTGAATCAAAACGTTAACTATTTCAACTTTTACGTGACGGTCAATAACTTAAGCAAACAAGACTGTGCGAAGTGCAGGCCCTGCCAAAGCTTGATCTTTCACGCTAGGTTCAGGTTCAGTGCTTAACTTGTAAAAAACCAAAATAAAAATAAGCGCAGGGAACCATAGTTTTGGTAGTGGCGAATGCCCCGGCTGCTGGTTGCCAAGGATGCTTAGTCCTCATTAGACCGCATGCCTCTGTCTTCCACCACCCTGCACTTCACTCTCTTAGTTCACCATTGCAGCTTATTGCATCCCTGCTTGTTACTTATGTCACTGTTTTTCAATGTTTCCCTTCCTCCTCCTTTCTCCTTTTCTGCCTTTCTATCTCTTGCTCTGGGTCAAGTCGGAAATGAGTGCTGATGAAGCTGTGGCGCTAACTGTGTGCATGTGTTGCATAGCACAAACGAACACTGGGACAGACATGATCAGTTTGGTATTCGCATACAAATTGCCTGGCACATGCACAGCATCCTTTAATTGAGCAGCCTGCATACATCATAGGCTAAACAACATTTAGAGGCACCGCAGGGATGTCATCCTAGTTTGCATGCATCCGAAACAATGCATCCTTCCCCTACACTAGAGAAAGACATAGCATACCACCAAGCATCAACACCTCCAAAATCCTAATAACAGGAGTGGCCACCAAGATCCCCTACAGTACCCTCAATGAATAAAGTCCTGGAGTTTCTGGGCAGAGACTGGGTTGGCTCACAGATTATATCCAGTGTGGCTAACATGATCAGGTGTCATAGAATCGCTTGGGATAGCACAGACCCTTGAAGAGTCACCTGGATAAGGGCAGTATAGCCTCTCAGCCGGGGTAATGGTGGGCGACATACAAGACCCATAGGCTGTTTCTGTGGAACTCTAAAGGAGGATAGTCTTTGTTAAGAAGTGTCCTTCTTGGTTAAGTTCGTCTTGGCATCGCTTGAATTGAGACTCCTTGGAACCATGAAATCCCCTGAAAAAGGATAATTCATAGATCAAATACCACAAGCGAGAGACAATACAATCCTTAATACCCTTGAACATTGTCTTTCTGTTGCACCATTATTAGCTATTGAGCAGAGATCCATGGTGAGAAAAAAGAAGATAATTTCCAACAATGAAAAGGGCCATGAATTACCTAAAGAACTGAATCATTTAATACCTACTCAACTTGTGTATCCTTCATCTAGTACAGTATCAGTCAAGGTAACACACCTACAAAGGTTGAGAAGGAAATGAATACTAAAAATGAAACGAAGACAAGATGATCAGTTCTGGCACAATCTGGAAAAAGCAGCTCAGGAAAAAAATTACTTTCTGGAAACTTACCACAAAGCCATGCACAATGAGAGGACATTATTTACCATCCCCGTAACACAGCAAGCACACTAAATTTCACAGCTTATGATTGGCAAGGCTTTATTTTAGACTCATTACTGTTTTTATTATATAACATAACACGTGTACGTAAAGCGCACATTCACCACTATGGGTATCTTGGCGCTGAATAACAGATGTTTGTTGTTACCCAACTCAATGGTACTCATTTTATCGACCTCGGATGGATGAAAGGCTGAGTGGACCCGCCGGGATTTGAACCTGTGACCATGAGGTTGAACACAGGCCCCTGCAGTAGACGCATTAGTCCACTGAGCCACCAGACACTCTGCCACCAGACCCTGATAACTTACTGAACATAATTTCTCATGTCAACAAATATTCTCCACAATAGAGATCATTTAGTTGCCACTCGGTTTTACATGCCTATGATTTAATTATGTTTGACCTTACAGCAATTAGTTTGCAATGTAATCTACATCTTTTTACTGTTACGCATTTTCGTAAGATAAATGCACATACAAGTGAAAGAGTAATGTTGAATGCAGGATAAAGGCAATCAATTGGATTCCGGGTACTGACAAGTTCGAATGTGTAAAACATATCCCTACCTGGGGAGAATATTACCCCATAATCGTAGTTTGAAATCCCATGTAGCAAAACACAGCTCTAAAGCGATTGTGCAAAGCTGGGCATTAAACAACTTGTCTCATTTAGTTGACAATTTAAGTGGTTAATTATGGTTTATAAATGAAAGATCCATCCCAACATTATTGTATGGAATAGAATATGTACCGTTAATCGATTGGTCTTTCCTTAAAAAACATAAGGAAAGTTCTTGTGTTCTCTTCTTCGGGTTAATTCTTCAACTCCACTATAGGCCCTTGGACTAAAGTTTTGACTCTCAAGTGCTTACGTCCTTTGTTCGCATCAGTAGTGCGTGGGTATATAAACTACATGCCAGTGCTGGATCACTGCGATGGCATCAAAAAACGAACTTATACTAAACTAGCTGTAATAATACTTTCTCTCAGGATCTAATATATGCACTGTCAATTTCGGATTTCTCAACAAACTGTCTAAAAACTGATTTTATAGCCAGCTAAATTTAGCCCTGAAAAGAGTAGTTCTGCACTTAAATTATAAATTGAATACTTAAGATTGTCATTAATTAACAAACCTATGGTGTAATTGCTAATTCAGCCGTAGTTGGTAAAATGCAAGTCTATTAGACCATAATAATTTTTATTAAGATCTGATAGATTGCCATTAGAGATGGTTTTGGGCGCCTGGAAGGGTCTTCCTTTGGATTAGCTATTATGCCCCCTTTGTAAGGTTAAGCTCCAGACTTTAGATCATGTTTTATTCAGGGATCATGCATAATCTAATCCGGTTATTAGTTCCCCCTTTAGAAACTGGTGTATTCACTGCTAGAGAGAAGACTATGCTTTGAAAATGCCCCCTTCAAATGAACATGTGTGCTATTGCATTTAAAATATTTTTAGAAATGTAATATGCAATGCATTCTTCTTGTATTTTACATAATTTTTCTGTGGTTTTGTATTGTTGGACTCATACGAGCGCTATATCAATTTGATTTGACTTGTTACATGCAAGGGATGATTCCTTAGGACTGGGTTGCATCCCAGTTTTTTATAATTGAGGGGATGTAAGGTAAGCTTCCCGTAAACTATGCTGTAAATGTCTTCCTAATCCATGGACTTCTGCTGGGTGCAGACCATTTGTTTGATAAACACTTTAATGCTAAGCAGGGTTTCACATAAAAACTAATTGCATCAGTGGCAATATTAGAATAAGAGGGAGCAGTAGACAATGGCCCTAATTACGAGTCCTAATTACTAGTCTGGCAATCCATGGACCGCCAGACTTGTGGTGGAGCGGCGGTGGCGCCACACCAGCGGTCCGACCGTCTTATTATAACTAGGGTGGTCAGACCGGCATGAGACTGCTGACGCCACTAGGGAACCACCACGGTTTTCATGGCGGTTTCTCCTCCATGAAAACCATGGCAGAGAGGAAACAAAGGGGGCCTTACAGGGCCCCCTTCTGCCTCTGGAGCCTGGGGTGCATGCAAGGGAGCAGAACATGCCATGAAGGAACTTTTTGGGGTGTTCCCTGTGCGGTGCCCATTTTCAGAAGCACGGCAGTGGGACTGCCAAAAAAAGCCAGCAAAAACCGAGAAACACTTGTAATCTCGCGGGCGGCTCGACCACGGGTTTTGCGGTGTGGGCCGCCGGCATGTCGGTCCGCTCTCCCACCGCTAAACATGTAATCAGGCCCATAGAGTGAAGAAAGGATGCATCCTGTAGCATTGATTCAGAAGTAGACATCAGCAGCAGCACCCAGGCTGCAACGCCATACAGCATTCTGATCACTAGGGAGTACAGGAAGGAGAGCCATGAGACAGAAACAGAAAAGGGGTAAGTAGGTGGTCACCAAGGCTAGAATTAGCATGTGCGATGCAAACAAGCTATTGTAGGGCTTCTAGTAGAGATTAAGTGAATCAACCAAAAGTTCGCACACACGCAACATTCCTTGCCTCGGATATAAATGCTTCATTTATCAAGGCCACCAGTTACAGTGAGGTCAAAACCAACTGGAAACAAGGCCACCAGTTACAGTGAGGTCAAAACCAACTGGAAAAAAGCACTTTGACCTTTCTGCATATTCAGCATCATTCGTAGCTCGCTCCATTGTCATCAATAAAATCACAAAAGATCAAAAATTGCACATTCTCGGCCTCACAGAAACATGATTGAGAGGGTACTCTGTTCCAGACATTAGGGCCATGGTGCAAGGGGGGGTTCTTCTTTGTAACAACAACCCAAAAGGATCAGGTGGTAGTGTTGTTTTCTTTAAAGGTCTGACAACTCAAAGAATTTAATTCCATTCCACCGCAACCTTTGAAGTAGAAGCGAATTGCATATGTGACAGTAGAGTTTTGCCTCTCAGATAAATTTACACCTCTCAGTACAACAGAAGAATGCTGGAAGACTTTTTTTCTTTAACTCTTCGTGTATTAAATAATAAATAACTTTATTTTAGCCTATGAGACAGAAATCTGTGAGCTGAAATAATGGAAGACAAGCTCACCCATTTCCAACCCATTCAGCATCCTGAGGTTTCTCGCAGAAGGAGGCAAAGAAACGAACTCAGGAGCACTTGATTTTGATATGAGGCAGGTAAATGACATTCCTGTAAAAAAAATCTACGAGTGGGTTCGACTGACCACTCTATGGTGCTGAGTCCATCACACTGAGATTCAGTCATGAAGAAAGACCCTATGAAGAATCCAATACAAGAAGTGTAAACATATTACTTCTGGCAGTAGTTATTTTTTAAAGCATTATGACAGGATTAAAGTAATGGATCTGGTGGCAGTATATAACAACAAAATGCCCCCAACTATCCATATCCCAGCTCAAATAAAGAATGGGTTTTAAAAAATGAACTCTTTGCAAAATGGGTGTACCCCAGATGAACAATATGAAACTAACTTCCTGTGAGATCACAAGGGTAAAAAAACTAAGGATATTTCCTGAAAGAATCTTTTTTTTTTAAACAGTTTATACTTTTTATTTGAATAAACAACCAAGTCATCAGCAGGTATATCTCAAATAGCACCAATAAAATGGGTGACAAACATATTTGATAAAAATACAAAGTTCACATTATAGCAGTTTTCTCTCATGGGTCTCCTGTCCCGCTCCTCCCTCCTCATTAAATACCTCCGAGTCCCCTCAACTATTCGTGGAATCTGAATGGTTAAGTCCAATGCCTATATGTCTCTGTATGCTGGGTTGTGTTGTGTCAGTTTCCTCTTCCGCCATTTTTAAATTATAGTAGCTTAACCATGGCTGCTAGACTTTCCTAAATTTGTTAGGGCATCCTCTTGCTTTGTATACCATTGTTTCTGCCCCCATATACATGTCCATACCGGCCCGCCACTCTTTCATAGTGGGGAGTTCTGCTCTCCCCCAGTGCCTGGTTACGTCTCGTTTTGCCACTATAAGTCCTAGATTACCTAATAGGAGTTTATATCTGGGTATGTCAATGTCTGTGTGTATGCCTAGGAGAACATATTTTTGGATCTAATGGCATCTGCGTTTCTAGTATATTATTCAATTCTTGTATTATCTTGGCCTAATATCCACGTATTGATTGGCATTCCCATAGAGTATGCATATAGGAGCCTTGCTCCGTTTTGCAGCGCAGGCTGTCTGGTGTCTCTGATCTGCCCATCGCATGAAGTCTCACCCTGTTATAATATCCTCGTGTAGCACTTTGAACTGGATCAGTCGTAGCCTAAGTTTGATCGCCACCTCTCTGGGGTGCATCAAGACCGCCTTCCAATCTATATCTTCCATGGTGCCTGTAGTTTTCTCCTATTTACTTCTAAGTGTTAATAAGTTGTCGGGCATATTGTGTATCAGAGTCTTGTACATCCAGGAGACTGCCTTTTTGGGTATCTCCACTTGTAGCAGCCATCCTTCTAATGGTGCATATTCTGGAATATCCATGATGTCGGGTTTTTGCGTTCTCTGAGTGTGTCTGAGCTGGACATATTTATAATATTGTTTATCTGACAGGCTGTAATCCGCCTGGAGGCCTGCAAAGATTATCAAATCGCCTTGCCTAATTATATCTCCCAGTGTCGTGATTCCAATTGTGTCTCATCCTTTAAACCCCCGAAACTTCGCTATTTCAGGCAGTCCCTTATCCTCCCATAGCGGTGTGGATCTGGTTAACATTATCCCCCATTTCATCTGTCGTTCCGCTTCCTTCCACACTTCAATCCTCCTCTGAGTTTCTGGCAGCAAGCCCCTCACTCCATGTCCCCCATAGATAGAGTGTAGATCAGAGTGTCTTTGAAATTGAAGTCTCTCTAGGGAGTATGTGGGATGATCTCTGGGGGCATGCCCCCATTTGTTAATTATTGTAAGGTGTGCCGCTCTGTAGCACGCCTGGATATCGTGTAATGCAATATCCCCATTGTATTGGCTTCATTGCAATGTTTGTAATTCTAAACGGGGGTGGCCTCCGTCCCATAGTAGTGTGCGCACTTCATCGTTTATCGCCCAAAATACAGTCTCTGGAATTTTGCAGTATGTGTTTTGGAGGATGATGAATAACTTGGGTAGCGTTATCATTTTATACATGGCCGCCCTCCCAAGTTGTGTCAAGGGGAGGCGTTGCCACCTAGTTACATCTTCGCAAAATTCCGAAGGAACTTGTTGGATGTTATGAGCGGGGGAGTCTGTCACGTTAGTGGAAATATACAGTACTAGGTATTTAAAGCCATCTTTAGTGATGGGAAGATGTACCAGTATGGAATGTGTGTCTACTGAGCCACCAATTGAATATAAGCTTGACTTCCCCCAGTTAATGTTATATCCCGCCTGTCTACCATATTCTTTAACCAAGTTAAATATAAGGGGGAGTGTTGTGTCGGGGCTGGATACTTAGAGTAAAATATAATCTGCATATAGGGAGATTAGCTCATCTGGCAACTGTCCTCGGGCTCTTGGAACCCCTTTATGCATGGGTGTGTTCTAATTATGCATGCTAAAGGTTCTAGGACCAGTGCAAAAAGCAGGGGGGATAGCTCCTTAGTCTCTCGCCGAATGGAGAAAGCAGCTGATTTTTGACCCATTAACGCTGACTCTTCCTCTGGGGTTTGTGTATAATATGTCCACCCATGATCGGAAATTATGTCCAAAGCCTAGCTTAAGAAGCACTTGTCCCATGAACGGCCAGTGAACAGTGTCGAAGGTCTTCTCGGTGTCTAACAACAGAAGCATCTGGGGAGTATCTCTTTCCTTCGCCGTATCCAACCAGTTTGCTAATCTGCGGAGATTGAGGCGCGTGGCTCGTTTGGGCATAAAGCCCGACTGGTCCCTGTGAACTAGTGATGAAATAATCGTCAATAATCGTGTAGCAAGGATGGAAGCTAGGATCTTAGTTTCAATATTTAAGAATGATATTGGGCGGTAAGAGCCACAGTCCTCTGGTGGTTTGCCCGGTTTTGGTATGACCAGTACCATGGCTTGACAGAGGTCTGGTAGTAGTGTCCCCTCCTCTCTTGCTGCTAGGAGCATATTTAGTAGGTGGGAGCCTGTACACTACTGTTTTCTTTAAAGAATTCCGCTGGCAACCCATTCAGGCCTGGGGTTTTTTCAGATTTATGTTTGGCGATGGGGGCTTGCACTTCCTCTAGGGTTAACTCTGCTTCGGTCTTCTTGCTGCAGGGTGGGCATGTCTATGTCATTGAGATAATCTCTTATTTGGTCTTCATCTACTAGCAGCTTCGCCTCATAAAGGTTGGCATAATAGCGTACGACCGCTTCCGCTATTGCCTGCGCTGTTGTATGTCATGTACCTGCTTCTATGATCTGATTTACCCAGTTTGCCTCTCTTTCCTTCTAGCTTAGCCAGGCTAGGAGTTTCCTTGCACTATCCCCCGATTCATACTGCCTATGCTGCGTGGCCAGGATTTGGGATTGGACTTCTTTGTCTACCAGAGCTCGGAGCTCCCCACGTGTAACTTCTAATTGCCTAAGCTTGCCCACCTCATTATCTGGAGTAATACTGGTTTCTAGTTCTAAAAGTTTGCTTTCCAGGTTTTCTATTTGTACCATTTCACCCCTCCATTTCTGCGCTATTGTGTCTTGTAGTCTACCTCGGAAGACTGCCTTATAGGCTTCCCAGAGAGTGGCTTCCGCGGATACTGAGCCCTCGTTCTCCTGGAAGAATAACTTAGTCTCTGCTTTAATTACACTTGCTACTGCTGTATCTCGGAGTTCCCATGTGTTCAGCCTCCAATCTGAGCGCTGTCTGCATTCTACTTCCCCTACTTTCAGCTGCAGCGGTGATTGATCAGAAATGCCCCTTGCAAGGTAGTCTACTGTGTCTACTGTCTGGATCTCCCCTGACGAGGCGCATAGGTAGTCAATCCTGGAAAAAGTCTATGTGCCCCTGAAAAATATGAATAACTGCGATCTAGTGGGTGGTGTTGGCGCCAAAGGTCCGTCAATCCCAGTGATCTCACAAAGTCTGCAAGTGGCGTAGGAACACGAGTTCCAGCCGCTGCACTTGACCATTCTAAGTTTGGATTCACAACATTGTTGAAGTCTCCTCCAATGATATGAGTTGGGGATCCTGAGTCTAACAGTATCTTGGCTACTGCGCCCAATGTTTGGGGTTGTAGTCGTGGCGGGGCATAAAGACTGACAAGGGTAATCTCCCGCCATCCCCACATTCTTTGGACTGCAGCATAAGTTCCGTTGGGGTCCACCCAGGCTCTGGTTATGCGAAACGGTTTGGTTTTCCTAATGAGGATGGCCACTCCACGTGCACCTGGGGAGAACCCGGCATGCACCAACGTAGTGTTTGCCCCCCTCCCTATGAAAGCGCACTGTGTGTCTTGGAGGTGGGTTTCCTGTAAGAGGACCACATGAGGCTTGAGTCTCTTAATATATCTATTAACTAACCCCCCCTTGATATTACTTCCGAATCCATTGACATTCCATGTCAGGACTGTGTATGGCGTATTGTGCATTATGTGTGTACCTTGTATGTACCGCATGGGGGCAATACCCTAACCCATCAAACTCCATCTCACCATTCCTGGCCATGTATCTTGAGACGCCCTGCTGCTGTCTAGATTCAGAACATATTGGATCTTTAGCCTACGAACTTCCCCCCACTAACCCTGGTCCCCTACCCCACTTTCTCCCACACCCAGCAGCTACCCCATGAACTGTCAACATGACAACTTGGCGTATGTGTCCTTTGAGAAGTCTGTCAATCCCTCCCTTCCCCTCCCTTCCACCGTTAGATAATATTCACAACAATAAAGGATCTACAGGCACATGCATGACGGTAATATTTTGCGAGTCCTTAATTGCGATTATTAAGGAATCGCAATTAAGAACTCGCAAAAGCCTATGCATGTAGGAATCGCTATAAAAATAGCGATTCCTACACATTCCTTATTTGCGAGTCGCAAATTGCGATTCGCAAATAAGGAATGGCTTCCCATTCATTCCTATGGGTCTACAGGCCCATAGGAAGGAATGAGAAATTGCATGCGCAATTTGAAAGTACCAAGTGGTACTCGCAAATTGCTCATGCAATTTCAAGGGTGCAAGGGTGTCAAAAGTACACCCTGTTGCACCCCTGAACTTGATCTGTGCACAAATGTTGCACACACATATGTCCCAAGGACATGTGTGTGTATAACCTACAACTTTGAAAAATGCACTTTAGTGCATTTTTCAGAGTTTTTGCAAATTACCATGAAGTTCAACTTCATGGTAATTTGCGCACCCTAGTAGCGAAATCGCTACTTCAAAGTGGTTCTTGCATTGCATTTAAGGAATCGCAAAATACGATTCCTTAAATGCAATTGCAATTTGAGAACTCGCAATTAATTGCGAATTCTCAAATTGCGAAGGCCTTGACCCTTGATGCATCGCAAAAGCTAATTTTGCGATCGCAAACGGCCGATTTTTGCGAATCGCACCGTTTGCAATCGCAAAAAGCTTTGATGCATGTGCCAGATAGTCTTTTTCAGAGAGAAGTATTTCACACAATCTCTGCTGAGCGTTAGCAAATCTGGTAGGCGGGGCCTCCTTGGGCCGTCTTGCCGCTAATCTGCTCTTGGCCTACGCCCATGCTTCAGTCCTCTCCTTCACCTTTGTCTTGCTGCATTTGTTGCATTTTACCAGTCGCCAGTGCCTCTTCTCCCTGCTCCTCCGTATGGTTAATAGCTTGAAGGAGTGGGTGATCACTGTCTGTTTCCACCTGGGAGTCCTTATCAGAGTGATCTGTGTGGGTGCGATCCCCTCGGTTTGAGTCCCTGCTGTTGGCTCACGCCTGTCCTGAATCTTCGTCTGTGCGAGGTCTCCATCCGTGCTGTCCCCTTTTCTGTCTTTCTATAAGCCGTCTCTTCGTTTATATTCTCTGAGGCCTAGCCTCCCACCTAGGTTGCCACTCCCTGGGTCGTGTCACGTTGTTATTCACCTCTGGTCTTGGACGTTCTGCTATCCACGCCCAGGTATCTTCTGGAGTTTGGAAGAACTTGGTTGAGCCTTGAAAAATTACTTTAAGCTTGGCCGGTAACAGTAGCCTGTACTGAATTTGCATGGCTCTAATTTTGACCTTTACCGAATCTAAAGTTCTCTGCATCTTCTGTACCTCTCTGGAATACTCAGGGAAGATCATAATTTTGGCGGTAGCCAATTTAAGTTCACCCACTCGTCACGTTTCCCTGAGTATTGTATCCCGGTCTTGATAATTTAGGAATTCTGCTATCAGCGGGCGCGGGAGGGGTTCTCGGTGGGAGCCTTACACTTGGTATCCTGTGGGCCCATTCAATGATGAAACAGGTGTAAAGTTTTGCCCCCGGGAGGGCGTCTCTCAGCCATGCCATAAGGATGATTATCGGGTCAGAACTCTCTTGTCCTTCTGGTATTCCAATAAAACGGAGATTATTTCTTCTGGCTCTGTTTTCCGCGCCATCAACCTTCCAGACCACCTCTCTCATGCTTGCCTGAAGTTATTTGATGTCGAATTGGAATTTATGCAACGTGTCTTCTACTTCCAAAATGCAGGTTTCTGCTTGGGTTACTTGGTCCACTATGTTTCGCACGTCTTGCCTCGAGAGGGACACCTCCAATCTTACCTCCGTCATTTTACCTTCTATGGCCTCTCTCAAGGCATGAATTGCTTGAACTATAGTTGCATTGTTTGGGGAATCTGCAGCCTCTCCTCCCAGCTCCGTCTGCAGTGGTAGCACTTTTGTATACTTATCCATCTTTCCCTGTTTTTGCGTTTTAGGTTCCTTTTCTCTTGCCATTGTATGGTCCGATAGTAGCAGGCGACCTTCCGTGTATCCGGGAATCACAGTTTCATTTGATTGAGCGGAAGTCAACCCAGGGGAGCAACCAGCTCAGAATGGAATTCCTGTGGTTTTAAATGTTGTCCTGAAGGGACTCACTCTGCTCGTTGCGGGGGCGAAGTTCTATATAAACGCGCCCAACATATATTGTGGGTATCCACCAGGTCTCGTCCTGTCCCGTAGTCCCAGGTAGCTGTTTCAACAATAATGCGGTGGCTTCTGGCCGTATCTCTTATAATGTCTCCCCCTCGGCCCAAGACAAAGTTCTATAATTCCTACCTAGTCCGTGTGAGGCGGGCCTCTCGGTGCCATGGTCGTCAAGGAAGTGGTATTGTTGGGCCTCCTCTGTGTTCTGACCGCGAGTCACCCCTCAGCTTCGGGATCCGCTTCTTGTTTATTTTAGAGGTGTCCCATCCACTTCTACTCTCTCGCTGCGGGAGGGGAGGGGATGTTTCAAATTTGCTAGTCTCCACTTACAGTATAGACCCGGTCTTAGGGCCGGAATGCTGGCGAGGTTCCAAGCGGCTTTCGGCGTTTCACTGCCAAAGAGGATTTTGATATGGCTTTGGGTTATCTGTGCATCTCCCACTCCATCTGGGTCCGAGAGGCAGGCTGTCCTCGGTTCATTTACCATGTGGCGCCTTTAAATGGAGCATCTGATAGTTTCAGTGGGAAAGATTGCTTCTATGGTCCTATGGCCAGTGCTCACCTCTCCACTTTGACAAGCCTCCCAGCTAGGGGTCCATAGCAGCGGGGGGCAGCGGCCTCCCACTCGCCTGAGTGCAGTCCCTCTCACCTGCGTTCGGGCCGGGCTTCTGATTTCGGCACTCCTCTGGGGATTCTTCCTCTGCCCCGTTTCTTTATATGTATCACTGGCCCCATGATCGGTGGCCTCTTCTCAGCCTCAAGCGACTCAGGCAGCTCCCCAGAGCACTTTCCCTATGTGAAGAGGGCTCGCCACAGCACCCACACTCGTCCTCTGCAGGGGACGGAGCCTCGCCGCTCTCTCAGCCGCCCCATCGGCTCTCCGCAGACGACGGCGTCGACGCTCTATTTGGCAGTGCATCTAGGCAATCTCCGTGATCCGGCAAGTCGAATCTGAGTCGCCCCCCAGGTATTGGTGTTAAGTGCCGGCCTCCATTTTGTTAGTTCCAGCCTGGATCAGTACTGGGGCCGTGCTTTGGATTCGGGTCCAGCCGGGAAGGGTTTACCCGGTTGTACCTCCTCCGCAATGGGGGGAGGGGGTGTTTTTCCACCCTCTGGGTGCACCGTGTCTCAGTGTGGCTTCATTCTTCGGTTCTCTGGTTGCACCCGGTCTCCCGCTTGTCTTGTACACAGGATCTCGGTGCTTCCCAAAAGGTGCCGCCAGTTCCCAGGCACTGGCTGGCAGCAGATCTCCACAGACTTTTGGCTACACGCGGCCTCTCCGGGCAGCAACCCTGGTTTGGGATTGCAATGTTATCGGATCCCTTGGTCATCTTGGTCATAACGGCCGTCTTCACTCGGATATAATTTCCCCCCAGTCTTGTTCCGTTAGTCTCTGCTACGATGACCCCAGTCGAAGGGGTGACAGGGATATGCAGCACCAAATTTGGGCCATGGATGGCGTCTCGAAGAGGCAGATTGAGCCAGGATCGATGTCGGGAGGCCGGAGCTCCGGCAAATGTGGCTAGTCAGCCATGCTGTTAGCCACGCCCCCTTCCTGAAAGAATCTTAAGCACAGCAAGAAACGTGCACAGAAAGGGCATACCCGATGTCAAAAAGATGCACCTTACTCATTAAGGGGATGAGCCAAATCATCAGCTATGGTTCTTTGGAAGCTCTTCTCCATTTCAGGTGAAGCAAGCACCAACTTACTAGCTTGTCTGGCAAACCAATATCAACTGATTCCTACATATAAAAATCAATATAAGCGTTCTATTAAAAACGCTCAGCAACTCCTGTGCTTTAGGAAACATAAGTCACCAAAAAGAACATAAATGCATTAAATATGTTTCATTTTGGGGATACGCTGTATCAGATCATTAACATTGTTCAGAACAATTTTTTTTTAATTCAGCTGTACACCAGAACCCCTCTGTGATCCCTTTTTAATCGAAAGAAAGTGTCCAAGTCTCTATTATTAATATATTTTACAGCTTAATTCTCAAGGTTTGCAAAGCAAACACCATTATGTCCAAAATGATCACTGATAATCCAGCAACTAGCATTGTCCCTTCAGAACGGGACTTCCAATTGACATAAAGCTAAATATGGAATGACACTTACTAAAAATACTTTCTTTGAGTCCAACAGACCCAGCTACCTATACAAAAATTGCAAAAAAGACTTCTGTAGGTAAGTTTCTCGAAGGGTGGAATACAGTGCAGCTGAGAAAAACACCTTTAACACTTTCTCCTTCTTAGAGATTCATAATTGGTGTTTTGCCTGGGAACAACTCTGCACTACTAGACCTAAATCACAAATTATTTATTGCATCAACGTTCAAAGTATTACTAATCAATATTTTCAACCTGTTCACAGCCTTTGACAATAGGGTATCCTGTCCTCCTGGTAAGACTAGGATAGGTAGAAAATGCCTCTGAATAAACAATTAGGAATTCTAAAGTTTGATAGAAAATCTAAAGTTTCTAAGGACCTTGATGGTGGATTCCTCTGCAGGAGTTCAACACGTTATCTGTTGCTGAATATATTTAACAAACATGCACAACTGCTCTGTGAGTTATTGGTAGCTACAGCAGTCCTAATCCAAAATGATGCACATAACATGAGCTATGTTATCATCACTGTCATATGCAAGTGCCCTAACAGGACACTGAATTGGGATGACAGAAGAGTGACGGGGCTGGTTGGTTTTTAATGGATATCAAACGGAATTGATGATTGTGGGCACCAAGACGGTTTCATAGTGTTTACAACCAAATTATAAATTCCTTTAGACTGAAAGTTGAGACATACCCACAGGACGTAAGATTAGACCATCAGAATTTACAGAATTTACCTTTGACCCAGAAATCTAAAAAGCACGTCATATCATTCTAGACCAGCGGTTCTTAACCTTTTGACTTCTGAGGACCCCTACTGAATCATTACTGGAATTCGGGGACCCCGACTGAGTCATTGTTGGAAGCCTAATCACAAAATCTAGAATTGGAACCTCAAAACAATACACAAAAATACAAAAACAAGTAAACACCCAATGCTCAAATATTGAAATAGTTTGTTTAATTCACAATCAAATATTGGAAAAGTTTTCAAATGTTCAATTTTGCTTCTTTATTTGTGTATACTTTAATAATTGTAATATTATTTAATTTTGTAAAACAGTCTTGGATCCCCTGAGCAGGCCTGGCAGACCCTAAGGATCATCAGACCACAGGCTAAGAACCACTGTTCTTGACTGTAACTTGCCTTTTGAATTACTATACAGATTACAACTCATGTTGTATGAAGAAGAACATGCAACACAGGTCTTAGTGGTGGGTAATTGTATTTTCCACTTACATACTTTGAGGTGTGTACGTTACCTTTTCTGTTCAAAACAGGTAAATCTTGAATGCTTTTGTACCCTCACACCTAGATTATTGTAATGCCATCTATCTGGGTTCGCCTTTCTCTTTGAATTGTAAACTACAGTGAATCCCGAACTATACAACCAGACGAGTGTGTGTTACTAATTGTATGCATCCTATTTCTCCTGTTTTAGTATCTTTAAACTGGCTTCTAGTAAAAAGCGTATTCTTTCAAAATCGCTCTGTCTAGCTCATAAAGTGATCTATTTTCCTGATAGATCACCTGTTCACTACCTTTTTAAATTAAGCCATCCTTCTAATGTACTGAGATCCGTAGATCTACATCTCTTTGTGATACCAAACTTTTGCCGAAAACCATGGGTGACAGTGCCATGGCCAGCTGGAATTCAAATACCCAGCATCTTTACTCAGAACCAGATTAACTAATTTTCAGAAAGATGTTAAAAACTGTGAAAGTGTACTTTACAAAAACCAGATACAAATGATAAATGCCTGAGGCAGTGCTATCTCAAATATGGTAAAATGAGTAAAATATATGACAGGGGAGACTGTGCACTCCTGCTTTGCAAATTGCTTTATCAGAATAAATGCCTTGTATGAATGTTGCATGCTATGCTTGACAATGCCTGCCTAGCATGTTTGAGAACATATGTGATGGCCAGGTTTTACAGAGATCTGGACTCAAGCATGCACCGCTTTAGTGGTATACAACCATTATCTCAAGCTAAACCATACGCAAATTACTATTTAACATAATTTATTTTCAAACATTTCCATCAAAAACAGAAACAAACTTTTTCATGTGAATTTGAATATCATAAACAGTTCCACAACTTTCACTTTCAATCATTGACAACAAAATTATAAAAGTATAATCCTCACCCAATGCATTTCGGGACGAACTGTCCCTTCGTAAGGGGCACAAACCTGTTGTTGAAAAAAATACCATCAGCAAATCATGTTTATTAGTGGTTCTATGTACAGCATTATAAACAAATTTACATTTCTGAGATATCAAAGAAGAAGATCAGAGGGATTTCTTGATGTTTAGAAAGCATAGTGTATAGCCCCAACGTTCCTGTCAAGTCAAACCGAAAATGAATTGATAGATAGCACTCCGATTCTTTAAACCACCACCGTGATAGCCCAATGTCATTTAAAAGACAATTATCACTCACTAATGTTATTCCGTTATCGCACCATTGTTCTAAGCGCTCCAGTCACATCCGTTTCTCTAAACAAGCAAACCACGATTGTAAAGAACCAACATGTGGTTATCAAGTCTGCATGCAGCACGCAGTACAAAGTCAAACACCATCATACCTGTTTCCTTTGTAATTCAAAAATGACATGAACTGCCACAAGACAGGGTGTGTGCTTCTGTCAAAACAAGAGCCCACGTTATAGAACTAACACACTGATACTCGGTCAAGAAGTGTGTCAATATATTTCGGCGGCAAAACTCTGTCATACTTGGGGTTCGCGATGTGACACAACAAGTCCTCACGATGCCGATACACGAAACGGGTTCTTACGGAGTTGAAGAGTTGCACACTGCTAAGTCCCCGCATACTTCCTATTTCAAAAGCACAACCTCGCGAGACTTCAAGCGAAATTCTCAAAATAGGCGCCATCTTGGAGTGTGTTCTCTAACCTCCATGCAAATAATACAGTGAGTGATAGACCTTCGTAATCCTTACAAGTCGAAAACCCTCCTCGGCATCCTTTTTAAAGAGAAAATTACACATCAGTGAGTGTATTTGATTGTGTATGCCGATAAACGGTTCTACTGAGTAATGCAACCACACTCCATCTAAGATCATGGTCTGATCACATCTGTGCTTAAAATGCTTGTTCTCCCGTCCAATAAACATGGAATCAGACAGCACAGAAGCATGTTTCTAGAAATACATAGGGAGCAACTTGATCAGTGTCCTACACACATTTCTTCACTTTACAATAGTACTATGTTTAATGGGAGTACAAGACTTAATAATGTTCATACAACGACATCAAACCATCAGTGACATGAAGACATCAATAAAACCATATGGTTCCACAATTTGAAATGCATCATATTTGACATGCCACCCAAACTGTTAACTATACCCAAGATATTTACATTGTCAACTCAAATGTGAGTTCTGGGATTTATTTAAATATTTGAGTTGACAATGTAAATATTTGGTTGTCAATGATTGACAGTGCAAGTTGTGGAATTGTTTATGATATTCAAATTCACATTGAAAATGTTGTTTCTGTTTTTGATGGAAAAGTTTGAAAATAAATTATGTTAAATACTAATTTGCGTGTGGTTTAGCTTAAGATAATGGTTGTATACCACTAAAGCAGTGCATGCTTGAGTCCAGGTCTCTGTAAAACCTGGCCACCACATATAAAATGAGTAAAAAGACATTGGTGGATTTTTTTTTAAATGACTAGTAAAAAACGTTGTGCAGCAGTTGTAAAATTTGTAACTGCTCTTTATGCTTTACGTATTGATTGGCTGATGAATGGAAATAAAAGTATTAAAAAAGAGAACTGTGCTGTGCAAGAAACAAAAGCGTGCCATGCCTTCCATTAAGTATGAGACATCTGTTTTTTCTTTTTTTTTTGTACTCTAGAAAGGTATTTTTAGCTCGCCTATTACTTGCCATGGTTTGACTTCATTGTCACTCTTATTTTCTTCCTTTTCATTGGTGAGCATGTCGGCTTCACTTTGTCTACATATGTTTGTTTTCTTCCCTGGAGCATGGAACAAGTACTGATTGATTTCTTGATTAGTGTTCTTCCACGCTGCTTGTGCTCAGAATATGGTAAAAAAAATTTTTGCTTACAAGAAAACTTTAAACCACCAAAGCGGAAGCGAGGTTAATGCAAATAACATGCAATAAACAAACCTTTGTGGCATTTGACGAATGTCCAGAAAATACATTTTGGCCGCTTGTCACTTTAATTGATGATAAAGCTGTAAACACATTCCCTTTGTTTGAGATTGGTCTAAATTTACCCTTACCTCACTTTAACCATACTCATCCCTGAAACCTGAAATCACCCTTTCCTCAGTTTACATCTGCCCATTACTGAACCCTAAAATCACCCTTATTTCCCTCTACATCCACTAACCCCAGAACCATAAAATTAACCTTACTGCCCTTTGAACTCTACCCATCCAAGAATCCTAAAAGTACCCTTACATCCCCTTACCCATACATAAACCCTTAATGCACCATAACCTTCCTTTACTTCTACCCAACCCTGAACCCAAAATTCACCCTTAACTCCCTTTACCACCACCCGCACATAGACCCGAAAATCAACTTTACCTCTAACCAATACTGAATATTGAGTTTACCCTTTTCATCCCTGAACCCTTAAATCACCCTTACCTCCCTTTACTTCTACCCCAAACCCTAAATTCACCCTCACCTCAATTTACCTCCATCATCCCTGTACCCTAAAAACCCCTTACCTTTGTTAGCCTCTATCCTTCCCTGAACCCTACAGTCATCCTTACTTCCCTTCTTTATCTCTACCCATCCCTAAACCCTAAAATAACATTTACCTTCCTTTAAACCTACCCACCCTTGAACCCTAAATTCACCTTTACCTCACTTTACCTCTACCATCCCTGAACGCGAAAATCACCCTTATCTCTGTTTACCTCTACCCATCCCGGAACCCTAAAATCATCCTTACCTCCCTTTATCTCTACCCATCCCTGAACCCTAAAATGACCCTTACCATCCTTCACTTCTACCCACCCTTGAACCCTAAATTCACCCGTACCTTACTTACCTCCACCCATTCCAGAATCCTGAAAGTTACCCTTACTTAAGAGGCGACTACCAACCCCTGACAGTGGTGGAACAGGAAAATGGGTGGTGGGTAGGTGCAATCAGCCACGGTCAAGCAATCAATGAGCATTTGCATAGCACAACACTGTCAACCCTAGAGTTATCTGGGCGCTGTGGATCTGACATCTCCATCGAGGAGCCTGGAAAGAAACTAGCAGAAAGAGGAAAACTAAAGGTCATATATGAGCAGAAATAGGAAAATTAAGGTCAGAAACGCGCAGAAAGAGGAAAAATAAAGGTCAGAAAGAAGACAGATACCAGGTAGAAACGAAAAGAAAGAGTCAAAATAAAGGTCAGAAACTAGCATAAAGAGGAAAAATAATGGGCAGACAGAGGAAAAATAAAGGGTAGAAACCAGAAGAAACAGGCAAAATAAAAGTCCAAAACTACCAGAAAGAGGCAAAACAATTGGCAGAAAGAGCACAGAGAAAGAGCAGAGAGAGTACTTACCCACTCAGTTGGCCTGTTTTCTCCGGTCCTCTGCTTCGGTCCCTTGGCACTGGAAGCTTGAAACAGTTGAATTTTTCGCACCAATGCAGACGCTGCTTCCATGTTGCTGATAATGTTCAGCAGCATGAGGGTAGTACCAGGATTGGCTGGAGCAGGCTGCCTCAACGCTCCCACAGGCACTGAACGCCTCTGCCTGCTATCCACCCAGCTATCTGACACAGCGGGATGGAGAGGTGTACACTGTGCAAGTCAGGCTGGCTGTCGGAAGACAGCCAGCCAAAGTGGCATGCTCAGTGTAAACTGTTGGAGACCCACTCCCATGATGCCAATCAGCAGCAGTAGCCCCGCCACCAAACACTGTCT
This sequence comes from Triturus cristatus, assembly GCF_964204655.1. NCBI lineage: Eukaryota > Metazoa > Chordata > Amphibia > Caudata > Salamandridae > Triturus > Triturus cristatus. The sequence goes on from NC_140590.1 coordinate 1,685,736,034, forward strand.
CAGGTTGGGGAAAGTGAAAAATAACATGGTTATAAATTCAATTTATCACAATTTTATTCACCTTTGCGGTGCTGGCAGCAACGGGGTGTGGCTCCTCTACCCTAAAGGAGGGGCCGACACTGCCTTACTTCCCTTTACCTCTACCCATCCTTGAACCCCAAAAGCACCCGTAACTTTCATTATCTCTACCCACTCCTGACCCCTAATATTATTCTTAGTTTCCCTTTACCACCACCCCTGAAACCTAAAATCAACCTTACCTCCCTTTATATCTATCCACCCCTGAACCATAAAATCACCCTTCCCTTTTTTTACCTCTACCCACACCTTAACACTAAAATTAACCTTACTTCCCTTTACCTCTACCCACCCCTAAGCCGAAAAACACCCTTACCTCCCTTTACCTCTAAAATCACATTTAAAAAAAACAAAACTTTAAAAGCATGGTATTTAACAAAATACTTTCCTGCATGGTAAAGTACTGGGTGATTAAAATACAAATACTTATCTGCGAGGTATAGACTGAATAGTAAAGGTCCTACGTGGTAAAGGCTGTTTCCCCTCAGGCCTGACACATTCCTGCCCCATCTTTAAAAACCCTCCTGCCTTCACCCTTGCACCCTTAAACATTTTGGGTTCATTGCTGCAGGTTGTAGTATTACCTTTGGTATGTTTTATTGACACTTTCACCTCTTTCACACTTCTCCTTCCCCCCCTCCCTCTGGCCTTACACTTTAGGTCTTGCCGGAGACAGCGCTTGTGCTTCCTTCCACTTCCACCGTCGTCTTCCCTCACCACTTGATGCTTAAATGTGTATTTTAATTTGTTGTTGGTTTATGTTTGCTGACAAAGTGTTATTGCCATAAGTTCCTGAAAACGTTTTTTTTTTGGTGAAGGCAGAGTATAATCCCCTACTGAGAGAATGAGTCACTGACCCTCGTGGTCAGCACTGGACGCATCATAGTTCTTTTTTCCTAATTTTTAGCAATGCAACATGGCTAAAAGACACTGATAGGCCAGTTAGCTCTTGCAGGGGTGAGACCTATTGGCTTTGCCAATGCTTGTTGGCCTACGAACTGAGCCAATGCTATCTGGAGATAAAGAACATGATTAGCCACAGTCGCCCAATACCGTTTGTTTATTTTAAACTCTGCCACAAGAAATTGACAACTAGGACAAACATGGCAGTAAATCTATTCTGCTTAATTGGTCGCAAAGTGTGCATTTTTAAATATCTTATGGGGTCAAGGCACCTGCTGCAGAGATATTTGTGTGCACACTAAATCCCCAGGAACAATAATGGTAAGATAACTTTGGAGGGTAACGCATTTGCTGGAGAGATCTGTGTTTTCGTTTATTCCAGTTATGAATCAAAGTAGCATAGAGGGTTAACATGTCGCCTGCAAAACACATCATCTAAAATGCAGATGAGAGATTTTTATTGTATGCAGCTAGGTAAGTGGGTTACTGCTTTTAGCACAGAGATCCTTTTATTACATGCAGTTCACAAATTGTAATCTTTCTAATATAGTACAGCGAGCTATGAAGGACATGTGACTCCTCCTCCTCGTAACCCTTAGTGTCTTATGTAAGACATCCTATACATTGATTTACACATTTATATGATTTATTGTCAATGTATAATGTGTACTTGTGATGTAAAGCGCTCTGACACCCTGCATTGGGATGGGTAGTGCTATAAAAGAAATAGTGGTATTTAAATTGTTATTTGTGTAAATACTGCGACAGACCAACACATCTTACATTCTTACAGTGAATATTTATCTCTTATGTACAAGGACTGCACAAATTAAAAAGCATGCTTCTCTTAAGTATTTGTGAAGTGGTAACACGCGGTGTGCATTTGTTGCCCCTCCCCAGCATTTGCATCTAAGCATGAGGCTCAGATAGCTCTCAACCGGGATAGTGGAACAAAGGAAGCCCTGATGGCCACTTAAATTCGGCCTTTGTTATGGGCCCAGCTGGAATCTGTTAATCCCCCTACTCTGCTCCTAAAGCAGACAACATGCAGGCGCTGCTGAATGTGTCCCAGTGTCTGAAAATTACACTTCAGCATATTTCAGTGGGGCCCATTTCTTGCAGGGTGGATGGAGACCACCCTGTGAAAATAGTGGGTGGGCGCCGTCTACCCGTGTGTGTCCCCAACTTGTGCCCTGCAACTGCCTGTGAAGTTCCAGAGGTGGCTCCATGACCTATGACCATGTCAGTCTCACACCTACCTGATAGAGGGATGTGACCATTTAAAACACCACAGACTGTTGACACACTCAGCTACCACATAGTTCTCCTACAAGAGGGAGGAGAGACCAGATGTGTTCTGCGGGCAAGATCATGGCCAGTGGAGGACTAAAAGGCCAACACTGGTGAGAAGGACAGTGGAACTAGAAACTAAAAACTGAGCACATCAACTCTAGACACCAAAGAGACTGTACTGTGACTGAAACCTGCCACACTATTCTTACACAGAGTTAAAGGGAAAGTGGGAGAGAAAGGAATATTAAATCCTTGGTACCATGATCCCGTGCCAGTAGATTAGTGCCTGTATTTTGTATGGCATTACCTTGTTTTTGAGGAACAAACTAGTTCTTCTTGGCCTGTACCCAGTACACTATATTAATGACAGCTTTTTCTGGCGATTCACTGGATTGTATATTGGACTACAGTGCCATACTGTGCCCTCTAAATACATGGCTAATAGAAAACTCATGGTGAGATCTTATGGAGTCCTGTCTCTCAAGAGAAGTTGAGAGTGCTCAATCAAGCGCCTGTGTTTGCCAAGACAGACCCAAGAAAGCCGTTATAGACAAATGCCCCTGATCAGGGGTCAGGAATATTTTAGTCTAACAAAAGATTAAGGACAAATAACTTGAACAAGCTTGTTTAACAGGAATAGCAACGCTCAGAAAGAGGGGAAGTGCTAAGTCATGGTCTGGGTACTCGAAAGGTCACAGCAATATTTGTAAGATACAGCTTTTTGGCACCGACTGAACTTCATCTTAAAGTGGTTAAACTCCCTTTGAGGAACCACTGCGAAACTACTTCTTGTGCTCTGTTGCGGTCCACGGTAAGAAAATCACTACGGAACACAAGCTGTGTTGCAAGAGCTCCAAGATGGTCTAGCCCATATGATGACTGAAAACAATGAATGTCTATGCCTCCTTTCTGTAGGAAAGTGCCTTTTTTGTATGGTCACCCTCTCACTTCTTTTTGCCCCAATGCTGATGGTTATGACTCTGAAAGTGCACTGGAGCCTGCTGCCCAGCCCTATTGCCTGTGCTCTCTCCCTAAAACTGATGTTTGAAATGGTAACCCCAACTGGCAAAGGACTTTAACCCCCTAGTATATGTCACCAGTGTTACCCAGGGCATGAGTGTTAAAGGGGTAACCAGGGCTTCAAGTACTGTTTGTGCCACCCTGAGTGACCCAAGTAACCTACTGACAGCAGGTCTGTTATTGCAGACTGCAGTAGCAGTGCAAACTGCTCGACTCTGCCCTCACCATGTGGGGCAAAGTCAATGCACTATTTTTATTATATGCCAGTCACTCCTAAGGAAGGCCTCCTGAGCCCAGGAAGCAGGGTGCATTACATTAAAGGTGGGGACATGTAAGTGCAAGGACAATGTCCCTATAGTGGCTTTAACATTAATGGACACTATAAGTGATAAATGGTCCCTAGGATAACATGGACAACCGGGCAAACCCAAGTTTGGCAGCTCCATTATGGTACCACCTAAATATGTTGTTTTTGGTATCAAACAACGTGCCTCATCATCATTGACACAATTCTCATGTAGTGGCAAGCATGCAGGTGGCTACTTTAGAGGTTGGTCACTTTGATCCAGTCTTCCCTGTGCTTTGGCTGCCAGTCCAAGCTTACACCCACCAAGACAGGAATCTGACCCCCTGCCAAGAGGTGTGAACTCTCCCAGGAGTCAGAAACAAAGGCATGGATGGGAAGGAGGTCAACCCCTCCTCCTTGACAGGATGGCTAGTGAAGTAGCACATCAAGGTGGTGAGCTTCAAAGGCTGCACCACTTGTAATATGCAACCAGGCTGCCTCTCATAGGAGAAAACAGCCCTTCCCCCGACCCCAGGCACATCTGCACCCAAGCAGGAGGGAAGATTAGATATTCAGGAGGTGTACACCCCCAGAAGGCTAGCCACACCCCTAGGGTGGGCTACCTGGTCTGCACAGCTAAGGAAGACTTACCATATTTTAAAAGTGGTAGAATAGTGGGTTTTAGGTAGAAAAGGTGACTTTCACCCCCGCATGTGGTCACCTCAGGGGCAGATTGGCCGCTGGGGTTAGTAGTCCGTTAGCCACTTGCATGAACACCCCTAACACCCCTAAATCTAGGATTTAAGGGATACCCCTGAGACCAGAACATCTGTTCTGATTCGACTAACAACAAGGACAAAAGAAGAGATCTGTGTCTGCGACAACAGGAGCTTCACAAACCAAAGGCATGATACTGTGCACCTGTGGCAACCTTCCTAGAACTGTTTGATCGTGGCTCGTCCTGGACCAAACCTTGGATTCCCCAGACATAGGGACCCCATTGAGAGTCAAAGGCATCACCAGACTGCCCTTTACTAGTGGTACTAGTCCCCTGCAACTGCAGGTAAAAACAATATACCAGAACCAAAGAATTGCTGGCCATCTGGCCCTCTGAGGGATCACCCAGAAGTAGATGGTTTAGTGCATTGTGGAAAATGTAGTCCTGACCTCCACAAAGTTTCAGGTGGCTACCGTGTTCCCCAGAACCTCCGAATGTCGAATTAACTTTCTGCTGTACTTACTGCTGCCAAGGCGTGTTGTTGCCAATCTGGCAACCACCCCCTTTACTCGAAGCTGCACCTCGAGGGAACTCCGCAAACCTTCATCCGATGTCAGCAGTGGCTTAGTTGTTGACTTTTTGCACCCTGTTCCCCCCCAGCATCGTGTAAGTGCTAAAACCAGCTCTCCTGCGGCTCCCGCTTCAGCACCAAGGACAGTAAGACACCTCAGCACCTGGGATTCTCAAGTCAAGTAAAATCGAACTGACTGACTGGCGTGGCTTGGACCTGCAACCTGCATCAACTTTACCTGGGTTGGGTTCCACACAACTCAACCTGCAAGTGACCAATTGTCACTACTACTTTTTCCCATTGACCACAATCCAAAAGTTCAGCTGTAGTGAATTGCTGTGATTTATGTTTTCTTCTAAAATCCATAACTCCGGTTATATGTATCTGATCTTGTTCATTTTTGTGTCTAAATTAATATAAATATCGACCTTCTTTTTATAAATTGGAGGTGGATTTCTATCGGGTCGTGTCAATTACTTATCACCCATGTTGGCAGTCAGAAATACTTTACGCATGTTTCCCTAGTAAAGTTTGACTGCTCTTTGCCACTCTACTAGGACTGAGCTACGGATTTATTATTCTTAATCCAAGGAGCATCTTTGGGGTATTGTGTGTATTGCATGGTGAATCCTAACCAGCATCACCACATAATACACCACCTCCCTACACTCTCTGAAGCTCATTCTTGAGTAGGTGTGATGCACCCAGAGTGTGACTTTACACACTTTCTTCTCTCAGAAGACATAATTTTTCACATCAACAGAGTGATTTATCTATCTATATTGTGGGATGTTTGTACTCATCCCGTCTGGGAGAGAAGTGCCCCCTCCACCTGAAAAAATGATTGGTATGGGATTTTGAAATGGGTCTCTTCTCAGTTAAACACTGAGATTGTGAATTCCAGGATTGGGACTACTCTGTGGAGAATGGGCTGCTTTGACCCATCAAAAAAGGAACATTGAGATTGCTGTGGTTTTTTTTGTTATATCCAATAGGCAATATGATTTCGAAGTGTATTTAACCTCGGATGTACCTTCTAATTGTATTAATTGTTGTTTAAAGCATATAGGATATGGATATAATCCTGTACTGAGTTTCTTGTTTTTTTTTAGGTCGAGCCTACCAGACAACGCAACTGGTTAGTTGTGAAAGACAACCCGACCATGGCTTACCATTATTTTATTTATTGTCAGCTTAATTTTGTCCCCTCTATGAAAGTGCATGTTTTATCCAGATCTCTCCCTTGTGTTCTCCCCCCAATTGCACCTGAGGGCCGTATTTTCTCTAATGTACCCCTCCAATCACTGCACTCCTTATTAGTGCTTCTCTCTATCCGTAATTTACCCATACTGACCGTAAATTAACATTAATGTCCGTTGGCAGTGACTGGTGTTTCAGCAGATGGTATTTGTCTGTAATTGTTTAATTGTTGTGTAATTTTCTCCTTTTGGCTAATATACAAAGGTTAATTACAGCTTTGATGGCTGAGCTGAAGCAGAAGGCAAGGAGTCTCCTGTGGTGTGATCCCAAGGGAGGAGCAGACAGCTATACAAGAATCAAGCCTTCTTGACAGGGTGCTTGCTGCCTGAAAGAAATGTAAACATGCTATTAGTTTAATCTATACGCAGAAACACTCCTTGGAAGCTGGTATAGGCGTTAATAGATGGAGTCACTTGAAGCTTCCTGATGCCAAAGAATAATTCTTTGGTGAGGTATTGTTAGAGTGTTCTAAGCTGAACTGTGGAGTGTGGGCTTTAATGGGCAGTTATAAAAAACTTTTGCACTAGGTACAATCTGCGTATTACAAAAATGTCTACTTTGGAAGGACTTTTTCTTCATCTTTAACTTAAATTTATTTGTGCAATTTGTGGCAGCCTATCTCTAATTGTTTGTAATGCAAGTTTAAAATATTGATTTATGCATTCACAGTGCCTTCTGTGACAGGCAAGGACCTCCTGGCACTAAAAATACACGTCACTATTGTTGGCTACGCCAACAAGGATTCAATTCTATGGACCTCTGGTTGCACACACAGCATCTGTAGTGATCACATTAACTAATAGAGGTTTTGTAACGTTAAGTAGTGCACTTTCCTCTGAATAGTTTAATTTGCATTTAGTTTTAGTTTTCATTTAGGGTGTGAGTCATTTTATATGCAGGTACCATATGGTGAAAGATCAACAAGATAGTTGCAGAATATTTCTGTTCTTTTAAGCCACACCTTTGACTCCGCCTCCACGCTCAATTACTCCATCCCCATTGTAATCAAATCACAGTATCCATACATTTTTTAATGCACTTTGACCGTTGCATTGAATAGCTATGTAACGTCTGAGAAAGCCAGTGATATTAACACATGAGGCTCTCCCTTTACCTTCACTGGGTACCTTTTTTAAAGATATTGTACAAATAATCTGTCCTCTGGTGTTAAAAGGGATGGAGAAAAAGCAATGAATTTAGTGAGTGGCTTAACTGCACTACGTGACATGTTACGAGGAAAACTGGGATTAAATTGTGTGATCTAAGTAAACTCAGTTTACTTCAGGGTCAAATTTACTCGATGGCGACACTGAGAGCACTTTTAAGTAACTCTTTTCAAGATGGATCCTGTACAAAAGCCTCACTTATATGGTTTAATAGTCTGTAATGTTCCACCATCCATAACAAGCAAAAGAAGACAAGGATTTGCAATGCAATAAGTCTCGCAGTTACGCGAGTTTGAGCTATTGGCATTATAAATGACAATGCCTTTTTATTTATGTTTTAAAAAACGAAAACAAAAAAAAAGGCATTGTCATTTACAAGACCTATTGCATTGCACATGCTTGTTCTGATAGCAATCTAAATGAAGACCCCTGTGTCGCAGTGATGAGGGGAATGGCTGCTTTCCATGATTTCCCTAATGGCGTAACAGATGGCTAGAGATTCTCTGTTATTCTCTGTTACTTGCGCATAATGAGGTCACCTAAACTGGATGACTGGTCACTCCGACCCATAGCGCTACCATTGCGACTGTAGAAATACCTGCAAAAAGGATTTTGTAGGCATATTTTCTGCAAAATATTGATGATCAAGCAGGCTTGGAAAACAAGTATGATTTCCCATAGCTTCCGAGTTTCACATGCAATCTATAGCTTGCAATCGAAAGCTATACTTCACATAACATCTGTTTTTGAAAAAGTGACTTAAGAGAAATTATAAGGAAAAAACTCAGAATGTTTGGATCCTTCCAAAACAGCATATGTAAGTCCTCTTTTGGCAGGATGTATCTGCACGGTGAGAGTAAGTGACATTGAGGGGTATTGATTTTTATAAAGGGTTTCCTCACAAAGCGGTCGAACCAATGGCAGCAGAGACTTGCGGGGGCCACATTGCCTAAATGTATTAAATGAGAAGGCTTTTAACAATGTAGTATTTCTAACACCACTCACAGAATTAATAAAATGATTACTTGATGGAAAATATGGACTGATGTGATGGACTCATGGAGACGTGAATTAACTATTTGGGAGAATGGGCCGGCTAATGTATTTTAAAACGTTTGTAGGGTTCCAACTCATGTCACGTGTCTATTGTATTTATGCAATTGCTGGTGCTTTTGCAAGGCCACTAAAGCAGGGAAAGAATCGTTACAGTTTCCTTTATACTTGCCAACGGAAACAACGATTTAAACTCGAACTTTAGCACTCAATTTCAGTTTGGAAAACGCGTACCTAAATTTCCCAAAATAAGATCATCATTTGACTTATACCCTACATATAAATTATACTGTTAATCAACCTGCCTTTCAATTCCATTTACATATTGTGTGAGATGAGGTGCCTCGAGCTGCTTAAAGGTCGCCTCGGTGAACATACATCTAATTTAAAGCTTTTTTTGGAGGGGTGGAGGGGAGTTAGTTGATGGAGGATGTTATTGAGGTGCACAACTACAGATTTAAAAATATCCGTAAATATTCAAATATGTTGTCTGCAACAGGGTCTTCAGGAACCACATTTCTGGAAAAAAAGACAGAGTGAGCCACAGAGACCTCTGCCACACAGTCTTGTGACGACAGCTCGAATATCTTGGCCTCGTCCCGTCTAGGATATGTCGCTCACCAGGGGTCTATAGAGGTTGACCTCCCAGGTCACTGGATATGCCGGTTATTGCGTGTCTATATGGAGACTGATCGATATGGAGACTGATCACTCAGATCACTAGTTATGCCGGTCACTGCGCGTCTATGGAGACTGATATCGCAGGTCACTTAGATGTGTTGGTCACCTCGTGTTTATTGTGACTGATCTCACAGCTGGCTAGATATACCGGTCACCTCGTGTCTACGGAGGCTGATTTCTCAGCTCACTTAGATATGCCGGTCACTGTGTGTCTAAGGAGACTGATCGCTCATCTGACTAGTTATGCCGGCCACTGGGTGTCTATGGAGACTGATCTCTCCGCTCACTAGATATGTCGGTCACAGTGTGTCTATGAAGACTGATCTCTCAGGTCACTTAGATATGCTAGTCACTGCACGTCTATAGTGACTGATCTCACAGCTCGCTAGATAGATATATCGGTCACCTCGTGTCTATGGGACTGGTTTCTCAGCTCACTTAGATATGCCAGTCCCTGGGTGTCTATGGAGACTGATCTCTCATCTGACTAGAGATGTCGGTCACTGCGTGTCTCTGTGAAACGAACTCGCCGGTCACTGCGTGTCTTTGGAGAATACACTTTCAGCTCACTAGTTTTGTCCCTCACTGCGTGTCTATAGAGACTGATCTCTCTGTTCACTGCGTGTCTATGCAGATTGTACTCCTAGCTCGCTAGATATGCTGGTCACCTCGTGTATGTAGTGACTGATCTCACAGGTCACTTAGATATGCTGGTCACCTCGTGTCTGTAGTGACAGGTCTCTCAGGTCACTTAGAGATGCTAGTCACTGCACGTCTATAGTGACTGATCTCACAGCTCGCTAGATAGATATATCGGTCACCTCGTGTCTATGGGACTGGTTTCTCAGCTCACTTAGATATGCCAGTCCCTGGGTGTCTATGGAGACTGATCTCTCATCTGACTAGAGATGTCGGTCACTGCGTGTCTGTGTGAAACGAACTCGCCGGTCACTGCGTGTCTTTGGAGAATACACTTTCAGCTCACTAGTTTTGTCCCTCACTGCGTGTCTATAGAGACTGATCTCTCTGTTCACTGCGTGTCTATGCAGATTGTACTCCTAGTTCGCTAGATATGCTGGTCACCTCGTGTATGTAGTGACTGATCTCACAGGTCACTTAGATATGCTGGTCACCTCGTGTCTGTAGTGACAGGTCTCTCAGGTCACTTAGAGATGCTAGTCACTGCACGTCTATAGTGACTGATCTCACAGCTCGCTAGATAGATATATCGGTCACCTCGTGTCTATGGGACTGGTTTCTCAGCTCACTTAGATATGCCAGTCCCTGGGTGTCTATGGAGACTGATCTCTCATCTGACTAGAGATGTCGGTCACTGCGTGTCTGTGTGAAACGAACTCGCCGGTCACTGCGTGTCTTTGGAGAATACACTTTCAGCTCACTAGTTTTGTCCCTCACTGCGTGTCTATAGAGACTGATCTCTCTGTTCACTGCGTGTCTATGCAGATTGTACTCCTAGCTCGCTAGATATGCTGGTCACCTCGTGTATGTAGTGACTGATCTCACAGGTCACTTAGATATGCTGGTCACCTCGTGTCTGTAGTGACAGGTCTCTCAGGTCACTTAGAGATGCTAGTCACTGCATGTCTATAGTGACTGATCTCACAGCTCGCTAGATAGATATACCGTTCACCTCGTTTCTATGGAGACTGATTTCTCAGCTCACTTAAATAGGCCAATCTCAATAGATAATCCGGTCCCTGCGTGTCTATGGAGACTGAACTCTCACCCACTATTTATGCCAGTCACTGCGTATCTACAGAGACTGATCGCTCACCTCACTAGATATGCACGTCACTGCTTGTCTATGAAGACTGAACTCTCACCCCACTAGTTATGCTAGTGTGTCTACGGAAACTAATCTCTCTGTTCACTAGATGTGTGGGTCACTGCATGTCTACAGAGACTGAACTCCCAGCTCACAAAATGTATTTCTCACTTCAGGGGCACAGTAAATGAACTTCTATAGTGACACAGCATGGGGGTGGGTCCCTTCAAAATGATGCCAAGCACTGGATAGGCATAGACTCTTCATTCCCCCTTAGCCAATACAGGTGACAACGGAAGGTGTCCGAAGACTGAGATGGCACGGTGTCATAATAACTCGCAACGCACTGCAAGCCTATGGCCAATAACGGTAAGGTCACAGCAATCTAAATTACCCCTGAGAGGTCCTGAATGCAGGAGGCTTGGGCCACGGTTTCAATCGGCATTATGAAGTGGAGATGAAAGGAGGAAAGGTGCGAGAATGGGGAAGAGAACAGGAACATGAAAAACATGAACATGAAAAACAAGGGAGAGAAGACAAGTTAAATGACTGGAAAAAAAAGAGAATGGAGGCTGAAGAGACTGAAAACAAGCAGCCGTGCGGTCGCGAAAGTGAAAGTAATGCGTTCAAGCGCGGCGCGCGTGCCCGTGCACATGCACGGTAGTTCTAGGCTGGGCTGGTAGCACTTTTTGGAGCCCTCTCAATAAGTCTCGCCAGACCAGCGCATGCGCTGGGTCAGGCGAGACCTAAAAAACGGTTTAAATGTTTCTGAATATTGGAGGAATTCCAAAAACTTGCTGTGCGGCTGGGGTGGGGTGAAACGTTGCCTCACACAGTTTGGTGAGCATTTATTACCTTTTTTGAATATTGCAACAATGGCGCAATTCTTCCAGGAATGGGGAATACTACCTTTGACTGTTGCCTGAAAGACGTTAGTCACCAAATCACTCAACCAAAGAGGCGAGAGGGGTGAGATAGACATTGAACAAAGGAGCCCTGAGGGACCGCGACTGAAATTGCCCTATTGCCAAAAGCAAAAGGGGTAGCCACACTTCCTATTCTCTATTGTCTAAAAAAGAGGTCCACCATCTCAGAGCAAGCCTTTTTACTCCAATCTTCAAAAGGTGGTCCAACAGAGAGGAGTGAGGTACCGTGTCAAAGGCAGCCAACAGATCCAACAAAATCACCACAGCCTTGCCACTGGCATTTAGATTGCCTTTGATTTGTTCCCCAACCTCGAGAAGAGCCGACTCAGTACTCAGATTCTGCCTGAGACCAGACTGACTGGGATGGAGGAGATTGTTAGTCTACAAGTAGCAGGAGAGTTGCCTATTGACCAATTTCTCTAAGATCTTTGACATTGAAGGAAGCAAAGAAATTACTCGACATATTGGGGTCAGCTGACGACTTCTTCGGAGCAGTAGACTTTGTGCCTGTTTCCAGTCTGTGGGAACCATCGGGGAAGCCAGTGAATCATTAAGCATCTTATTTACCCACTAATTGATTACCTCTACTGCCATAATTCGCACACTAATGGGGCAGGGGTTAGCTGGTGAGCCCGATTTAAGACTGAATGGCTGTTATGGACTACTCCAAGGAGATGGGATTAAAGAAGGAGAGGGAGTACTCCACCTCCTTGGTCACTTCCCTAGAAAGGGTAAGTCTGCTGAGTCCCAGAGTAGAGCCTGCTAGGCTGCGTTGGATGTTAGAAATCAAAAGTGCGAACACTACACCATTTTAGAAAAGGTGGAGCATCTCTGGTACAAGCCAGAGGGGTTATAAAATTGTTCACTATCCTAAATATTTTACATATTTAATTATCTGCCCATTCTATTCTACTTTCAATTTAGGCCCTTTTGGCTGTCTTGAGTGAGGCATGATATTTCCTCAAGGCCATCCACTATAATTCTTTCTGTGTCAAGTTGCACCCCTTTTGCCACAATCTCTCGGCCTTTTTATCATGTTTTTTTTCTTCAATGAGAGCTTCAGTGAACCGGGGGACCGAAGGCAGGCTTCTTTCAAATTTCCTGAACTTAATAGGGGCAAGTGAGTTAATTGCTGCATCGATCCAGTTATCCATCCTTGGAGCATCTGTCTCAATGATTTTTTTGATAAGCACATTTTATTAAGTTTTCACAAGCCAACAGGATAGGCAAGAACAAAAGAAAACAAAAACACCAAAAATAAAGCTTCAAGCCAATCGACCCATACCCTAAACCAACAGGTTTAGATTACATGATTCGCCAAGGATTCCAATGTGGAAGTTACACAATAGTAGTCCCACCATTTACCCCAGATCTTAAAAACTTTGTGGGATGCCCCCTTCCAACATAAATGGATTCCCCTAGTTTTACACACCAGTCCATCTCAGCACCCCACTGTTTCATTGTTGGTGAGGAAGGTGGTTTCCAAGCACGGGCAATGTCTCTCTTGGCAATCAAAGTCACTATTCCAATTAAGGATCTGTCCCCCCAGACCTTCCAGTATCCCAAACAGGGCCACTTTGGGTGTTAATTGTATAGGAGTGGCCAGTACTACTGAAAGGGCAGTGCCAATCTGGGACCAGTATGATGTGATTTCTGGACACATCCATATAATGTGAAAATAAATCTGCTTCCAAGGACTGGCCGCGAGGAAATCTGGAATCGGTGACAAGTTGGGCATGGCCTAGTCTTTGGGGCGTCATGTAGGTTTGGTGGAGATATTTCAACTGAATCAACCTTAGCCGGGCCAATATTATCAGTTTCCTGGGGGCCATACAGTCCTCCCTCCATTCAAACTCATCTAAGTCCCCGAGCCATCCCTCCCATTGTGACCGTAACAAATCCAGGGATCACAGAGCGATATTCACCAGTGCTCGGTATAGTTGGGACATTCCCTTATCACCTAGTCTCCCAAGCATCAGCCGGGTTTCGAGGGGATTGAAGTCAGGGAGGTCCTGTAGTTCTGTAGTGTAGGAGTCAAGAGCATGGCGCATCTACAGATATCGGTGAAACTGGGTGGTAGATAGAGAGAACTGCGATTGTACTCCGGCAAAGGAACACATGTTGGATTTACACCAAGCATCAGCTAAGGTGGAAATGCCTATCAGGTTCCATCATTTTAAAGGGGAGAATTTGGCAAAGAGGAAAAGATACAACAATATTTTTGATAAAGGACACATTTAATTAACCTTTCATGTGTTTATATATTCACATTTTCTTTTTTGTCATTTTATCATTGAGCTGTACACCATGAAATAATTCCTATTATGGAGCCACCTTTCAATAGTGTGGGCTACCCAGAAGGCTCGTACATTGCATATAGGAAAGTCTATCTCCCAAAATTCAAGAGCAATGGAAAACTATTAAGTCGACCAAAAGTTCAGTTGATTAAGGGTCCTTCTGTACAACAAAACTGTCAGAACTTTTGGTCGACTTAATAGTTTTCCATTGCTTTTGAATTTTGGGAGATAGACTTTCCTATATGCAATGTACGAGCCACTATTGAAAGGTGGCTCCATAATAGGAATTATTTCATGGTGTACAGTAGCGTCAGTTTGTTTTCATTTCAGAGGTGTTGTTTTGTAAATACAATTTTTATATGCTCAATGATAAAATGACAAAAAAGAAAATGTGAATATATAAACATATGAAAGGATAATTAAATGTGTCCTTTATCAAAAATATTGTTGTATCTTTTCCTCTTTGCCAAATTCTCCCCTTTAAATTGTGTCTTTGATACCCAGGTAATAGGAGGGTTATTGACGGGTATACCCCTAACCAATAGAATTATCAGGTTCCATCGGCGGAATCCCTCGAGTCAAGTTAGTTGTTTCAGCAAGCGGCAGAGTTTGGCCTGGTAGGCACCTGTACCAACCCGTGAAGCGAAGAGCTCCCTACCACACAAGGGAAATCACTTTAGTCAACTCCAGTAGTGTAGACGGGAGTGGGAGCCCATATAAGTAATGCATCACCCCATCTAGCTCCAGGTCGCTAAGCCCTAACTGGTAGGATGGGTCGTTCCAGCCCCCGGTCAGCCAGTCGTTTATGACCAGAATATGGGACCCCCAGTAGTATAGGCGAATGTCCACTGCTCCAACTCCACCATCATAAATGGATTGACATCATATGTTCTGGGCTATTAGGGCCAGGCGCCTCTGCCAAAGAAAGGTGCTAAGTAAAGATGCTGTTTCCGTGAACCAGGAATTAGGAATATGGAGCAGGTAGTTCTGCTGTATGTCAGGAACTGGGGGAGTCCCATCATTTTTATTAGTGCAACTCTACCGAGGAGGTTCAGGGGCAGATCGCGCCATGCATTTAGGCTGTTTTTAGTGCTGTTGAGGAGATTTATCAAGTTGAGTACACAGGTGAGTTCAGGCACAGTTGCCATGTGTATACGTAGATATTTGAAGCTGAGTCGCCGGAGAGGGACGTCCAAGCTCCAGTTCCCCTTTGCGGTGTTGCCTTGCAGGGAGACGATGAGGGCCTTTGTTGTGTTAAGACACAAGCCAGAGGCCTTTTCAAATAAGCTAAAAAGTTTGAGGGCCTGGGTGCCCGAAGTTGTCGGGTTCCCCAGAGCGAGAAGATCGTCATCAGCATACAGGTGATTTTGTCCTCTGAGGCACTTGTGCCATCCTTCCAGCTGAGCATCAAACGGCCCAGCCATGCTAGGGGCTCGCCGGCCAGGGCATAAAGCAGTGGGTAAAGGAGGCAACCCTGCTGTGTGCCCTGTTCAATCGGAAATGTATTGGATAACACCCCGTTAACGCGGACCTGGGCCATGGGCTGGAAATATAAAAGAGAGTCATCGCCTGAAAACGGAGGTCAAAGCCCATGCGATACTGGACTGCCACCAAGCAGTCCCAGTCAACAGTATCGAAGGTCCTTTCAAACTCTGCAAGAAATAGTGCTAGGACTCCTGTCAATTTACACACGTGGGCCAGAGCTCAGAGTAATCATCGGATATAGTGCTGGGTACTATGGTGTGGCATGAAGCCGCATTAATCGGGGTGGATCAAGGCAGGGAGGGCCGAGTGAAGCCTGGTTGGCACCTTTCTTTTTGTTTTACTAACTTTATTTATGATTTTAACAAAATTGCAGCAGTTACACATCTTCAGGTGATATAGACAAGTGGCAGTTTACAGCAGACTACTGGCAGATCAGCTCACTGTGAATGTAAATGCATATCTGTTATCCTTTGCATCTCACTGCGTCTCCACCTCAGTCGGGCCCCTGCTGGTGCCTGAGTCATGCAGGTCACTTGCATCCGGTTCAGATTTCAAAAAGGCATCACACAGCTCCTTCCATTCTCTAAGATCCTCATCCAGCTTGTCAGCTATACGGCTTAATTTCATATGGGCTTCTTCCGCTAGCGTCCACTCGCGCATGTCCGTGTAGCACTTGTCCACATCTGGGGTCCGCTGCCTCATCCATGTTATAGTGACCCTACACTTCGCCAACACTAAAAGTAACTGCAAAATCTTATAAGCTATTGTGTGCTTCTTGGGTTTCCTGATGTGTCCCAATTAATAGTGCAGTGGTGATTCCTCAACACGAAAGCCCGTACCCCTCTGCACAATCCCCACTACCTGGGTCAAGAATTGATTCACTCCGGATCGCTAAGAGTAGATTTTAATATCTAAGCTAATTAAGGATATGGGGAGGGGGGCGTGGCTTGGCAATCCAACATGACGGACGTGCCTTAGCGAGGTTCCCGTAGTACGTTGAAAATCCTTCATTAATCCTGCTCTATCCACTCATCCTGCATGATATCAGGACTCGGCGGAGTCCTGGGCGACCCTACTGTTGCCTATTGAGGGTTCCGGTGGGCACAAATCCGATAGTCGGTAGCCGTGGTGTGGCTACATATCGTGCGGCCCCGGCGTAGTGGATAAGACGCGCCGCTGGAGGAGACGTGCAGCCTGCCTGTCCAGACACACACACAGGGGCGTCCGTGCTCAGAGAGGTGAGGCTCTTGGGGGCAGCGGCTGGGGGTTAGGAGCCGGCGGCCCCAAGATATACCCTGATAAATCTCGGCGGCTAGGCCAGTCCGCGGCGTAGGAGCAGGCATGGGCCGTGTAGACCATCTAGGCCCCGCAGCGAGGCGGCTGATGCTCCCGGGCCCCCTGGTTGGTGCGGTGGGCGACAGGAGTGCAGACGGCCTTGGGGACGGAGCGGAGGTCGGCACGACATTCTGCGTCCGGTGGGCGTAGAGATTAATGTTGGGTGGCAACACCACTGAGCCTTTGCCTACCGCAGGCCTTTAAACCAGCTTTGGTGGCCATTTCGGGCCGCGACGTAGATAGAGTCAAGCCACTCTGGGGCCTCTAGGGGGGCAAGTGGCGGATGTGCCCCCCCCAGATGCCGTAAAAGAGAAGGGAGCCCTAAAAAATCCTGAGGCCCTGCACGGCTCATCGAGGCCTCGGCGGCCGGATCGGGCCACGGCGTGCACAACCCCCCTGGACTTGGGACACTCTCAGAGCTGCCAGGATCGAGAAGATCATCTGCGGAACACCTGGTGCTGATCGCACTATTAACCCCACATGAACTGCGGAGCTACCAGACCGGCCCATGATCGGGAGCCAGAGGTGGATACGAATCGGCCCCTCTCTCCCTCTCCTCCTGGTTCCTTCTTGGCGATCCCAAGTTGAGGTGGGGTGGTACCTCTAGCTGGACACCTGCTCCTTCCCGGGGGTGTCCATTGACACATACGAATGGCGTCAGCGACCTACCTCCGGGGATATTACAGGTTTGGGGCCGTGTGTCAGCGCCCGCTACGGGAGGTGGGGGTGCCCAGCTCGCAAAAGCAGTCAAACTAGGTTTGATGCGGCTTGTGGGCGCGGCGCCCTTCCCTGACCGCCCCCCCCCACCCCTGCAGGCCCAATCGGGAGAGCAAACCGGTGCTATCGACCTACATAAACTGTGGAGTATTGGGACATAAAAGGCTTTGCACCCAGAAGACTTTCCATCTCACAACCATACAATATGGCTGCGGATAAGCCACCTGGCACGTCATCCAAGCAATGCACGATGGACAAATATACTGGCGCGGTTGCCCAGGTGCCGGCCCAGGGTGACCAGGAGGTGGCCATGCCTGACATTGCAGCGCTGCTGGCAGCGATTACTCAGTCCCCGGAAATGCTCAAGTCTAGGATTGGCGCAGTGTGCTCTGACATCATGCTGCTCCGGCAGGACCTAAGAAAGGCGGTGCAACACATCGCTGAATCAGAATCCCGGATCTCAACAGTGGAAGACACAGTACATACA
Source organism: Triturus cristatus (assembly GCF_964204655.1). Classification (NCBI taxonomy): domain Eukaryota; kingdom Metazoa; phylum Chordata; class Amphibia; order Caudata; family Salamandridae; genus Triturus; species Triturus cristatus. The sequence continues at coordinate 1,685,754,096 of NC_140590.1, forward strand.
CTCCAGAAAATGGTATCCACCTTGGAAACACTCACGAAGGGCCTAGCGACGCGGGTAGAGGATGCGGAGGGGCGCGCCTGCAGGAACAATCACCACCTCGTTGGATTCCCTGAGGGCTGCGAGGGTGGCAGCGTGGAGGACTTCCTCAACAAATGGTTCCCACCCAGTGCAGTCTCCCAATGCTTTATATTCGAGCGCGCACATTGGGCGCTGCTGCAGAAGCCACCGCCGGGCGCCCCCCAGACCAATAATAGCGAGGTTTTTCAACTACAAAGACAGCAACGTTATTTTACAGCAAGCCAGACTAAAAGCAACTCTTACGTTTGCTTCTCACCATATTATATTCTTTCCGGACTATACCAAGCTGGTACAGCAGCGCCGACAATCATTTGTGGAAGCTAAGGCTCGCCTTTGTGGCATAAAAGATCCAATACTCCCTGTTGTTCCTGGCCCGTCTGAGAGTGGCCTATCAGGCACGGACACACTTCTTTTAGACACCGGAGGAGGTGTTCAGCTGGACGGATGAGGTCGTGAAACTTAAGCCTCATACTACACCCAGATTTGACTCAGATTCCTCATCTGGAGGGCCTGGGCGTGGGTCCCCGGAGCTGTTGGCAAGTAGCTCCGCCAGTCGCGCTCCAAGAAAAGATCCAAAACCCGCAGCAAGTACCGTAGGCGTTTGGCAGATGATCAGCCGGAACCCGCAGCATCCTAACTGATACCCCGCCGAGATCTGTATAAAACGTCTACAATTCGGATGACAAGAACACTTGGGCTACAATTGTACATATATTCCTCTGCCATTAGCTGTTATTATGCGCAGGGGACTTCTATTTGGGATACATTGGCTGAATGCTGTTCATACTCCCCATTGGGGGTTAGGCACATATCATGCCACGATAGATACTCCAATGTTGACGAGGTATTGGGGAGGGGGTTGGGGGATTAATGGGAAGTTCTTGTTTAATACTAGTGCCATAACCAGATATTGCACACGTGGTCTCCAGGTCACCCAGGTACATGCATTCATCCACATCTCACTGCCAGACATGGCATCTAACTTGACGAGATCTGTCCGCGGCACCCTCAACAAGATCAAACGGGGAGCTGTACTCTGACAGGCCAACGCTATTAAGCGGAAGTCCTACTCCTACAAGAGACCCATCTACTGGACACTAAGACACCATGCCTGGCAAGATTTTTATTTATTCAAACCTTTCATTCTGGGTTCACTAGGGGCTCCCGTGGAGTAGCGATCCTCACCCACCGTAGCGTTCCATTTGTCCACTGTAGAACGTGCTCCGATCCACATGGCAGATTTATAGTAATCACCGGAACACTATATGGTGAACCCCTTGTTCTAGGAAGTGTATATGCCTTCCCCTCTCTAGCGTGTAACCTCATAGAGCGTTTGAAAACGCTCTGGACTGAGATCCCACCTGGCCTGACGATAGTGGGAGGAGACTGGAACAATGTAATATGCCCAGTGGGAGATAGATGGCGCAGCACGGGGTGAGTGACAGCGACGCGAGAATCAAAATTACTGCCCTCAACTCAGGGGTTGGGGTGGGTGGACACCTGGAGAACGGTACACCCCGCAAAACACAAATACACATACTTCTCTGGAGTGCATGAGTCCTTCTCCCACAGACTACATATTTCTGTCCGCACCCCATACCCACAGACTAAAGCCCGTAGAAATCCTGCCCCGGGGCCTGTCTGACCACTCGCCAGTATCGCAACAACTATGCCTAGACCCTAAATGCTCCCCATTCTGCTGGCAACTCTCGCCATGGCTGCTGCAAGATGAGCAATATAGGCAACATATCCATACATCCATCACCGACTATTATTCACACAACATAGGCACGGTTATATCCCCTACAACCTTATGGGAAGGTATGAAGCCTTAGGAGGTTGGACATCGCTTTTTGCGCTGCGAGGCATCGACAGCACTGTGGGAAGCTATTACAGGCTGAAGCCCGGCTGATTGACTTAGAGCGCAGAAGCAGTGAAGAGGATGGAGGCACAGCGCACAGACAGTTGCTTAGTACACAGCAAACACATGCTAGTGAGTTGATGGATGAAGCTAAGCTCTACTGGCTTGCACCCCCTAGCCGGATTTACCAGGGAGGTGATAAGTCCAGCACCTTACTCCATTGCTTGTCTCAGCAGACACTATGCCCACAGACCTTACCAGGTATGTGTGGCCCAGACAGGAAAATACTCACAGATCCATCGCAAATCATTTTATTTCCGATTACTTTACGGATCTATATGCCCCCTTGGAGACCTTGCCTGCGAATACTATTCACAAGTTCATTGCAGACCTTCTCCCGCAGACTCTCTTCGACTCTGTGCACGAGGTCCTCGACGCTCTACAGTCGGTTGAGGAGATGCAAAAAGCATTTATGGATATGAGCTCAGGCAAGGCACCCGGCCCAAATGGCTTCCCTTGTGAATTTCTCAAACAATACCAATCTCAACTGATAGAGCCATATCTCGCAGCCCTCGACTCCGCTGTGGACGATGGCTGCCTCCCACCAGACTGGAGACACGCAGAGATAGTCGTTTTCTTAAAGCTGGGCCGGCCGCCTGAACTTTACTTTTCATACCGCTCTATTTCTCTCCTTAACGTCGAAGCCAAACAGCTGCTTGAATATAGGGCCTCGCCTTCTAACTGTATTAAACCTTTTATATACCGACATTACGGCATCAGTCCGAGTGGCCGACTCCTGGGGGGGGGGGGGGGAGGCGGCACAGCGCAAGTGGCCTTGAGGACCTGCTTCCAGTCCACATATTGCGGTGGCATAGCCACTCCGGATATCCAGGCCTACCATGCGGCGTCACATCTTCTCATACTTAATAATTTGTGTTACCGTCGACAGAAGAGACCCAGCATATGCAGTCGAGCACTTGCTGATGGGTGCCATGACGTTGCATATGCGCCTTTATTCCGGCCTGATGCTTAGAGAGCTACCACCTGCGACCAGGACGGTCTTTATGATCTGGAAACGAGCACTACGCACAATGGGATGGTGGGGTAAATTGACAAAGGAAACCTCTCTGTGGCACAACGGCCTGCTGCCACAACTGGGGCAGTTGTCTGGGTTTTGGGGTTTGGAGGCTATCGGGATGGACACAGTGGGAGCAGTTATTAATGGTCCAAACTTAAAGTTCTTTCAGGAACTCCAAACAGAATATGCCATGCCCGTTTGCAATTCTACAGATACCTCCAGTACCGACATGCCTTCTCCCTGGATTTAGCACAGCAAGCGGCTATACCTGCATCCAACCCCGAAGAAGCTAAAGTCTTTATGGGAGACTTGGGAGATCACAAAATAAATAAAAATGATCGCACACTTCTGATCAATAGCCCTAAAACATTAAATAAAACTTGGGACCCGTGGCAGCTAGATCTCGGCCGCCTGGACGAGGATAATTGGCTGGAGGCTGTGGAGTCTCCACGCAGAATGGCAATTGAGGCCCGCTTGAGACTTATTCAATTCAAATATCTCCATCGGGTCTACTTCACTAGATATAGGCTTTGGCCCGCTGGGCTTGTCGACTACCCTCACTGCCTGCGTTGTGGGGCCGCTGAGGGCACCTTCATTCATACAGTATGTCAATGTACGACTTTACTGAGGTTTTGGAGCGGGTGACCACTTGACTTTCGCAGGTCTTAGGATGGGATATCCCACTTTCGCCACGATTGGCTATGGTTCACATCACTGAGGGATTGGGTGGCAACAGATACAAATGTCACTTGTTGTTTCTTGGCCTCACATTAGCTAAACGTGATATTGCCAGGGAGTGGAAATATATGTCTCCACCATCTGTCGCAATATGGAAGAAGGGCCTAGATTTTTCTATGGGCCTGGAAATACCTGTTTTCAAGGTGAGGGGGTGCCCCTAGAAACACCCTAAAATATGGAAAAGGTGGGAGGATTATAGAGGGCTTTATTTGGAACCTATTCCTCCCATTTCTGCTATTGAGGAACTGCCGGGATGACTGTTTTGTGTTATGACCCAGATATTGATCATATTTGCTCTCAACCTGGATGACTCAGACCTATGTATCTGAGATCTATTTGTTTTCTCTGCCTGTTTAATACGGCACTATTGTTTGTTTTAAAAAAGTTTTATTCAAACATTTCTATTTCACAAACGGCGTTTTAACAATATTGAAAATGTTGATATCAGTATTATTGTCAATTACTGTATATTACTGGTGTTCCTGGTTGTACCAGTCTGTATCGACTGTCAACAATAAAATTACATTATGGAAAAAAAAATATGGATATGGAACGATAGGATCAGCGGTCCAGAGAAGGCGGAGTGGTCTTGGGAAGAACAACTATAGTCGCCAAACTAAGACTCTGGGGAAGGACCCTTTGTCAATCGCCTCAGTGTACAGTCGATGTAGGCGGGGAACCAATTGGATGTGGAATGTGGAGTAGTACTCAAGAGGGAAGCCATCAGGGCCGAGGGTTTTCCTGGCATTAAGGTCTGTGATATAGGTGTGGATTTCGTCATCTGTAATTGGCTTCACTAGTGCCGCTCGTTGAGCCGCAGTCAGAGATGGAATCGGGATATCATTGAGGAGCGGGTGGATGCATTCTATACGAGGAAGTGGGTCGCGGGCGTAGAGCCGACGGTAATAGGCTGTAAATGCTGCCAAGATACCTGGGGCAGTCTTGGTCACAGAGCTGGAGTCGTCAGTCACAGCGGGGATAGAGACAGAGTAGCACCCCGTTTTCATCACCATGGTCATAAATACATTGCCCGGTTGCCCTCCAGCACCGGCTCAACTCGTTTGAAAGTAGGTGCCGGAGCACAGTGCTGTCTATATCTAGTTGGCGGGTGATTGCTTCAGTTGCTGTTTGAGTCACCCTGGTCTTGTTATCAAGGATGCGTGCCTCTAGCTTGACGATGTGGCGCTGCCTATCTTTCTCTCCATGTCTGAGATAGCTCCTCTCCCGCTCCCGTATCATGGGTTTGCTAGCCGTCCATAGAGTGCCTGAGTCTCACACAGAGCCAGTATTTAGATCAAAGTAAGATACGAGCTCCTCCGCTAAGTGGTCTATCAAACCCTCATCCATCAGAAGTCAAGCATTAAGGCGCCACATTGGGTTACCAGATGGGCTTGGGCTCACCAGCTGAAGAACCCGTGGGGAATGGTCAGCCACACTCTGGGGGAGCATCGATGCGATGGGCAAATGAGAATGGCATCATCCCTTAGGTCTAAGTGAAAAGTGGAAGCGGACCTTGAGCGCAGTAAGGTAATAACCTCCGGGATGTAGCCGATGCGGGCCATAGTCTGACATGTTTTGAACATAGTGGCGGGCGCTGGCCACTAACGGGACGCTTACGGGTGCAGACGGGCTTGCCTTTGGCACACCCACGCCACAGTCCCAGCTTTAAAGTGCCGGCGCTCAGCCCTTTCGCAAAGCTGGAGTGCATGGAACCCCCATCTTGTCTGATTTTAGGAATTGCTTCACCTTCTTCTTCTCTTCCTTATTTGCCCAGTTTTTAGCAAGACCCTTTGAATCATATGCTGTGGATCTCCCATTTGATCTCAACTTCATTCTGCTCCTTAATTCTCTTTTGTCTAGTGGCCCGGGCTCCCAGTTCTGAGATAAATGCATAGTTCTTGAGGCACAATTTTATATACCAGTCAGGTCTTCTTGTTGCTGTGAGACTATAGCCAAGTTGTGGGTACCTCACATCCTGATATTAGGTGTGAGACTGACCCACATCATCTGCTCTGCCTCATTCATTTTTTTAGGGTTTGACATGTATTGGAGGGTGAGGTGAGCCAGATGTCTATCAATCAGGAGTTTGTAAAGCATGGCTACTCACCCGTGAGGGTGTCAAGGTGCTGGGGAGGGGGGAGGGGGGTGATGTAAGGTGTAAGGTGTGTAAGGAGCTTGAAAGTGATTCTTTTGTTGACTGGGAACCAATGGAGTTCTCAAAGGTTTTTGGTGATGTGGCTGTGGCAGGGGAGGTTGAGGACCAGTCTGGCTGTGGCATTTTGAACGTTCTGTAGTTTTCTGAAGAGTTTCTGGGTGACAGTGGCGTAGAGAGCATTACCGTAGACAATTCTGCTGCTGATGAGAGCATGGGTGACCATCTTTCTGGATTCGGTGGGGATGCATCTGAATGTCTTATGAAGTAGGCGAAGCGTGCTGAAGCAAGATGAGGCTACAGGGTTGATCTGGCAGTTCACTGTGAGCGAGGAGTTCAGTATAATGTGGAGGTCTCGTGCGTGGTCCGTGGGAGTTGGGGGTACCCAATGCAGCAGACTACCAGGAGTCATTTCAAGCTGATGGGTTGGGTCCCAGGATGAGAACTTAGGTCATTTCCGAGTTGAGTTTGAGGCAACCGTCTTCCATCCAGGTGGCAACACCCTTCATCCCACTGTGGATGTTGTTTCTGTTAGTTGTGGGTTTGTTGGTGAGGGAAAGGATCAGCTGAGTGTCGTTGGTGTAGGAGACGATGTTGAGTCCATGGTTCCTGACGATGGCTGCAAGCAGAGTCATGTAAACGTTGAAGAGGATGGGGTTCAGGGAAGAAACTGTGGTAGTCTGACTCACTGTGTTCGACCAGTGAGGAAGGAGTGGATCCAGTCCAGGGCCTTGTCGCGGATGCCGGCGTCGTGGAATCTCATGATTAGGGTGCGATGGGTGACGGTGTCGAAGGCGGCCGAGAGGTCCAGTAGGATGAGGGCTGCGGTTTCACCCTACTCGAGGAGGGAGCCGATGTCATCGGTGGCAGCAAGGAGTGCAGTCTCATTGCTGTGGTTGCTTCGGAAGCCAGATTGGGAGATGTCCAACACGTGGTTCCCTTCGATGAACTCGGAGAGTTAGGCGTTGATGGTCTTCTCAATGACCTTGGCAGGGAAGGGGAGCAGGGAAATTAGCCTATGTTCAACTTGTCTAAACTAGCAGAATGTGAAAACGTCACATACTTTAATGTTTCACAAACTGTTTTCCATGGGTCTGAAATTTTTAGATACAGAATCAAAGTATTTTTGCTGTTGCTTTCTCTCCAAGAAAGACTGGGTACAAGTTAGGTAAGGGCGATGCCCTTGACACCATGTTCAAGTGCATAAATGAACTACTGAATTAGGACACCTCAAACTGAATGTAACATACCTAGAGGCAATCACATACAAAGCACAATGAATAAATGCTGCAATATGACAAATAGTAAATACATGCACTGGCAAGTAGTGGACTATAGCCTCTCCTCGAATGGGTCCGTAAAACAGACCTTTTATCCTGAATTTTGACCCTTGGTCCTGAGGGTTTACAGTCCTGCACTGAATTTGCTTCCAGGCCAGGTGGCACCCTATTCCCTGAACTCTATGTTCTTTTTCCCAGTCCCTGCATTGCTCTTGTGTGCTGCTTTTCCTATCCTTCTCCCCACCACCCAATCCACGCCCTGTATTGCTTCTCTGGAGTGCTGCCTTTCCACTTGTTCCTTTTGGCTCATCTGCATTTGGAACAGGTCATAGTTACTCAGCAACGCAGGGCTCGCGTCTTTCACCTCCTTGGCTGCTAAAGCTCTGCTCTGTGATTTCTGACCTTTGGTACTCTCTTTATGTCAACGACCTTGACGCAGGCACTGGCTGAGTTGTCAGGATTGTGTGAATAAAGAAGAACGCTGCCTCCTAAAAAGATGTTGAAAACAAGAAATTGGGTTACTGGTTGACTGGGGTATAAGCCCTGGTCAAGCAATAACCCCAAACCTAGTTAGGAACAAGCAAACCCCAAATTAACCTGTACTCACCCTCTGGTAACTCTGCACAGAGCAATCACTGCACAGAGTGTAGGAGAGTAGGGTCTGCTATCCTATGGTCACCCCAAATTTTTGCTTTTACTTCACTGGTTTTATGACTTGGTGTGGCTGTGGGCCTGCTAATCAGACCCACAGCCCTGCTGCTCTCTCCCTAAATTAATGCCAATGCACACTAGGTGCATTACCAATTGGAACTGGTTCGCCTTATTGGACCCTGTAACAGTGTACCCCAGGTACCCAGGGCATAGGTGTATCCAAGGCCTACCAGGGGCTGCAGCATGTATTATGCCACCCCTGGCCTGGCCTCACTATTTGACACAACTGGCTGATCACTCAGCTGGGGTAAGCTGGTGTAATCACCTCTTACTTAGATATAGTATATCTATATCTAACATATATGGACACATGGTAACCTATCAGTCACTCCTATGGCAGGCCTTAACAATCCTGGAGGCAGAGTGCTTGGTTTCATGTGAGATGGTGCTCTGGCATGAGCTGAGCCTGTCTGCAGCTTTCGGAACAACGTCCTTTAACTGTTTCATGATATTGCTATACCATATTCTCTTAAGTGCATTATGTACCTCGCGGTCAAATGCTAACTTTGGTTTGGCTTTATCAAAACATGTCGAGTAAGGTGTCATACGATTTGGAATACTACCCCCTCGCCAGTTCTGGCGACGGGGTAGCATTCCACCCTTCTAGAGGGATACAACATGTACCTAACCTGAAACCCGGGTAAAGTTAGACAGAGCCTCAGCATCACAAAATGGATGCTGCCACCACAGACACAAGTCTGCCCTCCTGCTGCTGGGAGTCCTTCCAGCTTGGAAGGTGTGGACAAAGGGTTTCCTGTCAGGGGAGGTGCTTGCACCACCCCAGACAGGATTTTGTGTAGTGGGTTAGGGAGGGCTGAATAGATTGAGACATGCCTGGGGCACACAAGGTGTCCCTGTGCATATGCCAGTTCAAACCGGAGCTGGGGCTCTCCAGCCCCAGTCCTGGCACGAAACAGGACAAAGGAAAGGGGGTGTAACCACCCCCCTTCCTGGTCCCACCCTGAGGAGGGACCTAGCAGGTAATCCGGCCCCTAGATTTAGAATAAGAGTAGGAGCTGTGTCCCAAGACTTCAGATCATCCTGAAACTCGACTTAAACAAGAAGAACTACTGGACTTCGACGTTCTGCTGCACAGAAGACTGAAGAGAATCTCCCTTGTGGCCAAGGAGTGACCACCCTGTGAATACAGGCACCATCCAGCAACTCAACGACTGCTTTGCCACCGCCTCCCGCCGGAGACCGAGCCCAGAGCCCGACAAGACCCAGACTCCCAGACATCTCTGAGCCAGATCCACAGTCCCTGCAAAGAAGAGACCCGTGGAGTCACCGAGAGACGTGGGACCGGCCATCTTGGAACGTCCACGACAAGCTGACTGCACAGCACCCGAGGTATCCTCAACGCTGTGCTTTGGGCCCTGAGAAGCCCCAACACCGAGCAGCATTTGCACCAAAGATCAGCCCTCCAGCATCCACGAGATCTGCGTGGGGATCTGTCCCCTCTGCTTACAGGTCGTCTACTCTTCAGATCCACCCTTGGATCCACCAGAACTCTTCCTGCCTGGCCGCCTGCAGCATCTTCATCCTCAGGCTCCATAGACCTGCGCAACAAAACCCGACGCACTTTGACCCCTATGCACCCGCTTCCTGTGGGTGAGGTAACGCTGGCACTCCAGTGCTCCTGGGTAGAGAAACATCTCTAGTGTCTAGGTTTCAAGTTGTTAGGTTCTGGTCCATCCGGAAGACTCCTTTTCCTTTAACTTTGTGACTTTTACGCACCCTTTGAAATCAATAAGTGCACGCGTGTAACTTTTCACACTGCACACGCATCCTGTGGGCCTCCTGGTCACTAACTACAGTTAGCTCCTTGCGTCCCAGCGATTCCCAAGGCCCTAGGCCTTCCTTCCTTTCTATTCGTGGTTCTTATACCACTATTTTAGTATATGGTTTAGCTGGCCACCTGGCCCATCCATAATTGTGCAACTTTTGTATATTTAAACACTGCCTTGTTTTAACGAATGTGCTTCTGTGCTCATAAAGAGTATAGGGGATACTTTTAAGCAAACAAATACATATATATTTTGAATATATACCGGTGTGGTGTCCTTTCATTTGGTATTCAAGGAGGTTACATATGGTAAAACAGCTGGCTTCACATGCCCTCAAGAGTTTAGCCTACAGACTGCACTGTCCACTCTACCACTAGGATAGCTGGTCTATCAAGGTTGACTTCAACCACCATCATAAGGGTTGTTTGGCATGGTACAAGGTGATCACTAGAATTAGTGACCAGCATATACCAGGCCAACTTCTCACATTGGTGAGCAGCGGTTGGGATTTGAGCTTGCTGTGTTTTACCAATTGTAATCTTTGAAAATATCATTTGAAAGATCACACAGGTACCTTTAGGTACATATAAAAACAAGACTAGTATACATAAGTTCTACTGAACTTAGTTGTTGTAGAGCAAAGGGAGTAGTACACCCTGACTACAACTAACTAGAAAAGGTACAGTAGGAAAACACCAGTGTAGGTAGATTGCAACACATCCACCTCACTAAGAGTATGGCTGGAGCAGCAGGAGCCACTGGGCTCCCAGTTGTTGAGAGTGACCCTCAAAGGGCACCATCCAAATATTCTATGTTAAACTATCAGGAGTTAAGACAGCTGTGTAACACCAGAGGTCTTAAGCAGGGTCAAAACCCTACTATAGCCCAACTCCTAGAGCTATTAGATTACTCTGATACTCTAAGTCCCCCTGACTCAGTCCCTACAGGGTCTGGAGATGGAGGTCACCCATCTGAAGATGATAATACTAATGCCCCTATCACTCCAGAGGGAGATGATGCAGATGAGGAGGAGGAAGATTCAGATGATAGAAATAGCCAGGTGCCAGTCAGGAGACTTAGCCAGGCTAACTTAGGCTTACATGGGACTGGAAATGGGATACCTCCCCACAGACCCCCAAGCAGGCTTAACCAGAGACAGAGGGATAGAAGATCCAGTTTGAGTGGGTCTGACCATTCCACTGGCTCTAAAGGCCCCAGTGCCCCTGCTCAAAGGAGGATGACTTCCCCTCAGAGAAGAGAGCATGAAGCCAAGATGAGAGAGGCTGAACTTAGAATTCAAAGGCAAGAACTAGAAGTTGCCTCAGCTAAGGAGAAACTTGCTAGAGCAAGACAGTCTAGAGAGAGTGGATTAGATTCCACTGGTGGCAGCAATATCCCTAAGGATAAAGACAGGTCCTATGATCATAGAAACCTGAGTAAGATTTTGCCCCCCTACAAAACTGGGGATGACATCCATAAGTGGATAACTGCCCTTGAGAGGGCCTGCAGAGTACAGCAGGTCCCTCAGGAGCAGTGGGCAGCAATCTTGTGGCTCTGCTTTGAAGGTAGAGGCAGAGACAAGCTCCTCACAGTTAGTGATGAGGATGCTAGAAATTACCTGGTCCTGAAGAGTGTTCTGATTGGGTTAGGCTTAACCACTGAACAGTACAGGTTAATGTTCAGAGACACCCAGAAGACACAGACTCAGGACTGGTCTGAATTTGTTGAGTGTGCCACTAAGGCTATGGAGGGCTGGTTGCTGGGAAATAAGGTTGCAGATTACACAGGATTGTATAATCTAATTATGAGAGAGCAAATCTTAAATAATTGTCAGAACCAGCAGTTGCAGCAACACCTGATTGACTCAGATCTGACCTCTCCCCAAGAATTGGGAAAGAAGGCAGACAAGTGGGTTAGAACCAGGGTTAAGCAAAAGAACCAGAACCAGGATGGTGACCAGAAGAAGGCAGACCAAAAGGGTGGGGAACAGAAACCCAAAGACCAGAAGTCTTCACCAGGCCCCCAACAGGATAATGAGGGTGGGTCCCAAACTTCCAAGACGAAGAAGAAGAAAGAAGGTCAGAAAAAGCCATGGTGTAATGTCTGTAAAAACACCTCTCACTGGACCAGTCATTGTAAGAAAACTGGAGCCCCCAACACTGCAGCCCCTAAGGCACCTGCACCCCCTAGTACAGTTGGCAGTGTTGGTCCTCAGGCTAAGAGAGTAGTGGGGTTAACCTTGGGCACTGAAGGAGATTCTGGCCTAGTCAGAACTCCTACACAGGCTGTTCTGATTTGTGAGGTGGACATGGATTTGTCCACTACTGTGAGTCCTAGTAATCTAGGCAAGTACAGACAGACACCTCTAATAAACAATAAAGTGGCTCAAGCATACAGGGACACTTTGCCAGTGTCACCATGGTGACACCTGGCTTTGTGGACCCTGGGCAGATAATACTAGGTGATAATTAACTAGTGACCAACGCCAGCAATGTCTCTACTTCACATAGTGTGGCAATTGTTAATTTCTCCTGGGGAGGGGTAACTGGCCTCAAAAAGGTTGTGGTAAGTGCAGACCTCCCAGTTGAATGTCTGTTGGGCAATGACCTAGAATCCTCTCTATGGTCAGAAGTGGAGTACTGGACTCATGCAGAGATGTTAGGGATTTCATCACATGTCCTTGCTGTGACCAGGCACAGGCCAAAAAGTGCCTCACTGAACCTCAGGTCTTGGAGCCTGGAACAATGGACCAAGCACCTACCAAGAACAAGAACAGAAGGGTCAAGGCTGTGCCTTCCCTCCTGCCTGAAAGTGAAGATCAGTCTTCTCAGGAAACTGATTTTGAGACCCCTGAAGGAACTGCCCCTGAACAGCTTGAACCTGACCAGGTTGAGTTTCTGGGGGCAGGGGGACCTTCTAGGGCTGACGTAAGGCAGGCTCAGTTAGACTGTCCTTCCCTTGAACCCCTCAGACAGCAGGCTGCTGCTGAGGCTGCTGGGAATGCTCAAGGTACCCATAAAGTATATTGGGACGATGGGCTCCTTTATTCGGAGGCTAGAGACCTGTAACCTGGTGCAACCAGGAGGTTGGTTATACCTCTGCAATTTAGGGGCTTCCTTCTTACCTTGGCCCATGATATTCCTCTAGCAGGACACTTAGGCCAGAACAAGAGTTGGGACAGGCTTGTCCCTCACTTTCACTGGCCTCACATGAATGAAGATACCAAGGAGTTTTGTCGCTCCTGTGAAACCTGCCAAGCCAGTGGCAAATCAGGTGGCACAACAAAGGCCCCCCTAATACCACTACCTGTGGTGGGGGTTCCGTTTGAAAGAGTGGGGGTTGATATTGTGGGTCCCATGGATCCCCCCACTGCATCTGGGCACAGATTTATACTGGTGGTAGTGGATCATGCCACCAGGTATCCAGAGGCAATTCCCCGTAGGACCACAACAGCTCCTGTTGTGGCCAGGGCCTTGCTGGGAGTTTTCTCCAGAGTGGGGTTTCCTAAGGAGGTAGTTTCTGACAGAGGTGCCAACTTCATGTCAGGATACTTGACAGCTATGTGGAAGGAATGTGGTGTCAACTACAAGTTCACCACTCCTTATCATCCACAATGCAATGGGCTTGTTGAGAGATTCAACAAGACCCTAAAGGGTATGATCAAAGGATTACCTGAAAAGCTTAGGCGAAGATGGGACATCCTTCTACCCTGCCTTCTGTTTGCTTACAGAGAGGTCCCACAAAAAGGAGTTGGCTACAGCCCCTTTGAATTGTTATTTGGGAACCCAGTAAGAGGACCCCCAAGTCTGGTGAGGGAAGGATGGGAGTTACCTCTCAAAAAGCCTAAGCAAGACATAGTGGACTATATACTTGGTCTCCTCTCCCGGATGGCTGAGTACATGGAGAAGGCATCCAAAAACCTGGAGGCAAGCCAAGAATTACAGAAAGCTTGGCATGACCAAAAGGCTGTTTTGACTGAGTACCAGCCAGGGCAGAAGGTATGGGTGCTGGAGCCAGTGGCCCCAGCAGCACTCCAAGACAAATGGTCTGGACCCCATACAATTGTTGAAAAGAAGGGAGAGGTTACCTACTTGGTAGACCTAGGTACTCCCGGGAGCCCCCACAGGGTGCTCCATGTCAACAGACTCAAGGCATATGTTGACAGGGCAGACATGGGCTTGCTCATGGCTACAGATGAGGGGCAGGAGGAAGAGAGTGACCCTCTCCCAGACCTGTTGTCTCAGAACCCTGAAGATGGCTCAATTGATGGTGTGGCCTTAGGTGGCAGCCTCACTGAACATCAGCAAAATGACTGCAGACAAGTTTTACAGTCATATAGACATATGTTCTCCTTGACACCCAGTCAGACTAACTGGTGTACCCATGTGGTGGACACTGGTGACAGTCTTCCTGTGAAAAGCAAGATTTACAGGCAACCTGACCATGTCAGGGACTGTATAAAGACTGAGGTGCAGAACATGCTGGAGTTAGGTGTCATTGAGCCTTCAGAGAGCCCCTGTGGTAAATAATTTAATTACCGGGACTTAATTTGATACAGAAACATAATAAAAATAGCTCAATAAATAAGAGGCAGAATCCGTGGTATTAGAGGTTCGGAATGGGCTTTATTCCAATGGACGATTCGAATCGGTTGCTCCAAGTTCCATCACCACGAAGGTTCAGGAAGTGAAGTACATACATTATTGATAATTAATCACTTTTATACAATAGGCATTACAGTGAAGCAAATGCAAGAGGCGTAACAATTGATAGTGTGGATAAAACATACATACGTAGCAAAAGTAGGTGTAACTGGGTGTGACTAAAGAACGTCATCAGGTGTGATGTCATAATAGGGTGGTTCCATGAAAGAATTTCGCAATGTCAGCAGAAATACTTGGCAGAAATGCGCGCACAGCAGCATGACGTGTGATTGACGTGCAACTAGGGGGTGAAGGGGACTTGACATTTAGCTCTACATGTGGCGACAGAAGTCTGGAGGGTCAAGTCAACCTAATCCCAAATCATATCTAACATCCTATGTTTAAAGAACTATGTTATCCAAAAGAGAGGTCTCTTAGAGTAGAATCTTATTCTATACTGACTATACTGACTGTTAGTGCGTGTACAAGCGTCTAAGTGTCTACACTAGATGCGAGGGCAGAAGTCTTCCATAATAATAAGGCTATGAATTACTTGCATAAAGACAGAGAAGCCGGGCCTTTGCTCGGTAGCTGGAAGAATGTTTACTTAAACTACTAGACAGGAATGCATTGGGCAGGGAGCGGAGCAGATAATTTCGAAGGTGAAATACAGTTTTTGGCAGGCAACAGGCTGATGTCAGGCTTCGTGAGCCGCGCAGGGAATGAGACAAAGTTCATGGTCACAGATGCAGGCTCAGACTGGAGCTTCAGAGGCAGAAAGAAAGAAAAGCTTGATGACAGAATCAGGGCCTACTTGCCTGGACTGTAAAATGGCATAAGTGAACCATATAAAGCCGGTGGCCTTTCGTACTTAGGAATGGAATATCCGGCCCATTCATGGCTGATCTGAAAGAGGACATGTTGACGGTGGACGCACATGTGTTTGCGTCTTCATAACTGGAACTGGAGGGAACATACATGTACTTGTGATTCATACATGAAACCGTTGGGGTCCAAGATAGGGGACATAACTGATCAGAAAAATCCATATTTCCACATTCCCTCCTTGTCCCCTACTTGCCCGTCAAGAGATATCAATCTTCATCAATCCATTGATCTGTTCATATAGCATCATTTGTTCTTCTTGTTTCTTCTGGGACGAATGAAATCTTGGTGATGGAATACACGAGGTGGCACACAGACCACAAATCGCTGGTCCACATTGTAGGCATAGACAGCAACTGAATAGTATGAGGAAGCCAATACCTAGGAAGGATAGGACCTTCCATCCAAAGGTGGATAATACACTCCAAAACCAACCGGACCAAGTCCAGGTGCCTGGATTCTGGTGTATCTGGCTTACAATCTTATGAAGGCGAGTTATGGCTTTATATACAGATGGCGAATTTTCTGGTATGAAAATGCAACAACTTGATCCGATGACCCTACAAGCTCCGCCCCTATCGGCCAGGATGACGTCAAGGACAAGACGATTTTGAAGCACAACAATCCGCATAGCAGACTGCTCTTCTGTTAAATTGCCTAAGGCGGAAATAGTTTCGTTCACTACTGCTTCAAGGGTTCTAGTTAATCTACGTATCAGCTTACTATTAGTAACGGTACCTATATAGGGAAAGAGACTTTTATTGAAATCTGTGTATTTTTCCCATGCTGTTTCAGTGTAATCGACAATTGGGAGATCTCTCCTTTCTCTATTGTGTACTAAATGAGTATTTCTGTGATAATCGGGAGGAGCTAGGAAAACAGGTGGCAAAAGGAATCCAATGTAGCAGGTACCATCCCAATCTAGAGGCAAACGTACATATGCCGTCTGACCACATATAAAATAGGAATGGCGGGAAGCTCTAAATGTCGACTTGCCTTGATCACTGAATTCTATTACAGTGGTGCATCTACTATGGCCCATATGTATGGAACCATTCTTTCTTACACATAATTCACCTTTTACTGGAAATACTGACATGGCGGGCAAAATTGGAGTAGCTTCGGATTCGACATTTAGGATCATAAGATTAAGCGTAAAATTACCTAATCCATATACTTCATTTTCTAGATCAGTTCCTGTTCTCTTGGGAAGTCCCTCCTTGTTAGGGTAGCAGACTTTAAGTAAAACTAAGTTTAAATTTCCCCATACCCAGTTGTCTTGATAAACTGCAGAATTTGAATCTAGGGGATTAATTAAACTAAACCATGCTCCACAGGAGCCGTTGTGTGTGAATGGGTATGGAAAGAGAGGTAGAATTCCTTTATAATTCTGATAGGGAGGGAGTCGGCCACATATCCAACAATTTGTAGCATTGCTAACCTGATGGGAATGATGTAACATACTAATAAACGTGTTATTGCGCAGCGCAAATCTATAAGACAACTCATGCGGAGGTAATTCACTAAAAGAATGTTCAGCAGTAACATTATAAACATGTCTAGAAATAGGATAATATATGTGCAACAATATACTTGCAGTAATTATTAAAAGACTTAAGAAAAACAAAATTAATAACGTCACTGTGCAATGACTACGCAGTGATTTACAGTATGCATGTCGTTTCAACATTTTTCGGGTGTTTTCTCTATTCAGATCTAAGGGATACATGTCAGAGACAAATTCAACCGCTTCACCTTGGAGAGGACTTAAACAATCAAATTTCCCGACTGGTTAGATCTGAGTTTTAGTTTATATTGTTCGTGACTACTTGATTCAACAAAAGGAAGTTTTGAGTCAATGGGTGAAGACACACGAGGTGTGGTGTTTACATCCGATGGTAGTCCATGACATTTTTTGATATGACTTGAATGTATCCAGCCTTTTCTGCCTTCGATCTTCACGGCTGTCCTTGTGGTGAGCAAGACCAGTTGCAGTGACTTCCACCTAGGATCCAGCTGAGTCTTTCGATCAAAGTTCCTCACGAGGACCAGGTCCCCCGGAATTATATCATGGGGTTTCACCTCAGTGTTGTCGGGAAAGGCTGCAGCTACCTGTGAACGACAAGATTGTAGTGCAGACATCAAGGAAGCCAAATAATCTGTCAGCATATTACAGTCAATATCAGTTATTTTTCGTGGTATAGGCGTCCCCCACATATTTGGTGGTCTGCCAAAGATCACCTCATACGGGGATAGCCCTGTTCGAGAGTGTGCTACCATTCTCATGTAAAAGAGTGCAACTGGTAACGCTACTACCCAGTCGACACCTTTCTCTCTGCATATTTTGGACAATCTGATTTTCAGGATCTGATTATGTCTTTCTACGAGACCTGCTGCCTCGGGGTGTCGGACACAGTGGAATTTCCACTGATAGCCTAACAAAAGTGAAACGTGTTTCATTAGTTCGGATGAGAACGGCTGGCCGTTATCTGAGTAGACAACACGTGGTAAACCGTATCGTGGGAAGAATTCTCGAACTAACTGTTTGGCAGTAGTCGGGGCAGTGTAATCTGAAACCGGGTATGCCTCTGTCCAACGGGAAAGAGCACAGACAACTACGAGAACATATTTGAATCCTCGACATCGTTCCATCTGGATATAATCCATCTGGAGCACTTCAAAAGGGTGATCAGGAGGCTGAAATCCACCCTGTTCTACGGGAACGCTTTTTCCTGGGTTGAACTGACAACAGATCATACAGGTACGAACTTTTTGCGCTTGGCTGCTGCTCGTAAATGTTTATTGAACCAAATGTGTTGGATGCTGTCTAGCATAGCTTTTTCTCCTAGATGCGCTGGACTATGTATAGTGTTAATAATAACTTGGACCATTGAATCAGGAAGGAACCACACAGATTTTTCCTTCGTCATCCATCCTTGGTCCGTTTGAATCCCTCCTAACTCAGTCCATTTCTTTATTTCGTCTGGAGTAGCATGTGTCTGTATGTCAATTACATCAAGAGCGGGATCTTTAATCGTCATACAATGTGTTGGCGTCGGGACTATTGTCTTTGTCATGTCGGATGTTTGAGTTTGAGCAGTCTGTTTAGCTGTTCTGTCAGCTAGATCATTGCCTTGAGAAATGATATCAGTAACTTTCGTATGAGCTTTACATTTCATAATTGATATTGCAGTGGGTAGATGTATTGCATCTAATAAGGCATGAATGAGGGGTCCGTGCTGAATGTGGGCACCGTGAGAAGTTAAATAACCTCTCTCTCGCCACAGCACGCCGAAGTCATGTACAACTCCGAATGCATAACGTGAATCAGTGTATATGTTGACTTTTTTATTTGTGCCTTGAATACAGGCTTGTGTCAGAGCGATGAGCTCTGCGGCTTGAGCTGACAAGGTATTTATGCAATTTGTTTCGATGACTTCAGTGTCTGTTGTGACTGCGTAAGCGGCCACTAACTCTCCTGTACTTGTTCTCATACATGAACCATCTACATACAACGTTAGGTCTGGGTCTGACAATGGGACATCTGTCAAGTCTTGTCTGGGTTTCGTCGTGATTGTAATAACATCAATACAATCATGAGCTAGTGGGTCTGTTCCGATTACGGGTAAAAGTGTGGCAGGATTCAATGTGTTACAACGTCTGATTTCTATATGTGGCTGAAACAATGTTAATTCATACCCTGTAAGTCGCGCTATAGTCAAATGCTGTGTTTGCGTTCTATTCACAAGAACTTCTACTGCATGTGGTACTTGAACTGTCAATGGATGTCCTAACACTATGGCATCGCTTTGTCTTATTGCTAAAGCTGTTGCTGCCACCGATTTCAGGCATGCAGGCAAAGCCTGAGCTACGGGATCTAATGTACTAGAAAAATAAGCACATGGTTTGTGGGATCCTGCCTGTTCCTGTGTGAGTACTGACAAGGCAGTACCTTCGCGTTCTGTAACAAAGAGTGTAAACTGTTTATTGTAACATGGTGTTGCTAAAACCGGTGCTTGGCATAAGGCTTTCTTTAGGTTTTCAAAAGCTTGTGTATGTTCCTGAGTCCAAGGGAGAACAGTCGATGTGGCTGCCTCCTGTGTTGTCAATTGAATGAGTGGTTTTGCTAGAAATGCATACTGAGGGATCCACTGCCTACAATATGAAGTGAGGCCTATAAAAGCCCGCACCTCCTTTTGTGTCTTGGGTATTGGCATGTTAGCTATTAACTGAATGCGGTCGGGTGTAAGCTGCCTTCCCTCCTTGGACAGCGAGTGTCCAAGATAAACAACTCGCTGGACACAGAATTGCAGCTTAGAAGGGGACACCTTGTGCCCTTTTTCGGCTAGAAATTGTAAAACTGTCAGTGATGCTTTCTCACATTCGTGTTCGCTTCTAGCGGTGATCAGCAGATCATCGACATATTGAAGCAGAGCAGTGTTTACTGGCATGGGGATACTGTCGAGTTCTCGTTTCAGTGCTTGGCTATAGATGCTGGGGCTTTCTGTAAATCCTTGAGGTGCGCGTGTGAATTTAAAGCTACGTCCATTTAAATTAAATCCGAACAAGTATTGGCTTTCCGGATCTATAGGGACGCTGAAAAAGGCATTCTTGAGATCAATTACAGTAAAGAATGTTGCTTCGGAATCAATAGCTGTCAGTAATGACGAGATATCTGGGACCACAGGGAATTGTGGCACAATGCATTTGTTCAATTCGCGCAGATCAATAACCAATCGATATACTGGCGGGGCCTTTGGATCTGTTCGTTTAAGAATCGGAATTATCGGGGAATTACATACATTGGAGTCTGTTTCCACAACCACTCCTTGGGCAATGAGCTCGTCAATGATTTGTAGTAAAGCCACAACAGCATCTGGTGGTAACTTGTATTGTCGCATTCGTGGTAGTACCACTCCTGCCTTTAGTGTAACTCGATATGGTGTAATATTCATGCAACCAACATCAGTAGGGCCTTGTGCCCATAGATGTGTAGGTAAAGTCTGCAGTCGGGGATCCATGTCTCGAGACACATAGTGACCTTTGAAATCACGTAAAAACAATCTTACTCCTTCCGGAGAACAACATATTATAGCTCCTAGAGCTTTCAGTGTTTTTATACCTAACAAGTTTTCTGGACATGATTTAGTAAGCAATAAATCTGTAGTTCTGGTCAAAGGTCCTATCGTAAGTGGAAGAGGCTGTGATACTTCATTAACAATAGGTTTTCCTGAAAAACCAAGGGAAATATTCTGTGAGCCTGAGAGGGGTGCCCCTGGAACTTCACTACGTTTTATGGTTGTTCGACTTGCCCCTGTATCAAGTAAAAATTTTCTATCTTGGCCTAATAATTCACTATGTACATAAGGTCCTTCTTGGTCTACTGGGACCTCGATAAGGGGTAAGTCAACTTCCCTCTCTAGGCTGCTTCATGCATATCGTTGATAATCAGGATAGTCATACTGTGCGGTCTGGTACAGCTGTCGTGTCGTGGTTTGTGTGGCAGCAACCGGCAGCGCTGGTGCAGCTGGCACAAACTGTGTAGACTGTTGTGGAGCTGGCATGGACTGTGCATGCTGCGGGGCTCCTTGTTCATTCTGATCCTGTCTAAGTGGCCGTGGTCTTTCTTTTGTAATACCTGTGGCGATATTACGCTTCAGGACTGGGCAATCGTGTATGTAATGTCCTGGCTGTTTACAATAGTTGCATGTCCCTTTTACAGGTCCTGCTGACTCACCGGAATGTGTCGTACCCTTTTTATGTCCTTCAGCTGGAACTGTCTGAGAGACTAGCATTTTCATTTTCGTGTCTTTCATGCGTTTCTGTTCATGTTCTTGTTCCTCTCTAATTCTATTGTAATGGTACTGTAACATTTGTAACATTTGTGATGGGGTATTACCTTGCCAGGTACTCTCGAATTTTAATACTCTATTCTTCACTTGGGGCAAGGAATTTTCAACTAATTTTGTCACAAACAGATGTGGGTATGATTCGCTACTTGCTTTTATGCCACTATTTATACCAAAACATTTTTCAAATCGGGCATAGAAATCACTAGTGTCTTCATCTTGCTTTTGTTTACAGGCTGAGATTGCACCCCAGTCTTCCTTTTTCGTAGTTAATAAACGTGGCAGTACCTGTACTAGTAAACCTGGTAGTGCTTTAGTTTTGTCCCCAAGCCCCGAACCTGGACCTCGGGCCTTTTCTTCATTTTCTAATGCTGTCCAATCTATCTTTTGGTCTCCCACCTCCCACTCTTTTTCCTTGAGTTTTTCGTAAATGCCAGCAGGCATTAATACCTTTAATATTGTCATAATGTCGGGATAGGTATACTCTCCCATGAGTAACATGTCTTTAATTTCTCGGTGGAAACCCGCTGGGTCTTTGTCATGACTGGGTACCACTTTCTTCATTTCTAACAATTCTATTTTCGATATGGGCGTATATACAAATACACGTTTAAACTGATTGTCCTCGCCCTTTATTGGGTGTACTTCTCGTAAGGGATTCTGTCTGTCCATGTAATACATCGGTCTTTCCTTGATGGGCAGTGAGACATGTTCTGGGCATACAAAAAGAATGTACTGCTTTCTTGATTCTAGTATTTCTTTAATTAGCTTAGTACCTGAACCTCTCCATCTATTCGTGAGTAATTCAGTCAATATATCAGGTAACGGACCAGGATCGGAATGTTGGCTTTTATATAGTATAAGAAGTTGTTGAATCATATAAATCCCAGCTAAACGCTGTTCATCTGGGGTGAGGTTCAAAAATGTGTGTGCTACTGTATCATCACCATATTTTCCGGGACTGTCAACCCAATGAACGGCTGACCTGGCTAATTCTTGTTCATCCATAGAATCGAGTAAATGATAACCCCTTCGTTCTCGCAGTAATTTGTCAGCGGCTTGGAACGAATGCTCGGGGGACCTTATATTTATTATAGGTGTTTGGAAATTCCTGTTATTATCTGGACATATCGGACGTATCGGGTCAGTAAAACATCTAGTACTATTACAAGATCTTCCTCTACCTACATAGGCTAGGGTGTCTGACTGTCCTGTGGGCAGTCCTGATCCTTCCTCCTCGCTTTGTTCGAACTGGTCTACCGCTAATCTCTCTTCGTGTAGGCGTTCTATTTCTTTACGGATCTTTCGGCACATGGCTATTATACAGTTTTGCTTATCATGTCTCCCTTCTGATATATTCTGGCTCCATCTGGTAAGAGTTTGCATGGCTTCCGGGTCTACCCCCGGTCGGTCTTGATTTCTGATCACACAATTTATAAGGAAACGTAACAGTTCCCCTTGTATCTCCACTTTCTGGTATTCCATAGCTCTGTTAATACATTCAGAATCTCGCCCTGTTTGGACAAAATGGTATATATTATCTAGATGCATAGTCATTCCTGGTAACTTCCCTAAATACACCGCGGCTCGTCTGATACGTAATGATGCCAGGATCATTTCGTCCTCTTTGCCGGGCACAGGGTCATATCTACAATCTATAAGAAGTTCCTTAAGCGTACGGGCATTTATGAGTTTGGGGGTACGTGGATGTGCTGATTCCTGAAAGGTAAGTTTATTTACTCTGGGTGGCGTAGAAAAAATATTGGTAGCACCTCCGGTAGCCCCGTCTGGGGTATCGGGCGTGAAAGGATTCGTTGAACGCGATACAGCAACTATAGGTGTTGTCGTACTTTAAAATTTGGGACCGCGTAGGAGGCAGGGCCCTACCCCTGTCTCTCCCAGTATTAGCGAACCGCGAATGGTCAATGCGGTATGTACAAGTGCTTTATGTAACGTTTTAGCTATGAATGCACTATGTATACGTTATTATACATTGACTCCGTGGGTTCCATTTTGTAGCGGTGGCCATCTTATGGTTGCCCTCACATAGGATATATAGCATGAAGCGAAAACGGGCCTTTTAGAGCACATGTGCCTTTCTTTGACTTTTGTGTGACCTGGGCAGCTTGGCTCCGCCACCCCAGGTCAAACTGGTCTCACGAGTTCCCCGTCCTCTGGCCACCTGTGATTAGCATCAGGGCTTGACACACCATAAAGTCTTTTCATCCTACACAAGCCTCCGGCTAATCTCTTTCACACCTGACTGTTCCTGCTTTATGGCTTGTTTCCCAAAACAGGAGATGCTCATGTTTATTGGGGTCAGTTGATATCTGATGTGGGATCTGAGCCTTGCTGGGTAAATAATTACGGGCTGGCTTAACTGGAATGTGGAATGGTCATCATGACTCTGCCTTTTCGTTTGCAATGTATACATGTGAATGACCAACTGCAAGAGAAGGGCGGTGTTGCCCAGAGCGTAACATTCTCCATAAAAGAGGAGACTGGTTTCTGTTCTGGAGACTGCCTCATTCAGTTGCTAAGGCTTCTGTGCGACGTAGTCTCACTCATTTAATGTTTAATAAAGATGTCTTTTTCATATTTCAGCTTCTTCTGCCAGTTTCTTTGTTACATTACCATGAGAGCGTCTTTTATAATACTACAGCAACAGGATAACCCGAAGTCATAGGGTGCTATCCCTGGCACCGCTGGGGTCCTAAAATCCCCGGTACTTCAGTTGGCGCCCGACAGCGTGGCATCAATACAAGTGACTATCTGGAGGAGCGATCTTGTCAGAGGACAGAAATCTACTGGGGAGAACAGGACAGAAATCCACTAAGCAGGTACCGAGGTTCTGGGGGATTCTTTGTCTCTACAGCCCAGTATATCTCTGATCTTTCTGACTTTGACTCTCCAAAAGATGTCACTCCCGATTAGAACCCTTTTTGGCGTGAGTATTATAAAAGACGTTTTGTTATGAAGAACTTGACAGTTAGAATTTGGATAACCTTTTGATTAATAAAAGTAAGAGTTAAGTATAAATGGGTCGCTCCCACTCCTTTGGTTCTTTGGGTCTTTGATTTGGTTATCGCAATTACCAAAGCCGAGGGGTTGGTTTCTTGGTTTTTAATTTGGTCATTGCAATTACCATAGCCAAGGGTCTCGTATATTTGCGAGTGTATTGATAGAGATAACCCCTTGAAGTTTGAAGTTAGATTAGTGAGCTATAAGATGCCTGATCTTAGCAAGTTTGAAATGTAGAAATTTGTGTTGGCTAGCTTTTGGTTTGTATAGGTTTGGATATGCGAATTGCAATTTGTGTAGGCAGGTAATGAGGAGATATTTCTCCATTTGGTTTTGATTATAATACTTGCGTTTTCCGCAGTATTTTTGGCATGCCTGTTTGTAAGCTCACATGGAAAAATGTGTTGCTTTTTGTTTTGAAAGGTACCATAGTGTGGGAAATATCTAAATAGGTTAAATTTAAAAACATATTTCTTCCTTGGTGATTTTGTATCCCCAGGGAATTAAAATATGACATAATACAAAACAAGGATCCTTCGTTCTGCGCAGTTTCATGAATGAAGATATGCAGAACGATTTTGTGTGGTGTTCTGCTAGGTAAAGCTAGTGAATTGAGTGCATTCACTACTTCTTGGACATGCATCTGTCTGTGGGGCTGTTTATGCAGCCTTTTGGAACACTATTGAAAAGCGTTGCTTGTAAATATGACCTACAACTAGTATTTGCAAGTGGTTTGTTTCAAGTATAGTCTGTGAGCTGTTCTTTCTTTCTGTCATGTGTATTGATTTGTAAGTCAACTGTGTGTTTAAATGTCTGTGTTTTTTTTTTTTCATTAGTGCAACTTCCGTAAGTAAATTGCGACGGCGCTATTTATGAAAAATGGCTAAAGCGCGCTGTATTGTCTGTTTGACCCCCTTTCCGTTTATGTCTGAAATGAGCTCAATGTGTGTTTGTGGGTCTTCTGATGTTTTCAGTCTGTTAAGTAAATTGCTGGTTAGTTAATATCAAGTAGAAACTTAGAAAAAAATCCAGAAATGAACAATGTGATGTGCTAAAATAGCTATGTGTTGCTATTTAATTTATAGAATGAGCAGTTGTGCACATATACAAAACTGCCGTTAAATGCTTCAAGGATAAAATTAGAACCACATTCAATAGATATATATAAGGCCCCAAAAACGAAATTATCTATTTTTGCAAAAGTAAATAAATTTACAGCATTTTCCTTAGATGCATTGTATTAGATGTTCACAGGCAAACTTTTCAGCTGCAGTATATTTGATAGGAATGTTCATTCAGCCAGCACTTTCCCAGTTAAACACGGGTGGAATTTTGCATAACCGTCCTTTTAAATGAAAGTGGCGCAAAAATGTGACGCGTTTCAAATTGGGCTTATGCGCTTAGGCTTGTGAGTTAAATGTGTCCAAAATGATAGGCAAGGGATGCAGCTTGTTTTTTTATACATGGAATTATCACAAAAACGAATAATTGGGATTTTTTTTAAAGAAAATTATTAATCATGGGAAAAATTATTTTAAAAAAAATAAGTGCTTTTCAAAATCGTTTTTTGATATTTATAAAGCTTAATACTCATACTATGACCTCCTAGCATTAAAATTTGATTTAAGTTGTGTTGCATCACTAAAAGGACAACCATTCGCGTGTACAATTTTCCCTTGGCGCAGGCGCAAACAAGCTCATTTCTATAAAGTATAAGTTATTATTTCCAACGCCTGACTCATGGGTTATGTAATAAACATTCTGGTAATGCATATTATGCAAAAAAATTGTAGGATATTCATTTTTTAATGCCAAAAGAATGAAAGTCGAATTTGGGTAGAAAACACTGTTTGAACTGCATTTTCTTCCATTCAGAGTACTTTTTAAAGTGTCTCAGACTTCAGTGAATGCATACGTATAGGTTTGATATATATTTACAGGTTGTGCCTTCTTATGATTCAACGAGTCAATGTGCCAGTACAAAGGCTTGTTTTAATATCAGGGTTGAAGGTTCTAACTTTAGCTGTGTCTGTCACGATACTACTGAACACGCTATGAAAAACAGGACCTTTTTAAAACTTGGAGAAATTAAATAAAATATGGTGTCGCAACCCGCAACTATTTGATGTTAATAAAAAACGGCCTTAATGGAGTTAGCACCCACATAGAGAAAGAGAAATGGAGAATTCTTTTTTGATGAGGGAAAAAGAGGATGTTTGTGAGCAGGTACGTGATGAAGTCAGAAATGATAGAGGGGTGGAGAAATGTAGAATTACGGTTATAGGAACTAGGTAATACGTAGGAAGGAGTAGAACAATTGGGAAAATAGAATGCCGTGGAGGGAATTGAGATGATGAAGGGGAATAATAAAGACATGAAGAGTAGCGTGAGGAAGGTTGTATTGACGAAGGGAATAAAAAGGAATGTGGTATCGGTTTGAGTAAGTGGGAGGGGAAAGATGAGATTGCAAGTTCTAGCAGTAGGGGTGAAAATATTGTAATTACCGAACGGGAGGCACTGAGTTTCATATGCTAATATGAAAGCGACGAACAGAGCTTGAATAAAGGCAAGTGACTAAATGATGAAGAAAATATCAAAACTCATTGCGAATACGATTCACAGTGCCAGTGGACTGGGGCAGAAAGCGGTCTCAATCGCTGGAGTTCAGTCTAACTTTAGCTGGGCCTACTGAGACGTTCATTCATTTAAGGTTGTTGAAATGTGTACCATTACATAGGATTGTAACAAGGATTTATTCTAAAACGTGGTATGTGTGTTATTAAGTTTTGTGAATTATTCACAGTACATGTAGTTTAACAATCTGGGAATAGGGATAATTTTTTAGCGCCTAAAAAGGAGAAATTATTTTTCAAAATAGAGTGAATTATTGCAAGTTAGGAGGAATTAGGAAGGCCTTCTGGCTTTGACGAATTCAGAGTGTCAGAAGCTGGGGGTTGGGAGAGCTGCAGAGGCTGGCTCAGTCACGCTGCTGAGATGCTATCTTTCCCGTAAACAATGGAGTTGACATTTATGACCTTTTAAATTAGGGCCTTGCCTCTGTGGAATGCAGAATGACCTTGCTACACGGGCCTCTAAAGGTGGGGTTTCTGGTTTCTCCATAGCATCGCTAAAACTAAAGAACTCAATTCCAAAGGGAAAATATAGCAAAGGGGTTTTCTTTGAAAGTCCAAACATCATGTTAAATGCTTTGCAGATACATTGGTGCTCTAAAAAAAAAAATAGAATGATGCCTGCTATAGTTGCTCTTCTTTAACAGAAAACGAAGTGTTGCATTAAGTCTTAGACAGACAAAAAGATTCTAAAAATTTTTTTAACGCTACATGCCTAAATGTGAACGAATTGCTATCATGAATTGTTCTTGCTAGTCCTGTATGTTAGAAGAGAGACGGTATATTTGACAGCAGATTTCCATTGCCTGGTGATCTACTGTCAAAAAGGAGGGTAAGTATTTTAAACCTGACAAATTAAACAGGCCCAAATATTGGGTTTTGGGCTGCAGTTTTACAGTGCATAAAGTACATGACATGGTGTTTGTGTGTCACCGCTTATTACATATGCTATTGTTTTGTCTATGCTTTTTGTGCTTGATATACAGCAAGTATATCTGATGGCTTGACGTTTTGTGCTTTTTTATTATTTTTTGCATGTTTTCGTTGTTTTTGTTGCTGCTTTTTGATACTATTACAAGTTTACCTGTGTTGTGAGGGGATGGTCATGACGATGCCCATCGCTACGCAACAGTTGGTTGAACTTGTTCTGGTTACTAAATTCCACAGCTAATGATATTTCATGCTGTGAGCATGAGAGACAACACTTCACCAGTGCATGTCTAAATTGGCTATAATGGTATTACAGAAAACTAAAAGAGATCTACAGGATCGAAGTGTGTCACCTGTAGTTAGTCACGTTACTGCCCTTCCCTTAAAGGAACAGGCAGCCCTACATTTATGTATCCTTGATTGGACCTAAGGATGAAATTATAGATCTGTGACTCAAGGTGGCCTAATCTCTATATTACATTAGTTAATGATGTTTTTCTTCCTAAGTAGCCTATGGCTTTTGTTCCTTAAAAGAAAACTAGGTTTTAATTTTTCCCTGAAGAAGGAACTGGAACATTACCTAAGATTACCGTATACGGTGTAGTCGCCAGCGGTAGAGTTAAAACGTATGTGACTTTGGCCTTTTGTGTATCACCCATACTCTTGGTGTTGTCACATGCCTGACTATCACCCAAGTAAATTCTTGTCCTTCCTATAGATTTTTATTTTTTGCTTTTGCTTCTTCCCTGACCGATGTCGCATCATGCTTAGTTATTGGGGATCTTAGTTGTGTCGTAGTTCCAATTCCCTTTTCCGTATTCCTTTCACCAGTCAGCCCATTTATTATTGTAGGTGTATTGTTCAGGTACACACTTCCAGACTGCAGTGATGCACCAGGAACCCCCATATTATGTACAATTCCCTTTTTCATGACCAGACTGGTTTCCAAGAATTTTCCTTAGGCCTGCTTCAATGTTTTCCAGCCTGACTGTCAGGATAGCAATAGACTGGCTAACTGACTAAACATTATAGTAAGACAAGTTTTCCATCTCAAAAGGAGATATCTTACGTTTACTTTTTGAACATGACAAATTTTCAATGTCTATTTTTAATGTGGTTTTTACCTTTTTTGTTCCTGCTGCTTTAATTTCCGGTGGGATCAGAAGTTTCTAATCATGCAAATATCAGGACCCTCTAGTTCTAGTCTTTTGTTTTCATATCTAACTATTAGCCTGTGTATTGCCTAGTGCACCTGATGTGAAAGGTTTCTACATGCCTATGGTAATCTGTACCATGTGATTTCTCTATTGAGATGTCCTAGATAAGGAATTTAGAAACACTTATATGTAATCATTGAAAAAAAAAAATGTGTTTGCCCTATTAGACAATGCCACCATATGTGAAGACATCTATTTAGATAGAATTCTCGTGTAGTTATCTACCCTTAGATGATGGAGGCTCTCACACGGAAACCCAATTGAAAAGCTTAGAGGCACTGTTTTGCCTACTGCCTTTTTATTTGTATTGCTTCCTGAGAAAGACAGTGTATTCTAGACGAAAATTGTCCCATGGCGTGTGGCCACTCTTTTGAAAATCACAGGCCACCTGTTTACAGTCCCCTTGTTATACAACGAACTGTTTAAAGCATCACACTTGCTTCATCAGAAGGCGTTCAATATCAGAAAAGATGGAGGAGCTGGTTTTGCCACAGAATCAGAATTCCAGTGCAAAAGAGCGCCTGTCATGTGCTGGTAACCTCTGACAGTGTGCAGTCCCTTGAGCCCCTTGGCCTGAGTTTTTGGCCACACACCCCCCCTCTTTTCCTTTGCTTCAATGGAAGTGCAGTGCACCGGCGGATCCAAGATTGACAGAAGGCACTACATTCCAGTGCCCATGGAAGAGCAGCCTGAGCGTCCTCTGACACTGAATGACGAGTGTTGGAGTCTGAGAATGGTCCCGAATCTGCACGAGATGACCTGTGCCCTTGATCAATGGAGAGCACACTACCTGTAGTGCCTGCCGCAAAGGAAAAATACTGGTGCACTGCCTTGAGACATTGAGACTTTTTTTTCGAGTGAGCTGTGGGTGTTTGCCAGGAGGGCACTCCAACTAAGCAGTACTTTTCTCATGAAGGGCTTGAATGAAGAGGCCCAGGCAAAAGAAAACAACAGAAGAAGATTTGATGGACAATAGAAGCCTGCGAGAGAGGCTTTTTGAACGGACTCTGGGCATAGGTGGTTTCACAAGAGGTTTCCATGTGATTGTATAGAGTAGGTGTTAAGGAGACAGATTGTTTTGCTGGCATTGTTTTAAAGTACTATTCTGTGTAGTAAAAGCAGAATAGAGTCAATTGTCTGTGGAAAGAGTATTTTCACCTCAGAGCATTGATGAGGGTCACCACTGTTTCACCTGAACATAAAAATTATTATTTCATTTGTAATAGTGGTCACTACTTTCTCCCGTTGTCTATATGTTTTTAATAACGAGTCTTCTAGTGTCTTTTTAAACATGACGTTGTCATTTATGGGTGGGATCGTTTTTCTCTACTCAATTGACTTCTGCACCCGCTTCCCAACCTATGTCCTTTCCTACTACTGTTTCTTTGCACTCTTTTCACCCTTTTCCTGAACATGAGCAGGTTAAAAGATCAGAATTCGTAAGCAATTCTTTTGTACAGCTTCCGCATCAACACTAGTTAGTAGTAAACATCACTAATTGTTGGGGGTGTGATCTTATGCCACCTAGATAGAGGTATTCCTTATTTTGTCCTGCCATATGTGGCCTTTGTGCTACTACATGTGTAAGGAGACGTGTCCCGTGAGAGTCGCTAAGTAATAGGATGATGCTACAGCAACATCTCCATGACTTCATGTCTGTAGACCTGGACTCGGATTGATGAGAGTATAGTTATTGCCTATGTAAGGGCAAAAGGAGGGTCTGTCGTACTTTAAAATTTGGGACCGCGTAGGAGGCAGGGCCCTACCCCTGTCTCTCCCAGTATTAGCGAACCGCGAATGGTCAATGCGGTATGTACAAGTGCTTTATGTAACGTTTTAGCTATGAATGCACTATGTATACGTTATTATACATTGACTCCGTGGGTTCCATTTTGTAGCGGTGGCCATCTTATGGTTGCCCTCACATAGGATATATAGCATGAAGCGAAAACGGGCCTTTTAGAGCACATGTGCCTTTCTTTGACTTTTGTGTGACCTGGGCAGCTTGGCTCCGCCACCCCAGGTCAAACTGGTCTCACGAGTTCCCCGTCCTCTGGCCACCTGTGATTAGCATCAGGGCTTGACACACCATAAAGTCTTTTCATCCTACACAAGCCTCCGGCTAATCTCTTTCACACCTGACTGTTCCTGCTTTATGGCTTGTTTCCCAAAACAGGAGATGCTCATGTTTATTGGGGTCAGTTGATATCTGATGTGGGATCTGAGCCTTGCTGGGTAAATAATTACGGGCTGGCTTAACTGGAATGTGGAATGGTCATCATGACTCTGCCTTTTCGTTTGCAATGTATACATGTGAATGACCAACTGCAAGAGAAGGGCGGTGTTGCCCAGAGCGTAACATTCTCCATAAAAGAGGAGACTGGTTTCTGTTCTGGAGACTGCCTCATTCAGTTGCTAAGGCTTCTGTGCGACGTAGTCTCACTCATTTAATGTTTAATAAAGATGTCTTTTTCATATTTCAGCTTCTTCTGCCAGTTTCTTTGTTACATTACCATGAGAGCGTCTTTTATAATACTACAGCAACAGGATAACCCGAAGTCATAGGGTGCTATCCCTGGCACCGCTGGGGTCCTAAAATCCCCGGTACTTCAGTGTGGACACAGCTATAGAAGTAGCTGTAGGAACAGATGTGGAAACAGATGTGCTTACCGGAACTTGTGTCAGGATTTGTTGTTGTAGAGATACAGATACAGGATCTTGGCGTTGAACCTCCCCGGCCGACGGTCTATGTGGGGTGGGGTTAGCATACTCGGGAGCTGCGTCATCTAAATATGAGGAAAGAAAAACATCTTCTGCGGTTCTAGGATGCCCCTTAGGATGCATTTTTATTGGGAACAATGGGGGTGGCAAGTCTTTTGGTATCTCCGGAGTAGCCTTAGGTAATCCCTCGGCCAGAAGGGGATACATACCCTTTCATAAGGGCATTTCTTTGTCTGTCTACTTGTTCTGATTTCACTCGTGTACCTTCTTCAATTAATAGATTTTCTCGGACTCTATTTGAATTTTCCTTACTCTTCTCTTCCTGTCTACGTGCTTTTTCTGTACGTCTATACGATTCTTTACGCCATAATTCAATGGCGTCTTTCTGTGATTGTCTAGCTTTCTTTTTCCATAATTCTTCCTCTACTTTCACGATGCAATCTGCATCCCAGGTCCCAGCTGTGGGCCACCTCTGACTTTCTGGTAATTCCTTAGTGTAGTCTACCCATAGATCAAGAAATAATATGGCGTCTAGGCCATGTTTATGATACATGAAGTACCCTGGAGTGTCCCTAGGAGGAATGGGAACAGCTTCTTCGAGTACCCCTTTTCTAGTTGTGATCTGTCTTAGTTTCGAAAAGAGCGGCATACTGAGAACTGATCTGATACTTGATTTTGAACAAACTTAATACAATAAACACGATAATGAACAGTCATTCACACCACAATATGCAGAACGTATTAAAAAAACATTTAACATTTAACTGAGCAACGATGATGATGACGGTCTAAGGAAACTTAATCACTAAACATAATACTCGGCATTAACTGAATTATTCTGAATTCATATACTTGATATACTAGATATACTGCTAAACAGTACAGATACACCGCTAAAACAGTGCAGACCGGATTTGTGTACCCAAACCCGTCTTGACCGGCACAACCTATGTGCACGTCAGAACGCCTCCCCAGTAATGGTACTCACCGGGTAGCTCGGAACGGAAGGCCTCGGAACGGAACTGAACTGGACCGGACTGGACTCGACTCGAAAACTTCGGACACTTCTGAGCTTCGGAAACCTGGTGGGCCTCTGTATACCTCGGATCTTGCTCTCTCAGCTAGGCTCTGGTCGGGATACTTCGCACTTCTCACCGCCTCGTCTGGGTGTTGATCGCAGCCTCAGTCGCCCCCGCTTGACCGGAGGGAGATACAGGAAATCCTGCTGGTACGCGTTGTTGTCCGTCCAGCTGTGGCAGGAGACCGGGCCTGCAACGCACCGCCGGCGCGTGAGATGAGAAAGTGTCCCTGTTCGGGCGCCATTCATGTGGTAAATAATTTAATTACCGGGACTTAATTTGATACAGAAACATAATAAAAATAGCTCAATAAATAAGAGGCAGAATCCGTGGTATTAGAGGTTCGGAATGGGCTTTATTCCAATGGACGATTCGAATCGGTTGCTCCAAGTTCCATCACCACGAAGGTTCAGGAAGTGAAGTACATACATTATTGATAATTAATCACTTTTATACAATAGGCATTACAGTGAAGCAAATGCAAGAGGCGTAACAATTGATAGTGTGGATAAAACATACATACGTAGCAAAAGTAGGTGTAACTGGGTGTGACTAAAGAACGTCATCAGGTGTGATGTCATAATAGGGTGGTTCCATGAAAGAATTTCGCAATGTCAGCAGAAATACTTGGCAGAAATGCGCGCACAGCAGCATGACGTGTGATTGACGTGCAACTAGGGGGTGAAGGGGACTTGACATTTAGCTCTACATGTGGCGACAGAAGTCTGGAGGGTCAAGTCAACCTAATCCCAAATCATATCTAACATCCTATGTTTAAAGAACTATGTTATCCAAAAGAGAGGTCTCTTAGAGTAGAATCTTATTCTATACTGACTATACTGACTGTTAGTGCGTGTACAAGCGTCTAAGTGTCTACACTAGATGCGAGGGCAGAAGTCTTCCATAATAATAAGGCTATGAATTACTTGCATAAAGACAGAGAAGCCGGGCCTTTGCTCGGTAGCTGGAAGAATGTTTACTTAAACTACTAGACAGGAATGCATTGGGCAGGGAGCAGAGCAGATAATTTCGAAGGTGAAATACAGTTTTTGGCAGGCAACAGGCTGATGTCAGGCTTCGTGAGCCGCGCAGGGAATGAGACAAAGTTCATGGTCACAGATGCAGGCTCAGACTGGAGCTTCAGAGGCAGAAAGAAAGAAAAGCTTGATGACAGAATCAGGGCCTACTTGCCTGGACTGTAAAATGGCATAAGTGAACCATATAAAGCCGGTGGCCTTTCGTACTTAGGAATGGAATATCCGGCCCATTCATGGCTGATCTGAAAGAGGACATGTTGACGGTGGACGCACATGTGTTTGCGTCTTCATAACTGGAACTGGAGGGAACATACATGTACTTGTGATTCATACATGAAACCGTTGGGGTCCAAGATAGGGGACATAACTGATCAGAAAAATCCATATTTCCACAGTTCTGGTCCCCAAACCTCACACTCAAGATGGAAAGAGAGAAATGAGGTTCTGTGTGGATTACAGAGGACTCAATGCTGTCACCAGGACAGATGCACACCCAATTCCAAGGGCAGATGAGCTCATAGATAGACTGGCTTCTGCCAAGTTTTTGAGCACATTTGATTTGACAGCTGGCTATTGGCAAATCAGGTTAGCTAAGGAGTCTAAGGCCAAAACAGCATTCTCAACCCCAGGAGGTCATTACCAGTTTGTGGTGATGCCCTTTGGTCTGAAGAATGCACCTGCCACTTTTCAAAGGTTGGTGAACCAAGTCCTTACTGGGTTGAATGACTTCTGTGCAGCATATCTAGATGATATTGCTGTCTTTAGCTCCACCTGGAAGGATCACCGGATCCACCTGACAAAAGTACTAGAGGCCCTGCAAAAGGCAGGCCTCACTATCAAGGCTACTAAGTGCCAGATAGGGCAGAGTAAAGTTGTATACTTGGGCCACCTTGTAGGTGGAGGCCAGGTTCAGCCACTGGAGAGTAAGATCCAGACCATCAAGGACTGGTCCCCTCCAACTACCCAGACTCAGGTCAGAGCTTTCTTGGGCCTGACTGGGTACTACAGGAAGTTTGTTAAGAACTATGGGTCCATAGTGACTCCTCTTAATGATCTGACATCCAAGAAGATGCCCAAAAAGGTTCAGTGGACAGTAAACTGTCAAAAGGCATTTGTTGACCTGAAGAAGGCCATGTGCTCTGCACCTATCCTGAAGAGTCCTGACTACTCCAAAGAGTTTATTGTCCATACAGATGCTTCTGAGTTGGGGGTGGGAGCTGTGCTTTCACAACTTAATGTAGATGGTCAAGACCAGCCCATTGCTTTTATTAGCAGAAGGCTGACCCCTAGAGAGAAACGTTGGTCAGCTATTGAGAGGGAGGCCTTTGCTGTGGTGTGGGCCCTGAAGAAGTTGAGACCATACTTGTTTGGGACTCACTTCAAGATTCAGACCGACCATAAGCCCCTCTTATGGCTAAATCAGATGAAGGGTGAAAACCCCAAACTACTCAGGTGGTCCATTTCCCTACAGGGGATGGACTTTACAGTGGAGCACCGCCCAGGGACTGACCATGGTAATGCAGATGGTCTCTCCCGGTACTTCCAATTAGAACATGAAGACACAACTGGTGGAGGTTAGTCTAATGTCCCTGCGTTTGGGGGGGGGTTGTGTAGGAGAGTAGGGTCTGCTATCCTATGGTCACCCCAAATGTTTGCTTTTGCTTCACTGGTTTTATGACTTAGTGTGGCTGTGGGCCTGCTAATCAGACCCACAGCCCTGCTGCTCTCTCCCTAAATTAATGCCAATGCACACTAGGTGCATTACCAATTGGAACTGGTTCACCTTATTGGACCCTGTAACAGTGTACCCCAGGTACCCAGGGCATAGGTGTATCCAAGGCCTACCAGGGGCTGCAGCATGTATTATGCCACCCCTGGCCTGGCCTCACTATTTGACACAACTGGCTGATCACTCAGCTGGGGTAAGATGGTGTAATCACCTCTTACTTAGATATAGTATATCTATATCTAACATATATGGACACATGGTAACCTATCAGTCACTCCTATGGCAGGCCTTAACAATCCTGGAGGCAGAGTGCTTGGTTTCATGTGAGATGGTGCTCTGGCATGAGCTGAGCCTGTCTGCAGCTTTCGGAACAACGTCCTTTAGCTGTTTCATGATATTGCCATACCATATACTCTTAAGTGCATTATGTACCTCGCGGTCAAATGCTAACTTTGGTTTGGCTTTATCAAAACATGTCGAGTAAGGTGTCATACGATTTGGAATACTACCCCCTCGCCAGTTCTGGTGACGGGGGTAGCATTCCACCCTTCTAGAGGGACACGACATGTACCTAACCTGAAACCCGGGTAAAGTTAGACAGAGCCTCAGCATCACAAAATGGATGCTGCCACCACAGACACAAGTCTGCCCTCCTGCTGCTGGGAGTCCTTCCAGCTTGGGAGGTGTGGACAAAGGGTTTCCTGTCAGGGGAGGTGCTTGCACCACCCCAGACAGGATTTTATGTAGTGGGTTAGGGAGGGCTGAATAGATTGAGACATGCCTGGGGCACACAAGGTGTCCCTGTGCATATGCCAGTTCAAACCGGAGCTGGGGCTCTCCAGCCCCAGTCCTGGCGCGAAACTGGACAAAGGAAAGGGGGTGTAACCACCCCCCTTCCTGGTCCCACCCAGAGGAGGGACCTAGCAGGTAATCCGGCCCCAAGATTTGGAATAAGAGTAGGAGCTGTGTCCCAAGACTTCAGATCATCCTGAAACTCGACTTAAACAAGAAGAACTACTGGACTTCGACGTTCTGCTGCACAGAAGACTGAAGAGAATCTCCCTTGTGGCCAAGGAGTGACCACCCTGTGAATACAGGTACCATCCAGCAACTCAACGACTGCTTTGCCGCCGCCTCCCGACGGAGACCGAGCTCAGAGCCCGACAAGACCCAGACTCCCAGACATCTCTGAGCCAGATCCACAGTCCCTGCAAAGAAAAGACCCGTGGAGGCACCGAGAGACGTGGGACCGACCATCTTGGAACGTCCACGACAAGCTGACTGCGCAGCACCCGAGGTATCCTCAACGCTGTGCTTTGGGCCCTGAGAAGCCCCAACACCAAGCAGCATTTGCACCACAGATCAGCCCTCCAGCATCCACAAGATCTGCGTGGGGCCCTTTTGCTTTTTGCCACTCGACGCGTCATCCCGGTTACTGGCCCGTTAGCTAGTGGCCATCTTGGCGACGAAAACTACGAACAACACCGCTGGTCTGGTTGCTCCAGACTGGCCCTTGCTCCTGTGAAAAGGAGCAGCCCCTCTGACCTTGCTAGTTAGAGCACCAATCTTTCATCGATTCCTGCGTGGCTTGCATTAGCCAAGGCCTGTTTGCTCCGATCAAGAAGCCGACACCGCCATCAGCTAGAGCCTTCGTGGGACAGCTCGTGAGTGACTCCTGGTCGTCGTCGATCCCTTCACTTCCACGTGGCTGCGGAGACAAGCTTCCTTTCTTCACCTGTTGGCACCCGACATCGCCTGGTTCCTTCCTGGTTCCACGCCGGTCACTGGCTAGTGACTTTGAACACTGTCCCCTCTGCTTACAGGTCGTCTACTCTTCAAGTCCACCCTTGGATCCACCCGAACTCTTCCTGCCTGGCCGCCTGCAGCATCTTCATCCTCAGGCTCCATGGACCTGCGCGACGAAACCCGATGCACTTTGACCCCTATGCACCCGCTTCCTGTGGGTGAGGTAACGCTGGCACTCCGGTGCTCCTGGGTAGAGAAACATCTCTAGTGTCTAGGTTTAAAGTTGTTAGGTTCTGGTCCATCCGGAAGACTCTTTTTCCTTTAACTTTGTGACTTATACGCACCCTTTGAAATCAATAGGTGCACACGTGTAACTTTTCACACTGCACACGCATCCTGTGGGCCTCCTGGTCACTAACTACAGTTAGCTCCTTGTCGTCCCAGCGATTCCCAAGGCCCTAGGCCTTCCTTCCTTTCTATTCGTGGTTCTTATACCACTATTTTAGTATATGGTTAAGCTGGCCACCTGGCCCATCCATAATTGTGCAACTTTTGTATATTTAAACACTGCCTTGTTTTAACGAATGTGCTTCTGTGCTCATAAAAAGTAGAGGGGCTACTTTTAAGTAAATAAATACATATATATTTTGAATATATACCGGTGTGGTGTCCTTTCATTTGGTATTCAAGGAGGTTACATATGGTAAAACAGCTGGCTTCACATGCCCTCAAGAGTTTAGCCTACAGACTGCACTGTCCACGCTACCACTAGGATAGCTGGTCTATCAAGGTTGACTTCAACCACCACAATAAGGGTTGTTTGGCATGGTACAAGGTGATCACTAGACTTAGTGAGCAGCATATACCAGGCCAACTTCTCACACAGAGCAATTAGGCTTAACTAAGAGGCAGTGAGTATAGTATTTGTGCAACACTTTAAACAATAAAACAGTGAAAACACCGCATACAAAAGAATTCCATACCATGTTAGAAAAATAGAGCTT
This sequence comes from Triturus cristatus, assembly GCF_964204655.1. NCBI lineage: Eukaryota > Metazoa > Chordata > Amphibia > Caudata > Salamandridae > Triturus > Triturus cristatus. Next base: position 1,685,792,272 of record NC_140590.1, read on the forward strand.
AATTTATAAATAAAACAATACCAAAAGGAGAAAATTCCAATAAGTAGAACCAGAGTTGTGAATTTTTAAAGAATACACTGCAAAAATAGCGCCTAGAAACAGAAAGCGCCAACCGCGGTTATCTGGTCGTGCTAGACCTGGTCAAAGTCAAAAGTTCAGGCAGATAGTGGTGGAGCACGGGTTGGATGCAGTCCCGCTCACGTTTTACCTTTTCAAGTTTTGTGCCAAGAGTCCCGTTTGTGGGGAAATTGGTTTGATTGGAGTAAGGTGAGTGTTGCTGGCGATGGTCGGTGTGCAAGGAGCAGGCTGTGCATCACGGATAGACAGGCTGGAGCTTCACAGTAGTGATCCACGTGGGTGGACGATGCTTGCTTGGTTAAGAGACGAACTTGTGGCGGCTCAAGCTGATTCTCTATGCGAGTGGCGCGGTTTCCAGAGTGAACGGGCCAATTCGCGTACAGACCAATTGCTTGACTTTAAGAGCTCGAAAACCACACAAAGGGCCCAGCACCTGAGAGACGCCTCTTGAGGGTTAGGAACTCGTTGAAGACGGACCCAGGGCCTGTGGGGAGCCTGTTATGGCTCAGATCAGGAGGCCAGCAGACTAGCTCTTTGAGTCTCTCTGGAGTCCTGGGTTCAAGATGGGTTTCAGGTCTAGTTCTTCACCAGGCAAGAGGGCAGCAGATCATCACGGGAAGGCAGCAGATCCTTCAGAGTGGCAGTCCTTTCAGCAGCACAGTAGCCTTTCTTCCTGGCAGAGTATCCACAGGTTCAGGTGTGTACTGAAGTGTAGGTTTCTGAGGTCCAGTACTTATACCTTGTGGTGCATTTGAAGTGGAGGAGACTTCAAAGACATGGCAATGATGTGCACAGATGCCCTCCCTTCCTGCCTTGGCTCCAAACTCCCAACAGAGGGGTATGCAGCCCTTTGTGTGTGGACAGGGCACAGCCTATTCAGGTGTAAGTGAGGCTGTTCCCAGCTCCTCCCTTCAGTCCTGCCAGCGATATCCCATTCAGAAACATTTACGCTCCCATTATGTGTGGCTGTCTAGAAGGAATACACAAAGTCCAACTGCCAACTACACTCAGTCATGTGATCAGAGAAAGGATATAGGCACCAAAAGGCTAATGCAATTAAATGCCAACTTTCTAAAAGTGTGATTCAATTTAAAACCTGACTTCACCATACGTTTTGATTTTAAATTGTGATTCCAGAGACAGCAGACGTGAAGAGTTTATCTCTTCCCAATTGGGCATTGCACTTAAAAATGTAATAAGGTAATCCCAGTGTTCTCCTATGGGAGAGATAGGCCTCGCAGTAGCGAAAAACGACTTTGAGAGTTATTCACTTCCAGGACACTTAAAACTTAAAAGTGCATATCCTGCCTTTTAAATACATTGCACCCTACCCCCTGGGCTGTCCAGGGCCTACCCTAGGGGTGACTTACATGAATTAAAAAGGAAGATTTGGGCCTGGCAAAAGGTTTATTTTTATCTAAAAAAAAAGAGGGGCCCCTTCAAAACAAAAGGAGTAGGGCACTGTGAAGTAATATGGAAAAGGTATCCTTTGGACCAAATAATTGAGTGCAAGTGAAAGTAATTCCACAAGTACCCTTATTCAGACCCTATAATCTCATTCATTCATCCATGCCGAGGAAGATTGTAATACATATAATCAAGAATACACAGAACAAAGTTGTCTACTTATAAAAATCTGACTTCACAGGTAAAATGTATTGATTGTTCAACATATATTAAAAACAAAAGGGTTATTTCATATGGATGATAATTCAACTTAAAAACCCTATAGCTAACAATAAAAACGAACAACCTGAATTCATAAAAAATACAAAATCACAATCACATATAAAAAAAGGAAAATGAGAGTCACTAATACAGACAAACACAATATGTCATAAAGAAAATTACACATCCGTAATAACAATATGTAGGGCGTAGAACCAGGTACTTTCGTGCTTCATACTCGTTAGCTGTCGCCCATGTAAACAAATTTGTGTAGAAAAGAAGGCGTCAACGCGTTTCCATGGCTTAATTATATCTCCATCTTTTTCAAGACCACATTCTTGACTCTCATATAATGATTAAAAAAGAACGAGGGACTTGCACAGTAGCTAAGTCTGTACCTCTTCTAGTTAAGGCAAGCTACTGTCCATATAGTGGGCCAGTAGTTTCCAATTTTCTTATACAGAGGGCTCCTATAAATGGTCTGGACAGCCCTATAGTTGTTCTTCCGTTTCTTTAGTCTTTGATTTCCTTTTGTATCCCTTTTATATAGAATAACATCCTTGTTTCTCAGAAGTCACTATTCTGGTCCAATAAAATTGTCAAAACCCTATACAGTATATGGGGCGACCTAGAGAAGAAACACTCGGGATTTAACAGCCGCACCTCCTATGTGTTTCTTGGCTATCTTGCCATCAAATTTATGTAGTTTCTTTATAGGGATATCACTGTATGGTTTCCCTCTGATAATTAGAGTTTTCCATGATGCAGCCACGTGTTTAGTCGGCGTCAATTATTTGGTCCAAAGGATACCTTTTCCAAAAGGTTTATTTTGCCAGGTCGAAATGGCAGTTTAAACTGCACACACAGGCTCGGTAATAGCATGCCTGAGACATATTTAAAGGACTACTTAAGTGGGTGGGACAATCAGACCCACTAGTGGCATTTAATTTACAGGCCCTGGGTACATGAAGTAAGTCCCACATTACTAGGGTCTTATACGTAAATTAAACATGCCAATTGGGTATATGCCAATATTACCATGTTTTAGGGAGAAACCATAAGCACTTTAGCAATGGTTAGCAGTGGTTAAGTGCACAGAGTCCTAAGGCCAACACAAACTAATTCAGCAAAAAGGGGAGGAGGAAGGCAACACATTTGGGGGTGACCCTGCAGAGAGGGCCATTTCCAACACAAGCCAGCACTTCATAATAATACAAAACGGTTACTAAAAATACAATGAACGCATCATGTTCATTCAAAACAGGAATCAATTATTATTTTTAAAACATTTACCAAGGAAGCAATAACAAAGGTAATGGACTAAAATGTATCGGTTAAACAATGAAGCAGGACGTTTATAAGTTATCTATTACATAGGGTCTTCATTTTATTTAAGATGAGTCTTGAGCTTTCAAACGTCGTCAACTTCATTATGAAGTTGTGTCTGTTCTGGACTTTTTTGTCGGAACTAATTAAGCTTCTTTTTCAGGCAAAGATCTGAAACCGCTGGACAATGGAGATCTTGGGTGAGACGTTAGAGCATCGAAAGCATGAACTGTAATGCTGCCAAATCCAAACCATTCAGTGCCAACCAGTGTGAGATATACGTGCTGCCCCTTCGCCAGTATATGGAAAACTCAAATTGCGCAGACGTACCACACTGCAGCTGCAGCGAAATCACACATTTGGGGTAGGAGGGAGTCAAATTATTTGCTTAACATTTAGTGTTGGAATTGAAAAAATACCCTGGGAAACCATAAATTGGAGGTCAACGTGTGGGAGAGGAAAGGGGATGAAGACACGAGGGGCAGAGCTTGCAAAGCAGAGTCTGACAGTCAAATGATACACTTATTTTAAACAAATCTGCTGCAAAGAAATTGCCAACAAGGACAAATGTGACAGCAAATCTGTTCTGGATTACTTAATTGGTCACAAAGAGTCTGCATTTTAAAACATCTTACAGGGTGAAGATCCCTGCCAGAGAGATAATTGTGTGCCTAGCAATATTGAGGGGATTATAATAGCAGTAAGATAACTCTAGTGGTTAACACAATTCTGGGAGAGTCCTGTGTTTTGTCCAGTCACAATTCTAACTCAAAGTTGCATAGAATGTTAATGCGCCTCCTGCAAAGTGCATTGTGTAACATGCCAATCAAAGATTTGATTTTTAATTTAGCTAGGTAAGTGGGCTACTGCTTTGACACCGAAATTGTGTTGTTACTTCCAGTTCATAAATTGCAAATATAGGACAGTGCTCTATTTACCAGTATGAAGGAGCTGCATGCAAACTAAGTCATAGATTTAGATCCTTATTGTTTTTTCTCAATGTGTTGTTACTCTAACATTGCAAAAAAAGGTTCCTTTGGGAAGTAATAAACTCTTATTAGTACGAACAACCACAATCCCTGCGTTAGGATTTTATATCCTGACTTTGTGTTTCTCCTGACCGTTCACTCTTAACATATAATGTCTACAAGAATGGATGATATGTGATTCCTACACCTTATAAGTTATAAACGCTCATTGTCTTATGTAACATTTCCTGTACATTGATTAACAACTGTGAATGATTTATTGTACCAGTGTGTGAGATGTGAAGCTCTCGGACAACCTACACTGGGATGCGTAGCACAATAAAATAATTAAGTAAAACAAATAGTAGGTGTAATTTACATCAATATATGTGTAATTACTCATACAGACAGAAAAAGCTTGCATTTTTATAGTGCAAGTACATCTTACATAGGGAGTTGAACAAATTTTAAAACCTACCTCCAAATCATAGTTTCTCTAAAGTATCAATGCTGTGATAACATGCTGTGCGCCTTTGTTTGCTTCCATTGCTTTAGCATCTAGGTGTTAGGCTCCAAACAGCTACCATCCAGTTTTACACTCAAAAAAGGAGGGGTGATAGCCCTTTGAAGTAGACCTTTGTTTTGGTCCCAGCGGAAAGTGTAAAAAAGAAAGTCTCCCTCACTGCCTGCACATTGCTGCTCCAAACGGAATAAAGACAACTTCCGGGCGCAGCTGAAGTGTGTTGTGGTGTCTGAAAATGAAACCAGGACAAATTCCGCATGTTTCCCTGTCTGGATTCCAGATCCAGGCAGAAATGGTTGCCGGAAGTGGGATTCAGCGCGATCCTTCTATTTCCCAGCACTGTCAATATTAGTTGAATATGTATCTCAAATGCTGAGCTCAGGGAGTGATGTTAAAGTCAAGAGCCATTTTAATGAATCCTGTGCCTAACTGATATTCATGTTTACAAACTGATGTTCTTCACCATTTGCCTGCATGTTATTAGGCAGAAATTATGCTTTTTTTTTTTAATTCGACTTACTCTAACATAGCATGAACAACATCAATCATAACAATAAATAGACATACGTATAAAAGTTATAAATAATCAGATGGAGGTCATTTTATACTAGCAATCAGCTTAATACTAAGAAAGTACATCACATTTATGCATACAAATTGGATGAATGCAAAGAACAAAAAGACTTGAATATAGACATAAACATCTTTTCCATATTCTCCATAGATGGAGTGGCGTCATAGTAGCAAAACACAAGAGGAGAATCTGTTGTTTATATTATTCTAATACCAGGTGACCCTCGATAAAAAAAATCAGTGCATTCTTTTGTTAGTCATGTGAGTAGGAGCTCTTTCACTCCCTTCTTGAAGGCCTTGGTTGTTGTTCAAAGCGATAGTGGGATGTTGTTACTTATTTTTGGTGCAAATTCCAAGAAAGAATGTTTAAGGGCTTTTGTTTCTTGAATGAAAGTATTTTTAAGAGAACATTTATTTTTTCCTAGATTTATAGTGTTTTACAAAAAAAATCAATTTCTGAGTTAGACAGTAAGGTTGTGAAGGAGGATTTTGCATGTGATGAAAGCCGTGCTACAAATAAATGTTTTATTCAAAGGGCTCAAGTTCAGAGATCTTAGAACCTGCGCGATGTGCTCTGCAGAGAGTATTTATTGAGATATGTACTTTGCATCAAGAAATTGCTAGTGATTCCCTCACACAAATGAATTATATTACAATGCATATCATTTAGTTGGAAAAGAAAATCAATCCGCCAATTATAATGCACGAGGAGTGAAACATCTGGTCTATGCAGTGTAGTGCGTGTTGATGCATTTAGTGCACAAGAAATGATTGACTGTGTAGCCCAGTGGTGAGTGAAGCCTGCTGGCTCCTTTGCCCTCACTATCCCACTTCATTTACGAAATCCTTTGGGCACTTACTTCCTGCGCAATTGGGAAGAATGGTCAATCTCCATTACTTATGCTGCCCTTTCCCTTCATTGTTTCTGTGTGCCATTTGCCTTGTGCCATTTGGTACCCCCTGTCACATGTGGCACTTCTGTAAGACCCCATTTCTTCTAACAGTCACTTTTCCCCACCATTTGAGTCTTAATAGCACACCCCTAGCCATCCATATCTTATCCAGCATTCGCATAAGCCCTCACTGATCCACCTGTGTCAGAACCACTTTTGGAGGGGCTGGCTTGGGCGCCTGGGCCTAACCATGGGAGTACAGGCCTTTTCCTGCTGTCCTGTGACCCAACAGCTGGCCCAAGTCCTAACCCCTCAGTACTTGACTCTCAGCTGTAACACGGACCGAGCAGTCGAAGGCTTCTCAAGAGCGGAAGTAGGTGCAAGTAATACACAAATGCAAGACTTAAAATACAAACAATAACCCCAATAAGTTCATTGTACTGTCAAATACTTGCTTTTGAGATAAAAGTAGTATTTAATACAAGCACACAAAGTATATCGACTGCACACTAAATAATATCTAGTATCTCTGAAAATCGTTGCTCTAGCATCGCCCTGGGAAGTGTCCCTGGTTCCCCCCTGCCCTTCTAACCAGGATGCTTATTCGCCAGCCGATAATGGATGTGGCCCACGCTAGTCATCACACAGTAAATTCTTGTTCTGGCCTTAAAAGTCAATTTGAGCAGCGCTGCTCACTACGTTCATGCAAGTACCAGTAAGGCCTGATGGCCTAGAACAGTCTTAAACAACCCGGAGCAACCAGAGAGTTCAAGGAAGACTGGAGCACGTCTCCATGGGCTCCGGCCTCTCAATACAGGAGGGTAACAGCATCTCGTGGTCTCCTCTGGATTACGCATCTGGGCCACCTCAGTATCCAGACAGCCCACTACAGTGTTGGACATCTCTTCAGTGGCTTTCTCTGCATTCAGTAAGCATTACAACGGCCGTTGGTCTCCAGGTCAGGTCTCTCTTGGTTCATCCTTTTGCAGGAATCTTTATGGGGGGGTGGGGTGTTCCACGGCGACAGCCCTCAGCTTCATGTGCACACCGCTTGGCATTCAAGGGTCACTGACTTACTTCACCACAAGGGTGAAGGACCTAATCTCTACCATAGCCCCAACCTGGCATACAGTGGTCACTGACTTACTCCAACAAAGGTGACAACCCTAAGCTTCAGGAGGTGCCCACAAGGCATACACCAGTGGCCGACTTTCGACAGCAAGGGTGATGACTCTAAACTTCAAGGTGGCCCCCACATGGCATATCGGGGTTGCCGACTTTATATAAGAGAGGTGGATGGCCCCCACTTCGCAACAGTTCAGACTGGACGTCTCAAACTTCTCTGATTGAGATCCACTCAACAGGATCCTTGATCCCTCCAGGCCACCCTCTCCTCACAGGGTCCACTGGTCTTGGCAGGCAGGCAGACTGCTGGCGCTCCAGGTTCAGGTAAAGTGGTCTTGACGTCGTGGTTGATGCCCCTCACCCAGCATGGAGACTACCAGACAGACTTGGTCCCCAGTCATGGGTGCAGCAGCTCGAAGTTTTGGTGATCTTCTTTCCATGCTGATAAACAGCTTGCGGAATTCATGCTTCCACTTTTATAGTTCATATCCAGACACAGATTTGATTTAATGTCTGATCCTTTGAAATTTGTGATGTTGGTGTCGACTTCTTTGAAGTGCCCTTTTCTCTGTCCAGTCCTTTGGCAAAGGGAGAGTCGGACACAACAGGAGCATCTGAAGTTCCCATTAACCCACAACACAGGTAGGAGTAACCGGTATCACACCTGACTGTCAGCCTCCACTTAAATATGCTTCACAAAAGTTCGAAGGCCTAAGCCTTCCCCTCTATGATGATTCCCTGGACCTACCGTGCCAACCATATCAGACTCAGTACCTCATGCAGCTAAACAAATTTGGAGACCTTCACTCTACCCCTGGTATGTCAGTGCTTCGATCCCACCTGCAGCAAGAGAAACCTCTATATGGTTCCTCAACTATCATTTTTTTTATTGAGAGCATTAGAGAAAAAGTGCAGTTAGAGTTTATGCTGGTTGTTAGAGATGGAATTGTGGTTTGAATCCTGGCAAACCACCTGGTCACTCTGTGTCTTTCTGTGCAAACTATGTTGTCTGTTTACCCATGGAGTTCCTTAGGTGTCAAAAATAGAGATCATTCAGAAACTAGCCAACCCCACTCAGTGTGGCATAAAAACAAGTATTTTGTGCATATGGTTTCAAACTATTTCTTTTATAGAATCCTGTCTGTATTTATTCATATATATCTTCAGAACTGAACTAGAGAAGGCCAAGAACAGACCCCACAAGCTCTTCGAACTGGTCAAACACCAATCTAGTAAACTGGCCAAAACATTGAAAAAAAAACTCCCAATCCTCTTATATCCTCAGAGGAATTCTCCTCTTTCTTCGCTGACAAAATCTCAGCCCTTGGAAACGAACTCAGCTCCATCACATACCTGCAACCCCTTCCTGACCCGCCTCCTTCTACTGCAATGCCCCCACAGGCTCCACCCAAAAATCATGCTCACTGGACTGATTTCAAAGTCTGTGACGAAAACTCAGTCTCCAAAATACTATCTACCCTAAACACAAATAACCATTTTAATGACCCGCTCCCATCCAATTGCCTTGCTGTCGTCGCCCAATCCATTATTCCAAGCTGGACTGCAATTATTAACGCCTCTCTCCGGCAGGGAATGATCCCTGACTCGCTAAAAGCCGGCCAAGTCCTCCCCATTCTGAAAAAGCTGTCGCTGAATCCAGCCTCCCCTGACAACTTCCGACCCATATCCAACATCCCCCTCCTAGCCAAAGTTCTGGAGAAGTGTGTGCAACAGCAGCTAAGTCAACATATCAACAACTTCCACCCACTCAATGACTTCCAATCCAGATTTCGACCTGGGCACAGCACTGAAACCACCATGCTCCACATCGTTGATGATGCCCTCCAAGCCCTTGACCAAGGCAAAACCTGTCTCCTAATCCTCCTGGACCTATCCTCGGCCTTCGACACGGTCAACTATGAAAAACTACTTGAACGCCTCAATCTGTCAGGCTCACCTGAGGTCTCCGCGGGGGCAGGAGGTGAAAGCCAGATGAGTAGGTCCCAACCTACCCTCACCACCAGTCCACCCAACAGACGTCAAAGCGGAAATAGTAGTAAGGGGAAGAGGGGAGACAAGGGAGGTGGAAGAAGAGACAGGGCCGATCCAGAGCACGTCAGACACCACCGCAGCTACGCCGAGATTCAGAAGAAGACCTGCAATCATAAGACTGAATCAACAACTTAGCATTAAACTACAGGGAAACATATATATCTCTATTTAAGTGTCGCAAATATTCTACCTGGTACTCTCCCCTCTTCCACTTGTGTCCACAAAACATGTAATACTAAGGATTTAATGTACGGGGATTCCTAAATAAAGAAAATGATGTTAAAACACTTTTTAAGTATAATATCTATCAGTGTATCAAGATGGAGTAGTAACATCAAGTCTTACCCCCTCTTCTTCCAGAACAGAGATGAAAATCAGAAAAATCCCATATACAGAGATATGGGCTAGTAGATTGTTAAGCGCACAATCCACCCTATGAGAATCGAGACTCCAGCGCTAGCCTCTTACTCAAATAACTTGCCGCAATTCTTCAAAACATAAATGAACATGCTCCTTGCTTCAGGAGGTGCAATGCTATACTCCTTGCTTCAGGAGTTGCGATGCTATATGGTATCAGGTATACAATAACACACAATAAATTGTTTAAACCAGCTTGCGATTCAACGATTACCCAGAAACACAGTCATTTAACATATGAGAAAAATGCAGATGCCTGTCGCCTGCTAGGGAACAAGCCCTCAACAAAAGGAGCCAAAACTGTATCAGGAGCAACGCGGGGGAAAGGGCGCGAGTGCATCAGGAGCGCTTGCGCATTACCGCCATAATCAACAATGTATTCAGAATGCCAAGAAATGAAGAGGACTCTGTTAGAATCCCGTCACTTGAGACGCGGGGCCTGCTTGAGACCTCCAAGGCTCCGCGAGGAAGATTCCACGCCGGTCTTCAACGCGACGCTCCCATCGACGTGACGACACCCGGAAGCAGATGCTATGGCCCGGAAGTGACGATACCCGGAAGTGAGTGTCTGATGCTTCGCGTTTTAAGCTGCCGCCGGCCCCGCTCGTAATGCCGCGCAGCTGTGACACAAACTCAGGATGGGATTGGAGGGCACTGTTCTTGAATGGTTCAGGTCCTTCCTCCAAAACGATCACAGAGATTCCTAATCAACGGCAACCTATCGGCAACATCCCCGGTCACAGTTGGAGACCCTCAAGGATCAACCCGATCCCCCACCCTCTTCAACCTTTACCTAGAACCGCTCACCAAAGTACTACACACTGCCAACATTTCCTACCATATGTATGCTGATGACACTCAGATATACATCAAAACCTCATCTCTCTAAGAGATTCTCTCCCTGAATGAAGCTCTGAAACTCACTGTCCAATGGCTCACATCCAAGCAACTCAAACTCAACGCAAAGAAAACAGAATTTCTCCTTATCTCCCCTCCCAATACCAAGACTGAGATTCAATCATGGATTGAAGCTATCACAGCCTTAAATTGCCCACCAACAATCAAGAGTTGGCCTAGCGGTTAGGGCGCTCGACCTCGGACCTGGGGGAAATGGGATCGAGTCTCGGTAACGACACTAAACCTCCTGTGATTCTGGGCAAATCACTTAATCTCCCTGTGCCTAACAAAACAAAAAAAAAATTAATGTGTGTCCTCATGTAACGTAACTGGTCCTATGTAAAGCGCTCTGATACCTGATTGGATTCGGGTCAAGTTTGCGCTATATAAAACTCTGCTAAAAAATTATTATTTTTTAAATGTAGATTCGGCCAAATCCCTGGGAATTACCCTTGACAGCACCTGAACATGCGGTACCACATCAATTCAATGGCCAAATCAGCCAGATTCCACCTGAGCTACCTTAGGAAATTGAAACCCTTCCTCGATGCTCCTGACCTAAAAATGGCAGTCCAAGCACTTGTCAACTCTAGACTGGAATACGGCTGTTCTACACTCTCAGGTTTACCCAAGATCTCCCTTGCACCTTTAAAAGCCTGCCTCAATGCGGCCGCCAGACTACTTACCGGCACAAGGAAATTCAACCATATTTCCCCACACCTGAAAGCTCTGAACTGGCTTCCCCTTGAAGCAAGAATACAGCTCAAACTAGCATGCATCACGCACAAGGCTTTATATTCTAACTCCCCTGCATACCTTGCACAGAAACTTGTGATTTCCGGAGGAATCAGAAACTCCGGGTCGGCCAGAGACCTCTTGCTCCAACCTGCATGCTATTGGAGGAAAAAAAACTTACAATTGGGCCTTCTCCGGGGCTGCTCCACGAATACGGAACTCTTTCCCACCTGTCATCTGAAGAATCCACGCTCTGGATTCCTTCAAAAAGGATGCCAAAACCTTCCTGATGGGTCAATTTCTCGCTTAACCTTAGTCTCAACCACCACCATGGCCCTGATATATGGCTGCCCACTGCCTCCCTTCAGATTACCTAATCACCCCACTAAGAACTCTGGGAACTTATCTTGAGTAATTGTAAATGTAACCTGTAAATATGTTGTCTCGCCTTCAGTAATTGTGAATGTAATCTGTAAATACGTGCCCTCTCTCTCGTATGTATCCTGCCCCCCTCCTACGCGATCCGTTACCTGGTGATTCTAACCCTGTCTATGCAATGCTATGTTTTCCTGTAAAGCGCTCCGATACCCTTATGTGTCAAATTTGCACTCTATAAAACACAGAAATAAAATAAATAATATCTTATTGATACTTACTCGTATGTTTTTTGGGTAGTAGAAACATTCAGCTGTAACAAGTTTATGTCCAATGATAAATGTGAACTCACTCTACGGAATCTGTTAGGTATCAGACTGCAAATAGTTATACTCACCTTAAAAAAGAAAGCACTTTAGTACTAGCACGTGTTCATTGTCATCTAGACCATTTCATACATTTTAAGTTGAGCACGTCAGACAGCACAAGATGCAAAAGAAAAAAACTATTGTGGGCTTACTAGAACTTATAGCAGCTTACAGACCATCCATTGCTTACCTTTATTGTCACTCTTGTTTGCTAACTTCTTATTTGATGGCCTGCCTGGTCCTACCTCATCCCCTGTAATATAGCCTCTTTACCATCTCTCCAATTGGTCAGCCTCTATCTTCTACTGCTCACTTTTAGAGAACTTTTTTTTTGTTGCTCAAGCAATCCATCAGAACACATGTGAAATTCAGCTCTCCCTCTTGTGCTTCTCTCACCCGTGCTCCTTGTTGTCTCGCTCATGTTGCAGGCTGTCTTGTGTGTTTCTACCCTCAACCAAAGTGCCTCCCTCCACCATGCATCTTGATCCTATACAGCATCGCCAAAGGCATTGGCAAAGTCAATAGGCATTAAAAGTAAAACCTATTAGCTTTGCCAGTGCTTGTTTGTAGGACGATCTTACTGGGTCCTATATTTAGCCCTTGTGTACGCTTGGAGGAAACATTTTCGCAGTCAGTGGCCCTCCTTCTCACCTCTTTTATGTCTCATATCTATGCCAGCTCCTTTCCTCTTAAAATTAGGTCCTTACTACCCAGAACTTCTCCTTTCTGACACCTTACTTTCACCGTCTTCTTCATTGCTCCCCACATTTCTTTTCGTGCTCCCTTCTCTTTCCCTCTCTAATCTTTACCTCCATGCACCTTTTTCCCTTTCATCCCTTTCCATTCCCTCCTTTCTTCTGACTAATTTTCCACCAATCCTTTCATAGTTCCCTTTATTCCCACTGCTTTTCCTGACCCCACTTCCTCAAATGCTCTTTTATCTGAATTTCTCCCTCACTGTCTTCCCCACTCACCTCCTTTAATCGCCCTCACACCAACTCCTTCCCTCGCCCACCCCTACAGCATATCATTTCACCCTTCACACTCACCTTTCTGCTCTTTCCCCACTTAACTTTCCACTTCATCCATTCACTGACTCTCCCTCCCCTTCTCAACGTTTGTCCTGCTTGCTATTTCCCCTGTGGATGCTTACTTCCAGTCCCTCGCATCTCACACCCAGTCACCAATCTATTCTCCTCTCTCCTTTAAATCTTTTGTCTTCCTATAATCTCGCTCATTTTGTCTTCACCCATTTACTGCATTCACCCACTCGTGTATGTGCCATTCACTTCCAGCCAATGACATTTTTTGCCAGGCTCTATTCTCTCCCTAATCCTTCTCCTCGCCCCTCTTCCCCGTCCACAATTTCTCTACTTTACTCTTTCGCCTTCTCCATTTCCTTTGTCCTCCCTACACAACATCCTTTCCTTTTTCCATACATCCTTTCACCCCTTCCTTTAGGTCTCCCCGTCCATCCATTGTACCATCCAGTCCATTTCGTCCTGCCTTCAAACACTCCGGTGTTTCCCCCACGCACACCACTCCCGTCTCCAAGCTTCCCCTTCCTTTCTCCCCATTTATTTCCTATTTCAGGTCCCTTACCTATACCCCCTTCCAACCCACTGATTACCCATTCTCATCCCTCTTCGCCACTTCCTTCCTCCTATACTCTCCCCTCTCACACCCCTTCTTCCCTCCTCCTCGAGAAACCCGTTTAATCTGCCCTTTGTGCTGTTCCTCCCCTCACACGTGCCCTCCTCTTTTTCCCCCATCGTCCGTCAGCTACCCCTCCTTCCCATGCTTTATCCCTCCACCTCATTTCTGCGTCCGTTTTTTTTGCAACCTGCCCCCCTCCTCTCTAAATATCTCTTCATCCTCCGAAATAATTCTGATAAATGTACAACACTCCCTCTTTCGCCCTCATTTCTATATGTCTGCCCGGGCTCTCTTCCCCGTTCCCATATTCGCTCCCTCGTCATCTTCGACTCCCGTCTCCACCCCCTTTTCCCTCACAGTGATGTCTCTCCTTTCTCGTCAATCGTTACTCACTAGGTGCTCTCACATTATATTTTGCCCCACCCCCTCCCTCATGTCTCCTCCTGCCTTTCCCTTTCCCCCTCTCGGGTTTGTCAACCTCTCCAATCATTTGCCCCACTCCCACCATCTGCTGTTTTCCTCCTTCCCTCACAACGGTCTTATTTGCATGGCCCAATGAAAACGGAGTTGCTGGGCTTCATCTTGATTTGCATAACCCAATGGTTGTTGCCTTTCTTATTTGCATGGCCCTATCGCGTGCTGTCCTTTGTCCCACGCGCCCTTCCGTATATAGGAGTCTGTTATTCTCTCTACCTCCACCTCCTCCCTGAAGGACATCGGTTGACCCCCTCCCTCGCTCCCCATCGCCACTTTGACGGACACGGTTATGTTCCAATGGGTGGTCAGAGAACTGGGACAGACGCTCCACCAATGGGAGGCCGCACGAGAAATCCGGAGGCGTTGCTTCAGAGATGAGTAACTAGCTATCAGGCAGAGAGGTGAAGAAGAGACGCCAGGGCAAATGGAGTACGTGGGAATACAGGAGGGTAGGATAACGGACGGTTGTAGAGGAGGGAAGGGAAAAAGACAAACGTGACTGGAGGCTGTTAGTAGTAGAGGGTAGAGAAAGAGAAAGGACGTGGTTGGAGAGAGGAGAGGATAAAGAGGAAGGAGGAAGGAAAGCGAGGAGGGGAAGGGAAAAATGGATAAGCGATAAAGAAGGAAGAAAGGAAAGGTGGAGAAAAGGGTGGAGATGAAGGTGATGGAAACAACACAGGTGTATGGCAGAGGGAAGACGCTTGAAAGAGAGAAGGGGAAGGAATGACAAGTGCAAAGGAAGAGGGGGCAGGGTATGGAAATATAGATGGAGGAAGGGAGGAAAGATGTTGGGAGAGTGGCAGAATGTGTTAGGGTGAGAAGGGACTATGAAGTTGAAGAAGCATTGGAAAAGCCAATATGGCTCGCCTATGCAAGAACTATTGGCTTTGCCAATGCGTTTTAGCCACGTTTTACAACAGCGTGGCTGCTGTTTAGCATAGGTAAAAGTTAGTGGTGTAAAGTAGAGTGGAGTGGCATAGAGTGTCCTGGAGGGAGTAGAGTGAAAGGGCGTAGGGACGTAGAGTGCATTAGAGTGAATTAGCCTAGAGTGTCGTAGAGTAGAGTGGAGTAAAGTGGTGTAGAGTGGCATAGAGTGAGTTGGGTACAGTTGAGTAGACTGTTGTAGAGCAGTGTGGCGTAGAGTGGCATAGAGTTAAGTTGCGTGTCATAGAATGGAGTGGCCCAGAGTGTTGAGGAGGGGCATGGGGTGGAACTGAGTGTCAGAGTGGAGTAGCATAGAGTAGAGTAAAGTGGCATAGAGGGAGTTGAGTAGAGTGGCATAGATTGGAGTAGATTGTCATAGAGTAGCGTGGAGTGCTGTAGAGTGGAATGGAGTATAGTGGAGTGGAGTGTTGTTGAGTGGAGCGGTGTAGAGTGGAGTAGTGTATTGTAGAGTGGAGTAAAGTGGCGAGAGTAGGGCAGAGGGAGTTGCGTAGAGTGTTGCCGAGTTGATTGGCATAGAGTGTTGTAGACTGGAGGAAAGTGGTATGGTGTGGAGTAGATTGTCGTAAAGTGGAGTGGATTAGAGTGTCATAGAATAGAGTGTTGTGAACTGTTGTAGAGGGAGTAGAGTGTTGTCGAGTGACCGGGCATAGTGTAAAGTAGAGTGGTGTAAAGTGGAGTAGTGTCTTAGAGTGAAGTAGCTAAGAGTGACAGAGAGCAGTGTGTCATAGAGTAGAGTAAAGTGACATAGAGGGAGTTGCATAGAGTGTTGTAGAGGGGCATAGAGTGTTGTAGGGTGGAGTGGCATAAAGAGGAATAGAGTGGAGGGGCAGAGAGTGGAGTGCAAAAAGAACAAACGATGGACGGAATGCTGAACAAATCAAACATTCACCTCCAATAACGGATCTGGGTTAAATCCATCGTTTTCTGCTCACCATGCAACCCAAGTTTGGAATAATTCCTATGCAAATCAGTCTTGACCATTCTCCCCATGGGAACAGTCCAGCTTAAACTGCCAAACTAGGTCCTCCCTGGACCAGAAACAAGCATCCCCAGACCGGTTTCGGGGTATCACATCTCATCAACCAGGCTAGCTTGAATGCAGGGGCACAGTCAGCGCAGAACCTACGTCTGGGCATACCCTTCCCACTTAAGACGACAAATGCATAAAGAACAACAGATGATGGACGGAATGCTGAACAAATCAAACATTTACCCCAGTCACAGATCTGGGTTAAATCCATTGTTTTAAGCTCACCATGGCACCCCAGTTTGGACCCAGCCATATGCAAATCAGTCTTGACCCTGCTTCCCATGGGAACAGTCCAGCACAAACTGCCAAGCCAGGTCCTCCCTGGACCGGAAACAAGCATATGGCGACTAGTTTCAGGGTATAACCCCTCATCAGCCAGACTAGCTTGAATCCAGTGGCACAGTGAGAACGGGACCACGTCTGGGCATACCCTTCTCACATAGGACGACAAATGCAAAAAGAACAGATGATGGACGGAATGCTGAACAAATCAAACATTTACCCCCCAGTCACAGATCTGGGTTAAATCCATAATTTTTAAGCTCACCATGCCACCCCAGTTTGAACCCAGCCATATGGAAATCAGTCTTGACCCTGCTTCCCATGGAAACAGCCCAGCCCGACTGCCAAGCCACATCCTTCCTGGACCAGAAACAAGCATAATGTGACTGGTTTGGGGGTATCTCTCCTAATCAGTCAGGCTAGTGTGAATCCAGTGGCACAGGGACACATGTCTGGGCATACCCTCCCTACTTAGAGTGACAAGTTCAAAAAGAACAGATGATGGACTGAATGCTGAACAAATCAAACATTTACCCCGGTCACAGATCTTGGTTAATTCCATTGTTTAGAGTGGAGTGGCATAGCGTAGACAGGGGTGTGGAATTTTCAAAATAATCTAGTTGTCCAAGGGACAAAATGCCACTGAGATCTACATGTCCTGTAAAATCCACTTGTTCCACCTACCCCTGTTCCACATCAAACCTAAGGGCTCCGGCTGACAGAGAAACATTAATATATTTTTGCTTTATTAAAATCAGTAAACCATTGAATGCTGTGCAATAATAATGCTAAAGGAAAACTTGTCAAGCGATATTATCGCGTC
This sequence comes from Triturus cristatus, assembly GCF_964204655.1. NCBI lineage: Eukaryota > Metazoa > Chordata > Amphibia > Caudata > Salamandridae > Triturus > Triturus cristatus. Next base: position 1,685,809,483 of record NC_140590.1, read on the forward strand.
CCTGCCCCACTGCGCCCCCTCCCCTTAACCCTGACGGCAATTCTTTTATTTCTATTCCCCTTTTTTTCAATTTTTTTTGGCTGTGTATTTATTCCCACAAAATACGTACATTTCAAACCATACGTAATGTACTAATTTACCGTCACCCTTGGCTGTGTATTTATTCCCACAAAATACGTACATTTCAAACCATACGTAATGTACTAATTTACCGTCACCCTTGTAAAAACGTATGGGGGGGATATAAAAGGTGTCAGCCAGCGTGCCTCCTGCCATTTCCCCCTCACTTTTGCAGCTGGCCAGACGTGAGCCCTACGTTCCTTGCGAATCGGTAAGTTGTATCGAAAAAGAAACAGCAAAGTTGGGAGCTTCCTTTAATAATAAGGATCGTTTTTTCGCCAAATGTACCCTCTTTGCAACATTGATCAATTGTGTAATGTATATTTGTCGGTGTGTTTACGCAATTATGGGCTGAAAGTTAATAGCTCACTATTCTATATTAGGACTTTAAGTTATAAATTGCAAGTCACCAGCGGATGTCTCTTTTGAAAGCATTAATCTGCAGATCTGTTCCCATCCTATGCACTCTGTAATCGACTTCGTACATGTTCTTTGCAGCAGGCATATTAACACTCTGCACTAACTTCACCGAGGTCACAACCTCAACTATACAAAACACGGATCTTTTCGCCAAATGTACCCTCTTTGCAACATTAATCGATTTTGTAATGTATATTTGTCGGTGTGTTTATGCAGTTCTGGGCTGAAAGTTAATAGTTCACTATTCTATATTAGGACTTTAAGTTATAAATTGCAAGTCACCAACGGATGTCTCTTTTGAAAGCATTAATCTGCAGATCTGTTTCCATCCTATGCACTCTGTAATCGACTTCGTACATGTTCTTTGCAGCAGGCATATTAACCCTCTGCACTAACTTCACCGAGGTCACAACCTCAACTATACAAAACACGGATCTCTTTCCAGGATGGTAATTCATCACACAAGTTTCCTACACATTTCTGTGAGGCCTGGTAATTGCCGGCGGAAAGAAACGCTGCAGCAGGTGCTTCGAAAGCTCTTAGTGCTGGCTGCGCCGTGTGCGACAATGTTTTTTTGCCCATAAGCTAAAGGAGTGAAAGTGTAGGAGTCACATGTCACCCATACTGGTAGGCAGTAGTTTAAGAGTGCTTGGTGTGGAGAAGCACAAACGCAGAGTCGAAAAAGAAACAGCAAAGTTGGGAGCTTCCTTTAATAATAAGAATCGTTTTTTCGCCAAATGTACCCTCTTTGCAACATTAATCAATTTTGTAATGTATATTTGTCGGTGTGTTTACGCAGTTCTGGGCTGAAAGTTAATAGCTCACTATTCTATATTAGGACTTTAAGTTATAAATTGCAAGTCACCAACGGATGTCTCTTTTGAAAGCATTAATCTGCAGATCTGTTTCCATCCTATGCACTCTGTAATCGACTTCATACATGTTCTTTGCAGCAGGCATATTAACCCTCTGCACTAACTTCACCGAGGTCACAACCTCAACTATACAAAACACGGATCTCTTTCCAGGATGGTAATTCATCACACGAGTTTTCTACACATTTCTGTGAGGCCTGGTAATTGCCGGCGGAAAGAAACGCTGCAGCAGGTGCTTCGAAAGCTTTTAGTGCTGGCTGCGCCGTGTGCGACAATGTTTTTTTGCCCATAAGCCAAAGGAGTGAAAGTGTAGGAGTCACATGTCACCCATACTGGTAGGCAGTAGTTTAAGAGTGCTTGGTGTGGAAAAGCACAAACGCAGAGTCGAAAAAGAAACAGCAAAGTTGGGAGCTTCCTTTAATAATAAGAATCGTTTTTTCGCCAAATGTACCCTCTTTGCAACATTAATCAATTTTGTAATGTATATTTGTCGGTGTGTTTATGCAGTTCTGGGCTGAAAGTTAATAGTTCACTATTCTATATTAGGACTTTAAGTTATAAATTGCAAGTCACCAACGGATGTCTCTTTTGAAAGCATTAATCTGCAGATCTGTTTCCATCTGCGCTATGAAGGCTCCGGACCCGCGATGTTAAACCCGCGTTGCGATGGCAGCACGTGAATCTGAATTCGTTGTAATGGGTGATTCCCCCCATGAAGCGGTGGTAGCGCAGCGCGCCTGCTTGCGATACGCTTTTTTGACGTATTCATCTGAGGCGCCGAGGCGGGCCAGGCCTAGGCTTTTGTACTAATTAATCTACCCACGCACGGTTGCTAAAAATATAAATAAAAGAAAATCGCAGCACCTCCGTCACAATATCACACAATTCAAGCGGGCAAAACTGCTTATTTTACCTGAATGCTTATTGCAAGACTCGTGGCGGCCACGGACTACTGCTTGCAGAGGCTGAGTGACGTTTCACTCCCCCAGCCAATCACTGGCTAGAGCCCAGTCATGGGCTGCTAGCCAATCAGATGCCGCCAAAGGCTCTCTGCAAGCTTCGGATTGGCTGTGAGCCCCAGAGTGCCCACAGCCTGTTGTTTTAACGTGATTAAAACGTGATTAATGTCTACATGTCCGTCGGACATAAATAGACAATAAATCTTCTTGCCCGTCAATATAAACAACATGGTTCGGGCTTCGGGCGATATGATTCCCCCACCCCTGCGTAGAGTGCAGTAAAGTGTTATATAGAGTTGTGGCGAGTGCCGTGGCGTAGTGTAGAGTTGTGTGGAGTGGCATGTTATAAAGCGGAATGACGTGTCGTAGAGTGTCTTAGAGTGGAGGGCCATGTTGTAGTGTAGTGTGTCGTAGAGTGGAGTGGCGTGTTGTAAAGTGATGACTTGTTATAGTTTGGATTGGCGTAGGGTTTAATGGAGTGTTGTAGAGTGGCGCAGCATGGAGGGGCTTAGAGTGGTGTACAGTTGAATGGAGTGGCGTAGTGTGGAGCATGTATGGTGTGGTAGTGCACTGCCATTACAGACCATACATTTTCAATTGAAATAACCATTACATTTCCACAGGAATACAGTTTTACTGATAAAACTAAACAGCGCACAAATGATAATGTGTGGAAATGTCATCACCTAGTGGATTTATCTGTTAGATCATATTAAAATATTTGTTGCCACCACACTTCAGAATTCCCAAAAAATGTTCCTCAGTTGTGCTTTCCTAATTCTGATATATTCTGAAATATCTTCACAGTTCATTTATGGGCATTTACATTTTGTTGTGTGCTAGAAAAAAACCTTTCCTTTCACAGCAAGTTTGTCACAGAAACCCTCTCACTTTGAAGTCAGAGAAAGAGAAGTAAACACCAAGCTCCTTTGGAAGACAGAGCCTGACGTTTGATCGCCATCTGTAAATGCACAGCAAGTGTGACAAGATAAGAACAAGATTTAAAGGCATGTGTACAGAAAGCGAGCACTCGTGGAAGAATACTGAAAAAAGGCTAGGCTGCACAGGAGGGACTAACTCAAGCTGGGTAGCCTAAAACAAAGCAAGCAAATAGAAAACCAGGAACTGTGAGTTACAAACCACAACGCCCATGTGAGCAATGGGTAGAATGCATTCCCAGGGAAGCTTTCTGAATGTCCACAAGAAGTATTTAGCAAACCAGACAGCTGCAGTCTCTGGTACGCTTCAACCTAAAAAGGACAGGGAGAAGAATGTGGGAATGGAGAAGTAGCAACTAATGTTAGCACCCACCATGGACTTATCCATTAGTTTGCACTGTGTAAAAGAGTACTGTAAGGAAGATTAGAGAATATAAGAGAATGAGGGTGGAGTGAGGATAGAGAAGGTAAGTTTGGTGAGGAATCGGGGAAACAGGTGGCAAGGAAAAAGAGGTTGTGGAAAACTTGAAATGGCTTTATGAAAGCATCTGGAGGTATGCGTGGAGGAGGAAGATTGAATCGGAGGAATGAGCCCAGGAAAATTAAACCGAGTAGAGAAGGGAAATTGTATGGAAGGGTGGAGGAAAGAAGCATTGCCAATGGTAAAATGATTATTAGCAGGATGAAATGGGGGGAGCTTGGGGAGGAAGAAAGGTTAGAAAAGTGATTGGAATGCCAATGGAAAATTGATTATGAGCAGGATGAAATGGGGAGATTGGGGAGGAAGAAAGAGTAGAAAAGTGATTGAAATCAAGAAGTAAAAGCTGGAAAGCATTGGTGGAGAAGGGGGAGTGGCATGTGAATGATGGCCGAGAGAGACGAAGATGAAAGAGTTAAAAGAGTACAGAAGGTTTTAAAATGGAGGGAAGTGTGGCTTATGGCTGTGTCTGTTCTTTGTGTAAGTGTTCTGCTGCTGTTATATTTTAGGGAAGTTAAATGTGTGGTATTTTCATTTTTGTCAGTGTTGCCACTGTGTTTTGTTATGATACATATTCTTTCATCTGCAATAAGCCTATGCTAAACTACATAGAGGCTGTTCCATTCTCAAACATGCCTACATTGCTAGAGAAAGGGTATAGACTGGGGTGAAAGGCAAGCAGAAGACTTGGCGAGGAAGAACATTTCAAAGAATAATTACAAAACGGTGGGAAGGGTAGCAACAGTATTAGCGGGTAGTGTGCATTAGGGGAAGGAGGAACATTGGGGTTGGGGAAGGTTGCTGGAGTAGGTAAGTTAGAAAGTAAGGCAAGAGACAGCTAAGATTTGTGGATGAAAAGTTTGTAATGGGGCGCCATTAAAGAGGAGCTGGGAAAGTATTTGGAGGAAAGGATTATTGAGATGTAAAAATTATTGCTATGAGGTGGATGGAAGGATGAAGCAAGAGGGTTATAAGAAAATGCAGAGGAAATTAAAAAGGGAGAAGATCATTGTTAGAACTGGGGGTCTCTAGTTGGCTGAGGTAGGTACCTTAGTCCAAATAGGGACCCTTGCTTCTAGTCAGGGTAAGGAGGGACACACTCTTAGATAACCCCTGCTCACCCCCTGGTAGCTTGGCACGAGCAGCCAGGCTTATCTCCAAGGCAATGTGTAAAGTATTTGCAACCACACTCCCAGTAACACAGTGATAACACCACAAATGGACACCACACTGGTTTCATAAAAACAGCGATATCTTTATAAAAAAAAGAATACGATGAGGCCAAACGATAGGAATCCTACATATGCGTATTCGTAATATTTCACTTTGCTGGTTATTAGGCCAGCAATCACTTGTAGGTTCTGGTATTAATGAGCAATTCACGATCTCTAATGCAGTCCTAATGCAATGCTATGCAGTTCGTAATGTAGTAATAAGACAGTCCTTAATGGAAGAATCAGGCAGTTCGTAATGCAAGAATAATGCGGTTCGTAATGCAAGAATCAGGCAGTTCGTAATGCAAGAATAATGTGGTTCGTAATGAAAGAATCAGGCAGTTCGTAATGCAAGAATAATGCGGTTAGCCAATCTGCACGGTCAACTCGGGCACCACTAGGCCCCAACAACAGAGACAATGGTCTCATGCTTAAAGGGATGTCCCCGGTACTGCTGGGCAGGTACAGGTCGCTCGGGGACTCAGTGCGGCTAACGCGGTGCAGCGGGAGAGAGATCAGAGCACTCCTGTACTCCTCCTGCATGCCTCCCCAGGCCACACGCACTTGCGGCTCCCAACTGGAATCCAAGCCTTACCTGGGGAGGTGCACTGCCTCGCTCTTTCTGCTTGTCAGGCGTCCTGCTGGGCAATCCTGATCACGTTGCAGCTCTGTAGCTAGGCGACGCTGTAGCCGGATGGGTTACGGCACTGCCTTCTCCTTCGTTGAAGATCTTGGGCAGATACCTTTCGACGATCACGATCCCTTTCACCTTGTAGCTTCCCTAGCTTCAAGAAATCCTTTAGCACGTTGTGGCTCAGGCCGGCGGCGGCGATCTTTACTCACAGCCTCAGTTACGATGGCGGCTTGGGCCACAAATAGCAATGCAGCAGCGTGGACGATGTTTCACGCTGCGGGGGCAATGCGGTCACGGGGCGCCTCGTAAACAGCACCACGGACCACATGGCAGTCTCAGGCATGCAAAAAGCACACGCACACAGCGTCGCTGAGACACACTTGGAAACGTTTATGATTTGAGTTTCCACAACAGGGGACCAGCTCTCCTCGGGCCCTTGGAGACAAGTTACTTCAGGACACAGCACACAGCAAAGTCCTCCAAGCAGGGGGGACACAGCACAAAGCAACGTCCCTTGTCCTCTCCTCAGTCAAAACAGCAAACTGCAGGCCAGCCCCAGAACACACAGCAAGGGCAGTCCTTCTCTTCTGTCTCTTCAGCTGTTCTTCTTTGGCAGAGGTTCCTCTTGATCACGAAGTAGTTTCAATCCTTTTTCAGTATGGAATTCAGTCTTGAGTTCAGGTGTTTCAGCTCTTACATTTATACCCCTAAATGCCTTTGAAATCTTTGTGTTCAGGGGGCTCGGACCCCAGTCCAAACCAGACCTGGGTGTCTTCCTGCCAGTGCACACCCTCTTCCTTTGATAGTCCGGGTCTGGGGCCCAGACGCTCTGCAGGAGGTGGAGCCAGCCTCTGGGGTCAGCAACACAGTCCTCTTCACATCCAGGAGGCTACTCCTCCCCCACATCAAAAGCAGGCAGCCTGTTGTTGACTCACCTACTCCTCCCTGGGGGCAGGACACTTCCATGACCCTGTCACATCCAAACCCAGACCGGCAATACACAACCAGGCAGAGGCACACAGGATGGTTTAAAACAAGAAACCAGCCACTTCTAAAAGCGTGGTTTTTAAACACACAATTCAAAAACCATCTTCACAAAAAGATGTGTTATTAAATTCTAGGTTCAGGCACACTAAACTCCATCTCTCAATCTTATGCCTATGGGAAGATATGCTGGAAACATGGGACACAGCATTCCCCATTCTGTCCTATGGGCAAGATGGCCTTGCAACAGTGAAAAACGAATTTGGCAGTATTTCACTGTCAGGACATAGTACACACCTCAGTTCATGTCCTACGTTTCACATACACTGCACCCTGCCCAGGGGGGTACCTTGGGCCTACTATAGGGGTGTCCGATGTGCATTAAAAGGGAAGGTAAGGCCTGGCAAGTGGGTGCACTTGCTAGGACAACAAGGCAGTTTACAAACTGCGCGCAGGCCCTGCAGTGGCAGGCCTGAGATCTCTTCTTAGGGCTACTTCTGTGGGTGGCACAATTAGTGCTGCAGGCCCAATAGTAGCATTTGCATTACCAGCCCTTATTATTATTATTACATAGTGCACTTTACTAGGGACTTTACTAGTAAGGCAAACATACCAATTATGGACAACCAATTACCATAGCACTTTATACAGGGAGCACTTGCATTTTGACACTGATCAGCATTGGCAAATTGTCCAAAGCATCTAAGCCAGCAAAACGAAATCCATCACAGCATCAACAAGCACTTACAGTGCAATAGGTCTCGCATTTGCGAGAGTTTGATCTCTTGGCATTATAAACGATACTGCCTTTTAGTTATGCGTTTATAAAACCTGCAAGCGACATTTACGCACCTCTTGCAGGTTTTGTAAACATAAATAAAAGGCATTATCATTTACAATGCCAATGGATCAAACTCTAGCAAACGCGAGACCTATTGCACTGCAAGTGCTTGTTTTAGGTGGCATTCGTTTTTGCGCGCAGATTTGAAGTTATAATGCTTCCTACCAGCACAGGTCTAAAAAGCCAGCTGTACTTTGTTGGGTCCATACCCAAGATAGACTGAAAGGAATCCGCAAGGGATACAATTACAGCTATGAAACTACGCATCCATGTATAAATGGACTGCCTAAAAGTCATCGTGAGGCCATTAACATCTTGTAAATCCATAATTTGATCACGGGCGCCCATAACGTCTCGTTAGTATAAGGGAAAATTAACGTGTATTTGAGCTCCAAAAACAAAGAGGAAGAACGACACTCTCTTCCGTGACCACCGTGGCTGCCTCCGAAAGTCTCCAAACAAAAAAAGCTATCACGAAAGCGATCGCTAATGTAAAATTAAAAAAAACATGCTCGCAAGTGGTGCGCGCGCGCCACTGCGAGCCATATGTGTTTTCAATTATCTCGCCCGTGTCTGCGCACGATAATTGAAAATGTATGGGCTTTGGTCCGCGTAACAGACACCAATAGGCCATGGGCGGAGCAATGCGCCCGCCTTTGGCCTATTGCATGCTCTGTTGTACACACACAAAGCCCAATAGCGGAACCTAAAAAGAAAAGCACACGCACGAGCGTGTGCGATTCCAGGGTCCGTTTTCAAACCCCGGACAAAAGAGCTCTCGCCTGCGCGAGCACTGCTGCACAGTGCAACGCAGGGCGCGAGCCCTAAAAATAGAGGAGGTAGAGGCAAAAAGTGAGGGGTAACCACACCAAGAAATGGCAGGTCTAACAATCATGATGAGAAAAAAATGATGGAGGATTAGGGAATGTGCCTCAGAAGAAGGGAAAAGTGGAACTACCTGACTTGTAATCAAGACCCTATGGAAATTTAGTAAAACCTATTTGGCATCGCTAACAATGTCATGAAAAGTGGGACATCATGTATCCAGTAACTTGGTAGTCTTTTTAATAACAATCAACATAAAGTAACATAACAGCACATATCTACTTGTGTACTTGCCAATCGCCACACAAATCTCTTCCCACCGAAATTTGATGACTACTGATATCAATCTCTTAAAACTTACATGTCATCAAATCTAGTGTCATGCTTTAACAAGTTTATATATATATATCTGAGGCAGGAAATTTGGTACGCCTTGTGCCGGAGAACGCGAGTTACCCGGAAACTCATGCCAGGATGCTTGTTTCTGGTCCGGGGAGGACCTGGCCTGGCAGTTCAGGCTGGTCTGTTCCCATGGGGAACAGGGTCAAGACTAATTTGCATATGGCCGGGTCTAAACTGGAATGGCGTAGCGTGCAAAAAAACGATGCATTTAACCCAGAACTGGGGGTGAATGTTTGATTAATTCAGCATTCCCTCCATCATCTTTTTTTGTATATGTTTCCCCTAAGTGGGAATGTTATGCCCAGACGTGGGTCCCGTACTCGCTACGCCACCAGATTCAAGCTAGCCTGGCTGATGAGGGGTGTTACTCAGAAACCGGTCCCTAAATGCTTGTTTCTGGTCCAGGGAGGACCTGGCCTGGCAGTTCAGGCTGGACTGTTCCCAAGGGGGACAGGGTCAAGACTGATTTGCATACGGCTGGGTCTAAACTGGAATGGCGTGTCGTGCAAAAAAACTTTGGATTTAACCCAGATCTGTGACTGGGGTGAATGTTTGATTAATTCAGCATTCCGTCCAGCATCTGGTATTTTTTTGCATTTTTTTTGTAGACTGTAAGTTGTGGCATATTTTATATCACTGATAATCGCCCTGGCATAAGTGAGGAAATATATGTTATTTTCCTCTGGTCTGTTTGCTGAATGATTAATCAGTTGAATTTTTCTGGGGAAAACAACAATGCTAAACTGTTAGACCTGTCAGCCCTTTGGGTGGTCCCTCCTCATCATTATTTATTTTGTCCCACTTTTGCCTCAAACCCTGTTTGAATTTTTCCTTTTTGGGAACCACCAGACTTTTTCGTGTTGCTACAGATTCAGGGAGCCATTTTAGCTAACCCTGAAACTTCTGTCTGAGGGCCTGGAGCACAAAATGGTGGCCACCTGTGACATCACCAGCATCCACTGGAACCTACCAGCACCTTCCAGAACATTCCAGGACATTCCAGAACTCTGTGACAGTTGGAGGCGGTTTAGAATGTTGGGAGGTTAAGACAGAGTGTTGGCAGTTGGAGCTGGCAGTTGGCACCTGACTGGTGAAGAGAGAGGAGCACAACAGTGAAGGAGGAAGGAGTGAAGCAGCAGGGGTGGAAACTTGTGCCTGGAGTGGGGTCCATAAACCCACCCTTGATACTTGTCCCTACTGATGGATCCCAGCCTATAGCCCTGTGTGGGAAGAAGACAGAAGAAACTTATCCTAAGGACCTGGACAGCAGGAACAGGCCTTAGAACCAAGAAAACAGCAAGATTCTGACCTGGAGACTGGTTTCCCTGGAGTCCGGCGTCGAGTAGCCTGAAGACCTGGAGCCCGAGGTGGAGGAGCGGCGCTGACTGAAGTAGCAGACGTCGTACCCGGAACCGCCTGAGGTCGTGAGAGGGCGCCGACGGAGGTCGTGAGGAATACCAGAGGTCGAGGAGGAAGTGAACCGAGGTCGAGCGAGCGGCGTCATCGGAGGAGTGAAGTCCGCCCTCCGGAGTCGTCGGAGACCGAGGTAGAGGAGCACCGGAGGTCGGGAGTGAGGATCGCACTCCGGAGTCGCCCGGAACCTGTGTGGAGGAGCACCGGAGGTCGGGGGTGAGGATCGCACCCCGGAGTCGCCGGAAGTCGACATCGAGGCCAGGCCGGCCGACGTCATCGGAGCCGAGAGCGCCATCGGACCGGAGCCGCCCGAAGTCGACATCGTGAAGAGACTGCCCGACGCCGTCGAATCGGAGGTCGAGATCGAACCGAGGCCACCGACATCGGACCGGAACCGCCTACCGGCGTCGTCAAAGAACTGACATTGTGCCGAGGCCGCCGAGACCGAACCGGAACCGCCTCACGGCATCGACACGACTCCAGCGGCGTCGGAACATCAGAAAAAGGGCAGTAAGTGGAGTAGAGGGCGCCTAAGGCCCTGTGGAGACCTGAGAGACTGTTCTAAGGGGCTAGGGAGGTGCTGAAACCCACCTGACTGTGCCTGGGGTGAACTGGGACTAACCTAGAGAGGTTGTGTGGAGAGAGAAAGCCAGGGCACTGGTATACCCCCCTTGGATCTACCTCAGATTAGGCCTCAGCCTTGTCCCAGCCAGGGAGTAGCCCCCCTCAAGCCTTCCACAACCCTACAAGCTGTGCCTGGGCCATATCAGCCCTTAAGAATTGAAGTGTCATCTGATTACATGAGTGTTGCTGTATACTTTTAATTATTTATTGGGGGTACTGTATTTATTGAATTTTTACCTATTTATTGCTGCACTATATTTATAGGTCCACAGGACTTGATGGTGTACAATATTTATTGGTACAGTATTTATTGCCTCAAAGTATTTAATTGTCTGTATATATTGCACTTGTATTTATGCCCTGTTATTTATGATCACCCCTATTTATTTCATCAAACAGCCAATATTTATTTGACCTGCACTAATTGAAACTTGTATATTGTGATTGACCTATTTATTTTTCCAATCAGCAACTAAGAGAAAAAGATAAAGAAAGAATATTTTCATAATTTTTACGGTGTAGAGTCGTTTTTGGAACGGATGCACGCATGGTTATTGTATGGGTATATTGTATGCTTAGCACTGCGCCTGTTTCCTGACCACTCGAGCCAAGCTACCACAGTGTGTTCGGGGAGTCCACCACCACCCTGCGGAGTGGGAGTGGGCGTTTCCAACATAAATTGGTGTTCAGTGGTGGGATAGAGCTGTGCCTACATATACTCAACAATAACTGTGGGTAGTCCATAGGCCTACACCGGGAGTTTTCTCACAGCGGCCTTCCAAATTGTGGGTTTTTGTTTTTTCCAAATTTACTCTGGTGGTGGGAGGAGGTATTACTAAAGGTACCCCCCTGCATTGTTACTGCACAAAACCTGTCCTCTAACCTGAGTGGGCAAGATGGAGTTTGTTCTTGAAGATTTAGAAACATACACTGTGGCCCAACTCAGGGAGTTTTGCCAGCGAGAGGGGGTGTACTGTCCCCCAGGAGCAAAGAAGGGTGCACTTCAAACCAGCTTAAGGGCTTGGGGGGAGGCACGCAGGGAAGGCAAGGCTGAGGAGGAAGACAGGGATGGAGAGCCTGACCCCGAGGGGGCTGAGATGTACCAACCTGAGGTGGGGAACCTGTCAGCAGGGCCCAGGACACTTTCTAGGGGGGGCAGCCGTGTCTCTAGCGGGGGCTTATCCAGCGTGGAGTTAGCAGATCGGAGAGAGAAAAGACAGCTCACATGGGATTTAGCAAAGCTGGAGAAGGAGAAAGAGGAACAGAGGTTGGCTCATGAGACGGAGAAAGAGAGGATGGCTCATGAGATAAGACTGAAGGAGATAGAGCTTCAGATCCTCAGAATTGGGGCACCAACTGTTCCTAATGGTGGCAGCCAAATCCAAGAGTCCACCAGGGAATCCAAACCTTACCTGCCAAAGGACATTGTAGCAAGCTATGGGGCAGGTGATGACATCGCCAAATGGCTAGCAGCCTATGAGGTCTCATTGAGGGCCCATGGGGTTCCAGTGAAGTATTGGGGAGGAGGATTGTATAGGTACATGCCTCCAGCTGGTAGGGATGCTTTATTGGCCCTCGAAGAGGAGGAGCAAACCCACTACCCCACCATGAAACTGGCGCTCATCAGGAAGTTTGGACTAACTCCGGAAAAGTACAGGCAGAAGTTCAGGGGTAGTCACAAACTGGGCACACAGAATTGGGTGGACTTCCTGGACTATGCAAAGAAGGCACTGGAAGGTTGGATTCAGGGCAGTGAAGTCAGGAACTACGAGGAGCTGTTTGACCTGGTATTGAAGGAACACCTACTCGAGAAATGTTTCCCTGAACTGCGGCAACACCTGGTGGATAGCAAGCTGACCAGCCCCCGGAAGCTTGCTGAGGAGGCGGACATTTGGGCTAGTACCCGGGTGTCCACCAGGGGGACTGGAGGGGACACTCAAAAGGCCGGACAGGGCGCCCCCCAAAAGAAAGAAGGAGGGGAAAAGAAAAAGGAGTTCTCCAAAGGCCCCCAAAATAACTTCCAAGGGAAGGGAACAGGATTCACCTCTAAGGCTAACCCACCCAGAAACCCTAATCCTGGCCAGAGTCAGCAGCCAAGGGTTGTCCATTGCTACGAGTGCGGTGGCGTTGGACACTATAAAGGAGATCCGAAGTGTCAGAAACGCTCACCCCCTCCCACTGGAGGAAAGCCCCCCGGGGTAGCTAGTGTAGTGCTCGGGGAGGAGATGCCCTTAACTAAGGGAAGGGAGTGGGCGGGTGTCACTTTAGTGTCCCTGGGAGAACGGGAGATGGTTCCTAAGATCCAGGTGCCCGCAAATACTGCAAAGTATGGGCAGTGGATCACCATCAATGGCCAAAGAGGGGAGGCTCTGAGAGACACAGGAGCCAGTATGACTATGGTACGTAGCCAACTGGTGTCTCCAGAGCAAGTCATTCCCGATGTACTCCACCCAGCCGCGATGGCTGACGGCAGAACCGGTCACTATCCCGTGGCTGAGGTTCCCTTTGAATGGGGGGGGGTTGCAGGTTCACTTCGAGTTGCCGTAAGCCCTGCCGTGCCAGTCGATTGTCTGCTGGGCAATGACATGGAGCACAACGCTTGGAAGGAGGTGGAATACCGGACTCATACCGAGATGCTGGGTACACCTGACTGGGCCTGTGTTAGCACAAGGTCCGTGACTACCCGAAGAGGGAGTTCATTCCGGCTGGAGCCTGGAACAAAGGCCCAGCCAGCTGCCAGTCAAGGGAAGAACCGAGGACAGGAGGAGCCTGCCTCGGCGTCTCCACCCCGTAGGACGGATAGGCCACCGGAGGTGGTGGACCAGGAGTCTGCGGAGGGGGATGTTACCAACCTGGAGGACTTACCCATCCCGGCCGAGTGGCACGTGGAGGGAGGCCCGTCCAGGGAGGAATTCTGCCAGGGCCAGAGGGAGTGCCCTACCCTTGAGGGGCTGAGGCGACAGGCCGAAGCCCAGGCAGCAGGGAACGTTGAAGGGAACTACAGTGTCTACTGGGAGGATGGCCTCCTCTACAGTGAACCCAAGGCACCCCTACATGGATCGTCACGAGCCTTGGTAGTACCTCAACGTTTTCGAGCCTTCCTTTTAGAGTTGGCTCACGAGATCCCCTTGGCAGGACACCTGGGGCAAGACAAGACCTTCGCCCGTCTTGTCCCACACTTTTATTGGCCTCAAATGAAAGTGTCGTCCGATACCTACTGCCGGACATGTGTGTCTTGCCAAGCCAGTGGGAAAACAGGGGTGAAGCTGAAAGCTCCCCTGGAACCACTCCCTGTCGTTAGCACCCCCTTTGAAAGGGTGGGCATCGACATTGTGGGTCCATTAGATCCACCAACTACAGCTGGTCACAGGTTTATCCTGGTTCTGGTGGATCATGCCACACGGTACCCAGAGGCAATACCTCTGAGGACCATAACAGCACCTGTTGTGGCTAGGGCCCTGATGGGAATCTTTACCCGAGTGGGTTTTCCCAAGGAAGTTGTGTCCGACAGGGGGACCAACTTCATGTCAGCATATATGCGGGCAATGTGGAAGGAGTGTGGAGTGACCTACCGGTTCACAACTCCTTACCACCCCCAGACCAATGGTCTAGTGGAAAGGTTTAACAAAACCTTAAAAGGCATGATCAGAAGTCTGCCTGAAAGCCTGCGGAGGAAATGGGACGTCCTCCTACCCTGTTTACTTTTTTCCTACAGGGAAGTGCCACAGAAGGGAGTGGGCTTCAGCCCCTTCGAGCTTCTGTATGGGCACCCTGTACGTGGACCTCTTAACCTGGTGAGAGTCGGATGGGAAAGAACTCCCAGAAAGCTCCCCCAGGATGTGGTGAGCTACATGCTGGCCTTCCGGAGCCAAATGGCTAAGTTGTGGAAGCAAGCTTCTGACAACTTGGAAGCCAGCCAAGCAGTAATGAAGGCGTGGTATGACCACAACGCTCACCCGGTGGAGTTGGAGCCTGGCCAGAAGGTGTGGGTGATCGAACCAGGAGAGCTTAGTGCCCTCCAGGATCGCTGGTCAGGACCCTTTGAGGTGTTGGAGAAGAAGGGTAAGGCTACCTACTTGGTGGACCTGAAGACCCCTCGTCAGCCCCTGCGGGTGCTGCATGCCAACCGCCTCAAACCCCACCACGAGAGGCCCGAAGTCATCTTGATGATGGTGACTGACGGAGGAGAGGACGTGGAAAGCGAGCCTCTCCCTGATCTGTTTGCGTCTCAGGAAAAGGATGGGTCGGTGGAGGGAGTGATTCTCTCCCCATCTCTAACTCCTGAACAGCAGGAGGACTGTCGCCAGGCCCTGGGGCAGTACTCTGCGTTGTTCTCCCTTGTCCCGGGTAGGACTCACCTGTGCGTCCATGACGTGGACACAGGAGACAGCCCACCTGTGAAGTCCAAGATCTACCGGATGTCAGACAAGGTGAAGGCCAGCATTCATAGTGAAGTCACTAAGATGCTGGAGCTAGGAGTGATTGAACCTTCTAGCAGCCCCTGGTCCAGTCCGGTGGTGTTAGTACCGAAAGCTGCACCACCGGGTGCCCAACCAGAACTGAGGTTCTGTGTGGACTACCGGGGACTGAATTCAGTGACAAAGACTGATGCACATCCGATCCCTAGGGCGGATGAATTAATTGACCGGCTGGGAGCTGCCCAATATCTAAGTACCTTTGACCTTACTTCGGGGTACTGGCAGATCTCTTTGACTGATGGAGCAAGGGAAAGGTCAGCCTTCTCCACGCCCAATGGCCACTACCAGTTCTGTGTGATGCCCTTTGGGCTCAAGAACGCACCTGCCACGTTTCAGCGCCTGGTAAACCAGATCCTCACCGGAATGGAGAGTTTCTCTGCTGCTTATCTGGATGACATAGCCGTCTTCAGTAACAGCTGGGAGGATCACTTGCGTCACCTGCAAGCTGTTCTCCAGGCCCTGAGACAAGCTGGATTGACGATCAAGGCCAGCAAGTGCCAGATCGGGCAGGGGTCGGTAGTGTACCTTGGACACTTGGTGGGTAGGGGAGCGGTGCAACCCCTCCAGGCGAAGATCGAGGCCATCATGGCCTGGGAACCCCCCAAGACACAGACTGAGGTCCGAGCATTTTTGGGCCTCACGGGATACTACCGCCGCTTCGTGAAGGGGTACGGTACCATCGTAGCCCCCCTCACGGAGCTCACGTCCAAGAAACAACCTCGACGGGTAGTCTGGACGGAGGCCTGTCAGCAGGCCTTTGTGAGATTGAAGAAAGCCATGTGCGAGGCCCCGGTCTTAAGGGCCCCAGACTTTTCCAAGAAGTTCATTGTCCAGACAGATGCATCAGAACATGGCATTGGGGCAGTGTTATCGCAACTCAACGAAGAGGGTCTGGATCAACCCGTGGTCTTCCTATCCCGGAGACTACTTCCCAGGGAACAGAAGTGGAGTGCAATAGAGCGTGAAGCCTTTGCAGTGGTATGGGCTCTGAAGAAGTTGCGGCCATACCTGTTTGGCTCGCACTTCCTGGTTCAGACCGACCACAGACCCCTTCGCTGGCTGATGCAGATGAAGGGGGAGAATCCCAAGTTGTTGAGGTGGTCTATTTCCCTACAGGGGATGGACTTTCAGGTGGAACATCGGCCTGGAGTGGACCACGCCAATGCAGACGGTCTCTCAAGGTATTTCCGCCTTAGTGATGAGAACTCCCAAGGGGTTGGGTAGCTCTCTCCACTTTCAGCTGGGGGGGACGCGTGTTAGACCTGTCAGCCCTTTGGGTGGTCCCTCCTCATCATTATTTATTTTGTCCCACTTTTGCCTCAAACCCTGTTTGAATTTTTCCTTTTTGGGAACCACCAGACTTTTTCGTGTTGCTACAGATTCAGGGAGCCATTTTAGCTAACCCTGAAACTTCTGTCTGAGGGCCTGGAGCACAAAATGGTGGCCACCTGTGACATCACCAGCATCCACTGGAACCTACCAGCACCTTCCAGAACATTCCAGGACATTCCAGAACTCTGTGACAGTTGGAGGCGGTTTAGAATGTTGGGAGGTTAAGACAGAGTGTTGGCAGTTGGAGCTGGCAGTTGGCACCTGACTGGTGAAGAGAGAGGAGCACAACAGTGAAGGAGGAAGGAGTGAAGCAGCAGGGGTGGAAACTTGTGCCTGGAGTGGGGTCCATAAACCCACCCTTGATACTTGTCCCTACTGATGGATCCCAGCCTATAGCCCTGTGTGGGAAGAAGACAGAAGAAACTTATCCTAAGGACCTGGACAGCAGGAACAGGCCTTAGAACCAAGAAAACAGCAAGATTCTGACCTGGAGACTGGTTTCCCTGGAGTCCGGCGTCGAGTAGCCTGAAGACCTGGAGCCCGAGGTGGAGGAGCGGCGCTGACTGAAGTAGCAGACGTCGTACCCGGAACCGCCTGAGGTCGTGAGAGGGCGCCGACGGAGGTCGTGAGGAATACCAGAGGTCGAGGAGGAAGTGAACCGAGGTCGAGCGAGCGGCGTCATCGGAGGAGTGAAGTCCGCCCTCCGGAGTCGTCGGAGACCGAGGTAGAGGAGCACCGGAGGTCGGGAGTGAGGATCGCACTCCGGAGTCGCCCGGAACCTGTGTGGAGGAGCACCGGAGGTCGGGGGTGAGGATCGCACCCCGGAGTCGCCGGAAGTCGACATCGAGGCCAGGCCGGCCGACGTCATCGGAGCCGAGAGCGCCATCGGACCGGAGCCGCCCGAAGTCGACATCGTGAAGAGACTGCCCGACGCCGTCGAATCGGAGGTCGAGATCGAACCGAGGCCACCGACATCGGACCGGAACCGCCTACCGGCGTCGTCAAAGAACTGACATTGTGCCGAGGCCGCCGAGACCGAACCGGAACCGCCTCACGGCATCGACACGACTCCAGCGGCGTCGGAACATCAGAAAAAGGGCAGTAAGTGGAGTAGAGGGCGCCTAAGGCCCTGTGGAGACCTGAGAGACTGT
Organism: Triturus cristatus; assembly: GCF_964204655.1. Taxonomy (NCBI): domain Eukaryota; kingdom Metazoa; phylum Chordata; class Amphibia; order Caudata; family Salamandridae; genus Triturus; species Triturus cristatus. The sequence goes on from NC_140590.1 coordinate 1,685,827,171, forward strand.
TCTAAGGGGCTAGGGAGGTGCTGAAACCCACCTGACTGTGCCTGGGGTGAACTGGGACTAACCTAGAGAGGTTGTGTGGAGAGAGAAAGCCAGGGCACTGGTATACCCCCCTTGGATCTACCTCAGATTAGGCCTCAGCCTTGTCCCAGCCAGGGAGTAGCCCCCCTCAAGCCTTCCACAACCCTACAAGCTGTGCCTGGGCCATATCAGCCCTTAAGAATTGAAGTGTCATCTGATTACATGAGTGTTGCTGTATACTTTTAATTATTTATTGGGGGTACTGTATTTATTGAATTTTTACCTATTTATTGCTGCACTATATTTATAGGTCCACAGGACTTGATGGTGTACAATATTTATTGGTACAGTATTTATTGCCTCAAAGTATTTAATTGTCTGTATATATTGCACTTGTATTTATGCCCTGTTATTTATGATCACCCCTATTTATTTCATCAAACAGCCAATATTTATTTGACCTGCACTAATTGAAACTTGTATATTGTGATTGACCTATTTATTTTTCCAATCAGCAACTAAGAGAAAAAGATAAAGAAAGAATATTTTCATAATTTTTACGGTGTAGAGTCGTTTTTGGAACGGATGCACGCATGGTTATTGTATGGGTATATTGTATGCTTAGCACTGCGCCTGTTTCCTGACCACTCGAGCCAAGCTACCACAGTGTGTTCGGGGAGTCCACCACCACCCTGCGGAGTGGGAGTGGGCGTTTCCAACATAAACACTTAAGAAAACATCCAAGACCATAATCCTGTAAAGCAAGTAAAAACGAAACTGAAACATTCTAAGGTAAATGATGCACCTGTACAACAATCCCTCAACTTTGTCCTATAGCAATGGACCTGTCAAACAGAGGTGTTCGAGTGGGATGCAAGACTGGTTACAAATTTGGGCAAATAGAATGACATAATATGATACCCATCAATTCCCATCTAATATGAGATGCATGAAATGGGGCAATGATAGCAGGGTCCCTCCAAAGACTTTGTGGCTATTCCCTTAAAAACGCCTGCCGTAGACACAGCAATAAAGTTCAGTGCACGGATCTAGGGACCAGTAAAGCTACAAGTTCACCATATCGTCTTTACAGAAAAGATGCTATTCTCCCTGACACATGATGCTACAACTAGTGGAACATATAAGGAACATTCCAAAGCAAGATACATTTGAAGAAGCATGTTCATTCACTCCTTGAATGTCTCATTTTGGGTCCATCCTCAAACAAGCATTGGCATAGCCAATAGGTCTCGCCTTTGGGACCTTATAAGTGTTTAGTTATCCAGCACAATATCCTTGGTGCAGCAACACCAAGTGCTGTATGGCTAAACACTTCTAAGGTCCCAAAGGCGAGACCTATTGGCTATGCCAATGCTTGATTTGAGTGAGTGGCTCGTGCAGGTATGCAACTGTGAGGTAGAGATGCTGCGAGTGCTTTTACAGGAGCCCCTGTGACACTGCGCCTCTTCAAAATGTATCTTGGGTCTGGTGTAATACTTCTAGCCCCTATTCCCGTCTTCTCATACCCAATGCATCCTCAAATGTCCCATGTACAGCCAGGGTTGACACTCCTATTACGACTGCCCTCCAGTGACACTTTACCTGTCACAGGTGGTGGATGTGGCGGTGGACATGGTGGTGGACATGGTGGTGGATGTGGTGGTGGTGGTGGACATGGGGGTGGTGGTTGATGTGGTGGTGGTGGATGTGGTGGTGGTGGTGGATGTGGTGGTGGTGGACGTGGTAGTGGACATGGTGGTGGATGTGGTGGTGGTGGATGTGGTGGTGGATGTGGTGGTGGATGTGGTGGTGGTGGACTTGGTTGTGGTGGACGTGTTGGTGGTGGATGTGGTGGAGGTGGACGTGGTGGTGGTGGATGTGGTGGTGGTGGACATGGTGGTGGAGGACGTGGTGGACATGGTGGTGGACATGGTGGTGGATGTGGTGGTGGTGGATATTGTGGACATGGTAGTGGTGGATGTGGTGGTGGACGTGGTGGTGGTGGACATGGTGGTGGATGTGGTGGTGGTGGTGGTGGACATGGCAGTGGTGGTGGCGGTGGTGGGGGTGGGTGTGGTGGTGGTGGTGGACATGGTGGTGGTGGACGTGGTGGTGGTGGATCTGGTGGTGGATGTGGTGGTGGATGTGGTGGTGGCAGACATTGTGGTGGTGGCAGAGGTGATGGTGGACGGGGTGGTGGTGGACGTGGTGGTGGTGGTGGTGGACGTGGTGGTGGATGTGGTGGATGTGGTGGTGAAAGTGGTGGTGAAAGTGGTGGTGGTGGATGTAGTGGTGGTGGACGTAGTGGTGGTGGACCTGGTGGTGGTGGACATGGTAGTGGTGGACGTGGTGGTGGTGGACGTGGTGGTGGTGTATGTGGTGGTGGTGGACGTGGTGGTGGTGGACGTGGTGGTGGTGGACGTGGTGGTGGTGGACATTGTGGGGGTGGTGGACGTGGACGTGGTGGAGGTGGACGTGGTGGTGGACGTGTTGGTGGTGGTGGACATGGTGGTGGTGGTGGATGTGGTGGTGGTGGATGTGGTGAACGTGGTGGTGGTGGACATGGTGGTGGTGGATGTGGTGGTGGACATGGTGGTGGATGCGGTGGTTGTGGATGTGGTGGAGGACGTGGTGGTGGTGGTGGACATGGTGGTGGTGGACGTGGTGGTGGTGGACATTGTGGACGTGGTGGTGGAAGGTGGTGGACGTGGTGGTGGTTGATGTGGTGGTGAAAGTGGTGGTGGTGGACGTAGTGGTGGTGGACATGGTGGTGGTGGACATGGTAGTGGTGGTGGTGGTGGACGTGGTGGTGGTGGACTTGGTGGTTGACGTGGTGGTGGTAGACGTGGTGGTGGTGGATGTTGTGTTGGTGGTGGAGGTGGACGTGGTGGAGGTGGACGTGGTGGTGGTTGTGGATGTGTTGGTGGTGGTGGATGGGGTGGTGGTGGTGGTGGACATGGTGGTGGACGTGGTGGTGGTGGACGTGGTGGTGGACATGGTGGTGGATGCGGTGGTTGTGGATGTAGTGGAGGACATGGTGGTGGTGGACGTGGTGGTGGTGGATGTTGTGGTGGACGTGGTGGTGGAAGACATGGTGGATGTGGTGGTGGACGTGGTGGTGGATGTGGTGGTGGTGGACGTGGTGGAGGTGGACGTGGTGGTGGTGGACGTGGTGGTGGTGGTGGATGTGGTGGTGGTGGACGTGGTGGACGTGGTGGTGGAGGACGTGGTGGCAGTGGACATGGTGGTGGCGGTGGACGTGGTGGTGGTGGTGGACGTGCTGGTGGTGGACATTGTGGACGTGGTAGTGGTGGATATGGTGGTGGACGTGGTGGTGGTGGGTGTGGTGGTGGTGGTGGTGGATGTGGTGGACGTGGTGGTGGTGGGTGTGGTGGTGGTGGTGGAGGACGTGGTGGACGTGGTGGTGGTGGACATGGTGGTGGTGGTGGACGTGGTGGTGGATGTGGTGGTGGTGGTGGACGTGGTGATGGTGGACGTGGTGGAGGTGGACATGGTGGTGGTGGACGTGGTGGTGGTGGTGGATGTGGTGGTGGTGGTGGACGTGGTGGACGTGGTGGTGGAGGACGTGGTGGCGGTGGACATGGTGGTGGCGGTGGACGTGGTGGTGGTGGAGGACGTGATGGCGGTGGACATGGTGGTGGCGGTGGACGTGGTGGTGGTGGTGGACGTGCTGGTGGTGGACATTGTGGACGTGGTAGTGGTGGATGTGGTGGTGGACGTGGTGGTGGTGGGTGTGGTGGTGGTGGTGGAGGACGTGGTGGACGTGGTGGTGGTGGACATGGTGGTGGTGGTGGTGGTGGACGTGGTGGTGGATGTGGTGGTGGTGGTGGACGTGGTGATGGTGAAGGTGGACGTGGTGGTGGTGGACGTGGTGGTGGTGAACGTGGTGGTGGTGGACATGATAGTGGACATGGTGGTGGACATGGTGGTGCTTAACATGGTGGACGTTGTGGTGGTGGTGGACGTCGTGGTGGACGTGGTAGTGGAGGTGGATGTGATGGTGGTGGACGTGGACGTGATGGTGGTGGATGTGGTGGTGGTGGACGTAATGGTGGATGTGGTTGTGGTGGACGTGGTAGTGGTGGACGTGGTGCTGGTGGTGGACGTGGGGGTGGTGGTGGTGGACATGCTGGTGGTGGACATGGTAGTGGTGGTGGTGGACGTGGTGGTAATGGTGGACGTGGTGGACGTGGTGGTGATGGACGTGGTGGTGATGGACGTGGTGGTGGTGGATGTGGTGGTGGTGGATGTGGTGGTGGTGGATGTGGTGGTGGATGTGGTGTTGGTGGACGTGGTGGTGAACGTGGTGATGGATGTGGTGGTGGTGGACGTGGTGGTGGACGTGGTGGACGTGGTGGTGGTGGATGTGATGGTGGACGTGGTGGTGAACGTGGTGGTGGTGGATGTAGTGGTGGTGGATGTAGTGGTGGTGGACGTGGTTGTGGTGGACGTGGTGGTGGACGTGATGGTGGTGGTGGACGTGGTGGTGGTGGTGGACGTTGTGGTGGAGGTGGACGTGGTGGAGGTGGATGTGTTGGTGGTGGACGTGGTGGTGGACGTGGTGGACGTGGTGGTGGTGGATGTGGTGGTGGACATGGTGGTGGATGCAGTGGTTGTGGACGTGGTGGAGGACGTGGTGGTGGACGTGGTGGTGGAAGTGGTGGTGGTGGTGGTGGTGGTGGTGGTGGACGTGGTGGTGGTGGACGTGGTGGTGGTGGATGTTGTGGTGGATGTGGTGATGGAAGGTGGTGGACGTGGTGGTGGACATGGTGGTGGACGTAGTGGATGTGGTGGTGGTGGACGTGGTGGTGGCGGTGGTGGTGGTGCGAGTGCGAGCCAAAGAGAGAGTGAGTGAGGTTGGAATGAAGAATAAAAACTCAGCCTGCACCAGATAAAGTACTGACACTGCTTGAGTTATTCAATGCACTTTATGCCCCGCAGCTGGTAGTAGGAAGGTAACATGCAAACATAATGCAATGAATGTGATGGGACACTTTGGAAAACTTATAATGGGATATTTTAGGGCTCAGTAGTGTCTGCCTTATATTGAGGCTATTGTTAATTGTCGTTACAAAGAAAATTGTGTCTCTGTGCGACCTGCGACAAGAAAGAGAGAGAGAGCGAGAGACAGAGTGCGAGCGAAAAAGAGATTGAGTAAAGGGGGGAATGAAAAAGAAAAAAAACGCAGCCCGCGCTTTGTTTAATGACTGTGAATGACTAATGCTGAAACTCAAACAAGCAGCAGCTGTTTTCAAGCACACTCGTGCTTGTGGTTGTATCCGCCTTGCGGGAGCGAGCAGTGGCCGATTTGCATGCGCACCGCTGCTCGCTCCCGCAAGGTGGATGCCACCACAAGCACGAGTTTTGAAAGACGGCTGCAGATGATTTTTAATGCCTAAATGAAGTATGTACAGCATTGACAAATAAACGAGCTCATTTAGCAAATGTGAGCTCAGGTTCCTTGGATACATAATTTCAGTAGATGGGAGGCAGGGAGACCCTGAAAAGATGGAGCCACTTACATGTACATCGAAGCCTTTCGATATGAACTGATCCTAGGTTATTTAGGCACCTGCCACTTCAAATATTTTATTGTCTGCAACATGCCATTTGTGAACCTTACAAAACTAGGGATGGGTAATGAGTGATCCGTGTATGTGGCTTTGGCTGGAAACACCCATTTTGCAATGATTTGTTAGTGGATGCTAGTGTAAAAATGCAAACCAGAGACTCGTAAAAAGATGATATGCTATAACAAGTATGACAGATGGGCTGCCTTTCATCCAGAACTAGCTTGGGCCACTTGTGCACTACCAGATGTTTTTGTATAGAACATCTTTCACCATTGAGTGATGAATCTGCCCTTGTACTAAATAGCTGGCAAGTGAGACAATGATCATTTGAACAACTTGCATAGTGAGCCTGTGGGCTCCAAGAGAGCATGCAGATGTGGTACAAGAACCACAAGGTGGTCATTGCGATAAGAATGCTTTAAGGGAGACGCTTGCTCCTCTATGTTAACCAACATAGTTGTCAGTGTCTTAAAGACTTACTGCATCCTTCAAAGGATGAGGAAGCCCTCACCTCTGGAACCATTGAATATGTAAAAAATGCCTGCGGGTGTGTGGAAAGGCAGAGCATCAGACATCTTTGGACTCCGACTGCTGTTAGTCTGTTGACATGAATAATAAATCAGCATTTCTGGTTTTTGTCACGGGTGTCCCAGCTGCGTCAACTAACATGTAGTGAATTCCAGGCAAATGAGTATGTATGTGTAAAATACCTCAGCATGGAAGTGATTCACAAGAAAATAATAGGTCTGTGGTAGTAAGTGAATGGCATAGGCAAACATTTCAAGTCGAGAGCGGCCTGTAGCTGCACAACCACACAACAGGCCTTGTGTAATGTCTGAGAGGTTGCCACAAGCTGATACCTTTCAGAACCGATCTTGTAGCCTTCAACACAAACGTGCTTCCCACAAATGTCTAGTGAGCCATTAAAATAGGGCAATGTGAGCAGATATTTGCAAAGATGAAAAAAAACAAGCTGATCAAGAAAGGCCTGCCACCACTCTGCAGACCGCATGCAGAGAATGGCTTTGCTATTATACGAAGACACAAAAGAAAAAGTGATGCTAGCTTCTATAAAACACTTGTCAAGATCATCTTAACATGGCTTCTTCAGTCCTCTTTAAGCATTCATCCAAAATATCTCTCTTTAGAAAGTTTCATAAATCAAGAAAACCCACTGAGATAGTCTAGACTGAGACTATGGAACATGCAGTGCAGGAAATATCTGGATAAAATTGCTACTCATTGGCAGTTGTCAAATATCATCAGACTACCTTAACGACTAACATATTAAAAATCAAGCTTCTTCTTTCGTTAGAAACAGAGAAGATACAGAGTTCCCAAATAAATGTATGGGGCCTCTAGGAGCGGTTACCCTGATTGGTGCTCCAATAATGGTCGACACGCATAAATCAGGAAACAGAGGAGTCATGGGTTTTCAAAGGCTCTGTCCACTCGATGCACCATCGCAGAGTACATGAGTGAAGAGTAACTCATCTCAGGTGTACACTGTACCGGATTATATAGGTCTTTACAACATACACAGTTTATTTTTGTTTGGGGACCAAAGTGTCACTAGAAAATTCAAGCATCCCCTAGGTGGGACGGAACATCAGGGACCAAAAAGTGAGGAGGCGCCAGCGGGGTACTAGTTGAAGAGAAGCTTCAGGAACCTAAGAGTGAAAGGTGTTGGGAATTTGAGGTAAGTAGGGTGAGTAGAACTTTCTCGGTACTGAGGGTTCACAGGAGCCTCCGGTAACTAAGATTGGGTCTTAAAGACCTGAGCGTAAGCTGGTGCCTTGAGGACCCAAATTGATCAAGCCCTCTGCTGGGAACCTAAAAGAGGGAGCATGTGGGGCTTAAGTGTGAGTAGGAACACTGGAAATCTAATAAGTGGGTACATCAGGCCCATAGTGTGCAGAGCATCAGGAAAGCTGAGAATAAACAGAAGCCTAAGGAAATCAAATAGTGAATATGGTCTTCACTGCCCTGAGGATTAGCATGAGCTCCCCGTAAGAGGGAGGATATACAGCGCCTAATGGTGAAGAGGAATATAAGCAAACCTGAGGGTTACTAGAAATGCAAGGGCATCTGAAATAGAGCATGGGCCTCTTGGGAAATCAGTCTGAGCAGGAGTCAAAGGATGTGAGCATGCGCAGGACCATCAGAGGATCAAGGAGTGGAAATGAGATTAAGTGTCCTAAGCATGGTTGGGCAGTTTTAGGACCACCTGATGATCAGCATTGTCTTACGGAGAAGAGGGTACCCAGGCCCTTAAGAATGATTAGAAATGAGATCTAAGGGTGAGCATGATCCTCTAGTGATCTGTTGGTCAGTGGAAAGGGAGAATCGTAGAAATGTGTAGAAGCTTTAGGGCCTAATGGCCAAAAGGGCCATTGAGGAGAAGCATAGGCTAAGGGAAATTTATGGACCTGGAGATAACCATCAGGAGACCAATGGATGAGTTACAATGGAAAATCAAGTTTTCAGTCTTAGTCATATAATGTGGAAGAGTGATCCCTGAGAGTCAACCTGGTTGGTTCCCAATACAGGGTGATCATTCTGATAGAGACTTCTAGCTGCAGATTCCTTACTTTTTAAATATACCCCTAGGCATCAGACAAGGTATGCAAAACTTTTCAGCAGTACTTCTGTGTGCCAAAAGGTGGCGCCCTGTGGCTCTATACTGACGCCGTTCTGGTCCCGAAATGGGTGACAGGCCTATATAGGCAGAACTCACATGTGCTGACGTCAGTTCCTTTCTTTCTGTGCCACCAGACACGGGTCCGTAGCTCCCGCATGTCAGAAACACATCCCTCACTATATTCCAAGTGTTCTTCAATGTGCAAGGGATGTTCCCCCCTTTAACAACAAGTTTCAAGCCTTGTAGAACTTGTCGCAACCAGACTTCTGCGACAGATCCTCATTGAGTGTGCCTGTGGTGGCTGGGGACGTGACGATTCTCTAAGACATACGGCGACTGCGTGTCACTGAACTCGAGGCCATCAAGAATCATGAGGCGGCTAGGAGCCGAACATGGCGGACGCGTCTTCCTAGAGTTCCGCAGTTCGCTCCTTCTATGGGCTAAAATCCTGCAAAATCCTTGACCCCAGTCAATATTCTTGGGGGTCCCTTGCTGAAGTACCCGCTGTGACCCTACGGGCATAGTTTGGCGGCAGCGTGCGGTCAGATACACCGCAACAGGTTCCCCGCTCGGCCGCAGCCGTCCCTGTGATGGATGGCGGAGCAGTCGAGTTCACGGCTGCAACGGGCCCTCCTTGCCGAGAGGGCAGCGACGGGGGGACGGCTCAGCCTAGTGTCGTCCCCGGAATCACAGGTGCAGAGGTGTCGCCACAGCGGAGCGGCCACGCACAGACCTTGCTGAAGGGCAGAGGGCCAGAGTTGCTGCCGCGGCGCCATTAAGAGGCGCCCCTCCCCCATCTCCTTCACTGCGAGCGCTGAAGGGGCCTGCGCTGCGGACCTGGCGATGCTTTGCCTAGGCCTCGAGATACCTGCCCAGTATGCTGCTTGGCCGAGCCATCTGGGGGGACTGCCCACCTGATTCAATGATTGGGAGCCGTGGGGCCCCTTGTCTGGAGTCGCCTGCCCGTGGGGACAAGACGGAGAGCAGCCTGCATCCGGCCCGGGCCATCTGACAGAGGACGTTGCTGCAGCAGTGTGGTGGCCGCCGGGGAGCCAGTAGTGAGCCGATGAGGGGCACGCCATACATCCGGCTCAGGAGGTGCAGCGCCCTGGGGCTTCATTCTCGAGGCGAGAGATCGTCCGGGAGGCCAGGGACCCTGTGATTGCCTAATTTGCGGCTCATTAAGGTGGTTGGGCTGCACCATCAGTGTTTGGCCCCCTTCTTGCGCCGGGAGCCACCCTGCGAAATCCAGGCTGCCCCGGTGACGGGCCCTGCAAATTTGTGGAATCACCATAAGATAGATCCTGCAAGGTCACCAGGGGCATGTTTGCCGAGTCACGGCGGACACCGGGGTGACGCCCTGCTGTTGAGTCTGGTGTGGAGGCGCTGCCCATTGCAAGCGGCTGTTGATCTTCACTGCTGCCCCTTGTATCGGCCATTGGGGAGGTCGACTTGGTGAGGACTTCCCCAGTTGGGTAGATCCGGTCGCCATGGGCAAGGATAGGCAGGGTGTGGCGGCCCCCAAGCAACATACAATGGACCGCTACACCACCACCAACAACCCTCCCGGGGGGAGACTACGGGGGGCCTGTCCTCTGTTACGGCGACGCTGCTGGAGGCGATTAATCAATCGCGGACTGCTCTCGAGGCTCAGATCGGGGCCGTGGGCTCAGAGGAGTCGTTTCTCCGCCAAGATTTGCGGAAGGCGGTTGACCGCATCACAGAAGCAGAGACTAGGGTCTCCACCGTGGAAGACTCCGTATCGGCACTCCAGCAAAAAGTAGACAAACTGACCAAGCACTCGCAGGAGCTGGCGGCACGAGTCAAGGATGCGAAGGGGCGAGCCCGCCGCAACAATATACGCTTGGTGGGCTTGACAGAGGGCTGCGAGGGGACATCTACAGACAACTTCATCTCTGTAAGAAAGTGGCTCTGTATATACTGCACCAAAGTAAGATTCAGTGTGCATAGTCCACAGTCCCCAGAGGTTTGGCAGAGGCTAAAGTTAGATATAACCTTACTCTCTAAAGTGGTAGCTTGGTCAAGCAGTAAGGCAGTATCAGAGGACAGTGTAAAATATTTGTTGTACACACTCAGTCAGCAAATGGTCTCACACACTCAAGAACTGAACTGTAGGCCAAAGGTTTGTATATAAAAATATATGGTTGTTTTATTTTAGAACCAACGATAGGTATCAAAATATACTTTCTCAGAATGAGATGCTTTAGTTAAATACTTTCAATAGGCAATAGACTTTTGAATGCAATAGTTACAGTTGTTGTAATAGACAACACAATTCAAACACAATTATAACATTGAGCTCAATGGGAGGTTCTAAGTAAATGCAATGAATTACTTTTTGGATTACTTTTCTAACCACAGGACTGGATCCTAGATTCAGTCCTGGGACATATCCTGGAAACAGGTAAGTAAATACGTTTTGGTTACAGGTATCATTTTTAAGGAATATTATTGTATTTCAAAAGTTGACACTTGAAAACTTTTCACGTAGAATCACCAATGTTATCCCATGGGAGGAAATTCACTTAACAGGTAAGTAGGGTTATCGTTACTTTTTCGTACTCAGTGCTGGATCCTGGATTCAGCACTGGTGCATCTCCTGTAAACAGTTGAAAGAAATCGTTTTTGCTATACCAGCGATTTTTAAGGAATATTTGTTTGTTTCAAAAATTGACACGTAGAAGAATTTCTGGTGAAAACCAGGCAATGTTATCATATGGAGGAAAATTAAGTTAGCGGTAAGTACAGTTTTAATTACTTTTCAGGGTCAGTGCTGGGCACCAAGATCCAGCACTGGGATCTCTCCTGATAACAGGTGAGTAATTTCGCTTTCGTTATTCGGCTGATTTTAGGTGAATATTTTAAAGTTTCAAAACTCAACACTTAGAAGAATTTCCAAGTGAAACCAGTCAATGTTATCCTATGGAGAAGAATTTCCAAGTGAAACCAGTCAATGTTACCCTATGGAGGAAAAATGAGTTATCGGCTTTTGGGTAAGTACTCGACTGGCAGAGTTAAGGTTCTGGGCATAGACTCAGGGGTCTCCCAGGGTCAGGTAGGTACAGTTGTTACACCCTCAGCGGCACAGGGGCAGCCGGGTGCAGAGAGAGTTAGGCCCAATGTTAGTCTATGGCGGGCAGGGGGCCTTTGGTTCGTGGCTGCTAGCAGGCAGGCCACGCGGTTGTGGGAGCTGGGCTCCTGGTCCCTTGCTCAGGGCAAGTGGGGAAGAAAAATAGGACAGAGGTTGCACTCCTAGGGGCACTCGGGCGGCTGGGTGCAGGGTGCTTTTGAGCCGTTGGGCGCTCAATGGATTTCTATGGAGAAGCTACAAGACGAACAAAGGCTGCAAGCTCGGGGAAGAAGATTCTTCAGGTGCGACTTCCACTTCGAGAGGTAAGTTGGGAAGCTGTAGGTTAAGTAGGCACCCAGGAGCTGGGCACAGGGGGCCGCCGGGCGCCGGGTGCAGGGGTGTCTTTTCGCGTCGGGAAATCTTACCCTCAGCTGGTCGCAGTTGGAGGGGGTCCCTGGTTCTGAGGCTGCAGGTGTCGTCCGGAGCGTCGAGGTGGGTTCTTGAGTGCTGGATTCAGGGTCACAGTCGCCGGGGGGACGTCCTCGTGGTCTTTGTCCACTCCGGCACAGGCCAGGCTTGGCGGGTGCAGAGTGTGCAGGAGTCGCGGTTCCTGGCTGGAACCAGGGGCTTGTTACTTGCTTTGAGCAGAACCCCTGCTCGTGGGAGTTCCAGTCTTTTAGAGTCACAAGGCAGTCAGGTCCTCCGGGGTTTTTGAGGTTGCTGTCCACTGGAGACGCCGGGGTTTAGCAGGAGTAGGTTTGAGGATCGACAGGCCTGTAAGGGCTGGGGCCAAGTCAGTTGGTGTCTTCCTCTTGTTACCAGCTGCACGGCAGGTTTTCTTTCTTCTTGTTCTTCTTGCTTGTTTTGGAATCGGGATCTGAGGAAGGAAGGTTCAGGGTGCCCCTAAATACTAAATTTAGGGGCGTTACAGGTAAGTAAAGGGCAGGGACCAATGGGCACCTTCCCTGGGGTGGATACACCCCCTATCCTGCCACTCTCCTGTGGGAGGGGGGCAGTAGCCTAGTCCTGATTGGGCAGGGCTCCCCATCTTCAAGATGGCGAGAGCCCGGAGATGTGCTTCACCTCGCCTCCCCCACCTGAGGGGTGGGGTTGGCAGAGGCTGGCACACCCCCTTTCCTCCCTTGGGGTTTCCCGCCAGTCTTCCCGCCAGAGTGGGGGTCAGAACCAGTGGGGGCCAGTTGCTGAGTACAGCAAGTGGCCTGGAGAAGCTCACAAAGGCGGCGGCATGCCATTGAAGCTTCCCCTGCCCATCCTGGCGGAGGAGTCCTAGCACCTCACCCAGGATGTGCATTGTTGCAGGCCCAGGAGAGCATATGGCTCGATACCCAGGGGTCCAGCAACATGTCTGCTGTGTGGCAGCCTAGGCAACCTCTCAGACAGGATGTGGATTGTAGGTTAGGTTCAGGGGGCCACTCTAAGTTGCCCTCTGTCGTGCATCTAACATTTGATATCAAACTTCTCAGTCTTCAGTGCAGCCATCATGGTGCTGTGGAGTTCGTGATGACAACCTCCCAGCACCATATACTCTTAATTGCAGCACTGCACTTACAGTGCCCAGGAATAGACCTGGGTACTGTAGGGGTACAGGGCTCATGCACCTGTACTGACACCACTGGCATAGGGCACCCAGCTAGAGGCGTGACTGAGGTATGCCAGGGCAGTGTGTGTTGTGGGCATGGCACACATGGGATGTGTGCCATGTCGACTCTCTGTTTTGTTCTGCACCAAGACACTCAGCCTGCAAAGGCAGTGTGTGTGTGTCAGGGTGCAGGGCCTCTAAAGGTGGCACAATACGTGCTGCAGCCCTTAGAGGCCTTCTCTGGTCACAGTGCCCTGGGTACCTGTGGTACCATTTACCAGGGGCTGACATGTGGCTAGAGATGCCAATTGGGTTTAGGCTTCATGCAGTTTTAGGGAAGAAACACAGACCCTGGGTACCTGATTGGCAGGAGCCCAGGGCACACTCAGTCAAAGTACATCAGCAATTCAGCAAAAAGTGGGGGCATACCATGTAAGAAAGATGGCACTTTCTCACAATCTCGAATCGCGCTTTGACCAAGAAACCGCCACACGGGGAGTGTCCGAGGCCAGTGATCTCCCGGCTCCTTCTACGCTGACCGGGACGCCAATCTCCGGTACACCTGGCTACATAAGGGCAAAATGATCTTTGAGTCACTCATATCCCATCATGGTTTTCCCCAATTATACTAAGTTGGTGCAGCAACAATGCCAGTCCTTTGTGGTGGCCAAGAGACGGCTACGTGAACTGAACTTATCCTACGCACTACCGTTCCCGGCCTGGATGAAGGTGATGTACAATGCAAAAACATTTTTCTTCGATACCCCAGAAGAAGTCTTTGTGTGGACTGATGAGCGATGTATACTTAAACCACACTCACCACCCCCGTTAGACTCGAAATCCTCCCAGGGCTCACATCGGAGTGGTCGACAGGGCAGAGGCGACAGATCCCGCTCCAATTGGCGTGCCCAGGAGCCATCGGGCACGGGGGACTGAGGTAGACTGGGACAAGTAGACACATCTTCTTCTCGTTCACTTCCCAGGGTGGGTCATGATCTGTGGCAGTGCCACACGCTAGATTGCGTAAGGTTTAAAGGTTGGGATCTTTACTACCAGCCCTGGAGGGAACCGGACATGGAACCCCCCGAACGTTTTGGGTAATGTTGGGTGAAGTTGGGTGGGGGGGATCCATTATAGGAACCGCTTGGGTCATCCTGTTGGGGGCCTGGGGAGGGATTCCACCGCGACAGATACTCCATGTTCCTGGAAGTATGGGGGTGGGGGATTGAGGGAAGTTTCTGTGTTGTTTTGTTTTTCGTTTTATGGTTCTGCACCATGCACACACTTCATTTCTCCGTCATGTGCACACCAGTTGTCATTTTATACCCGAACACCTAGGAATGGCCCACACAGCAGGTAACTCTCCACCGGGGGTACTGAACATTCTCGCCTGGAATGTGCGAGGCTTGCTTAATAAGGTCAAACGAGGGGCTGTGCTCCATCAGGCAAAGCGCTATGCAGCAGACATCCTATTGCTCCAGGAGACACATCTTCTGGGCACTAAAGCCCCATGCCTTGCCCGCTACGGCTTCACTACAGTTTACCATTTCGGCTTTGCGCAGGGGGCACAGGGCACGGCCATACTTATTCACCGTAGAGTGCTGCTCCAGATTACACAACATTGGCTGGATCCCGGGGGCTGCTTCACAGTGATCTCGTGTACTGTGGTCGGTGAACAGATTACAATTGGCAGCAATGTACGCCCCCTCCACCGCTACGCCAGACTTTTATAGACAAGATAACACAGCTCTGGGGAGATCTCCCTGGTGGCCTGATGGTACTGGGTGGTGATTGGAACGACATTATGGGTCCATTGGATAGGTGGTGAGCCCGACAACCAGATACACCCCGTGCTAAATCCAAACTAAACGTGCTAGCACATACACTGGGCTGGGTGGACACATGGAAGGCCCTACACCCTTCTGAAGCCGGGTTCTCGTATGTGTCGTCAGTCCACACCACTCTTTCCCACCTCGATTATCTGTTCCTTCCACATAGCTACATGCACAGGGTGTCACATCCATCCATTATGCCCCGGGGCCTTTCTGATCATTCGCCGATCCAACTTAAGCTGCGCCTGCAGACTAGCAGTCTAGCCAGCTGCTTCATAGGCTCTGTCAAGTGAAAGCGGCCCGACGCAAGTACCACTTTTGAGGTCCCCCAAGGGGGTCATGTGCGCCTCCCCTGAGGCAGCTGTACAGGCCTTTGCACATTTCTATGCTGCACTATGCGAGGAGCGAGCGGTCATTACAGAACCCCTTATCGATGCCTTTTTCACAGATATCCCTCCCCGCTGCCTCTTGGACGAGCAACACGCCGTGCTAGAGGAACCCATTTCTTTAGCTGAGCTTGGGTTGGCGCTATCCAACACTCAACCAGGATGCGCGCAGGGCCCGAACTGGTTCCCGTGCGACATCATGCGGCCCCATATGGAGACTATGGGACCGCATTTGCTCAAGGTGATGCACGACGCCTCGGAGCAGCACATTCTGCCTCTGGATTGGAGACATGCGGAGGTCGGGGTCTTCCTTAAGCTGGGCCGCCCACCGGATGATCCGGGCTCATACCGCCCCATCTCATTGCTACATTTTTAGCCTAAACTGCTGTGGAAGGTTCTGGCAGACCGCCTCTGCATGTTCATATAGGATCTGGTGCATCCAGACCAGTCTGGCTTTATGCCACAGCGTTCCACCAGACACAATATCAGGTGAGCCCACAACGCTTTGGTGGAGGCCCATCACCTGGGGCGCCCCGCGGCAGTCTTGCTGTCAGACATAGATAAAGCGTTCGATTCATTGAGCTGGACGTACCTCTTTAAGCTCCTGGAGGCAGTTAACCTAGGTCCTCGCTTCAGGGCATACGTGAAATTATTATATACAGACCTCACTGCATCGCTCTGTGTGGCTGGTCACTGTTCGGCCCCCTTACCCATCCGCAGGGGCACTAGGCAGGGATGCCCACTCTCCCCTCTTCTGTTCGCGTTGACTATTGAGCCATTGGCCGCATGGGTCCGCCTGGACTCTGTCTTCCGGGATCTGGACTGGTCACTGGAGTGCTCGGATAGGATCGCGCTTTTTGCCGATGACACCTTGCTCTTTATATCGGATCCCTGGGTCTCTGGGCCCCGGGTGCTCCAGATTCTGCGGATCTTCGGGGAGACCTCCGGACTCTATGCTAATCTGTCCAAGTCCATCTTGTTCCCTATCTGGGATGATCAGCAGTCTCAAGCTTGGGCCTCGCAGTTGATCGTCGCGGAGGAGGGATTCCGGCACCTTGGGGTGTATATTACGCGGTGCCCAACTGAAGCATGGTCACGTAATGTTGCTCCATTGCTTCCCGTGGTTCGGGATGAGACGACGGTGTGGTCTCAACTACCCCTCTCGTTATATGGCAGATCAGCCATTTTCAAAATGGTGTATTTACCACGCCTGCTCTATCGGCTACAAAATTACCCATTTCCCATCCCCCCGTCGTAGTTTTGTCAAATCAACGCACTACTGAATACGTTTCTTTGGGGAGGGAGTTCGGTTCGGGTGGCGCTTGACTGCGGCAGGATAGCGGCGGCTGACATTCGGGCGTACTATTGGGCTTCGCACCTCCTAGTGATAAACGAATGGTGATATGGCTCACAGGCAGACCCCGCGTATGCAGTGGAAAGACTCTTCATGGCTGAAACCCCGCTGCTCCACCTCCTGTATAGTTCCTTGTCTCTGGTGGAGCTTCCCCCGGCATGTAGGACAGTCATCCAGATTTGGAAGCGGGTGGTCCGCCAAATGGGCTGGTGGGACAAGCTGCCCTGTGCAACGCCTTTTTGGCAGGGCTCCCACCTCCGGCCGGTCTCGACATTAGTAGGGTTCCGTAGGTGGGACGACATAGGGATCTCCACGTTGGGTGATATAATGCAGGGGTCCACGCTCAAGTCTTTCCAGAGGCTGCAAGATGACTTCAACCTCCATAAAACACAGTTCCACAGATACCTGCAGCCCCGACATGCCATGTCCCCTCTAATAAGGGACCTCACGACCCTTCCTGAGTTCCAACCGCCAGAAGGCCGGTTGCTCATGGGAGATCTTGGTGCCCACAAAATTAGACAAATCAACCAAACAATCCCTACACATTCCATGACCACTATACACCGGAGTCGCGCGGTGTGGGAGGCGGATGTGCCCACAGACGATGATTGGGCCGAGGCGTTTCTAGTCTCAGATACTCCACTGTCTCCACCCGATACCGGCTGATCCAGTTTAAGTATCTTCATAGGATATACTACACACGCCTACGCCTCTGTAGGATGGGAGCTATCCAGTCCCCCACGTGCCTCCGTTGCAATTCGGATG
This sequence comes from Triturus cristatus, assembly GCF_964204655.1. Lineage (NCBI taxonomy): Eukaryota > Metazoa > Chordata > Amphibia > Caudata > Salamandridae > Triturus > Triturus cristatus. The sequence goes on from NC_140590.1 coordinate 1,685,844,452, forward strand.
AGGGGTCGTTTCTCCACACAGTGTGTAGTTGCGGGGCACTGCAACACTTCTGGTCGGGCATTCGGTCCTGTTTGTGGTGGGAATTAGAATGGAACATTCCAGCAGACCCCAGGCTGATTCTCCTACACAACACCGAGGACATCGGGGGGAATAGATACCAACGACACCTATTATTCTTAGGTCTCACACTAGCTAAGCGCAACATTGCACAGCACTGAAAGGCTACATACCCACCCAGTGTAGGTAATTGGAAGAAAGCAATGTCGGCTGAAGTGGTGGTATTTCAGGCACGAGGCTGTCCGCAAAAGCACAAGAAGATATGAGCAGGCTGAGCCACATACCGAGGCATCGACTTGTCCCTCTTGGGGCCTCCAGTATCCCAGGACCCAATTGACAGGCTACTGGTAAGCAACTCACCGGTTTAGTGTAATGGTGTTGCGCAAGGGTACAAGAGCAAGTTTGCATTATGTTCGTATCATGATGGATGTAAGTTGTATGGGGTGTGGTTGGGGGTAGGGGTAGGGGGGTTTCGGTCTGATGTTCTGCAGACCTTCATAGGGGATGGTATATGATGCCTAGAAACCCTACAATATGTATTTTACTTGTTTGATGCTAGCCGGGCTTTGCCCATTTGGCACTTAGGAAAATCAATAAAATTTGCTGTTGAAAAAAAAGAATCATGAGGCGAAACTTTATATCGACAAACATGATAAAACTCTACACTGGGACAGTTCCAAGTTGTGCTCCGTGTCAATGTAGCCTCTTCAGATGTCAGTCTTAATCGTACTCAATGTTCTCAATTAAGCATAAGAAACACAAGAAGTTAAAACAGGATTCTGCTAACCCACACCACTCGCATTTGCCTGAGCAAGTGTGCAGGCGATGCCACACTTCTTGATCTCGCTCCTGAAGTCGTTAAATTCTGGAGCCGATCCCACAGCTGTTTCCGGTACAACCTGAGTCTCTGTGTTTTTTAGCCACACCACACCGCATAAGAGTAAACAGTTCCCGCAGCCATGGTCTGGCTCTTTGGATCCCTGCTGACTCACTCTAGTGTGCTTTTGGGCCCAAGGGGCCAAGAAGCCTTCCTCCAGGGATGCCGCAGGTGGGTTCACCATTGGTGCTAGCTGGATCCTGCAAGCCTATCTTGCCTCCGGTTGTTGTTCCCACTCCGCTTCCGGCACCCAGACTCTTGCTGGCGCCCATGCTCGTCAATGGCGATGCTGACTTCACCGCCTGAGGAGGCCGCCCCAATTGCTCTCTCTGATGCCTCGCTGACACTGGTCCAACCTTGATTGACATCTTGCCTGAATCCACCCGAGGTACTGCTTCCCCCACATGCATTGCCACAAGGTCGACAACATTCTACATTTCCTTTTTGGGACTGATTCTGATAATGACCCAGGTGATGATTCTACTCAGCCCTACCAGGATGACAGTTGGTATGAGGGATAGTGGCCTCGATGCCTCCTCGGAGACAGGTCATTTCTTTCTCCCCCTGAACCAGACACAGAGAAATCCGCTTTCTATACCAGGGTGATGCATAAGGTGGCTGAAGTACTTGACCCCCAACTCCCCATCTTGGAGGTTAATACCAATGTCTTGACAGAAATCCTTCAACTGGGGCACACCTCTTCTAAGCCCATTTTTCCATTTAACAAGGCACTCCCCCCCCCCCCCCCCCCCAGTAAATCACCAATTTGCCATGTGCCATTGCCCTGCTTTTGATGACCCGACTTTTCTTAAGTAGCACCCTCACTCTATGGGCCTTTCCGCCCAACCTCACCAACCCAACAGTTCCATCGCTCCATTCGCGGCTTTCATGTCCTAATGGGACTTTAGTCTTTTCCTGACTTATGTGATGTGCGCTGTATTGGAGCCGCTTCACAGCTGTCCTTAGCAGCTCCTTACTACCAAAACTGTGTTCTCCAATGTCATCACCTCAGCACGTTGTGTGAGTGAGCTTCAGGCTTTTTTATGCCAGTCCACCATACAGTTGCTTCTTCCCATACAAACTGGTTCTGCAGACTCTGGCGTCCTTCCTGCCGAAAGTTGTGACTCTGTTCCACGTTGATCAAACCATCACTCTGCCGGCGTTCTGTGCTCCACCTTACCCCTCTATGGAGGAGGAAAACCTCCATCACTTGGACCCCAGTAGAGCGCTGAGCTTCTACATAGATCGTACCAAAGACCACCGGGTGGACGATCAGCTCTTTGTGGGGTTCTCTGCAGCTAAAAAAGGCAAGGCAGTGCAGAAGAGAAACATCTTCTGCTGGGTAATGCCTTGCATGAAGATCTGCTATGCATTGGGCAAAAAGCAGCTTTCAGAAGGACTGTGTGCTCACTGCATTGGCACGCAGAATATCTGTTTTAGACATTTGCCAGGCGACTATGTGGTCGTCCTTTTATACAGACCTGGCTAGAACCATAGGGGTGTTTAACAGGTTTGTGTGGCTCTCCGTTATGCATGTTGGGAGACCTATTCAAGCTTGAGCCATACATGCCAGCTGACTAAGAATTTTGGATCAGATGACAAGGTTCCCTTGTTCCACCTTACTGTAGTACCTTTTCAGCAGGTCGGTATCAATATTGTTGGCACCATTGACCTCTTCGGAGGTAGTGGCAAGTGTTTCATCCTAGAGGTAGTGACTATGCCACTGGGTACCCTGTGTCTGTAGTCTGGAGCTCAATCAACATCAAGTCAGGAACTGAGGCATTTTCCAGGGTACAATTCCGTAGGGTTCTTCTTTCTGACCAGGAGACTCAGTTCACAACCAGTGTGTTGCATAGCCTTTGACACCTTAGTGGGGTGGACTGACACCCAAGAAATAGATGCCACCCAGAGTCAATCTGACTGTGAGAAGTTGGATGGCAGCCTTAGAACAAACTAAGATTATTTGATGGAAAACATGGGCGGGACTCAGAGAAATATTTTCTCTATCTCGTTCGTGCCTAAAGGGAGGTGCCACAAGAGTCCACTGAGTTAAAGGTACCTCAACCATGTAAACCAGAATGCACACATTGAGCACTATGGGTTGAATAGTAGGGAAAGACTCTGAGTTTGTGTTCTTGCCCATGGATGCCCGAAGAAGACACAACAGTAGCTGAAGAATTATTTTGACTGTCATGCTAATTGCAACTCCTATGAAGAGAGGTAGGAGGTCATACTGCTATTCCTATTGGTTTCTTTGAGTAAAAGACCATGCTCTTTGACATGAAAAATGCCCCAAAGTCTTACCAGAGGTAATGGACGGGGAGCAGGCTGGGGTGAAAGCGTCTGACCTGGCCTACTCAAATAGCACAGCCCTCTTCAGTTTTGTCTGAAAGTCTAACCTTGAACGCCTTAAGTTTATTTTGATCAGACTGAAATATGAAAGAAGTCTGTGAAAGCAGAGAAGGGACAGGTTACTTTGGACACGGCCACGAAACTGGGCCACCTATTAAGTCAATGCCAGTAAAACCCTGTGCAAGTTACAGTTGAGTCTGTTGCAGCTGGCACTGTGTCCTAGACCCAGAAATACATTTATGTAATCTTTGACTTTGCCAAATTTTGCAGGGATTACACCACTGGCTTTAATCAACCAATAGATTGCTTTAAAAGAATGTGCCACATTTTCTGTTGCTGTGCAGGGTTATATTTAGACCAATGAGAATTAGTTGAAATCTTTAGCTCTGTTGATAGGCATTTTGCTTTTCTGGAACTTGCCCAAGGAATAAACAAGATTAAGAGCCCGATTAATGTCCTGGTGATATAGATACCCCGTTGCGATGGTGAAAGAGTATTTCTACTGCCAAGATATTGGTCTTCCTGCCAAATTTAGATGCAGATTAATCATGGTGGAGGCTACTCTGTCTCCGTCAAGATTAAACCTTTTGGACAGTCATGCGGAGTAAGGGCCATCAGAGGCAGACCTCCTATTCCACCCAGACCTCTTATTCCACCCACCTAATTTAGATGGGCAGAATTAGAGGTCAGTTTTCAATGCGTCACCGCCAGGAAATGGGTAAGGGACAGTGAAACCTTCCAAATCCTCCCCTCGCCAAGGGAAAGGACTCCTATGGCGAGGGGAGCACTTTTTTATTTTTTTAAAGAAAATCCTGCTTCAGGATTTTGTAACAGTTTGGTGCTGGGCTCCATCATGCTCACAGATCCCTGCACCAAACTGTAAACAGCATTGACAGAGCTGCTGTGATGGCGGGTCCTGTCAATGCTTTTGAAATTACCACCGGTTTCTAAATTTGACAGACAGAGTAATCTCGGTCTGGTGGATGGTAAGTCCTCAGGGCTGGACTGGGAACCAAAGTGCTCGGCCGCCCCCCTTTTCCCCCCGGGCTTGGGGATGCCGCCGAGCTCTTGTTTTCGGACGATTTTGTTACAGGACCAAGCTATAAGACTGTTGATGCTGATCCAGCGCAAGACTGGGAAATGGGGGATAACCTTTACACGATACCCTCCCTGCGTCGCAGACCCGACGTCACACTAGCTCATTCACACACGCAATCATTCGTGGGGCCCATAACACCAACATTCACACGTCTCTTTCACGAGTCTGCATACACAGGAGGGATGAGTAATTCAAGCACTGGACATGTGGGGGGAGACCTTATAACCTATAGGGAGAGAAAAAGTTATTTTACAAAATATACATTAACATCCTTCGCTTATAGATCTCTAATCTCAAACATCAAGGCACTCCTCCCACTTGGTCGAATGGACCAATTTAGTTGGATTGGTTGATGGTGATTTAGAACCAGCTAAAACACATTTTTAAGATTCAGAATCCTTATCTTTCTTAATGAAAAACCACAAACTCATTCATTCTTGTTAATCAATAATAGTTTATCTAAAATTTCATAATGATTATTATTTGCATTTGTCTTGTCAAAGTTTAGAGATTAGATCAATTCAAATGAATTTGCAGAACATCATATTTACCTAATTTGGCTATTTGAAGTCCTCTAATTCATTGGCTCTGCATAACCAAAAATGTTGTCATAGATTGTCCGAAAAGCAGGCCAGAGCTCAAAGTCCTCTGCTTAACACGCTACAGTCCCAATTTATCAAAGGACCAGAAATCGTGCAAGCATCTATCATAGCCCGTAGATTTTGGAAAAGTCCGTAGTCATCAAACAATCGGGCAGCATCTGGATCATCAAGAAAAGTGTCACAACGAACGTGGCATCCGCTGCTGCTGTAGGTAGGGATAGTGTAGGTCGGTTCTCCTATTCTGCTAGCCCTTTTATAATAAAACAAATCATAGAAGATACAAATTTTAACTTTAGAGCAGTCGTGATTGGCTGGTTGAGATCGTACGACCACTGTCCCGAGATTTTCAGTACAGTTCGAGGGGTGAGGTCATTGGTTAATGAAGTATCGGCTTGTTCCGGTTTACTGTAAGGATGAATGTTCCTCTTTCTTGGCGAAAATCCCATTTGCCATCCTTGACCAGGGACAGTCTGTGCAGAGGTCGTTACGAGGTTTAGGAGATTTCTTGCACATGCGCAGCTCACTCCGCGCCTCATGAGACAGTGGCCACTTCGTCGTGTGGTGACAGCGGCCATCTTTGATTTAGGCCCAAACGCCAACTTAAGCAAAACAAACACAAAAGAAATATTAATTCATGGAATTGGTGATCCTAATGTTAACCCCTTGCTAATCCCTCTATGTGCTTGTACTTATCTAGCATATAGCGACATTTAAAACCTTTATATTCACCTTTTCGATCCAATCAGGAACGCAAACATCACAAAAGCAACATATAACATGCAGTATTCTATTACCACATATACTATTGTTAGTATGCGTACAGACTTAAGTTATAAGAGTTATTTAGCCATACAAAATGCAAATCCCATATGTAGTTTGAGTTTTAATAATGTTGATTAGTACACATGCAATACACGTTTAATAATACTATAATTAATAAACAAATGTCCAAGCTTCTAGGGGCGCACTCCCATCAGACTGCACCATCCGGTTTTCATTAAAGGAAAGAAACTCGCATTGCTGCTCCCCTGTACATTTTCTTCAGACCTGACGCGTTTCAAGGCTTTTGCGCCTCTTTCTCAAAGGTCATTTGCATTCTGGCTCATGCAGGAGGTTCTGTTTTAAATCAATTAATACATGCCACGCCCTTAGTGGGCCACGCTCAGTGCGCCCTATGCATGTTGGGATAGGTAGTCCCTCACAGAACAAAATATCACCTATAGTAGGTCCTGCAATAGATTATTTAAGTAGTATATTTCATGCAAAAATAGAGGAGGTATACAAAATGTTGCACTACTTGGTCCATCAATCCACCCTTTGGTGATTTTATCACCACAATACCTAACATTTTGTATATTTATTATGAAAAGAAAAATGAATTCATAAAATTTTAATTCACATCTCTGTTTCCCCAGTTTCTTCTCTTCTTGCTGTTTTATACATACTATCTTTCATCTCTTCTAATTCTACTTCTTCAAATTCTCTTTCTTGTCTTTTGTTCTGTCTTCTTTTCAAAGTTTCTCTTTTTAAATTTTTCTGTATTTTCTTTCTTTTGCAACATAAGCATCCTAGTCTTAAAACTAATACTAGAAAAATTACGCAGGTTAATGGAAATAAGATTTTACCTATAAATGTACTACCTAACTTTAATAGGAAATCTTTAATATAAGATAATTTCTTTCCAATCTTTTCCCAAACACCTTCAACCTCCAGTGGTGCACTTTCCTCACGCAAATCAGTTATATTTTTCATGTATGACTTTAGATCTCGACTTTCATATGGAATGTAAGTACAACAATGTTGAACTTTCAGCATTCCACAAACTCCACCCTCTTTTGCCAAAATTATATCAAGGGCGAGTCGATTTTGCATTACCATGGCACGCATGGCAACCATTTCTGTGTTTACCAATAAAAATCCTCCAGCGGTGCTTGTTGATAAGCGATCCACTACTGTTGATAATTTTCTAATTTTATGTGCATTCAGAGATATTCCCACTGCTGGTATCGATGCTCCAAAAATGTCTCCCACAATTTCTGTCCAAGATTCTCTCTTTCTACGTGTTAGTTGTCTACCTAACTCATGTACTCCTTCTCTTCCTCTTCCCACATGGAATATCTTTGGAAAAACCAGGCCCACGTAACATGTGCCAAACCAATGATCTGGTAATTGATAATATGCTTTGTTCCCGCAGATAAAATATAATCCAGGAAAAACTGGATCATTTCCTCCTTTAAATCCCCATGCACCCATGATTCGATATTTATCATGGCAATCACTGTTACCTACAAAATAATTGTCATATGCAGTTTGATTCCTTCTAATAAACAATTTTCCTTTCTGTGGCCAATCTAAAGCAATTGTTGGACTAGCTTCTCCTTTCGAATGTTTTTCCTTTTCAACATCCCAGACTGTCTTTTCCTCTCTTCCCTCAGATGCTTTCTTTTGCATTTTCAATCTCCTTTTTTCAACCATATCTAAAAACACTTTCTCCTCCTTCTTTAAACTACAAGTTAGATTATTTCTAAATATAGATTCTAATGTTAATTCTTTAGTTTCTAAGAAAAATTCACCTAATACCTTTGCTGGTTTTACTTTATTTAATTTGTTAATTACAGGTACTTGTGAAAATATGTTATCTACATCTGAAAAGTAATATTCTAATTTTCCTATTTTATAAAACAAACTTGCTATTACACTACATGTTATTCCATACGTTACTGAGAAGTGATGATAGGTCACTCCCTCAGATACAGATGCAGGTAACTGCATACAGACATAGCAATCCCTCACATCCATTGTCTTTACATATTCATATAATAGTTTTGAAAATACATTGTTAGAAAAATCATTTATAGACCTGTCTTTATGTAAATAATTTCTATCTATATTAGTCGGATATACTTTCTGAAACTTTTCTACATTCGTTTTATTCTCACTATGTCCTTCTATTGTATCTAGTGTAACTTTAAATGAGATCATCAAAGCCAAAGCACTCCATAGAAGCATTAGTAATCCTATACAACAACAACAACACATTTTTAACCACCTTCTAAGAAATTTACATTTAGTTTTTCTATTCTCTGTGTTTGCCATTTCGAAAAATGAACAGTGTCTTTTGACTTAGCCTCTTCTACTTCACAACTAGTTTTGTCTAACCCAAGGCTCTAAGCACCTACTTGGTTCTATCAGTTATGTCTCTTCCAGTAATGTTATTGTCTTTCCATTGATATCACCTTTGGTCTTTTCAGTTTGGCATTTGATCGTCTTTCACTTTTCTTTCACAATCTTGATACAGAACTTCCTGAACATCCGTTTCTTCTCCAATGTTGGACAAGATAACTCTCAGGATTTCCGATTCTTCGTCCTCCCCAACCACTTCTGGTACAGTCACCACTGGATTTTTTTGGCTATCCACCTCTTCTTTTATTTCAGGCAGCGCCACATATGACCATTCCAGCGACTTATACTTCTGGTTAGGTTTTCTTGTTCTCTTATTTTCTTCTGTTGTCGTTTTTCCCTCGTTTTCAACTTTTCTTGACTAGATACTTCATTCACTTGTTCAGCTCTAGGTGAATTCACTCGGGTCAATCGGTATCTCAATCTTTTTATTTTGTTTGGCCAAATTTCATCTTTTGCTGGTCTTTTCCATTTATTTCCTTTATCATTCTTCTCAGCTCTCCATGCTCTTTTCCTCAGAACTCGACCTTCAGGTACCTCTTCATCACTGTCTTCTGATTCTGTTTCAACTTGACTTTTACCTTCAACCGTTTTTCTTTCCACAACCTTTTCAATTCTCCCTACTTCTGTCCCTCCTCGTGTTTCTTGCACACAATCTTCCTGCTGACTAACTGTCCCTTCCTCTAACTGGATGTTTGAATTCCCTACAACTTCTCAGGGGTCTTCAGCAAAAATCTCTCCCTCACTCTCTATATCTGGCACCTGACCATCTGTTTCTGTTACTTCAGGTGGAATTTCTCTCAACTTTCCATCAGGAATTTCTTTATCGAGAATCTCTCTTATTGTCTCTTCACTGTGTTTCTCTTGTCCAGTACGTACTTGTGCTTGTTCTGTTTCTGAGTCTGAGCTGGTGTCTGATATCTGCAACTTTCTACTCAAGGGAATATTCTCTGGGGCAACGGTCAAATTTGGTTCTGACTCCCCCCTTTCAGTGTTTTGTCCTGTTCTATTGTCTTCAGTATCAGATTCAGAGCTGGATTCTGATTCTTCAAAATACTCTCCTTCCTTGTTATCTACTGGATTTGGAATTCGCAGGGTATGACTAGCATGGATCCAGTTCTTTATTCCAGCACACTTTACAGCTGTGGTTGTAGTTAAAATCACTTGTCATGGTTTTCCCCAATGTGGGACCAAACAGTTCCTTCGTCTGTGCACTTTAATTCTTACCCAGTCACCTGGGCTTAGATCATGAGCTGGCTTCTTTTCAAGGGTGGTGGCATCCGATCCAACCTGATGAAACACAGAACGTACGGCGCCAGCAAGCCCCTTACAGTAATCCAACACCAAGTCATCAGAGATAGGCAACAACTTGTTGACTGGTATGAATACATGTCTCATTGCTCTTTCCATTACAATTTTGTGGGGACTCAAACCTGTGTTTCTATCTGGAATCGATATAATAGTCATGAGTACCAGAGGCAAGACATCAGGCCATTTCAGTTCTGTTGCTAAACACATTTTTCCTAATCTGTTTTTAACCTGTTTCACCACACCAGAAGCCTCTGGCTGATAGGCGCAATGCAGTTTTTGTTGTACATTCAATGCCTCACAAATTAGCTACATCTTTTCATTATGGAAATGTGTTCCTCTATCTGACTCAATTGTGACTGGAAATCCGAATCTTGGGATGAACTCCCTCAAAAGCAGTTTTGCTACTGTTATTCCATCACTTCCTCTTGTGGGATATGCTTCTACCCATCTAGAAAACAGGCAGACCATCACTAAAAGATACCTCAACCTGTTACAGGGAGGCATCTCAATGAGATCGATTTGCATTCTGGTAAAAGGTCCTCTTTTTCGACCTATCGTTCCTAAACTTACCACTGTTTCAGGATTGAACTGCTGACATATAAGGCATTGTTGACAAAGACTCTCAGCTACAAGTCTGAATTTTGCATTGTACCATGTCTGCTTAAATAATCTAAGCATGGCGTCTCTCCCTACATGTGCTTGTCCATGATACATCCGGGCCATGGCTGACACCATGCTATCAGGCATAACTGGTCTTCCATCCCGATATACCCACACATGATCTGTTTCCCTTGGTGCACATCCTGCCTTGACCCATTGTCTCATTTCCTCATCTCCTGCTTCTTCCTGTAACTGCCTCACCTCTTCCCAGGTATTCACAATGTTAGTAAACAACAAAGGACATGAATTCATTTCTCTCTCTTTTGCCCTGTTAACCGAATTCTTGTTTCGCGCACAATATTGAGCCATATCGTTTGCGTACCTGTTCCCTACTGCTACATAATCTCCAGTTTGGAGTGTGCAGCACACTTCACAACAGCCAATTGCCTAGGCAGCTGTATCACCTCAAGCAATTTTCCAACCACTTCAGCATTCTTTATAGGTGTTCCACTCGAAGTCAAAAAGCCTCTCTGTGACCAAATCTGGCCAAAGTCATGCACAACACCAAAGCCATACTGACTATCAGTTATCACAGTCACTCTCACATTCTTTCCCAATTTACATGCTCTTGTTAATGCAAAGAGCTCAGCTACCTGAGCTGATTTTACTCCTTTTAGGTAAGATGCTTCCATTACTGCTGCAACTGTGCATACTGCATATGCTGCACTCAGATTTCCTTTGTATGTTCTCAAGCATGACCCGTCCACAAACATCACATTGTCACTTTCTGACAAAGGTTCATCTTTTATATCAGGACGTGGTTTGGTACAGAAGTCAAGCACATCCAAACAGTCATGATCCACGTCATCTCTGACTTCCACAAGGATTCACATTCAGACATCTCACAAGGCTCACATTTGTTGCACCTAATATGACCTTTTCATATTTAGTCAGCTGACTATGCGTCATGAACTGAGTGCGGCTCCTTGTTAAAAGGATTGCCACATCATGAGGTACAAACACTCGCACAGGATATCCCATCACAATTCCTTCACTCTGTTCCAGACTCTTACAAGTGGCAGCTACTGCTTTCAGACAACCAGGTAACGCTACAGCTACTGGGTCAAGCATAGCTGAAAAATATGCAATTGGTCTTCTCAGTTTTCTATGTTTCTGTATTAATACAGATAGTGCACATCCATTCCTTTCACTGCAGTATAACTCAAATTCCTTTTCGGAATCAGGCATACCTAGTGCTGGTGCCTCACACAAACTGTCTCTCAATTGTTTAAAAGCTGCTAGTTCCTCCCTATTTAATTCAATGGGGTCCTTTACATCACTTCTTGTCAGACGTACCAAAGGTTTTGCAATCAGGGAAAAGTTACTTATCCACTGACGACAATATCCAACCATTCCAAGAAACATTCTTACTTCTCTTTGTGTCATTGGGGCTCTCATTCCATTTATTATTTTGATTCTTTCTGCTGTTATTTTCCTCAGTCCTTTTTCAATATTATGGCCTAAATATTGTACTTCTTTTTGACAAAATTGCAATTTCGATGGGGATACTTTAAGTCCTCCATCTGCTAGATGATTTAGCAATGCTATGGTATCCACTATACAAGCTTCTCGTGTTTTTGACGCCACAAGCAGGTCATCAATGTATTGGACTAGTACTGAGATCTCGGACATCTCTAGATCTTCTAACGACTTTTTCAATATCTGGTTAAATATTAAGGGGCTCTCTGTATACCCCTGTGGGATTCGGCACCATGCCAAAATACGTTCGCCAAAACGGAACGCAAAAATCTGCTGACTGTCATGATGCAATGAGATGGAAAAGAAAGCATGACACAGATCAATCACTGTATACCATTCTGCATCATGTGGAATCTGATATAAAATTACAGATGGATTTGGTACAATAGGACAACATGACACAACAATCTTGTTTACTTTTCCCAAATCTTGCACTATTCTAAATGTTCCATTAGGCTTTTTCAGTCCCATAATTGGTGAATTACATGGACTACTCATTATTTCTCTCAAAATACCTTGTTTGATCATTTTCTCTATTATAGGAGTAACTCCTTCAATTATTTCGGGTGTCAATTTATACTGAGGAACATTTGGGTAACTTATTCCTTCCTTTACAGTCACTTTTACAGGATCTACATTTCTCATTAATCCCACATCTTCTCCTGTGAAATCCCAGACTTCCGCTTTTACTGTCTTTTTTAGTTCTTTTGGTAGCTCTTCAGGGTTAAATACAGCAAATGCTTCAGTAATTTCGGTTTCCATATTGGCCATAGTCATTTTGTACAATACATCTTCGTCAGGGGTCTCAAATGCTATACCATCGGGAGTGCAAAATATGGTGCAATTCATTTTGCACAACAAATCTCTTCCTAACAAATTTACAGGGCTTGAATCACACATGGCGAAACTGTGCATTTCAGAAAATTTCGCTATGTTAACCTTTACTAGTTCCATAAAAGACGTTTTAATCTGTCTGTTGGATACTCCAACTACTTGAATTGTTTCGTCCGAGAGAGGAAGGTTCTTAACATCAGCTGACCTGACTGTGGACCGAGTAGCACCAGTATCTACTAGGAAAGTAATATTTTCATCATTTACCTTTCCATCCACAAAAGGACCAGTCTGGTCTACTTCTAGATTTGCGCCAAGGACGCACTCTTCTTCCTCCCTTCGGCACCGTCAATAACTTTCTTCTGACTCACTCTCATCGCGTTGTAGCCAATACTGCGAAACAGCACTAGCGCGAGGCAGCTTAGTTACCTGTTCTTCGTTGTAGAATCCTGTCTCATTACTGTATTTCTGAGGATTTATGCTCTGTGGAAAAGGCGGTTTTGGCGCCTGATTCTGTTGGGCAACAACCTGCTGCTGTGGTGGACAACTCACCTCTTTCTGCACCTGCGAATTTAATGATGCATTATCACCATTAGAACTCGGGGAAATTTACACTCGGATTTCCAATGCCCTATTCTTCCGCAATTATGACATGGCCACTTCTTTTTGGCTTCTTCTATATTAAATTGTCCCTTTCCTTTCCCATTATTAAATTTTTGTTTCATACCTGCACCATTGGCCTGTTCAATCAATTGAGCTTCCTGTCTTTCTGCCACCTTGACCTGTGCCCACATAGCTTTTTCTTTTAACTTACGCTGTTTGGCTTCAATTTCATCACTGAAATATTTTGCATGTCTCAGTACTTCATCTATTTTCTTATTTTGCCAGTCTACTGTATGCTGTTTAATCATTTCACTTATTTCTGGACGCAGCCCATATACAAATCGGTATACAAAGTGACTTAAATCCTTTTCACTCAAATTTCCATCGTCACTAAACTGCTTAAAGGCAAGCATTAACCTCTCATAATAAGCATGTACCGGCTCTTTAGCTTCCTGGTGAGTCCTGTCAATTTTTACCCAATCAGTCTCTTTGGGAGGTACTTTGTTTTTCAGAAAGGCAATTACCTGTTCATATTTTTTCATGACTTCGGCATCAGGGGCTCCCGTTTTTGGGTCCCTAGGGTATTCTTGTGTAGGCCAGCTAATCATAATTTTACACTCTGTCCATAAATCTGCTGGTACTATTATGTCAAAAAGACTATTTAAATCAATCCATAAGACTTTTGATAATTTTACAAACCTATCCACTTGACTGGCTTTTCGCGTAGTCGAGGGAAATCATTGGTAAAGGACAAAATATCTTGTCTAGTCCAAGGGACATGTACATATCCTCCTCCTGGAATTTCTCTCATGGGACATTCTGTTACTACTTTTTCCTTTTCTCTTACGGGGAAAGCTGCAAAGTTTTGTCCGAGGCATCATCTTGTTTTCTGAACCACCTACTCTTCCATTTATCTACATCTCCCCATTTTCTTAACAAAATGATTATGTCTTTGATGTGGGTTGTTCTTCCTGCGGTATTCAGATTTTCAATATCTTTTTCAGAAAAATCTACTCTATATGGTTTTTGAGAAGCTTTTACTTTCTCAAAGTCTATACCCATTTCATTTGCTACTTCTTTTAGTCTTTCATGTAGGTTTCTTGCTCTCCAGGCTATAATTTTACATAAAAATAGTAATTCTTCGTCCTGATAGGCTTTTAACTTCTCCGTGGGGATAGTTCCTACTATTAATTCTTCCAAAACAATATTTAACTTGGCCACATCTATGGATTGGGATTCTTTATCTTTCTTCTGTAAACTCCTTAGCTATTCACTTAATTCTTCTGAAGTAGGCCCTACACTATCTTTCTCAATATTTTGTTGTGCTAATCTCTCTGGTGTTCCTGGGACTGATTCTGTCGTCATTATTATCCTATCCACTAAACTTTGATTTACTGTCAAATTTTTAGGCGTACTCTGTTCTGAAATACTTGTTGTTTGTCTCCATGGCTTCTTGTCTATATTCTTTTCTGGACTCTCTGTTTGTTTATTGCTGTTATAAGGAATCGTCAGACAATGCTCACTATCCTTCTGTTTATCAAAAATGGGCATTACAGGTCCTATGGTTACAGGAACAGTTACGGCTTCCAAATTCTTAGTTAATTCCTTAATTTTCTCAGTTAATTCTAAAGTGGTTTTCGCTAGTTCAGCTGAATTTTCATTACCCGTTTTACCATGTTGTGTTTGCTCTATTTCTTTAAAAGGATTGTTCCTTCCTGTCTCTTGTAATACTGATTCAAATTTTATATTCCGTGAAGTCTCTCTCATTGGGGCACTTGGTGTCAATAAGGTGGAATCTGACTGATAAGGGGGTGGATTTTTATAAAACATGTTGTCAAGAACATCATCCTCCAATTCATGCACACCATACCCTTTCAACTCGATATTATTTATTTTTTCCATACTTTTTCTATTGCAAATTTCTTCAGCATTTTTCACGGGAAACAAACCATCAGCCATGTTTGCGCTTCGCCATCTCCTTATCCTATCATCATGATTCTCCTGTCCATATGATCTACCAAACATATACTTGTACCTTCCTCCACTTCTCTGTCTTTCTCTGTCAGGCATCTCATCTTCCCATTCTGTCAATGCTTCAAACTGTGTTGGTCTAGGTCTCGGTTCTAGATTCATCCTTCTCTCTCTCAAATTTCTCAAAACCGCTAAATTAAATGAACCATGTTCCGGAAATGCTAACACTCCATCATCTGTTGTATACTTTGCCCAATTGTCTAACCAAATACATGTATGATATCCATATTTCGCAACCATAAAGGATGCAGGCGATTTTGGTGGGGGAAGCAATTTTCCCTCTCTAGTCACAATCGGTTTGTCCTTTTTAAATAAACTCTTGATCTTTCCAAACCAGGACTTTTTCTCTTTTTCTGGTGGATCGTAATACATAATTTTCTCTTCCGTGTATCGCTAGATTTCCCTACGACTATTCTGTTGTTTTAACCAATCGTAGCGTGACTCACACTAACGCACCAATCCGGAGTGTCTATGTCACTTCTGTAATTCTCTAATCCCAGAGCGACTCACACTAACGCACCAATCAGGAGCGTCTCCGTCACCCTTTAATTCTCCACTCTCAGCGCGGCATACACTAACGCACCAATCAGGAGCGTCTTCGTTTCTTTCTGACTGGCCAATCCCAGCGCGGTATTTCTGACGTCAGCTTTTCTCGCTACTCCTGCTGACCCCTCCTTTACAACATTTATAGGAAAACTTTCTTACGTTCTTCTGACTTACAGATCTGTTAGTAACGACATAAAAACGTCACCATTATCTGTTTCGCTAACAAAAGAATAGTTAATGACCTTTCTTACAAGAATTCCGTCTTTCCCGAGAGCAGCGCTTACCTCTGCCCTACTACGGAATCGTTACTTCCGTTGATAAAGTAGCACATCCCTCTACTTTACACTTCTAACAAGCATTAGCTAACCGTTTCTCCAGAATTAAGACACCTAGTTGGAGACGCTCTGCTCCTGAGAAATAAAACCAGAGTTTCACAATTAACCTGAATGCTATTTCATTCACGCACTTTCATACAGAAAATGTAGTTAATTCACACAGAATTCTGTCTTTCCCGAGAGCAGCGCTTACCTCTGCCCCACTACAGAATTATGACACACGTTAATAAAGTAGCACTTCCCTCTACTTTATCCTTCTAGCAAGCTTCGGGAACGCCTATTACCTTTCCAGTGATAAGCGTAATCAGAGTGCCTTTTGGACTCCTGGTACCTAAGACCAAAATTTCACAGGTGACCTTCGCTACCATACGTTTCTCTCATACAGAAAATGTACCTAATGGCAACACACAACGATGTTACCGTATTAAACCCAGACAATGCGTCGTGCAACTCCAATCGCTACACGTTTTCCCCGTGTACCTACAGGGCAACAACAATTCCGTCTTTCCCAAGAGCAGCGCTTACCTCTGCCCTAATACGGAACCGTTACAAACTATCGACTTCCTACATCCTAGAAGCCGTCAAACAACATAGAACTCGACGTGACTCAACATAGAGTGTTAATGTGTTAATACATAAACCAATACTCTTCCAAACATCCACAATCAATAACCAATAAGCAATTTACAGGCAATAATCACCAAACCAAAACAATAAAAACCATAACTCTGCTACCAGAAAAACTGATCCAGCGCAAGACTGGGAAATGGGGAATAACCTTTACACGACACCCTCCCTGCGTCGCAGACCCGACGTCACACTAGCTCATTCACACACGCAATCATTGGTGGGGCCCATAACACCAACATTTACACATCTCTTTCACGAGTCTGCATACACAGGAGGGATGAGTAATTCAAGCACTGGACATGTGGGGGTAAACCTTATAACCTATAGGGAGAGAAAAAGTTATTTTACAAAATATACATTACCATCCTTCGCTTATAGATCCCTAATCTCAAACATCAAGGCACTCCTCCCACTTGGTCGAATGGACCAATTTAGTTGGATTGGTTGATGGTGATTTAGAACCAGCTAAAACACATTTTTAAGATTCAGAATCCTTATCTTTCCTAATGAAAAACCACAAACACATTAATTCTTGGTAATCAATAATAGTTTATCTAAAATTTCATAATGATTATTATTTGCATTTGTCTCGTCAAAGTTCAGAGATTAGATCAATTCAAATGAATTCGCAGAACATCATATTTACCTAATTTGGCTATTTGAAGTCCTCTTATTCATTGGCTCTGCATAACCAAAAATGTTGTCATAGATTGTCCGAAAAGCAGGCCAGAGCTCAAAGTCCTCTGCTTAACACGCTACAGTCCCAATTTATCAAAGGACCAGAAGTCATGCAAGCATCTATCATAGCCCGTAGATTTTGGAAAAGTCCGCAGTCATCAAACAATCGGGCAGCATCTGGATCATCAAGAAAAGCGTCACAACGAACGTGGCATCCGCTGCTGCTGTAGGTAAGGATAGAGTAGGTCGGTTTTCCTATGCTACTAGCCCTTTTATAATAAAACAAATCATAAAAGATACAAAATTAGAGCGGTTGTGATTGGCTGGTTGAGATCGTACGGCCACTGTCCTGAGATTTTCAGTACAGTTCGAGGGGTGAGGTCATTGGTTAATGAAGTATCGGCTTGTTCCGGTTTACTGTAAGGATGATTGTTCCCCTTTTTTGGCGAAAATCCCATTTGCCATCCTTGACCATGGACAGTCTGTGCAGAGGTCGTAACGAGATTTAGGAGATTTCTTGCACATGCGCAGCTCACTCCGCGCCTCATGAGACAGTGATATACTGGTAAAGAAGTGCCTTCAAGGGATTCTTTTGAAAACAACTTAGTTATATAATTTACAGTTATTCAATCTAGGTTAGAGATGTACCTGTAAATAGGGTTACTCTCAAAGTATTAGTATCGTAGGTTATACACTATGCATTCGTCATATGTATATGCATCACTCCTGAAGGACTGGGTTTTTCTAAGACCCAGCGGTGCCAGGGAACAACACCTGAAACCTTCGCGGGTTACCTGTTCTGGCGTACCAAACACAGAGACACGGGACACTTCCAGCGACGTCAGAGATCAGCGTTTATTTACTGCAGGGATACAGAGGTCACAAGAAGTACACAGCGTGTAGGTTCTCGGAGACTGCTTCAATTTGCAAAAGTGGATCGCTCCTTTTATACACGTTTTTCCCATAGAACAGTATAGTGAACAAAGATTACAACCCGGTTCCCATAATAAACTTCAAAAGGGTCGCGTTCATGTTTCAGGAGGCCGGAACATAATCTCCACAGTATTGCCGGTTCCCAACTGTAAAAACATATCTTTTCTGCAATAAAACACATTCCATCCTGATCGTAAACACATTAGGAAAAGGGGCAAGAACAGATGCAAAGAAAGGACAAGGATGCACAACCGATTAGAGAAGAGTGTTAGGAGTAATAAAGGGAACTTGATAACGGGATCAGAGACACCGTGTCTAATGTATGCATGGCTGAAACAATAGACCGGCACGGCAAGATGAGCCTTGAGAGGGGCCATCTGCCTTCGTCGTGTCGTTTCCCTCGTCATAAAAGTCATACTCCAAAGAACACGTGTCCCTTGTGTAAGCTTGGGAGTCCCAGGGTCACGAAGCGGACAAAGTCCGTTCGCTGGCTACTTGAGGGCAAGAAACAAAATGGATGCCGTATCTAAAATGGAACCCGAGGGGTCAGATGAACAAACCCAAAAATCAGACGAACCATACGGGGTTGCGTAGCGAAACTGCGTACACCCACTATACTCGTCATTTGCGGTTCATAGATACCCAACTCACCCATATTCGTCACCACCCAAAAGTGTCGTTCCGTCCCACACGGAACCTCAGACGCTCCTTTTGCCCTCATGTAGGCAAGCACTAGTCAAGATCGGAATCTATTTCAATATTCATCAGATCGTGCAGTTGCTGCTGGAACATTATTCTATTCATCAACGTCTCCTTGGTAACAGATGGTCGTCTTATACACGTTGTAGCACATAGGCCACATAAGGCAGGACCACACTGTACACAAAGACAACACGTGAACAGAAACGTTACAACAACCCCTACGATCATCAGAATCTTCCAACCCCAAGTTGACATCAGGCCCCAAAACCATCCTAGTAGCGTCCAATTACCTTCGTCCACGTGTATGGACTCGGAGATTTTGTGCAACTTCGAGATGGCTTGGTAGACAGTTGAGCATTATCAGGAATAAAAATGCAACAACTCGAATGGATAACTTTACACACGCCACCTCTATCTGCGAGAACAACATCTAGAACCATACGGTTCTGCAACGTCATGAGTCAATCCGCCTGAAGTTCAGCTGTGAGATTACCAAGGGCACTTGCAGTAATATTAGCAGTCGACTCTACTACACGTGTCAGCTGTCTTAGGTTCCTGCTATTAACCATAGGTCCCCAAAACGGCAAGAAACCCATAAAGAAGTCTCCTGCTTCTTGACCGGCAGTATCCTCTTTGCTAATAACGCCTCTCACAACTCTAGTCTTGTGATAATCTGAGGCAACTGTGAAAGTCGGTGGTAAAAGATTCGCAATATAACATGTACCCGAAAAATCACGGGGTAACCATGTATAGGCGCGTTCATAACATACAAAATAAGTGCCCTTAGCAGTCAGAAAAACAGGGGAAGAGAGCATCGGCAGAACATACGTGTCAGTGCAAGCACTGTTCCCAAGTTGTGCTCTCGGATTTCGACCCAGACCTTTCAAGCAGAAATTACCGAGGTGTGGTACGATCCATATTGGGGACGAGCTCTTAAGCTGTCTATCACCCACTGACGTACTATACTCAGCCTCGCTCAGATCCTTATAAGCCTGTACCTCTTCACTTGGGATAAGCGATGCATCAAAAACATCTCTATCTAAATCCGCTATCGCTATCGCCAAAGGTTTGTGATACGGCCCAGGACCAAAATTGGCAGAACGTGGCTCTCGACTGGGGTAGGAATCTAGCGCACTACGGAACATAGTTTGGAATGCTCGAGCCGAACCCTGGGAGCTGTACGGAAGGACCAAATATGGAATACCCCTATCCATGGTATGTGGCATTAACCCACACACCCAACAATTGGTAGTATTCATCACCAACTGATGCTGATGTAGAAGTTGAACGAAGGAGTTATTCATAAATTCCGCACGCCTAACCTGTTCATGTTGAGGCAGGGGATGAAAAGAATGTGGGGAAACAGTGGTGAGGGAGCTCAGTTTAGGAGAAGAGGTAGGTGAAACAGAAGGCGATAACAACTGTACTCCAAAATACACTCCACCCACCAATAACATAGATACGATCAGGAACAATAGGAACACCTGAAACAAAAAGCATTTTGTACATACAACTCTTCTTAATTCTGATCTCTGCGCCGACATCCTTTCTACTTCCAACAGCTTAGAGAATGCCATCCTCTACAAACCGTCCGTGACGTATTTGACGCACTTCGTTCTGAGTAGCGATTATCAATCCCCAGGAGTTCCCAGGAATCGACAAAAGTAACCGACCTAGCGTCAGAAACCTGCTAAACAGAAAGGAGTACCCGCACGGCCCTACGGTGACCCGGATGGAGAGGTTCCCTCGAAAAGTTCAGATTACAAATCTCTAAGCCGTGGGAAAGCACATAAAAACTCAAAAAGGAAGGATATAATTGTCCATAATGTTCATAACATCAAAAGCAAATATACAACTAATTTTTATTAGTCCTTGAACGAAGAAAGTATCGACTTCTTCCAGGTCGAGTTTGCTCTACAAACAATTGTTCGGCTGGCGCAACAGTATTCGATGAAGTGGACAACGAGTCAGACCTTGGGCTTTCTACTACCGATAACTCCACATGTGGGTTTGGCAGTGACAAATCATTCCCCACAGGTTGAGCGTCGCTAAACGGCACAAAGTGCAAAGGAGTCTCAGTTTCTGTTGTCGAAATCCCAGTCCTCACCCAACCATCCGTCGGTAAGGGAATCGGTACCCTTTTCGTATGGCTGGCGTGCACCCAATTCTTCCGGCCCTCCAGTCGAACCGCAGTCCTCGTCGTCAATAAGACTTGAAAGGGGCCTACAAATCTTGGCTCCAAGTTGCGCTTTCGACCAAAATTTCGGGTAACAACCCAGTCTCCTGGCCGGAGCTGGTGTCCAGGGCCCTCTGTCTGCGCCGGTAGAGCTTCAAAGACCTGTTGATGGATTAACCGTAGTTTAGTGGTCAAATCATGCAGGTAATCAATTAACATTGGGTACTCAAGACTATTAAAAGCCCTTGGTCTCGGGACCCCCCAAATATTCGCAGGGCGGCCGAACACAATCTCATATGGGCTAAGCCCTACTCGAGAGTGTACGGTCGCTCTGGTCGATAGGAGAGCCAGAGGCAAGGCATCAGGCCATGATAGACCAGTCGTAGCCTGGATCTTGGCGAGTTTTAGTTTTAAGGTACCATTGTACCCTTCAACCAAACCCGCTGCCTGTGGATGATTAGCGCTATGGAACTTTTGGCGAATTCCAAGACCCTTGCACACACTCTGCATTACACTTCCCACAAACTCACTTCCATTATCCGACCATACAATCCGGGGCATCCCGTACCGAGGAAAGTATTCCTTCAGCAGGATTTTTGCTGTGGACAGGGCAGTGTTATCCTTAAGAGGATAGGCCTCAATCCATCTGGAGAACGCACAAACCACAACCAAAACATACTTTAAGTTATTGCATCTCTCCATATGGATAAAGTCCAGCTGGATAACCTCAAAGGGACAAACAGGAGGAGCAAAATGACCAGGTGGAGTGGGAGTGCCCTTGCCGGGATTGTGCATTAAACACACCATACAGTTCTTAACCACTCTCTCGGCACACTTAGCAATACCCTCATTTCTCCATACAGGTGACAAAAACCTACATATTCCTTTCGCACTAATATGTGCCAACCCATGGGCCATCGTCACAACAGCTAATACGTACGCATCTGGTAACATCCACCTCTGACATTCCGTCAGGTCAACCCAACATCCATGCATGTCCAACTTTCCCGTACTTTCTTTCCACTTAGTCTTTTCGGCTTTAGTAGCTTCGTTCTGAATTGCTTTCACACTCTCAATAGTATTTTCACACATACCAGTCTCCATCGGCTACCTCACTGAACTCGTGACATACATTCGGGTCACAAAATCCTTAGCCGTTTCCTTAGCAATCTCATCCGCGAACGCATTACCACGACCAACATCATCCGTCACCTTCCGATGTGCACTACATTTAACAATCGCCACTTGTTTAGGCAGTGTAAGTGCATCCAAAAGGTCATTCACAAGCTGCCCATGCTGAATCTTCGTACCATGTGATGTCATAAATCCTCTTTCTCTCCACAATCTTCCAAAGTTATGCGCAACACCGAATGCATACTGACTGTCGGTAAACACATTCACTCGCTTTCCTTTAGACAAGACACAAGCTCTTGTCAATGCAATCAACTCTGCAGCTTGCGCTGAATTCTGATTCAATCTCGCAGTTTCCACAACCGTGCTCAACGTCACTACAGCATACGCAGTCGTCACATCACCATTCGGCAATTTAAAGCACGACCCATCCACATACAAGGTACCATCGGGATCTGTCAAGGGAGTGTCTTTTAGGTCCACACGACCTTTTGTTTCTTCCTCAGTTCGTAAATAACAATCATGTGGTGGCACATCATCTGATTCCATATTAATCGGCAACAATGTCGCCGGATTCAATATATTACAACGTTTGATCTGTATATGACTTGCCAAAAGGGTCAGCTCATACCCAGACAACCTTGCACTCGTCAGATGTTGAGTCTTTGTCCGATTCAAAAGAGTATCAACTGCATGCGGAACCATCACCATGAGCATATGATCCATAACAAGACCTGCGGACTGCCGAATAGACGCCGCTGCTGCCGCTGTCGCCCTCAAGCAACTTGGCAACGCTCTCGCTACCGGGTCTAAGGTCGAGGAAAAATATGCACACGGGCGCTGCTTGCCACCAAATTGTTGCGTTAAAACACTTAATGCACAACCTTCCCTCTCGTGAACGTATAATGTGAATGGCTTGCTGTAATCAGGAGTACCTAACACCGGAGCCGAACACAGTGCGTCACGTAGTTCAGAAAAACTTTTCTGACATTCCTCCGTCCATGGCAAAGGAGTCGAAACGTCCTTGCACGTAAGAGCTATCAATGGCTTCGCTAATAGTGAAAAATTCGGAATCCACTGTCTGCAGTATGACGTGATACCTAAAAAGGCACACACATCTCTCTGGGTCGTCGGCACGGTCATTCGAGCAATTGCTGCAATTCTTTCAGGGGTCAACCTTCTTCCCGCCTTTGACAATAAGTGACCTAAGTAGGTTACTTCTTGACAACAATATTGTAACTTAGAAGGTGACACTTTATGGTGTAAGTCACAGAGATGCTGCAATAGTGACACAGTAGCAGTCTTGCAAACTTGTTCAGTATCTGCAGCTACCAACAGATCGTCAACGTACTGAATCAAAGCCGCACCAGTTGGCAGCACAAATGCATCTAGTTGACTTTTAAGAGCTTGGCTGTAGATCGATGGGCTCTCACAGTAGCCTTGAGGTGCGCGTTTGAACCGGAAACTGCGACCTCCTAACGAAAATCCGAACAAATCACGACTTTCCTCAGCAATCGGAATGCTAAAGAACGCATTCTTCAGATCGATTACCGAGAACCACGATGCAGAGGCTGGAATCAGAGTCAGTAAAGCTGTAATGTCTGGAACCACAGGAAACTGCGGGACAACAATTTTATTTACTTCCCGCAAGTCAATAACTAGACGGTACACGGGAGGCTTGGACGGATCAGTTCGTTTCAAAATAGGCAACACGGGACTATTACACACGTTACCTCGTGTCTCCTCGATAACGTCTTTACCGATCAGATCATAGATGATCGCTAATAGTGCCCGTTCACCATCAAGGAAAATACGATACTGTGGTATGCGTGGTAAGCGCGCATCAGCTTTCAATTGAACAACATAAGGTGGGATGCTCAGTAGGCCCACATCATTGGGACCTGTTGCCCACAAAGAAACCGGAAGAGAACTCAATTCCGGCGGGAGCTTATCGATTGACAGGTACATAGGGGAGATCACATTCTCACCCAAGGTGAGCTCCACACCCGTAGGAGAGCAGTACAAAGTCGCATGTAACCTCTTCAGCAAATCCAAGCCCAAAAGATTCTCACCACAACCAGTAGTCAAAATCAAAGGAGCTTCCAACTCATGAGACCCAATCGTAAGGGGCAAGGGGCTAGAGACTGGATTGCTAACGGGGGCGCCAGAGAATCCAACGGAAACATTCGTTAAGCCAGACAAAGGCGCGCCAGGGAGTTTCGAATGCATAATGGAACTTTTTGCTGCACCAGTGTCCAACAGAAAAGGCTCAACGACGCCCAATGTGGCTACTGCAACATAAGGCCCTCTCTGATCAACCGGAACTGATACTTCTCCCTTCCTTTGTCTATGGCTGTCCTAGTAGATACCATCCGTATCAACATCATGCTCAACGTAATGGTCATCCACATGATACTGCGCAGATCTACCGGACAATGGTTCACGTCGATCGAAACAATTCTGCGAGTCTGAGGAAGTGGCGAACGCTCGGCCTGATTCTGAGTAACTCCACGACCTCTACCACGTGAAGCTTGTTGAGGACCACCACGACCTCCTCGAGCTGACACACCATTATTCCTATCGCGGAGAACCGGACAATTAAACTTCAAATGGCCCTCCCCTCGACAGTACGCACATTGATTATATCCCAACACAAAACGAGGTGCGGGAGAGTCGTTCCGTGTCTGCGATCTAGAGAACTGGGATTGCGATCTATTTGGCTGGTGCGAATCATTGAAATTTGAGCGCGGAGGATACGCTTGCTGCAATAGGACCTTAGTTTTAAGATCCTTCGTTTTCTTATCTGCACGTTCACTTTCCTCCTTTTCCCTATTTTCGTAATATTGGGCCGTAGCCAATATTTGAGCAGTGGTAGAAACAGCCCATGAACTCTCAGAATTTTTCAACTTATTGCTAAGTTCGGGCAACAAGTTCGATACAAACTTATCAACAAACAACCGCTGACCACCTTCTGAACCCATGTCCTGGCCACTATGATCGACAAATGCTTCCTCAAATCTCGTAAAGAAATCGGATACGCTTTCATCCCTCTTTTGCTTGCACGCGGACAACTTGTCCCAATTGACGCGCATCGCTGGCATAAGCGTTTTCATGAGGGTAATTATCCTCTGGGGCAATTCCACAATAAGCTGCTCAGGCTTAGCTCCACCAACTTGCTGAGCGTCTGCCGCTGTAAGGGCAGCCCAATCACCGCCCAACTCGGCCGCGTGATTCTCGTGACGAATTTTCGCCCAAATCGGCTGAGGCACTACATTGCCAAACAACATATCAATATCAGCAAGGTTCATAACAGTAGCATCCACCAATTGAGACAACTCCTTATAATAACCCGCTGGATTTTTACGGGGATCAGGCAGAGTTTGCTTCACCTGTAAGACTTCCGATCGTTTCCAAGGGAGGTGTATCCACACTCTCTGAAAACGGCCTGGGACAGCAGGGTTAGCATTAGGATCACCTGGCATCCATACTGGGGGAACTTCCCGCATCGGATATTGACCAGGTTGTGCCATCCACGCTGCAGTCTCTTCCTTAAACAATGCTCGAGGTTGCACTGTACATCGAAATGATAACAGACGTTCTAAAGCTTCTCGAACCTTGTCACCCACGATCACACCAGTTGTGAACCGATGCTGGAGATCAGAAACCTCTGACGGTACATTATCTACCACATCGTAATCCCACTCCTCCTTCAACGATTTACACAATTCCTCAAACACGAATCGTTGAGTGGGCGCATTAAACTGAGAAAATGTGTCAAACACTACACGTGAAGAGTATTTAACGGGATTACGTATCCATTTACGTGCCATTTTTACCAGCGATTCACATTCCCTATCATCAGGAAGCTGACTACGCCGCTGAGCGGCATCAGAAAGAGTTGAGCCGAGTATTGGCCCAAAAAGCGGAGAATAAAGAGTAGCAACAGCAGTCAGGAGACGACTACGAACAGAAGGAGAAGAGGAAGAAGATGCAGGCGCAGCAACAGTAGGGGTAGAGGCAATAGAAGTTGACGCGGCACCAGGAGTAGTAGGAACGACAGACTGAGGAGGGACTTGAAAGGGTGCAGTAGGAAGAGAAGCCGGTAAAAGAGGAGGGACTATTTGTGGCACGAGGGGTTGCGGGGGAGCGGGAGGAACAGCGGGCTGACCAGCGGCCGCCAAAACAGCAGTTGGAGGAAGAGGTAGAATCACCGGACCCAGTGTATCGGGAGCATAGGGAGGTGGTGATTTCAACAGATAAGACAATAGCGAATCCTCTACCGCTTCTTCACCTGACTTATCGTCATTAGACGGTAGCACCGGATAACATTTATCCACTGCCATATGATGAAGTCGAGCCCTAACTTCCTGCTCTTTCTCATTTTTGTCTCGCTGATACTGTTCAGCATCCTGCATCACCGCAATAACACCGTCTCTTTTATTTTTCTTACTCTGTTTGATTTCTTTCTGCTTGGCCTCTTTTCGCCACAACCGGAAGGAATCAAACATGGACGGCCTAGCCTTCCTTTTAAACAATTTAGCTTCCAAATTATCTAAAACGGCAGTTTCGAAACTACCATGAGATGGCCAACTAAGAACCTCATCATTTTTAGTGTAGCGGACCCAATATTCATTATACACGATAGGACCCACGCCATGGCGACTATAGAGCTCGTAAATTGGAGTTCCAACCGGAGGTATCGGACATGAATCCTCTAGCCGGGAATCCATTCTGCAACATTTGAGAAACCCGAACAAAGGACTACGGCTAGGCATCGCGCACACTAACCGAGTTTACAAACTTCAAGGGCTATCGAATTTATGATATCCTCGCAAAAAGGTTTGCGAGACCCTCGGTTTTTGGCAATTGCAATCGTCAAATAAAACCCAACAACTAAGAACCACTAATGCTATGGTACCATGCAAACAACAAAGGAACACTGGGAGTGACCCACAAATACTTAACTGAAAGAACAATGGCGTCACCAGGAAGGCCCGTCTATCGTCTCGCCGTACAAAGGACTACGCCAGGCGCCAAAACAGGTCGACAGTCAGGGCATCAGTCCGTCGCAGCCGTCAGGAGGCGGGGATCTTCGCGGGAAAAGACGTCGGGCCACTTATTTCGACAACTGGATCGATGAAGCAGGGTGCACCTTCCCTCGGAGATTTCACACGAAGTTCCTCGCGATCGTCGGGCTTTGGACCGGTACCGCTGATGTCGCCCTACGTTGGGCGCCAACTGAAGGACTGGGTTTTTCTAAGACCCAGCGGTGCCAGGGAACAACACCTGAAACCTTCGCGGGTTACCTGTTCTGGCGTACCAAACACAGAGACACGGGACACTTCCAGCGACGTCAGAGATCAGCGTTTATTTACTGCAGGGATACAGAGGTCACAAGAAGTACACAGCGTGTAGGTTCTCGGAGACTGCTTCAATTTGCAAAAGTGGATCGCTCCTTTTATACACGTTTTTCCCATAGAACAGTATAGTGAACAAAGATTACAACCCGGTTCCCATAATAAACTTCAAAAGTTCATGTTTCAGGAGGCCGGAACATAATCTCCACAGTATTGCCGGTTCCCAACTGTAAAAACATATCTTTTCTGCAATAAAACACATTCCATCCTGATCGTAAACACATTAGGAAAAGGGGCAAGAACAGATGCAAAGAAAGGACAAGGATGCACAACAGATTAGAGAAGAGTGTTAGGAGTAATAAAGGGAACTTGATAACGGGATCAGAGACACCGTGTCTAATGTATGCATGGCTGAAACAATAGACCGGCACGGCAAGATGAGCCTTGAGAGGGGCCATTTGCCTTCGTTGTGTCGTTTCTCTCGTCATAAAAGTCATACTCCAAAGAACACGTGTCCCTCGTGTAAGCTTGGGAGTCCCAGGGTCACGAAGCGGACAAAGTCCGTTCGCTGGCTACTTGAGGGCAAGAAACAAAATGGATGCCGTATCTAAAATGGAACCCGAGGGGTCAGATGAACAAACCCAAAAATCAGACGAACCATACGTGGTTGCGTAGCGAAACTGCGTACACCCACTATACTCGTCATTTGCGGTTCATAGATACCCAACTCACCCATATTCGTCACCACCCAAAAGTGTCGTTCCGTCCCACACGGAACCTCACTCCACCACAACTGAAAAGAGTGAGTACATGAAGAGACCAAATCATCAAATAAGTACGTAGTCAAATAATCAAATGAAGCAAAGGGTGTGTAAAAAAGAAATGAATTTTATATCAATAAATGGTATTCAGGGTACCTAAAATATAAACAGCTATACATATATTGGAAGGAAAGAATACATTCAATGGTTCCTTCACTTAACAATAAATCAAACACTTTTTCTTCACAGTACTCAATAGTTGTGGAAAATAGTGTGCGAGTCGACGTTTCGGTCTTTTATTGTCACTTCATAAGACCATCTTCAGGACTAGTAGGTTAAAAAGATGACCCCTTATCTTAACGAGTCAGAGAGATGCGTCATTTAGTTCAGAAAGCGAGTTGTGTATCAATCCACCCACAATCAAGATGTCTCTGTTCTTTTAGTTTAATTACTTATTCTTAATCGACATGTTTGGCGAATTGGCAAATAGCTCAAAATTCGAGAGTGAGGTACCAAAAAGATTACGCCTCACGGTATGTGTCTCTTCTTCCAAACGGTTGCTGGCATTTATTTGGCGTCGTTCGAGCAGGGAATGAACCCTGCTCGAACGACGCCGAATAAATTGGTGATCCTAATGTTAACCCCTTGCTAATCCCTCTATGTGCTTGTATTTATCTAGCATATAGCGACATTTAAAACCTTTATATTCACCATTTTGATACATGCAGTATTCTATTACCACATATACTATTGTTAGTATACGTATAGATTTAAGTTATAAGAGTTATTTAGCCATACAAAATGCAAACCCCATATGTAGTTCGAGTTTTAATTATATTGATTAGTACACATGCAATACACGTTTAATAATATTATAATTGATAGAATATTTAATTAGTATATTTCATGCAAAAATAGAGGAGGTATACAAAATTTTGCACTACCTGCTCCATCAATACCTGTCAATCTGCCAGCATCCATCCATGCGCTCATTCTTTGAACCACTTATCCAGCCCTCCATCCATGCATGTACTCACTCATTTATTCATGCACTCAATCATTCTTGCATACATGTACTCATTCGCACATCTGATTGTTGACTCACTCGTCCACTTAAACTGCCACACAACCACAACAGCACCCCAACTCTCCTATGGAAAAGATACACTTTAAATATAAAAGAGCCAGACCTACGTGCTTGGCTAATGCTTGTTTTCACATAAGCATTGCAGGTTTCCCATATGTTACACTGTTGTATGTTCTAAGACTGGCAATATTTTTGTGAGGATAGATTTGTGAAAGCACCACATTTCAGGTGGTAATTTTCACTCTAAATTCTAAGATGTATCAGAAAGTAACATACTCTAATAAACAAAATGGCAAAGAAAAACTCAAAAGAGTAAAAGGGCTCTTTTTTCAATTGTAGTGTAGAGAAACTTTTGACAACAAGCTAAATAAAATAAACATTTCCAACACCTAAATGTGGCCATAAATTGGGCTCAGGAGGCGCGAGCTAAAGTTATGTTTCTACGCCGCTGCTCGATGTGTGCTTTTAGACAAGCCACTTAATCTCAGTAGCAACATTTCTCAGAGGGTGAAAGGGGAGGGGCGCTCCTTAATCTGTCCGAAAAACTCATGGTATAATTGCTACTTCCTCTCTCTCATCTCCTGCCTGAGTTATCCACCTCCCATTCGATGTTAAGAGCAAAAGGTGCAGAGAAGGGGTATTAAAACGTAAGATCTGTGAGGATGCTGTCTGCCAGCTGACCCGTGACACCCAACTAATAAATAACACAACGGCCAACAGCGCGCGTGCCTCGCATCTCAAAACTACGCTCTGCATGGAGGACACGCCAACAGCCGCAGCATGCTCGAACAATGCCCAGGGAAATCAAAGGCACACAGAGCAGCCAAACTCACACACCTTGAGGCAAAACAGCGAGCAAAGGAACTCCCCAGGGTAGCATGCCACGACCAGAGAAAGCAGATCTCCAGACTGAAAGATAAGACACATTTGGGATTTGAAGGCAGGTGACGTGTCTGATGTTGCCGAAGGAGAGCCCAGAGACGCATATGCGAGTTGATATTTGTCATTCTGGTCAGAGAGAGTGAGCGGAAGTGTGCAGAGCAGGATCAAGGTGCGTTTATTGCAGCATCTGCTCCTCGCAGTGAGGAACAGAATGCAATGCTTAGGTTTAGAGGCGTGCAGCTGGGAACCGTGGCTGGGAAAGAAAAGACCTGGTGAGACTCGAAAAGTAATACTCTGTAGGTAGGAAGAAAGAGAGACATGGTGAACGGACAAGGGAGAGGAAGATAAAGTGAGAGAGCCGAAAACGGAAAGTGAGAGAGAAGAAAACGGTGGGTGGGGTGGTTTGGGGAGGAGAAAAAGCAAGATAAGGAAGAAATATATAAAAAAACAAGCGCACGCGTCTCGCGCTCAAAGTTTTTTAAAAAAAAGGAATTCAAGGAATGCAGCGTCCCGCAGTCCTGCGAGTGGTGCGCAGGAGAGCGAGCACTAGGCCATATGTTTTGAATTATCGCGCCCGTGTCTGGGCATGATAATTCAAAACATATGGCGCTGTGCGGGTAACCGCAAGCAATAGGCCACACACACACGAGTGTGTGTGTGGTGAGCTTTATGAAGCCCTTACAAAAAGTCTCTCAAAGCAGCGCATGTGCGCTGCTAGGCGAGACCTAAAAAGCAAGCCAGTATTAAATATGTTGTTGTGGTAAAATGTGTAGGATTTCCTTTACACTCTGTATAGCAAATAGTTAAATACAGTAGGTGTACTTTAAATTACACATGCAGATGTAAAGATGAATCAAGACCCACTTTAATGCAATTTGGACAGCACACTTGACCCTCCACAGACATAACTGGAGTTCTTGGGGGCTTGGAGAGCATGGCCAACCGTGCATAACCAATGCTCCCACAACCCAAATTAGTGGTAGACAAGGGGTTGGTAAGGTAGCAAGTCCTACCACTGACTTATATGGATAGTAAAAATAGGCACAGAGTTATATATTGTCATGCGGTCCAGCCCCAGCAAGGTTCATGTTTAGGTGCTCATTGGACAGACCAGGACTGTAAAATATCGTCAATAGGGTGAGGATACTAAAGAGACCCATTTGTGGCTGCACTTGTTAATTTCCTCTATAATAATATATGGGAAAGATGCATGTGATGCATAAACAGGCTTTGCAGTGTTCTTTCCACATTTCTCATTGGGAAATATATATAGTTTTTGTGGTCGCAGCTCTTGTAGTTATGATCCCGCTTTTGAACATTAATGTAAATGGAACATTATCACAAACCTCCAATATTTGGGGGAGGGGAAGCATGCTGGAAGCCCATAGTACGTTTTCTTTATTATGTCCCACAGAAGCCTATTTGATGGAATATCTGCATTGATGTCAGCTTGATAACTAACCGATGCAAAGAACAATAGTTTAACCATACACAGGTTCTTAAATGAAGTTTTCCATGCTATAGTTTGTGTTTTTTTGCTGGACAGGTGTAAATGAATATTACTAAGCCTTATTTTTCCTGTTTTGGAGTGAGCAGCAAGTAGACATGAATGTGTGATTTATAAATTAACACATATAGGGTACACATATAATTATTTACACCTTTTTGAAAAAATATTTTACTGATGTTTGAAACAACAACACCAATACTGCGGCATTACGGCAACAATACCACAATGTCAATACAGTCAGAGGTCAGCAGGGTGCACCCACAGTGTCCCAGATCTGGACGTCCCCTCACCCTATTCTTGCATAATAAGTACAACTCCTGTGTGTCTTTGTAATCCCACAGTATTTGCAACGTGAACTCAGTGGTAAGGCGTCAGGTGGATACAGTAAGGTGCTGACCAATGCATGTCATTCCTCCAGATTCACAGAGTGAGTTCTAGACCTCTACCGGTTCTCTGCTAGTGTCCATTGAAAGACATCCCTATTCCATAGATCTTGTTATGGGCAGGTCATTTGTAACCAATGTAAAATACTTAATTGCGAAAATGCCTTTATCACTTTATCTACACTCTGCAGAGGTTTATAATGGCCGCTAAGTGATGGATACATTTGTCCTAATTTTTTTAGATTACTTATACAATCTTATTGGAATATGCTTATTTAAGTCCCACCTCAGTCCTACTTACTTTAGTGCGGTGAGGATGCCCTCGTCATTAATCACACTGTAGGGCACTGAAGATGCTCCTCTAATTGTTGGAAGTGAACAACTTACAAGATAGATCCCGTTTCAATTATTGGATAGATACAGACGTACTGGGCAGAGGTATGTAGTCCTTTCAGGCAAATTAATTGCCGCTTGTGAGATAACCCTGAAGAGGTCCTCAGTCAGTATATAGGCACGAAACCTGTTGGTTGATTCTTTTCTATTTCAAGCAAAGCTTTAAAAAAAATAAGGAATTTGAGGAGCAAGAACCTTTCATTGTACCTTGTGGGTTTCCCTGAGTGTATAAAAGCTAGAGTGCATCCCGCTCCATCATTAACAAATTAAAGAGTATTTTAATTATTGTTTGAACAAAATCCTACAAATGACTTTATGAAGCCAAGTTGCCATGCCCTTGTTCGTTTTCAGGTTAACCCTATGTGTTTTTCTCCATTGGACTTGACATTGCCCATAGTAACCATACATCTCCACAAAAGTGAAGCAGATTCTAGTCTGAAACAGAAACATTTGATAAGTCTTAACCTGAACCTTTGAAGGAGCTGTGATGCCATAATAACTGCAGATTGTGCTCTGCACAGCTTCAGAGTGCCTCCCGGGGCTGGAGCCTCTATTGCTGTCAGGCATACTCCATGAAGTGTTTTACTGGTACCTTAAAACTTCCTCTAGGAATTTGGGCCTCCGCTGCTCTGTATGGAAATATCATTTGCATTTTCATTGGGGTGACATATGTTCCAGGAACTTGTAAGATTAAAGTGAGCCTTGTTGGATATCTGTGTGATGAAAACACAGATTGATGGGTGGAATGCTTGCAAACGTTTCAGCTACTAGGGACACTTTTACTGGTCCATCATTTTACACCTATTAAGCCAATACAGACAAAGACCAGCCATAATAAAAATCAGTCTTGATCCTCTTCCCAGCCTGAACTGCCAGGTAAATTCTCCCAGACCCCAGATCAGCCCAGTTAGGTCTCATCAGTGAATTATAGGTTGGCTCTTGTGGCACTCAGAGCACAGGGAGGGACCTGGTCTGGCAGTTCAGACTGGTTGTTCCTGTTAGAGCAGGGCAAAGGCTGAGGGTACTCCTGAGGAACCAGAAACTTTCCCATCTGGACTAGTAGATAGATGGTGGTTGGTGAGCTAGGGGGTGAGCCTTAATGGACTGTCCTAGATAAACTCATACATATTTCCCGCATGTGGATCAATGCTTGGTGGTCGGTGATGTGAAAGCCGACCGAGAGGTTGAGCAGGATAAGGAGGCATGGGTTATTTTTGTCATTGCTAATGTGGACATTGTTGATTACTTGAAGGATTGCAATCCCTGTACTGTAGCCTGGTTCCATTTGCATCTGTTTCAAAAGTTATGTCAAACCCTCACCAATGGTTGAATGCCTTCAAGGAACGAAGGAGTGCTCCTCGCAGTGATGGCCTCGGTGTTGCTGGAACATTGTGCTTGCACCGTTCCAGACAGTTCTGGCATATCCATGCTCCTGGTGACCCGGAGGTGTGTTTTGCAAGTTACATGGAGCCCCCTGTGTGAAAAGTGACAGTGTGATCCTGGGCTCCAGCATGTACCAGAAGATGTCAAAACTAGGCTTCTTTGGCTATCTTGAATCAAAAGCCATGCCTTTCAGAAAAGAAATCTACACAAGCCTTATAACTAACCCTTCTTAAGATGGTGGATTAACCATAGAACTTTATTTGAGATTCTCAATCTAAGATGAAGTTTGAGTCGTTTCCTGTGATGCCAGTTCCGGTTTAATCACATATAAGAAAGACAATTACAAGAGAAAGATGAGTCGCAATGCTTTGTGTTCCTAGTTTTCGCTGTGTTCTTGCTCCTATTTTTGTTGTAGATTTTTGCCTCCAGCAGATCTATCCTCCTCTGGATTTCTGCACCTGTATTCTTGCTTGGCCCATGTCTCTTTCCTTATGTCACAATAGGTTTGGTGCCTTCATAATTTTCCCAGTTCTGATGTATACTTCTAACTTCAGATTCCCCACCTTTAGAATATTACCCAGGTGCCAAAACGGATCCGGGAATTTTCTTAGTTGTGCTCCTGGGCGCTGCTTAGTGACTCTGCGTGGATTCCGTCCATAGTCCATAGTGACAGAACGGAGCCGCATATAAGCACCACCCTAGCGCGCCAATGTCAGTTCCTTTCTTTTTTGCACTTTCAAACGTGGATCCAAAGCTTTGGGTTCACTTTTGCCGACTTTCCAGTGTCACCCAAAAAATGAAATCCTGTGTGCAAGAGAACAATTGAAACTACAGGCTTCAAACCATGCCACGATTGCATAAAAAAGATGTGGGTCATAGACAAGCATGAGGTGTGTTTTGATTTTTAGGCTCGGGGTAGGATTCCAACTCATGCAATGCTGCACTTTCATTCACCCGAACAGGGACCAGGAAACAAAGCTGTAAGTCCTGCTCTCACTGCACATCAAGGGCATGGACCCGCTCTCAAGGTCATTCCATGAGAAGCCTTCTTTGCGGTCAAAGTCCTTTGGTAAGTCGAAGTCCAAAAGAAAACACACGAAGGTGAAGCAGGCAGGACCTGACCACATCCCACCACTCTTTATCCAAAGAGGGCATCACAGTCTTAATCGTCTCCCTCCTGATCGCTGGTTACAGGACCAATCTTGCGGTTGATCCTAGTCCACCCTAAATTCCGCAAACCATTGGTGACACCTCAGCAGATAGAGGCCTTTAGAAAGGCCTTGCTGCATATTGGTGCCACACTCCTGGCTCCCTCTAGCGTGCCTTCAAGCTCCAAGGATCTGGAAGTGAAACCCAGTCGGATTACTGCCAGCCTTCACACCGTCTGAACCACTTGAACCCTTTACAGACTCTGCACGACTCCTGTGCAGACTTCCATCCTGACTCCATGACCTGCGTCATCTACACTTTCATCGGCACCAGTGCTGATGCTGCTGGTGGTGATGTATCCAGCTCTGGAGGAGAATTCTGTGCCGCCTCCAATATCCAATCCCGAACCGACTTCGGCTCAACCCTAACTAAAGTGGAGCTTCGAATTCACTATTGTGCACCTGGTCACCATACAGCCTGGACCTGATTCTATGCTTCCACTACCACAGAAGCATCCTCAGAGCCTTCAATGTCTTTTTTTGGCTCCTTCTCTGACCAGAGCTTTCCAGCACTCGGAGATGATGATGTTGAGGATGGGGATGATTTGCCCCAACATTATGATGATGACCATTTTACATGGATTTACAGGAGGCCAGTGGGCTTGATACTTCCCCTGATGCATGGTTAAATTAGCATTTTAGACCCTCAACAGAAGAGAGTGCTTCCTTAGCTGTAGTAATTCTACGAGTATTAAAGGTCCTGGACCTGCAACTGACTTCTGTTGAAGTCAAGATAAAAGCCCTTAATTACATTTTGCAACCTGAACCTGCCTAATCCGAACCCTTGCTTCTGTTCAATAAAGCTCTCACTGACACCTTGACGGCCACTTTGTCTAAGCCGTGTTCTTGCCTGGCTGTGAATAAGCAGTTGGCCACAGACTGGCTCCTGGTGACCCTGATTTCTTTACAAAACATCCTACTCCAGAGAGTCTGGTGTCCAAGCTTCCACTAACAAGGTGATTGCTCATTTCCTCCAAACCTCTTGGACACGGAGTCGAATAGGATTGAGGAGTTAGGGAAGCAAATATTCTCTTCGGCTAGCCAAGCATCGAGGTCAGTCAATGCTGTGTGCTTATTGGGCGGAGATACGCTCACCCTCTGGGAAATGGCCAGCGAGATTTTTCTGTTGGTCTCAGAAGAACTTAAGGCCTCCTTGGTTCAAACTATTCAAGATGGTCAGGATGCAGCCAACTATGTCATTTGTTCTGCTCTTGAGGCAACTGATTGTCTTGGACGGGCAGTTGACACCAGTGTGGTGCTTTGTCACCATGCGTGGATACTTATCACAGGTTTCTCTGGAGATGTACAGGCTTCCCTATGGGCATGCCTTTCAGTAGCTCGCACCTAAACCTGATTCTGCCTTGCTGTGTTTGACGGACACATGACAAACAGTTTCCTCACCATTTTAGGCAACACCAATCTCCCCAGTCCCTACTGCAGTCACCCCTGACCTTTCAAGGTCAGGATGAGGATCTTGCAGGCATCGAGCAGTTCATCTCAGGCATCAGTCCGCGGCAAAAGGCTCCAAGCGGCATTAGCTTTCCACTAGCCATGCAGAGCCACCCTGTGGGAGGCAGAACCTAGACCTTTCTCCCAGAGGTAGCAATCCATCACTATCCTCCATATCCTCCACCATGCCTATGTCCTACCACTTCTTTCAGGCCACCTCACCAGAGAGGATCTCAGAGAAGCACCTGTCCATTCTAATGCAGGAGGTGTGAGCTTTACTTTCCAAAGGAGCCATCTTCGCCCTCATAATACATTCTTATGGAAGGACAAATTCAAAATGCTCTCGCTGGCCCAGATTCTGTATGCCTGAGATCCAGGCCACTGGATGGTGGCCTTGGTCCTGCAGGCCACATATTTTTATTTAGCAATCTAGCAATCACACAGATATCAACTGGAGTTCAAGGTAGGACAGGAACATTTTAAGTATGCCATGCTCCCCGTTGGCCTCACTAGTGCCCCTCGAGTGTACATGAAAGTGATGGCAGTGGTCGCTGCTCATCTTCGAAGGTCGAGGATATCAATTTTCAGCTACTTCAACAACTGGCTGTTGAAGGCGGGCTTGCCACAGTTAGTCACTGACCACCTCCAGATGAACGCGAACCTCCTGACATCGTTGGGGTTCATGATCAACGGGCTCAAATCACACAACACATTTGTGGAGGCTTCCATTCTTTGGAGCTGTCCTGGATACGGTATAGTTCCAGGTCTTCTCTTCATTGCAACGACTCCAGGACAGTCAGGCTATGATCCCAATGTTTCAGGCTCTGCCCTGGATCTCGGTGAGCAAGGCTCTGTGGCTTCTTGACCTTTTAGCCATTCAGATTTCGGAGAATAATGCACATGGTCTGCACTGGTAGCTCGTAGACCGCAATTAGACCAGCAGCAGACCCCTCTCCCTTCCACACCCAGTGCTGACAGTGGTGGTGGATGCATCACTGCTCGGATGGGGTGGCCACCTGTGGGAGGTGGAGAGGGCTCTGGTCTTCGACTGAAACACAGCTCCATATCAGTCTGTTGGAGTTGCGGACCATTCATCTGGTGTAGACAGCCTTCCTGCCATCTATCAATTGGAGCTGGTGCAGGTTCTAATGGACCACACTCCTGCCATGGGGTACCGCAAATAGCAAGGCGAAGTGGGGTCTTGGGTCCTGTGCCAAGAGGCCTGGGGCGTCAGGGCATTTCCCTGGTTGTGAACCATCTGGCGGGCTCTTTGAATGTCAGGGCGGATTAGCTCAGGCGCCTGCAACTGGCGAATCACGAAAGACGTCTGCATCCTGAGGTGGAGCAGGGTATCCTGAGGTGTAACAGGGCACCTTCTGGAAAAGAGGAGAACCCTGGCTCGATCTTTTCACCAATGCCAAGAATATGAGGTTCCCACAGATTTGCACGTTGGAGTTCCTGCATAGAGATTAAAGGTGGCTCTCTTTGTCACTTCCGGGGCGGTACTGAGTCAATGTGGTGCAAAGACAGAGCTGCCTAGCGGTGCACAGGAAAAAAAATCCAGATCCAGTCTAGTGCCAGAGGGATAGTCTAAAGATGAAGAATCTGGGATTAGATAGAGTATCTCCCAGAAAGAGACTAACCGATTGTAAGCCACTTGTTCTTCTAGCCTTCTTCTTCATGCAAGAACTGTTAGATTGTAAAGTAGGTTTTTATTTATCTAAACGTATATCACACTATGACTAATAGGTGTCTTAAGGCTAGACCTTTAGGCGGAGGGCAGATACAAAAAATGCATGGAAGCCAGCAGCATAGCCTAGACTGACCTAGTGTTAACATCGGAACAGTCATGTTTTCAAAGTTTTTTCTAAACCCAAGAAAATCTGAAACACTTCTTTAATTTAATAGGTAGAGCATTCCATCGTTTGGTAACGGCTGTCGAGAAGGCTCTCAGACGATTTTATGTTTATAGGAAGGAACTACAACATGAAAGGTGTGGGTAATAGCTATTTAGGCTGATATACCTAACCTTGCTGGGATCAAAAAAATCGCCAAATAGGGCTTTGTGAACAATACTGACAGACTTGAACAGAAGCTGCTGCTTTACTGGTAGCCGGTGAAGGCTGGACAATACAGAATAGACAGAGTCCGGTCCGGCTACTGAGCTTTGGACTAACGTCATCATTTTATCAGTGAGATCCAGATAGAATGCATTGCAGTAGTCCAACTGAGCAGAGAAAGCATTTACAATTTTGATTCTGTGATGAAATGAAAACATGTACTCAGTGCATTTTTGTACTCAGGGTCAAAATGGGAGAACAGCAAGATCTGACCGCTGCATGAATCTGCTTGGAGAGCGTAAGAGCGGTATCAAATTTTGTGCCCAAATTTTCACAAGGGAAACTTGAGTGGGTCTGTCGCCAGAAAGGAAGATACCATATATATGTGTGCCTACTAGGCAAACATATATTGGTCCCCACCCCCACATTTCATTTTAGCTGATGAGGACTCATCCAGGCAATAATTTGGTGCAGACAGGTGAATAAAGAGTCAGCACAGACATTAAAATATCCTTCAAACTAAAACAAGATTTGAGTATCCTCTCCATAAATACAAAAGGTAAAGACAAAAGAGAGAATAAGAAAAGCCAAAGGAACCGTTGACAGATTCAGTGATAAGTATATACAAATGCAGAAATCTATTAGATGTCACCATACGGTCACATCCACAGGTATATTACAATTGTAATCATGCACTACAAGCCCTGGGCAGGTCAGCTTGTATTGTGGAAGCCAGTTCCATCTTTGGTAACGATCCTCTTACCCACTTCCACTTCCACTACTCCCCACCGATCAACATGTTAAAGCCTTTGTGGCCAATGTGCTAATCTTGGCTTTCTAGCCCATCCTAGGAGCTGTCTCATTTACCCCTGCCATTATCTGCTTCATTATCCAATCCCTTATCTGCTGCTTCACTTACTTTTTAAAAAGATACAGATATCAGGATGTGAGATTAGTTTTTCGGGTCTTCTACTCTTCTGACTCTACTCATTTGCCTCTCGCCGTATAGGCTGTCCATGCCTCTTTCTGCGCACTCTCAATCAAGTTTAGGTGGGGGATGGGGGATCCTTTGGATAATTTTTCTCCCAACTCTCCTCATCTGCCCCTTGCTGTCCCACACCCTGCGCATAGGCTGGCCCTGTGGGGATGCCCATTCAACAGGCTTCAGGCATCCCCAAATGTGCCTCACAGCTGACTTCAGCCCTGTAACTTCTAGGCTTGTATGCTCCTGTCTTACTGCTTACATCTGGTTTCGTCAGGGCGAAGTATCATCATAATGATAATGATAGCAATGATGAGTCTTGTGTTTTCTGAGCCCTTCACTGTCTCTTTTTCTTTTTCCTGTCCCATAGTTGTCTCTTCCCATTATTCCTCCTTTGCGTTAATGCAGGTTTTTAGGTCTCGCCTACGCAGCGCGCATGCGCTTCGCCTACGCAGCGCGCATGCGCTGCCTAGGAGGGCCTTTAGCCATCACTCTGGTCGTTTTCAGGCACACACTCTTGCTTGTGGCAGCATCCACCTTGCGGGAGCGAGCAGCGGCGCACATGCTACTTGGCTGTTGAGGTTCTGGACTTTTAAGAGTCCAGAGGTGTCAGGGAAACAACACCCGAAGACCCCTGAGTTCCTCCTGTCTCGTGCACAAATAACAGAGACACGGGCTTCTCGATGGCGGCGTCAAAGACCAAGGTTTATTTACTGCAGGGATACAGAAATCATAGGAACCACACAGAGGCAGAATCTACGAGACTGTTCAAAATTGCATTAAGTGGGTTGCTTCTTAAATACAAGAAAAATGTCTTGGGGCAACATTACACGAATATTTCTCATGCCTAACCCGGTATCCCAAACAGACAATAAATAAATATCAAACAATGATTAGTTGTGGGTTTTCGGTATTCAATCAGGCTCTCTTGTCAGTTCTTCATTCTCTACTTGATCCTCCCCATCATAAAAATCGTAACCTCCCCATTGTAAAAGCCCAGAAAGAAAGGAGCAGAGCCAGGTGCAAAGGATTGAAATGTAGGATAAGAGGTGTTTATGGATCATAAACGGGCAGGGCAATCGTCTTCGGCCTTTCAGTCAGGACAACAGACACGAGAACCAGTATAGCAGGACTGGCCTCAGGCAAGGGAGGCAGCTTGATTCTGCCTAGTCATGTAGCGTCAGCCTTTCTCGGGGCTCGAGCTTACGTGTCCTTAACAAGGTGACTCTGCCGGGGTCATCGTCCGTTCATTGACTATGTGAGGGGAAGAAACAAGATGGATGCCGTAACTAAAATGGATGCCGTAACTTTTAGAGAAAATGCCCTAGTTTCCAGTGAATTCGTGCTAGTTGCGCAGCGAAAACACTGTCACGTATACAATGGATCGTTTGCGGTTCATTGGTACCAAAATCGTGTCAGTACTATGATACCGAATTCACGGGTTCGGATCGCTACAGAACCTCAGACCGTCCTTTAGCCCTTACATAGGCAACAACTCACTCTATGTCAGAGTCCAGTTCTATGTTCATCAGGTCACTGATATGTTGTTGTAGCATTACTCTATCCCGTGGCGTATCTCTGAAAACAGGTGGTCTTCTTACGCATGATGAAACACAAACGCTACATAAGGCAGGGCCACACTGAATAATGAGACAGCACGAGAATAAAAATACTAACGTAACACCAATGACCATTAGAACCTTCCACCCCCATGCAGATAACAGGTTCCAGAACCATCCCATTAGTGACCAGTCACCTTCCTCTACGTGAATGGAGTCGGAGATTTTGTGTAACTTAGAGATGGCCTTGTATACTGTTGGCGCATTATCTGGGATAAAAACGCAGCAACTTGATTGGATCATTTTGCATACCCCACCTCGATCTGCAATTAACACGTCAAGAACCATACGGTTCTGTAACGTCATGAGGCGATCCGCTTGAAGCTCAGCTGTCAGGTTACTAAGGGCACCTGTAGTTTCAATAATGGTGGATTCAACTACTCGTGTTAGTTGACGCAGGTTTCTACTGTTGACCATAGGCCCCCAGAACGGGAGGAAACCTTTGGAAAAGTCTCCTGCTTCTTGGCCAGCAGTATCCTCTTTACTGAATACACCTCTCACAACTCTCGTTTTGTGATAGTCCGGTGCAGCAGTGTATGTCGGAGGTAACAGTTGAGCGATATAACATGAGCCTGAGAAATCAGCGGGCAGCCATGTATATGCTCTGTCTTGACAAACAAAATAGGTACCCTTAGCGGCTAAGAATGCAGGGGAAGATTGTGACGGGAACACGTGTGTTTCAATGCAGTCACTCTTCCCCAGTCGAGCCTTCGGATTCCTCCCATTCCCTTGCAAACAGACCTGACCTTGGTGGGGTAAGACCCAGATCGGAGTTGAGCTCTTACGTTTGTTCTCACCCAGAGTAATGCCATATTCTGTAATGTTCCACCCCATGTAAACTCGCAACTCATCCTTGGGAATGTACGGAGTATTAGTGACATCTCTCACCATATCAGTGATTCCTTTTACCAAGGCTCTATTAGCAGAGTTATACCGGGTGGAACGCGGAGGTCGTGGAGGGTAGGTCTCTAGAGCATAGGCGAACATGGTCTGAAATGCCCAGAATGATCCATTATAACTGAAAGGCAGAACCAAATAAGGGATGCCCTTGTCCATGGTATGTGGTATCAGGCCACATACCCAGCAGTTTGTTGTGTTAACCACTAGTTGATGTTGGTGCAAGAGCTGAATGAAAGTGTTATTTATAAACTCAGAGCGTCGAGCTTGCTCGTGAGCAGGAAAAGGGTGGAAAGAGTGAATAGTACCAATAGTTGGGGAAACAGAAATATGGGGAGATACTGTAGACGTAACAGGTGCAAAGATCAATTGAATACCAAAAATAATTCCGCCTACTAGAGTTATAAAAACAATCAGAAGTGTTAGGGCACATTGCATTAGGAAACATTTACTATACAATATGTCATATAATTTTGTCTTGTGCACATTTATGACTTTAACCCGTCGTAATTCAGGAAGCTCCATCTTCTACAACCGTTCGCAACGGATGGTTTGTACCTGTTAAAAACTTACCTCTGTTTATCCTGGGAGTTCCCAAGACAAACAGAAGAAACCGACCTAATGTCTGATTCCCTGTAAATTAAAACAAGGCACACGTTACGACCCTACGGTAACCCAGATGGCAAGGTGAAAGAAACATAAAAATAAAAAAATAAAAATTCTAGCAAACTTCCTGATTGACTGGAATGCAGTATGATCAAAACAGTTTTACAGTCTTTAAACAGAAGGGCGATAATGCAATGTCATTAGTTCATAACATGAGAACGTAGATTATATCTGTACTTTCCGGGTCTTGTTTGGTCTTGAAATAGCTGGTCCACAGGTGCA
Source organism: Triturus cristatus (assembly GCF_964204655.1). Classification (NCBI taxonomy): domain Eukaryota; kingdom Metazoa; phylum Chordata; class Amphibia; order Caudata; family Salamandridae; genus Triturus; species Triturus cristatus. The sequence continues at coordinate 1,685,887,524 of NC_140590.1, forward strand.
GAAATGTTCAACTCCACAGGTGACAAGTGTTCACTTTGTACAATGCTCGGTTCAGGATTCAAAGGAGTGGTTTCTGCTGAGGTGCCAAAGTTCTGCGTTTCAGTTTGTAGATGGTCCGTTAGGTACTCTGCATCACTGAAAAGGATGTGCCTAGGAACAGGTTCTGTTTCGGACACACCAATTCCTCTTCTAACCCAGTTGTCATAGGGGAGTGGAAGAGGGACACGCTTTGTGTGGCTGGCGTGCACCCAATTCTTCCTTCCAGCTAGCCGTACTGCAGTTCTGGTTACGAGGAGGACCTGAAACGGGCCCACGAATCTTGGCTGAAGGTTTCGAGTGCGTTCAAAGTTCCGCACCACCACCTGGTCGCCGGGTTTCAACGTATGACCTGGACTCTCCGGCAGTTTAGGCAAGGATTCGAATACCTGTTGATGAATAAGGCTCAGTTTAGCAGTCAGATCATGAAGGTAATCAATCAACATTGGGTATTCTATCGGTCTGAATTCCTTTGGCCTAGGGACTCCCCAAACATTAGCAGGGCGGCCGAACACAATCTCATATGGGCTAAGCCCTACTCGAGAATGTACAGTCGCTCTGGTGGACAGTAAAGCTAGAGGCAGTGCGTCTGGCCAAGAGAGACCAGTGGAAGCTTGAATTTTCGCAAGCTTCAGCTTCAGGGTGCCATTGTACCCTTCCACCAAACCGGCTGACTGTGGATGATTCGCACTGTGGAATTTTTGTACAATTCCTAGACCTGCACACACACTCTTCATAACTTTCCCTACAAACTCACTTCCGTTGTCTGACCAAACAATCCGTGGCATACCATACCTAGGGAAGTATTCTTTGAGGAGGATTTTGGCAGTGGACATGGCAGTGTTATCCTTTAGTGGGTATGCCTCAATCCATCTTGAAAAGGCACATACTACCACTAGGACATACTTAAGATTGTTACACCTGTCCATGTGGATATAGTCCAATTGAATCACTTCAAAGGGACATGAAGGGGGAGCAAAATGACCGGTTGGGGTTCCCTTGCCAGGATTATGCATCAGGCATACCATGCAGTTTTTCACCACTCTTTCCGCACACTTAGTAATTCCATCGTTCTTCCATACTGGGGCTAACATTTTACAGATCCCTTTCGAACTGATGTGCGCCGCTCCATGTGCCATCGTGACTACTGCAAGTACATACTAGGGGTGGGCGGAATTTGCGGAATTAACCTCCGCAAATTATCGCGAGAATGCAGAAAATCTCCGCAAACACGCCGGAAATATCGCGAAGATGCGGAAGTTTTTTTGCCGCCTGTTCGCGGTATTTTTTGCGTGTTCGCGGGTCGCCAACTTACCCATGCGGTTGCTCACGGGCGCGGCCATCTTGTTTTCACTTGTCCCGCCCTCTGGCGTTGTTTACTTCCTGTTCCGGGTCGCGCAATGCATGTTCGCGGTCGATATTTCCTGTTCGCGATCGCTTTTACTTGATCGCGTTGCTTTTTGCTTGCTCAGGGAGAAAATATCGCGCAAACTTGCGCACGTGGTCGCAACGGGCGCGGCCATCTTGTTTTCCACTCTATTGCATGGTTCTGGGGCCTGATTTTCAATCCTCCCTAAATCTTTTCAATCCTTTGTTTATAGCCACTTTTTTTGGATCTTTATTACTTATTATTTCTCTAACTATTTTCCTGCCTCTATATTTTTGGTTTTTGTGTACTTTTTTTTTGTTTTTTAGCTACTTTTTCTCTTTGTATTGCCCGCTATTTATTTCCTTTACTCCTTTATTTATTTTACCTTTTCTTTCCCGCCCCGTCCCCAGAACCATGTCCAAGGGCAGGGCTGTTCGCCGGCGCAGCCAGAGCCGCGACCGCCTTCCTTGCGGAAGGCGGCGCCCACAAGGGGTGCATGCACGGGCCTTATTTGGGGAGGCGGAGTTGGCTGCACTAATTTTCTTTGTGCAGCGCCACCTCCCCTCAACCCTGGCAGCAGGTGGCAGGCCTGGGTCCGGGTACGGCCTCCGGGAGCGTCGGCAGCGGTGGGGGAAGGTGCGCCGGGCAGTGTCGCGCATCTCTGGGGTCCGGCGCACCCAGGCACAGCTGACGCACCGGTGGTCTGACATCCTGGACCGTGAGCAGGACCTGCTGGACCTGCTAGGAGTGGAGGTCCCGGGGCTTGGTGAGTACCTATTTAATTATTACAACTTTGTGTCTGTTCTTCTGCTCTATGTTATATATTGCGAATATCTTTTTTTCCTTCCAACCAGCTAGAATGTTGCTGCTTGCAATACATTCCAGGTTAATAACGTTTAAAAGTCTTCTGTGATTATGACACAGGTGCTCTTCTGCGCTACTACTAATCTTACTTGTTTGCAGCTTTCCGTTTGCGCTTGCTTAGCGTGATTCTTTACGAGTTTATTTTAGAGAAATTAAGTTACGTAATGCTACAGTGACTCACGTCCACTCCTTACTTTGTCCTGTCACTAATAGATAGGGGCGGATTGATACATAGGTTTAGGTACTTTGTATGAGCTTCTAATTGGTTAGTGGTATGCGTGATGCCCCCCTCACTCAGTTACGTGACGTGCTGCTAGTACGCCAGTCTTTAGAACCTTTCTAGTTTGTTCAATGAGTGGAGGTAGGCTTTGCAGTTACTTAGCAGTAGCAGATCAGCATCAATCAAACCAAAATTTGGTGTATACAAAAAATGTAGTCATGTTCATGTGTCCTCCATGATTGGATCATACACATTGTTGAGGAATACAGTCGAAATGCATACTTAATGTACAATTGGCATGCCTGGAATAGGTGGGCTAGGTTGGGTGGTACGTTGTACTAATTCTTAGGCTTACTTGTAACTTAGTTTTCTGGAATCAGAATGGAAGAATGGATTACTGTTGATAAATAGTAACTTAAGTAGTCGAACTGCGAATCCCCCGATATTACATGTTGACCAGATGAGATCGGTCAATGTAGTTATTGCAATTGTTTACATAAGTGTTTTTTGACCGTTGTTGAAAAATATTGTATTTGCTTAAGTTGACACCATCCATCAATGTTTGTCTCTTTCTTATATCTTTCCTGTTCATCAGCACCCAGGGGCAGACGGGCAGGGACTGGGCAGTCGGCGGGACAGGAACACCACGAGGAGGACACCGCTGAGGGCTCCTCTGCTGGCCCCAGTAAGTCTTCTTGTTTTTAATAATATTTCTTATTCCATAACTTTTACTGCCCCATTTCTCCCGAACTATAGTGTGTTTCCAAATGCTATTTTTTTAACACCAATTATCCTTCGATCTGTACGGTTTCAAAAAGCTTATCCCTGCCTCCGCTATGATGACTGAGTACTACTACATACTATCAGTCTGTCTGTCTGTACTGTAGTAGCTAGTCTTGCCCAGTTGGCCAGTGCCACTCTTTGTGAAAGGTTGTAATATAAAACTCATATTCACCAGTAGCTCATACAATCCGTTGGGTTGTTGTCTTGTACTACTTTTTACTCTTGTTGATGTTTAGGCTTTGAAAATTCACAGCAACAGCCCTACCAGATTTCTTAATATTTTGATATGATACCCTATAGGACATACAACTGTTGTAGGGATCGTGCACATACATTTGCACCAGAAAATAGGATGTTGGTGATGGTAGGTTGGACCTTCCTTGCACACCTCAATCAGAAATTCCGCACCCACCACAATTCCACTGCTTGACTATAGTACTGTCTTGTCATACCTATTAGGTCTCGGAACCCTCCCCCCAAGATAACCAACAAGTAGACAACCCAGAACATTAACACACCCAACCTCTGTCGTGGAAGCTATTCACATGCACACCCTTACTTTAATTTGCTCAATCGTGTAAGTTAGTCCACTCCACACCAAATACCACAAAGTCTATGTAAGTTTCAAATTTTTATTTCGATTTGAGAAGGTCTGTACACTGTTTTCTTAGCAGCACCAACCGGCAAATCAATAACATTAAAACAATATACATTGTTACACTTATACAGTTGGGAATTAAATCATGATAACTGAAGTGGTGGAAGGCAGCACCACCATCCCATAGCAATTTAGTTTATATACATTTATAAATGAAGATGTGAGTGAAGGGACCCCTCACCTCAGAAGAACCTAGTACTGGTAGTTGGTGCATCGTTCAGAAGCTCTGGTTCGTAGAAGCGAATCTTGCGTCTGTAATGCGAAAAAAGAAATGGTGTGCGTTAGTATATTGCAACTTGCAAGCATTTCTCATCCGTGCCAAAAAGTGTAGCATCTATGGATAAGCAATATGGACTAACAGTAACAGTAGTACACCAGTTCTTCCTAAAAAAGTGGCTTGTTAATGTTTGTTGACCGCCTGTACGCAGCGCGTAGACTAGACAGTAGCAGTGTGAGGCAGGTCATGTGGGCTCAAAGGTGTCTTAAGAAGCTGCAAGGTAAAGGTAACGTCACATGTGCATGGCTAGGGCTAATCAAGCAAATGCTACAATGATCATATAACTTAGTGTCTACTCTACTACTACCTGATTTGTACTAGTGATTTATGTTAGTATTAACTCATTTTTCAACCTTGCTACTGATCAATAGGGGGGAGGTGTATATGTTGCCTAATAAATGTGTAATGTTTTCTAGGCGCACTACCGACCACCATTGCTGGGGCCAGCGAAGGCGACGCAGAGGGCGAGGATGCGGCAGTTGCAGATAGCAACGGAGGGGGAGTGGCAGCACCAGTGGCAGGCGGTGGTAAGTTAGATTCATAATCTTTAACTATTGTTGAACTTGACAGCACACTCACTGCAAAGGTGTACTGTATGTATATGTATACTGTAAAGTTGTGAATTAGGGCCCCATTAGGATGGTGGGCGTATTGCCCCCGCCGGGCTGGCTGGAATTCACTGCCGTCACAGCAGGGGCAAACCTCCCGCCATCCCTGTAGAAAATATTCAGACATGTCTAGGCGGAAAAGGGTTCAATATGGCGGTGGTGTCTCTCTCACCACACCGGCAGCCATATAATCTGCATTTTGGAATGCCTTTGCGTGGCGGCATTACCGTCCGCCACGGAAAGGCATGCACACATTGCAGAGTATGCTTGGGGGCCCCCATGGAGGGTACCTACCGATGCTATGGTACCCCCCGACTTTCAAAGCAAAACGTGACAGGCTCCGTGCGAGGCCCGTCATGTTGTGCTTGGAAAAGCAGCACAACATTTTAGCATTGCTTTCAGCAAAGCCAACCAGAATTTAAATTTAAAATAACAGGGTGCGCCCGCCACTGTGCCGGGCGCATCATCCTAATTAATTGTCCCCACGGGACCCCCACCCTTTTTTAGCAGTCGGATGGCGGGCGGACAAAGTCCGCCCGCTATCCGATGTCGTAAGTAAGTATGAGTTCTTGGGGACGTTTGAAGAGTGAACTAGAAGACTAGAATTCCCTTTAATTGGTATAGGACTAGGAGCCAGAGTATTGAGTAACCAATGGCCTCATCTATCTGATTTCAACTCCGCTTTGAAAGTTTTATGGAGAAGAGCACCTGGTGCACTGTTCAACTAAAAAGTGTAAGACAGGTGGAAGGAAGAAGGACGGGCGACATTTAAAATGTTATGTACTACTGTGCTTTATTTTATAGTGCTACTCTACCATGCCACTATGTGTGTAAATAATTACCTTGTCCTACTGTTTTATTAAGACTATATTTTACAATTGTCTTGCTTTTTCTTTTTGATACACAGCTACTCCGAAAATCAACCGGAAGGAGTTGGCCGCCAAGGCACGGCGCCGGAAGCTGGAGGCAATCCAGCATGAATACCGGCGGCTGGTGGTCCTAGCCGAGGAGGAGGAGGAGACTGCAGCAGCAATTCAAGCCTCCTCCAGTGCCCCGGGCCCCAGCCACCGCCCTCCAGCGGTACGGCGCCACCGTCTGGCGGCTGCCCGCCGCCACCGTGCCATCTCCGGTGCCCCCCCCCCACTGTGGCTGCAACTGCCGCGGCCTTAGACGCCGCGTCGCCCATTTAGAGGACCAGATTTGTGTCCTCCTCCAGTCCCGCTCCACCAGTTAGTCCCTGTCACTGCCCCTTTTTTAATTCCTGTTCGTTCTTGACTCGTTTGGGCGTTCTCTATTTCTATGGACAGTCGTTGGGGTTAGGGAGGTGGGTGGGTTAGCTTTTGTGGGTTTAGTTTATTTGTTAGGGTCAATTAAATATATTTTTCTATGTTACATGCAATGTTGTTAATGTTTTGTAGGTGGGGTAACTGTTTTACATCACACTGTTTCTTTGCTGGTGCATGGCCGCCCATAGCGTGTGTTTGATTTCAATAATTTGCTGACTGTATAAGACACAAACAGATAGATGCGACACACCTCACTCATTGACTGGTCCTACTATGCATTCTTTGGAGTGGTGTTTGAAACTGACATCATTGACAACATGTCCATTATTGATTCTGCCTCCCCCAAACTTCTCTCTTACCGGTGCTTGATGTTTATGTCCAACTGTGGCACAGCACTGGCTGCATGGTGAAGATGGTTTCCTTTTTCATACATGCCATGATTTGGGTGGTGGTGGTAGTATAGTAGTAGTAGTATACACTGGCAGGGTGGCAGCATTTCCTAAAAAAGAAAAGGAGATAGTCAATCGCCTTTGAGAGACTGTTAGAGGAGTAGTTGAATGAAGTACATCACAGAATTTACCGAGCAACAATTATATGCTCAAATATTTGACAAAAAAACTGAATGCTGGTTATTATGAGGATAGCCTACTAGACAGAGTTACAAACTATAGTTTTGTCGACTTGGCTATGCCTACAGTCTAACAGTTAGTGCTGTATATGAGGAATGACAACAAACAAATCCAATCAATGCCGGCAATTCATGCTGAGGTATATGTTCCTTTGTTAAATAAAATAACCTGTGAAATATCCTACTCATGGGTGGGCAAGCAGAAGAAGATCATCGCTCTGCATTGAAATTGAAGTAGTGTTGCTTTCACCACATCCGCCCCAGCAAGTGTGTGATTAAGTATTGGTGTACATTTAATTTAGTTACACCTCGACAATAAGTCACACAGCCCGGGGGAAGAGGGTTAGGGTCCGTTGATTGGATGGGAAGGGGGATTTTGGGAAAGGTTTGACATAGAAAAACAGTATGCATACATAGACAAACAAACGACAATCATTGAAGACTACCATACCATATCCATTCCATATGTTAAGGTATAAAAAAGGAAATGCATGCATGATGAGACCCGGATTACATACACTTCTATTTCTTGTTCTGTTCCGGCCTTAATACTTTAACAGATAGCAAATAGAAATTTAAAATATTGGTAGTGAAGAATCGTAAACACAGAGCAAACGTAATGATGATTGATAACAACAACTCCAAGAACACACTGTTGTAAAGAATGTATACAAGATATTAATCAAATTATTTAAAAGAAGTGAAAAGTGGATACTGTTACTGTCTTATCCTGGTCAAAAATGTGGACTGGTTTTTTGCATCTCGGCATTCCTCTTGCTCCTCTCGTCCATCAATCTTGGGTGTGTCGCCTCACCACTTGCCACTGCCCGGCTGGAATAAAAAGGTGATTGATTGGTAAGGTAATTAATATGCATTGTAATGTTTTACAAAGTTTTGGACAAGGCCCGGCCTGTAATTTTAGATTGAAAACCAAAGGGGATATTCAGAAAGAAAGTGAAAACAAATGCACAAGTGATGGTGTAGTGCAACAAGAACACTTTCCGAGGTGGCATGTATGCATATGCATCATCTCTACTGTAGTCTGTTTCCAGCATAGACCTTCAACAGTAACAGGAGAGATCAGGCCCACAGTGCTTACCATTAGCACATCCTACGTTAACACTTTAGAGTCCTTTTTTTTTCTCTCAAAGAGTTGGACAAACGCAAAGCACATTATCCATTCCAGACATAGCATTTTACAGTTAAAGTTAGTAAAATCAATGCACTGCAGTCATCCCACCGCTACACTCTATTCAACTTCTACACAGACATTTGGGTGTGCTGTGGTTGTGGTTCACGTGTTTACCTTTAGGCTTTTCCGTTTTATGCCACTCATGAAACATCCTCCTGACTTCATCATCAGCTCTGATACTTCTACTGACTGAAGATCGGCCTGCAGTACAAGTGTAATTTTTATAACACAACAAGAGTAGAAATATAAATATTACTGACTTGAGTCATTCTTTATTGTGTACAGAAAGATAGATTAACACTAGTACACTTTGACATCACTTTGTGCACAACAAACAACGCAAACACAAAGACCAATAGCTCAGAGTCAGGTGTCCAATGCATGCCATTAATTATCATCATTTATTACCTGTTACTTCTCATCTTAAGTTAACGGGCCGTCTCTTTCGCCATCATCATGACGGACGGTGCTGTTAAGTCACAGTCATTTGCATTGCGCAGATTGAGTGAGTCCCCTTCCTGTATTGAATTAAAAGCAATGTATCACCAAGATGCAGGAGAAGTACACATTTCTTGTTTGCCAGAAGAGGAAAATTAGTAATTACTAGTGTGTTCTGTAGAAAGTTGATTAGTGGCAGTGCACAATTACATCAATTCATGCGCAACACACCACAAAATCTACATCATTCAGTCTGCTATTCTGCGGCCAATGCATGGCATCAATCATTACCTGTTGCATCTCATCTCGTTAACGCTGCAGGCCGTCTCTTTCGCCATCATCATGATGGACGGTGCTGTTAAGTCACAGTCATTTGCATTGCGCAGATTGAGTGAGTCCCCTTCCTGTATTGAATTAAAAGCAATGTATCACCAAGATGCAGGAGAAGTACACATTTCTTGTTTGCCAGAAGAGGAAAATTAGTAATTACTAGTGTGTTCTGTAGAAAGTTGATTAGTGGCAGTGCACAATTACATCAATTCATGCGCAACACACCACAAAATCTACATCATTCAGTCTGCTATTCTGCGGCCAATGCATGGCATCAATCATTACCTGTTGCATCTCATCTCGTTAACGCTGCAGGCCGTCTCTTTCGCCATCATCATGATGGACGGTGCTGTTAAGTCACAGTCAGTTGCATTGCGCAGATTGAGTGAGTCCCCTTCCTGTATTGAATTAAAAGCAATGTATCACCAAGATGCAGGAGAAGTACACATTTCTTGTTTGCCAGAAGAGGAAAATTAGTGTGTTCTGTAGAATGTTGATTAGTGGCAGTGCACAATTACATCAATTCATTCATGCGCAACACACACAACAAAATCTACATCACTCAGTCTGCTTTTCTGCGGACAATGCATGGCATCAATCATTACCTGTTGCATCTTATTTTCAGTTAATGGCCAGTCTCTCTCGGCTCTGAAGGAGGATAGCTATAGAAGTCATCAGATTCATGGTCCACTTGTTTTGGAAGGACGAGGAAAGTTTGAATTTGTTGTTACCATCATCCAATCATCATTCATGAGGGAAATGGAATTGACCAGGAGATGCAGTATGATCGAGCGGAGGAGCTGGATTCTGAGGACTGTAGTGTCAAATGGCAGACACCTGAAACTTGTATCTTAAATTAGAAGATTAGAAGACGGTGATAATGCATTGGTTGCGATTCACAAGTTTATAACCGGAACAACAGACACAAACAAAGGGGGAAAAAAGGGAGGAAGACAGTAAGTGCGAGCCTAATTGTCAGGGAAGTATAGCTCGTCCTCAAACTCTGGGGGATCTTCCAGTAGTAGGTAATCATCTGACACAATACTTCCGTCACCTGAGCCGCTGTCCTCATCTTCCTCTGTTGATTCATGCATTGTGTAATTTGGTGGTATGAAGTGCTGATTCATTTTGATCATTGTTAACCTCTCCACGTTTTTGGGAGATAGACTGGTCCTTCTCAAGGTTACAATGGAACCTGCAGCACTGAAAACACGTTCGGAAGAGACACTTGCGACAGGGCAAGCCAGATAGCTTATCGCCAGCCTGCTGAGCTGTGGCCATTCAGACCTTTTCCTATGCCAATACTGCACTGGGTTTTGATCAACGTACACCTCTGTTGGGTCGTCCAGATAGGCCTGGACCATCCGCTCAATGTTCAGGGTTGCTGCTGGTAAGCTTTTGTGCTGTTTTTTCTGTGCATCAGCACTGTGCTTAAGGCCCATCTTTACATGCCCATCTTTACATACCAATCTGATAATGATTGTACTCGGCCGAATGATCCAGTTATTGTTTTTGTAGTCGATGGTGATGGTGAGTGTTGCGATTGTGAGCCAACCGCACTGCCCTCAGCCGACGAAGTTGCACTTGATTCTGCATGGCCTGCTTCAGTATCAGTACTTGTTGTGGGTTGATGTGGCGGGCTTTTAATTAGCAGCCCTTCGTTTTCAAACTTGATGGCTGCTTCAGCTATACAACTTTTGTAGCGGGCAACATCAGTGTCGGAAAAAGAACGGAATAGTCCTAATTTTGCACGTGGATCCAGAATTGTGGCACAAATGTAATGTTCTTGTGACAAAACTTTATTTTGTATCCTTACATTTTCTGATAAGCGCCTGGATAAGCTCTCCACCAAGTCATGGGCTTGCCTTCTGTCCTCTACACCTTTGTAGGATTCAGACACATTATTCAGCTCATGCTCTAGCATTTGCAACAATGGGATAGCTTGGCCCATTGTACAGTCCTCCTTGCTGACTTCACGTGTGAAGACCTCAAAAGGAGACAGCATCTCAGTGAGGCATTGAATTAGGGTCCATTGCTCCCTCTGAAGGGTCATGCCTTTAACACTAGCATCACTGCTTCTGTACCAGACATAATCATTGAGTGACCTGTGCTGTTCGTACAGACGATCAAGCATGTAATACGTTGAGTTCCAACGTGTTGCCACCTCCTGGATGAGTGCCTTGACTGGCATCCTACGGTTACGTTGGATGATCCTCAGCTGCTTCCGAGCTTTAAAAGAATGGCTGAAATGAGTGCATATTCTTCGGCAGATGGACAGTAAATTGCTTACTATGGGTTCTTTTTTCAGAAAGTCTTGCACTATAATGTTTATGCAGTGTGCCAAACACGGAACCCTGAAATAGGAACCAAGTTCCATGGCCTTAAGTACATTACTGCCATTGTCTGTGGCAACAAAACCAATACCAAGCCCTCTGGGCTGCAGCCATTCCAAAACCTTGGTGCGAAACTCTTCTAAAATGTTTTCAGCCGTATGAGATTTCTCCATGGCGAACATGGCTACAGTTGCATGTTTCCGAGTACCTTCAAAAATCGCAGCTGTGTCAACAACACCTCGTGCAGATAGTTGATCTTTAACCCCCACAAAAGAGATCCAGTGTGCAGTGATACACATGTAATCTGTGGCTTGGCAACTGGTCCACATGTCTGTTGTCAGGTGGATATTGTGCACAGCACTCTTCTGCAAAGCTTGTCCAACCAATTCCAGCACATCATGATGTAGTGCCGGAACAGCAATTCTTGCGAAATAGGACCGGCTTGGAACTTTCCATTTCGGGCAGATGGCAGACACAAATTCAAGGAAACCCACCCCTTCCACAAATGAAAAAGGAAGAAGGTCCAGCGCTAACATTTTAGCCAGCTTCGCATTGTACAATCGTGCCGTTGGGTGGTTGCGTTGGAACTGCCCCTCCAACCTAAACATGCTGTCAATGGTAGGCTGGCTTACTTTCCTTAGTGGTGCCATTAACCCACTAAGGCTCAACGACACAGATTGTCTCATTGAGGTACTCGCCGGTCGCCTTGGTGTCTCACCCACACTCTGAGTATGGCTCTTACTGCGGTGCCACTCTGATGTTACTGAGGAGGATGTGGGCGTTACCACTGCAGTGACTGCACTACTGGAGACAAGGCTAGAAATGCCTCCCTGTTCTTCACCTGCCACCACAATAATATCGCTCCCTGATTCCAGACCAACTTCAAAGGGTTTAGTTTTCCTACTTTCTTTTAACTTAAGTAGGTGATCCTCCCACACAATAGTGTGGTGTATTCTGAGATGACTTGCTTGTCCTCCGGTACCATAGTTTGTACCAAGCTTACCACGCCGAACACCTTGCCGACAAATTGCGCATATAGCAACGTTCTCCTCCTTGGCGCTAACAGAAAAGAAGTCCCAAACTGGGGAGGAGAACTTTCTGGCACTGCTGGATGTGCCACTTTCAACACCAGATGAACTTGAGGGGGTGCTTGAAAATATGTGACCCTGTCCACCTACACTGTGACTTTTACTACCACTTCCTACTGAGGTGGTTGAGCTGGATGTAGGTCCCTGCCGGGCCTTGGAAAATATGGCAGCTGGAGGTAGTGGTGGTGTAACCTGTGTTGGTGAGATCCGTGCTACATCCCCCTCAGTAGCAGCCTTTCTGGATAGGGTTAGAATGTCGGTCTCCAATCCCTTTGGGGCGGGAGTAATGTGCGTGATGACTGGCTCGTCTTCATCAACATCATCACCCCCCTCTTCTACATCTACCTCCATAACTCTAAGTTTTTCTGGGACCTTCCTTTTCAGAAGCAATGTCTTGTGGCGTACTTCACTCTCAGACCGAGCTGGTGGGACCCAAGTGTCATCACGATCATCAGAAGCGGGGCTTGAAGAAGAAGATGATGGACTAAGCCTCCTTTTCCTTGCTGGTGGTCTGGAAGACAATAGATGTTCTGAAACAGTGGTTTGACTTCGCTCCGCTTTGTCTGCAGGAAGCTCGATTTCCTGAAATGCCCCTACGTCAGGAGCAACAACTACTATGGTGGGCTGTTGTGGCGGCTGCTGCTGTTCTGGTTGCGGCGGCTGCTGCTGCTGTTCTGGTTGCGGCGGCTGCTGCTGCTGTTCTGGTTGCGGCGGCTGCTGCTGCTGTTCTGGTTGCGGCGGCTGCTGCTGCTGTTCTGGTTGCGGCGGCTGCTGCTGCTGTTCTGGTTGCGGCGGCTGCTGCTGCTCTTGTTGCGGCGGCTGCTGCTGCTGTTCTTGTTGCGGCGGCTGCTGCTGCTGTTCTTGTTGCGGCGGCTGCTGCTGCTGTTCTTGTTGCGGCGGCTGCACACTGATCTGCTGAGTTTGCGCCTGCGTTGAACTTGATTGTGTACTACTTTGCGGTAATGACATTTCTTCAACATCGCTGCCCGTTAGTAGACTGGCTACCTCTGCGACAGTAAAGCCCTTGGGCCTAGGTTGGTGGGGTTGCTGGACCGCTGTGCTGCTCCCAGCTTGGTTCCCGGACAACGCTTTGGTGCCAAAAAAAACCTTGGCCGGCACACCACCAGTCGTGGTTAATGGCACTTCCTTTTTCTGTTCCTTCTTCTCACCAGCAACTTTCTTGGTACTGGACCTGGTACCTTTCTTTGGGGCCATCTTATTCCGACGTCTGGCAGGAGGCAGATGCACAACAAGTTCTGGTCACACGTGGGCGTGATGCGCAGCAGGACTTCTGTCTGGCTGGCAGTACAACGGGTAGCCAGGTGATGCCGATGACACCTCCTACTCTGTCTTTTGTGCACCTAAAAGCAAAGAAGACAGGAGAAGAACATCAGTGAAATGTTGCATTTGTTTTTGTGGTTCAGTTACTTAGTACTGTACTAGTGCAAACAAAAGATAGTCTAGCCATTTATGAATTTTTTTTAACTAGAGCTATGTTATACTACTAGTACTGTGTACAGCCACACTACACTCTCAGGAAGGTGATGTCTAAAAATTCAACAGATCACATAGAAAACACTTGATCAATAAAGCTGTGGCTACCTGCTCTGATAGCAGTGGATGAAAGCAGGCCTGCTGGCAGACAAGGCCAGGCAAGCTTGCAGGCCTAGGCCTCAAAATGGCCACCAGCCACATGGCCAGGCCCAACAACATCAGCAAGGCCACCCCAAAAAACACACTTCCCCAACTCAATCCAATGCCATCCATGCCCTAAATGATGTCTAAATTCAACAGAGCACACAGAAAACAGTAGATTACTAAAGCTGTGGCTACCTGCTCTGGTAGCAGTGGATGAAAGCAGGCCTGTTGGCAGACAAGGCCAGGCAAGCTTGCAGGCCTAGGCCTCAAAATGGCCACCAGCCACATGGCCAGGCCCAACAACATCAGCAAGGCCACCCCAAAAAACACACTTCCCCAACTCAATCCAATGCCATCCATGCCCAAAATGATGTCTAAATTCAACAGAGCACACAGAAAACAGTAGATTACTAAAGCTGTGGCTACCTGCTCTGGTAGCAGTGGATGAAAGCAGGCCTGTTGGCAGACAAGGCCAGGCAAGCTTGCAGGCCTAGGCCTCAAAATGGCCACCAGCCACATGGCGAGCCCCAACAACATCAGCAAGGCCACCCCAAAAAACACACTTCCCCAACTCAATCCAATGCCATCCATGCCCTAAATGATGTCTAAATTCAACAGAGCACACAGAAAACAGTAGATTACTAAAGCTGTGGCTACCTGCTCTGGTAGCAGTGGATGAAAGCAGGCCTGCTGGCAGACAAGGCCAGGCAAGCTTGCAGGCCTAGGCCTCAAAATGGCCACCAGCCACATGGCCAGGCCCAACAACATCAGCAAGGCCACCCCAAAAAACACACTTCCCCAACTCAATCCAATGCCATCCATGCCCAAAATGATGTCTAAATTCAACAGAGCACACAGAAAACAGTAGATTACTAAAGCTGTGGCTACCTGCTCTGGTAGCAGTGGATGAAAGCAGGCCTGCTGGCAGACAAGGCCAGGCAAGCTTGCAGGCCTAGGCCTCAAAATGGCCACCAGCCACATGGCCAGGCCCAACAACATCAGCAAGGCCACCCCAAAAAACACACTTCCCCAACTCAATCCAATGCCATCCATGCTCTAAATGATGTCTAAATTCAACAGAGCACACAGAAAACAGTAGATTACTAAAGCTGTGGCTACCTGCTCTGGTAGCAGTGGATGAAAGCAGGCCTGTTGGCAGACAAGGCCAGGCAAGCTTGCAGGCCTAGGCCTCAAAATGGCCACCAGCCACATGGCGAGCCCCAACAACATCAGCAAGGCCACCCCAAAAAACACACTTCCCCAACTCAATCCAATGCCATCCATGCCCTAAATGATGTCTAAATTCAACAGAGCACACAGAAAACAGTAGATTACTAACGCTGTGGCTACCTGCTCTGGTAGCAGTGGATGAAAGCAGGCCTGCTGGCAGACAAGGCCAGGCAAGCTTGCAGGCCTAGGCCTCAAAATGGCCACCAGCCACATGGCCAGGCCCAACAACATCAGCAAGGCCACCCCAAAAAACACACTTCCCCAACTCAATCCAATGCCATCCATGCCCAAAATGATGTCTAAATTCAACAGAGCACACAGAAAACAGTAGATTACTAAAGCTGTGGCTACCTGCTCTGGTAGCAGTGGATGAAAGCAGGCCTGTTGGCAGACAAGGCCAGGCAAGCTTGCAGGCCTGGGCCTCAAAATGGCCACCAGCCACATGTCCAGGCCCAACAACATCAGCAAGGCCACCCCAAAAAACACACTTCCCCAACTCAATCCAATGCCATCCATGCCCTAAATGTGATTGAAAATGAAATATATTCAAAAAACAAAAGGAACAGTTGCTTCATCATGCACACACACACCCATGAGGCCATGCCCATGGCTAGCTCGGGCCTACTACTACAACCCACAAAATTAAAATAAATTTAAAAAAAAAAAGGAATGATGATAATTAATTATCAAAAATAAATTGTAGTTACACAACAACTGCAATGCCCACAATCAAACACAACAACCACTTACTTGTAAAATATCCTATTCCAAAAATCCTGAAATCCAATTGCAATGATGCAGCAGACAAAAAGAGTGATCTTTCCAGCTCCAAATCCAAAGGCAGAATGAGCAGGAGATGGACAAAGCACTGGGAGGAGCCTGCTGGACAGGAACAGGAAGTTGGAGAATCTGTGTCACTTCCTCCCTCTCTCCACCTTGTAAAAAAAAAATGACTCCTTGCACAAAAAAGGAAAGCCAAATGTGAATGTAAGGAGTTCTTTTCATCCAAAATCAGTATTTGCAGATGGTTTCATGCTGCTAGAGCCGATATTCCTCTCCAAATTGTAAATTTTACGTTGTTGAGTTCTCCAGCTTCACATTACTTCCGCCGGCGTGTCGAAAACGATATGATCGCGTTCTCTTCTTTGTCCCTGTCGCGTTGGATATGACGTGTTCGCGGTCTCTTTCTCCTGTTCGCGTTCGATTTCATGTGCCCGCGTCCTCATTCTCTGGCTCGCGATGTAGAATGACATGTTCGAGATCTCAATCTTCTCATACTCGCGCGGTGCATGATCGCGAGAAGAAAGACGTGATCGCGCGACAAATTACGTGATCGCGTGAAAAATGACTTGAATGCGGCCGCGAACTCTCGCGAGACAGCGCAAAATGGCTACCAAAATCCAACATCTCGTGGAGAACGCGACCGGGTCAAGAAAACTTGTCGGAGAACGCAGGGATTCAGGTAAGGCGATCGCGCGCGCGCGAGAATGTATTGTTTTACAGCGCGAGCAAGAAAAAAATTATCGCTAAGCTGCGGAATGCGGAAATTTTGACATTTTCGCGCTTTCCGCGGAACGCGAGAATGCCAAAATATCGCAATTTCCGCGAACGGAACGGAATTTTGGCCCAGGCCTAGTACATACGCATTGGGTAACATCCAACGTTGCTGCTCAGACAGATCAATCCAACATCCACTCGAATCTATTTTACCCGTTTTCTCCTTCCATTCATTCTTCTCATTTTCAGTTGCCTCATTTTGGATTGCTTTCACACTGTCAATCGTATTCTCACACATTCCTGATTCAGCAATCCATCTTGCAGACGTTGCAACATACATTCGGCTCGTCATGTTCTTGGCCGTCTCTTTAGCGACCTCATCAGCAAACGCATTCCCTCGGCCAACATCATCCGTAATCTTTCGATGTGCACTGCACTTCACAATCGCAACTTCATTCGGTAGGGTCAGGGATTCCAATAGATCGCTGACTAGCTGTCCATGTTGGATCTTAGTTCCATGGGACGTGAGAAAACCTCTTTCTTTCCAGAGACGCCCAAAACTATGTGCAACGCCGAAGGCGTACTGGCTGTCAGTAAACACATTCACTCTCTTTCCCTCAGCTAAAACACACGCTCTTGTCAATGCAATTAATTCTGCTGCTTGGGCAGAATTCTGACTCACTCTTGCAGCCTCAACAATCGTCCTCAAAGTCGTGACTGCATACGCGGCCGTCACGTCACCATTCTGGAGTTTAAAGCAGGACCCATCGACATATAACGTGCCGTCTGGGTCTGATAACGGAGTATCCTTTAAATCAATTCTACCCTTTGTCTGTTCTTCAGTTCTGAAACAACAATCATGGGGCTCTGAATCACTCGACTCCTGAGTAGTCGGCAACAGTGTTGCTGGTTTCAATATGTTGCATCGCTTGATCTGAATGTGACTTGCCAAAAGCGTCAGCTCATAGCCTGATAATCTAGCACTGGTGAGGTGCTGAGTTTTCGTTCGATTCATGAGTGTATCCACAGCATGTGGAACCATGACTACTAGCATGTTGTTCATAACTAATCCAGCAGACTGTCGAATAGACACTGCGGCTGCTGCCGTGGCTCTCAAACAACTTGGCAATGCTCTGGCTACCGGATCTAACGTGGATGAAAAATATGCACAAGGCCGTTGTTTGTCGCCAAATTGTTGCGTTAATACGCTCAATGCACAACCTTCTCTTTCGTGGACATATAGAGTAAACGGCTTACTGTAGTCAGGAGTACCCAACACAGGAGCTGAACACAGCGCATCACGTAAGTCAGAGAAGCTCTGTTGACATTCATCAGACCATGGCAAAGGGCTTGGAACACCTTTTCCAGTCAGGGCTACCAATGGTTTCGCCATGAGAGAAAAATTTGGGATCCATTGCCTACAGTATGACGTAATACCCAAAAACGCACGCACTTCTCTTTGTGTGCTTGGTACAGTCATCTGTGAAATTGCTTTGATTCTCTCTGGGGTCAACCTTCTTCCCTCCTTTGACAAAAGATGACCTAAGTAGGTCACTTCTTGGCAACAATATTGCAGTTTAGAAGGTGACACCTTGTGATGTAAGTCTGACAAATGACGTAATAAAGAAATTGTAGCTGCTTTGCAAGTTTCCTTGTCGTCAGCGGCTAATAAAAGATCGTCTACGTATTGGATCAGAGCAACACCATGAGGAAGTACAAGAGCATCTAATTGACTTTTTAATGCTTGGCTATAAATTGAAGGGCTTTCGCAATAACCTTGTGGAGCGCATTTGAATCTGAAACTGCGTCCTCCTAAGGAGAAACCAAAAATGTCTCTACTTTCTTCTGCTATCGGAATGCTGAAAAATGCATTTTTCAAGTCGATCACCGTAAACCATGATGCCGATGCAGGAATCAATGTCAATAATGCAGTGATATCTGGGACTACAGGAAACTGTGGAATCACTATTTTGTTAACTTCTCTGAGGTCAATCACAAATCTGTAGATTGGAGGTTTGGAAGGATCAGTGCGTTTCAAAATCGGCAGGACAGGACTATTGCAGACGTTTCCTCTAGTTTCCTCTATCACATCTTTCTGTATCAAGTCTTTTACAATTAGCAAGAGTGCTTGTTCACCTTCGTTTGAAATCCGATACTGTGGGATTCGTGGAAATTTAACATTAGCTTTCAGACTTACCACATAAGGGGGAATTTCCAAGAGGCCTACATCGTTTGGACCAGTTGCCCAAAGAGTATCAGGGAGAGAACGTAGCTCCGGTGGGAGCTTGTCCATCGACATGTACATCGGGGAGATTACTCTTTTTCCTAATGTGAGCTGTACTCCCGAAGGAGAACAGTACAACGTCGCATGCAGGCGTTTCAACAGGTCTAAACCAAGGAGATTCTCATTACAACCAGTAGTTAGGATAAGGGGTGCTTCTAACTTGCATGGCCCAACAGAGATAGATAAAGGATTGGACACAGGATTGTGAACAGGGGCGCCTGAGAAACCTACTGAAGTGTTCGTTAAGCCGGACAAAGGTGCGCCAGGGAGTTTCGCATGCATGATTGAACTTTTTGCCGCACCAGTATCCAACAGAAACGGTTCGACCACGCCTGAGGTAACTACTGTGACATAAGGTCCACTCTGATCAACTGGAACTGATACTACTCCCTCTCTCTGCCTGCGGCTGTCCTATTGTTCGTTTCTTTGAATCTCTTCATTATGATCATAGTAATCTTCAACATGATACTGTGGAGATCTACCTGGCTGCGTAGGTTGTACATTTCGCTGGTCGAAATAATTCGATTGGCGATCAGCCTGTGGTGTCATCGTACCACGCCCTCTACCTCTAGGAGCTTGCATAAATCCAACATTACCTCTCTGAGCTGGGACACCACTAGTTTGTGGGTGTAGTACTGGACACTCATTCTTATAATGACCCTCCTTTTTACAATAGGCACACTGATTCCATGCTAACTGTTGTCGGGGAAAACTATAATTAAATCTCTGGGCCGTCCTTTGCTGGAATTGTGGCTGCTGTTGAAACTGGGGTCGCTGCTGTGAATCTGACTGATTCGAACGAGGCGGATATGCCTGTTGCAAAAGGACTTTGGTTTTTAAATCTTTCGTTTTCTTTTCTGACTTTTCCTTCTCTTCTTTCTCTCTATTCTCGTAATACTGTGCAGTTGCAAGTATCTGTGCTGTCGTCGACACTGCCCATGCACTTTCAGAATCCTTTAACTTGTTACTAAGCTCAGGTAGTAAATTAAACACGAACTTATCAACAAACAATCTCTGACCTCCCTCGGTACTCATATCTTGCCCACTGTGGTCTACGAAAGTCTCTTCAAATCTAGTGAAGAAATCAGAGACGCTTTCGTCCTTCTTTTGCTTGCATGCTGATAGTTTATCCCAATTTACTCGCAACACTGGCATCAGCGTTTTCATCAGATTAATTATTCTGCCAGGTAAGTCAGCAATCAGAGGTTCGGGTTTAGCTCCGCCAACCTGCTGTGCGTCTGCCGCTACGATAGCTGGCCAATCACCTCCTAAGGCGACTGGGTGGTTCTCTTGCCGAATCTTAGCCCATATAGGCTGTGGTACTACATTACCAAATAGCATTTCAATGTCTGCCAAATTCATGATACACGCTTGGACTGTCTGCGTTAATTCTTTGTAATAACCAGCAGGATTCTTACGAGGATCTGGTAATGCTTGTTTTACTGCTAGTACTTCAGCCCGTTTCCAAGGGATGTGTATCCACACTCTCTGGAATTGTGCCGGAGCAGCTAAAATACCCCGAGCCGCATCAGCTTGAACTGCATCACGCCATATCGGTGGAACTTCCCTCATCGGATATTGACCCCGTCTTTTCCTAGTTATCGGTGTACCATCATGGTCTCTTGTTGCCCTAAAAGGGGACTCATCCCGATAAGCTAAAATCAATTCTATCGCTCTCCCTACTTCTGAACATATCACCATTCCTGCGGCGAATTTCTGCTGAATATTTATTAAATCTGAGGGGACGGAATCTAAGTCATCATCTTCCCATTCCTCACGCACAAGAGAACACATCACGTCAAAAACATAACGTTGAGTCGGTTCATTCCATTGCATAAATGTGTCTAACACTCTTCGAGCATCATACTTCGCGGCTTTCGACATCCACCTAAGAGCTGTCAAATCTAACGTCTCTCGTTCCTCGGGACCAGGAAGCTGGCTACGTCTCTGTATAGAGTCAGAAACGGGGGTCCCAATTAAGGACCTGTAGAGAGGAGTTAAGATATTAGTTACAGAGTCGGTTATCTTCCGACGAACGGAAAGCGGAGTCAGAATGACAGGGCTTGGGGACAGGGCAGCTGAAGCAGATGAAGTAGTAAGGGTAGGAGTAGTAGGTAAAGCAGTTTGCGAAACGATAGGCAAAGGCGGAATAGGCGACCCAGGGAGAGGGGGTGCCGTAGGATCATTGATCACGGGAAAGACAGGAGCTGGATTCAAAGGAAGTGGAGCACCTATCCCAGGCTGACCAACAGCTGGCTGTACAACAGGTAGTAACTGTGGTGCTGTAATACCCTGTGCATACGGTGGAGGTGAACTCAACAGATAAGATAACAGGGGATCCTTTTCAGGGTCCTCTATCGGCTTAGCAGGACAAGATGGCAAGACAGGGTAGCATTTATCAATCGCCAAATTATGTTTTCTATTCTCTATCTCCATTGTTTTCTCGGTCTCGTTGACATGCAGCTGCCTAGCAGACTCCATCAAGGTCAACCCTTTCTCTTTCTGTTCTTTCTTCGTTTTCCTAATTTCTCTCTGTTTGGCTTCTTTGCGCCATACGCGAAAAGAATCAAACATCGCCGGCCGGGCTTTCTTCTTGAACAACTTCATTTCTAAATTATCTAGAATTTCTGTTTCGAAACTACCATGCGGTGGCCAACTAAGGACACCATCTTTCTTGGTATAACGGACCCATACTTCATTATACGTAATAGGACCCACACCATGTTTACAATAGAGCTCATATGTAGGAGTCCCAATCGGAGGAACCGAACACGGATCCTCCAACCGTGAATCCCCGTTGCAACGTAACCAGGACAAAAAACAATTGTTACCCTTAGTCATGACTACAAGGACAAATTACAACCAAAATGCGCAGAGAACTTAGGCCTACCAAAATGAACCAATACCAAATACAAAGATTATCTTACCAAGAGCAACCAATGATAATCTACAAATCCAAAACAAAACGTATCCAAATAACCAAACTGAGCACTACCCACTTAATACTTAACTGAAATGTGGAAGACGTCACCAAGGAGAACCCGTCTTCGTCTCGCCGTACTAAGGTCTGCACCTCGGGTCCAAGACAGGGCGACAGTCAAGGCAGCGGTCCTCTGTAGCCGTCTGGGAACGGGAACCCTCGTGGAAGAGATCGTCGGGCCACTTTTACGACATGCAGGGATCGAAGAAGCGGGGTACCTCCCTTCGGAATCTTCACACGAAACTTCTCGAACTTTTCAGGCTTTGGACCGGTACCGGATGACGTCGCCCTACGTTGGGCGCCAATTTGAGGTTCTGGACTTTTAAGAGTCCAGAGGTGTCAGGGAAACAACACCCGAAGACCCCTGAGTTCCTCCTGTCTCGGTGCACAAATAACAGAGACACGGGCTTCTCGATGGCGGCGTCAAAGACCAAGGTTTATTTACTGCAGGGATACAAAAATCATAGGAACCACACAGAGGCAGAATCTACGAGACTGTTCAAAATTGCATTAAGTGGGTTGCTTCTTAAATACAAGAAAAATGTCTTGGGGCAACATTACACGAATATTTCTCATGCCTAACCCGGTATCCCAAACAGACAATAAATAAATATCAAACAATGATTAGTTGTGGGTTTTCGGTATTCAATCAGGCTCTCTTGTCAGTTCTTCATTCTCTACTTGATCCTCCCCATCATAAAAATCGTAACCTCCCCATTGTAAAAGCCCAGAATGAAAGGAGCAGAGCCAGGTGCAAAGGATTGAAATGTAGGATAAGAGGTGTTTATGGATCATAAACGGGCAGGGCAATCGTCTTCGGCCTTTCAGTCAGGACAACGGACACAAGAACCAGTATAGCAGGACTGGCCTCAGGCAAGGGAGGCAGCTTGATTCTGCCTAGTCATGTAGCGTCAGCCTTTCTCGGGGCTCGAGCTTACGTGTCCTTAACAAGGTGACTCTGCCGGGGTCATCGTCCGTTCATTGACTATGTGAGGGCAAGAAACAAGATGGATGCCGTAACTAAAATGGATGCCGTGACTTTTAGAGAAAATGCCCTAGTTTCCAGTGAATTCGTGCTAGTTGCGCAGCGAAAACACTGTCACGTATACAATGGATCGTTTGCGGTTCATTGGTACCAAAATCGTGTCAGTACTATGATACCGAATTCACGGGTTCGGATCGCTACAGAACCTCACTGTTGCTCACTCCTGCAAGGCAGATGCCACCACAAGCACTAGTGTGCTTCAAAACAGTCACTAAGCAAAGCGCGGGCCGTGTTTTTTTTTTCCCCCCCACACGGGGCTGCGCCACGCTCCCTTACGCTTGTTTTAAATAGTGCGGCACACCCCCTTTAATGTTAAACAATGGTGGATGCGCGGCTCAAACAACTCTATTTTCTCATCATTCTAACTTTTTTGTAAGCAGCGCGGCACGTCTCCTAATCACCAACACTGGCGGCAGCACGGGCTCAAGCGACTGACTGGACCCTTTTGCCACATTACACTTTTTGAAGACTTCTGAATCACGCAAAGGTGCATTAAAAAAATTAAACCGATTTGCAGCATATTCCAGAATCCCATCGGCAAAGGGAACAACTTAACCATTCCATTTACTGTTTCAATGGCAGTCCGTCTTTTCAGCGCAATGGACTCGTCTGTCAGGGTTTCTTAAAGGGGAAGGGTGGCATGCTTACTGAATAAGGAGCCACTGCGCCCCTTCCCCGCAACAAACCATGCTCCGCACTGTTAAAACATCCCTCATTGTCAGCAAGTTTAACACCTACGAACTTATGCATGCAGCGCCGCTGCAGATGAATATATATTTTGCTTCATGGAAACAGCTGAGACATTTTCCTTCCATGCACAGTGTGAAATGTGCCAGTGGGAACTGCAGGGGAAACGTGAAATGTCTGCTGCAATGTGCTTAGTGTTTCCACTCGCTGTTTTGTTTGGAGCCGTAATTGGGGACTGCTGTGCATTTTATCTGAAGGCGCACTCTCTCAGCCACCCTCCCTCCTTGAGACACTAGGTTTGGGAATGATGCCCCTTCAGTAGTCATCTGATTAGAGTAAGTGGCAAAATGGTGTGATTTCAGAAGTTGTATAACAAACGGCACATCAAATTCCCGAAATTACACGCCGCAATTTACATTTTACCATGGCCTAGAGCATACTAACCAATCATTAAATCCGACACCACCTCTCGTCTTCAATTCGACAATATGTTCAGACTGAAAGTTTGTGTGCGCTGCTATGTACATTACCAGAATTCAGAAAACCACCATGCTTACGGCATCACAGGCTACAAATCAACCTACAATTCCCGAATCATAAATCAGTTTACCTTAAATGAGAAATACATACTCCAAATGTGCGACACAATTTAGATGCCCAGGAATCTTTGAAGTGTCAATGCTCCATGGCTTGTACCAGTTCAATTCATCCATTGCACAGAGCAAGTCTCTGGTGGAATGAAGAGGACAAACCCTTGATTTGGGCGACTTATGCAACTGTATGGAAACGTTCACTGCCAGAACCGATTGGAAGACGTGTGTAGTACAAGAACGAGATACCACTACACTTCCCTACTGTTGGGATTTAGTTGGTGCTGGACTATTCTGAAGTAGTCTGTCGAAATATATATAACAAGCATTGGCATAGCCAATAGGTCTCGCCTTTGGAACCTTATAAGTATTTAGTTATGCAGCACAATATCCTTACTGCAACAACATTAACTGTTGCATGGCTAAACACTTATAAGGTCCCAAAGGCGAGACCTATTGGCTATGCCAATGCTTGTTTTCTATCACACTGACGTCCTCTCTGTCTGTTTCATTGCCCCTTCTGTTCCTTTTTTCATTCTCTTTTAATCCCTATGATCAGGAGTATACTTATCCCTGACAAAGGGTATGAACAAAAGGCAGTTATTTTTTTCTGCAATAGCCTTACCTTTTTTTAGGTCGAGCCTTGAGGCTGCGCGCATGCGCTGCCCTGCGAGGCATGCTGTAATCCCTCTGAGAAGACTGAAGACATCCACCACACGTCCACTGCTTTTGATGGGCTGCTTGGTCTGCCTTTATAAATTCCATACTTTTTGTTGGGGAATAGAGTCCTTTTCTCCCGCCTTGTGCCTGTTTTGTTCCCGCCCTGGATATCACCCCTGCTACACGGATCCTTTCGATATGGGCTATATATTTTGGTAAAGCGCACGTCTTTTTTTTTTTTGCATCGGCTTGTTTTTGAATTTCCTGTTGTGTTGCACTTTGCTCCAGCCCCCCTCCTGTTGTCCGTGTTCACCATGGTCCCGTCCCCTTCCTGTTGTCCACCTTCCCTGTGTTCCCACCCTCCTCCCGTTGTCCGCATTCCCTTTGTTCCCGCCCCCTCCTGTTATCCGTGTTCCCCATGCTAATGCCCCCTCCCGCTGTCCGCATTCCCTTTGTTCCTGCCCTCCTCCCATTGTCCATATAGTCTTTCTTTCCGCCCCACTCCCGTCATACTTTCGGTTGTACTTTTTCTGCAGGTCTCCTCGCTGAGTTGTCGATCATAGCCCACGGAGGGCTGGTTGCAAGCAGGTGGTCCACAGGTGCCGCAACCTGCTCAG
The DNA here is from genome assembly GCF_964204655.1 of Triturus cristatus. Lineage (NCBI taxonomy): Eukaryota > Metazoa > Chordata > Amphibia > Caudata > Salamandridae > Triturus > Triturus cristatus. The sequence goes on from NC_140590.1 coordinate 1,685,912,862, forward strand.
AGGAGGCACCAAGTCTGCTGCTCTCCTCCTCTCCCCTTCACTTGCGGCAGCTGGTGATGTTACCCCCCACCTCCCGCGTCACTCCACTGTATATGTTTATCTATGGCAGGCCGTGCGCTGCCCTCCCCCTGCCATCAACTCCCGCGGCATGCCACTGTTTATGTTTAGCTAAGGCGGCTAGTAGTGCTTTTAATGGGACAGTACCAGCACTTTTCATCAGTAGTGTTACGTTTTGTATTTAAGTAGCATGGGCAGTTCTCAGAACTGCTACCACAAGAGGGCAGTAAATATCGGGGCAGTCAGAGTGAAGCTGGAGGCCTGTAGAGTTGTGCATGTTCTGCAGTAACAATCTGTATAAATGAATAACGTGACTGGACACGTTCCATGTTCCACTGTCAGGACAGTTTAACTAACAGGAACAACCCAGTGTTGCAGGTTCCAAGGTGACACACCCGGGCCCGCCTTGGGTAAGGGAATGCTGCAGGTGCACCCTTGACATGTGGGCCAGGTGCACCTTTCCTACCGAGACCTGCCCATCTGGTTCTGTACTGCCCTCCCCTGTGATCTCCCCTCGCTCACTGGAGGCCAAAGGCGCTATCTATAAAAGCAGCACTGTTCCAGGCACACACACCAGGGGCAAGGATGTTGAACCCACCGATGGTGGCGAGTACTTCAGAGCTGAACCCCCCTCCCCCTCTCACCCTGCCCCAACACGACCCCTAGTCAAACTTTGATTGCAAGGCTAGTGCACCAAGGTGGGCAACATGGGTAATCCCTGGCTAGTGTACTCCTGTCACCACGTCTGCTGGAAGCCTCCTTGTTTTAAGGAAAAACACTTTGCATTCTGGAACTTGTAGTTTAGGCACATGAAGCCAAGTACAGTTGACTAAACATGGCGAAGCTGTCACAATTTAACATGAGGCCTTTTGGTGACTTTGCGCTCCTGAGTGGGTCATCAATTTACTTCTGTTACTAATGCAGCAGGAGTGTTGTTCAGCGTGAGAGGGAAGTTTTTGCGGGAGACTGTGCACCAGTCTGGGGTTTGCCTGACAGTGGACGTGACTGCACTTTCTGTACCTACGGTAGCTGTACCAGGCTTTCTGGCACCACTCTTGTCCATCCCGTGCCCACCGGTGACTGCACGTATTGTGTTTTCTCACCCATATGCTTCCCTATGTAAGTGCACCTCATGCCTGTCTAGAGCCACTTATGAGTACAACTGCAGCTGCCCTGAACCCACATCCATGTCAGAGCAGATTTGCAATTTCTCCTTCTACTTAACTACCTTTCATGGCTGCCTGCAGCATCTGGCTGCACTCCCTCAGACCTTTTTAAGAAATATAACTCGCAGTGTCATAATGTGTGCATCAAGTGTGTTTACTGTGTCCGTGGCTAAAAGACATGGTCATTTACAATGCCAATTGCTCTAACTCAAGCAAATGCAAGGCATATTGCATTTGCAATGCTTGTCATTAATCTTTTCAAGTGGAACTATCTTTTTAAATCCTGCCTCTGGCTTTTCACCTGCTTCACTCCTTTCCTCTCCACTAATAAATCCATTATAACCTGGTCCACAGGCAAGACCTCAGTAGATTAGATATAAATGCCAAGAGTCCCCAGGAGTGGAATCTGAGGGGGTTCGAACCTAAATCCATGGGTCACAGCTCTGAGAATGGAGAATATGGACTTTAAGAGTATCTCACATCATTTGTGTGATACTCGATTGATGTGTGGTACTCGCCCCAAATGAGTGAGACCAAGGCTTCAGTGTTGTATTGTTGTAAAATCCCACTCTCGTCGCCAATGTTGTAATGAAGAGAAATCACTCAAGTAGAAATCTCCCAGTCCTTTATTTACACCGCCACAACTTCCCGTCAGCTGAGTGACACAGGGTAACAGTTAGAATGTTCAGGTGACAGGGCATTACATTATCAGGGGAAGGAAGCACCCACAGGAGAAAGAGGAAAACAGGATGGGGAAAACCTTGTAAGATAATTAGTATTTAACACGTACCAATGAGTGAAACTGTTCAACAAGGCTTAGGTAGCACTCAGTGAGTGGCATTTGCTCCAAGAGGTGAAACTGGCACTCAGTTAGGTAGACTACCTTCAATCCATGAGACTTGCTACTAAAGAGAGACTGCAAAAATATGTGCACTCTTATCCCTTCTGTAAAACCACTGTGCTCTTCTGTATGGGGGCTCACACCAAATGAATGACACTGTGCTCCAAGGGACTTAATGAACGAGTAAGAGTGTGCATTAACACGTGGGACTCACATCCAATGAGTGAGACTGTGCTCCAGGTGTTGAGACTCTTATTTATTGAGAGAGACTGTACTAAGGTGTGAGACTAGCACCCAATTAGTCACACTTTTGAAGTTAGATTCATGCTCAATAAGTGAGTCTGTGCTTTAAGGTGTGATACATCCTATTAGAGAAGGCTGCATCTGTTCCCCATTGCTGTCTCTCTGTGTTTATGCCTCTTTCGCAGGTTCCCCTCTGGTCTGTGCAGTTCCACTCCGCTCACTTGCTGTCCGGTGATGATTCTTGAGCGCCTGTCCTACGAATGCAGCTTCTGGCTCTGGCAAACTTCTGCTTCCAGGCGCTGGACATCATGTTACACTTTGCACTAATCTGTACAGTTCCTTAAATGTCTTTGACCAGGGGTTGACGCTTGTATGTTGTAAGTGAGACATCACCCTTCCTGCCTTCAGCCTCGTCAGGGGTAGTAAGCGCTATATAAATGCAACTGTTACAATTACAATTTAGTAATATACTCAGACATGTTCACGGTCACTAATTTCACCCCATTTTGTAGAGGTTAGTTAGTTCACATGTGCTACTCGCTCAGCAACTTGTCTGCCGCCAGTGTATCTCTACAGAGTCTCCCACATTAGAAGACACACAGGTGTGGCTCTTCATGTGATTTGTGTGTGTCTGTGCAAGATAATTTGGCCTTTTGTGTTTTGAAGAAGCTATTTTGGCTTGATTAACAGGATGGAGCCATCCTTTCCAGGTGCCCTGTGTTGTCTCCACCCAGTATGGCCTGCGTAGTATCGCGAGAGACGGTGGGGCAGCCCACGCCTCTTGCAACGACTGGGGAAGCGTTGCCAGTAAGCACCCCCCTAAAGTAAGACTGTGTAGGTGGGCTCGACGAAGGTCGAGACCACGTGAGCGTGTTAATAAAAAGCCCAGGGCTCTGGGCGTGGTTATGTTTTGTGGCTAACCACCAACGCCACACCTGTGTATCCGAGTGGTCCTCAGCGCGATTGGCCTAGTCACCCACGATATTACACTGGCGACGAGGTGGTGTCAGCAAGCTGCTGTCCTACCTCTGACCCGCCGTGCTGCCTGCCGTCACCGCCGCGCACTCGCCTGCAGCCCCTCCTGCTGGTGTGCCTCGCTGGGCGCGAGCGTTGCCTGGGTACCCGTCCGTCTCTGAGGCCTCACAGCGGCCCTGCTGGAATGTCGATGCTCGACTGGAGCACGTTGTGAGCTGCAGCGCGTGTGCCGGTGCCCTGCTGACTGTCTTCAACGCGGTAAGCGCTCGCGGCCTCTCTGCTGCCCCCTCTGGCTGTCTGACAACATCGCACCCGCTGCGGTTTTCTCCCAGCATAACCTGTGGCTGGCCCTGCCCAAGGAGTCGCGCGCTGCAAGCACCTGAGAAGAGCCTTCTTCCTCATGTCTCTGGCCACCAACCAGCTCTACTTCCCACAGGAGTGACTGCCAGACACTTCAAGGGAGCCCACCCCTCAAAGTGCAACTACATAAACTGTGCCCCCCGGTATCATGCTGCCTCTCCTCAGAGTCACACCCCCTCACTGGCACAGGAACTGTTAAACGCCCCGGCTGTAGGACGGTCCCTGCTGCCCGTGGTGCGCACGCCCCATCAAGGCCCCAGCCGCCACCTCCTGCTTGTGAGCCACCAGTGGATACGCCGCCGCCTGGCTTCTCTCTAGCTCCGTCTCCTGCTGTCGACGCTCGAGTGCCCCGCAGATGCCGCTGTATAGCCTTCATGCGCCCCAGGGGTTGTCTACAGCAGTGCCACCATGACCACCGTCCCGCCCCTAGAGCCCTTCACCGTAACTGGTCCGCCGCCTTACCAAGCTGCGCGATGGAAGGAATGGGTGGAACGGCTGGAGACGTTTTTCGAAGCTGCGGAGATAAAAGAGCGACGACAGCGGTCCATGCTCCTTCACCTAGGCGGCGCGGACATTCATAAAATCGCTAAGACCGTCCATGAAGCCGGCCCCCGAAGACCTACGCCACGTTGCGTGATGCCATCGCTGCGCATTTCGAGCCGTATGCCAACCCAGACTACGAGCGGTTCCTTCTCCGCCAAGCGAAACAGCTCCCAGAAGAATCTGTCGACGTATTCTACGCTCGCCTCAAAGAGTTAGGAAGCACGTGCACCCTGCCTGATGAAGACGATGAGGTGCAGGCACAAATTATCCAAGGGTGTGCTTCATCAAATCTGCGCGAGCGCGTCCTCGAAGAGCACAACATGGCAATGAAGGACATACTGACCCTAGGACGCTCCAAAGAACTGTCCAAGGCCAGAGCGGCCCATATGGAACTCAAAGCCGCGGTAGCTGTCAAAGAAGAACCAGTCTGCGCTATTCAGCCCAATCCACGAGGCCCACGGCAGAGACCCAGAAAACCCTCAGCCCGAGGACCTGGAGAGAATCCCAAAGTCCGTCTCTGCGGATGGTGCGGAGGCCCCCTCCCACATGACGGCGCTTGCCCAGCTCAGGGGAAAACATGCAGCGCATGCGGAAAAATCAATCACTTCTTCAAAGTCTGTCGCTCAAGGCCTTCACGGCGATCGCAAGGCCCAACTCGTCCAGTGTGAGCACTGGAGCCTGTCCCTGGTGACTCCTCGAGCGGGGACATGGATGATGATGAAGCCGCCACTGTACACGTGGTGCACATGCTACATGCCCTCTCGGCGTCACCGCAAGCAGCACCCATGTGCACTGTTAACGTGCAAGGGCATCCAGTGACAACACTCATCGACACCGGCGCCACAATCAACCTCATGGCCGTCTGTGCCTACAGACTGCTGCCCAACCCGCCTGCGCTCCGCAGCACAAACGTCCAAGTGTACGCTTTTGGGACCCACACCCCACTCCGAATGTGCGGAGTATTCCAAGCTGAGATCTCGCACAACGACATCCGTCAGTCGGCCATAATCTACGTCTCCAGAGAAGGGTCAGGATTTCTCCTCGGCTGTCGCACGGCCCAAGAACTGCGCCTTATCCACTTTGCCTTCGCGGTACAAGCACATGATCTGGACAGGTTAATATCGGAGTTCGCACCCCTCTTTGACGGGATCGGGTGGCTCAAGGGCCCAGCAGTTCGTCTGCACATCGACAAGTCGGTAGCCCCCGTGGCTCTCAGACACAGGAGGATTGCCTTCCACCTCTGACCGAAAGTAGAGTCGTAGCTCTGCATGCTGGAAGCGGCCGGAATCATCGAACGGGTAAGAGGTCCCACCCCGTGGGTGTCCCCCATCGTGGTCACGAAGAAACCGAAGCAGCCGGACGCTGTCCGCATATACATTGACATGCGAATTCCGAACCTCGCCATCAAACGAGAACGCCACCTGACACCCACGGTTGATGACATCATATGCGAGCTTGCAGGGTCAAAGTGGTTCTCGAAGATGGACCTACGGTCGGGGTATCATCAGGTCCCGCTCCACCCAGACTCGCGTCCAAACACGACCTTCTCCACCCACGCCGGCTTGTGGCGCTACAAACACCTTAATTTCGGAATCTCCAGTGCAGCTGAAGTGTTCCAAAATATCATCAAAACTGTCCTGCAGGGGCTAGAAGGGGTGCTCAATGTGAGCGACGACATCTTAGTCCACGCCCCTTCTCTAGAAGAACACATCATCCGCCTCAACGCAGTGTTCACACGCCTGAGAGACTGCGGCCTAACACTACACAAGGAAAGGTGCGAGTTCCTATGCCGGGACATAAGCTTTTTCGGATATCGATTTTTAGATAGAGGCATCGGGCCTGATCCTGCCAAAGTAAAGGACGTCCAGGAAGCGCCAGCCCCCCACATTGGTGACCGGAGTCTGCAGCTTTCTGGGCATGGTCACGTATTGTGGCCGGTTCATCAAGAACCTATCGGATCTGACAGGCCCACTGTGTGAGCTCACAAAGACCACCGCCCACTGGACCTGGGGCCCAGCACAGGAGCAAGCGTTCCAGCAAACCAAGGCAGCGTTGTGCGCCGACACAACCCTCGTATACTTTGACCCGCGCCATGACTCCCAACTGGTTGTGGACGCCAGCCCCACCGGTCTTGGTGCCGTCTTAGCACAATGCCAGAGTTGCGGAGATTGGGCGCCAGTGGCATATGCAAGCAGAACTCTAACACCTACTGAACAGAGCTACTCGCAAATTGAAAGAGAGGCCATAGCCATTCTATGGGGATGCCGCCAGTTCTACATTTATCTGTACGGCCATCCGTTCACGGTCATTACTGATCACAAGCCACTAATTCCGCTATTCCAAGGCTCGTCATCCCTGCCCCCTCCACGGATTGAGAAGTGGAAGGTAGAATACCAACCCGGCACACGGAACCCTGCCGATTTCCTGTCGCGGCATGCCCGACCAGTCACCCCTCCCGAAGCCGAGGAAGCAGCCGCCACAGAAGACTATGTGCGGATAGTTGTTGAGCGATCCCGACCCCTCCCGATGTCACTGCAAGACGTCATAGCCGCCACCCAAGACAATGACTGCCTCCAAATGGCGATCCAAGCAGTTGGCTCCGGAGACTGGCAGCATCTCCAAAACCCGTCGCCCGTGCGTACAGCAGCAGCCCAAACTACGCTAAAATCGCTACACCAGGTCTGCCATGAGTTGTCGGTGTCGGCAGAAGGATGCCTCCTGTGTGGCCCTTGCCTGGTCCTACCTGCGAGCCTCACCAGACAAGCGGCGCTCCTTGCCCATGGAGCACATCAAGGGATCGTCAAGTCCAAGAACCGGCTTCGGAGCAAAATGTGGTTTCCCGGCCTGGACCACCAAATTGAGTCACTCATACAGCATTGTCCCGCATGCCTCGCCACAAGTCTCCCGAGCCGACCAGCACCGGTGATCACCGAGGCAGGCCCCAGCAGCCCATGGGATAGAGTCAGCGTGGATTTCGGCAGTCTTCCAGGAGGGCGACACATGCTAGTAATTGTTGACGACTTCTCTAGGTACCCAGAGGTAGAGTTTGTTTCCTCCACGTCCGCAGCAGAAGTAATCCCTAAACTCGAAAAGGTAAAAGCCACTCACGGGCTGTTTGGAGAACTCCGGACTGACAACGGGCCACCGTTCACCAGCATGGAGATCGCTGAATACCTAGCGTCCCATCGGATAAAGCACCGAAAAATTACGCCTAGGTGGCCCCAGGCCAACGGCGAAGTAGAGCGGCTGATGCGAACTCTGAACAAGACCATACAGATCGCGTTGTCAGAAGGACTCAACCTAGAATGAGCTGTGTATCAATTTCTCGGAGAGTACCGGCTCACCCCCCACTGTACCACAGGTGTATCCCCGAGCCGCCTGTGTTTTGGCCGAACAGTCGCTGACACCCTTCCCCATCACTCTACGTGGGAAAGAGTCGCAAATCCTCCAAATCTATCAGATCTCAGGCGACAAAAAACCAACGAAGCGGCATCTCAGAAGAGACGTGCCATGGAGAGCCCCTATAGCCGTGGGTGACCAGGTACTTGTGCAAGATCGACATCCCGGAGGAAAGATCCGGACACCGTTCGAACGACATCCGTGGACTATCATTGCCATCAAGGGTACCATGATGACCGCGCAGAGGGGTTCCGAGACAGTCACCCGCAATGTGTCATTCTTCAAAAAGGTCCCACCTGCAGAAGAATGCGACCCAGCGGAAACGCCCGGTCAGGACGAGACGCCCCACAGTGGACCTACAAGCCCAAGAAGCAGAAGGACCGAACGTGGGCCGTCACGCCCCACAGACTGCTCTACCAACCTGCCATCTTCGCCACCATCAGCCCGGGAGTCGGAAGGAGACCAAAGTGGGACTTCCATCCACGATCCAGCTGACCAGCCTCCAGAATCACAGCTGCGGGGCAGTCAAAGCCGATACCACCTCCGGCCCTGCCCCAAACTCTCCCAGAGGTACAAAGACTACGTAACCAGTGGCTAATCGGCGATCGGATGTCGGGTCGCAGCCAGGGTGAGCTGTTGTCGTCAACTCTCAAGTAAGCCTGTTTCATTATGTTTTAACTCGACCGGCAGCTAACGGTCAGGATGGAAGTCTATGTTTATGTTGTTTATGGTTATTTTAATTTGCCTCCTGGTTAAGGAGGAATGTAGTATCGCGAGAGACGGTGGGGCAACCCACGCCTCTCGCAACGACAGGGGAAGCGTTGCCAGTAAGCACCCCCCTAAAGTAAGACTTAGTAGGTGGGCTCGACGAAGGTCGAGACCACGTGAGCGTGTTAATAAAAAGCCCAGGGCTCTGGGCGTGGTTATGTTTTGTGGCTAACCACCAACGCCACACCTGTGTGTCCGAGTGGTCCTTAGCGCGATTGGCCTAGTCACCCACGATATTACAGCCTGTAACTAGCAGTATTGTCCATTCTAGGAGGGCTGAGTTTCCTACTACAATCTTGAAAGTGATCCTGCAGTTCCCAGGAGGCCCTGTGCTCTTGGCTAAGAGGTCGGGTCGAGCTGCAGGCGTCACAGCCCGTGGGGCACTCGGTAGCCATGTCTTTGTCTTTCAGTGCATGCGCGTGCGTACCTCAGTGTGTGTCACCAGTGTATTTGTGTGGCCTGTGTGTGCAAATGTGTATGTGTACTGTGTCCGCGTCTGCGTGCATGTTTTGTGCCCGTATGCGCTTTTCTGCCTGACTCCACATTTGTGTGCGCCCGTACACGCCTGTGCGCGCGCTGAAGACAGTTGAAGCTGCCCCAGGAAGATGGCGCCGCGCGGGATTCCCTGAGCACAGCCTGTCGCCAAAAATACACGTCCTCCCTGAGCTCATTAATGGAGCAAACACAATGTGAAGGGCTTGGCGCTCTAATCGCTCCGGAGAGTAAAGCTGCATTAGAGTGATTATTAGGGAGAGAGGGGGTGGGGGTGCGGGAGATGCAGCGAGAGATGCGTGCGTGCGCGTGCGGGAGAGGGGGGCGGGGCGCCAACACTAGACTTGCGTGCAGTGGCGAAGGCCTGCATCCCCAGGGGCTCCTCCGGTCCCGACCATTTCACTTGAAAATGTATAAATATAGGGAGAAAAAGAAGGACTGCATAACAAGTGGCGGGTTCATATGGCCCAATATTTATATATAAAACAGTTCCCCTCATTATTTTTGATCTCCGGCACGCATTTAGTAGCTTACACAATTGAATTCGCCATCATAAACTTTGAGTGCGGCCGCTGAGCTCAGCCGCCTAACCACATACACACTCCCTAGATAGTAAACGTGCATGTGTGACAAAAGTCTCGTGTTTACAATGAAGAATTTGCATTTTGGGAATAATTTATTAATTTATTTGTTTCGAACAAAATAAGTCGCATAATAGCCTGAAACATATCAACACAATACTCATTGGCTTAGAATTTGTATGTTTTAAGCTACACATAACATCGCGACCACAACAGTCACCCGAAACCTGGGCAGGCGGCCCGCTATATCTCAGCTATATCTCATCCAGGTAAATATTCGAGGAATGAAAAAAAATCCTTCCTGCACCTCAGTGATGGCTCCTCGGGCCGCCCAAGGTGCCCCCTGCTGGCGCTGCTCTCTCGAGGTCCAGGAGCTGGTACGGGGTGGTGCATGCAGGAACAACGTACCTCCCATCCACTGGCTGGACAGTAAAAGATTGCCAGGGCGCTGGGGACCCAAGCATCCCTGGGCCGCGGTGCCACTGCAGACGCTGCTCTATTGGTAGCCTGCCCCTGGAGACGCTGCTCTATTGGTAGCTATGCCCCTGGAGACGCTGCACTATTGGTAGCTCTGCCCCTGGAGACGCTGCTCTATTGGTAGCTATGCCCCTGGAGACGCTGCACTGTTGATAGCTATGCCCCTGGAGACGCTGCACTATTGGTAGCTCTGCCCCTGGAGACGCTGCACTATTGGTAGCTATGCCCCTGGAGACGCTGCACTGTTGATAGCTATGCCCCTGGAGACGCTGCTCTATTGGTAGCTATGCCCCTGGAGACGCTGCACTGTTGATAGCTATGCCCCTGGAGACGCTGCACTATTGGTAGCTCTGCCCCTGGAGACGCTGCTCTATTGGTAGCTATGCCCCTGGAGACGCTGCACTGTTGATAGCTCTGCCCCTGGAGACGCTGCACTATTGGTAGCTCTGCCCCTGGAGACGCTGCTCTATTGGTAGCTATGCCCCTGGAGACGCTGCACTGCTGATAGCTATGCCCCTAGAGACCCTGCACTGTTGATAGTGATCCAGCGCGGGAGACAACATTTACATAATCTCCTTATGTCACAGATTCCTATTCACAACGGTTCATTCATACATTCATTCATTGGTGGGGCCCATAAGACCAACACGCTTCTCATCCACACAACTCACTCGAATCTGCACACAGGAGAAAGGCTGCTGGACCAAGTGGGTACCATATTACCTGTCAGGACTAATTTTCTACTAAATATTACATTTACATTCTATATACACTCTTCATAATCCCGACTTTATCATCAAGGCACTCCACTGATTGGTCGATGGACCAATAAGTTGGACTGGTTGATGGTGAATTAGAACCAGCTAAATCACAATTAAAGCCTAGGAAACATTTGATATTTTCAGTAATTAATTAAAGTACCACAAACTCATTTCTTATTATTTCAATTTTGTTTATCTGAACATTAATCGAACTCTAAAATGTTGCATTTACTGACTAAAGCTCATTAATTACATTTTTATTTAATAAAGAGAAATTAAACATTCAGAAAATACTCTTAGACATGGATTTAAGAAAAATGCAGTAAACATTTACCAATAGATAGATGGCGATAGCTTCAGATCAAATAGGGAATTATCGGCATTCTCAGGTGAAGATGCCTCGTAATAGAGTTCAGATATTCAGCAAAGTTCATACATCAATCCGGAGCATGGATCGATTCCACACTCAGACTGACAGCGTAGAATACATTTTAAAATTTGGAAAAGAACAATCACCCAACAAGAACTCCTCCTTAAAGAGAATCAACCCAAAGACAAAGGCAACCGCAACTCCAACTCCAACCCTCCACTCACCCAAAAAAATAACACACGTAATGACTGATGAGGGTTTTTTTTATACACTTTTCCTCTTACTTCATACAAGATATGGCAACTTTAGTGGCAGACCAAATGTTCTGATTGGACAGTTCGGGGTTATCAATAATTCATGTCATTTTTTCCAGAGCAAACTGGTTCTTCATAGTGACTTTGCACAAAGTTCACAATTTAAAAGTTATTTTCCTGTTTCTCAGGCAGGAACGGCAAATGTATCATTTCAAGGTAAAAGGGTCCTACTGACAGGTTCATCCCATGTCTTCTCCCAAGTTTCTCATTAAATCATCTTCTGACTTGCGGTCAAGTCACCAACAGATTGTCCTTGGCAGGGAACACGATGTCAGGAGTTCAACCACCTTGTGATCTCAAGAGCCATCTGGGCATGCGCAGAAATCATCGCGCGCACATGGTGGCATCTGCTTCAGAGAACGCCATCTTGAGTACTGCGGCCTAGTAGGCCCGAATGGTAACTTAAGCACAAATAGACATAATGGCAATTAAAATATAGAAACGAAGATTCTAATGTTCAAACCCACACTAATCCCATTATATATTAGTATTTTCCTAGCTGCAGCGACATTTAAAGCGATAATACTTACCATACGCTAACCTTAAGCCACAATACAATCACAAAGCAATATAAACCATGCAATTTTACTATTTCACCACAATGTAATGTTAGTTTGCGTACCATTGTTAATTATTTAATTCAGCCATGCAATTTGCAATTTAGTCCCACGTGTATTTATGTTTATCAAGGTGCAAATGTTGATTAGTATCACTTCCACTTCAAACAGGTTATGTAAATTAATTTTAGTATGTTTACGTAATTAATTTCATGCAAATTAGAGGGGGTATACAACATTTTCTTTTACTTGCTCCATCAATAGCTATACCCCTGGAGACGCTGCACTGTTGATAGCCATGCCCCTGCAGACGCTGCACTATTGTTAGCTCTGCCCCTAGAGACGCTGCACTATTGGTAGCTCTGCCCCTGGAGACGCTGCACTATTGATAGCTCTGCCCCTGGAGACGCTGCACTATTGATAGCTCTGCCCCTGGAGACACTGCACTATTGGTAGCTATGCCCCTGGAGACACTGCACTATTGATAGCTCTGCCCCTGGAGACGCTGCACTATTGATATATCTGCCCTTGGAGATGCTGCTCTATTGATAGTCATGTTCCTGGAGATGATGCACTATTGGTAGCTCTGCCCCTGGAGGCGCTGCACTATTGATAGCCATGCCCCTGGAGACGCTGCACTATTGGTAGCTGTGCCCCTGGAGGCGCTGCCCTGTTGGTAGCCATGCCCCTGGAGACGCTGCACTATTGATGGCTCTGCCCCTGTAGGCGCTGCACGGTTGGTAGCTATGCCCCTGCAGACGCTGCACTATTGATAGCTCTGCCGCTGGAGACGCTGCACTATTGGAAGCTATGCCCCTGCAGACGCTGCACTATTGATAACTCTGCCCCTGGAAACGCTGCACTGTTGGTAGCTATGCCCCTGGAGACGCTGCACCATTGATAGCTCTGCCCCTGGAGACGCTGCACTGTTGATAGCTATGCCCCTGGAGACGCTGCATCGTTGATAGCTCTGCCCCTGGAGACGCTGCACTGTTGATACCTATGCCCCTGCAGACGCTGCACTATTGATAGCTCTGCCCCTGGAGACGCTGCACTATTGGTAGCTATGCCCCTGGAGACGCTGCACTATTGATAGCTCTGCCCCTGGAAACGCTGCACTATTGGTAGCTATGCGCCTGGAGACCCCGCACTATTGATAGCTCTGCCCCTGGAGACACTACACTATTAATAGCTCTGCCCCTAGAGACGCTGCACTATTGGTAGCTCTGGCCCTGGAGACGCTGCACTATTGATAGCTCTGCCCCTAGAGATGCTGCATTATTGATAGCTATGCCCCTGGAGATGCTGCACTATTGATAGCTCTGCCCCTGGAGGCGCTGCACTATTGATAGGTTTGCCCCTGGAGACGCTGCACTATTGATAGCTCTGCACCTAGTGACGCTGCACTATTGATAGTTCTGCACCTAGAGACGCTGCACTATTGATAGCTATGCCCCTGGAGATGCTGCACTATTGATAGCTCTGCCCCTGCAGACGCTGCACTATTGGTATCTCTGCCCCTGGAGACGCTGCACTATTGATAGCTCTGCCCCTGGAGACGCTGCACTATTGATAGCTCTGCCCCTGGAGACGCTGCACTATTGGTAGCTCTGCCCCTGGAGACACTGCACTATTGATAGCTCTGCCCCTGGAGACGCTGCACTATTGATATATCTGCCCTTGGAGATGCTGCTCTATTGATAGTCATGTTCCTGGAGATGATGCACTATTGGTAGCTCTGCCCCTGGAGGCGCTGCACTATTGATAGCCATGCCCCTGGAGACGCTGCACTATTGGTAGCTGTGCCCCTGGAGGCGCTGCCCTGTTGGTAGCCATGCCCCTGGAGACGCTGCACTGTTGATGGCTCTGCCCCTGTAGGCGCTGCACGGTTGGTAGCTATGCCCCTGCAGACGCTGCACTATTGATAGCTCTGCCGCTGGAGACGCTCCACTATTGGAAGCTATGCCCCTGGAGACGCTGCACTATTGATAACTCTGCCCCTGGAAACGCTGCACTGTTGGTAGCTATGCCCCTGGAGACGCTGCACCATTGATAGCTCTGCCCCTGGAGACACTGCACTGTTGATAGCTATGCCCCTGGAGACGCTGCATCGTTGATAGCTCTGCCCCTGGAGACGCTGCACTGTTGATACCTATGCCCCTGCAGACGCTGCACTATTGATAGCTCTGCCCCTGGAGACGCTGCACTATTGGTAGCTATGCCCCTGGAGACGCTGCACTATTGATAGCTCTGCCCCTGGAAACGCTGCACTATTGGTAGCTATGCCCCTGGAGACCCCGCACTATTGATAGCTCTGCCCCTGGAGACACTACACTATTAATAGCTCTGCCCCTAGAGACGCTGCACTATTGGTAGCTCTGGCCCTGGAGACGCTGCACTATTGATAGCTCTGCCCCTAGAGATGCTGCACTATTGATAGCTATGCCCCTGGAGATGCTGCACTATTGATAGCTCTGCCCCTGGAGGCGCTGCACTATTGATAGGTTTGCCCCTGGAGACGCTGCACTATTGATAGCTCTGCACGTTGAGACGCTGCACTATTGATAGCTATGCCCCTGGAGATGCTGCACTATCGATAGCTCTGCCCCTGCAGACGCTGCACTATTGGTAGCTATGCCCCTGGAGATGCTGGTAGCTCTGCCCCTGGAGACGTTGCACTATTGACCGCTCTGCCCCTGGAGACGCTGCACTATTGATAGCTCTGCCACTGGAGACGCTGCACTATTGATAGCCTTAGAGATCTTATGCCCTGCGCTCAAAGCTTTCTTCCTGTCAGGAGAGAAATCTGCTCCAGGTCTAGTCCAGTGCTGTCCTTTTGGTGCCCCAGATATAAACTTGACCAGGGCCCCCGTCAAGCAAGTCCAGGAGCACCAACTAAGATGCATTTTAATTTTTGAAATGTAAACAATTCACTTGTAAGAGCAGTCACCCAATAGCTCATGGTGGAACTTGCGGCTGCTTTGTCATATGAAATACTTGATTTTCCATTGTAAAATGCAAGCATAACGGCCAGAGCTGCCGGCTTTGGAAATGGGGAACCAGGTTCGAGTCTCCCTCCTCTTCAATCATCCCATCACTGTTTCTTTCATCTCCATTCTCCAGATTCTCTTTTATCTGAATTGTTGCCTCTTTCTTGTATCTCTGTTGCAGTTGAACTACTTTATCTGCCCACTTCTCCTTTTCTGTACGTTGCTCACTGCTCATCTATCATTTCCTCTTCCCTGCTATCATCCTTTGAAACAGTCTCCTTATTTGTCCTCTGTCTGTCTCACTTCACCACTCTTGTCCTTTCTCATTCTAGAGTTTTTACCTGCTTGTCGGCCTTTGCCGTAGTCTTGCTGTTGCTCATTAGCTCTCATACTGCATTACATTGCGGGATTTCTAAAGCGTTTTTCTTGCTGAGACCACAGAGCTTTCTTCAGCTGGTCAAGCAGATGCTTACCCAATCTTCTAACCCTTGAATGAGACAATAGTTTTAATTGAAGTGTGATTTATTAACGCTGAGGTTTGGTGTTGTGTGTGAGACCAGAAGAGCAAGAGGCCCACAGCCCTGGTCACTGTTAACCTCCAGTAAATCACTGTAGAATAGTTTAGTTTAGTTTTTAAATTTATAATGCGCAACAGCTACCCAAAAAGGGTTTCCTGGCGCAAAGGACAAGTCAGGGCTCAAAAGAAAACAGAAAAGGCAGATTATCTGTCGAACAGCCAAGTTTTTAAAGACTTGCGAAACTGAGTATAGTTCATCTCATTACGAAGTGCTGTGGGTAAAGAGTTCCAGGATGAGGGACCAAGATAAGAGAACGACCTACCGCCCATCCGTTCTAATTTAAATTTGAGGACGACGAACCTTCCTTGGGTGGCAGATCGGAGATTTCGGGAAGGAAGTTATGGACTGGCCAAAGACTGAAGATAACGAGGAGCACAACAAGATTTGATTTTGTGCATATAACTCATTGCCTTGAATTTTTTTTCAGTTTTCGACTTTAAGCCAATGCAGCCTGCGTCGATAGGTCGAGATGGAAGTGGTCTTAGGGACTCCACACAGAAGTCTGACAGCACCGTTTTGTACCATCTGTAGTCTATAGACTACAGATTCGTTGGAGCCCAGATAAAGTAAGTTTCCATAGTCAAGCCTAGATGTAATTAGGGCATTGACTACGGGTTTTCTGGTAGATTCCGGTAGCATCCAGCAGATTTTCCTTAACCATTTGAGAATGGTGAAGCAGGTCGCTGCGACTTTGACTGATTGGGGGTGCATGCTGAGTGAGTCATCAATCGTGATGCCCAAATTTCAAACTTAGGGGGAAGGGGACGGAAGATCAGCCATTTCACATGGCCAGTGTTGATGGTTCCAGAGATCCTTTTTTTTTCCTAACACCAATATCTTCGTTTTCTCTCCATTTAGCTTAAGAAAATTTTGCTGCATCCACGACGCTATTTTGTTTAAGCCAATTTTGAGAATAGAAGGGGCATTTATATTGTGTGAGGAAAGGGAGAAAATGATTTGAGAATCATCGGCATAAGAGAAAAGGGATAACCCTGATATCTCAGCCACCTCAGCCAGCGGTCTTACATAAAGATTGAATAACAGGGGGCTGAGGATGGATCCCTGTGGCACCCCATGGGAAAAAGAGTGGACTTCAGAGCAGGCATTTTGTGAGGAAACTTGGAAAGTACGATTTAAAAGGAAAGCGATGGGCTAGTTTAAGGCAGGCCCACTGATACCCTGTGAATTGAGTGTGTTTATTAGCACAGTATGAAACACCGTATCGAAAGCGGCACTCACATCAAGTAAAATGAGCGCAACGGTGTCCCCATTGTCCAGATGTTGACGTATGCTATCGGTGACCCCAAGCAAGGTGGTTTCGGCGGGGAAACCTGCTCTGAAGCCTGACTGAGAGGGATGCAGAACTCCATGTGTTGTCACAAATTGAGTTAAGTCAGGGTCAGCATTTGCCTTTTTAAGAAGGGGAATCATGGCATGTTTCCGTGCTGATGGAATGATAGATTCAAGCAGTGAGGCATTAAGGAGATCCGTTATCACAGATAGTGAAGAAGAGCTCAGCTGTTTTAATACTGAAACAGGTAGTGGATCATTTGGAGGTCCGGATATGATGTTGTTTAAACGTTTTTTTAAGCTTTTTGTTGTGAGTAGAGGCCAAGTCACAAGGGAATACTCAGGGAGAACCAGTTGTGCTGCTTGATTTATGAGTGAGTCAGTGACACAGAGAGGAAGTTGCGGTGAAGAAGCAGCAGAGGGATTTCTTGCCTGTTCCAGCACAATGTCTTGGTATATTTTATCAACTTTTTGAACAAAAAAAGAGGCCAAGGCCTCACATTTAGGTTTAGTCAGAGCAGGAGACTGCGCTTGAGTCTTGGAACCTGCAAGTTCCTTGACAGTATTAAAGAGAGTCTTGGAGCAGTTAGCAGCTTTTATGATGGTGCTGGAAACAAAATCTGCTCGTGCTAATTTGCAGAGTTTGTGATAGTTTTTTAAGGCATTTTTGTAAGCGGATTTGGATAAGGAAGTGTAATTCTTTCTCCACTTTCTCCAAAACTTTACAGTTAGCTTTTTCAATTTTCAGTGACTCATTGTACCATGGAGCTGGTGGTCGATGGGTGTCAAATTTTTTGTTTGTAAGAGGTAAACAAGTGTTTATGGCATCTAACAGCCAGTTTTGCACTGAAGATGATAGCTGGTGTACTTGTTGCGAGGATGAACGTTTGTGGGAGTCTAAAAAACTATTGAGCAGTGATATATCTAATTTATTCCAATTTCTAATTTGTGAAGCTGGCGTGCTGGTAGTAGGTGAAAGGTATGCTGGAAGTGTTAAGTTAAATTTGATAAGATAATGATTAGACCAGCTTGTTGGAAGGGCCGGAGAGCAAGAGATCTCTGTTAGATTGGAAAAATAGGGTCCAGAAAGTGCCCTGCTACATGTGTCGGACCAGAATTTAGCAAATGAATATTCATGGAAGCCAGATCTGAAATAAGATTTAAGCTGTTTTTGCATGCTGTATTTTATAAATGTAGATTTAGATCTCCTAGAATGGATAAATTGGCTGTTTTCGTAGCCAACGGAGCTATGAGTTCAGCAAAAGTCAACGTCCAAGATGAGGGGGAGGTGGGCGGGGGCGATAAACGAGTATACCTGAAAAGGTAAATTTAGGGGAAAGAGTCAACTTGAAAAGAGTAGCCTCACAGTTTGGAAAAGAGAGATGTTCAAAGTCGCATTTAAAATCTTTCTTAAAGATAACCGCTATCCCACCACCCATTTTCAAGTTGAGGTCCTTCCTTACTATGGCGTAATTTGCAGGTAATGCCGCTGCAATATCTGGACCATAACTCTCAAGGGGCCAGGTCTCTGTGAGAAAAAACGCATCAGGTTGATCATTAAATAGTAGATTGAAAATGTCTGATTTGTGTTTAGGTAGAGAGCAACAATTAATACTAATAAAAGAGAAAGATTTTTTGGGAGAAATCGATGGGTTTGAACTGGGTAATGGGTTTTCCATCTTAACTTCCAGATTGGGAGTAAAACGAAAACCACAGTTTACACAAAATTTGTAATTTTCTAAGGAATGTGCTCTAGTACAGTTTGGAATCACAGGTATATGAAAGGCACTTAATTGCTCAGGGGCATATTTGAGTCTGCTAGTTTGTCCCTTCGTTTCCAGTCTCTGGTTATAATAAGGCCCTGAGTATCTAAACGAGGGACCAGGGTTTCGGGCCCTGGCCCCGGTCGAGGCACGGACGGGCGCCTGCTGCGCGTCCCTGACATCAATCCTATTTTATGCAGCCCGTAAGCTAGCGTCAGGGGGGGGGGCGTGTCATGCTCTGCCGGTCCGCCCTCCACTCAAACAGCCAACAGCTGCGGTGGACCGGGGTCGGAGCAGGAGACGTGCGGCGCAGTGAGTTTCAAAGGAGAGTGATTTTTAAGAAACACAGTGCCCTAATTAAAATGAATTCCAACCAAAATTATAAGGTTAAAAGCAGAAGCAACACATAACGCAGAGCGCAGCCTGCAGTAACGCGACTCACATCAGTTTCAATCGCGTGTCTCTGAGGCTACAGCCCTTTTGTGAAGTTCGTAAGCTAGCGTCGGGGGGGCGTGTCACGCTCTGCCGGTCCGCCCTCCACTCAAACAGCCAACAGCTGCGGTGGACCGGGGTCAAAGCGGGAGACGTGCGGCGCGGTGAGTTTCAAAGGAGAGTAATTTTTAAGAAACACAGTGCCCTAATTAAAATGAATTCCAACCAAAATTATAAGGTTAAAAGCAGAAACAACACATAACGCAGAGCGCAGCCTGCAGTAATGCGGCTCACATCAGTTTCAGTTTCAGAATCCACTAGGAGCAACAGAGACCCAAACCCCTAGGGTGCTGGTAAACCACCAGTGGAAAACTCTATGGAGCCCACCGTGGAGAGTCAAGCCCCTGGAATCTTGGCGAAGCTGTGTAGAGCACAATCCACCATTAATAAGTCATTACAGGTTTTATGACAGAGGCATGTATGGCTAAACCACTCGTTCCTCTACAACGCTGCCCGAAGAACGAATGCATCTTAACAATGCATTCCTTTACCACGCATGCCTTTACCACGCAATTTCATGGTAAAGATATATGTGTTAAAGATCACACCCTAGCCCCCGCATCCACACTCAGCCATAAAAACAATCTGACCCCCCGAGCCCTAATAACAACCCTACTCCCCCTGAGCCCTAAAAACAACCCTGACCCCCCAGTGCCCTAAAAACAACACCAACTCTCCCCTGTTCCCTAAATAAAACCCTGACCTCACCCCCGTGGCCTAAAAACAACCCTGACCACCCCATAGCCATAAAAACAACCTGTCTTCCCAACCCCTAAAAACAACCCAATCCCCCCTGAGGCCCTAAATTAACCCTGAGCCCTAAAAACAACCCGGCCCCCCTGAGCCCTGAAAACAACCCCAACCCTCCCTGAGCCATTAAAAAGTAGCCCCACCCCT
This sequence comes from Triturus cristatus, assembly GCF_964204655.1. Classification (NCBI taxonomy): domain Eukaryota; kingdom Metazoa; phylum Chordata; class Amphibia; order Caudata; family Salamandridae; genus Triturus; species Triturus cristatus. The sequence goes on from NC_140590.1 coordinate 1,685,932,776, forward strand.
AAAAACCACACCAACCCCCAAAACCTAGCCCAAGTCCCACTTACCAGACCACATCCAGGAGCTCCCTCTCCCGATCCTTCCTCTTCCTGTGCCCACCCATCTTTGCATCTAGACCTAGCACTGCCCTAATGAACCCAACCCTCCCCTGTGCCCTAAAAGCAACCGACCTACTGACCCCCCCTTAGCCCTAAAAACAACCCCGACCACCCCCTGAGCCCTAAAAACAACCCAACCGCCCCAACCCCTAAAACAGCCCAACCCCCCCTGAGCCCTAAAAACAACCCTGACCTCCCGCTGAGCCCTAAAAATAACCCGACCCCCTGATCTCTAAATACAACCCGACCTCACTGAGCCCTGAAAACAACCTCAACCCTCCCTGAGCCATAAAAATTAACCACCACCCTTAACAATTACCCCTCACCCCCCTTCCAAAAACCCAGTCCCACTTACCAGACCACATCCCGGAACTCCCTCTCCTGATCCTTGCTCTTCCTGTGCCCGCCCATCCTTGCATCTAGACCGCACACTGCCTTAAACACGCATAGGCGTGGTTAAGGCATATGTGTGGTTAAGGCAAGTGTGGTTCATCTTGCTGGGAAGCGGCACGTGTGGCTCAGCCCGCATTGTAAAGGCTGGTTCCCGTCTTTACAGCACTTTTCATAGTCCTAGGCATGGCGTATCAGACTTTTCCATCACATTCTGGGGCCGTATTACAGAAAGTGCCCCCAGGGACGCAATGGGCATGTGCACCTGTTTTCTGTGCCCTGAGGCACTTTGGTATTACAGAAGGCGTCGCAGACACTTGTGCATCCCATTATGTAATACTAATAGTGCCGGCGCACATATAGCGCCAGTGCTATCATGAGAGGGAGTTCCCTCTTTTGTATGGGGGCGTGGCAATGAAGGAATCACTTTGCCTTTGCTCCCGCACCATATTACCAAAGTGGGCGTAGAGGCAAACATGCCTTTAAGAGGCGCACTGAAAGTGTGCTTCAAAAAAGTTGGTGCACTTTCAGTGCACCTCCTGAAGGCAGCTCTCTAGACGTGAGAAAGGAGGTCCTATGGACACCCCTCGACATCCCCTGCTGGTTGCTGCAGTCACTCACTGCTCCTGCCTGCAAGGAGATCTATAACCCCCACTGAAAGTGCAGGTGGGTTGCTGCCTGCACCGTGAAACAAAGACCAGATTTTAAACAACTGTTGGAGGGCAGCGCATTAATTGTACTATGGTGTGCTTTTCTTGATTGCTCACGGCACGCCGTTTGAAAGGTGTGCCATGCCGCAAACAAGGAAAGTGCGCTGCATTCATAATATGGACCCTGGAGTCTGATTTGCTTTTGCAAAGGTTCTGTGGTCAATATGGTCAGTGTTTCCATTTTAACGTAGGTTTTTTGATGGCTGAGTCTGGAGGGTGCATCCAAATTGTTTACTTGGTTTTCAGCTGCTACCAGTGCCCATTTACCAGTAAATATATATGTGTGGCATAAAGCTCATGGGAGCAAGTGCTTCTGAATGTCATAAAACAATTAATTGCATGTCTGATTGTGGGTGTATTTTCGTAGTTCTGTCCTTAAATATGCAGTTATAAGGTGGCGTGGCATGGGATGGTGAGCAGTGCTGTTGCTATCACATTGACACCCAGCTATATGTCACACCTGTGTTGTTTATTTCTTTCATTGGTGCAGCGTTGCGGCTCATTGTGCTCCAGGAGGCTGCATTTATGTTGTGTGCTGTCAGGTCCTGTGAAAGCCATTTAGAGATTATCTGAGCTATGCTGGGTTCATGTGCTGTGTTCTCTTGTGGGTTTACTGTTGGACTTACCCATGGAGCATCACATTACTGTCTTTGATTCAGAGCAGGGGTGGTTCACACCTGAGGCCTTGGAGACATCAGCCCTGTAGGATCACTAGCCATGATACTGATTAACAAGCTGATGCCTCATGATGGGCGCACTTCTCTGCCACAGACATTCCAGGCAAGACACTTAAATGTTTCCCCTTGAGGCAGCTGCAGCCAAGAAAGAAGTGTTTTTGATACTGGCCGGCTAAAGTAAGTAAGATTTATTAATTTTTAACAAAAGTACAATTTAAGAGTGAAATCGTGGCAAACTCAGAAGTTTCGTAGAAGGATAAATATTCCTTTGAATTTGCATTTATGTGTGGGCTGCCAGCAGGAAGAGGTGAATTTGTATTTTTATCTCATAACAAAGATTACATAAAATGCAAGAACTGAAGAATCCAACTAATTTACAGTTCGACTCAAGGGGTTGCTTTAAAATAATGTTTTACCCATATGCACGAAAATATCTTGAGATGTGCACCTAAAGTAAAAATGATGGCCTCATGCAGAGACCAAGATGGCCGACCCATGCCTCACGGTTGATACCAATATGGCTGTACTGACATGAAGGGAAAAATCTATGGATCAGAGCAAAGCATAAACACATTATTACTAACTAGACCCTAGGGTGTACCTTTACAACCGACCCTCCACCATTCCACTTCAACAGGTGTGGACCACTACAACTCCAGCAGAGCCTCTCCATGTAAGTCCTTCATAGCTGTCATCACTGGGTCCCTTCTCCTCAACTCTACAACCCTCACTCTGGGACATCATCCCAAACTCCACCTCTACCACACCGGCTCTCTTGTCCGATCCCTCCTTCCACACCAAGCCTCCCCACCATCCTGGACCAACGTAGCATGGAAATAGTAACACAGTTGCTGAACTACCTGTTTATCGACGCAAGATCCGTGAACAACAAAGTGTCAAAGCCAATAGGTCTGGTGTTGGCTGCCAGCCTTTTGGCTTGGTTTGTTTAGTCATTTTTTGTTAAATATTTGTGTTGTGGGAAATCTGGGCTGCCTCGCCAAAATAAAATAAAAACACTGGCTAAAAGCAAAACATTTTTGGTCTCAAAAAGCCAACATTTCCATAGTAGTGTCTTGCAGGGAAAATAACTACTTTGTTTGAGGATGTGGTTCTGTGAAAGTGAAGTTAGCTGAATGGCTGAAGTGGGTCAACCCATTGCTCCATAGTGCATTCTGTAGTGGGTGGAAGAAGAAAAGTGAATTATAACACCAGATCAGTGGATGTAGTGGTCTAGCTGAAAGCCCCTATAAAACAGTATAGTATAATATCTATATATAGCTAGCTAGCTAGATAGATAGATAGATAGATAGATAGATAGATAGATAGATAGATATTATACTATACTGATTTATGGGGGCTTTCAGCTAGACCACTTCATCCAGATATATTTATCTGGCGCCTAAAGCTAGGCCTGTATCTGTGAACACAACTACTAAAGATTTATCACCACATATAATAATAAAGCACTGAGATTGAGGAAAAGTTTGAGCAGACGTTGGGAGATTCTGTAAACAGAAAACACTTTGGATGATTTAGTTGAAGAACATGCTAGTATTCATTTTAGGAAGGGCACTTCGTAAAGTGACAAACTTTCTAGAATGAGGTGACTGATACTAATCCTAATCAGACTACCGTGAAGGGATTTCATACACGCATTATGTGCTAGGCAGGTACATGTAAGTACAGTTCCAATGTGAAAAGAGTTTTCTACCCAATAACCAAATCATATCGGACAATAGACAAACACAAGGGGTGAGCGAAGAATTCTGCTCCGCCGGCGGAGTTCCCGAAGTTTTGCCCACAGTTCCACAAAACTCTGTGAAGTGACATGTGTGCGGAGTTTTTTATTTCGCGTGGCTCGTCAATGTTATGTTGGAGAGCCCTCGCGAGAAAAAAATGCACTCTAGACCTCCCGGCAAGATTTATCAACACAGGCGGTCGTAGCAGGTCGCGACCTCTCGCACTGAGAAATCTTCCGTTCGCGTTGAGCAAGCTGCATAGTGGAGTCGCATACAATAGGTTTGTGTACAATAGAGTAGTGTACACTGAAATAGTGTACAGTGTAGTGGCATACACTGAAGTGGTGCAGACTGGAATAGCGTAGAGTGGTGTAAAGTGTAGTGGTGTACAGTGGAATAGCATAGAGCAGAGTGGCGTACAGTGGAGTAGGGTAGTGGAATAGTGTACAGGGGTGTGGGGTAAAGTTTAGTGGCGTTGAGTGGAACAGTGTAGAGTTGAGTGGCATTGAGTGTAGTTGCATACTGTGTAATAGCGTATAGTGGGGCGGCATAGAGTGGACTTGTGTTCAGTGAAGTGGCATAGAGTGGAGGGTATTGAGTGGCATGCAGTGGAATAGCGTACATTGGAGTGGCAAAGAGTGGAGTGGGGTAGAGTGTAATATCATACTAGGGAGTAGTATAGAATGGAGTGGCCAGAGTGGAGTGTTGCACAGTGGTATGAGGTAGGGTGTAGTGGCATACAATGGAACTGTGTAGAGTGGAGTGGCGTAGAATGGAATGGCTTGAAGTGAAGTGGCATTGAGTGGAATAGTGTGGTGTGGCATACAGTAGAATAGTGTAGAGTGGAATAGTGTAGAGTGAAATAGTGTAGTGTGGAGTAGAGTGGAGTAAAGTGGAGTGGTGTGAAGTGGTATGGCGCACAGTGGAATAGCATAGAGTAGAGTGGGGTAGACTTTAGAGACTAACAATAGAGTGTCATACAGTAAAATAGCGTACATTGTAGTGTTGTTGAGTGAAGTATGGTAGAGTGGAGTGGTGTAGAGTAGAAGAGCGTACAGTAGAGTAGCGTAAACTGGAGTGGTGTGGAGAGGCGTAGAGTGAAGTGAGGTACAATGTAGTGGTAAAGGGAGAAATAACACAGAGTGGAGATGCATACAGTGGCATGGCATACACTGGTGTAGGGTAGAGTGGAGTGGTGTAGGGTGGAATAGCGTAGAGTGAAGTGGCATAGAGTGGAGTAGGTACAGTGTAGTCACATAGAGTGGAATAGCACAGAGTGCCATAGAGTGGAGTGACATCGAGTGGTGGTGAAGAGTGGAAGAGAATACAGAAGAGTGGAATAACATGGTGTGGAGTGCTGGAGAGTGGAGCAAGGTAAAGTGTTGTGGGGCAGACTGTAGTAGCTTACAATGTAATAACGTATAGTGAAGTGGTGTAGAGTGTAGTGGCGTAGAGTGTAGTCGCATAGAGTGGAGTGGCAGAGAGTGAGGTGATGTGGAGCGCCATACAGTGGAGTAGCGTACAGTAGAGTGGTGTAAAGTGGAATAATGTTGAGTGTGTTGGTGTATTGTGGAGTGATGTAAATGTAGAGTGCCATATAGTGGAATAGCATAGAGTGGAGTGACGTAGAGTGTTGTACAGTGGAATATCATAGAGTGTAGTAGCATAGAGTAGAGTGGTGTAGAGTGGAGTGGTGTACAGTGTAATAGCGTACAATGGAGTGCCGTAGAATGGAGTGGCATATAACGGAGTGGTGTACAGTGCAGTGGTATAGAGTGGAGTTGCATATAGTGCAGTGGCATACAGTATAGTGGCGTAGAGTGGAGTGGCATTTAGCGGAATAGCATACAGTGGAGTGGCATAGAATGGAGTGGCTTATAGTGGAGTGGCATACAGTGGCGTGGCGTACAGTGGAAAAGAGTACAGTGAAGTGCCATAAAGTGGAGTAGCAAAGAGTGTAATAGTGTAAAGTGTAGTGTCATACAGTGGAGTTGCATACAGTAGAATTACATAGAGTGGAGCGACACATAGTGTAGGAGTGTATAGTAGAGTGTCACAGAATGGAGTGGCGAAGAGTGTAATAGCATACAGTGGAGTGGTGTAGAGTGGAGTGGGGTGGAGTAGAGTGGCATACAATGAATTAGCGTAGATTGGAGTGGTGTATAGTTAAGTGACGTAGAGTGGTGTGGCGTAGAGTGTAATAGCATACAGTGGAGTAACACAGAGTGGAGTGGCATTGAGGGGACTGTTGTAATTGAAACAGATGTAACATGAAGGTGTGTGAACAGAAGTAGATGTAATGTGGCAGAAATATAGATCGTGAGGTGTAAATGGCATTTTTTGATACTAGGTGTGAATAGTTTAAGTAGTGTTAAAGTTATACGTTTTAGACTACTTAATTATATATCGTGCCACGGCATACTGCAGTAACTTTGCGGTATACCACAGTACATAATGAAAACAAGCAGTATCTGATTAGCTAATAGCTGTCTTCACAAAACGTAAAAGGAAGCTATATAGTTTTCAGCATATTTTCACTGCATTCTGATCAGGGCCTTAGATATAAGTAAGTAGTAGGTTTTACTGTTGTTCCCTACCTATTACCACTTTATTAAAGAGATAATAGATAGAGAAATATTTATATTTTCCTATATATTATTGCATCACTTTATGGAAAACAGCTCTTTTAAAAAAAACCAAAATGTAATGAGACCGTAATTTGTAGGGATAACCGCTGTACTGCGTAGACTTTTTTTGCATAGAATTGAATATGTAAAAAATTGAAAACACACTGTAGTACACTAAATTTGTAAAACATAGTGTAGAACAGTGTATTTATAATTTTTTAACATAGTTACTCTTTTACTTTTTTCTTTTAAGTAGCGCAATACTTCCTAGAAAGTGCTGTGGTACTCCGGACATTAAAAAAATATATATATAGACACATCAATATTTTTCCCTACCTATTACCACTTTAATAAAGTGGTAAGAAGTAGGGAAAAAATATAAAAACTAATGCTTACCTATATCCACTGACATAACCCAGAACACAGCGAATTAACTTTTGTAAAAGCAGTCACTAGTCAATCACATAATACCCTGTCATCATCATGTACCGCGCAATTACTAAAATGCCTCATAACGTTAAAAATACTCAACCTACCCACCTGTACTACCCATCTAAACACTATAGTCTATTTTCCTGCAAAATTACATTCAAATCCATTCAGATGTTTTTGCGCTACATGTGAGTACAAAGTCTATGAAATGTGCATTGGTACCAAAATGAGTTTGCGAACCTTGATGAAACTCAGCAAAACTCTGGATCATCTGTCAATGGAGAAAAAGTAATAGGTCTGCAAAGTTTCGTGGAGATTCGTCGAACAGGCTCATAGATATTAGCAAGCAAAACTCTGAGTAATTCTTATCTTTAGGATTCCTAACTATAAATATATATTCACTGAAAAAACCATAGGTTTCAGGCCTGATATAGTTAGGAATTAGCATTTTAAAAAACTTAAAAATTAACTGAAAAAACAATAGGTTTTAGGGGTGTTATAGTTAGCTGGACATTTCACTCGAACAAAACCATTGAAATTCCTCTGATATAGTTAGTTGTACTAACTACATCTCACACACCCGCAATCCACTGCTGATGATGTCACATATTACATCATTCATGACATGGTCAGTCACATCACTGATGACATCTCAAATGACATCACTGATGACATCATCCAGTGAATGTGGTTTGGTTCGTTATTTAAATATGTATTATATATATATATAGCAATTTGCATTGAAGAATGAGTGGATATATAAATATAAATATCTGGATGGAGGATTTAGTAGCAGTGTGATTGACTGTTTACTTGACTAATTTATGTGTCTCACTAAATATATTGGATAGTGACTAAACTGTGTGAATATCTGTATCACTTTGTCAGTTGTTGTGTAAACTGCTGCACCAGTTGGTTACTAGCTACATGAAAGTCTATATTATTTATTGATTAGTTAACTAAGTATTTGTATGGGAGAGTGAATGTGTGTGTGGTTTGGTGGGGGGGGGGTGTGACTGCCCAAAGATGTGTGAATAGTTGATTCAGTAGGGATATGAAGTTAAAACTACATGTTATAACAGTTGTTTGGGTGAGTGAATATCTTTATGGGTGTGGTGATGAGCCAATATATGTCTCAATGGTACATGTCCAACAAACTAGAAAAATAAAAGCCAGTGTATGTGTCAGTTGTTGTATATAAATAAGTATACATAAGACTCAGTGATTGTATGAGTAACTGTATGGATAACTGTATACTTGTAATAGTGTTTTTATAACACACTAAGTATGAGTTATTAGCTATATGAATAGACGAAGTGGTGTTTTTATAAGTGTATAGCTAAGTAAAAGTAAGTATGATCCATTGTTTGCATAAGTGAGTAGGATGACTTCATAAGTGATTAGGATATGTGCTGGTGTGTAATGTCGATATAGGTGTATACTTTTATTTGATAGTGTTCTATTGATCATTGACAGCATGTATGAGTGAATCTATAGGTAAGTGATTAGATGTGTGTATAGATCTAGGAATCACTGAGTGGGTGTTTAGAAACGTGTATTGGTGTGTCAATGGTTTTAAATCTGGCACTCTGTATTTTACAGTGAGTGATGAAAGGTTATACTAGTGTATGAGGAGGTGTATCTGATTGTCACGTGGATGATGTCATCAGTGATGTCATTTGAGATGTCATCAGTGATGTCACTGACCATGTCATGAATGATGTAATATGTGACATCATCAGCAGTGGATTGCGGGCGCGCGAGATGTAGTTAGTACAACTAACTATATCGGAGGAATTTCAATGGTTTTGTTCGAGTGAAATGTCCAACTAACTATAACACCCCTAAAACCTATTGTTTTTTCAGTGAATTTCTAAGTTTTTTAAAATGCTAATTCCTAACTATATCAGGCCTGAAACCTATGTTTCTTTCAGTGAATTTCAAAGGTTTTTTAAATGCTAATTCCTAACTATATCAGGCCTGAAACCTATGGTTTTTTCAGTGAATTTCAAAGGTTTTGTAAATGACAATTTTTAATGTATTAATTGTTATACTGATTTTTTTTATACTGATTTACTACATTTTTTAAACTATTTATTTTTAGATATTTTTTTTAAAATACATTATAATTACATTATACATTCTAATACAAAATATACTTTCTCAGAATGAATTACTTAAGTTTAAATACTTTGCAAATAGGCAATAGACTTTTAAGTACAGTAGTTACAGTTGTTGCAATGGGCAACACAATGCAATATTGAGCTCAATGTGAATTTCTAGTCAAATGCAATTAGTTAGTTTATGGATTACTTTTCTAACCACAGGACTGGATCCTAGATTCAGTTCTTGGACATCTCCTGTAAACAGTTGAGTAAAAGCGTTTTGGTTACAGTAGTGATTTTTAAGGAATATTATGGTATTTTAAAAGTTGACACAGAAATTTTTTCACATAGAATCACCAATGTTATCCTATGGCAGAAAATTCACTTAGCAGGTAAGTAGTGTTATCGTTACTTTTTCTTACTCAGTGGTGGATCCTGGATCCAGCACTGATGAATCTCCTGTAAACAGCTGAAAGAATGTGTTTAAGTCATACAGACGATTTTTTAGGAATATTTTTAGTTTGTGAAAATAGACACTTAGAAACTTTTCTGGTGAAAACCACACAATGGATTCCTATGTAAGGAAATACAAGTTACTGGTAAGTACGCTTAGAATTACTTTTCAGGGTCAGTGCTGGGCTAAAAGATGCAGCACTGGATTCTCTCCTGATAACTGGTGAGTAAATCAGAATTCGTAGTTCGGCTAATTTTAGAGGAATATTTGTACGTTTCAAAAATGGACACTTAAGAAACTTTTCTGGTGAAAACCACACAATGGATTGCTATGGAAGGAAATACAAGTTACTGGTAAGTACGCTTAGAATTACTTTTCAGGGTCAGTGCTGGGCTAAAAGATGCAGCACTGGGTTCTCTCCTGATAACAGGTGAGTAAATCAGAATTCGTAGTTCGGCTGATTTTAGAGGAATATTTGTACAATGGTGAAGGAAGGGGGCGGGGCCTGAGGTGACGTGTGCAAACACGCCCTGTGGCGCGTTTTAAGTTGGGGAATGAATTCCTCTTCAATCCTGCGGTCCCCTGGGAGCCAACTAGCCCACCAGGTACCTCCAGTATGCACCAGGGAGCTGCGTTGCAGAGAGGTGTTCAGAGGCCACGCCCCTTTTTACAAAACTCTGCAACGCAGCTCCGTGGCGCTTACTGGAGTTACCTGGTGGGCTAGTTGGGCCCTAGGGAACCTCTGGGTTGAAGAGGAATTAATTCCTCAACTTAAAACGCGCCACAGGGCGTGTTTGCACACATATCACCTCAGGCCCCGCCCCCTACCTTCACCACTGTGCAAACGTGCCCTTGGCGTGTTTTAAGTTGGGGGATTAAGTCCCCTTGAATCCTGAGGTCCCCTGGTGGCCAACTAGCCCACCAGGTACCTCCAGTATGCGCCAGGGAGCTGCGTTGCAGAGAGGTGTTCAGAGGCCACGCCCCTTTTTATAACACTGCAACGCAGCTCTGTGGAGCTTAGTGGAGGTACCTGGTGGGCTAGTTGGCCCCTAGGGGACCTCTGGATTGAAGAGGAATGAATTCCCCAACTTACAGCGCGCCACAGGGCGTGTTTGCACACATATCACCTTGGGCCCCGCCCCCTACCTTCACCACTGTTCAAACGTGCCTCATGGCGCGTTTTAAGTTGGGGGATTAATTCCCCTTGAATCTTGAGGTCCCCTGGCGGCCAACTAGCCCACCAGGTACCTCCAGTAAGCGCCACGGAGCTGCGTTGCAGAGAGGTGTAAAAAGGGGCGTGGCCGCATTACACCTCTCTGCAACGCAGCCCCCTGGCGCATACTGGAGGTTCCTGGTGGGCTAGTTGGCCCCCAGGGACCCCTGTATTGAAGGGGAATTAGTTCCTCCTCTGCAAACGCGCCAGGGGACGCGTTTGCAGAGTGGTGCAAGGAGGGGGCGTGGCCTCCGGCCCGATCCCGTCTTTTTTTTGCATTCTAAAAGGGGGGCTGTGTAGCCCCCCTTCTTTTTCTAATTTATTGGCCCTGGGGACCCCATCCACCAGGGCCTGCCCCCAATTTGTAATTTTTTTTTTTTTTTTTTAAATCGGTAAGGGTGCCGCGTGGCCCCCCCCCCGAGGCTATAATTTGCCCCAGGGACCCCATCCTCCAGGGGCATGGCCCTTATTTAAAAAAAAAAATATTTTGGAGGGGGGCTGCCTTGCCTCCTCCTGTGGCCACTTATGGCCCCGGGATCCCATCCCCCGGGGACGTTTTTTTGTTTGTTGCACTTTTTAAAAACAATTTTTAGGAGGGGGGCCACGTGGCCCCCCCTCCCGGGCTACTACTAGCCCCGGGTACCCCATCCCCCGGGGCTGGCCCTCTTCGTTGGGGCCGTGGGGGGTGCCCAATCCCCCCACGGTCCCAGCCAGCTCCCCGCGTCCTGCGGGAGCCGGCATTGCTTTTCCACATGGGGAGCAGCTAACATGCTGCTTCCCATGTGGAAAAGCAATCTGCTTTGCTTCATTGAAGCGAGAGCAGGTTTCCCTGAAGGTGGAAGTCAAATCAGGGAAACTAACAACTGACCTTTATCGCAAACCCACAGCAGGGAATAGTATCCTCCATGCCTCTAGCGCTCATCCTGAAAAACTGAAAAATAGCATTCCATATGGCGAGCTCCTTAGATTAAAACGAAATTGCTCAAGACAGTGTGATTTTGAACTAGCAGCAGAGAGCAGTCTCAGACGATTCGAGATGAGAGGTTATAACACGAATCTTCTAGAGAACACTCTTGAACGAGTCAGAAAAATACCTAGGGAACAAATCTTACAACCTAAACAATCTGAAAAAGTTACGGAGGGCCAATTTCGGCTTATCACAACTTACTCCAGCGACACATTGAGGTTGAGGTCTATCCTCAGAAAACACTGGCATGTACTAAAAACTGATCCCATTATTGGGTCTGATGTTTCACTGACCCCCCAAATCACATACAGAAAAGCTCGATCGTTGAAAGATAACCTGGTACACAGCCATTTAGACCCCATTCCCCGCAAACAGGGCACTTTAAAAGAAATGAAGGGCTTTTTTCCCTGCGGGAAGTGCAAAGCCTGCGCCTTTAGCAAAAGAGTTTTTCACTACAATGTTAAGGGCCTGCCCAAAGAAAGAGTCATTTCAAAATTTCTGACCTGCCAAACACCATGGGCCTCATGTAGGTCGCCAAATACCGGTCGGTAACGGCCGATTTTCGGTAATTATACCGTTACCGACCGGTATTTTGGCTATTGGTATGTAGGGGGACAATTTTTGGATTCGGAATTCACCGAATCGGGAAAATTACCGAATCGGGAAAATTACCGAATCGGTAATGTTACCGAATCGGTAATTTTTCCGATTCGGTAATTATACCGATTCGGTAAATTCCGAATCCAAAAATGAGATGTAGGGGGAGTGTGTGGGTGTGTTTAGGAGTCGGTATTTACCACCAACTAATAGTTGGTGGTAAATAATTAATGTATGTGTATCAGCATTTTTCAGCGCTTAGCAGTGTGCAATGTGGCAGACATACATGCCCTTAGGGCATGTATGTGTGCCACATGTGCACACATGGCCGAATCAGGGGTGCAACAGGGTGTCAATGTGACACCCTGCCACCCTTGCATGTTCTCCACCATTACCGAATCGGTATTTACCGATTCGGTAATGAGGCATACCTTCCCCTCAATGGGAAGGTATGCCTCATTACCGAATCGGTAAATACCGATTCGGTAATTACCGAATTGTAACGAATCGGTAAAAATTACCGACTCATTACCTACATACGAGTTACCACTTCTTAAATACCGATTCGGTAACGTTCGGTATTTAAGAAGTGGTAACTGGTATGCTACCTACATGAGGCCCCATATGTGGTATACTGTCTGAAATGCCCATGCGGACTCATGTATGTGGGAAGTACAGTGAACAGTGTCAAATTCAGAATTCCGGAACACATGCGGGCGATAGCGAAAAAAGATTTCACCTATCCCGTAGCTAGACACTTCGCTATAAAACATAACAGCAACAGGGATCTGTTGCAGTTTTTTGCGATTGACTGTGTCTTGGCACATGCCAGAGGAGGGGACAGAGTAGCAAGATTAAGGCGACTGGAGTCAAGATATATAATCGATCTCCAAACTAAGACCCCATATGGGTTGAATTCAGGAGAAGAGCTGATAGTCCATCTAGGGACCTAGATAATAGATACTCCAGGAGTCATTGCCACTCAGAAACACTTGACCTACCAATCATCAATTGTAACTTTGATTGTGACCCAATGTGTATCATTTGAATATGCTGTCTAGCATTGACTCTCGAAATATGTGTCACATTATCTTTCTTCTGTTCCTAATTTCCCTTTCCCTTACCTTTTTTCTTTCTTTGCACCATTCCCCCTTTCTTTAAATTGATTGTCCTTTACCATTTGATTTATTAGCCAGCAAAGCCGATACACGGCAAAATACAGATAACTGCATGACTATGGTCAAATGGACAGTTTTGTCTGGCACCTGCTACGGGGTCACAAATCGCCTAATATAGGCGGACTGCCGATCCACGGCTTTATAACTAAGAGTTTGTACTGTGAAAATATATCCAATGTGATAATTTTATTTTTGCATTTACACTGATGAAATGTTTATGTATTTCGAAAACATTAATTGTTAAAACTTCACAGTCAATCCGTAATCATACACCCATTTATTTTTGTATCTGAACTATAAATTTTTGACCCTTTAAAGATGGCGCCCAAAAATCCCGGACCGCTGTCCCCTCCGACCTCTTCTATGTTTAATTTTGAATGATGTATATAAGAAGTAGCTTGTAATGAACTTAGTAACAACACTGAGGAAGGACTAGCTCCGAAACGCGTCTGTTGTTTACTCCTCCGAATTAAACGAAGCTGCCATACTACTTACCCGTGAGTGCTCGATTCTTTCCTGGAAACCTGAAGGAGTCATGGAGCGTGAATAGAGATTGCGGTGCACCTCCGCATTTGAAGCACCCGCCTTTAGTGTGCCGCGCTTCTCAGGTGCAGTTGAGCGGGATATATATATATATATATATATATATATATATATATATATATATATAATATATATATATACACACATATTTTTTTTAATTCAAAAGATTTTGGCTAACGCCAAGCCTAAAAATTGCTTGATCATATTTTAACTACTCACGGAAGCACTACCAGAAACTTGCCTCAGTGACAACCCTGCCCCCACATGTTGCGAAGCCATTCGCCTTCTAAATACAGCATCCCGAGCAGTAGCCACACTGGCAAGACAGGAGAAAGCTTAGCAGTGATCTTAAAGAAATCAACGAAAACAACTCTCATCGAAGATCTTGCCTTCACTGACTTTGAATCCATGCATGTAAGGTCCTACCTCACCCACAACTCTGCCCAGTGTTTCCTCCTCATCTACATACACCTCAAAATAATAGGAAATGTAAGGATGCCTCACAGGATGCAGCAGCAAAGACTCCAATAAATCACTCAACTGGTATATCGTACGGGATCTTAACATCTGGGTTGACGACCAGCATTCTAACTACTTCTGCCTTCATCACATCAAATCTTTAGGATTCAACTACCGTCAAATTGCATTATGGCCTGCTGATTGAGCCAGACAAATGGTAGATGTCATCTTCTCCCTTCGAGGAAATGCCTTAATACTAGCAACTCACCAGTAATCTGGAGTGACCATCATGTCATTACAATCAAGATCAAGCTTCCAGCTGGCAGAGAAAAAAACAGAAACATCACAGAGCAGCAAAAGCACATATAGAAATTGGAAAAAACTGACCTCACTAGAATTAATGCCCACCTCGCAAAACCCAAGACCTATAAGAAACCATTGTGTCTAACTGCTTTCTACAACTGGCTTTCTGCCAGTCTGCACAACCAATTCCATTGCAAAAATTCAAATAAGACCATCCTCAAGGAGAGAACAACATAGAACAAAGACAACATTAGGAAAATGAGAAATTAACTCTGCACCGTACAACGCAGATAAAGAAAAACCTTGGATGAGAAAGAAATAAGTTTACTACATCACTTAAACAAAGCAGTAATCAAAAATACAAAAGATGCATAATAGATGCTGACTGCTCATCAAAAGCATTACACAAGAACCAAGACAGAATTCTTCAAAACAGAGTGCTACAGCTCAGAGACCCCACACTCCCAGGGCTCTTGAAATGAAATCTCCTAATAGATCATATAAAAAATTGGAACACTAGAAGGACAACATAAGAAAATCACAGCAAATATCCTTTTTCTGCATAGCAAAACCCCTCAAAGACAGACACAATTGATTAAGATTCTCTTTCCTCGCCATGATGTTGAGGCCCAATGGGTGCACCCAATAGAGGGACGGAGGGTAAAACCTGCACAACAGATAGAGATGTGGCAGAAGAATTCACAAAGTACTATGAGGCCCTTTATAAGGATCGCCCACTAGCGGAACAAATCAAGGAATATTTGAATGCAGTGGACGTGCTGACCCTCCCTACAAAGGATTGCATGGCCTTGGAGGAGGAGACCTCTCTCGCTGAAGTTCAGGCAGATGTGGCTAAGATAAATTCAGGTAAAACCCTGGGGCCCAACAGTCTCCCGGCAGAATGTTTTAAGAAGCAGGTGGACATTTTGACTCCCCTTTTGCTTAAAATGTGTCTGGAAGCCCGAGAGGAGGGAGTCTTCCTGCCTGATTTACACAAAGCCATGAAAGCGTTGAAACTCAAAACAGGGAAACCAGCCACTAGTTGCGGATCTTACAGTCCAATTTCGTTACTCAACACAGAGACCATGATTCTGGCTACAATTCTGGCCACTGGGGTTATAGGTGTCATCTCCACTCTTGTCCATAAAGATCAGTCTGGTTTTATACCCAGGCGTTCCACCAGAGGTTAACTTTGCAGACTCCACATCTGGTTGGCCGAAGTCGAGTCCTGGCGGGACTCCTGTGTATTAATTTCCCTAGATGCTGAAAAGGACTTTGATGCAGTTAACTGTCCTTTTATGATGCAAACATTGAGAAGGATGGGCTTTGGTCACATAATTTTTGAAGTGGGTAGAACTGCTCCATCGGGTGCCCTCTGCTGCGGTAAGGATCAATGGAGTACTGTCAGCGGATTTTCCCATGAGGAGGGAGACCTGACGGGGCTGCCCTTATCCCCTCCTGTATGCCCTCATATTGGAACCTCTGGCATGTATAGTTTGAGCACATCCAAACATCAAGCGCTTTTGGGTAGCTGGATCCCTGATTGGAGAGGAAACGATTTTGTTATATGCTGATGACATCCTATTATACCTCAACCAACTGGAGGAGTCGATTCCGGTAGTGTGTTTCAGGTCTTTAAATGATATAATGCATACTCCGGATACATTATAAGTTAGGATAACTCTGTCCTCCTCCCTGCTGGTGGATTCCTTGCCCTATCAGATCTCCCAGGGAGACGAGTAAATGGGGACGAATTCCAGTACTTAGGAATCTATACATTAGATAAGAAGAGGTGCCTAGGACTGAATGTAAGGAAAGCACTGGCAGAATTCAGTATAGATGCAGACTGTTTGGGTGAGCTGCCCTTAGCGATATTGGGTAGGACAGCCATGTTTAAAATCTTCACCCTTCTGAAGTTGTTGTACCGCCTGCAAAACACTTACTATAGGCTCCCTGATGAAGTGTTCGTCAAAATTG
The DNA here is from genome assembly GCF_964204655.1 of Triturus cristatus. NCBI lineage: Eukaryota > Metazoa > Chordata > Amphibia > Caudata > Salamandridae > Triturus > Triturus cristatus. The sequence continues at coordinate 1,685,949,242 of NC_140590.1, forward strand.
ATGATGAACTCAGGAAGCTGCTATGGAACAACAAACACTAAAGAGTGGCCCCTTGGACATTACAATGAAATCCATACAATGGAGGTATTGCCCTTCCAGATGTAAGGGCCCATTATTGGAACACCCATCTGAATGACTGGGGCCATTCAGATGGCGACCACTCAACTACGTGTTAGAAAGAGGAAAGGGACGAGGCATTTCTTACTGGCAACCCAAATGACATTCAAGGCATGGTTTAAGATATACAAGTGTATAGGATGGGCACACAAAGTCACTCGAGAAGCCCCACTATGGATGGAGATGGATTTTAAAGGATTTGGAAAACTGAGGGGTTTTGATGCCTGGGACCGTACGGGTATCTCCAACTAGGGTGACCTACTTGAGGGGGGCAGTCTTATATGCTTTCAGTCCCTCCAGCATGATTTCCAACTTCATGATATGCAATATTTCAAATATTTACTGCTCAAACATGCTTGGGGAGCAAAGTGCATCGACACGATCTTCCCCGAATATGCACCCCTTGAAGGCAGGCTCTAAATGGGGGAATTAGTGCAAAAGGCACTCTTCTTTGTGTACAAAATAATTGTTAATAATATACCCGCCACCCTGAAGAAACTTAGAATCAAATGGGAAAACAATGTTGGGGAACTAGACGATTTGGACTGGGAGGCTGCACTGATGCACCCGAGAGATGTGGCAATTAAATCCAGGTTGAGACTCATCCAGTTCAAAATCCTTCACCGGATTTATTATGATCGGGCACACCTGCATAGAATGGGGAGAGCAATGTCCCTGGGTCGTCTGAGGTGTAGGGGGTCAGCAGGGGGACTTCTTTCATTCTTTCTGGACCTGCCCGGCCTTACACTCATTTTGGCAAAAGATACTCTTTGAACTGGGTAAAATAGTAGGGACAGCACTGCCTGCAGAACCCAAATATATTCTTCTAGGTTTACTCGCTGATGTGCATCTCCCACAAGCGAAATTACTCTTCTGTAAATTTGGCCTGGTGGTAGCAGAGGGAGATGTGGCTAAACATTGGGGGCCTCTGATACACCGACCATGCTGGAATGGAAAAGATGGATGGATCTGTATATGATTGCAGAAAGAGTTACTTATAAGAGTAGGGGATGCCCACGTAAATTCTATAAGATCTGGGGTAGGTGGATAATATATTGTGATTTGGATATCCAGGATGATGGGAATGAAATGTCATCAGCTCAGAGCCCATACAATTTGACCTCTTATGCCTGTTAAATTGTTACTGATTGCTTAAGCACTCTCAAGTCAATAAAGCTGAGATATGTGGAGATAGCCGATATACTGATGCCCTTCCGCACTGTTTCTTTGTTTGCCGTGGGCAACTGTTTGTGCCCCTTTTGTCATGTCTTTCAAAAATGTCATACATTTTTTTTTTTAACACAAAGCTTCTCTTACCTCTGTCAACACGCTCACTTAGAAAGTAATCCATACCTTGTAAAGGCTAGAAGACCATTGGTTTACCATCAGACCCTATCATGCCCAAAGATCCTCAAACTGATATTCTAAAAACTCATGCGGCGAACTAGAAAGAACCTTGATAAATATATCTTTACAACAACGATACTTCCTATCTGAGCTGAAGACCTCCTGTTGGGATGGGAATATCCTGTGATTGGTATTGGGGCTTGTACCCATGCTGTGAGTGACCGGGTTGCATGTGAAACTCGTATCCTGACTTTTTCAGTGGTGACTCCTCCACAAGAACGGAGGAGCTTCACCTCGCCTGCTGCGAGTGCAGCAGACAAACACACAAATATAAAATGCCATAATAATGCCATTTTATTTTGACACCAGCTTGCGATGTGATCAGCGCAAGCATGAGGCATGTGCAGTGCTGAATCCTGCTATTGCAGGGTTACTGCTGGCATTTTCAGTTCGCTTGTCAGGTTGGCTGGCTGGCTACCTACGGCAAGCCCGACATGCGCACTGTAGACCCAGCAATACCCCGGCTGTGAAACTCAAAATGAGTGCTGGGTTAGCCTTCTCCCACCAATCATGGAGCTGCTCTCATGCTGATGAGAGGAGCTCCAGGATTGGTTGCATTTGTGTTCCATTGAGCAGGAAAGAAGTCCTCCCATTCCTGCTTGTGGACGCGGGGGGAGAAGTGCCATGCCGGGGTGAAGTGCGACATTTATGGTGAGTTTGGCGCCATCGCACCCCACCATATTTTATAACCAGCTATTGCTACTAAGACATTTTGTTGGCTTAGCTGGCATGCTAATGTCTTCTGTACACTGAGGCCTTGGCTTGTTCATGGTAAAGCCAAGGTGGAGAACCTGTTTTGTGACTTGGAGGTGCTCGCCAAAGCGTGCCTTTGTGAATGATATGGAACAAATGTCCATGTCCTGGGTTGTCCACATAAAGAGGTAGTGAAAACCTACCAAATATGCAGATTAAGTGTCCTGAGCAGATTATTTTTCTTTTCTGGGTGTGTGTGTGTGGCTTAACTGCACCACAGCTAAAATGTAACTCCCAGATATCTCTGTCGACAAATTCTGTGTCTTTGTCAAGAGCATCTACTCTTGGTGGATGTATGACACGTGTGGTAGCAGAACTTGTGAGTAGTGTGAGTATGATTGCTGAGATCAGTGGGATCCATTTTGGACGGCCACTGACTTAGCATGGCACATTGTGTGTGGTGGATACAGCTTCTCCGGACAGTGAAAGTGTTGTCTGTACATTCCTGTGGCTGAAGCATGGACATACAGACACTAAAGTAAGGAAGAATAGAGCAAGACATCCCATTAGAAACTCTTTGAGGTGCTTTTAGCTAGGGATTGCAGATTAGGTTTTTTTCTGAGTGCTGTTATTTGGTGCGTGGTAGTAAAGAGGGTATAAGCCAGCATATTCTGTTGTTCAAGGTCCAAGTTGCTTCATTTACTAAGGAAGGGAATGTTCAGAAGAGTGCTCAATAATGACAGCCAGTCTCCCAGAGGTGAAGAGACACCTGAAGTCTGCAAAACTTTCTGTATAAGGTTGACTATGCCAATAAACATAACACAAACTATAGAGCCAAACTGGATTGGATCAATCTAAGAACCTTCCCGTCCACCTAAGGGGAAAAGAATCCTTTTGCTATAAAGAACTCTCACCCTCTAGGCGTATCCCTTGGTGGCATGCTTCATCATAGAATTCCTTCCAGTTCTGTTGTGGAACGAGCATGCAACAACCTGTGAGATGCAGAGGAGCACTTTATTGGAAACGGAATAGGGGAGTGAGTGGGGGTAGGTATACTCTTTAAAAATATCCGTCTGGTTGCCCTAATGTTTTAATCTGGCCACCAGGCAGTATGATAAAAAAAGGAAGAGTTAGGAAGTCACAGGGCCATAGATACCCCTACTTCCTCTTAGGGTCAACATGTTTCTGCCACTTATATTCCCAAATGCTCATGGCTTTTGTCAGGACTGATCATACTACCACAATCCATACCTAGTCCATAATGCTGATGTAACTGGTGAATTTGCCATACATGTCAAGCACACCTAAACCACCTACTTGGTGTCCGTAAATGGGTATATATTAAGGCACTTAATAGTGCTCAATAGTTACACGGAGGAGAGGCATGCCTGTTGTCACACAGACTCCAAGGTCCCCAACTGGCCTGCTCGCATAAAATTATTGTGAGTCATTAGTTGCATTAAATAGGATAAAGGTGGGATAGAGGAAGGAAGAGTTGTGTTATTTGGAAGATCACATTAGTGAAATTAGGTTTGGGATGAGTCAAAGGAGGGCTAGAGAAGGGAAGAGCCTAGAAAGAGTTATTAGGAAGATCTTAGTGGTACAATGAGGTTTTGGATAAATCAGAGAGTGGAAGTAGAGTATATATTGAAAGCGGTATAGGATGAGACATAGAGTAGTGAATTGGAGAGAGTTAAAGGGTTTATTTATTTATGTTTTATACAGTAGGAGCAGTGTACCAAATATATAGATAGAAAACTACATAGAAAGGTATACATGTATAGAGAAAATAATAAAGATATTTCAAGTTGTATTATGTAAAGTTCCATTTGTACTTGTTTGGATAAATAGTTATACACTCTGACTTTCAAGTATTACTGTACAAAAACCAAATGTTTTAATGTATTTTGTTTTTAAAAACAATTGTGTAAGAATCTCTGTATCCCTTCTATTTTAGCTGAATGGTAATTTCCAATTTTAGGGGCAATCCTGTATTTCCAGGACATGCAGTTATGAGATAGTCTTTCCTGCAGGCATGCCCGTTTTTTGAGGCTTTGCTATCATGGTTCTTAAAGTAACTTCTCTTTACCCTTCTAGGTGCTTCAGATGGAAGCATCGTGCTCGACTGTATGACGCAACATAGGATTATTAGCGAAAAGCCCCCCGACCTGTTTCATACGAAATAGACAGAAGGGTGTACACACTATCATCAATTAGAGAGGGGCAGAGAGAGCAATAAGATACTGGAGGACACTCTGCTTTGAGGCATTTCATTGAGGACCCTCTTATCCACCCAAGTTATGAGGGGTGTACTCGATGACGCGGCATAGGCTGCATCGTAATATATCCCACTGCAAATCAGGCAGGGAGTTATCATCTAATCATTTAAGCATGCATAATGAATGTACCCTTCAAGGGTACAAGCTTGTGTTTCAAGTCTGTCGGATTCTAAACACCCTACACTTCTGTGAGCATAAGCGGAACGAAGGGGGTCGAAAATACTTGTTCATTATCCTTTCTCCAAAGGGGCAAGAACTGACTATGAGAGCTAAGGAAATCTATCCAGGAGAGGCCCCCCCAAAAATGTGGCTCATTGCTGTACCAATGGGAGGATATTTCGAGTGATGGCTGGCATGTCCGGAAGGTAGTGGGCCATCTGGGACAAAAATAAAAGTAGAAAATAAGTTATAAAAAAATTACACTTACCTTCCTGGCGCGATGTGCTCCTTGCTCGGGTCTTCTCCATGCAGGTTGGCTCCAACGCAGGACCCAGGAAACTGCAGTAGCCAATCCTGCTGCTGCTCTCATGCAGCATGAATGAATCGCCTGGATTGGAGGGAGTGTCCTCCTTCGGCACTCCCGAGGACACTGGAGCCCTGTGCTGTCTCTAACCCAGCTGTCTTATAGAGGTTTAAAATGTGCATTTCTGGCTTGCCGCCACAAGAAGGCCGGGCAAAGAGACATCCTTCCCATCACTGCTTTCTGCTGCTGCCTGCCTGCAGCAGCAGAAATCAAAAAAGCCCACGTCCTGATGCTCGACTTGGGACAGGGTTTTGAAAAATAAAATAGTAATAAATTAACTTTATTACCATTTTATTTTTCCATGTTTGGGGCAATTTAGTTAGTGGGGCGACGCTCCTCCGCCTTAAAGGAGGAGCCGCCTCTGGAAATCTCCTAAGGAGCAACAATGCCTTCTCATCTTTTGAATGTGTTTGCAATACTAAGGGCAAGATAGTAACACGAAGAGCCCAACTTGTATGTTCTGTGGAGCCGGGAGACTGGGTGCACTCACCAGTACATCCGATCAGTCCAGCAGGGCACCGTCGCTGCTCACGTCTTCCCCTAACAAGTCTGCTGGGAGAAGAGGGATTCTATCAAAATAGGAGTGCCCTTGCAGGAGCTTGTCAAAAGTTACGGTGTACATACAAAAATGGGCTCACCCTTATTTCGCCCAACAAAAACCACATCATCGGTGAAAAGTCCTGTATTGAATTGTCATTGTATGTTGTCAGTAAACTTATCGAACTAAACAAATGGTGCAACAATAATTATATATGCTTTATAAAATATATAATAGTAAAACTCAAGTGGGTCGTCCGGCTTTGGAGAGACAGAGGAAAAAGGTAACTGCCTTTTATACATGTTTACAATTAACATTGCACCAATTATGAGTAATATTTATTTTTTTCCAAATAACTATCCTTATTTAGGATACCAGTATGATTATTTCCCCAAAATATATAAAAACAAATGGTTACTTAAGACGCACGTTGGGACAGTAGGAAAAACTCAAGTCATTGAATTGTGCTGTGCATTTTGAGCATTATTAAATTCAAAAGTAGGAACATTGAAAAACAACTTTTAATTTACAAAAAAAGCAGGAATGTAATACAAAATTCCCGTGAAGTGCTGGAATGTGAGTTGGTATTAAATGCCAAACCTATGTCTTTACATCATATGATCAACATACTGGACATATTAAGTAGTAGGATGCTCGATATCTCAAATTAAAAATGCTAACAAAAAATAAAGCATTATAAACCATGTCACATATTGAGGTCATGCAAACATTGTTGGTCACTGGGCAGGATATATTAAGCAAAGAAAGCATTCAACGGTACAAGTAGGAAATTGTGTTACCTTCACCAGAAAAGGGGTATACAATAAAATACCAAATTTCCATAAAGTACTGGGAAGTGCGTCTGCACTACAGGTGAAACTTAAGCCATATAGTTAATTGTGTAGGACATTTGGCCCATGATGTTATTAAGATGTTAAAAAAACATGCAGGATTACAAACCATGCCACATATTTAGCTCATGCGATTATAATTGGATGTTAGTCACACTGTCTAAAGTTAATAAACCATTTAACCTTGGTACACACCAAAGCAAGGGACTTCAATTTACTACACTTTATTATACTGTTTGGTTAATTGGGTGGATTATTTATTTGAAGGTCCCTTCCAGCTCATTTGGGATTATATTTCCCACAGATGGCAAGAGGCCCTCCTTGGAAGATGAAGTGATCCCTTCCTCCTAGAACAATAAAATGAAATGGTAAGCACCTATTCTTGATCTATTGCTGGTCATGTCTTATAGCTAAGGATTTCAGATAACGACACCATCTTTCTGGATTCGCAATTTTATAATAAGCTCTCGGTCATAATCAAAATACCTTTTCTGCCTTTTCCTACGTATCCGCGTATCATTTATACGAAAGTTACCGGTAAGCAAATAGGCAAATTGGTTTTCCCATTTAATACTACCGTTATTGTTATTATAAATTGTATCCATAGAGCGCTACTCCGGAACACAAGGTAAGAGTTAAAAGGGTAGTAGATTAGTAAATTAGAAAAATTGCTTCTTCGTTTGTATCCATGTGGATTACTTGTGGTAAGTGTGTTATATCGGTACACTTGAGATCCCATGCATCTACTGTACTGTTTTAAAAGTGATAGATTAGATTGAGTGAAGTGGATTAGTACAGGACAGATGTGGGGTGTTTTTGGGAGTGGCACGCATGTTAGTTGGATGAATTGGATAAATAAGGGAAGAGTATGGAGAGGATGTTTGGGAGTCCATAGTAGTCATAAAGTTTTGGGATGAGTCAGAGAGTGGAGGTACAATCAAAGAAGAAAGGGAAAAATATAGGAATTTTATTTTTTTCATTTAAAAAAAAAAAATGTCATTTATCTATTTATTTATTTTCCCTCCAACTAATATATGCATGTACACATCTAAGGTAAATGGCTTTTGTCATTCACCAGCTCGGCATGGATAGCACTGTACTATTTCTATGCTTAAAGACTTTGCTGTAGAAATGGCAAAATACTTTGTCCCTTTCTATCTCGGTGTGGATAGCACTGTGCTAATCCTATGCTTAAAAACTTTGATAGAAAAGCAGACATTTGAGGTAAGCAAATCTAGAGTGTCGCTGTTGTTGAGGGTGCTGTATACAGAAGCTGCCTTCCACCCAAACTTGGGAACTACCCAGAGTTCTCTTCTTCTTTTTTGCATGATTTATGCGTCACTCTATCCCTGAAAGGGTATTCTTTTGATATATATACATATATCTATATATATCTAGCTATATATATATATATATCGGAAGGAATCCTGTCCGCCTCTCGCTCAGACAGAACTCCAGGCACTATAAGTCCCTGAAACTTATGGTTTTTTCAGTGAATTTCAAAGGTTTTTTTAAATGCTAACTTTTAACTATAACGTCCCTGCAACCTATGTTTTTTTCAGTGAATATGTAAATATATATATATATATATATATATATATATATATATATTATCTACTGGCGGTCGCCAGTAGATAGTTATAGTTAGGACCGAGTTTCCATAGGAAATCTCAAAATTCTATTTTGAATAACTTTGGCGCCGATTGACGAATCCTTGCGAAATTTTCAAAACTAATGGGGCGCTCCGCTCCGCTCCTACCCTGAAAGTCTCGGGGTGATTCGTCAAGCGGGGGCCGAGAAAAAGGGGGGGTCCCAAAACGCGTTTTCCCCATGGATTTTTCCATAGGGACTTTAGTCGCAGCTACAGCCCGAACGGCTGAACAGAATTACGTGAAATTTGGCAGAGAGGTAGCCATAAGGTCCATGAAGTGCCTTTTGGTGTAAATCTGCTCAGTATTTCCAGAGAAAATAGCATTTAAATCAATATATATATCTGTACGCGCGCAGCGTGCGCGCTGGGTGCGCGCACCTTGCCGTGCGCGAACGCAATTCTGATTGGTTGTTAGATCTTAGTAAACATTCGAATCGGTCGAAACCAGGAAGTGTCGGCCGCCATTTTGTCTCTCGCACTCTGAGGGGGTGAAAAACAAATGTGGAGAACGTGAAAAGGGGGCAGTTCCTGACCCCCTAGCCGTGGTCAGGGGGTCCCAGAAGGACCCCCAAGGGCAATTTTTTTTTTAATTTTTAATTTTTTTTTCGAAAAATCGCCGAGTGCGCGCACCTTGCGCGCACCACCCAAACGGAAAAAATTCTGCGAAGTTCGCGCAACGTGCGCGCACTCCATGATTTTTCAAAAAAAAAAAAATGTATTTGGCCCTTGGGGGCGAAGCGCTCCGTGCCCACCGCGCGTGCACGGCACTAACTGCGAAAAGTGTGCGTGAGGAGCGCAAAGCGCACTGCGAGCCCACTGTGTGCGCACGGTGCGCGAAGCGCACCGTGTGCGAACGGCACGAACTGCGTAAAGTGGGCGCACGGTGCGCTAACGGTGAGTGAATGGATGCCTCAGTGGTACATGTGAGTAACTCCATATGTGAAAGGCAGTTTATATGAGTGTTGGACTGTATACATGACTATATGTGAGAGTGTGTGATTGTGAGAGTGCCTGTATGGATCAGTGTGTCCTTGTATTAGTTATTGTATTAGAGTGTAAGTATGTGTTAGTATATGTTTAAATAAGAGACGTGGTATGTGTATAACTTTACAGGTGAGTAAATGAAAGCATTATTGATTATTTCCATTACCGACTAGGTGTGTGAATAACTCTAAGAATGAGAGGCAGTATGTGAGTGTCTGTATAGATATGTGACTGGATACGATAATGCTGTATTGATGTCTGACTGTATGTATGAGTGAGTGTATAGGTGAATGCATGGATGTGTGTAGACCAGGGTTACTCATAGTATGGCCCGCCTTCCTTGGCGGCCCGTGGACCTTGCAGACATCCTACCTGTGTTTAAAAAAAAAATACATAGCAAACACTGCCAGGTGCAGCAGCCCAAACTCTGCTCTGTGGGGGCCGGGGGATTCCAGTGATTGTCAAAGTGGAGATGCAGGGGCCTAAAAGGTGAAATACAACAAAGCTTTATTAATATGTAAATGGTCTTTTAAAGACCTGTGAAGTACTCGGGTGCGGCTGTGTGTGCGTGCTGGGAAGCTGTCTCAGTGCAGCTGTGTGTGTGTGTGCTGGGAAGCTGTCTGAGCCCGGGCTGAGGGCTGACACACAAAGGGGGTGAGATGACAGAGGGTGATGGAGGGAGGGAGAGGGAGGCAGAGGGCGGGAGACAGAGGTTGACAGAGGGTGACAGAGAGAGGGAGACAGAGAGGTGCAGTCTGGGGGAGATAGAGGGAGGGAGGGAGAGGAAGGCAGACAGAGAGACACAGAGAGGGAGGCGAGAGGGAGGCAGAGAGGGAGACAGAGGGCGGGAGACGGAGGGAGGGAGACGGAGGTAGGGAGACGGAGGGAGGGAGAGAGACAGGGAGAGATAGAGAGAGGGAGACCGAGAGAGAGACAGAGGGAGGGAGACAGAGGGCGGGAGGGAGACGGAGGGAGACAGAGGGAGACGGAGGGAGAGGGAGAGAGACGGAGGGAGAGAGACAGAGGGAGAGGGGGGGAGACAGAGGGAGGGAGAGAGACGGAGGGAGACAGAGGGAGACGGAGGGAGAGGGAGGGAGACGGAGGGAGAGAGACAGAGGGAGAGGGAGGGAGACAGAGGGAGGGAGAGAGACGGAGGGAGACAGAGGGAGACGGAGGGAGAGGGAGGGAGGGAGACAGAGGGCGGGAGGGAGACGGAGGGTGACAGAGGGAGGGAGAGAGACGGAGGGAGACAGAGGGAGACGGAGAGGGAGGGAGACGGAGGGAGAGGGAGGGAGACGGAGGGAGAGGGAGGAAGACAGAGGGAGGGAGAGAGACGGAGGGAGACAGAGGGAGACGGAGGGAGAGGGAGAGAAACGGAGGGAGAGAGACAGAGGGAGACAGGGAGGGAGACGGAGGGTGACACAGGGGGGGATGGAGGGAGACAGAGGGAGGGAGAGGGAGACAGGGAGGGAGACAGAGGGAGAGAGACAGAGGGAGAGAGAGGGAGGTAGAGAGACAGGGAGAGATAGAAGGAGGGAGAGAGAGAGATACAGAGGGAGGGAGAGGGAGGAGGGAGGGAGATGGAGGAAGGGAGGGAGACGGAGGGAGGGAGCGAGACGGAGGGAGATAGAGGGAGGGAGGGAGACGGAGGGAGATGGAGGACCGGAGACGGGGGAGAGGGAGACAGAGGGAGACAGAGGGAGAGAGACGGAGGGAGAGAGACAGAGGGAGAGAGACAGAGGGAGAGAGACAGAGGGAGAGAGACAGAGGGAGAGGGAGGGAAACAGAGGGAGAGAGACAGAGGGAGGGAGACAGAGGGAGGGAGAGAGACAGGGAGGGAGACAGAGGGAGGGAGACAGAGACAGGGAGGGAGACGGAGACAGGGAGGGAGACGGAGACGGAGACAGGGAGGGAGATGAAGGGAGATGGAGGGAGAGAGAAAGGGAGGGAGACAGAGGGAGGGAGACAGAGGGAGGGAGACAGAGGGAGACAGAGAGGGAGACAGAGGGAGGAGGCGACAGAGGGAGGGCGTCAGAGGGAGGGTGTCAGAGGGAGGGCGACAGAGGGAGGGCAACAGAGGGGGAGACAGAGAGGGAGACAGAGAGGGAGGAGGGAGACAGAGAGGGAGGAGGGAGGCAGAGGGAGGAGGGAGACAGAGGGAGGAGGGAGACAGAGGGAGGAGGGAGACAGAGGGAGGAGGGCGACAGAGGGAGGAGGGCGACGGAGGGAGGGCGACAAAGGGAGGGAGACAGGGAGAGAGACAGGGGGAGAGAGACAGGGGGAGAGAGACAGGGAGAGAGAAACAGGGTGAGAGAGAGAGGGAAGGAGAGGGAAGGGGAGAGAGGGAGAGGGAGGGAGAGAGAGGTGGAGAGAGGGAGGGAGAGGGGGAGGGAGTGGAAGGGAGAGAGGAGGGAGGGGGAGAGGGAGAGAGAGAGAGATGTGTGTATGCCGGGTCTGGTGGCTCAGTGGACGAAGGCATCTGCTGCAGGGACCTGTGTTCCACCTCATGGTCACAATTTATTTTTGCTTTAGCCCCGCCCCTCCCCCTCTGACCCCGCCCCCACCAGTGCAGCCCTCAGCCACAAACCACACTGTAAATTTGGCCCCCGAGAGAAAGTTTGTGAGTACCCATGGTGTAGACCTACAAATTAGAGAGTGGATATGCACTAACTGGTATTGGTGTGTTCACGGTTTCGAAAATTATAGTCTGTATTTTAGACTGGGTGTATCAAGTGTTATATTAGGGCCTGATCAGGTGCATCTGATTTTCATGTGGATGATGTCACCAGTGATGTCATCAGTGATGTCATTTGAGATGTCATCAGTGATGTCACTGACCATGTCATGAGTGATGTAATATATGACGTCATCAGCAGTGCATTGCGGGGGCGCGAGTTATAGTTAGCTCAACTAACTATAACAGGTGAATTTCTCTGGTTTTATATGAGTCAAATGTCCAACTAACTATAATGTCCCTGAAACATATGGTTTTTTCAGTGAATTTCTAATGTTTTTTAAATGCTAATTTCTAACTATAACGTGCCTTAAACGTATGTTTTTTTCAGTGAATTTCAAAGGTTTTTTAAATGCTTATTTCTAACTATAACGTGCCTGAAACTTATGGTTTTTTCAGTGAATTTCAAAGGTTTTTTAAATGCTAATTTCTATTTATAACATTCATTAAACCTATCTTTTTTTCTGTTTTTTAATTATCATCCCATTCTCAACTTGGTGAAAACTGCAAATCTCACCGCTCTTCCATCAATGCCGTACACCAAAAAAATCGCCACAAACAAGAGCCACATCTAACGCTAATTAAATGCACTCTGTTATTTCGACCCAACTCACAGCCACATCTAAAGACCAACACGTGATACAGCTACTGATCATGCAGCTCCGACACCCAACAACGCCACAACACCCAGCCCCACCACCACCAGAACCCCCCCCGGACCACCTTCCCTACTACCACCGAGGCAGCACAAAACAGAACGCCATGCCCCTCAGCCACACAATAGCTGAATGTTGGGAGATGAGCAACCAACTATATATGAAGGAGGCAAGTCACCCATCACTGATAAAGCACACAATGCCAAGTGTAACGCTCATGTGCTGCACAGAACTCACTATGCAAAGCACAAACCTCTCCATGTGGAGATATACTATTGATACTTGTAGTGTAGTGCACAGTGGATGCAACCATGTTACTTCAGGCAGTGGGGAAGATCTCGGTCATGTAGCTGTGTTGTCCCCCCCGGAAGCGGAAACGGAGTGGGCTGCTCCAACGTACGCCACTCCAGTGTAGGAGTGTGAATAAATAGACCAGGTCCTAGGTGTGGTTCACTTGTGGGAAGACCAACGAGTCTGTCAGAACAGCAGCCCTCACCCTGGCACATTGCAGCCACCATAACCGCGGGCCTCCTCGACACAGGGCCCCTGCGAACTCAGCGGCACAGCACCGCAGACTTATGTCTGTACCGACTACTGCCTTCGATCTACACTACGGACAGCACGGCTCACAATTCAGATGCAGTGGCAATTACAGATGTCGCAGTCCAGTTCGCAAGACACGTTGCTCCCAGTGCGGCCCGCACGAACCACGCATGATCGCAGGCTGCGCACACGCTGTGTGCTTCAGGTGCTACTAACTCACTGCACCATAAGTCATCCCCACGTGGCCTTATCAACGCAGAATTCATTAGACAAAACACATTGCTCCAAGAGCGGCCCGCTGGGACCACGTCTCATCGCAGGGTGGGCACACACTGAGTACTCCAGGTGCCACTAACTGTGCAGCTCAACTCAACGCCACGTGGCTATATGCCCATCCTGACCGCTACCTCCGCCCGACACTGGAGTTACATGGTTCACAATTCAACATTAGTAGCGACGCAAATTGTGTAAGAGACTATAATGGGTTAAGAAGACCAAATGCTCCCAATCTGTGCAGCTCAAGTCAATGTCACCTGCCTGTGGGCCTTTGCTGACCGCTGCCTCCGGCCTACAATGTGGAAGACCGGCGACACGTGGTGCTAATTAACCCTGTTCAACACAAGCCGATCCCACATGTGTAACTGTGTCCTGAGTCCTCGATGGCAGCGACCACAGCACCAGACTCCCTTCGATCACCGAGGGGTATTTCCACATGGAAGACCGGCGACACGTGGTGCCACTGAACCTGTACTACGCAAGGTTTGTTTGGGTCACCAACGTATGCACGTGGCTGTGGACCCTAGCTCACCGCTACCTCTGCCCTACACTGTGGGCAACCGGCGACAAATGGTACCACTAACCGTCTTCAACACAAGCCGATCCCACATGTGTAATTGTGTCCTGAGTCCTCAATGGCAACGACCACAGCACCACACTCCCTTCGATCACCGAGGGGTATTTCCACATGGAAGACCGGCGACACGTGGTGCCACTGAACCTGTACTACGCAAGGTTTGTTTGGGTCACCAATGTATGCATGTGGCTGTGGACACTAGCTCACCGCTACTTCTGCCCTACACTGTGGGCGACCGCGACAAATAGTACCACTAACCGTCTTCAACACAAGCCGATCCCACATGTGTAACTGTGTCCTGAGTCCTCAATGGCACCGACCACAGCACCAGACTCCCTTCGATCACCAAGGGGTATTTCCACATGGAAGACCGGTGACACGTGGTGCCACTGAACCGGTACTACGCAAGGTTTGTTTGGGTCACCAACGAATGCACGTGGATGTGTACCCTAGCTCACCGCTACCTCTGCCCTACACCGTGGGCGACTGGCGACAAATGGTACCACTAACCGTCTTCAACACAAGCCAATCCCACATGTGGAACTGTGTCCTGAATCCTGAATGGCAGTGACCCCAACTTCTTGCCAGCGACCACAGCACCAGACTCCATTTGATTAGTGTGGTGTATTTGCATATCGAAGTCATCAATGTGGAAAGTATTGCCGACGAAAAGATAACGCAAAAGATACATTTTACACAAACTGTCGATTTCCCTTTCCACGTCCAGTAATTTCCAAAGGAAGAGTGAACAGTTTTATGTCAGCAATGAGACATACCATCACTCGAAAATCACCCAAAAATACTTATAATTTAAAAAGAACAGAAGCATCGAAGTACATCGATGATTACAATATGGAGATTTTGAAGATGTGAAATGCAAATATGAACATACAATATGATGCACATAACTCAATTGCTGTTTCTCACTATGTCACGTCACATATTACCAACTCTGAGAAGACAGAATTCAAAGAAATGTAGGAAGAAATTTCACAGGAGAAGACACTTAGGAAAAAAATGTACAGCTTCAGTTTGAAGATACTTTCACATCGAGAAATTGGATCCCACCAATGTTCGGATCAATAGACATCTGCAAGTTTATATTCAAAGTCAACAGTAACCATCTGGATAAGTCTAGGTTTTCCTGCGGCACAAAATCGCGTTTTAATATAAATGTTATAAAACAAATTTGTGATGATATAGACTTATGTTTCTTTGCTAGTCAAGAGAACTGTACAGAAAATAACAGTTGGATATGTCTAGGTGTTGATGAACAAATGAAAGATAATACTATTCTGAAGTTTGAAAAAGAAATAACAAAGTTTAAGCTAGTTTCTGGTGAAAATCCCAACTATGTTTATATTTATTGCCGACGTACTCATTATAAAATTCAAACTAGGAATGTAGATGTACTACCACTAACCCTGTTCAACACAAGTCGATCCCACATGTGTAACTGTGTCCTGAGTCCTGAATGGCAGTCACCCCAAGTCCGTGGCAGCGACCACAGCACCACACTCCCTTCGATCACTGAGGCATATTTCGATATGCAAGGCCAGCGACACGTAGTCCCACTAACCCTCTTTAACACAAGCCGATCCCACATGTGTAACTGTGTCCTAAGTCCTGAATGGCAGTGACCCCAACTCCGTACCACCACACTCCCTTTGATCAGTGAGGGGTATTTCCATATGCAACTACAGACTCCAGTAGGCAAGTAAGTATCACAGTCCTACACCCTACATATTATCCTTTTAGTATCCTTGCTTCAAGAACTTTTTTTTCATATCAGTTATAGCTTTACTACAATGACCAAATTAATCTTCAAATGAAAACTAAAATGGAATAGCAGTCTACACGGCAGGCAGTACAGCTCGCAATTCCATTTTTAAATGCTAATTTCTAACAACAAGATTGTACTCAGAAAATACAACACTTCGTCAGTGCATTCTATACTTTTTTCATCTTTTCATCATACGCCTACACTGCACTCACTAGGGCGCCCAATGCAAATTATTTCTTCATTCATTAACTACAGAGTCCACTAGGCAAGTAACTATTACAGGCCTCAAATCTACATAATATCGTTTTAGTATCCTTTCTTCTTGAACATTTTTTATATCAGTTATACCTTTAGTACAATCACCAAATTCATTTTCAAGTCCAAACGAACACTCAGCAGTCTACACTGCGGGCAATTTGAATTTTGGACATGTGGTGCCAACTAACACTGTCCAACACAAGCCGATCCCACATGTATAAATGTGTCCTGAGTCCTGAATGGCAGTGACCCCAAGTCAATGGCAGCCACCACAGCAGCAAACTCTCTTTGATCAGTTAGACATATTTCCATATGCAGTGACCCAAAACTTTATGGCAGCGACCACACCACCACACTCCCTTCGATTAGTGAGGATTATTTTCATATTGAAGGCTGGCGACAAGTGGTGCCACTGAGCCTGCACTACGCAGGCCGGTGACGCCACCAACGTATGCACGGGGTTGTGGGCCCTTGCTCACCGCTACCTCTGGCCTACACTACGATCAGCAGGCCGGACAATTCAGATAGAGTCGTGATTCCACATGATGCAGTCCTATAGCCAAGACACATTGCTCCCAGTGCGGCCCGTCCACACCAAGCATCATCACAGGCTCATACACTCTCAATACTTCTGGTGCCACTAACCCTCTTTAACAGAAGCCGATCCCACATGTGTAACTGTGTCCTGAGTCCTGAATGGCAGTGAGCCCAAGTCCGAGGCAGCAACCACACAACATACTCCCTTCGATTTGTGAGGCATATTTCGATATGCAAAGCCGGCGACACCTAGTCCCACTAACCCTCTTTAACACAAGCCGATCCCACATGTGTAACTGTGTCCTGAGTCCTGAATGGCAGTCACCCCAAGTCTGTGGCAGCGACCACAGCACCAGACTCCCTCTGATCAGTGAGGCATATTTCCATATGCAAGGCCAACAGCACGTCGTGCCACTAACCCTCTTTAACACAAACCGATCCCACATGTGTAACTGTGTCCTGAATCCTGAATGGCAGTCACCGCCAACTTGGTGCCAGCGACCACAGCACCAGACTCCCTTCAGTCTTATTTGTTGTTCTTTTCTTTAAATAATTCTTTTTATATGTAAATCAATACATGTCTAAGACTCTTCTTTGTCCAACCACACAGGGACACTTCCGGGCCCAAGAAGGTTGTTGGGGGTATGATGGTAATGTGGGAAGAGGGTGCGTTACCTGCTGATGTGGGGAGAGGCAGCGTCAAAGGGGTAGCTATCACAGAAAGAACTCCGATATGTTTTCACAAATACCTCGGACAAATGCCAGCTGACGGACTGAATCACAAAATGATTTTTCAATACTTATGTAGTGTGAGTTATGAACAGTTCGCACCCAGGCTCGCAGAGGGACAACTGCGGCCCGTCCACTCCACTCACAGACGCAGTTCTGCAAGCCGTCCGCACCATTGCAGCTATCTCTGCCCTGTTCCGTCGTACGCCACGCCACTCAGATTACGTTCCGACGATGGCCCCACATAGCTACCTGTCGCAGGCGTACTCGCTGTTGGTATGCAGGTCAGTGGTCTAGTTCTCCACATCTCCCACCCACTCCCTGAGGGCAGGTTTGCACACACACCACACCCGTCCGGCACATGCGTCACAGGCCATGTGACCACGCAAATATAATAGATCGACAACGTCACATCCTTTATTGCCGGTGCTGACTAGATGCCGGACGCTCCACGTGTCTCAACCATAAAGAGTCTTTCAAAACTTGCGCAGAAGGTTACTCGCACCCTAATCTGTATAGCCCTCAGGTGCGGACTTCAGATGCACAGGTTTAGTGCCACCCAAAGCTCATATGGCCATCAGGGGCCTACCACCACGTGGCATGAACTTTACTTCGACAGGCTTAGCGGCCCAAAAGCTGATGTGGTCTCCGTAATTGATGACTCAGGACTCAGCGACATGTGTGAGATCTGCTGCATCGTGGAGAAGATGATGTGGGCTCCGCCATTCATGACTTAGGACTCAGCGACATCTGTGCGATCCGCCAAGCACCTGATGTGGTCTCGGCTATTCATTACTCAGGACTCAGAGACATATCTGGGATGAGTTTTGATGGGCATGTGGAGTGCCCACTGCTGCACACTCCGGTGGCACCAGGTAATTATTTGCTCATGGATGCGCAGGGGCGGCAGTGTCTCTCTCTCTCTCTCTCTCTCTCTCTCTCTCTCTCTCTCTCTCCCCCTCCCCCTCTCTCTCTCCCTCTCTCCCTCTCTCTCTCTCTCTCTCTCTCTCTCTTCCTTTTTTTCCTTATAGCTCTCTAACTCTCTCTCTTCCTTCTCCCTTTCTCACTCCCTTTCTTTCCTTCCCTCTCTTTTTCTCACTAGCTTTTTTTTCCTTCTCTTTTTCTCTATGTCTCTCTCCTTTGATATGCACATTACACACGTCCTTATTTTGTGCTTTATTTTCCAGGCTCTGTCATCCACATCATGGTCCCCACAGCAGTGTTCCACCTTGTTATTTTATATTTTTTTGGATAAATGTTGTTTATTACTTTATCGTTGATATATGTTAATAAAAGCATAAAGTTTGGAAAAAAAAATTAATAACATTTCTGGTGGTTTTCTTAATTGCTGTGTAACTCTTTCTTGTCCTTATTACTGTTATTTGATGAAGTCCACCATGGTCTTAAATTTTGGAGGACTTATCGCGGGAATACTGGTGATGTCTGCAGTTTCCACCAACTTCTGAATAGTGTGTTAGATTTATCTCAACTTTACTTCCATCAAAGTGCTGATATTGAAATGCAGACTAGCCGTTCCCATGCAAAAAGACACGAGGTGCACGCGTCCGCCATTCTCGGCTCCTTGGCCACGCCCCCTAGTAGCCTGGACCTTGTACGGAAATCCCAGGAGGGAGAAGATGCGTCACAGAGTTTTTATAGTAACAAAGCTTGATCTTGCTAGTTTGTCCACTTGAGCATTCATTGATAGCTTGGAGTCCATGGTAATTCCGAGGCTTCTTACTTCCTTAGATACTTTAGGGGTGTTTACAGATCGTCAGGCCAGGCGGCGAGTGGGTCATAATTTTTCCAGTCACCACATGTGAGTATTTCCATTTTGGAAGTATTCAATTTGAGATGGCTGCATGTCATCCACTGATCAACGGCTCTGAGGCAACTGAAAATGTGTGAGTTTCCAATGTCTTTGGGGCTTTCCAGTTTAAGGAGTATTTGCGTGTCATCTGCACAGTTATAGCATGTGAAGTGAAATTGATTCATCAGTGCTGGTAATGACTTCATGTAGATATTGAAAAACATAGGTGAGATGACAGAGCCTTGAGGGACCCCTGCTTTTGTGAAGTATGGTTTGGATGAGAAAGGGGGGGCATGGATGACATTTGTCCTGTTTTGAAGGTAGGATGTGATCCAGTCGAGAGCAGTCCCCTCTATGCCGGCTTCGTAAAGTCTTGGTATTAGAGTGTAATAGTCAACTGTGTCAAAGGTAGCTGAGAGGCCCAAGAGAAGTAGTGCAGCAACCTCATTCCGGTCAACTGTGTTCTTAAGGTCATCCCAGATGGCAATTGGGGCTGATTCTGTGCCTCATCCTGGATGGAATCCTATTTGGAAGTCTAAAAGTATGGAATTATCTTCAATGAATTGTGACACTTGGGCTAATGCTGCACTTTCTATCAGTTTGCCCAGGAAAGGTCCATTTGTAATTGGTCTGTAGTTGTCGGGGTTAAGCATGTCCAGGTTTGTTTTAGGGCTTCTGTAAATATTCCCGTAGTTAAGGAATTGTTGATGATTCTTCTTACTGGTGTGGCAGCAGAGGTAGTTACAAGAATTTTCTTGACAGTTTGTGGTGGACATGGGTCAGAAGGGCTGCCCACAGGCCTTCTTGATTTGACCAGATCCATTAATTCATTGTGTGATATTTGTTGGAAGGAATGCAGAGGCTGGGTTAGCCTACTCTTGGAGAGGATGTTTGGAAAAAGGTTGGTGCTGGTGCTTTTCCTTTGTTTTAAAGACGGAGTCCAACGTGTTTGCTTTGGTTGTGTCATGATTTGCCTGTTTGTCTGTGAATTCTTGATTAATGGGATGAGTTCCATCGAGTAAATTTGGTTTATGAAATTTGGTGATAATTTTATTAAAAAATTCTTTTTGCACATTTAGCATTTTAAAATCTGTCTAAATAGTATCTTTTTTTCAGCTTTTTTGGTTGTTGACTTTATAAAGAGTGATCTGATTTATGCAAGAAAGCTGCAAATCATTCATTTGAAAAAATCGAATGACTTTTCATGAAGAAATCTTGATTTGAATTACAATACAGAAGATTGGATCTGAATCATGAACTATCTGCCTAATGACTTCTTTTTGTTTTGAGAATTTAATTCTAATATAGATATTAATGTCATTAAATTGTGTTGTTCCTTCTCCTTGATTGAGTATTAGTTAGTGTGGTTGTTTAGCGGTAAAACCACGAGAAGTGAGCATAAAAACTATGAATCTTTCTTTATTACTGATTTTTTTGTTTTGATATATGTAAACGCCTAGTGCTCTAGTGCTTGAAGGCCTACCGCTTGAGTTCTGTTGTTAAGACTTGTATAATCTGTTAAGTTTCTGTGGGTGAAGTTTGTCTTGATTCGTGTTTTTTTAAGTCAGGTATGTTGCAGCTTTTTAATTTGCTTTTCAATTTCTGTACTTCTCCAATGTGCCTGTTTTCTTTTGACCTGTTTTGTTGTTCTTAGTGGTATTAGGGTATCAAAAGCTTCCTGTAGCTACTCATATAGTTTTTGAACTGAATTTATTGTACCAAGATCTGTATTGGATGTTAGTTGTGTTTTTTAGTGTTTAAAATTTAGTTTGTTCAATGGTCGATAAGTGGATAATGTAAGGTTGTTTTAGGTTGTTTTGTGTTGTTTTTTGTAAGAAAGCAAGAGAATGATGGTCTGACCATCTGACTGGAGTAATCGTTTGAAAGGTAACTAGTTCTGTTTCTGCAAAAATTACATCTAGGATGTGTCCAGCAATGTTTTGGGTTTGAGGATGATTTTATGTAGGTTCAGTGCATCTAGGACAGTGATGATCGTTTTCGAATGGGGCATATTGGGTTTGTCAAACCAAATGTTTAGGTCACCAAGAATACATAGGTTAGAGTGTAGTGTTATCAGGTTTGAAACTATGTCTAGAAGTGTCTCTGGGAATGTTGCATTGCTAGATGGAGGTCTGTAAAGGAGTAAGAAGTTACAGGAGGAGGATGGTATAGGGTTGCATCTGGTGAAGAGGCCCCCACAACCTTTTTTGGAGCTGTTGTCAGCTTCAGGGATATTGAGGGGCCTATTTACAAGCCCCTTGTGCCGCCGGTGCGCCACTTTTTCTGAAGCACCGGCAGCGCAACTTGCTGCCCCATATTTACAAGGACACGTAAAGCCACCCTGTGTGGCTTTTCATGTTCTTGTAAATATGGCCCCTTTACATGCAATACTGAAAGGGGTGTCCCATGGGTGTTGCTGTGGGTTTTCCCATGCAACACTCATGGAACCTGACACATTTCCAGATTCACGAGAAATCGTAAACATGGAAATGCGTCTGAATGCTACGCCTCCCCAGGGAGATGTATTCATTTCTCTTAGTTTTTTTCCTCTTTCTATACGTGCTGCATTCTGCAGCAAACATAGAATGAGGAAATCACCTCTTGTTATTGTTTACGTGCAGGAAAGTGTCCCTTCCTGCACATAAAAAATCATTTAAAAAAATTACATTTTGTAACTTCTATGTGTGCTAATGCAGCACACATTCAAGTTTCAAAACATCATTTCAGATTGTTTATGTGCAGGAAGGAACACCTTCCTGCACATAAACATTCATCCCTGTGACACAGACATCCTTGCACCATGGTGCAAGGGTGCCTGCATCGGTACATGGCAGCTAATTGTGTGCCAGCGCAGTGGAAAGCAGAGGGATCCGTCATAACATTGTAGATATGATGCATCCCTGTTTTGTAGAAGAGTGAGAAGTCTTTTGTGGACTTTTAGCAGGTGTGTCCTTAGTGTTGGTATTAGATGTATAAGGGTAGCAATAGTGTAGCTTTTCTGCATCGTATTCCTCATCCAGCAGGCTAAGGATGCACTTTTATGGGTCTGCATGTGTAGGTTGTAGAGGTGGTGGTTTAGAATGAGTTGGTGAGCTGCGTTGTTTTTGTAGAGTAGACTTGTTGTGCCGAGTACATGGAGATGAACAGTTATGAAGAATGACATGTTGTATATTTTGGTTGTGTCTGTTTAGGGTGGAAGGTGTTTAAGCTAGGCGTGGTGGTACAGCATGTGGGAAATGTAAGGTTCTAAATTGCCCAATGGGTGAGAGGCAGTTGAAAGAGAGTTGCTGTATATGTGTTAGGGGTGGGAGAAACGAGAAAGCTTGGCAGTAGAGTTGGTTTTATGGTGTGTAGTCAAGAGGTGGGAGTGGGTGTATGTTTGTAGTTTGTGACAGAAGGTATTATGAGGTAGTGTGTGTATGAGAGAGATTTTGTTGTGCTGGTGTGTGTGCTATGTTTTGATTTTGAGGAGTAAGAAGTTACAGGAGGAGGATGGTATAGGGTTGCATCTGGTGAAGAGGCCCCCACAACCTTTTTTGGAGCTGTTGTCAGCTTCAGGGATATTGAGGGGCCTATTTACAAGCCCCTTGTGCCGCCGGTGCGCCACTTTTTCTGAAGCACCGGCAGCGCAACTTGCTGCCCCATATTTACAAGGACACGTAAAGCCACCCTGTGTGGGGTTTCATGTTCTTGTAAATATGGCCCCTTTACACGCAATACTGAAAGGGGCGTTCCATGGGTGTTGCTGTGGGTTTTCCCATGCAACACTCATGGAACCTGACACATTTCCAGATTCACGAGAAATCGTAAACATGGAAAGGCGTCTGAATGCTACGCCTCCCCAGGGAGGGCATAGGGAGATGCAGCGAGGAGAAATGTATTCATTTCTCTTAGTTTTTTTCCTCTTTCTATACGTGCTGCATTCTGCAGCAAACATAGAATGAGGAAATCACCTCTTGTTATTGTTTACGTGCAGGAAAGTGTCCCTTCCTGCACATAAAAAATCATTTAAAAAAATTACATTTTGTAACTTCTATGTGTGCTAATGCAGCACACATTCAAGTTTCAAAACATCATTTCAGATTGTTTATGTGCAGGAAGGAACACCTTCCTGCACATAAACATTCATCCCTGTGACACAGACATCCTTGCACCATGGTGCAAGGGTGCCTGCATCGGTGCATGGCAGCTAATTGTGTGCCAGCGCAGTGGAAAGCAGAGGGATCCGTCATAACATTGTAGATATGATGCATCCCTGTGCTTCGGAATTAACACAGTGCGGCACAGCCAAATGGCTTGTGGCACCATGCTGCGTTAATTCTTTGTAAATAAGGCTCTTAATGTATGCTTGAATACAACAGCTAGGCCGCCTCCTCTTTTCCTTACACGATTTTGTGTGATAGTTTGATAGCCTAGAGGAACAGCTTCATGCAAAACTGGAGCCATGTCTTCTCCCGACCATGATTTAGTTATGAAGAGTAAGTTAAGTTGTGTCAGTGAGAATGTTGCAGATGTGATGCTTGTTTTAGAGCGTTATCGAGCATTTATTAGTAGACAGATTAGAGAATGTGTTTTGGTGATGGTGTGACTGTGTTTTGTAGAAGAGTGAGAAGTCTTTTGTGGACTTTTAGCAGGTGTGTCCTTAGTGTTGGTATTAGATGTATAAGGGTAGCAATAGTGTAGCTTTTCTGCATCGTATTCCTCATCCAGCAGGCTAAGGATGCACTTTTATGGGTCTGCATGTGTAGGTTGTAGAGGTGGTGGTTTAGAATGAGTTGGTGAGCTGCGTTGTTTTTGTAGAGTAGACTTGTTGTGCCGAGTACATGGAGATGAACAGTTATGAAGAATGACATGTTGTTTATTTTGATTGTGTCTGTTTAGGGTGGAAGGTGTTTAAGCTAGGCGTGGTGGTACAGCATGTGGGAAATGTAAGGTTCTAAATTGCCCAATGGGTGAGAGGCAGTTGAAAGAGAGTTGCTGTATATGTGTTAGGGGTGGGAGAAACGAGAAAGCTTGGCAGTAGAGTTGGTTTTATGGTGTGTATTATGTGTGTAGTCAAGAGGTGGGAGTGGGTGTATGTTTGTAGTTTGTGACAGAAGGTATTATGAGGTAGTGTGTGTATGAGAGAGATTTTGTTGTGCTGGTGTGTGTGCTATGTTTTGATTTTGAGGAGTAGTGAGAGGAGACAATGATGTAGGTGTTTTCTGAGAAGTATTTGTATGTAAAGTATTGCTGGAGAGTGGAAGCTGAAAGGTAAAGGGGTGGTGATGTGTTTTGGAAAAGAGTGTATGTTGTGTGAGAGGGGATGAACAAGAGTTAAGAGTGTTTGTGTTAGATTTGATTGCAGGAAGAGGTAATATGTGTGGTATAGTGGTATAGCGCCAGAGGCAAGCCCGTCTGCGCCCGTCCGTGCCAGTTTGTCGCCAGAAGCCAGGACCCCTGGAAGGTCGCTATTAACTACATCACAGATCCTAAACCTACCTCGCAGATATACGCGTGACTCATTATTAGACCTTAAGCCCGCCCCCTGCAAGCCATCTTCTCACCCATATTGTTTATTAGAGGGCCCTTTTTCTTGTCGAGCCTGTAGATTCCAGAGCATTGATTGCCTCTGCTCTTCTTCGATTACTATACGACAGTCTAACTCTAAAGAATCTTCTGACTCTTTTAATAATACTTCTCCCAATCAACTATCACCCCCAGTGAAAAATATCAAATGGAATTGTTTTTTGGCTAATGTCAGGTCCCTTCCTAAGCATGCTGCGGATATATGGGAAATCTTGACCGATTTAAAACCCAAGATGGGGTTCATCACTGAGACTTGGATTAAACCCTCTTCCATTTCTGCCATTGCTATGGCTATTCCGGAGGGTTATCGTATCTTGAGACTGGATAGGGTAGGCAGAGCGGGTGGGGGTATAGCTATAATTCATAAAGAAGCCCTAGCAATTACCATTCTAGATCAAGTGGGTACAGAGGCATTTGAATGCCTCGTATTTAGAATAGATCTTTCTGCATGCTGTAGCTGGAAAGGTGCATTGGTATATAGACCTCCTGGCCCGACACTGGACTTTACCCGTCAATTGCAAGATTTTATCTCTCCACATATAATCGCTACTCATAATTTCCTTTTGCTAGGAGACGTTAATATTCATAGCGAAGATGCAAGGGGTGTCCCATGGGTGTTGCTGTGGGTTTTCCCATGCAACACTCATGGAACCTGACACATTTCCAGATTCACGAGAAATCGTAAACATGGAAATGCGTCTGAATGCTACGCCTCCCCAGGGAGATGTATTCATTTCTCTTAGTTTTTTTCCTCTTTCTATACGTGCTGCATTCTGCAGCAAACATAGAATGAGGAAATCACCTCTTGTTATTGTTTACGTGCAGGAAAGTGTCCCTTCCTGCACATAAAAAATCATTTAAAAAAATTACATTTTGTAACTTCTATGTGTGCTAATGCAGCACACATTCAAGTTTCAAAACATCATTTCAGATTGTTTATGTGCAGGAAGGAACACCTTCCTGCACATAAACATTCATCCCTGTGACACAGACATCCTTGCACCATGGTGCAAGGGTGCCTGCATCGGTACATGGCAGCTAATTGTGTGCCAGCGCAGTGGAAAGCAGAGGGATCCGTCATAACATTGTAGATATGATGCATCCCTGTTTTGTAGAAGAGTGAGAAGTCTTTTGTGGACTTTTAGCAGGTGTGTCCTTAGTGTTGGTATTAGATGTATAAGGGTAGCAATAGTGTAGCTTTTCTGCATCGTATTCCTCATCCAGCAGGCTAAGGATGCACTTTTATGGGTCTGCATGTGTAGGTTGTAGAGGTGGTGGTTTAGAATGAGTTGGTGAGCTGCGTTGTTTTTGTAGAGTAGACTTGTTGTGCCGAGTACATGGAGATGAACAGTTATGAAGAATGACATGTTGTTTATTTTGGTTGTGTCTGTTTAGGGTGGAAGGTGTTTAAGCTAGGCGTGGTGGTACAGCATGTGGGAAATGTAAGGTTCTAAATTGCCCAATGGGTGAGAGGCAGTTGAAAGAGAGTTGCTGTATATGTGTTAGGGGTGGGAGAAACGAGAAAGCTTGGCAGTAGAGTTGGTTTTATGGTGTGTATTATGTGTGTAGTCAAGAGGTGGGAGTGGGTGTATGTTTGTAGTTTGTGACAGAAGGTATTATGAGGTAGTGTGTGTATGAGAGAGATTTTGTTGTGCTGGTGTGTGTGCTATGTTTTGATTTTGAGGAGTAAGAAGTTACAGGAGGAGGATGGTATAGGGTTGCATCTGGTGAAGAGGCCCCCACAACCTTTTTTGGAGCTGTTGTCAGCTTCAGGGATATTGAGGGGCCTATTTACAAGCCCCTTGTGCCGCCGGTGCGCTACTTTTTCTGAAGCACCGGCAGCGCAACTTGCTGCCCCATATTTACAAGGACACGTAAAGCCACCCTGTGTGGCGTTTCATGTTCTTGTAAATATGGCCCCTTTACACGCAATACTGAAAGGGGCGTTCCATGGGTGTTGCTGTGGGTTTTCCCATGCAACACTCATGGAACCTGACACATTTCCAGATTCACGAGAAATCGTAAACATGGAAAGGCGTCTGAATGCTACGCCTCCCCAGGGAGGGCATAGGGAGATGCAGCGAGGAGAAATGTATTCATTTCTCTTAGTTTTTTTCCTCTTTCTATACGTGCTGCATTCTGCAGCAAACATAGAATGAGGAAATCACCTCTTGTTATTGTTTACGTGCAGGAAAGTGTCCCTTCCTGCACATAAAAAATCATTAAAAAAAATTACATTTTGTAACTTCTATGTGTGCTAATGCAGCACACATTCAAGTTTCAAAACATCATTTCAGATTGTTTATGTGCAGGAAGGAACACCTTCCTGCACATAAACATTCATCCCTGTGACACAGACATCCTTGCACCATGGTGCAAGGGTGCCTGCATCGGTGCATGGCAGCTAATTGTGTGCCAGCGCAGTGGGAAGCAGAGGGATCCGTCATAACATTGTAGATATGATGCATCCCTGTGCTTCGGAATTAACACAGTGCGGCACAGCCAAATGGCTTGTGGCACCATGCTGCGTTAATTCTTTGTAAATAAGGCTCTTAATGTATGCTTGAATACAACAGCTAGACCGCCTCCTCTTTTCCTTACACGATTTTGTGTGATAGTTTGATAGCCTAGAGGAACAGCTTCATGCAAAACTGGAGCCATGTCTTCTCCCGACCATGATTTAGTTATGAAGAGTAAGTTAAGTTGTGTCAGTGAGAATGTTGCAGATGTGATGCTTGTTTTAGAGCGTTATCGAGCATTTATTAGTAGACAGATTAGAGAATGTGTTTTGGTGATGGTGTGACTGTGTTTTGTAGAAGAGTGAGAAGTCTTTTGTGGACTTTTAGCAGGTGTGTCCTTAGTGTTGGTATTAGATGTATAAGGGTAGCAATAGTGTAGCTTTTCTGCATCGTATTCCTCATCCAGCAGGCTAAGGATGCACTTTTATGGGTCTGCATGTGTAGGTTGTAGAGGTGGTGGTTTAGAATGAGTTGGTGAGCTGCGTTGTTTTTGTAGAGTAGACTTGTTGTGCCGAGTACATGGAGATGAACAGTTATGAAGAATGACATGTTGTTTATTTTGATTGTGTCTGTTTAGGGTGGAAGGTGTTTAAGCTAGGCGTGGTGGTACAGCATGTGGGAAATGTAAGGTTCTAAATTGCCCAATGGGTGAGAGGCAGTTGAAAGAGAGTTGCTGTATATGTGTTAGGGGTGGGAGAAACGAGAAAGCTTGGCAGTAGAGTTGGTTTTATGGTGTGTATTATGTGTGTAGTCAAGAGGTGGGAGTGGGTGTATGTTTGTAGTTTGTGACAGAAGGTATTATGAGGTAGTGTGTGTATGAGAGAGATTTTGTTGTGCTGGTGTGTGTGTGCTATGTTTTGATTTTGAGGAGTAGTGAGAGGAGACAATGATGTAGGTGTTTTCTGAGAAGTATTTGTATGTAAAGTATTGCTGGAGAGTGGAAGCTGAAAGGTAAAGGGGTGGTGATGTGTTTTGGAAAAGAGTGTATGTTGTGTGAGAGGGGATGAACAAGAGTTAAGAGTGTTTGTGTTAGATTTGATTGCAGGAAGAGGTAATATGTGTGGTATAGTGGTATAGCGCCAGAGGCAAGCCCGTCTGCGCCCGTCCGTGCCAGTTTGTCGCCAGAAGCCAGGACCCCTGGAAGGTCGCTATTAACTACATCACAGATCCTAAACCTACCTCGCAGATATACGCGTGACTCATTATTGGACCTTAAGCCCGCCCCCTGCAAGCCATCTTCTCACCCATATTGTTTATTAGAGGGCCCTTTTTCTTGTCGAGCCTGTAGATTCCAGAGCATTGATTGCCTCTGCTCTTCTTCGATTACTATACGACAGTCTAACTCTAAAGAATCTTCTGACTCTTTTAATAATACTTCTCCCAATCAACTATCACCCCCAGTGAAAAATATCAAATGGAATTGTTTTTTGGCTAATGTCAGGTCCCTTCCTAAGCATGCTGCGGATATATGGGAAATCTTGACCGATTTAAAACCCAAGATGGGCTTCATCACTGAGACTTGGATTAAACCCTCTTCCATTTCTGCCATTGCTATGGCTATTCCGGAGGGTTATCGTATCTTGAGACTGGATAGGGTAGGCAGAGCGGGTGGGGGTATAGCTATAATTCATAAAGAAGCCCTAGCAATTACCATTCTAGATCAAGTGGGTACAGAGGCATTTGAATGCCTCGTATTTAGAATAGATCTTTCTGCATGCTGTAGCTGGAAAGGTGCATTGGTATATAGACCTCCTGGCCCGACACTGGACTTTACCCGTCAATTGCAAGATTTTATCTCTCCACATATAATCGCTACTCATAATTTCCTTTTGCTAGGAGACGTTAATATTCATAGCGAAGATGCAAGGCTGTGTCTGCAAGACTTGGCTGCCTCTGGATTCATTAAAATGAACTCCGCTCCCACTCATGTAGCTGGCCATACCCTAGATCTTATTTTAACAAACTTGTGGTAAATAATTTAATTACCGGGACTTAATTTGATACAGATCATAATAAGAATAGCTCAATAAATAAGAGGCAGAATCCGTGGTATTAGAGGTTCGGAACGGGCTTTATTCCAATGGACGATTTCGAAATCGTGGACTCCAGGTTCCATCACCACGGAGGCTCAGGAAGTGAAGTACATACATTATTGATAATTAATTACTTTTATACAATAGACATT
This sequence comes from Triturus cristatus, assembly GCF_964204655.1. Taxonomy (NCBI): domain Eukaryota; kingdom Metazoa; phylum Chordata; class Amphibia; order Caudata; family Salamandridae; genus Triturus; species Triturus cristatus. Next base: position 1,685,978,460 of record NC_140590.1, read on the forward strand.
ACAGTGAAGCAAATGCGAGAGGCCTAACAATTGATAAGGAAGATAACATTGTACATGCGTAATGAAAAATGGGCGTGATTGGGCGTAACAAGGGAACGTCATCAGGCATGATGTCATAATGGGGTGGTTCCATGAAAGAATTTCGCAATGTCAGCAGAAATACTTGGCAGAGATGCGCGCGCAGCAGCATGACGTGTGATTGACGTGCAGCTAGGGGGTGAAGGGGACTTGACATTTATCTCTACATGTGGCGACAGATGTCTGGAGGGTCAAGTCAACCTAATCCCAAATCATATCTAACATCCTATGTTTAAAGAACTATGTTATCCAAAAGAGGGGCCTTCTTGGAATAGAATCTTATTCTATACTGACTATACTGACTGTTAGTGCGTGTACAAGCGTCTAAGTGTCTACACTAGATGCGAGGGCAGGAATCTTCCATAGTAACAGGGCTATGAATTACTTGTATAAAGACAGAGAAGCCGGGCCTCTGCTCGGTAGCTGGCAGAATGTTTACTTAAACTACTAGACAGGAATGCATTGGGCAGGGAGCGGAGCAGATAATTTCGAAGGTGGAATACAGTTCTTGGCAGGCAGCAAGCTGATGTCAGGCATCGTGAGCCGCGCAGAGGATGAGACAAAGTTCATGGTCACAGATGCAGGCTCGGACTGGAGCTTCAGAGACAGAAAGCAAGAAAAGCTTGATGACAGAATCAGGGCCTACTTGCCTGGACTGTAAAATGGCATAAGTGAACCATATAAAGGCGGTGGCCTTTCGTACTTAGGAATGGAATATCCGGCCCATTCATGGCGGATCTGAAAGAGGACATGTTAACGGTGGACGCACACGTATTTGCGTCTTCATAACTGGAACTGGAGGGAACATACATGTACTTGTAACATGCACATAGAACCGTTGGGGTCCAAGATAGGGGACATAACTGACCAGAAAAATCCATATTTCCACATTCCCTCCTTGTCCCCTACTTGCCCGTCAAGAGATATCAATCTTCATTAATCCATTGATCTGTTCATATAGCATCATTTGTTCTTCTTTCTTCTTCCGGGATCTTGAACGAAAATCTTGATGTGGAATACACGATGTGGCACACAGACCACAAATCGCTGGTCCACATTGCAGGCATAGACAGCAACTGAATAGTAAGAGAAGGCCAATACCTAGGAAGGATAGAACTCTCCATCCCCAGGCTGATAACACACTCCAAAACCAACCGGACCAAGTCCAGGTGCCTGGATTCTGGTGTATCTGGCTCACAATCTTATGAAGGCGGGTTATAGCTTTATATACAGATGGCGAATTTTCTGGTATGAAAATGCAACAGCTTGATCCGATGACCCTACAAGCTCCGCCCCTATCGGCCAGGATGACGTCAAGGACAAGACGATTTTGAAGCACAACAATCCGCATAGCAGACTGCTCTTCTGTTAAATTGCCTAAGGCGGAAATAGTTTCGTTCACTACTGCTTCAAGGGTTCGAGTTAATCTACGTATCAGCTTACTATTAGTAACGGTACCTATATAGGGAAAGAGACCTTTATTGAAATCTGTGTATTTTTCCCATGCTGTTTCAGTGTAATCGACTATTGGGAGATCTCTCCTTTCTCTATTGTGTACTAAATGAGTATTTCTGTGATAATCAGGAGGAGCTAGAAAAACAGGTGGCAAAAGGAATCCAATGTAGCAGGTACCATCCCAGTCTAGAGGCAAACGTACATATGCCGTCTGACCACATATAAAATAGGAATGGCGGGAAGCTCTAAATGTCGACTTGCCTTGATCACTGAATTCTATTACAGTGGTGCATCTACTATGGCCCATATGTATGGAACCATTCTTTCTTACACATAATTCACCTTTTACTGGGAATACTGGCATGGCGGGCAAAATTGGAGTAGCTTCGGATTCGATATTTAGGATCATAAGATTAAGGGTAAAGTTACCTAATCCATATACTTCATTTTCTAGATCAGTTCCTGTTCTTTTGGGAAGTCCCTCCTTGTTGGGGTGGCAGACTTTAAGTAAAACTAAGTTCAGATTTCCCCATACCCAGTTGTCTTGATATACTGCAGAATTTGAATCTAAGGAATTAATTAAGCTAAACCATGCTCCACAGGAGCCGTTGTGTGTGAACGGGTATGGAAAAAGAGGTAGAATTCCTTTATAGTTCTGATAGGGAGGGAGTCGGCCACATATCCAACAATTTGTAGCATTGCTAACCTGATGGGAATGATGTAACATACTAATAAAAGTGTTATTGCGCAGCGCAAATCTGTAAGACAATTCATGCGGAGGTAATTCACTAAAAGAATGTTCAGCAGTAATATTATAAACATGTCTAAAAATAGGATAATATATGTGCAACAATATACTTGCAATAATTATTAAAAGACTTAAGAAAAACAAGATTAATAACGTCACTGTGCAATGACTACGCAGTGATTTACAGTATACATGTCGTTTCAACATTTTTCGGGTTTTTCCTCTATTCAGATCTAAGGGATACATGTCAGAGACAAATTCAACCGCTTCACCTTGGAGAGGACTTAAACAATCAAATTGCCCGACTGGTTAGATCTAAGTTTTAGCTTATATTGTTCGTGACCGCTTGAGTCAACCAAAGGAAGTTTTGAGTCAATGGGTGAAGACACGCGAGGTGTGGTTTTCACATCTGATGGTAGTCCATAAAATTTCTTGATATGACTTGAATGTACCCAGCCTTTTCTGCCTTCGATCTTCACGGCTGTCCTTGTGGTGAGCAAGACCAATTGCGGCGACCTCCACCTATGATCCAGCTGAGTCTTTCGATCAAAGTTCCTCACTAAAACGAGATCCCCCGGAATTACGTCGTGGGGTTTCACCTCAGTGTTGTCAGGAAAAGCTGCAGCTACCTGTGAACGACAAGATTGTAGTGCAGACATCAAGGAAGCCAAATAATCTGTCAGCATATTACAGTCAATATCAGTTATTTTACGTGGTATAGGCGTCCCCCACATATTTGGTGGTCTGCCAAAGATCACCTCATACGGGGATAGCCCTGTTCGAGAGTGTGCTACCATTCTCATGTAAAAGAGTGCAACTGGTAATGCTACTACCCAGTCGACACCTTTCTCCCTGCATATTTTGGACAATCTAATTTTCAGGGTCTGATTATGTCTTTCCACGAGACCTGCTGCCTCGGGGTGTCGGACACAGTGGAATTTCCACTGATAACCTAACAAAAGTGAAACATGTTTCATTAGTTCGGATGAGAACGGCTGGCCGTTATCTGAGTAGACAGCACGTGGTAAACCGTATCGTGGGAAGAATTCTCGAACTAACTGTTTGGCAGTAGTCGGGGCAGTGTAATCTGAAACCGGGTATGCCTCTGTCCAACGGGAAAGAGCACAGACAACTACGAGAACATATTTGAATCCTCGACATCGTTCCATCTGGATATAATCCATCTGGAGGATTTCAAAAGGGTGATCAGGAGGCTGAAATCCACCCTGCTCTACGGGAATGCTTTTTCCTGGGTTGAACTGACAACAGATCATACAGGTACGAACTTTTTGTTTCGCTGCTGCTCGTAAATGTTTGTTGAACCAAATGTGCTGAATACTGTCTAGCATAGCTTTCTCTCCTAGATGCGCTGGACTGTGGACAGTGTTAATAATGACTTGGACCATTGAATCAGGAAGGAACCACACAGATTTTTCCTTCGTCATCCATCCTTGATCCGTTTGGATCCCTCCTAATTCAGTCCATTTCCTTATTTCGTCTGGAGTAGCATGTGTCTGTATGTCAATTACATCAAGAGCGGGATCCTTAACCATCATGCAATGTGTTGGTGTCTGGACTATTGTCTTTGTCATGTCGGATGGTTGAGTTTGAGCAGTCTGTTTAGCTGTTCTGTCAGCTAGATCATTGCCTTGAGAAATGATATCAGTAACTTTCGTATGAGCTTTGCATTTCATAATCGATATTGCAGTGGGTAGATGTATTGCATCTAATAAGGCATGAATGAGGGGTCCGTGCTGAATGTGGGCACCGTGAGAAGTTAAATAACCTCTCTCCCGCCACAGCACGCCGAAGTCATGTACAACTCCGAATGCATAACGTGAATCAGTGTATATGTTGACTCTTTTATTTGTGGCTTGAATACAGGCTTGTGTCAGAGCGATGAGCTCTGCTGCTTGAGCGGACAATGTATTTATACACTTGGTTTCAATAATTTCAGTGTCTGTTGTGACTGCATAAGCGGCCACTAACTCTCCTGTACCTGTTCTCATACATGAACCATCTACATACAACGTCAGGTCTGGATCTGACAATGGGACATCTGTCAAGTCTTGTCTGGGTTTCGTCGTTATTGTAATAACTTCAATACAATCATGAGCTAGTGGGTCTGTTCCGTTTACAGGTAAAAGTATGGCAGGATTCAATGTGTTACAACGTCTGATTTCTATATGTGGCTGAAACAATGTTAATTCGTAACCTGTAAGTCGTGCTATAGTCAAATGTTGTGTTTGCGTTCGATTCACAAGAACCTCTACTGCATGTGGTACTTGTACTGTCAATGGATGTCCTAACACTATGGCATCGCTTTGTCTGATTGCTAAAGCTGTCGCTGCCACTGATTTCAGGCACGCAGGCAGAGCCTGAGCTACGGGATCTAATGTACTGGAAAAATAAGCACACGGTTTGTGTGATCCTGCTTGTTCCTGTGTGAGTACTGACAAGGCAGTACCTTCTCGTTCTGTAACAAAGAGTGTAAAATGTTTTCTGTAACATGGTGTTGCTAAAACAGGTGCTTGGCATAGAGCTTTCTTTAAGCTTTCAAAAGCTAGTGTGTGTTCCTGAGTCCAAGGGAGGACAGTCGATGTGGCTGCCTCCTGTGTTGTTAATTGAATGAGTGGTTTTGCTAGAAATGCATACTGAGGGATCCACTGCCTACAATATGAAGTGAGGCCTATGAAAGCCCGCACCTCCTTTTGTGTCTTGGGTATTGGCATGTTAGCTATTAACTGGATACGATCTGGTGTAAGCTGCCTTCCCTCCTTGGACAGCGAGTGACCAAGGTAAATAACTCGCTGGGCACAGAATTGCAGCTTAGAAGGGGACACCTTGTGCCCCTTTTCGGCTAGAAATTGTAAAACCGTCAGTGATGCTTTTTCACATTCAGGTTCGCTTCGGGCGGTGATCAGCAGATCATCGACATATTGAAGCAGAGCAGTGTTGACTGGCATGTGTATACTGTCAAGTTCTCGTTTCAGTGCTTGGCTATAGATGCTGGGGCTTTCTGTAAATCCTTGAGGTGCGCGTGTGAATTTAAAGCTACGTCCATTTAGACTAAATCCGAACAAGTATTGGCTTTCCGAATCTATTGGGACGCTAAAAAAGGCATTCTTGAGATCAATTACAGTAAAGAACGTTGCTTCGGAATCAATAGCTGTCAGTAATGAAGAGATGTCTGGAACTACGGGGTATTGTGGTACAATACATTTATTTAATTCGCGCAGATCAATAACCAATCGATATACTGGGGGAGCCTTTGGATCAGTTCGTTTAAGAATCGGAATTATCGGTGAATTACATACATTGGAGTCGGTCTCCACAACCACTCCTTGGCCAATAAGCTCGTCAATGATTTGCAGTAAAGCCATTACAGCATCTGGGGGTAACTTATATTGTCGCATTCGTGGTAGTACCACTCCTGCCTTTAGTGTGACTCGATACGGTGTAATGTTCATGCAACCAACATCTGTAGGGCCTTGTGCCCATAAATGTGTGGGTAAAGTCTGCAGTCGGGAATCCATGTCTCGAGACACATAATGACCTTTGAAATCACGCAAAAACAATCTTACTCCTTCCGGAGAACAACATATTATAGCTCCCAGAGCTTTCAGTGTTTTTATACCTAACAAGTTTTCTGGACATGATTTAGTAAGCAGTAAATCTGTAGTTCTGGTCAAGGGTCCTATCGTAAGTGGAAGAGGCTGTGATACTTCATTAACAATAGGTTTTCCTGAAAAACCAAGGGAAATATTCTGTGAGCCTGCGAGGGGTGCCCCTGGAACTTCACTACGTTTTATAGTTGTTCGACTTGCCCCTGTATCAAGTAAAAATGTTCTATCTTGGCCTAATAATTCACTATGTACATAAGGTCCTTCTTGGTCTACTGGGACCTCGATAAGGGGTAAGTCAACTTCCCTCTCTAGGCTGGTTCATGCATATCGTTGATAATCAGGATAGTCATACTGTGCGGTCTGGTACAGCTGTCGTGTCGTGGTTTGTGTGGCAGCAGCAGGCAACGCTGGTGCGGCTGGCACAAACTGTATAGACTGTTGTGGAGCTGGCATGGCCTGTGCATGCTGCGGTGCTCCTTGTTCATTCTGATCCTTTCTAGGTAGCCGTGGTCTTTCTTTTGTAATACCTGTGGCGATATTACGCTTCAGGACTGGGCAATCGTGTATGTAATGTCCTGACTGTTTACAATAGTTGCATGTCCCTTTTACAGGTCCTGCTGAATCACTGGACTGTGTCGTACCCTTTTTATGACCTTCAGCTGGAACTGTCTGAGAGACTAGCATTTTCATTTTCGTGTCTTTCATGCGTCTTTGTTCATGTTCTTGTTCTTCTCTAATTCTATTGTAATGGTTCTGTAGCATTTGTAACATTTGTGATGGGGTATTACCTTGCCAGGTACTCTCGAATTTTAATACTCTATTCTTCACTTGGGGCAAAGAATTTTCAACTAATTTTGTCACAAACAGATGTGGGTATGACTCGCTACTTGCTTTTATACCACTATTTATACCAAAACATTTTTCGAATCGGGCATAGAAATCACTAGTGTCTTCATCTTGCTTTTGTTTACAGGCTGAGATTGCACCCCAGTCTTCCTTTTTCGTAGTTAATAAACGTGGCAATACCTGTACTAGTAAACCTGGTAGTGCTTTAGTTTTGTCCCCAAGCCCCGAACCTGGACCTCGGGCCTTTTCTTCATTTTCTAATGCTGTCCAATCTATCTTTTGGTCTCCTACCTCCCACTCTTTTTCCTTGAGTTTTTCATAAATGCCAGCAGGCATTAATACCTTTAATATTGTCATAATGTCGGGATAGGTATACTCTCCCATGAGTAACATGTCTTTAATTTCTCGGTGGAAACCCGCTGGGTCTTTGTCATGACTGGGTACCACTTTCTTCATTTCTAACAATTCTATTTTCGATATGGGCGTATATACATATACACGTTTAAACTGATTGTCCTCGCCCTTTATTGGGTGCACTTCTCGTAAGGGATTCTGTCTGTCCATGTAATACATCGGTCTTTCCTTGATGGGCAGTGAATCATGTTCTGGACATACAAAAAGAAAGTACTGCTTTCTGGATTCTAGTATTTCCTTAATTAACTTAGTACCTGAACCTTTCCATCTATTCGTGAGTAATTCAGTCAATATGCCAGGTAAAGGACCAGGATCTGAATGTTGGCTTTTATATAGTATAAGAAGTTGTTGAATCATATAAATCCCAGCTAAACGCTGTTCATCTGGGGTGAGGTTCAAAAATGTGTGTGCTACTGTATCATCACTATATTTTCTGGGACTGTCAACCCAATGAACGGCTGACCTGGCTAATTCTTGTTCATCCATAGAATCGAGTAAATGATATCCCCTTCGTTCTCGGAGTAATTTATCAGCGGCTTGGAACGAATGCTCGGGGGACCTCATATTTATTATAGGTGTTTGGAAATTCCTGTTATTATCTGGACATATCGGATGTATCGGGTCAGTAAAGCATCTAGTACTATTACAAGATCTTCCTCTACCTACATAGGCTATGGTTTCTGACTGTCCTGTGGACAGTCCTGATCCTTCCTCCTCCTCGTTTTGTTCAAACTGGTCTACCGCTAATCTCTCTTCGTGTAGGCGTTCTATTTCTTTACGGATCTTTCTGCACATGGCTATTATACATTTTTGCCTATCATGTCTCCCTTCTGATATATTTTGGCTCCATCTGGTAAGAGTTTCCATTGTTTCCGGGTCTACCCCCGGTCGGTCTTGATTTCTGATCACACAATTTATGAGGAAACGTAACAGTTCCCCCTGTATCTCCACTTTCTGGTATTCCATAGCTCTGTTAATACTTTCAGAATCTCGCCCTGTTTGGACATAATGATACATATTGTCTAAATGCATAGTCATTCCTGGTAGTTTTCCTAAATACACCGCGGCTCGTCTGATACGTAATGATGCCAGGATCATTTCGTCCTCTTTGCCGGGCACAGGGTCATATCTACAATCTATAAGAAGTTCCTTAAGCGTGCGGGCATTTATGAGTTTGGGGGTACGTGGATGTGCTGACTCTTGAAAGGTAAGTTTATTTATTCTGGGTGGCGTAGAAAAAATGTTGGTAGCACCTCCAGTAGCCCCGTCTTGAGTATCGGGCGTGAAAGGATTCGTAGAACGTGATACAGCAACTATAGGTGTGGACGACACAGCTATAGAAGTAGCTGTAGGAACAGATGTGGAAACGGACGTGCTTGCCGGAACTTGTGTCAGGATTTGATGCTGTAAGGATACAGATACAGGATCTTGGCGTTGAACCTCCCCGGCCGACGGTCTATGTGGGGCGGGGTTAGCATACTCGGGAGCTGCGTCATCTAAATATGAGGAAAGGAAAACATCTTCTGCTGTTCTAGGATGCCCCTTAGGATGTACTTTTATTGGAAATAATGGGGGTGGCAAGTCTTTTGGTATCCCCGGAGTAGCCTTAGGTAATCCTTCGGCCAGAAGGGGATACATACCCTTCATAAGGGCATTTCTTTGTCTGTCTACTTGTTCTGATTTTACTCGTGTACCTTCTTCAATTAATATATTTTCTCGAACTTCCTTTGAATTCTCTTTACTCTTCTCTTCCTGTCTACGTGCTTTTTCTGTGCGTCTATACGATTCTTTACGCCATAATTCAATGGCGTCTTTCTGTGACTGTCTGGCTTTCCTTTTCCATAACTCTTCCTCTACTTTAACGATGCAATCTGCATCCCAGGTCCCAGCTGCGGGCCACCTCTGACTTTCTGGTAATTCCTTAGTGTAGTCTACCCATAGATCAAGAAATAATATAGCGTCTAGGCCATGTTTATGATACATGAAGTACCCTGGAGTGTCCCTAGGAGGAATGGGAACAGCTTCTTCGAGTACCCCTTTTCTAGTTGTGATCTGTCTTAGTTTCGAAAAGAGCGGCATATTGAGAACTGGTCTGATACTTGATCTTGAACAAACTTAATACAATAAAACACAATAATGAACAGTCATTCACACCACAATATGCAGGACGTATTAATACATTTAACATTTATCATTTAAATGAGCAGCGATGATGATGACGATCTAAGAAAACTTAATCATAAAACATATTTCTCGACATTAACGAAAATTATTCTGAACTTATATACTTGATATACTAGATATACTGCTAAACAGTACAGATACACTGCTGAAACAGTGCAGACCGGATTTGTGTACCCAAACCCGTCTGGACCGGCACAACTTATGTGCACGCCAGAACGCCTCCCCAGTAATGGTACTCACCGGGTAGCTCGGAACGGAAGGCCTCGGAACGGAACTGAACTGAACTGGACCGGACTGGACTGGACTTGACTCGAAAACTTCGGACACGTCGGGACATCGGAAACCTGGTGGGCCTCTGTATACCTCGGATCTTGCTCTCTCAGCTAGGCTCTGGTCGGGATACTTCGCACTTCTCACCGCCTCGTCTGGGTGTTGATCGCAGCCTCAGTCGCCCCCGCTTGACCGGAGGGAGATACAGGAAATCCTGCTGGTACGCGTTGTTGTCCGTCCAGCTGTGGCAGGAGACCGGGCCTGCAACGCACCGCCGGCGCGTGAGATGAGAAAGTGTCCCTGTTCGGGCGCCATTTATGTGGTAAATAATTTAATTACCGGGACTTAATTTGATACAGATCATAATAAGAATAGCTCAATAAATAAGAGGCAGAATCCGTGGTATTAGAGGTTCGGAACGGGCTTTATTCCAATGGACGATTTCGAAATCGTGGACTCCAGGTTCCATCACCACGGAGGCTCAGGAAGTGAAGTACATACATTATTGATAATTAATTACTTTTATACAATAGACATTACAGTGAAGCAAATGCGAGAGGCGTAACAATTGATAAGGAAGATAACATTGTACATGCGTAATGAAAAATGGGCGTGATTGGGCGTAACAAGGGAACGTCATCAGGCATGATGTCATAATGGGGTGGTTCCATGAAAGAATTTCGCAATGTCAGCAGAAATACTTGGCAGAGATGCGCGCGCAGCAGCATGACGTGTGATTGACGTGCAGCTAGGGGGTGAAGGGGACTTGACATTTAGCTTTACATGTGGCGACAGATGTCTGGAGGGTCAAGTCAACCTAATCCCAAATCATATCTAACATCCTATGTTTAAAGAACTATGTTATCCAAAAGAGAGGCCTTCTTGGAATAGAATCTTATTCTATACTGACTATACTGACTGTTAGTGCGTGTACAAGCGTCTAAGTGTCTACACTAGATGCGAGGGCAGGAATCTTCCATAGTAACAGGGCTATGAATTACTTGTATAAAGACAGAGAAGCCGGGCCTCTGCTCGGTAGCTGGCAGAATGTTTACTTAAACTACTAGACAGGAATGCATTGGGCAGGGAGCGGAGCAGATAATTTCGAAGGTGGAATACAGTTCTTGGCAGGCAGCAAGCTGATGTCAGGCATCGTGAGCCGCGCAGAGGATGAGACAAAGTTCATGGTCACAGATGCAGGCTCGGACTGGAGCTTCAGAGACAGAAAGCAAGAAAAGCTTGATGACAGAATCAGGGCCTACTTGCCTGGACTGTAAAATGGCATAAGTGAACCATATAAAGGCGGTGGCCTTTCGTACTTAGGAATGGAATATCCGGCCCATTCATGGCGGATCTGAAAGAGGACATGTTAACGGTGGACGCACACGTATTTGCGTCTTCATAACTGGAACTGGAGGGAACATACATGTACTTGTAACATGCACATAGAACCGTTGGGGTCCAAGATAGGGGACATAACTGACCAGAAAAATCCATATTTCCACAAACTCTCAGGATATCAAATGTGGTGACACTAATCCGCTCACTTGGACTGACCATTCGCTAATACATTTTCAACTTACTAGCCCTACTAATAGTATTCTTGCTGCACCCACAACCCCAGCCACCCGTCGATATAGACCATGGCATAAACTGACCCCTGATCATTTTCTCTCTCTATTTCTTTCCTGGGACAGGGAAACCATGTTCTATAATGTTGATCAACAACTCAACCATTTCAATTCTCTCATCTCAAAAGTGCTTGATAAGATAGCCCCTATGAAGCTTCTCACTCATCCACCGAGAGGCACCTCCACTGATTGGTACTCCTCTGCTCTGCGGGAGGAAAAAAGCTCTTGTAAGAAGCTTGAACGTCTATGGCGTCTTTCGCACAATGAGCAAGATAAAACTAACTATAAGACTGCAATATCCAACTATCATAATAATATCAAAAAGGCTCGCAAATTACATATTGCATCCTTGTTGGACCAAGCAGGAAACAACTATAGGATGCTTTTTCAAATCCTGAAGGATTTTACTAATCCTTAGGCCTGTGAGACCAGAGACATTTCCTCTCAATCTTTATGTGACAATATTTCTTCTTTCTTTATTCAGAAAGTTGAAAATATCTATAAAAAAATTATCTCAGCAAACACCTCCCTTCCCGTTTCTATTGTAGATCTATCGAATCATACTAATGAAGATTCTCAATTACTTACTTTCCCTAGTATTAATGTCACAGAAGTGTCATCCCTATTGGAATGCACCAAATCTGGCTCTCCTCTTGATATTATTCCTGCTAAAGTCTCATCTAAACTTTCGGCTCAACTTGCATTACCCATATGTTCCATCATTAACAGTTCTCTAAATTCTGGTAGCCTCCCGCCAGAATGGAAACACGCCCAAATCATTCCCATTCGTAAAAACTCAAAAATCCATCCTTCTGAGTGCACCAATTACCGCCCCATTTCTCTGCGCCCTTTACAGAGTAAGCTTGTAGAAAAACATACCAATAGACATTTATCAGCGTTTATTGAGTCCACTCATGCACTTGACATCTCTCAATCCGGCTTTCGCGCCAAACATAGCACGGAGACTGCCCTAGTGGAGGTAACGGACAATATCAGGATGGCCCTGGATAACGGTCAAGCAGCACTTTTGGTGCTGCTTGACCTTTCAGCAGCATTTGATATTATTTCTCATCAGATCCTGCTGTTGAGATTGCAGGGGCTTGGAATTAAAGGACTTGCTCTGAAATGGCTGACTGATTTTTTAACAAACAGAACTCAGGCAGTTACTATGGGCTCTTACAAATCTGCTCCCTCTCCAGTTACCAAGGGTGTCCCCCAGGGCTCTTGCTTGAGCCCTACTCTTTTCAATATCTATGTGACCCCTTTGGCGAAACTCATGAGAAACCTGGGTTTCAGTCCTATCTCTTATGCAGATGATACCCAACTCCTCCTCACCTTTGATAAAAAAAGATCAGATACACAACATATTTTCTCCCAGGGTATGGTGGCTATTGCCTCTTGGATGCAAAGTAATTTCCTCCAATTAAACTCCGAAAAATCTGAGATTATGTTGTTTGGAGGTGCCGCCATCTGTTGGTTGCCTAATTGGTGGCCTGAGGAGCTGGGTAAAGCCCCGATTCCTAAAGAGGAGATAAAAAATCTTGGCATCGAGCTTGATCAAAAACTTATCTTAGATGCCCATGTCAATTCAACGATCGGCACTTGTTATGTTCTGGGCCTACTCAGGAGAATATTTCCCCTGCTTCCTATTTCAACTAGGAGGACTCTGATTCAGGCTCTGATTATGAGCAGAATCGACTATTGCAATGCTCTGCTTCTCTCAACGCATGAAGCCTCCCTAGGTAAACTACAGGTCATACAGAATACGGCGGCCCGTCTAGTGACGGGATTACCGCCCAGGACTCCCTCTATGCCTTTGTTAACAAAGCTTCATTGGCTCCCAGTGAAGAAAAGAGTGGAATTTAAGATAGGATGCATGGTCTTTAAGGCCTTAAATAAGCTTAGTCCTTCCTATCTTGCCAGGAAATTTAATATCTATACTCCCTTGCGCTCTCTTAGATCTGGATCTAAAAGATTACTTTCTATTCCCAGAATCAAGAAGTCGCGTACTGGTGGTAAAGCCTTTTCTTACCTTGCCCCGAGTTTCTGGAACAACCTTCCACAATACCTCCGTACTGATATGATCTTTCTCCAGTTCAGAAAGCTTCTGAAAACGTATCTTTTTTAATTTGTTTGCCGCGGTTGTAGGTCTGTTACAAGCGCAGAGATACTCCTTGGGGTGATTCAGCGCTATATAAAATTATTAAATAAATGTAAGGAATATGTGGTTGTGTTTTTTTGGTAAAAATAGGGAAGGAGGGTGTTGGTGGATGAAATGATGGAAGGCTGAGTATAGGGTTTGGTGGTAACAGAAAGGGGTTGGTTAGGAGTGAGTAGAGGGCAGTGCTGGTGCTTTGTATGAGCAGGGAGTGTGCATCTGGATGGTATATAGTTACGTATAGTGTGGATTTGGGTTGTGTGTGGATTTGTTAGTGCTATAATATAGAGTGGTGTTTTGTGTGTGAGTAAAGGTGCCATTGTGTGGTAGTTTGGGTAGAAGGGTGTATAAGTATGGTTTGTGGTGTTTTCTGGTGGTTGTTGTGATAATGAAAACTGGTTAGGGTTTGCTTGTAGTAAATGTGTGGAGTGCATTTGTTGTGAGTGCGTTAATATTTTTGTGGATGTGATTAGGGTAAAGTGCTTGCTGGTGAATGGAAAAAATAACTGCATTTCTGACTCTAGGCTTGACCAGTCCCAAACAGGCCCAAACAGGCAACTGCTCTTGTCCAATCTTCCCTTAGCCTCGATGCCAAGGCTGAGATACCCTGAGCCCTAAGCTTAAAATCCCTAGTGGTCAGGTGACCCCTTCAGACAATGGGAACTCTAGCCCTGATCCTAAAGAATCACATCACTAGCCCTAAGCCCTAGGACCAATAGGCGACAAGGCTCTTACAGCCATCACAGCTATAGTCCTAGCAGCCAACCAGTGCCCAAACCCTAAGGCCTAGGCCCAATAGAAGCCATCAAAACCCTAGACCTATCCACCAATCAGAACCCTAACCCTAGGTTCTAAGTACAACAGAATCACTACCCCAGGGACCAATCGAACCCCAGACCTATCAGCCAATCAGAAACCTAACCCTTAGCCCAATAGAAACACCAGATACATCAGCCAATCAGAGCACAGATGTTATGTCCAGTGGCAAACCTATATAAGGAGCATGTGACCTCAAGCACAGATTGATGACCAGGGGGCAGTGAGCTGCTCCTGAAGAAAAGAATCTCCTTGACTACAGACAGGCACAATCCACACTTTTCTGCTCCTGGTCCACCCTGCAGGTAGGCCCAAATCTAAGCTACTGCTTTTTGCACACATCAACAAATCCTTTTTTCTAGCCAAAAACGGGGGGTTACATACACTTTCCAAGCATAGTTGTAAACGTTAAGAAGATTCAGCAGACTCAAAAACATACTCTGCTTAGCCTCTGAGGGTGTAGTTTGCCTTTTTAACTTTTTAAAGACCCAAAAGGAGGGGAACTGAGGGGTTACCGCTGCACGGGAAACAACCATTACAATGTAGTCATTACAATGCACTACCTTTACAACGCAGTCATTACAACTCAACATCCTTTACATTGCATGCCATTACAATGCATTCATTACAACGCATGTCACAACAATGCATGCCATTACAACGCATGTCATTACAATGCATTATAAGGTAAGTAATGGGAAATAGTAATTTGTATCCCTACACTATCCAACACTTACCCTACTGTTGCACTCACTGGAGTGGCAATAGAAATATTTACCCCTACACTATCCATCACTTACCCTACTGTTGCCCTCACTGGAGTTGGAATAGTAATTTTTACCTCCATACTATCCAACACTTATACTACTGTTGCCCTAAAAGTATTGTGCGTTGTAATGGTATGCGATGTAATGGTATGCGTTGTAATGGAATGTGTTGTAAATGTAGTTTCTAAAAATGCATTGTGATGGTATGCATTGTAAAAACATGCGCTGTAATGGATGTTACGATGTAAAAACCGCGTTGTAAAGGCATGCGTTGTAATTGCTTGCGTTGTAACGTCATATATTCCCGCTGCACCCCTAAGCACAGTACAGGGGAAACTAGGACAGATTTTCAAACAGTCACGGGTAGAAAAACAGCATTTTCAACCGTGCCCAATTCACAGAAACCAAGTGTTCAATTCAAACAGTCACGAGCAAAAAAATGCAGTTTTTAACAGTACCAATTGCACACAGGATAGGAGATTAAATTCAAACAGTTGCGGTTTAGAAAAACAGCACTTTTAAAGTTTTTAAAAAAACTTGCTTAAGGCTGTTTCTTCCCACCTTCTCTATCCTTTGTTCACTGGGCTCTGTAGGGCACAGAGAGGCTGGGGCTACAAGATGGAGGTGGCTATATTGTGGTGCCCTGCACACACCTTGAGTGTTACTGCAGGTGGGGAGGAGGGCGCAGGGTTGCTTGGGAGCTAGAGGGCCAATCAGGAAGACACTTGCTGATTGCCAGGGTGCAGTGACCTGCTCCTGAAGAACAGACTCTTCAACAGGCAGGCTGGATCCACACTTTGCTGGTCTGGTTCACCCTGCAGGTAGGCCCAAATCTAAGCCACTTAAATACTGCTTTTCGTGCACTTCAACAAACCACTTTTTCCAGCCAAAAACGAGGGTTGCATACACTTTCCAAACACAGTTTTACACCTTAAAGAAGTGTCAGCAGACTCATATACACACTCTGCTTATCCTCTGAGGGTGTAGTTTGCCTTTTTAACAGTTAAAAGACCCAAATGTACATTCCTATAATCATTTGTACATACTCAGGCATTTATATATATTATGCTAGAAAGGCGCACACTCCCATATACAGACATTCAACTACACATATGTTATCGATATACAATAACATACTTATATTTTAATGTATATCTTCATAGAAGCATAAACCCATATTGATTTCACACATGCATACGGCAACAGCCACACATTTTCATGTTTGTTATTATTTTTAATGTATTTAGTTATGTATTTATATTTTGTGTAAATATTTGCTCATAAAAATGACTGACTTAGGTACCACTATTGGTAATTCACTGTCTAGGAGTTTGCTTTGCACCACAACTGACCATTAATTACTTTGCTAAATGGGAGATGTGTTTCTCCTTATAGGAATAATTGTCACAGTCATTATCCTGATGAAGATCCCCGCGAGGTCGAAGTGTTGCCAACTATAATGCTCATGGACTGGAAAAGAGATATGATGTGGCCCAGCTCTGCACAAGCGGAAGAGAAGGAAGACTCCCAATTTTCTTTGAATGACTGACAGCTCAATTTAACTCTACCAAAACTAACCCTGGGCGTAGTTCGCGAAGTTGCACTACGCGAAGCTACGCAAAATGCACTTCGCACTACGCGAGCTACGCGTATCACTTCGCGAACTGCGTAGTACCCTGTTCGCACTGTGCAAGATGTCGTTTTCAATGATTGCACAGTGCAGACAAGCAATCCGGCACTGTGCAATCATTGAAAACGGCATCTTGAACAGTGCGAGCTGTAGTCTTCTGCTGCTCGAGTAGATTTTTACTCATGCGGCAGATTTCTCAACGCGGACTGGTAGTTTCTCATCGCGAGCGGTCACGAGCATACGCGACCACTCGCAATGAGAAACCTGACCTCCTCGCGTTGAGAATCTCGCCGAGATGATCATTTTCCATGCTCGCGATCGGCAACTTGATGTTGCTGATCGCGAACAAGGAAAAAGTCTCGCCGGGATGTCATTTTGCTTGCTCGCGGTCGCCAACTTGATGTTGAGGACCGCGAGCAAGCAAAAAATGACCGCTGCACTACGCAATGCTACGCTACGCATGTTTGTACTGTGGTACGTGCAATTCGCATAGTGCGAAGTAGCGCAAACTTCGCAAACTACGCGAGCGAAGCGTAGTGCTTTGCCCAGGCTTAACCAAAACCTGTTGTTCATTATTCACGTGCGCCATTCACTATCTCAAATGATGTCTGGCACATTTCACTCGCTTGATCACTGCGCTGTCATTGATGCGTTGTACGTAGCACCCTAGTAGAATTTTATGCAATTGTCATTTGATATCTGTGCAAAAACTAAATCAAATTTATATGTAAAAGTTCTAGATTTTTACAGCACTCTGACACGTTAGCAAATTAAGATTTAATTCACTAGTTGTATATCCAAGAGATGAGTGTTTATTCTGGTACACTTTCCACTAAAAGGAAGTAAAAAACTGTAACTTCTATTTATCCCAAATGTATATTGTAACACACTTTAAGACACAGGGGCCTATGAGCATGTGCCCTTTACATAAGCATCTTTATTATTTGAAACATCTGTCTTGCCGGAGCCTCATGCTGCATCATTTTGCTCCTTAAACTTTCCACATCAATACCAGATACAACGGTGCTGATCTAATGAAAGGGGAATGAAAACATTAAAAGAGCATTGGCAAAGACCATAGGTCTGTTTTTTTCTTACGGTAGTCATTGCTAATAGTTTGGCAACTGAGGGGCATATTATCAAGCTGGGCGTTAAAATTATCCCCGCTTTAGCGGCAGAAAACCGCAGCTAAAGCGGCGATAATGGGCTTGATAATATGCCGCAGAGAATTCCAATAGAAGCCCATGTTGACACCAGAACAAGGGCTTCTATGGGAATTCTTAAGGGCATATTATCAGGCCCATTATCGCCGCTTTAGCGGCAGTTTTCTGCCGCTAAAGCGGCGATAATTTTAACACCGTTTCTTGATCATATGCCCCTGAGTGTGTTGCCCCCAGCTGTCCTAGAAAGAAAACCCCATAATGAAGCTAAATCTTGGGCTGTAGCAGTATGGAAGCTGGGAGTAGGGCCCCTTTCCCTACTCAGGGGTTTATTTACACTTTTCCCCATATTAAAAGTGTATTAACAAACTTAAACTGTACCCTCAAAGAAGAAGGTCAACAAAAGCAAACAGAAGATAATGTGTGCTGTAAGGGGTGTGTTTAAAAGGTGACAAGAGCAGAATGTTGCATAGTAGATATCTTTGACAAAGGGTCCCTATTTTTGTTGCATCTTTAAGAAAACATATTTATGTCACCATCTCTACTTTGTGAACTAAAAACATATAAATCCAACAGCATAATGGTGTGACAGCCCAAGCAAAACAAAATAACCCACAGTCAGGGCCTGACTGGGAACCCAAAGTAGTCATGGCTATTTTGTCGGACTGTCCCTCCAGCGGGAGGGGGTGCAAGTTGTTTTTGCTAATGGGGGCCGATATTGCAGAACCTCTGCAAAACCGGGCCCCACGGTTTCAAAACCAGCACCCCACCCTTCCAGCCTCCCGGGGAAAAGCCTGATGCCCCCTGCAGCCTGTCTGGCCCTGCCCACAGTGATGAGTACTGAATACTACTGTGCATTTACAGGGTAAGACCTCCAAAGTACAAGCACTCCCTGACTAAAAAAACTAAAACAACAATTAAAATGTCATTGTTTTAGTAAAGAATATATATCAAAGGAAACAGGGTCTCTAGTTTATCAAATGCACCTCTTGAGCCCATCACCAAAACCTAATGGGAATACATACAAAAGGGACAAGGAAATCATCCCATCCAGCGAAGATTCCCACCTACTGAAATTTAGCCTGATAAATGCATGGTTTATCAGTAAGGACAAATTTGAAATTTACGATTTAATTACTGACTAGAACTAGATATTTTGTTTGTTACTGAGACCTGGACTCATGAGGCCTCCTCCCCTGATCTGGAGCTGGCTTCTCCACCCGGCTACAGGGTGCTTCATCTCCCAAACCTGGGCAAATACATGCAGTAGTCTGGGAGACATCTTCAAAGATTAACTTACTTCATCTTTTTCTCCACTATACCCTGTCCCTGAAGCAGGGATTTTCTGCCTCGAACTTGCCCTCTCTAGCAGGAACACCATTACTTGGAATACCGCTCACCAGGCCCAGCACCTAGATTAATGAGAAATTTCCTGATTTTATCACTCCCAACTCCCATAGGTATTTACTGGATTGCTCCTATTGGGGGAGAGCAAGATTAATTGCCATATGGGTGGGTCTAATCTGAGGGGGCATGCTGGACAAAAGAACAATGGATTGGAATGCTACCCAAAGCCATTTCAAGTGGTTAGACAAATTGCAAGCATTCCTCCCATCACCATTAGAGTGTTTGATGTAATGCCCTAAGTGGCAAAGGATAAGCCCAGGCATTGTTGTGTGTAGATTTAGATTCCGTATATAGGTTTCCCGATTTATGTGCTTATATAGGTACAATTCATATTACCCTTATTTAGGCATAGAAAATCCAGCCCTTATTTAGGCATTGTCCATGCTAACCAAATACATGCATGGTCTCCTACATCCGTCAATTCACGTCACAACGAGTTCTTCGAAAACCAGACTCTTAACCCTTTAGGAATTTCCCTTGCTTGGATATTGATTTCTCCAAGAACTCATTCATTATGCATGAATATCTATTCCTTAGGGATTCATTCATGACGGTCCGATGCCCGACTTTTACGTCAATACAGGCATTCCTAAACACCTTCAAGGTATAAATATACCTGCACTTGCCCTGGCAAACCACGGTTCCGGTACGGTCCAGTTTGATTGCCTACTTGCGGTTCACCAGGACAAGTTCGGAAGGAGATCAAGTTCCCGCCTGACGCACTGACCAGACGCTGTCATCCTCCTCACAGAGAATCCAGCTCCAGTGTTTCTGACTCCCCTTGCGGGGTGTTAGATATCAAGTCCATGAAAGAGATTCCAACCTCACACATTCTAAGGCATGGAGCAGACTACAACTTAGAGAAACTTTTGGCAACTCTTGGCAAAACTAAAACTATAGCTAGCTATACTTTAGAAACCAGCACCTACTTCTTACCTCGTGCTACACTTAGGTTAGGTACACTAGGGTAGAACTAATTAGAAGCATCAGATGAGTATTCACATTTTAGCCTGGTGTTATTTATGTATGTATTTTATAAATATATGTCATACCTACAAACCATGCTATTGCGGTATTATTTTATCGTACTGCTAACCCTGTACGTATTGTACTTTGCATCGCGTCTTACGATTGTAGCAGTTCATATCTCTCGAATGAGAAATAACTGTTAAATAAACCCTTTTAATTGAAACGCCCGTTTATCTATTTCTGTGTAACTCTGTAGAAACGAAGCATGCACGATTGACTGAGTGAAACTGTTATCTATTGTTTCCACGGTTCTGAGATTGTTCCGACTCTAAGGGAAACAAAGTTGTCATGTTTATGTGGTTGTCAGAAACGAATCCCTTCTTGTATATTCAAGACATTTCTAGTGACCTCTGAGTTAGCTGGCATACACAAGTAATTAAGTTTAATGTACTCGATAGAGACATACTGACCTCAGTCCTATGTCAAAACTATAGTGCGTATTATTCCAATGCGCAGAGCCTATCAGGGATATAGGAACTACACTACATGGCGCCCAACGGTTTGGTAAGGCACTAACTTAACGTTAGATACTGAAGTAACTCAGTCGTGCTTTTCTCAGAGACCTCTACTCATACTACTCCATAAGACGTCTGGAGTGGGTAGGGATAATATCCGCCATAGCTGAGTAGGACAAAAATCCTTTGTATTAGCTGTTTGGTTTATTCAACATTGAAGGATACAGTGTTCCAAAATATTGTGCACCTTATCTTTGTTTCCTTGAAACTTGTTCTACATTTTTCATTAAACAAAATGTCTGATACAGAGGCTACGGCTGACCAAGTCGTAGCAGGCTTTAATACTACAGGTCTAAATGAAACCGATGAGGGTGTTATAAACATCCATCCAAATTTAAGGAGCGCCATCACTCTAAAACTTATAAAACATTGCCTAACACCAAGAGGTGGTAGTGGTAGAGCAGTTGTTTGTGATAGAGGCAAATGAATCTCACCAGACAGAGGTATTCTATTCATGGATAGTATTCCCAGAATCAAATCCAGTAACTAAAACGTTTCACTTCTACAAAGAAGATGAACCACCTGAGGAATATATTCCTTTGGAGGCTATTGAAATTCCAGTCACATACCAGGAGCATGATATCTGGTTTAAAGGTGCCCTAAAACATTACAATCAAATTACCAGGCTCGGTCCACTAGGTAGTCCAGGAGCAACATAGCCGATTTTAGCCGGCTACACACCTCATCCTGACATTGAAGCAATGTCAGACGTAGAGTTACTTAATCAGCTACACATTTTAATAGAATTACACAGTTAAACCACAACTGTCTGAAAGTCCTGAAAAGGCCTTTACTAAAAACAATCCTACCTCTGCTAAAAAGAAGTGGGAAAATAACAAACAACATTCAAAAGAGAAAGATTCTCAACCCAAGGTAGGTCTCCTCAAAAGGAGCCCTCTGAAAGGAGGTATAACCTCAGGAATAGGGATAATTTGAGAAAACCTGACAGGTATCAAGATACTGACACACGTTCCTCTCGTACCTTTCAGATATCGTCACAGACATCCGAAAGAAGAGGACGGTCAGAGAACAAAGAAGAACACGTGAAGTCCAAAGATGATCAACACGTTCAGAAAAAAAAAAAGCTCAATTCTCCAACAAGAAAGTAGCAGGTCTGAAGGTTAGACATGCCGAGGACATGACTCAAGAATGGAGAATGGGCTCAGACAATGTTGGACAGCGCAGCAGAAGTTACAGTAGCTCACCAGAACCTGAAGGGGCTTCTGGAGACAGTGGAATTGAAGGAGGACTTTCAAGTTGAAACTGCAGATACCAGGGTTAGTTCTCCGCATAGGTTATATGAAATAACACTCCGGATGGAGGGAGACATACCAAGAAAAGTGAAAGCACTCTTTTGAGAGCATCTTTCAAGGGGTTATGATATACTTCTAGCAGAACAGGACTGGCCACCAGAATATGTCAGGGAGTGCCCACATGGCGAAGACATAATTATGCCAGCCTTCTCTAACCATGTTCCAGTACATTTAAAATATACTTATGCCAGGAAATGAGCAGTAGCCCAAGCCCCAGCATTATACAAAAATCATGTAGGATGGGATGAGGACTCACCTCACCACAAAATCCAGTTAAAAAATCAACCAACTGCACAAAGGCAGTACCCGGTTAAGCAAGAAGCTAAAAAACAGGTCAGGGAGATCTTAGATCAACTTGAATACCAAGGGGTGATTGAAACATGCACCTCATCAATGAACAATCTTTTGTTTCCTGTCTCCAAACCAGACATTACATATCGTCTAGTTTTGGATTACAAACACCTAAACTCTTGTTGTAAAACATTTGCAGTGCAAAATGAACACAGTACAGCATTAATGAATTACATTGTGCGTAAAAAGTACAAAACCACATTGGACATTTCAAATGGTTTCATTTGTCAAAATATTGCACCTGAAAGTAGATATGTGACCGCTTTCTCAATAATGGGGACACAGCGTCAATTTTGTCGACTCCCACAGGGGTTCAAAAACAACCCGGGGTTATTCTCTGCAAGAGTAACAGAGTTACTACAAATTTATGATGACGAGGCATTGTCATATGTCGATTATATATATCTGACAGACGATGACCTGGACAGACACTTGAACAGGGTGAATACCATTATACTGGGCTTCACCTCTGAGGGTTACGAATTCAACTTTAAAAAGTCCAGAATTGCCCATCTCAATGTCCTTTTCCTAGGATATGAACTATCAAGTGAAGGCAAAAGCCTGGCAGCCAACTTTTTAGAAAAGTGTGCGCTGCTCCAACCTCCAAAAACTCTGAAAAACTTACAGTCGATTCTAGGTTTCCTGAATTTTGGAAGAACATACATTCTAAACTACGCAGAGAGGGTTAAACCGCTCTACGGATTAATCAAACCTGATTTCAGAACCACAACTTGGACACAAGAACACACAGAAATTCTGCGTTCACTTCAAACAAACATGTTAGCAACTAAACACTTACAAACATGCATAAACGTACGCAACTTAGTGATCCGAATCATTCAGGGTCAATGCGGATTCACCTACTTAACTTTTAACGAAGGTGAAAAAGTACCAATTGCATACAAATCACACTTGTATACACAAGCAGAAATGAAAATCACTTCTACAGAGAAGATTCTGTAGCAAAAGAGAGAGCCCTAGCACAAGGGAAACGCATTATGGTCATAACCCCTGTACCAGCCTTAGAGGCAGTTACAAAAGCGAGTATTCCGAATGCAAAAGCTTTACATCCAAGATGGATACAATGGGTTAATTCTCTTGCTGCAACTGATGTTGAATATGTTTTTGATCCTTATTTAAAAACCAAACACAAGCATTCCTGCAATACGAACACGAATGTCCTCTGCCTACTGAAATTCTCCCTCTTGATCAGTACGAATTTATAATTTATACTGACGGATCTGCACAACCCGCTACGGAGAGTAACCAAGCTTATAGTGCAGCATGCACGATCGTTAAAGGTCGTATGCAAGATGGCAAATTCAGACCAATGGTCACAAAAACGCAATCTCTAGGCGATTGTACAGCTCAGCGAGCTGAACTACAAGCATTCAAGATGGCACTTGAAAACACGGATCGCGAATTCCCCACACTTATAGTGTGCGATTCTTTTTACTGTGTTCAATCTTACAATTAATATTTACAGAATTGGCTTCAAAATGGTTTCAAAGATGCAAAAGGTGGCACAATCAAGCATAAAATGCTTTGGGAACAAGTAGTTCATTTACGAAATGGACTACAAAACACTCACGTGATACACACGCTGAGTCATCAACGTGATGCCGTTCACGTTGAAGGGAATTCATTGGCTGATGAAGCCACGAAAGGGGCTGTGCAAACAGCTTCCCTAGCTGCAATCACTCGTTCAAAAATGAAAATAGACAGTGAAATAATGCTGGCTGTCAATGCTTCAAGCAAAGGCAGCGGTGCAGCGTTACCTAAAAAGTTTCCACTCAAATACTCATATATAATTGATGCAAACAGCGTTCCATTTGCTCGAATCCCTGGAGTGGGGGATAGGGTAATACCAAACATGGAACGAAGAGCAGGTTTGATTTATGAAGCACATCTGGGAGAGGGTCTGACACATCAGGGGATCTCTAAAACAATTTTAGAAATAAAAGAGATGTATTGGTGGCCAGGAATGAATACACTGATTCATATCTTCATCAATAACTGCATAGACTGCAATAGAGATCGCAGTACAGAACGCCACCAGATACCTGACTACAACATAGCCAGCCCAGTTGAGACACCATTATTAGACAACATTAGACTATCTACGTGCAGGCGTCCTATTGGACAAATGCAATCCACAAGTAGGCCTGGGCAAAAATTTCGTTCCGTTCGCGGAAATTGCGATAATTTGACATTTTTGCGTTCCGCGGAGAGCGCGAAAATGTCAAAAATTCCGGTTTCCGCAGCTTGGCGATAATTTGTTTCTTGCTCGCGCTGTAAAATGATACATTCTCGCGCGCGCGCGATCGCCTTACCTGAATCCCTGCGTTCGCCGACAAGTTTTCTTGATCCGGTCGCGTTCTCCATGAGATGTTGTATTGTTTTTAGCCATTTGCGCTGTCTCGCGACAGTTCGCGCCCGCAGTGACGTCATGCGTCGCGCGATCACGTCTTTCTTCTCGCGATCATGCACCGCGAGAACAACTCAAAACAAGATGGCCGCGCCCGCAAGCAACCACATGGGTAAGTTGGCGACCCGCAACCATGCAGAAAATCTCGCGAACATGCCGGAAAAAAACTTCCGCATCTTTGCGATATTTCTGCTTGTTTGCGATAATTTTAAACATTCTCGCGATAATTTGCGAAGGTTAATTCCGCAAATTCCGCCCACCCCTATCCACAAGCACTAAATCTAGGTTCCTATGTATATAGCCTCAGCGCTCGGCTGACGCTCAAACTGTTATAAAAGATTTGCGAGTCTTTATCGGCACATACGCAATTGGCACACTACATTCTGGCCAGGGTCCTGCATTTAGCTCTCGAGCTTACAAAGAAGCCATGGCCAGTTTGGGCGTAGCATTGCAGTATTCTTCTCCATTCCATCCTGAGGAAAATTCTGTTGTGGAAAGAAAAAACCGGGACATAAAGCAGTCTATAACAGCTAGGGTATTAGGTTCGGGTGATGGGTGGGTCAAACACCTTTATGGGGTCCAGCACACACTTAACAACTTGCCAAGAAGTTCTCTAGGGGGTGTCACTCCATATGAAGTTCTATTTGGAACTAGAATGTTGGTACGGGACCTTGATGTGTAAGGCACAGTGATGGAAAATAAGAAATTTGATATTAAAGATCGTTTGGCTGTTTTACAGGACTTAAATGAACTAAGTACGAAACAAAGCAACGTGCTCCTGAAGCCAACCATCACTGGGGAAAAACCGGTCGTCCCAGCAAGGCCTGTCTGGATTCCAAAGCTTGGTGATCTCGTCAGAGAAAAGATCGCGGACAAGATGGAATTTGGGCCTTCCTACAGACAACCAGTACCTGTCCTAGCAATCCACGGATCAAGAACAGTACTTTTGCCACCCCTTGCTGGTAAAAAGGAGAAAAGATTTGTGTCCATCGACCTGATCAAACCACACTATGTGGCCGATACTGAGCAGTAGGCCAAGTGGACAAAGACAATGTAGCAGACGCACTCCGCTGGCTACAATCCAAGAGGTTCAAACTGAGAGACTCATCACCTTTGAAGATTCTGCAGTGAGAAGTGAAGGAATAAGCAACAAAGCTATGGAAACCCAAATAACAGTTCGTCCTGATACACATGTCTACAACGAAGTAACAAGTGATCAACTGGTTCCAGCGATTTCGTCGAATCCTGATGCAATTCCAACCATTGACAGAACTGCCTCTGGCTATTTCAGGAACTTTTATACGTTTTGTGAGGATTCCAGCGAACCAGAAACGACGCCAGCACAAAAAACTTTCATAGAACAAGCAACAGACTTTTTTCATCTCCTGAAAAAGACTCATCTGGTTTCACCATGGATTGACCTATGGATTGTTTTGGGAATATTATTCTTTCTACTTTGGATAGCTCTGGTAATAACTCTAGGTATGCTGATAAGTGGAAGATATATTCAGGTGGACACAGCAAGTAAGAGAGTGAACTTACTTCTCCAGCCACACAAATCATCCCATCATGAAGCAAGAGACTTGTCAGCAGTGAACACCACAGCCGTTCCTATACATGATGGTATAGATTGGGACCAAACTGAATATGACATTTTTGGCCCGTCGGAGCTTTTGAAGATTCCACATTTGTTTAAAATTTCATTAAGTGACTTTATTACCTCTAGTACCTTTTCTGATGATTGGGACTTCGAGACTGTTAATAACATGATGTCTGATCTAGAGATATCTACAGTATTCACAAATCATGAATATTTAGAGGGTTCATCAAACTATGAACAAATGTATTGTTATAACCACTATGGTCATAATTTCTTGCATAAATCTGCAACACCTAGATATGTATTTCTGTATAACCAATGGGAACATTGTCCTACACCTCCAAAGAGTAGTTCGAAAACTTTTGCAATAAAATTTCTATATTTTGCAGGCTACAATTTATCTAATCCAGAAACGTTTTACTTTAAAAATGTGAACAAGACAGGAACGAAAAATATGTTAACCAATACGAAACAGATTTATTCTGCAGCCTTTATTGCCCAACTGTCTAGACGGGGTTTCAACTTTTGGAAAGACAACATTGAGACAAAATCTGTCTGGGGTACAAAAGATTGGCAAGTACAGGGGGTAGAAGCTTTGTTTAGAGCCTGTATCATCCCTGAGCAAATTATGTTTTTGAATGACACTGTTCAGCAAACGTCTTGCCTTGGGTTAGCCAAGATCAAAGACATGAACACACCGACCATACCTATACCTGCAAGTAATAGCACTACACAGGGGAGGTCGATGTACATAATATTTTGCATCACAACAGATCAGATCCAAAATGGAAAAAATGGTTGCTCTGGCCCACAGACACAAATAACTGTCAAGATCGATTCCTGAACAAAACACAGGGTTTCACTATCAATAGGCCAGACCCACGCTATATTCAAAGACAGCATCCAGGGGTAGTAACAACATACAGTGTAGGGAAACTTTGCCTTGATTGGCTACAGAAAACTACACTGAGGGATGTAAAACAAAACGTAACTTTACTTCAAGAAGGCGCAGACCTTAGGGAATTCTTGCTAGGACCAAGAAAACCGCGTCAAAAACGTTTCATATACGCTGCTTATAATGAAGCATGGAAGGTTACCCAAGCAGAGACTGCAGAAAGAATACAAGAAATTGATCGTATTAATTTAGAGAAAACTCTCTCTGTAGTAGACAATGGGTTAACGACTCTGTCGTCCATATTAATTGGGACAGCATTGTGTCTTCTGTCATAGACATCATGGAACAAGACTTGGTCATGTTGCCACATGGTCAGTCTCAGCTACGTTCTATCATGCTATTGGGCTGGACGCTACAAAACTTGCATGCAGGCTATGTGCCTTGGCATTTACTCAACACTACGTCACTGTTTTCAGATCAAACTGGCACAAAGGGGAGCAGACTACACTGTGGTGAGCATTGAAAAACTGGAAAAATCACCATTCATGGTGGCAGAAAAACCAGCTACTGAGTGGATCATACATGGTAAAATTACTGTTACAACTTTCCGTTTTCAGTATTGCCTAAAACATATACCAGTAGGCAGATATGAAAGGTTGGGTAAAGGATACATCAAGACATCCTGGGATTTACCTTACACACATAGATGTTGAAGTGGGGAATGTGAAGTGTTTCTTAGCAGTGAAAACTGTGAACACGCACCAAGAGGTTCTCTCCTTTGTCAGGGTAATAATTTACATGGGGCCTGCCATGGTTCCACTACAAACTTATCCTGTCACCTGCAAGGCTCACCAACTGCAGTGATTAATCCAATTTTTGGACTACATTCGAAGGGAAGTTACCTCATGTTGAATGATCACAGCTGCTGTGGCATGTTGCCAGGTATCCCATATCTAGTAACGGTTACATCCAGGGTCACTTGCTGTATGCAAGTCTTGTTTCCACAAATAGACACGGCCAGGGAGTCGCCTTTATGGCCTTTACTGAACATCTCTTCTATACGAATTGATACTCCAAGCAGAATGAAAGCCATTCTTTTACAGAAAACAGTGCCACTGACCTCGGCCAGGGAAACCTATGATCTACAAGTCGCAAGGACTTCTGCCGAGATACATACCCTTTTGTATACAAACTGCGCTGTACATTTCTCAGAAATGTTAGCCCGTATCTTAAACATGTCTGATACGAGCGGTATTATACATTTATTTAAGAACGTATGTGCAGGACTGTTAGCACCTTTTCAAGCAGTCCTCGGCATATTTCCAAACTTGGTGCACTCTGTGTTTGGCGGACTGTTGCTCCTTTTAGCACTCATTGCAGGTATCCTATTTTTGCTCCTACTGCTACGATATGGCAAGCCAAATCACCAGCGACATCCAATTCACCATGGAGAGAGCCCTATTGGAGATGAAGTGTCGTGAGCGCATCGTCCAAATTTTGGGTTTACCTCGTCTACGAGAATTAAACACCACATGGTTTCTGTCATTCAGACCAATCTGGCAAGATTGCATCTTACCTGTTCTACGCTGCCTGCTTTGCGGTGAAGAATGGCTGCTAGACATCTGTCTAACACTCCCATCAGTCATGCCTACGGATATCGATACTCTGCTGGACCCGGTAACGGCCCATGCTCTGTGTTGTTCCCAGCGGCTACCAATCCCAATAACGGCATTCATTGAGATCTCACAGACGCAAATTGCTACTGCTGAGGTACGAGAAGAAACATCAGGCACGCAGGTAACATTCGATTCGAACATTGCTAATGCAACCAATGCTGAATGCGATGGTTCACATCTATGTGCAGTTAATCTTCTAAATG
The DNA here is from genome assembly GCF_964204655.1 of Triturus cristatus. NCBI lineage: Eukaryota > Metazoa > Chordata > Amphibia > Caudata > Salamandridae > Triturus > Triturus cristatus. The sequence goes on from NC_140590.1 coordinate 1,686,007,660, forward strand.
AGATATTCCAACTTTCACCTACAACGATAGACGACTTTTTGTCTACAGGATTAGAAGATTTCATGTTTTCTCCAGGCCCACACACTAACTTTTGATTCAGGCACAAAGTGTTCCGATGAGACTCTGAATTTGGCCTTCATTCTTTTCAAGACAAGGGACTAACTTTGGAACTTTTTTCCTATGGTTAATTTATTTTTCCAAATTTGTATTTTTTCATTTTTTGGCACAGTGATCTGCTTATAGTAGAACTATTCATAGAGAACAGAATTCTTTGAAAATCTTCCAGGGACATTATGCCACCTTGTCACATCAACAATTGATTTGTGTTAACCTGATATGAAATGGTTTCGGACCCTTTTCTTCTGTACAAACGAGCCATTTTATCATGTGTATATATTTCTGGTTCATTCTTTTTAGCATTTCCAATGCACACATATGCTTAGAATGAAATATTGTTTTTAATATGTACAGCACCTTATGCATAGCAATGGTTTTGTAATGCATTTTTATGACATATGTTTTTAGATATGTTGCAGCATGTTTTAGCTAATCATGCGATACTCTCTTTTAGATATGTTTAATATGTTTGGGATTTAGTAATGTCGTTCATACGAAACTGGAGTGGGTGTTGTGTGTAGATTTAGATTCCGTATCTAGGTTTCCCAATTTATGCCCTTATATAGGTACAATTCATATTGCCCTTATTTAGGCATAGAAAATCCAGCCCTTATTTAGGCATTGTCCATGCTAACCAAATACAGGCATGGTCACCAACATCCATCAATCCACGTCACAACGAGTTCTTGGAAACCCAGACTCTTAAGCCTTTAGGGTGAATTCACTCACCTGCCGCTTGAGCAGGATCTTTCTCTCTCTCTCTTCCTAGTCACGAGCGCCATCTTGGATCGGTCTAGATCCTAAACTTTGAGCGCCATCTTGTATCGGTCTAGATCCTAAACTTTGAGCGCCATCTTGCAACGTGCATTTACGCTCTCAGATGGGGAGACTATAAAACACAGAGTCATGCAAGCGCGCAGCTGTTTTTGACATTACGCTTAGCCTCAGCCGCAGGAGTCAGTTGTAACGGGGCCACTACCTGTTCCATGGGTACTTGCTGCTGCCTACTTAGGGACATTTGCTGATACTAATATTTTCTTCGTTGCTGCTAGTTCACTGACCGGATTTCGGTCTTTTACTGTGTTTATTGTGTCTTTTACTGTGTTTACTGTGTTTTTATTTGCACTCTGAACCGCATACCCTCATTTAAAATCAGAATTCACTCACCTGCCGCTTGAGCAGGATCTTTCTCTCTCTCTCTTCCTAGTCACGAGCGCCATCTTGGATCGGTCTAGATCCTAAACTTTGAGCGCCATCTTGGATCGGTCTAGATCCTAAACTTTGAGCGCCATCTTGCAACGTGCATTTACGCTCTCAGACGGGGAGACTATAAAACACAGAGTCATGCAAGTGTGCAGCGCGCGCGCGCAGCGGGCGCGCCGCAGGCGCGCCAAAGGCGCGCCAGAGGCAAGCCCGTCTGCGCCCGTCCGCGACCGGACTCGGCCCAGTGTGGTAAATAAAATATCACGCTCTCATAATTTCATAATATCAATAAGATCATGCATAAAGCAAGAGGCTGAGTCTGTGGTATCAGGTTCATAAAGGGATTTATTCCAATAACTCGAGTCAAAGGGAGAATATTTCCATCACCAAAATTGGATCTGGAAAGGGGCTCAAAAGTATTCTCAATATTCTCAAAACATTATTCACAGAGTACAGTATATATACATTTCTCAATTGTACGTAAGCAAAAGAGCAAGAGAGAATGAGATAAGAGCATGTGGGCGTGTAAGTAGGCGTGAAGGTGGGCGTCCATGTGGGCGTCCACTTGATGATAATGGGTAATTTGTCATGTGTGGGTGGATACCTGGAGAATCCTGCAATGTCAGCAGAAATATTTGGCAGAGATGCGTGCGCAGTCGCATGACGTGTGATAGACGTGCAACTAGAGGGAGAAAGGGACTTGACATTTAGCTCTACATGTGGAGACAAAAGTCTGGGGTTATGTCAACCTAATCCCAAATCATATCTAATATCCTATGTTTAAAGAACTGTGTTATCCAAAAAGAAAGGTCTCTCGAACAAAATCTATTCTATACTGACTGTGAGTGCGTGTACAAGCGTCTAAGTGTCTACACTAAATGCGAGGGGGTAGGAATATTCCATGGTAACAGGGCTATGAATTACTTGCATGAGGACAGAGAAGCCGGGCCTTTTGCTCGGTAGCTGGAAGAATGTTTACTTAAACTACTAGACAGGAATGCATTGGATAGGGAGCGGAGCAGATAATCACAAGGTGAAATACAGTTCTTGGCAAGCAGACAGGTCGAGTCAGGCACCGTTAGCCGCGCAGGGAGTAGGACAAAGTTCATGGATACAGATGCGAGCTCAGACTGGAGCTTTCAGAGGCAGAAGGCAGGAAAAGGCTTGATGGCAGAATCAGGGCCTACTCGCCTGGACTGAAAAATAGCATAAGTGAACCATATAAAGCCGGTGGCCTTTCGTACTTAGGAATGGAATATCCGGCCCATTGATGGCGGATCTGAAAGAGGACATGTTAACGGTGGACGCACATGTATTTGCGTCTTCATAACTGGAACTGGAGGGAACATACATGTACTTGTGATTTATACATGAAACCGTTGGGGTCCAAGATAGGGGACATAACTGATCATAAAAATCCATATTTCCACACCAGGGCCATAACTTCTGGCCCTCCACTATGCTATTCTTCCCTGCAACTAAGACAGTTGAACCCTGGCCATTCCGACCGACATTGCATTACTCGGCCTCTCTCCACTGCAGTTGGCGTTACCCCCACCCCGTGCCCTGGGTGTCAATACCAACTTCCGCAACCTCGTCTTCCTGGCTCCTCTGCCTTAGACCCCCCTAGCAATATACCTTTTCATGAATTGCATATCACTCAGCCCCATGGTTATCGAGCAGCGCTCATTAATACGCGCTCCCTTCCCTGTCACAGCTTACAGATCAGCGAGTTTATTCTCGCCCATGATCTTGACTTCCTTTTTGCCACTGAAACCTGGGGAGATGCTGGTTCAGGACCGGACTTTTGTCTGGCAACCCCTGAGGGCTATAGTGTCGCTAGGCATGATAGACATGTAGGAAGAGGTGGCGGACTTGCTATCATTTACAAGAATCTCTATCGCACTACACTCGATCCCATACAGTCCATTAACTGTGAAGCAGCCACCTTTGCTATTAATATTAATCACAAACAAGCCCTCAAGGGAATTTTGCTATACCGACCTCCTGGGCCCCGAAATTCTTTCCTTGCCACACTCTCGGATTTTAATGATCTTATCATAAGTTCGCCGGAATACATGATCTTAGGAGATTTTAACTTCCCTCTGGAAGAACAGGGCAACCACGAAACCACTCAACTCATTGAGGATCTCCTAACCTTAGGACTTCAACAATTGGTGAAGGGAATTACACACCAGGCGGGGCACATACTAGATGGTCTGTTTACCAACAACTCAGACATCTCTGTACTGGATATTCTTCCTCTTACGTGGTCAGATCACAGGGCCATTATTTTTGGGATCCATACCCGGCACGCTAACCCTCCCCCTTCCAGGCCACGAATTAGGTTAGGGACCCGTGCTTGGAAAAATGCGGATATCCATCAGATGGCAGATATCCTGACACTATCCTTTCCTATGGGGATAGCCAATCCTGTCTTCTCAGCCTCCGACTTCCAAGACTGGATTCGGAATGCTGCTGATCAGGTGGCGCCGGAGAAGTTTACGCGACCTAACAGATTATCCCCTTCGGCGGTTTGGTATACCGAAGAGCTTAGGCTCCACCGACAACATTGCAGGAACTTAGAAAGGCGCTGGAGGAAATTTTATTGCCCCATAGCCAAGCATTCCTACAGAGACGCCCTGACAATATACAAAAAGGCTATCATTGCCCGAAAAAGTGCATTTTTCTCGGCTCAAATCGAGAATGCCAGCAACTCTGCTAGAGAGCTGTTTTCAGTGGTCACCACCCTGTCCACCCCCTCTACGGGACCTGGGGTCGAACCCTCTCAGTCTCTCTGTGATGCTCTGTCCAGCTTTTTCACCACTAAGGTAGCAGATATATACTCATCCTTTGCAGGGAACGCAGAGACAAGATCCAGAGTCTGCAGTGGTGTAGAACCTGTCACCGATCATGATCCCTTCTCTTCCTTTGCTCCCATTACGCAAGATCAAATTAGCAGACTTCTCTTTACTACCAAGTCTGGCTCCCCCTTAGACCCCTGCCCTCCTTCAGTGATGGCTAACCTTAGCGAGGTGATCTCTTATTCACTTATGAAAATCTGTGACACCGCATTTCAAACTGGTCACTATCCAGATCTTTGGAAGAAGGCCGTGATCAAACCTCTCCTGAAAAAACCCTCCCTGGACCCCACAGCTCTGGCCAGCTATAGACCAATAGCGTGTCTCCCCTTTCCTGCCAAAATATGCGAATCTCTGATGAATAAACAACTCTCAGAGTTCATCGATACTCACCAACTTCTCGACGAAACGCAGTTTGACTTTAGGAAAGGTCATGGAACTGAGACCGCTTTAATAAAAGCTTCAGATGAGATTAGAGCCATTATGGACCAGGGAGGTGCGGCTGTCCTGATTCTGCTGGATTTGTCCGCAGCCTTTGACACGGTCGACCATGATATTCTGGTCGACCGTGTCACAGCCCTGGGGATAAACGGTATGGCTAGAAATCTCATTTCATCTTTTCTTGCCTACCGTACCCAGACAGTGAAGTTGGGTAACTTCTATTCTCCTGTCTCTGCACTCCCCTGTGGAGTCCCACAGGGCTCCTCGCTAAGTCCAACGCTATTTAATATCTATGTAGCAGACTTAGCGAGGGTAATAAAGGCCCATGGGCTGCGACTTACATCCTACGCAGATGACACCCAACTGGTTCTGGCAATACACAAGGACGGCCCAGCGGTGGCAGCTAATTTCCAAAGCGCCATGCTTGCTGTCAGTACCTGGATGTCCTCCAACTGTCTGAGGCTTAACTCGGACAAAACCGAGGTCATGACCTTTGGTAATCTCTCCCCGGTTTGGTCTTCTGCCTGGTGGCCTGACCAGCTGGGCTCTCCTCCTGTCCCATTTGATAAGGCCAGAAACCTGGGAGTCATTTTTGACAGCAAGCTGTCATTCAACCTTCATGTCAACAAGGTTGTGTCATCTGCGTTCTTTATTTTAAAGAAAATTAGGAAAATACTGCCTTACCTTCCCACCTCAGTTGGGAAGACCCTGGTCTCTACCCTAGTGTTTTCTAAAATCGATTATGGGAACGCCCTCTTCCTTAATACTCAGAAACTCGTTCTATCTAAGTTGCAGTCCATACAAAATGCTGCTGCAAGAATTCTTCTTGACATCCCCCGCCGCCAGCCAACTACTCCAGCCATTCGTCACCTGCATTGGCTAAGAGTAGAGGGCCGCATTAAATTCAAGGCCCTCTGCATTGCCTATAAGGCAGTGCATGGCGTCGGTCCAAAGTTTCTGATTGAAGCATTCCAGTTGTATAGCCCCAAGAGACAGCTGAGATCCGCCAACTCCTGTCTGCTTCCGTTACCTCGCACCAGAACGGCAACCTGGGGAGACAGGCGCTTCCTGGTTGCCACACCTAAACTCTGGAACCTTTTGCCGCTCACCATAAAAACTGCCCCCAATTTGATAAGCTTTTGTAGGCTCTTAAAGACATGGCTGTTCAATCAGTAATCCTGCGGCTTGGTCTCTCGTTTTTGTCAAATGCGCCGAGACACCTTCGGGTATTTGTTTGCGCAATAAAAATCGCGAAATAATAATAATAATAATAATAATTTCCCTTGCCTGGATATTGATTTCTCCAAGAACTCATTTATTATGCATGAACATCTATTTCTTAGGTGTTCATTCATGACGTTCCGATGCCCGACTTTTACGTCAAAACAGGCATTCCTAAACACCTTCAAGGTATAAATATACCTGCACTTGCCCTGGCAAAACACGGTTCCGGTAAGGTCCAGTTCGACTGTCTACTTGCGGTTCGCCACGACAAGTTCGGAAGGAGATCGAGTTCCCACCTGACGCACTGACCAGACGCTGTCATCCTCCTCGCAGAGAATCCAGCTCCAGTGTTTCTGACTCCCCTTGCGGGGTGTTAGATATCGAGTTCCGGAAAGAGATTCCAACCTCACACATTCTAAGGTATGGAGCAGACTAGAACTTAGAGACACTTTTGCCAACTTTTGGCAAAACTAAAACTATAGCTAGCTATACTTTAGAAAACAGCACCTACTTCTTACCTCGTACTACACTTAGGTTAGGTACACTGGGGTAGAACTAATTAGAAGCATCAGATGAGTATTCACATTTTAGCCTGTGTTATTTATGTATGTATTTTATAAATATATGTCATACCTACAAACCATGCTATTACGGTATTATTTTGTCGTACTGCTAACCCTGTACGTATTGTACTTTGCATCGTGTCTTACGATTGTAGCAGTTCATATCTCTCTAATGAGAAATAAGACTGTTCAATAAACCCTTTTAATTGAAACGCCCATTTATCTATGTCTGTGTAACTCTGTAGAAACAAAGCATGCACGATTGACTGAGTGAAACTGTTATCTATTGTTTCCACGGTTCTGAGATTGTTCCGACTCTAAGGTAAACAAAGTTGTCATGTTTATGCGCTTATCAGAAACTATTCCCTTCTTGTCTATTCGAGAAGTTTCTAGTGACCTCTGAGTTAGCTGGCACACACAAGTAATTAAGTTTAATGTACTCGATAGAGACATACTGACCTCAGTCCTATGTCAAAACTATAGTGCATATTATTCCAATGCGCAGAGCCTATCAGGGATATAGGAACTACACTACAGCATGGGTCCCTTGTTTACTGTGTCACTGGATCCAAGTTACACTCAACTAACAAACCCCAATTAGGGTGAAACCAGTCTTTGGTTACTTGTGTTCTGGTACGGAGAGGACCCAGTTTGGTAGTTTCGTCTGGTCTGTTCCTATCTGAGCACGACCAAGACTGATTTGCATATGTCTAGATCTAACCTGAGGTGGCATGGTAGGCAAAAGAACAATGAGTTGGTATGCCACCCCAAGTGATTGCCAGTGGTTAAACAAATTTATGCATTTCTCCTATCACTTTTTGTGTGTTTGATGTAACACCCTGAGTGGCCAAGGGTATGCCCAGACGTGTATGCCTTGCTCACTGTGCCACTGGAACCAAGCTACACCCAACTGATGAGCCCCAATAAGAGAAAAAATGGTCTTGGTTTGCTTCTAATCAGGTTCATAGAGGACCTGTCTTGGCAGTTCTTGCTGGACTGTTCCTATTGGAGAACTACAAAGACTAATTTGCATATGTCTGAGTCTAATCTGAGATGGCATGGTGGGCAAAAGATTGATGGGTTGAAATGCTAACCCCAGCAAATTCCAGAGGTTAGACAAATCGCAAGCATTCCTCACATCACCTTTTGTGTGTTTTATGAGCTTCCTAGTGTCTTCATGATTTTAAACACTACTGCTGCCTGTTGTGAGCCAGAAGTCTCGCCCTTGACCTAGGCTGACCTGTTACACAGGGTGTCCCAGCCACCATAAGCTGATGTGCAGTCATTCTAAAACTTTGGACGCCCTGCTGATTCCAAGCACTTCCATTTGGACAATGCTTATATTTTGAGGAGTACGTTTTTCTGTTCTAAAACGAACTTCACTCACATTTTTGTAAAGTACATATTTTTGGGCTGTTGGATTTACCGTTCTAACTCCAAACCAACTACCTTTGTGGAAAGCACATTTATTTGAAGGTTCAAATTCACTATTCTAACTATAACTCCACTTTTATTTTGGGAAAGTACATATTTTTGGGAGCAAATCTACCATTCTAACTCCATTTCCACTTTCATTGGAGAAAGAGCATATTTTTGTCAGGTCATATTTACTATACGAACGCCAAACCCGCTTAACCCGTTCTCCGCCGCGGTGCGGGCGTTCTAAAGGGTGGGCGGGGCTGCGTCGGTCAATGGTCGTGCGCAGCACCTGGAAGGTAGTGCTCGCCGACGTGAGCACGGAACAGGTTAAAATAGGGAAATATCATCATCCCACTTTCATTGGACACAATGCATTTTTGGGGATTCCAATTTACCAACAAATGTACATGTAGTTGGGGTCAGAGTTACTATTACATCTCCAATCCCACTATCATTAGGGAAAGTGCATATAATTGGGAAGGCCAGTTTACCTATTCTAATTCAAATTCCACTTTCTTGGAGAAATTGCACATATTTGTGGGTGAGGGCAGATTCACTATTCTAACTCCCCTTCCACTTTCATTGGGGAAAGTGCATATATTTGGGGGTGGGTAGGATTTACAATTCTAACTCCTTTCACACTTTAATTGTAGAAAGTGCATATATTTGGGGGGGGGTGGGTAAGATTTACAATTCTAACTCCTTTCGCACTTTTTTTGGAGAAAGTGCATATTTGGGTGAAATTCATATTTATTATTTTAACGTAGACCCACTTAAAATACAGAAAATGCACATATTTGGGGGGGAGTTAGATTTATTATTTTAACTCAACTCCACATTTTGTTGTTGAAAATGCTTTTATTGGGGAAGGGGTTCACATTTGCTGCTCTAACTCCAAATTCAATGAAAGTAGGTGAGTGCATATATTTGGGGTGGGAAAGGCAAAATGACTATTCTAACTCCAATCTGACCCGCTAAACATGACTCGTGATGGACCCGTATCTAACTTACCATATCTGTTGCAACTGCTGGAACCGACGATTGTGAGCCTGCAGTGGTCCTCTGAGAAAAATAAGCCCCTGGCTGAAATAAAAGTTGGCTTCAGACCAGATCACAGCATGGAGCTAGTGAACATTATGATCTTGGATGACCACCAAACCACAGGACTTTGGACCTGTCAACCAGGCTGCTTCTTCATCTGCTCCTGCCTGTCTGGAAGGTTTGAAACCTGCGACACAATTCACTATGTGTCTAATCCAATGTCAGGAAGAACTCCTGTTGTTGCTGGCCAGCTGAACAGATGGTACTGTAATTCAGCCCCTCCTGCTACCCACTTCCACAGTCTATGACCCTGGTAGTGGTAAACCTCCTAGTTACCTGATACCATGATGATTCTGGCTGGTTCTCTTTGCTGTGAGCCTCATTGGTTGGCTCACAGTGTGGCTGTGCTTGGAAGGGCAAAGGCACCCACTTTCATAACTAATGTTTGATCTATTGTAGCAATACTTTCTTGCCCTCTCTGGAGCAATACAAGCAAACCTTTCTTTGTACTAAATTTGTGCCAATTTGCCCTCTGACTCCAAAGCAGAAGTGTCCATTGTTCCTGTCCCTGATGAACAAGGCCTTGAAACTCACCTGCATGGGTGTTTCCCCACTGAGTTTGACAATTCTACCTTGCACACTTGTCTCTCTACTGGGATCTCTGTTGCCCTGATCAGCAAATCTCATCCGCTGCTATTCACTTGGCTGCTGCTTCTGGGCTAGGTCGTGAAACTAGAAATTGTGGCACCTTTCTGCGCTGTTGAGAATGCGACTTGCACCACCCAGATCGAGCTGATTTTGAACTGTCCCCTTTTTTGAACCACCCTCAGGGTGATTCTACACACGCTGTCACACCTGTAATTTGCCTACCACCTTTTTCATCTGTAGTGATAGGACATTTGCCTGTTTTCCGAAGGACCGATCTGGATCCTGGTGCCCTGCTTATGTTGTACCCGGTCATTAAGATAATGGGGTAACCCTATTAAAGTCTTGGACCTGGGAGTTAGTAGATACAGAAAACAATGGTCCTAAAACCTTTCTTTAGAAAGTATAACTCTAATCTGCAGTAATCTTTTTCATACAAGTCTGAGCATGCACGGTTGTCAGCTCTAGGTAATCAAAACAATCAACTTAATAATGTGCAACAACCAAAGGATTAAAAAATAACACATATTTTTATTTTGTCGTTATTGCACTGACAGTAGATATCTTACTGCATTCAAGGAACCGTGAGACGGACAGAAAAAGGTGTTGCTCCAAAGGAATGTGCAGAAAGATGTGCTCTAGTGAAAAAACTGGAAAGAGTGCTCAAAGAAGAAAATTAGAACAGTTCAAAAATAGGACTGATAAAGGATATCAGCCTAGGTAGTCCTGGCCACGCCGAATCAATTATACACAAAGTCTATTTACAATTTTTTTTAAGGTTCAGAGATAAATCGTCATTTAGCACGATCGGATTGGGGGGTTGTGGCCCAGGCTTTTATGGTGTGGGCGTCGACGTTTCGACCCGACTTGGGGCACAGAGAGGGGTTTTTGGCCTCGACCTGCGGGTCTTCCTCAGGACAGGGATGGGCAACCAAAGTTACGTATGTGGTGTGTGAGAAAGTGCCATCTTTCTTGCATGGTATGCCCCCACTTTTTGCTGAATTGCTGAATGTACTTTGACTGAGTGTGCCCTGGACTCCTGCCAATCAGGTGCCCAGGGCCTATGTACCTTCCCTAAAACAAACAAAACCCAAATTGGCAAACCCTGGCCACATGTCAGCCCCTGGTAAATGGTACCCTAGGTACCCAGGGCCTTGTGGCCAGGGAAGGCCTCTAAGGGCTGCAGCACTCCTTGTGCCACCCTTAGAGGCCCTGTACCCTTAAACACACACACACTGCCTTTGCAGGCTGAGTGTTTGGGTGCGAGGCACAGGGACACGCCCCTCTCTGATAGCCACGCCCCTTTCTTTCTATAACTATGGGCACTCCCTGGATGCGCAGCGGAGGAGCGCAGCGGACACGCCCTCAGCACGCCGAAGACACGCCAAAGACTAGCCCGTCTGTGCCCGTCCGGGCCAGTACGGGGCATGGGGCAGAGGACTTTGTTCCTCCCGCCTGCAAGAGGCTGGTAAGATCTTCCGCGGAACTGCGAGCGCTGCGCCCTCTCCGTGACCCATGTTGCACTTTGCTTAATCTCCGTATTAACGGGGGTACGGCCTGCAAGAAATGCAAACTCTCCACTGCCATCTTACAACCCTTCCCTGATCCAGTTAGAAGGCGTAGAAAACATAAACTACTTTGTGTTGCAGAGGCGAAGGAATACGTACTGTATACTACAAACTGTCGCTCACTTCCTAAGCATCGTTTGGACATATTCAACCTCCTTATAGAGGCTAACCCCAGCGTTCTTTTTCTGACGAAGACATGGCTGCACTAGAGTACGGGCCCTGATGTGGCGACCGCCCTCCCAGCAAATTATGCGATTACTAGGATTGACCGCCTTAACCAGGTGGGGGGGGGGATTGCTATCATTTTTGCTAGGAAATTGAAATGTACATTAGAACATATCAATATCCCAGAGTGCGAAGCAGGACTTTTTAAAATCTCCCTAAATTCGAACTTTACCATGTCTGGTATACTGTTGTATCGTCCGCCTGGAAATCCGTCTAAATGGGTGTCCTCCTTAGCTAATCACATTACCCCATATTTTATGGCATCAAAATTTTTTTCACTTATTGGTGATTTTCATTTACATTTGGAGGACCAGTCTATTGCAGTTTGTGTCAACCTGCTAGACGATTTAAAGGCCCTAAATTTGGCACTAATAAACAAGGGTCCGACCCATAATAAGGGGCATTTACTTGACCCCGTTTTTTCTAATATGACAGAACTCCATTGGCTTAATACTTCTCCTACTTATTGGTCAGATCACTATCTTACTAAATTGAGCATCACATTTCCATCTACTGCTCACTCTAAAATAAATGCCGCGGCCACATTGAGGAAAAATTGGAAGCTACTGGATCTAGTGGAATTAAACCAGACACTTCACTCAAACCCCCCCAGGAAGGTTCATGATATAAACCGCCTGGCTGAAGACACTGATAAATGGCTCCGTGAGGCTGCTGATCACTGTCTACCCACCATCGCTAATAAAGTCAACAGACACCGCCCTCCTGCCCCCTGGTTTAATGACCTTTTAAATAGGGAAAAAGCAAGATGTAAGGTTCTGGAGCGTAAATGGCGTAAAGATTACGACCCTGATGCTAAAACCATTTATCATAAGGCTAGAAACCTATACCATTCAGCCTGTATTAAAACGCGCGCCTCTTTTGTCTCTCGCTCTATTATGGAGGCTTCTAACAAATCGAAGACTCTGTTCAATCTAGTTAAAGACCTAGCTGGAGCTCACACCTCAGCGTTTCCTCCCCCACTGGACGCGAAACAATGTCAGAATCTTGGCTGTTTCTTTGTGGAAAAAATTTAGAAAATTATCAGAGACGTTTCCGTCAATAATATTGTGTCACCCATTTCTATCGACTGTGATCTTACCTCTCTGGGTGATAACATCTTAGCAGCATGGCCTCCCATCACGGTCGACTCAATGAAATCCATTCTTAAAAATATCAAGTCTGGCTCCCCGAGGGATCCTATCCCGATGAAAATCCTTAAACTACTAGATGACCAGTCTCTGGAGGTCATTGTCAACACGCTTAATACTTCATTAGAGTATTCATCTGTCCCGACCCTCTGCAAACATGCCATGGTCACACCGTTGCTAAAAAAAACCAATGCTGAGCCTGAGTGTCTGTCAAATTATAGACCCATTTCTCTGCTCCCCGCCTTTTCCAAATGTCTGGAGAGACATGTTCATTCGACCTTAGCCTCCTTTGTGGAAAAAAATTCTCTTTTGCACCCCTCACAATCGGGTTTTCGTGTCGGTTTCTCTACGGAAACCACTCTCCTTGGAGTTACTGAACACATCAGAAGCCTACTTGATAAGAGTCAGACGGTCGCGCTTGTACTCCTTGACCTAAGCGCGGCCTTTGACACTATATCACATGAAATCCTTATCAAGGCACTATGTAGGAATGGAGTGCGTGGCAAGGCACTGGACTGGATTCGGTCCTTTTTGAGCGGCAGGTCTTTTCAAAAAAATTCCTCCACAGCCTGCTCTGACTCTTTTGAAATCTCCCATGGCGTAACACAGGGCTCTATTTTGAGTCCGCTGTTTTTCAATATCTATTTGAGACCTCTAGCTGATATTGCTGAAAAATCTGGACTCGCCCTGATGACCTACGCCGACGACTCCCAGATAATTTTCTCTCTCTCAGAGCCCCGGCCTTCTTCCCCTTCTCCCCTTAAGTTGGGGCTGCAAAACATCCTGAATTGGATGACCAGCAATCAACTAAAGTTAAACGGAGATAAGACGGAGGTTCTTCTTCTGGGTAAACGGCATGAGTTGTCGAATTCTTCCCACTGGACTGACCAGTTGGCCACAATTCCTTCCCCAGTGACCCATGTTCGTAACCTGGGATTTATTCTGGACAGTACTCTTTCTATGAGTAAACAAGCCAACAAAGTAGTGGGTCTTTGTCTTACCATTATTAAATGGTTACGGAAAATCATATGGATGTTACCCCTTTCTACTCAGAAGACCGTTGTCAATGCTTTGATTACTTCTCGGCTTGACTACGGTAACATATTGTTTCTTGGCTCTAACAAAGTGGTAGTTAATCGTCTGCAACTTGTTCAGAACGCTGCAGTCCGTCTACTCTGTAAAATCCCGAAAAATTCTGGGGTCTCGATTCATCGCAAGAAACTCCATTGGCTTAAGGTGGAAAACAGAATTCGCTTCAAAGCTCTGACCTTGATGTTTTAAAATCAAGGCGGGCACAGCTCCAAACTATCTTTTATCTCTAGCCCAGCTCTACTATCCAAAGCGTAGTCTTCGTTCCCAATCACTTTCAAATTTTTGTATCCCAAGATTTAAACTGGCAAGAATGGGTGGCAGATCTTTTGCCTTCCTTGGTCCTTCCCACTGGAACGCCCTCCCCCTTTTCATCCGAAAGGAGGAAAACTATGACAGGTTCCATAAACATGTTAAAACCTGGCTTTTCGACCTATAACTCAATTAGCCTGTTTTGGTCCTAAATATTGTTTTCTTGCTGTATCGCGGCGCCGGGAAACCCTTTTTGGGTAGCTGTTGCGCCTTATAAGTTCTAATAAAAAAAAAAAAAAAGACAAAAACAACGTCGACATGACACACATCCCTGTGTCTATGTGAGTGTATGAAAGGCACACAATATGATAAGTGAAAAATGCTCAAATTTTAAAAGGGGTGCTTCCGTAAAGGGGCTGACTGTCTCAACAGGCCCTGGGAATGAATGAAAAATATTGCAAGTAAAAGGATCTTGCTACGGAGCAACCTTCCCCGGGTGCTAAATGCAAATTTTTATCAGTTTATCCTTATATACAATGCTTTTTATTGTAGCTAATGATCATCAAAAAACAATTTCGTTTTGCAAACAATATTTACAGCAACATAATAGGTTTTTCAAACCAACATTTAATTATTGTTCGAATCACAATAATCATTTGCTCATTGTAATTTATACATAGGTCAAAATTTTAGTTATGTTCATGCTTGCCCAATGCATTTCGGGCCGTGTAGTGGCCCTTCTTCAGGGGCAGATCTGAAATTAAGATAAAAGTACAACAATAAATCCAATCCTATCAATTGCATCAGTGCAGACAACGGCTACAACATTTCATAAATGACATATAAGTTACAACAATGCATCTCATTTCTTCGTGGTTTAATGTTTATACAGATTGTTGAAAATATGTGATTAAAATCAGAACTAGGAAAATCCTTAAACGATACCCTTTTAGAGCCAAATCACCCAAAGTGATAAAACAATACACACGAACGTGTGTATGTGTGAGAAACCAGAAATAAGCGTACCTGATGACCATGTATTATACGCACTCTATAAAGCGAGGGAGAGAAAAAAACACATACTAATCCAAAAATTCAAAAAACAACACTGTACACTAAATACACACCGATTTATAAATAACCTTAATTGCACTGACCTTGGTGCCTGACAACCTTTCAATAACCTTTTGAAAGCTGAAACGCGATAACTCGAGCTCGGGCAGAGATTTCTAAAAAAAGATCCAATCCCCAAATTAACATCAACACGATGCACAACTACGCAACTTTAATTGCTCTGCATAACCAATAGAGCGTCCGCTCACCTTTTCTAGAAGTCTTCAAAGTAGACGTTGCTAATAACCACGATGGAAACTACGCTCATCTATCGGTGTAATACATCTCCTCCGCGTCTACCATATAAGGAACTGTGATCACTGGCAGCGAAAAGGGACAAGACCTTTCAGCTCCAAACATTAACGCGCGCCATTTTGGAATGGTCTTTCTTAACATAAGCACCCAAATGCTATGAACAACCTCTATAGTGACTTGTATACCGGCGTATATGAAACAGAATAACTCCAGTCCACGCAACCTTAAATCCAAAGCCTAATTGGATGTGAAAAAGGAAAATGAATAAAGAGACTAAAAAAACCACCTCATGAGTGAACTACAAATAAAACGTGAATGATAGAACAGTAAGAATAAGTGAAGAAAGACGTTCTGATATCAACTGCTGTTTTTTGCTAAAAATCAGTCTGTATGTCTCCAAGGATGTACAATACACATTTAGTTACAGAAAACATCCTAAATCTACTTTCTCATTGATCCCGTGCGGATCTTGAGTGTTCAGCTTTTTTATCCAAAAAATCTCCCTTTGTAAAAGTGTTTTTGTTAAGTTTTTACCAGGGGTTGGGACCATTTTCTCTATCACTTGGAATTTGAGTTGTGATATGGAATGTTTACGCAGGTTCCAATGAACTGCGAGACTGCTTTTGGGGTTGGCATTTCGGATCGTGCTTTTGTGCTCAGAGATTCTTGTCTTAATCTTTCTCTCTGTTTTGCCGATATACAAAAGTCCACAAGGACATTTTATGGCATAGATCAAGTTTATTGAGTCACAAGTAGAGTTGTGTCGCAATTTGATAGTTTCCCCTGTAAAGGGATGGTGTACCTCATCTCCTATGATAACATTGTTGCAGTGCACACAGTTCAAGCAGCGTTGCGTCCCTTTGTATTCCATTCCGTCTGTTCTGAGTGTGTTAGAAAGAATTTCTTTGATGTTTTTCGACCTTCTAAAAGCAAATAAAGGTTTTTCACGAAAAAGATCTTTGAAATCTTCCTCATTTTGTAGCACATCCCAACGGTTCATTAGAATTCTTTTAATTTGTCTGGATACTGTAGAATATGTGGAAACGAAAACTTGACGGGTTAGTTGTACTTTGGGTTTGGTTTGCAACAGATTTTCTCTACTTTTTTGCTCCGTTTTGATGATGGCTTCTTGTAGAATGTTTTCCGGGTACCCTTTAGATGAATACCTTTTCTTCATGCAGTCAATATTTTTTCGAAGCGTTTGTTCGGTGGAACAAATCCTTTTGGTTCTCAAGAATTGTGAGTAGGGAAGATTATACATCAGATTTGGTGGATGGAAACTTGAATATGATAAGGCGTTATTTTTGTCTGTGGGTTTGTGAAAAATTTCCGTATGGATGGCTCCATCTGTCATCTTAACCATTACATCCAAGAATGAGAGTGAATTCTCACTGATGTTGCTAGTGAATTGTATGTGTTCATCCTTAGTATTTAATTGTGATATCTTAAGCTCCAATTTTGCTGTGTTGTTTTTCCACATGATGAAAATATCATCTATGTCTCATAGTCTCATCTGAAGAAAGTCTGGCAACTGACACTGATACAAACATCAATAGACCACCGCCCAATTTAGAGAAACCACGAGAAAAAACTCATGCTACACCCATGGAAGAAACTGATGTACATCCTTCCACGTCTAAATCTTTTTTAGCTCAGGCTACGGACAGCAACTTACCTCCAGGAAAAACGGGAGGAAAACCAGGAGAAGCAAAAGAAAGATCAAGACAAAATCTGAGGAGCCAGAAAACAACTTAGTAGTCAACATATCTTCAAAAGAATTATCTAATCACCAAATCAAGATTCTCAATAAAGGATTAGGGTTTGTCCCAACATATCAGACCAATACTTTGGAGAATGAAATAACACTTTTCAGATTCATGCGGACTCTTCGTTTAAAGTATTTTTTTTCAACATTCAACATCACAGATTACAATCAAAGAGAAAAGGAATTTGAAGAATTCAAACGTAAATCAACGTTTCAGGCACCGGTGTCGCATAAAATCTTAGACGCCTTCGAGAACCTGGTTAAAAATGACCTTTCCAGGATAAATGTCAAACGTAATACTAAAACCAATCTCACTAAACACGAACGATTCACCCTGAAAACTTTAGCTAATGACGTAAACATCAACATAAAAAAAGCCGATAAAGGAGGAGCCATTGTTGTCATGGACCAATCGTTTTACACCAAAAAAGTATCAGAACATGTTTCAGATACCTCCATATATCTTCTGCTTGATGGTGACCCCATCAATGAATTGTCTGCTACCTTGAATACTATTCTCACCAAAGCTATAGATATGGGATGGATCACTGAGAACACAAGTCTATTTCTGACCAAAGAAAATCCAAGTAAACCCGGATTATACATGCTACCTAAGATCCATAAAGATCTTTTTGATCCACCTTTTAGACCTATTGTTACGGGGTGTGGAACCATTTTCGAACCCATTGGACAATATATTGACCATTTCTTGCAACCCATTGTCCAGGAATGGACATCTTACATAAAAGACACTACTCATTTTTTGCAGAAACTTCAGAAAGTACAGATGACCAATAATATTGTACTTTGCACGCTGGATGTAAAATCTTTATACACTTCCATCCCCCATCAGGGTGGGATGCAAGCAGTAGAATGGGCCTTACTGAGACAAACAACCTTGAAGACGGATAAAGTTTTTTTGTTGGAAATGTTACACTTTTGTTTGCACCATAGTTATTTTGAGTGGAATAACCAGTATTACCTACAACTCAAAGGAACATCAATGGGTTTTGCAGGAGCACCTGCATACGCGAATACCTACATGGCGTATTTTGAAGACCAATACATTTACAGTGATCCAGAATGGATGGATAATCTTATGATGTACGTGAGATACATAGATGATATTTTCATCATGTGGAAAAACAACACAGCAAAATTGGAGCTTAAGATATCACAATTAAATACTAAGGATGAACACATACAATTCACTAGCAACATCAGTGAGAATTCACTCTCATTCTTGGATGTAATGGTTAAGATGACAGATGGAGCCATCCATACGGAAATTTTTCACAAACCCACAGACAAAAATAACGCCTTATCATATTCAAGTTTCCATCCACCAAATCTGATGTATAATCTTCCCTACTCACAATTCTTGAGAGCCAAAAGGATTTGTTCCACCGAACAAACGCTTCGAAAAAATATTGACTGCATGAAGAAAAGGTATTCATCTAAAGGGTACCCGGAAAACATTCTACAAGAAGCCATCATCAAAACGGAGCAAAAAAGTAGAGAAAATCTGTTGCAAACCAAACCCAAAGTACAACTAACCCGTCAAGTTTTCGTTTCCACATATTCTACAGTATCCAGACAAATTAAAAGAATTCTAATGAACCGTTGGGATGTGCTACAAAATGAGGAAGATTTCAAAGATCTTTTTCGTGAAAAACCTTTATTTGCTTTTAGAAGGTCGAAAAACATCAAAGAAATTCTTTCTAACACACTCAGAACAGACGGAATGGAATACAAAGGGACGCAACGCTGCTTGAACTGTGTGCACTGCAACAATGTTATCATAGGAGATGAGGTACACCATCCCTTTACAGGGGAAACTATCAAATTGCGACACAACTCTACTTGTGACTCAATAAACTTGATCTATGCCATAAAATGTCCTTGTGGACTTTTGTATATCGGCAAAACAGAGAGAAAGATTAAGACAAGAATCTCTGAGCACAAAAGCACGATCCGAAATGCCAACCCCAAAAGCAGTCTCGCAGTTCATTGGAACCTGCGTAAACATTCCATATCACAACTCAAATTCCAAGTGATAGAGAAAATGGTCCCAACCCCTGGTAAAAACTTAACAAAAACACTTTTACAAAGGGAGATTTTTTGGATAAAAAAGCTGAACACTCAAGATCCGCACGGGATCAATGAGAAAGTAGATTTAGGATGTTTTCTGTAACTAAATGTGTATTGTACATCCTTGGAGACATACAGACTGATTTTTAGCAAAAAACAGCAGTTGATATCAGAACGTCTTTCTTCACTTATTCTTACTGTTCTATCATTCACGTTTTATTTGTAGTTCACTCATGAGGTGGTTTTTTTAGTCTCTTTATTCATTTTCCTTTTTCACATCCAATTAGGCTTTGGATTTAAGGTTGCGTGGACTGGAGTTATTCTGTTTCATATACGCCGGTATACAAGTCACTATAGAGGTTGTTCATAGCATTTGGGTGCTTATGTTAAGAAAGACCATTCCAAAATGGCGCGCGTTAATGTTTGGAGCTGAAAGGTCTTGTCCCTTTTCGCTGCCAGTGATCACAGTTCCTTATATGGTAGACGCGGAGGAGATGTATTACACCGATAGATGAGCGTAGTTTCCATCGTGGTTATTAGCAACGTCTACTTTGAAGACTTCTAGAAAAGGTGAGCGGACGCTCTATTGGTTATGCAGAGCAATTAAAGTTGCGTAGTTGTGCATCGTGTTGATGTTAATTTGGGGATTGGATCTTTTTTTAGAAATCTCTGCCCGAGCTCGAGTTATCGCGTTTCAGCTTTCAAAAGGTTATTGAAAGGTTGTCAGGCACCAAGGTCAGTGCAATTAAGGTTATTTATAAATCGGTGTGTATTTAGTGTACAGTGTTGTTTTTTGAATTTTTGGATTAGTATGTGTTTTTTTCTCTCCCTCGCTTTATAGAGTGCGTATAATACATGGTCATCAGGTACGCTTATTTCTGGTTTCTCACACATACACACGTTCGTGTGTATTGTTTTATCACTTTGGGTGATTTGGCTCTAAAAGGGTATCGTTTAAGGATTTTCCTAGTTCTGATTTTAATCACATATTTTCAACAATCTGTATAAACATTAAACCACGAAGAAATGAGATGCATTGTTGTAACTTATATGTCATTTATGAAATGTTGTAGCCGTTGTCTGCACTGATGCAATTGATAGGATTGGATTTATTGTTGTACTTTTATCTTAATTTCAGATCTGCCCCTGAAGAAGGGCCACTACATGGCCCGAAATGCATTGGGCAAGCATGAACATAACTAAAATTTTGACCTATGTATAAATTACAATGAGCAAATGATTATTGTGATTCGAACAATAATTAAATGTTGGTTTGAAAAACCTATTATGTTGCTGTAAATATTGTTTGCAAAACGAAATTGTTTTTTGATGATCATTCGCTACAATAAAAAGCATTGTATATAAGGATAAACTGATAAAAATTTGCATTTAGCACCCGGGGAAGGTTGCTCCGTAGCAAGATCCTTTTACTTGCAATATTTTTCACACATCCCTGTGTGCCATGCCCATCACCTACACTGCCATGGCATACATCAGCCACCCCTCTAGCTGGGTGCCTTATGCCAATGGTGTGGGCACAGGAGCAGGAGTCCTGTGCCCCTACAGTGCCCAGGTCCATTCCTGAGCACTGTAAGTGCAGTGCTGCCATTTAAGAGTACATGGTGCTGAGAGCTCGTCAAACACGAGCTCCACAGCACCATAATGGCAACACTAAAGACTGAGAAGTTTGGTATCAAACTTCTCAGCACATTAAACCCACACTGATGCCAGTGTGGGATTTAATGTACCAAGCACCCCAGAGGGCATCTTAGAGGTGCCCCCTTAAACCTAACCTACAATCCACGTCTGCTCTGAGGCTGCCTAGGCTGCCACCCAGCAGACATGTTGCTGGACCCCTGGGTAGGAGAGCCCCTGCTCTCCTGGGCCTGCAACAATGCACATCCTGGGCGAGGTGCTAAATCTCCTCCCCCAGGATGGGCAGGGGGAAGCTTCAAAGGCATGCCGCCTCTGTGAGCTTCCCCAGGCCACTGCAACCCCCCACTCTGGCAGGAAGCTTTGGCCGGAAACCCCAAATAAGGACAGGGGATGTGCCAGCCTGCCAACCCCACCCCTGAGGTGGGGGAGGCGAGGCGAAGCACATCTCCGGGCTCTCGCCATCTTCAAGATGGGGAGCCCTACCCTATCAGGACTAGGCTACTGCCCCCCTCCCACAGGAGAGTGGCAGAATAGGGGTGTACCCACCCCAGGACAGGGACCCATTGGTGCCTGCCTTTCACCTACCTGTAACGCCAATAAATCTAGTATTTAGGGGCACCCTGAACCTTCCTTCCCCAGATTCCAGATTCAAAACTACAAAGAAGAGCAAGAAGAAAGAAGACCTGCCCTGCAGCTGCTAAAAAGAGGAAGACACCAACTAATTTGGCCCCAGCCCTACTGGCCTGTCGACCCTCGAACCTGCTCCTGCTCCAACCCGGCATCTCTTGTGGCCAGCAACCTCACAAACCCCGGAGGACCTGGCTACCTTTTGGCTCTAAGCCCCTGGGACTCCCATGAGTAGAGGCTCTACTCAAAACCTACCTCTAATCCCTGGCAGCAGCCCGGAACCGCGAACCCAGCACACTCTGCACCAGCCAAGCCTGGCCAGTGCCGGAGTGGACAAAGACCACGAGGACGACCCCACGGCGACTGTGTCCCCGAGTCCGGCACCCAAGGACCTCCCTCGACACTCCTGAAGGAGACTGCAGCCTCAGAACAAGGTGCCCCCCCCAACCGCGATCAACAGAGGGTAAGATTTCCCGACACCAAAAGGCACCCCTGCACGCGGCGCCCCGTGGCCCCTGTGCCCAATCCCGGGGTACCTACCTATCCTCCAACTTACCTCTCGAAGTGGTGGTGGCACCTGAAGAATCCTCGTCCCCGAGCTTGCAGTCTTTTTCCAAACCGGAGATTTCCCATTGAAATCAATTGAGCGCCCGAAGGCTCAAAAGTACCCTGCACCCAGCTGCCCGAGTGGCCCTGGAAGTGAAACCTCTACACCTACCTACTTCCCCACTTGCCCTGAGTAAGTGACCAGGAGCCCAGCTCTCACAGCTGCGTGGCTTGCCAGTCAGCAGCCACCAACCAAGGCCCCCCTATCCCTCATAGGATAACATTGGGCCTAACTCACTCTGCACCCGGCCGCCCTAGAGTCGCTGAGGGTGAACCAACTGTACCTACCTGACCCTGGGGGACCCCTGAGTCTATGCCCAGAACCTCAACTCTGCCAGTCGAGTACTTACCCTTAAACCGATAACTCTATTTTCCTCATAGAGTAACATTGACTGGCTTTTTCCTGAAATTTCTTTTAAGTGTGGACTTTTCAAATCTTAAAATATTCACCAAAAATCAGCCGAGTAATGAAAACGAAATTAATCACCTGCTCTTAGGTGAGCTCCCAGTGCTAGATCTTGGTGCCCAGCACTGACTCTGAAAAATACTTACAACTGTACTTACCCGTAACCCAATTTTCTTCCATAGGAAATCATTGACTGTTTTTCTGTGAAATTTCTTCTAAGTTTCAATTTCTGCAATCTTTAAATATTCTTCAAAAATCGTATAATATCTGAAAACGTAATTACTTACCTGTTTTGGATAAAGGTCCCAGAACTGAGTCTAGGCACCCAGTACTGGATTACAAAAGTAACGAGAACATACTGTACCTGCAACTTGAATTTTCTTCCATAGGGAATCATTGACTATTTTCTTTGAAATATTTTCTGTCAACTTTTAAAATAGCTAAGTATTGTTTAAAAATCATTACAGTAATTAAGTCGACTTTCATCACTTGATTCTGAGTACTGACCCCAGGACTGAATCTAGGATCCAGTCCTGGAATTCCAAAAGTAATCCAAAAAGTAATCTGTTGCAAATAACTTGAATGTTCCATTGAGCTCAATGCATTGTTGTGTTTAAAATAGAGTTGCCTATTGCAACCACTTGTAACTGTTTACAAAAGTCAATTGCATATTGCAAAAGTATTTATATGAAACATCTCATTCTGAGAAAGTATATTTTAAATCCAAGTGTTGGTTCTAAAATAAAAGAAGTATATATTTTTTATACATAAACCATTGGCCTAGAGTTCAGTTATTGAGTGTGTGAGACCATTTGCTGACTGAGTGTGTACAACAAATGCTTTACACTATCTTCTGATACTGCCTTACTGCTCGACCAAGCTACCACTTTAGAGAGTAAGGTTATATCTAACTTTAGCCTCTGCCAAACCCTGGGGGACTGTGCACTCTGTACACCCTGTACCTATTAAGGAACAGTATATACAGAGCCACTTTCTCACATCCTTGTTCCACACCTAAATGATTTAAGAGATGTAGGTGAGGGTTGTGCACATGAGTAGCGGGGTCACTGAGTGGCCCTATATCACATAGCTAAGTCAAACAAGCTTACCTGCAAAGAGTTGTGGAACCATATTGATCCATAATTATTCTGGAGACGGGGGTCCTCATCTGAAAGTAAATCGTGCTAAATGATGATTTGTCTCTAAACCATAAAAAGTAAGATTTGGGGGTTGGGAGTGTGAGCTTCTTATATCCCAAGAATCATGCTGGCATATCTTGTTAAGATACATTATGTGAGAAGCAGGACATGCGGGGATATTAAGGGGCAGTGAAAGGAGGAGGTACTTAAAACACATTATTTGTCAAGCTAACCAAGTTTTAAGGCCTTCAAAACAAAGACGAGAGAGAGAAAGAGAGCGAGAGAGAGAGAGAGAGGAAGGAGAGAGCGACAGAGCGACAGAGGGAGAGAATGAGAGAGCCGGCGTGTGCGTGTGTGTTTTTGTCAGTGTGGCCATGTAAAAATCCTGGGTGAAATCTAACGGACACCTCACCATACCCGAATGAAAGCACCTCTAACCAACTATTTACCACATGATACATTTTTAGGGGGTGTAATACCCCAAACACCTACCATGAAGCTACGTCCCTGGTTGTACCTGCAACAGGACAAGCTCCAGCTCAAATCTCTGCAATTGACTTCCTAGAGCGATTTCCAAGAGTAGCTCTTTCTTTGCCATTTTGTCTCCTGGCATTGGAGTAGGACTGTCTCTCTACAAAATCCAGCAGCTAGCTAAAGCATTGGAGGAGAAGCTGAGTTCAACTGCAATTTTCCTTGGGCTAATCTCTGACCAATTGGAACTACAACGAACTGAAATTTTAGAGGATGGGGAATGAAGATTTTCGAACTTGTGCCCGTCATCACTGATTTAGATTGTTCAAGTTTGCACTGCTGTCATCAACCACATCACTTGCGTCAACGTCACTTCTCCATCTTAGCATCCCTTTGTTTTCATGGAACCATAGGATCCGCCTATAAAAATTACTATTTACCTGTGCCTCACTTTTGATTAGCAGTGATTACTTTTACAAACCTGTTTTGGGGGACCGACTTGTGGAGGGGGTGCGCAGGCAGTGGGCCCACGTTGTTTTCCCAAACAGGAAACATTGTTTAAAGTAGCACCAGTTCCTTTAGGGAACAAGAGTTGCCTTAAAAAAAAGGTCTGGTTTAGGAATGCAAACACAGCAATGGGAGACTGTTGCTCCATGCAGGCCACCATCCCTGTGCTGGTAGCCAATCACAGGGCATCTCAGATAGTGACCTGCCTAAATAATGTTCTTTGGCAGGTCGTTCTGTGACCACCTGTGAGTGGACACTTGAAAGTGACCTATTAGCATGTAGGACTAATTACAAAATGAGAGATAGGTGGCAAAAGTAAATGTGTAACTTGTGCCCACTATTTTCAGCCTGTATTTTTGTTCTTGAGTGTTATAGAGCCAGATGAACGACTATTCCGTTTTGCCAGTCGCAAATTGCGAATTTTTACGACTCTCAACGGAATGTACTAATTTGTCTTAGACACATTTAGTGATTGCCAATGGGGTCGCAAATGACCTGCCTCATCAATATTCATGATGCAGGTTGCAATTTGCGACCCACTGGGAGTTGGCTGCAATCACAGGGATGGTGGCCTGCTGGGGACACCATGTCTGTGTTTGCTTTTTAAATAAAGCAAAAATATGTTTTCAAATACAGCTCACTTTCCTTAAAGGAAAACGGGATGAGTTTAAAAGAAATAAATGAAAAGCTTTCTTTTCAGTTTTTAAGGGAGCTTAAAAAATATTTTCACTGCCAAAAACAATTGCTACGGGCTTACCACCAATTTGAAATTGGTGGTAACTGCTATTGTTTTGTGACCTCATTTGCAGTCGCAAAAGTATCATACATCCCCCTGCAACTCGCAATTAGGAAGGGACGCCCTTGACACGCCCCTTCCTAATAGTGGTTCACAAACCCTATTTTGTGAGTCAGTAATAGGTTTTCGACTTGCAAAATAGGGTGTGTATATGGTACAACCTTTTTTAACAGTCACAAACGACCCGATTTTCCATTTGCGACTGCTAGATACGGTCGTACATCTGGCCTATAGTTCTTCATCTCCCTATGACTGCATTTCACTGCAGTTTCTAGAGTTTTGGTTGTGTTTCTTGAAACTGGGTGTTACTTCAATCTGTGGGATTGTTTTACACTTTAGTGTATGGGACTGTGCATGTGAAACACAGCTGCACACGTGCAAACACACAAACTGGATATCTTATAAAAAAAGGTCAGTCATTGATGATGAGGGTACAGCTAAACTTTCAGAAGCAGAAAAGAGCTGTTCAATGCAGTAACTAATCTTGCCTTATTAGGTGCTTTTTCAACAGCTTCCAGCCCGTGCTGAGCCGCAGAACAATGTGGCTGTTATTGTTAATACAATAGTAACTGATTGTTTCAGCATTATCAAACCACTTCTGGAACTGAAAGGCACCTTAGATGTCTGCCTCCCTGCAGAAAGTCACTTTCATGCCTGTGAAATCAAGAACACTCGACAGGCATCAGCCTTAAGATACCTCTGAAGAAAGAAACAGGCGCTGATGCAAGGGCTTGGTCGCCACAGGTGAAAGCGAGCATCACCAGATGATAGCTGCGCTCACTGCAGGCGCTGATGCAAGGACTTGGTCGCCACAGGTGAAAACTAGCATCACCAGATGATAGCTGCACTCACTCGGTGCAGGCGCTGATGCAAGCGCTTGGTCGCCACAGGTGAAAACGAGTATCACCAGATGATAGCTGCGCTCACTGCAGGCGCTGATGCAAGGACTTGGTTGCCACAGGTGAAAACGAGCCTCACCAGATGATAGCTGCACTCATTGCAGGCGCTGATGCAAGTGCTTGTTCGCCACAGGTGAAAACTAGCATCACCAGATGATAGCTGCACTCACTCAGTGCAGGCGCTGATGCAAGCGCTTGGTCGCCACAGGTGAAAACGAGTATCACCAGATGATAGCTGCGCTCACTGCAGGCGCTGATGCAAGGACTTGGTCGCCACAGGTGAAAACGAGCCTCACCAGATGATAGCTGTACTCACTCAGAGCGGCGCTGATGCAAGGGCTTGGTCGCCACAGGTGAAAACGAGCATCACCAGATGACAGCTGTACTCACTCAGTGCAGGCGCTGATGCAAGGGCTTGGTCGCCACAGGTGAAAGCAAGCATCACCAGATGATAGCTGCACTCACTGCAGGTGTTGATGCAAGGGCTTGGTCGCCACAGGTGAAAACGAGCCTCACCAGATGATAGCTGCACTCACTCAGTGCTGGCGCTGATGTAAGGGTCTTGGTCGCAACAGGTGAAAACGAGCATCATCAGATGATAGCTGCACTCACTCAGTGCAGGTGCTGATGCAAGCGCTTGGTCGCCATAGGTGAAAACGAGTATCACCAGATGAGAGCTGCACTCACTGCAGGCGCTGATGCAAGGGCTTGGTCGCCACAGGTGAAAACGAGCCTCACCAGATGATAGCTGCACTCACTCAGTGCTGGCGCTGATGTAAGGGTCTTGGTTGCAACAGGTGAAAACGAGCATCACCAGATGATAGCTGCACTCACTCAGTGCAGGAGCTGATGCAAGCGCTTGGTCGCCACAGGTGAAAACGAGTATCACCAGATGAGAGCTGCACTCACTGCAGGCGCTGATGCAAGGGCTTGGTCGCCACAGGTGAAAACGAGTATCACCAGATGAGAGCTGCACTCACTGCAGGTGCTGATGCAAGCGCTTGGTCGCCACAGGTGAAAACGAGTATCACCAGATGAGAGCTGCACTCACTGCAGGCGCTGATGCAAGGGCTTGGTCGCCACAGGTGAAAACTAGCATCACCAGATGATAGCTGCACTCAGTGCAGGCGCTGATGGAAGCGCTTGGTCGCCACAGGTGAAAACAAGCATCACCAGATGAGAGCTTCACTCAGTGCTGGCGCTGATGCAAGGGCTTGGTCGCCACAGATGAAAACTAGCATCACCAGATGATAGCTGCACTCACTGCAGGTGCTGATGGAAGCTCTTGGTCGCCCAGGTGAAAACAAGCATCACCAGATGAGAGCTTCACTCAGTGCTGGCGCTGATGCAAGGGCTTGGTCGCCACAGATGAAAACGAGCATCACCAGATGATAGCTGCACTCATTGCAGGCGCTGATGCAAGGACTTGGTCGCCACAGGTGAAAACTAGCATCACCAGATGATAGCTGCACTCACTCAGTGCAGGCGCTGATGCAAGCGCTTGGTCGCCGCAGGTGAAAACGAGCATCCCCAGATGAGAGCTGCACTCACTGCAGGCGCTGATGCAAGGGCTTGGTCGCCACAGGTGAAAACGAGCCTCACCAGATGATAGCTGCACTCACTCAGTGCTGGTGCTGATGTAAGGGTCTTGGTCGCAACAGGTGAAAAGGAGCATCACCAGATGAGAGCTTCACTCAGTGCTGGCGCTGATGCAAGGGCTTGGTCGCCACAGGTGAAAACGAGCCTCACCAGATGATAGCTGCACTCACTCAGTGCAGGCGCTGATGCAAGCGCTTGGTCGCCACAGGTGAAAACGAGTATCACCAGATGATAGCTGCGCTCACTGCAGGTGCTGATGCAAGGGCTTGGTCGCCACAGGTGAAAACGAGCCTCACCAGATGATAGCTGCACTCACTCAGTGCTGGCGCTGATGTAAGGGTCTTGGTCGCAACAGGTGAAAACGAGCATCACCAGATGATAGCTGCACTCACTCAGTGCAGGCGCTGATGCAAGCGCTTGGTCGCCACAGGTGAAAACGAGTATCACCAGATGAGAGCTGCACTCACTCAGTGCAGGCGCTGATAGAAGCGCTTGGTCGCCACAGGTGAAAACGAGCATCACCAGATGATAGCTGCACTCACTCAGTGCAGGCGCTGATGTAAGCGCTTGGTCGCCACAGGTGAAAACGAGTATCACCAGATGAGAGCTGCACTCACTCAGTGCAGGCGCTGATGGAAGCGCTTGGTCGCCACAGGTGAAAACGAGCCTCACCAGATGATAGCTGCACTCACTGCAGGCGCTGATGCAAGGGCTTGGTCGCCACAGGTGAAAACTAGCCTCACCAGATGATAGCTGCACTCACTCAGTGCTGGCGCTGATGGAAGCGCTTGGTCGCCACAGGTGAAAACGAGCCTCACCAGATGAGAGCTGCACTCACTCAGTGCTGGCGCTGATGTAAGGGTCTTGGTCGCAACAGGTGAAAACGAGCATCACCGGATGATAGCTGCACTCACTGCAGGTGCTGATGCAAGGGCTTGGTCGCCACAGGTGAAAACTAGCCTCACCAGATGATAGCTGCACTCACTCAGTGCTGGCGCTGATGTAAGGGTCTTGGTCGCAACAGGTGAAAACGAGCATCACCAGATGATAGCTGCACTCACTCAGTGCAGGCGCTGATGCAAGCGCTTGGTCGCCACAGGTGAAAACGAGCATCACCAGATGATAGCTGCACTCACTCAGTGCTGGCGCTGATGTAAGGGTCTTGGTCGCCACAGGTGAAAACGAGCCTCACCAGATGATAGCTGCACTCACTCAGTGCAGGCGCTGATGCAAGCGCTTGGTCGCCACAGGTGAAAACGAGCATCACCAGATGATAGCTGCACTCACTCAGTGCAGGCGCTGATGCAAGCGCTTGGTCACCACAGGTGAAAACGAGCATCACCAGATGATAGCTGCACTCACTCAGTGCAGGCGCTGATGCAAGCGCTTGGTCGCCACAGGTGAAAACGAGCATCACCAGATGATAGCTGCACTCACTGCAGGTGCTGATGTAAGTGCTTGTTCGCCACAGGTGAAAACGAGCATCACCAGATGATAGCTGCACTCACTGCAGGTGCTGATGTAAGTGCTTGTTCGCCACAGGTGAAAACGAGCATCACCAGATGATAGCTGCACTCACTCAGTGCTGGCGCTGATGGAAGCGCTTGGTCGCCACAGGTGAAAACGAGCATCACCAGATGACAGCTGCTACTCACTGCCCCCACACTGTGATCCCTGCTCGAGGGAGGAGAAGTCAACAAAATATGTGCTGATTTCTTCAGCACCAGCAGGCTCCCACAGAAGCAATAGTTGTATTTTACATTGTTCAACAACATGCCATTAAAAGTGTTTTTTTCCTTTGAATTGGATTGGACATTGGCTATAATTCATCACTCTGTTCACCGTATTCCTTGTTTGAATGTCCATGGACATCAGCTTTAACAGAACGTTGTCCTCTGCCTTTTGTTCACTTTCCGTTTTCCATTCCTTCTTATCACCGACCCCCTTTCATCCTGATTGGCTGCATGAATATGTTGTGATTTGTACACAGAGTGTATTCCACCAATCCAGCTGGACCATACATAGGTCTCCCAGTGCACCATGATGAAATCTTGGCATGAAAATGTATCTTGAAGAATAAGTTACTTACCTTCAGTAACACTTTTTCTGGTAGACTCTCCACAGGTTCCTCGCCTGTTGAATACTGCCCCAGACGTCATACTGATTCTGGAAATTTTGGGGCAATACACCTGCTTACCAGGAGGTTGCGCCAGAGGCACTATGTCGATGTCATTCCATGCCTGATGTGATATGCGCATGCCTATATAGGGGCCACCTGTACTCACTGACAACACTTCCTTTCTTTTCATGCCATTTGCTGATTCAGACCTATCCCTCGTCTCATTGAGGCTATAAATGGTCTAAATTCTTTGGTGTACAAGTTAATTGTGTCACCTCTCAAGCCTACAATGTTTCAACTCTGCGGCGAATGTAGCAAACAAGTGTCTGTGACTGACCCACACGTGGGTTGCCTGTGGTGCCGAGGGTCGAACCACGACTCTAAGGCCTGCAGTGACTCCTTGGTGCACCCCAGGGCCATTCGAGATCAGGAAGCTAAGCTCTTATTGGTGTAGCACGGCAAGGGCCTGTGCCGGGATAGGTCAAGGTATAAAGCTAGGTCCCACTCCCGCTCTCACGGTTTCTCCCGTGACCGATCTTCTTCACCCACCAGGGCCGTTTCTAGGTGTTTTGCCACCCTAGGTGAGAATTAAAAAATGCCGCCCCCTCCCTTTTACTACCATCACTCTCTCCCCCTGTCATCCAGGCTAGAGGAATTAATGCATTCGATATTCCCAAACTCATGTTTTTTGCCGCCCTCCCCCTTTTGCTGCCCTAGGCGGCCGCCTAGTCTTGCCTAATGGTAGAAACGGCCCTGTCACCTACTAAAATCCATGAAGAAACGCAAGAAGTCCAAGCACATTGTGCGGTTAGAAGTCTCCATCAGAACAAAGGTGCACATGATTAATTTGTAATTCTCCACAATCAATCACTTGTAAATAGCCAGTGATCTGAAAACAACAGGCAAATAGCGACAGTAATGACATTTTCTCAAAGTAAAAAGCAGTCAAATGGTCTTTTGAGTGCACAAGCTACTAAAAATAAAAGAACCATTTGAAATAATAGTGACTGGAGCCACTCCCTTTCAGCAAAGAACTCTATTACAACTTAATAACATGTTACACAAAGTGACCTGCATTTTGAGCAGTGCTGAGGTGCTCGGCGTTCAAACTGTGATATTTAATTTTGAAAGTGAGAAGACAAGTTGGACACAGGTGGGAGAATATCGTTGTTACAGAAAACCCAGGAAAAGTGTATTGCTTTTATTCAAATTTAAAGTTATAGCTCAACACAGGAAAAGCTGAGGTTTCGGCCCTGTGGTCCTAAGACTGCAGGTCTGCTTCATGACAATAAACAAAGAAGCAACTGTAATGAGGTTAAAAAAGACAGAAGGGTACCATAAAGATATCAGGATACGCAGTCAGTTACAATGGCTGAACTAATGTCCCTCTGAAAAACGGATCTGGGAGAATATTGCTTGAATCCAGCTTAAAATGTAGAGTGTGTATTTTGTGGGAGATTTAAAAAATGGAAAAATGCCAGGTGCTTCGATTGCCAGAAATGTAAATGCGGACAGCACAACCTCTTCCAACCGGATCCCCCAAAGGTGCCAGCTAAATTCCAGGGGATGCTGCAGCCTTAGTGATTATGTCCTCCTGAAACCGAGACTGAGCCTGGTGATGATTGTTCACTCAAAGGAGGGATCAAAGTGGCTTTGTGGGATGCTGAACCTGAGCCTGGTAACAAAAGTGAGCAATGAATCCCTGTCCAGAACTGACAAGTGTCTAGTCTCCTTGATGCTGCAAGGGCCTGCCTCACCCCCACAATGGTCCAGACTGGAGTGCACCTCTGGCAGATATTCTTGAGGCCAATGTCCCATGAGAGCTGGGCTTTTACTTGCCTCAACTCGATTCTCTTAGTCACGTACAATATCAGGTCCACTTTCCAGGGTGTGGTCAATATCATGCTGGCAGAGACTAAAGCTTGGTCAACCACAGTTCAGTCCTGATTGGTCCTTGCGAGTACAGCAGCCATCTCGGGTTCTGGGCTGGATTAGTAGAGTCTGGCCAGCCCCCTGGTATGTTCTCTCTGCCGCTCACTAGGACAGAGTCTTGCCTTGCAGTGCGTGCCTGTCCGCTTCAGTTCATGGTACTCCTGGCTCTGTCTGTGGCACGAGTTGGTGTCCCAAGTGCCTCGGTGCTGCCAGCTAGCTTCTGGTCTTCGGTTTGTACAAGGCTTATTGCCTTGATCAGATCCTTGCTCCAGATCATGGTGGCCAATAAAGTAATGAAAATTGAGGGCCCCTCTGCAGAATACATAGGGCCCCCCCCTTCTGGACTCAGTCAGGAGCTCTCAGGCCAGGGTACTCTGCTGAGGGGGCTCCCTGGAGCTCGCCCCCCCCGCACCGCGGTTGCTGCTGGGGCCTATGTTACACCACTGGTGGTGGCTATGGGTGCAGCACCCCGCTCTTTGAAACCCTCCTCCCCCGTCTTCACCCACCTGTCAAGTGCACTCTCCTAGTGTGTGCGCCCTGTTGCTCCTTCACCATAGTGCCTACCCCGGCCTTGGAAGGGAGCCACTCTTCAGGCAGGGACTATGTGTCAATCACCTGTACAGATCTGGGTAATGGGGAAAGTGTGAGTAGGTATGTTTTCCATATCATGGCTTGCCCTTATTTCTTTTCGATTTGAAGGCATTTTTCAGGAACTTGCTGTCTCCCCCCCATTGCACTTACAAGTATTCTCACTGCCTGTAAAGGGGCCTCTAGTTTTAGGACCAATGCTGACTGGTTTTTAAGTTGTGCTGTTCAGCACATGGGGCCCTAAAGATAGCAATGCTTGAGTGTGAACAGGGTTGACCCCTTGTTAGCAAATGTGGTGGCTCCCAGAGAATGGGTCTGAATGGCACTTTCCTTTAGGTCTAAGGTCCACACTGGGGGCACAGGCTGTTGGAGTGTGTAGTGCCAGGCAGTGACAGACGGGCAGGAAGTAGGGTAGAGAAGAGAGTGGCACGGAGTTGAGGCGAGGGAGGGAAACCAGGAGATATTGATGAGGAAGTACTGGTAAGGGAGGCCGCGACTAGAGAGGGGAGAGAGACATGGGAGGTGAGGGAAGAGAGGGAGGCATAAAGGGAAGGTGAAAGTTAAAATGATGGACAGAGGGTTGAGGGACATGATGGAAAGCCTGAAATAGAGGGGACAGGGCAGAAGTGCTGGAACAATTTTCAGAGTTGTCATAACGATTGTGAAAAATCCAAGTGTAACACTAAGAACAAGTATAGCAAAGGAGCCACGCCCATTCTGCAAGAGAGTTGTAAGGGTGTGGTATGTAGCCAGTGGTGTATTTTGGAGCACACTGTTGCAAATATATTTCTATGGCATGGTGGGGTACTGCACTGTCATTTACAGATAGCACACTTTCCAATGCAATGGCCCTAAGGTTTGCAGAGAAATGAGGTGTTACTGATAAGTGTGAGAAATTGGGTTATTGGTTGAGGGGGGCGAAACCCTACTCAAGCAACAACCACAATTCATGTCAAGCAGCCCCCAAATTACCTGTGCTTAACCCTTTGGTAGCTCGGCACAAAGCAGTCAGGCTTAATCTAAAGCCAATGTGGTTATATATGCAGCATTTCAAACAGTAACAAAGCAAACACCAACACAAGAAAAATCCCACACCAATCTGGAAAAAACAGATTAAACTTTATTCGGTTATCGGGTTTGGGGGGATCAGGTTCAAATCACAAAGTCAGGCTGAGCGCAATGGAGCGTGTGCCAGATATAGGAGTTCAGTCCGCTTTTAAAAGTAATTGAGTCCTGGGCGTTGAGATGCAAAGTCCTTGTGTTGGCCTGTACGGCAGTCAAGGAGTCTTCGATGGGAGCTTGCAGTGGAAGGTCCTGCCTTGAGATGCGTCGAGATGAGTCGTGCTGCATCGGTGCCGATGACGCCACAAATCGCAAACTGTGATGTAGTCATTGAGTTGCATCACACTATGTTGAGGCCGGTTAAGCCACTGGTGCTGTGAGACTTGTGTTGAGATGTGTCACATTGAGTCGAGATACATCAAGCCGGGCAGGTTGTCAACATCAAGATGCATCACGTGGGTGGTGCTTGCGAAGCTGCCGAACAGAAGTTGCAATGCGTGGTCCTGCATCGAGGTGCACTGAGATGCGTTGAGCAGGTTCAGTTGTTGGCATCAAGATACATTGCACTGGGTCGGTGCTTGCAAAGCCACCGAACTGAAGCTGTGATGCGCAGTCCTGTGTTGAGTGATGCATCGAGATGTGTTGAGTTGCGTCAGCGCAGAGAAGACTGTTGTGCTCCTATAGCTCAGAACAGGAGGCCAGCCAACTAGCCCGAGGACTGAATCTGGTGGTCGTGGGCTCAAGGTGTCTGTTACCTCCTTCTTCCTCAGGCAGCAGTGCAGAGGAGCAGTCATTCTTGCAGGCAGAGCAGCTGGTCAGTCCTTCTTGTAGCAGAGCAGCAG
Organism: Triturus cristatus; assembly: GCF_964204655.1. Taxonomy (NCBI): domain Eukaryota; kingdom Metazoa; phylum Chordata; class Amphibia; order Caudata; family Salamandridae; genus Triturus; species Triturus cristatus. Next base: position 1,686,041,929 of record NC_140590.1, read on the forward strand.
GGCAGCAGGGCAGCAGAGAAATCCTTCCTCTCGGTCTTCCACAGGTCCAGAAGGAATCTGAAGAATGGGTCTGACAGTCCCCTTTTTAGGTCGAGCCTAGCAGTGCTCATGCGCTGCTCTGCGGGGCATGGTATATTCAGTACATGGGCTTCAAGCAAACCCATCTCTTGTCATTTGTTGTCCCTTTCTAAAATCTTACTTTTGAATGGTAAATCATGCCCATGTGTCCCTCCTTTTGGTCTGCTGTTCCCTCCCATAGCGACTGGCCCTGTTACAGGGCTCATTTAGCGTCTGTCCATTTCAGTTAGTTTCCCGCACTATTTTTTCCGATTGCCTGCCTCGTATTCTGGAAAGTTGCACATGCGAACAGCTGACCAGTGTCACTGCTTTCCTCCCCCACCCACCGTTTCTCCATGTGTTCTCCCCTTCGCACCTTAGCTTTCACTTATGTTCTACAGAGTCTGGGTCACTGAACAGCGAGTTGAGCAGTCGCAAAGTTAAAATGGTAGAAATGTTACTTTACTCGCTAACTCCCTTTCACACAATCTTTTGTTTTTAGCATTAATTATGTTTCACTCACTCGGTGCTCCGGTTCTTCGTTTGTGTAAACGGCTGTAAATCTAGACAGTGCTGCTAGCTGCTTCTCTGGTCCCAGTGGTAATTCCTCATTCTTAGCCCTCTAGACAGTGCTGCAGCTGTGTCTCTGTTCCCAGTTGTAATTCCGCATTTTCAGTCCGCTATGCAGTGCAGCAACTGCATTTCTGTTCCCAATGGTACTTCCTCATTCTAAGTCCTCTAGACAGTGCTGCTAGCTGCTTCTCCGGTCTCAGTGGTAATTCCTCATTCTAAGTCCTCTAGGGAGTGCTGCAGCGGTGTATCTGGTCACAGTGGTAATTCCTCATTCTAAGCCCTCTAGACAGTGCTGCTAGATGCTTCTCTGGTCCCAGTGGTAATTCCTCATTCTAAGTCCTCTAGGGAGTGCTGCAGCGGTGTATCTGGTCACAGTGGTAATTCCTCATTCTAAGTCCTCTAGACAGTGCTGCTAGATGCTTCTCTGGTCCCAGTGGTGATTCCTCATTCTAAGTTCTCTAGGCAGTGCTGCAGCTGTGTCTCGGGTCACAGTAGTAATTCAGTGGTGGCTGGTAAGGGACGGTGGCGCTGGGGCAGGGTGGTAGAAATGTGTTTTTAAAAGACTTACCTGTTGGTCGCCAGCCACCGCCTCTCCTCCGTCTGCTGTGTACCCTGCCTCACAGAAGCACCTAGGCTCAAAGACTCCCCCTAGCCAATCATGAGGCTACCTTACAGCAGCGTTGTGATTGGTCTGAGCGCCGTGGTTCTGCACTCAGAGAGGTACTGGGAGCCTGTGCATATTCTCCACCCAGGCTGTACAGTACAGCTGGTGGAGAACATGCACTGTGCGCACAACGGTTTGGCCGGCCCAAGCCAGCTGGCCAAACCTTCATGCGCACTTATGGTGCAGCCACCACTCCTCCCTCTGTTGGCGTCACGCGAGCCCCGCCCGCCCTAACTTGGAGCTTAAAGGCAGACTAAAAATAAAATGATACTAATGTTCTGCTATTATCATTTTATCTTTAATTTGCTCTGCTCTTAGAGCAGCGAGATGACGCTCCTACGCTTTAGCGGAGGAGCCGCCTCTGCGGTAATATCTAAATCTAAGTCCTCTAGGCAGTGCTGCTAACTGCTTCCCTGGTCCCAGTGGTAATTCCTCATTCTTAGACCTCTGGGCAGTGCTGCTGCTGCTTCTCTGGTCCCAGTGGTAATTCCTCATTCTTAGTCCTCTGGGCAGTGCTGCAGCTGCTTCTCTGGTCCCAGTTGTAATTCCTTGTTCTAAGTCCTCTAGACAGTGCTGCAGTTGTGTCTCTGTTCCCAGTGATAATTCCTCACTCTTAGTCCTCTAGGCAGTGCTGCTAGCTGCTTCTCTGGTCTCATCAGTAGTTCTTCATTATAAGTCCTCTACATGGTGCTGCAGCTGCTTCTTTGGTCCTGTCAGTAATTCCTCCATTCTAAGTCCTCTAGACAGTGCTGCAGCTGTGTCTCTGTTCCCAGTGGTATTTCCTCATTCTTAGTCCTCTAGGAGGTGCTGCAACTAGGTCTCTGTTACAGACAGTGCTGCTAGCTGCTTCTTTGGTCCCGTCAGTAACTTTCCCATTATAAGTCCTCTAGGCAGTGCTGCAGCTGTGTCTCTGGTCACAGTGGTAATTCCTCATTCTTAGTCCTCTACGCAGTGCTGCTAGCAGCTTCTCTGACCCCATCGGTAATTCCGATTTCTAAGTCTCTAGGCAGTGCTGCTAGCTGCTACTCTGTTTCTGTCAGTAATTCCTCATTCTAAGTCACCTAGGCAGTGCTGCAGCTGTGTCTGTAGTCACAGTGGTAATCCCGCATTCCAAGTCCTCTAGGCATTGCTGCAGTTGTGTCCTTGTTCCCAGTGGTAATTCCCCATTCTTAGTCCTCTAGGCAGTGCTGCAGCTGTGTCTCTGGTCACAGTGTTAATTCCTCATTCTTAGTCCTCTAGACAGTTCTGCTGGCTGCTTCTCTGGTCCTGTTGGTAATTCCTCATTCTAAGTCCTCTAGGCAGTGCTGCAGCTGCATCTTTGGTCTTGTCAGTAATTCCTCATTCCGAGTCCTCTAGACAGTGCTACTAGCTGCTCCTATGGTCCCGTTGGTAATTCCTAATAGCTACCTGCTTCTCTGGTCTCATTGGTAATTCCTCATTGTAAGTCCTTTAGACGGTACTGCTAGCTGCTTCTCTGGTCCTGTTGGTAATTCCACATTCTAAGTCCTCTTGGGAGTGCTGCAGCTGTGTCTCTATTTGCAGTGGTAATTACTCATTCTTAGTCCTCTAGGCAGTGCGGCTAGCTGCTTCTCTGGCCCCATCGGTAATTCCTCATTCTTAGTCCTCTAGGGAGTGCGGCTAGCTGCTTCTCTGGCCCCATCGGTAATTCCTCATTCTTAGTCCTCTAGGCAGTGCTGCTAGCTGCTTCTCTGGTCTCAGTGGTAATTCCTCATTCTAATTCCTGTAGACAGTGCTGCTAGCTGCTACTCTGGGCCCGTTGCTCATTCCTCCTTTTAAGTCTTCCATACTGTGCTGCTAGCTGCTACTCTGGTCCCATCTGAAATTCCCACATTTTGAGTAGCCTAGGCAGTGCTGCAGCTGCGTCCCTGTGTATACATCTACTACACTCCAAACCAAAACACACAGGTAAACGACATTGTCATTTACAGCGCCAATAGCTCTAACTGTGACAAATGCGAGACCTATTGCATTACAAATGCTTGTTTTTCCTGATGCCCATTTTGAAGTGGGAGAAGCTTCTGGAGTTTCCCCCTACAGAGGTGTCTGGAATTTCCTTACAGAATTCCATGAGCTATCCACATTGTTGAGCCCAAATCTTGCAGGTATGGGAACAGCTACCAGCAGAATGAGAGTGAATTTTGAAAAATCAAAAGAGTCAATCAAGGAGAATTTTAAAAAAGCTTGAATTGGTATCAAATTATTTATCTGAGATGTTAGTGTTACCAGTCGCGGCTCGCAATACTCGCAGGTGGGGTTGGGCATGTAGCGGTTACTGCGCGGGGCGTTAAAATAAAAAAAAAACTTACCTGACTGGGTCCCGTGCCACCTTTGGTCCTGGGCCGGGACCCGCATTTTCCTGCTCCTCAACAGAAAGAGGAACAGGCATGCTCCCTCCCCTCCTGTAAGCCAATCACAATGCTGCAATGGCAGCATTGTGATTGGTGCCGAGTCGCGGACAGTGCCCAGGGAGGCCATTTTCTGTATGCAGCCTACATAGAGAAAATGTAGTGTGCACATGACTGCTTTAGGGTACTCAGAGTGGTGTAAGCCACTCCTCCCAGATCCGCCCACCCGCCCACCCCCAACAAGGCATACCCTCCCGCCCACCCCCAACCAGGCATACCCCTGTCTTCTGCTTTCTCGCAGCACGAGAAGCAGAAACATAAAATAGTATTTAAAACACCATTTTATGTTTGTGCTTCTAGCACTTCGAAAAAGCAATGGGGTGGCGCTCTTCCGCCCTAATAGAGGAGCTGACCCTGAGTGTTACACAAAATCACTGCACAAACACAAGTACTGAATCCCACCATTGAACACCAATGTGAGAAATTGAGTTATTGGTTGATGGGAGTGAAAACCTACTCAATCAGCAACCACAGTTCTTGTCAGGGTGAAACACAAGCTGACCCCATAAAACCTGAGTTTAACCCTCTGGTAGCTTGGCAGAAAGCACTCAGGCTTAACTTAGAGACAATAAGTAAAGTATATATGCAGCGCTTCAAACAATAATAAAGTGAAAACACGATACCTGAAAAATCCCACACCAAACTAGAAAAATTACTTAAAGGTTTTCAATAAAAAATAGCGCTTAGAAAAAGCACCAATTGCGGTTATCTGGTCGTAATGGCTAACACAACGTCAGGCCCACCATAATGGAGCAGGGACAGGATACAGGACTGAGTTCAGTCCGCTGTTGAAAGTTGTTTGTGTCCTGGGCATCGAGATGTGAAGTCCTTGCATTGGTCTGCGTGGTACGGGCATCAAGAAGCCGTTGACGGGAGCTGGCGGTGCAATGTTCTCTTTTGCGCATCATTGGTGCAGCCACCAATCGGGAGCTGTGATGCAGGGGTTGTGGTGCGTCGCACTGCTTCGAAGCCGACGAAGCTGTTGGTGCTGTGAGGACTTGCGACTAGATGCATCATGATGTGTCACGCTGTGTCTAGCTGGGCCATTTGTCGGCTTTGAGATACGTCACGCTGGGTCGGTTCTTGCGAAGCCACCGAACAGAAGCTGCGATGCGATGTCATGCATTGAGATGCGTCTAGTTGCGTTCACACAGAGGAGCCTATTGTGTCTCTCTAGCTGAGAACAGGAGGTCAGGCAATGAACCCTCTGAGTTTCTCTGGTGGTCCTGGGTTCAGGGTGTAGGTTTAGTCTTTCTTCCTAAGGCAGAATGGCAGCAGAGCAGTCCTTCTAGCAGGCAGAGCAGCAGGGCAGATGAGTAGCTGGGCAGTCCTTCTTGCAGCCGACCAGTCCACCACGGGTCCAGAAATGAGCTGAAGAGTGGGTTGGAGGGTCCCCCTTTTTTACCTGGTGCATACTTTTAAGTGGGATATGCTTCTGCAGATTCCCTCTACAGAGGTGTCTGGAATTCCCTGCCTCTCTGTCCTTGTCCCATTTTGTCTGGGGGCACAATAGGCTAATGTGAAGTACTTTATGTGTGAGCTGAGTCAGTGCCTTTGAAGTGCAAGTGTGGGAGGTGACAGCTCCAACCCCCCATTCTGCCAGAGATGGCCCATCCTGCCAACACCCAGACTCTCCATTGTGATACTGTCTGGGAGGAATACACAAAGGCCAACTGCCAACTACTCCCAGTCATGTGAACCAGGAACGGGTCGCCAGTACCAAATGGAGAGGACAAGAAAATGCCAACTTACTAAAAGTACAATTTTCCAAATTGTGACTCAAAATCTGACTTTACCATTAAAAAATGTTTTAAATGACTATTCCTTGGACACCAAACATGACCTTCCTACCTGCTCCCAATCAAACTCTACAATTCATTAAATGTAATAAGGTAATCCAATGTTATTGTATGGGAGAGGTAGGCCTTGCAGTAATGAATGTGAGAGTTTTTCACTACCAGGACATGTACAACTTGAATGTACATGTCCAACTTTTTAAAATACATTGCACCATGTCCTCTGAGTTGTTTAGGGCCAACTCTAAAGGTGACTAATATGTATTTAAAAGGAAGGGTTATGTCTGGCAAAAAGTTTTTTTTGCCAGGGAGGGGTTGCAGTTTAAAACTGCACACACAGGCTACAATGGCATGCCTGAGAATTGTTTAAAGGGCCACTTAAATGGGTGGCACAATCAGGGCTGCAGGCCCACTAGTGACTTTTAATTTACAGGCACGGGGTACATGTAGTTCCACTTAACTAGAGACTTACAAGTAAATTGAATGTGAAAAAAGTGTGTAAGTCAATTTCAACACGTTTAAAGGAGAAAGCACAGGCACTTTTGCACTGCCTGGCAGTGGTAAAGTGCACAGAGTCCTAAAACCTAAAATCCCACAAAAACAAATTCAGAAAAATAGGAGGGGTGAAGCCAAAAATGTAGGGGTGACCCTGGAGATAGGGCAAATTGCAAGAATAAAACTATACAGCGCACCAACGGTAATGTGTGGATATTGGGTTTCAGCAAATGTTTATCATTTGTGCACCACCAAGTGTATTGATTTGTTTTGATCCAATTACATTCTTTGTTTCCATCACACTTCAGAATTACACAAACGTGTTTCATTCGTGCTTTGTGAACTGCTGGTTTATTTTGAAATATTTGTACAGTACATTTACAGGCATTTACATTTTGCTGTGGGTTAGAATTTTTTTTACATTCTACAGCCTTTCCTTTGTTATTCCCAGTACCCCAGCACGATTGTCCGATAGTCCATTTTACTAAATTCTCTCACTTTGCAAACAGAGAATGAAGAGAGAACACCAATCTCCATGTTAAAAGAATAAGTAGCAATTTGTCCGAAGACATAGTCTGACATTTGACCTCTGGTTTTGAACGCACAGCAATTATGGCAAAATAAACACAAAAGATGCACAGCTATTGTGACCTGGGATTGTAGGTAAGTGGTGCAGGAGTCAACAGAGAGTGTGGATATGGGGTGCAGAGTGAGACGGAGGAGGAGAGGAGAGGAGAGACAGGGTGAAGGAGAGGGCAGTAGTGGAAAGGGTGATGAAGAGAGAACTGCGGTGGAGGAGCATGGGAAAGGGTCAAAGGAGAAAGGGACAGTGTAATGAGAGAGTTTGAGAACTAAAAGGTGTTGATAGAGAAGTGAAAAGGGGATGGGTATGAAAAAGAAGAGAAAGAGAACGCTGGCTACTGAGAGGGAGTTGAAGGCGCGAGGTGGTACAGAGGATGGTGAGAGGGTGGGCAGGATTATGAGAGAGAGAGAGAGGCTGGGGTCTGTCGGGATTGAGGCTTAATGGAAATCTCCTGTAAGGGCTTCAAAGTGCTACAGGCGGACAAACGCGCCTCATCCCCGCCGTCTCCCGCCCCGCCCCTCAATAGGAACCTGAGACCCCCAGACCCCAGCGAGTGACGGGCACCCCTGGCAGCATGACCCGGGTGCTGAGGGGAGCCAGCTGGCTGCCAGGGACGCGGTGCCCATCCTCCTCCTGCTACTGAAGCTGAGAGGGCAGGCTGGTGGGCGGAGCCGAGGAAGAGGAGGAGAGGGAGGAAGGCAGACCAACCAGTGCCCTGCCACGGGAGGACCCCTACGCTGCCCGCGGCTCCTCCCTGGCAGATTAAACCCATATAAATAGTATGCCCTCCCAGCTGTCACCAGCACCCTGCTCGGATCTTTGCCAGGCGCCCAACATTCCCCGTGCGTGCTTCCAGGCGCCGTCTGCAGCCTCCTCCTCTGCCAGTGAACCCTGCAGGGGGACTTCTCGGTGCTGCCCTTCCCTCAGCCCCCGCCGAAGAGAGTAGACTCCCAGAGATCCCTCGACAGGTAACCCCAGGTGATCGCCTCCGGCACGCTGCCCTGCCCAGGATCCGAGGCAGCGCCAGGCACTGAGAGTGCGGACTCCCCCTGGCATCGGAGCGACCGGGGCACCCAGGACAGGGAACAGGGCATTCGCACCGTGTGGTCCGTGGCGTAGAACGCGAGCATGTCGGACTCCTCTCTCGATGCTGTGGTGGAGGTCAGTGCCAAGGTAAGGCTGAGGAAGTGGGCATTGCCCTCGAGATGGGGTGGCGTGCCAGGCCGTGCTTTGGTCGCTCTCTTCTGTTCCCTTCTATTCTTGCTTTCAACCTCGTTTTAGCTAATGGTCTCCTCCAGTTCCCTCTCTCCCCATCCTGTCTTTCCTCTTGTGCCCCCTCTCTCTCTACTCTCCCTTGCCCGCCACCTTCACTCTCTCTCCTCTCACCATCCGCCCCATCTCCTTCACGTAACCTTCAGCTGTACCTGGTTTTCACTTCTGCCTCTCGCACCACCTCCCCTCTTACCTTCGCTCTCACCACGGCTCTTTAGTGTCCCGCCTCCGGTCTCCTCTTCCTGTTATCTTACCTTCCCATCCTCAGTGTTAATCCCTCCCCAGAGTCTCTCCTCTGTTTACCTCCCTTCTTCCCTGATCGTTTGCCCCCTCCCTCATAATATGTGTATTTGTAAAGCGCCCGTTCACCACAACGGGTATCTTGGCGCTGAATAACAGATGTTTATTGCTACACAACTCAATGGTACTCATTTTATCGACCTCGGAAGGATGAAAGGCTGAATGGACCCGCTGGGATTTGAATCTCTGACCATGAGGTCAAACACAGGCCCCTACAGTGGACCCGTTAGTCAACTGAGCCACCAGACCGGCCTCCTCTTCACCTTCCTCCTGTTTACTTCGTTCCGTTTAAGACTTCATCGCATATGCTGTTTCCATTTCTCCTCCATCTCACCTTTCGTTCCGGTGTTTTCACCCAGCCCCACCCCCAGCACATCCCTCGATTCTCTTCCATCCCTCGCTCCAAACACCTGCCCAGGCCTCTCCCCTGAGTGTTCATATTCCCTGTCATGACAACACTAGGTTTCAGGTCTCGGAGCAACTGAACATCGCCACAAAAACAAGCAGGAGGCCAAGATCACACGGGGTGAGCGCAGATAATCGGATTCTAGAATAAAAATAGACGCGGCATGGTACTCTAAATCAGTCCTTATCAATTTAATCGATCGTCTCTGTGCTAGTAGGTCAGAGTGGGGGCGCCATGGTGGCCTGGACGGGTGGGAGGATTGGTGAGAGGGCACAGATGCCATCGACTTAATCCTCTCAGGCTGCTCCAGACGGTGTTATGAGGTGAGGATTTGGCTCACGCCTCACCTGCCCGCGGGGTGCCACCGGTAAAAAGCGGGAATAGGGTGTCCAATCAGGGTCGAGGATTCTGGTACTCTGTCCAACCACTGGACAGGGAATTAAGCTGGCGCGCTAGAGACAGGCCCCTCCAGGGCTTTAAGTGGGCCGGGTCCTGCCAGTGCTCAGCGACAGCAGTTTTATAAAGCAGGTGCTGAGATGGGTCTCCATTTTTGCCCTCACCCTCAGGATGGAAAAAGCAATCTTACCTCTGCAGCAGGGCCACCCATCACTGCCTTTGATGTAACTTCAAAGGAGCTTGTTCTATTTCTTTCATAGTTTCATCATTTTAGATCTGAAGCATTTTCAATATTTTCCACAACGAAGCCATAGTTGTTGCTTTTTTATATTATGCACCTAACAACCATTGACAAAGCCAAGAGTCCTGGCTTGTTGTAGCTGTAATGTTATTTTCTGTATTATATATCTGGATACAATGACAGAAGCAGCACACTAAGCTTAACACAGATTTTTAGCGTAAGTGTTTTAAGCCACGCCCTTATTTACATCGGACACGCCCCTTGGAAAGACTCCCTCAGTTTTTCCGCTCCACCTAAAGCCCTGGGGTCCTCTACTCCTCTCTTTGGGGGTTCAAGAACTCTGGGTTCTGGTATCTTTTATTGACCCCTATAACAGTAGGCCAAGTGTGGCAAAACACAGGCCATACTATGTGTACACGTGTTCCTTACAGCTGACATTCCAAAGTAACTTTTCAGAAGCTGAAGTAACATTTTACCCACAATTCTACAATCCCTCTGTCTCTTTGAGACGGGCCTATTTTGCACCATTTACAGACAGACATAAAATTGTTCAATCCAAGAAACCCATCTGGTGCTGCCAGTTAAGAGGCAGTGTATCCACCCTAGACCAATTGCAAAAGGCCTATCCTCTTCCAATTGGAAACAGGTCTACCTTCTACCAAACAGTGATTGGCCAATGAGCAAGAGACAGGCTTTCTCCCAATCAAAAACAAGGCTATAATCTACTAATGGAGGTGGGCTTATCTTTCACAAACCAGAAACCGTGATATCTTGCTGCAGCAGGAGATAGGTTTATCTTCACCAGGTACTGTGCTGCAAGCTCCCAGCTATTGGCTACAATAGGAAACGTCTCTTGGGCGAATCAGAAAGAAGCTATCTCTACCAATCAGAGGCTGGCCTCACTTCTGTCATTTAGATTGTGATCTGTGTCCTATAAATGGAACACATGTCCATTTGTTTACCAATCAGAAGAAATCCTACGTTCAAGCCCTTTGGAGAATGGCTTATCCCCGCTAATTGGAGATCGGCATATCTTCTGACAAACAGAATAGGCTTTTCAATTGGAGGCAGGTGTTTCTTCTATAAATCAGCGATAGTCCTATCATTTACCAGCGGAGATGGGCCTACTTTCCACCAATCACACACCAAGCTATCTTCCACCAATCGGAGACAGGTATATTTTCTATCAATTGAAGCTGGGCGCATCTTCTGTGGTCTACTGTTCATTGCCTACAATCAAAGACAGGCCTATTATCTACCAATCAGAAATAGACTACCTCTTCCAGGCAGGGGTGGGCCTTGATTCTGCCTCTCACAGACGGGGTTATTTTTGTTGTTATTTGTTGGCATTTGTGTAGCACCCATCTGCCATTTTCTACCTGGCCAGACCTATCTTCTCCCAGTTATAGGAGGTTTACCACCTGCCACCTGTAGGCAGGTTTACCTTCTGGTATGTTAGAGTTTTTACCTAGCTCACCACCCACCATCACCAGTGGAACCTTGGCGCGGTTTGGCATTTATCAGTTTGGTGCTGGCTTACTTCTAACTGGCTAGTTTCTGCAGGGGATCTGCTCTTGTGGCCCTCTCCCTCAACTCATATCTTTTTCCTCATAGTTGTGAGTGAGCCCCTTGGTGATGAGGATGTTGCACCTTATCGTCTCATATAGAATCAGGCCTCTGTTAGCTTCAGCCTCTTTTGGTTGGTGTATATTTTTGCTTTGGGTTTCCATGTGCTCACCGTCCCCAGTGCCGCTAGCATCTGGTTGGTGTTGGTCGTCAAGGAGTTCTCCGCGGGGGCCTGGCTGGTCCTGCCACCAGTCACCAATTCGCACAAGTGTGCAGAGATGGGGGTGTCTGTTGTGCCGTTGGCTACTTGTTGAGGTAGAGTGGGCAGATCTCCAGGCCGCCTGGTGGTGCTATCACTGAGAATGCCACATCCTGTGTGGGCTCTATTCTTGGTCTGCCCACAGACAGCTAAAGCTTGTCTGTTGTATGCACAATGCTAATACTGACAGTGGGTTTTTGGTTGATCCATTGCTTGTTATTGGTTTGTGTTCTCATTTCCTTGCTTCTGATTCAATGGTTGTTCCTTCAACTTCTTATGCTTGCCCTTCCCTGGAGCATAGCTTCTTCAGGACCCCTTTGACTGAGTAACATGTATCCTTCCACTGCTTACTTTCAGAAACTACTTTTTTTTCTTTATATTTCAGCATTCTCTGGGGGTGCATGTGTTTTCTTGCTCGCACCACTCTCACCTGCGAGCTGCTTCTCCCCCACGCTGCCAAGCTCGCTCTGCGTGGGTCTCCAAGCCCCAGCTGGCCCCCCGTTGCACCCCCTGCCTGCTCGACACATCACTGTCTCTTTCCCTCTCCATAGATTAGATGACATTCGTCAGAGTGCCATGGAGAAGTCTGGGCACCAAGATAGGTTCTTGTCCTCTACTGTTATGATTCCCCAAGGAAGGACAATCATTAAATATTTGTTGCTGAGACTTGTGTGAGGGGGTGCGTAGGTGTGTTGTATTGTAGTGTGATGTGATGCTGGGCGGCCAGGAGTAATGTGGCATCTTACCTCTCACAGAAGCCCGGGGAGACCACTAATCAAGAGAAATATCAGATCCATTCTCCTACAACGAAATCAGCATTGGACCTCTCCCCTCCAGCAGAGATTTCAGAAACATATCTCATCTCTCAGAGAGAAATCAGGGACAGGTTTCTCCACTCCTTCAAAGATTCCAGGACTAGATCTCTCCTGTTAGAGAGAAATCAGGGACAGGCGTCTCCGTTCCTTCAAAGATTCCAGGGTGAGATCTCTCCTCTCAGAGAGAAATCAGGGACAGGTTTCTCCGCTCCTTCAAAGATTCCATGGTGAGATCTCTCCTCTCAGAGAGAAATCAGGAACAGGCTTCTCCGCTCCTTCAAAGATTCCAGGGCTAGATCTCTCCTCTCAGAGAGAAATCAGGGACAGGCTTCTCCGCTCCTTCAAAGATTCCAGGGCTAGATCTTTCCTGTTAGAAAGAAATCAGAGACAGGCTTCTCCGCTCCTTCAAAGATTCCAGGGTTAGATCTCTCATGTTAGAGAGAAATCAGGGACAGGCTTCTCCACTCTTTCAAAGATTCCAGGGCTAGATCTCTCCTCTCAGAGAGAAATCAGGGACAGGCTTCTCCACTCCTTCAAAGATTCCAGGGCTAGATCTCTCCTGTTAAAGAGAAATCAGGGACAGGTTTCTCCGCCCCTTCAAAAATTCCAGGGTTAGATCTCTCCTGTCAGAGAGAAATCAGGGACAGGTTTATCCACTCCTTCAAAGATTCCAGGGCTAGATCTCTCCTGTTAGAGAGAAATCAGGGACAGGCTTCTCCGCTCCTTCAAAGACTCCAGGGTAAGATCTCTCCTCTCAGAGAGAAATCAGGGAGAGGCTTCTCCGCTTCTTCAAAGATTGCAGGGTTAGATCTCTCCTCTCAGAGAGAAATCAGGGACAGGCTTCTCCGCTCCTTCAAAGATTCCATGGTGAGATCTCTCCTCTCAGAGAGAAATCAGGGACAGGCTTTTCTGCTCCTTCAAAGATTCCAGGGCTAGATTTCTCCTGTTAGAGAGAAATCAGGGACAGGTTTCTCCGCTTCTTCAAAGATTCCTGGGCTAGATCTTTCCTGTTAGAAAGAAATCAGGGACAGGCTTCTCCGCTCCTTCAAAGATTCCAGGGTTAGATCTCTCCTCTCAGAGAGAAATCAGGGACAGGCTTCTCCACTCCTTCAAAGATTTCAGGGCTAGATCTCTCCTCTCAGAGAGAAATCAGGGACAGGCTTCTCCACTCCTTCAAAGATTCCAGAGTGAGATCTCTCCTGTTAGAGAGAAATCAGGGACAGGTTTCTCCGCCCCTTCAAAGATTCCAGGGTTAGATCTCTCCTCTAAGAGAGAAATCAGGGACAGGTTTATCCACTCCTTCAAAGATTCCAGGGCTAGATCTCTCCTGTTAGAGAGAAATCAGGGACAGGCTTCTCCGCTCCTTCAAAGATTCCAGGGTGATATCTCTCCTCTCAGAGAGAAATCAGGGACAGGCTTTTGCGCTCCTTCAAAGATTCCAGGGTTAGATCTCTCCTCTCAGAGAGAAATCAGGGACAGGCTTCTCCGCTCCTTTAAAGATTCCATGGTGAGATCTCTCCTCTCAGAGAGAAATCAGGGACCGGCTTCTCCGCTCCTTCAAAGATTCCAGAGCTAGATCTCTCTTGTCAGAGAGAAATCAGGGACAGGCTTCTCCGCTCCTTCAAAGATTCCAGGGCTAGATCTCTCATGTTAGAAAGAAATCAGGGACAGGCTTTTCCACTCCTTCAAAGATTCCAGGGCTAGATCTCTCCTCTCAGAGAGAAATCAGGGACAGTCTTCTCCGCTCCTTCAAAGATTCCAGGGTTAGATCTCTCCTGTTAGAAAGAAATCAGGGACAGGCTTATCCGCTCCTTCAAAGATTCCAGGGCAAGATCTCTCTTCTCAGAGAGAAATCAGGGCCAGGCTTCTCCACTCCTTCAAAGATTCCAGGGTGAGATCTCTCCTGTTAGAGAGAAATCAGGGACAGGCTTCTCCACTCCTTCAAAGATTCCAGGGTGAGATCTCTCCTGTTAAAGAGAAATCAGGGACAGGCTTCTCCACTCCTTCAAAGATTCCAAGGCTAGATCTCTCCTGTTAGAGAGAGATCAGACAGGCTTCTTTACTCCTTCAAAGATTCCAGGGTGAGATCTCTCATGTTAGAAAGAAATCATGGACAGGCTTTTCCACTCCTTCAAAGATTCCAGGGCTAGATCTCTCCTCTCAGAGAGAAATCAGGGACAGGCTTCTCCACTCCTTCAAAGATTCCAGGGCAAGATCTCTCTTCTCAGAGAGAAATCAGGGCCAGGCTTCTCCACTCCTTCAAAGATTCCAGGGTGAGATCTCTCCTGTTAGAGAGAAATCAGGGACAGGCTTCTCCACTCCTTCAAAGATTCCAGGGTGAGATCTCTCCTGTTAAAGAGAAACCAGGGACAGGCTTCTCCACTCCTTCAAAGATTCCAGGGCTAGATCTCTCCTCTCAGAGAGAAATCAGAGACAGGCTTCTTCACTCCTTCAAAGATTCCAGGGTGAGATATCTCCTGTTAGAGAGAAATCAGGGACAGGCTTCTCCACTCCTTCAAAGATTCCAGGGCCAGATCTCTCCTGTTAGAGAGAAATCAGGGACAGGCTTCACTCCTTCAAAGATTCCAGGGTGAGATTTCTCCTGTTAGAGAGAAATCAGGGACAGGTTTCTCCACTCCTTCAAAGATTCCAGGGTGAGATCTCTCCTGTTAAAGAGAAATCAGGGACAGGCTTCTCCACTCCTTCAAAGATTCCAGGGCTAGATCTCTCCTCTCAGAGAGAAATCAGGGACAGGCTTCTCCACTCCTTCAAAGATTCCAGAGTGAGATCTCTCCTGTTAAAGAGAAATCAGGGACAGGCTTCTCCACTCCTTCAAAGATTCCAGGGCTAGATCTCTCCTCTCAGAGAGAAATCAGGGACAGTCTTCTCCGCTCCTTCAAAGATTCCAGGGTGAGATTTCTCCTGTTAGAGAGAAATCAGGGACAGGTTTCTCCGCCCCTTCAAAGATTCCAGGGTGAGATCTCTCCTGTTAAGAGAGAAATCAGGGACAGGCTTCTCCACTCCTTCAAAGATTTCAGGGTGAGATCTCTCCTGTTAAAGAGAAATCAGGGACAGGCTTCTCCACTCCTTCAAAGATTCCAGGGTGAGATCTCTCCTGTTAAAGAGAAATCAGGGACAGCCTTCTCCACTCCTTCAAAGATTCCAAGGCTAGATCTCTCCTGTTAGAGAGAAATCAGAGACAGGCTTCTTCACTCCTTCAAAGATTCCAGGGTGAGATCTCTCATGTTACAAATAAATCAGGGACAGGCTTTTCCACTCTTTCAAAGATTCCAGGGTTAGATCTCTTCTGACAGAGAGAAATCAGGGACAGGTTTATCCACTCCTTCAAAGATTCCAGGGCTAGATCGCTCCTCTCAGTGAGAAATCAGGGACAGGCTTCTCCGCTCCTTCAAAGATTCCAGGGTTAGATCTCTCCTGTCAGAGAGAAATCAGGGACAGGCTTCTCCACTCCTTCAAAGATTCCAGGGATAGATCTCTCCTGTTAGAGAGAAATCAGGGACAGGCTTCTCCACTCCTTCAAAGATTCCAAGGCTAGATCTCTCCTGTTAGAGAGAAATCAGGGACAGGCTTCTCCACTCCTTCAAAGATTCCAGGGATAGATCTCTCCTGTTAGAGAGAAATCAGGGACAGGCTTCTCCACTCCTTCAAAGATTCCAAGGCTAGATCTCTCCTCTCAGAGAGAAATCAGGGACGGGGTTCTCTGCTTCTTCAAAGATTCCAGGGTTAGATCTCTCTTGTCAGAGAGAAATCAGGGACAGGCTTCTCCGCTCCTTCAAAGATTCCAGTGTGAGATCTCTCCTCTCAGAGAGAAATCAGGGACGGGTTTCTCTGCTTCTTCAAAGATTCCAGGGTTAGATCTCTCTTGTCAGAGAGAAATCAGGGATAGGCTTCTCTGCTCCTTCAAAGATTCCAATGTTAGCTCCCTCCTCTCCAGAGAGAAATTAGGGACAGAAGTTTCTGCTCCCCAAAAAGATTCCAAGGACTCAACTCACCTCTCAAGAGAGAAATTAGGGACAGACCTCCTACTTCCACATAGATTTGACTGATAGATCTCATCCCCTGGAGAGAAATTGAGGCCTGTCCCTCCTTCCCTTGAAGATTTAATTGACCCAGTGCTTTAAATAGGTAAATCCTCTCCTGGTATTGAGTACCTGCACTTCATTAATTTGAAAGGAAGAGTACCTGCGCTTCTCAGCACAGTTGCAATACATTTAATGGGAGAGTACCTGCACTTCTCAGTACTGATGCAATACATTTAGTTGGAGAACACCAGCACTTCTAAGCACTGCTGAAATACAATTAATGGGAGAGTACCTGCACTTCTCAGCCCTGGTGCAATACCTTTAATCAGAGAGTACCAGCACTTCTCAGCACTGCTGCAATACATATTATGAGAAAGTACAGGCACTTCTCAGCACGGCTGCAATACATTTAATAGGAGAGCACCTGCAGTTCTCAGCACTGATGCAATACAATTAATTGGAGAGCACCTGCACTTCTCAGCCCTGGTGCAATACATTTAATCAGAGAGTACCAGCACTTCTCAGCACTGCTGCAATACATATTATGGGAGAGTACAGGCACTTCTCAGCACGGCTGCAATACATTTAATAGGAGAGCACCTGCAGTTCTCAGCACTGCTGCTATATATTTAATGGGAGAGTACCTGCACTTCTCAGCAGTACTGCAGTCCATTTAGTGAGAGAGTAGCTGCACTTCTTAGCACTGTTGCAATACATTTAATGGGAGAGTGCCTGTCCTTTTCAACACTGCTGCAATACATTTAATGGGAGACTACCAGCACTTCTCAGCACTGCTGAAATACATTTAATGGGAGAGAACCTGCACTTCTCAGTACTGCTGCAATACATTTAATGGGAGAATACCGGCACTTCTCAGCACTGCTGCAATACATTTAATAGTAGAGTATGTGCACTTCTCAGCACTGCTGCAATACATTTAAATGTAGAGTACTGGCACTTCTCAGGAGCCAACAGGTACTCTGGACAGTGAGCACCAGCACTTCTATATTTCCATATAAACCAGTGAGTGACACTCACACCCCGCATAGATGCGAGTGACACACATCACACCTCGCACTGTGGTTAAAGAGAGGCACTGTGCCTTTCGGGGTCATTTGTGGGAGAGGTCTCTCACTTTAGACAGAGAGTTGGCAGCAGGCTTTCCCTCCTGGCATACATTTTTTGTTGGTACCTCACACGTTTTAAAGAGAAGCATTAACAAGGCCAGGAGGTCTGGTATTGGTTGTCATCATTTTAGTTTGGCAATGCTTGTTTCTTTTTGTCATACATATTGCAAAATTTGGGGAGCAGCTGAGTCGTGTGAACCTGAAAATAAAATAGCTAAAAACAAAAATAATGTTTTGGTGTCAAAAAGTACACACTGGCATAGCAGTCCTTGGCGCCCAAGGGGTCTTGTGCGTGAATGTGGTCCTTGTGAAAAGCAGAAAGTCATCACCTACAGTGACGTGTGCCAGTGGCTGAAGTGGGCTGACCCACTGACCCATACTGCATCCTTCAGTGTGCGGAAGACAAATATGATTGACACAATCGAAGACCAATGGATGAAGAGGGCTGGCTAAAAGCCCATATAAGTATATCTACAATCTTAGTAAAATGAAAATGTCTTGATTATAAAATGGACAGCCATATTCGCACAGAGATTTTAGCGACAGACATCTCACCTCCCAGAGAGTCTCATGGCCTTCCTGCACAGAGATGCCATGCACAGGCCTCTCGCCTCCTGTTTGCCCTTGATAGAGAGCAAATGGGGCAGCGGGGAGAGGGGCAGAGGGGGGAGATGGGGCATATGACGAGATGGCGGAAGCGAGATGGGAAGAGAGATTTAATTTGACAATAGAATCCAGTGACCTGAATTTAGAGAGAAGGGGCGGGGGCGGGAGGAGGAGGGACAGCTGGAGGGTGAAGGGGGAGCTCTGGGGACTGAAGGGTGGGGGGAGTTCAACCAGATGGCCAGAAAAAGGGATTTGGAGACAAGGATGGGAGAATGGAAGATGGGTGGGGGGTGTTAAATGGTCAGACATATCTCGCGTGTGACCCTCGCTTTCCTCTACTTTATTGCAAAATAAAAACTCAGCAAGTGTCCTGCTGTGCGCCCTCCAAATATTTCTCCGGCGCATTCCAGTGGAGCGTTTTGAGAGCTGTGGGGAGGTGGCGGCGGGGCTCGAGGGCCGGGGAGCTGATGTTGAAAGAGGAGAGAAGATGGATGGGAGAGCGAGGAAAGAAGAGACTCGAAGGGAAAGGAAGGCGCGTGGAGGACCAGAGCTCAGCTGGTTCATCTCCCTCCTGAATTCCCTCAGCTTGAAGAAAACAACAGCAGCCCCCTGGGCTCGAGGTTGGTTGTGCACAGAGAGATGCTGATTAGCCCAAAAGAGAGAACACGGCATTAGGTCGCGCAGAGCCGCGCGCCTGGATACAAGGAGATAGACGTGATATGTGACGCATGCAGCGTACGTACCCACGTAACACGGCCCTTCGATGCACTCATAGGATCTGGTGGTGTGTCAATGTCACCAGAATCCCGAGGGGGCATTATTGGACAATAACCAAGGTCATGCACTTTGACCTTTTACCTGGAATGTGCAGGTTGAAGGCCTTCTATTGGCTGAGATAAGTGGTGGGATGGAGGAGGATGAGCAGGCCTTCAGAAATGTCCATGTCACCAGAGCACACATTTTTGAGAAGTGAGGTTGTCGATGGTGCAGGCTGCAGGACAGCGCTTAATTTGTAAATAAATAAGTGCCAGGCCCCTCGTCAGGAGGCCACTGCAGCTTGCACCACATTTTGCTGTCCCTGCCATGCTGCCAATGATGGTAATAATACAACTACTAACATCTCTACATGTTTGGCAATTCGAATTATTTCAGGCCCTTAAAGCTATAAGAATGGCTTGGGCGGCAGCTAATAGTAATTTTTAATGTCTATTGAATTAATAATTAAATTATTGTTGTGGTCATCAGTATATTAGCCAGACAGCGCCACCTTGTGGCAGACTGTCACACGCACGGGTGTTGACAATTAAGCACTGGCGCTGCAGACCGGAATTCACCGGCTCAAATTAAACACTGATTCAGGGAGAAGGGACCAGTAAAGACGTCTGTGTTTCTGCCGGAGGAGCCGTGTAAAGAAACGTGTCCGAATTCCGATCAATGTTACTACTCTGATGTAAAACCGACGCCTCGTGCTGTGTAATTCCTTTTGTGATGTCACTCCGAACTCCTCGGGGTGTATGTTTACTCCCTTGATGTTACTATCTACCCTCCGTTCTGTGTACTTACTTTCATTATGTCAACATCTGTTCCTCGTGCTGTTTATGTATATGATAAAAGCAAGAACAATGTCCACAAGGAACTTATTACATTTGCCACATTTGTCAATAGAGAGCAAATAAGTACTCACAAATAAGTACTCACAACTGATTATATCAACAAAACTTTCCAAATAAATTGAGAACTGCAAAAAATGTTAATGAAATAAACGACATTTACTTCGGCTGAAGTAAATACTTGTCCAGGTTTTCTCCAGTATTAATTCATAAGCATCTATGTTAATTGATTTTTGCAGTTCTCAATTTATTTGGAAAGTTTTGTTGATTTAATCAGTTGTGAGTACTTCTTTGCTCTCTATTGACAAATGTGGCAAATTTAATAAGTTCCTTGTGGACATTGTTCTTGCTTTTTGCAAAATACCCAGTTCACAAGGACATATGGGTCGCTCTTGTGCTTTGAAATAATGTTTATGTATGATGTCACTATCTGCCTCCTTGCTATATATGATTACACTTATGATGTTACAATCTGTCCTTCGTACCGTAGGCTTACTCTAATGATGTCACTGCCTGACCTTTGTGCTTTACGTTTAATGTTATGACGTCACTAATACTTTTGTGACGCAACTATCCTCTCTTAGTGCTGTATTTTTGCTTGTGTTGTGTCGCTTTATTTCCTATCTGATGGTAATTATACCCTGGTGATGTCACTGTCATCTGTTTTGCTGTATGTTGTTGCCATCTGTCCTTTGTACCATAGTTTTAATGTGGATTAATTACTCTCCTGTCCAATCTTGGCGTCACTACTGCCCTTCGCGCTCCATGTTTACCATTGTGACGTCACTGTCTGTTATTCGTGCTGTGTCTTTCCTGCTAATGTCCGTATCTGCCCACCGTGCTGTATTTATTCCTGGCTGAAGTCACTATGTGACGTTCCTTCTGCCTCTCCCCCCTGGTGATGTCATGCATTCATGCCTGTTTTTCCCCGGGGATGTCACTCTCTGCCCTTCGTGCTGTCTGTCCACCACACAGCCTCGTCTGCAGTGCCCGCTGTATGCCTACCGTGGTGATGTCACTGTCTGTTCATGCTGCACGCGTCCTCTGCTGATGTCCCCAGCTGCCCTCTCTGGTGAAGTCATTTTCTGCCCTTTCTTCTGAATGCTTCGCCTGGTCTTGCCTCTGCTGTTGTGCCCTCGAATATGCCCCCATTCTCACCGTCCTCCTTCCGAGCTGTATTTTGTACACATGTCACGTGACTGTTGGCTCTTCGCCTTGTATTCGACCCAGATGGTATGACTGGATGCCTCACACACTCTGCTCTTATTCTCCATGTTTCCTCTGCTGACGTGACTTTGACTTTCCTTTTGCATGTTTCCTCTGCTTTGTCTCTATCCACTGCTCATGTTGTGTTGGCGATGCCTCTATCTGCCTTAGTTCTTGCCTCCTCGACAGCGCTGCTGCCTGTTGTGAGACTAAGACATACTATGGGTTTACCAAGAACATACAGGTGCTTGTAGCCCGCCCATTGCTTACCATTGGTTGGCTTTCCTGTCACTCTCACTTGTCTGCTTCTTATTCGTATTTGAATCTTGACCATCGCATTTAATGCTGTTGTTTTCCACACTCTGCCTTCTATACGCCTATTGCTTGCTTTCCAAGCACAGCTTTTCCCCCCATTAAGTACTCCATGGGACTGCATGTTTCTCCAGCTCTCTCCAGGGCCGGACTGGGAACCAAAACCGGCCCTGGCAAAGTGCTTGACGCCCCCCCCTGGGCTTGGGGGAGCCGCCGAGCTCTTTCCCAGAGCCGGTTTTTGGCCGATTTTGTTACAGAGCCGATTTTGCAGCTATGCTGCAAAAACGGCCCTGTAACAAAAACGCCCCCCAGGGGCCCAAAACCGGCCCTCACGCGTGCGGTGCACGGGGGATTGCCCGGTGCCCGCTATGGCCAGTCCGGCCCTGGCTCTCTCCCTCATATGCTTTTCTCTCCAGGCACTCCTTGTTGCTTTCCGTTGTCACTGCGTTCCATCCTGTCACCTCATGTAGCACTTGGACTCTTGTACTTCACCCATTTCTTTCTCACCTGTCTCCCCCGCCTTCTCCACAGCGCTCCTTCACCCGTTCCTTCTCCTTCCCACCCTCCATGATGCTTCCCCCTACCTACACCCTCCTGTCTCGCCCGTTGCTTCTCACCACCCCTGTTCTTCCCCATTGCTTGCTCGCCCATATGCTTACCCCTTGCACCGCCACGCTGCTCCCTTGTCCGTTGCTTCTTCTTCCCCACCCGCATCCTCCATGTTGCTTCAGCCCCTTCACCTCTGCTTGCTTTGTCCCACCTTAAACACAATGCTTTTGCACTTTTATTCCTCTGTATCACTGATCCAACTCGAGCAGAAAAAAAACACATGCATAATTTTGTAGGTACGCACATGCGTGGTGTGCATGCCTACATAATCATGTGGGCAGCCGCATGACAGGCTTTTTAAAATTCTTAAAGCATGCCGCACCGAATCGGGGATCCTATGCAGCATGGCTAAAACACATTGGCAAAAGTAATAGATCCCAAAAACAAGACCCATTGGCGTTGCCAATGCTTGTTTATTTCGGCAGTGCCACTATTTGCCTATTGTTCTGTATGTTTTTCCCTGGTAATTTCGTTATCTGCTCCTGGTACTCTATATTTACTCTGCTAGTATCACAATCTGCCCTTCGTGCTGTATTGTGCCCTGGTCATATCTGTACCTGCTTTCGATGCTGTAAACTTACGTTGCTGATGTCACTATCTTCTCTTTTTACAAAGATGGTGTTAATACTTGCCATTCCTACAACTCGCGCACTTTGATGATGTCACCATCCATCCTTCATGTCGTATTATTTCCCTCGTATCCTTTTCTGTCCTTTATTAGGTCTCGCCTGACCCAGCGCATGCGCTGGTCTGGCGAGACTTATTGAGAGGGCTCCAAAAAGTGCTACCAGGCCAGCCTAGGGCTACAGTGCATGTGTGCGGGCGCGCGCGCCGCGCTTGACCGTGATTACTTTCACTTTCGCGGCCGCTTGGCATAGCCAATAGGTCTCGCTTTTGGGACCTTATAAGTATTTAGTTATGCAACTGTTGCATGGCTAAACACTTATAAGGTCCCAAAGGCGAGACCTATTGGCTATGCCAATGCTTGGTCTGTCTGCTAACAGTGACAATGTCACTTTTGTGGTGTGTATTTACACTGAAGATGTGTCCATTTGTCATATGTGGTGTATGTTTACCAGTGTGATGTCACTAACCTTTGTGCTCATTTTACCCTCGTGGTCAGTGCTAACTTAAGACTTTTTGGGGTCCTGGGAAAGATATATCTTGGGCCCCCGTTCCAAATTTTACGTTTTTTTAGCAATGTTCAGTTAATTTAAGTCGTTGTGATGCTAAACAATATCGAAGAAAATGCTAAAATTTCATAAACAGCGGCACACCAAAACAGAGGAAAGCTCAATCCACCCGACGCCCCCTAGCTAACTAGTACCAAAAGGTAGCTTAAACAAGGGTTGTGTGATGAAACTCCGGAGGCATTTACCCCGCATGCCTTTACAACACAGTCAGTACTCTACGTGAGTTTAGCACACAAGTTGTTACAACGACTTGCTTTAGTATGAATTACTATTCCAACTCCAGTCTATGCAACTGTAGGGCAGGTGTTGGAATTAAAAATCAAACACCAGTCCAACAACACACCCCTACAGCAAGTCGTTGTAGCGACTTGCGTGGTAAAGTAACGCATGGTAACGTCGCATGCAGGTTACTGACTCCTTTGTAAAGGCTGGTCGTTGTAAATACTGCTGGGTAAAGGATGCTTCCCGTAAACAATCAACTTGCGATTGAATCCAGATTTTTGTCTCATTTCCCTCGGAAATCTATATGAGCCCAGCCTATCTGTGCATTGCAGGAAAGACACAGTAAGGGTGGTGCGGTGGATGTTTAGTGGACTAGTGCATAATATTACAATAAGACAAATACACAAAGCACTTGAAGTTCTAGCTTCATTGTGCTAGAAATTCGAATTTGTAAACACAAATAACCTCCCCCCATCCTTCACGACAGGCAGGCATTCTCGGTGCAGCATGGAATATCAGAGTACTGCTTCCAGGATTTACACCAATTCAACAGAGGTTGAAAGAGGGAGGGGAGGTGGAGAGGCAAGGTTGTGAACAAAAGGTGAGGAACACTGAGAGATTAAGTGGGGAGAGAGAGGGGTGGGCTAGAGTGAGATGAGCTCGAGAAAGAATTGGGATTGAGAAAGTGGTGATGTAAAGTGACTAGGCAGAGAGAGTGGTGAGAGGGATGGAGGTGAGGTATAGAAAGACAGAGAGCAATAGAGAGGGTAGGTCAGTAGTTAATTCGTGAAAAATGAAACGCCGGGACTCTCGTCAGGAGGCTGCTTGCACCAGCAAATGGCTCCTATTAGCACAGCCTATAACAGAGCTAACTACTAACCATGAAATCCTACAAGTGGGGAGAGGATGTGACGTAACACCCTGAGCAGCCGACTTTGGAGCTGGAGACCCAGATTCGAGACTCAGGGTCAACTCAACATCCTTTGATCTTGGGCAAATCACTTAATGTCCCCGAGCCTAAAAAAGATGAATGTGTACCTAACTGGTACTCATGAAAAGCGCTCCAATACCTTTTTGTTGAGTTCGTGCTATAAGTGCTGGTGTTGACGATTAAGTGCTGGTGCCAAGCACCGGAAATCTCCAGCTCAAATTAAGCACTGGCAGGAGGTAAAGATAGTTGGGGTAGATGAAGAAGAGATGAAAACATAGTAGTGAGGTAAAAAGAGAGGGTTGAGGTAGGGGGCTGAGAGAGAGAAAGTCAAGTAGAAATGCAAATTACAGCGGAAAATGAGTGACAGGTGAGGGAGTGAGAGACAGGTAGATAGAAGTGGAGCATTGAAAGGTGAGATAGAAAGAGTAAAGATAGAGAGATAGGGTAGGAACATAGAAATAAAGCAAGAGGAAGAGCGAGAGAGGAGTACCATGGAAGGGGGAGGTGAAGTAAAGCAAGAGACATAAGACAGAAATATAGTTGAGTCAGGGAAAGAGAAGTAGAGGGTGTAGGGAGAGGTGTCATAGATGTTGTAGAAGAGAGAGGTAGATAGAAAAGAGAGGCATTTAAAAGAAGGGCAGGATTTAATAATTAGTGATGTAGGTGAAATACAACAAAACAGAGCAGTAGAGATGGATGAAGCAGAGAAACGTGAAGTAGAAAAAGAAGGAAGCAGGGAGTCTCTACCTGACATGTGTGCTATATTTGTGCTATAAAGGTGGAAGGTAAACATCAGGAGGCAAAAATAAGTTACAAGGAGGTATAGAGAAGCAGAGAGGTGAAATGAGTGAGCAATGTAAGGAGGAGAGGTCATAGAGCAATAGATAAGAGAGGGAGATAGAAAGGCAGAGAGTGGTGAGGGAGGATAGCTAGACAGCAGAGATAAAGAAAGAGAGAGTGAAGACGAGCTGTAAAGATAAAGAAAGAGACAGGGCAGTGTGAGAGTGTGAGTCTTGTGAATGCCTCTGTCACTTTACATGGGGAACTCTTGGAAGGGGGGGGGGTGCTGAGCAGTTGCCTACTTGCCTATGCATTAAAATGCCTATGTTTGTGATACCACAATATGTCCTATGTGCTTTATTTTAGCCTTGTGATGTCACTGTCACCCGTCATATTGTATTGTTACCCTCGTAATGTCACTATTAGCCCATCATGCTCTATTTTTAATCTTATACTAATCACTCTTTCTACTACTCTCAGATGTCACTCCTGGTCCTCATGTTATATATTTACTCTGGTGAGGCAATTGCTCCTATATTTTATACCCAGTAAAAGTACCTGCCTTATTGTGCAATATCTTTCTCTGATTTCATGCCTTTATTTCCCTCTGTTCATTTGAAGACTTGCGCTTCGTTCTGTATCTTGAGTCTTCATTCTGGCACTTCAACCTGTTCATTTAACTACCACCTGTGTGGTGTATTTTTACTGTGCTGATATCACCACAGCTACTTTTTTATCCTCCAGGGATCATTACCTGCCCTTTATGCTGTATTTTAACTCTGATGATATCATTGATTTTCCATTTCCATCCTGCCGGGGTCACTACCTGCCCTCTTTGCTATATTTTTTTACTTATGATATCATTTGCTTCCTGCAGGGGGTCACTGTCTGCCATTTGTGCTATATTTTTTATTTATGATATAATTTCCATCCTGCACGGGGTCACTACCTGCCATTTGTGCTATATTTTTGCTTATGCTATCATTTTTGTCCCATAGGGGTCATTAACTGCCCTTTGTGCTATATTTTTACTTATGATATCATTTCCATCCTACAGGGGTCACTACTACCTGCCCTTTGTGCTATATTTTTGGGTCGAGCCCAAGCAGTGCGCATGCGCTGTCTGCAAGACATGCTGTATTCAGTCAATGAGCTTTAAGCACGCCCTTCTATTGCCATTCGTTCTTTGTTGTGCTTGTCTTAAATGCATCCTTTTTATTGGTGCATTTTTCTAAATGTCCCTCCTTTGTGTGTTTAGTTCCCTTCCTAGTGATTTCACTAAGAGAACCTTTTTGTTGACCATCACACTTCGTTCATGGCCTTCGCGCGTCCTCCTGATACAGCGTGAGATGGCCCCTCCTCGCGTCTGTTTTCTTTTTGGAGGAGGTAGAGTGTTGTGTGTGCTTTCAGAGTCATGACGGATCCGCTTTTGCTGCCGCCAGTTTAGTATTTTATTAAAGCTTTCGCTTTGCACTCCCGGTTCCTCCTGGTCGTCCCTCCATTTCAGAATCACTGACGTGCACTCTCTGTGAGATGCCTCCCTCTCTCACGCTTGCTGAATCTTCTCCGAGCCGTCAACTAGTGAAACACACTTCCGTACACTGCGCTTTATGTTTTGGGCAGCATTTATATTACGGCCAACCCAGTTGATTAAAAAAACTAAAAGTTTGCACCCGCCTGTCCACACTTCATCTTTTTTCACGGCTCGTGTTTAGTTTTGTTCGCTTCTGTTTGTGTTTTGTTTATTTGTAGCCATTGATAAACAAAAAGGTTTGCGGCGGCCCGCGCTTCATCTTTTTTCATGGCTCGTGTTTCCTTTTGTTTCCCTCTCCTTGTGTTAGTGTTTTATTTACTTGTACCTAGTTGATAAAAAAAAGGTTTACGGCCGCCCACGCTTCATTTTTTTTAAGTGCTCTTGTTTTGTTTGTTCGCCTTTGTTCGTGTTCATGTTTTGTTTACTTGTACCCATTGATAAACAAAAAGGTAAATAGATGGCCTTTCACTACTGAAATTGATTCTCATAAAAACCACAAAATGACCCTCTAAAACCCAACAAACATTTATACCAAGAAAAGAAAAAATCTTATTATCATATGTCCTCAGCCTGGAGATGTACCTCCAATTTTCTATTTGACGCTCAACAGTATAAATTGTATTTTCCGGTGTGTTAAAGGCTTGACTCACACCTCGCTCGAGGCTTCCCTGCCATTTCTTGCCATGAGGGAGCATCTTTTGAAAAACAAACGGGTTCCCGCCGGACGACTGACAGCTTCTTGAAATGTGCGAAATGTGCTCATCAAGTAATCAGGGGGGGGGAGGGGGTTGTAAACATTCCATTGGTCTGTTTTGTACAGATTTCTTTCTGACTGTCCGGTTTATCCACCGTAAAGTCAGGGGTGCTGGGCTGGCACATTAGCTATTGCTAAATATATTGAAATTACCCATTTTAAGCAACTCTACTATTTCAGCTATTTACCCAGAGTGAAGATTCAGGTAAAATAAATGTGTAATGCCTGCGCCACAAAGTATTGTAGATTAAGGATGCTCTCTTGCTCTTGGGATCCAGTGAGAGTTTTATGGATATTTTTTTTCCAAACCATTATGTATTTCTCCTACCAGGACCACTCCATTCGGATTCTTGGATCTGGCTTCGTTATCCCATCCCATTCCCCCACTCCTCCCTCTACAACAATATGGAGCAGCTACCCACTCTTTTTACATGTAGTGACTTTGGTTGGGGAATGCTTTTATTTGCTTCGGATAATCTGTTCCTCCTGCGCACAACCTACATAAAACACGGGTCGTAAATTCACAAACCTGATACTCTTTAATCTTGACAACAAGTCTTATTAACGAGCTCTATTGTCTCAAAGGCGTGTTCATTCTATGGCCCTCTGCCATCTTTTTGCCTGTTCCTCTCTCTGGGTCTGTCCCTCTATTATCCCAGTCCTTTCCGTATGACTATCTATGCCTCTGTTTTTGTCCCGGCCCCTTCCTGTCTGTGCCTTTATCCCCATAGTAAATTATTGTGAACGAAGTACTGACAGTGCATAGCGGCTTCTTTCTAGCTCATGCTCTTGTGTTTTGTCGATGCCACTACACCCAGGATAATAAGCTGCATGACCAAACATTTATACTGTCCCAAAGGCAAGACCTATTGGCTATGCCAATGCTTGTTACGTGGGATTTCATTGCTACTCCATTTCCATCCTACAGGGGTCACTGCTGGCCATTGTGCTATATTTTTACTCATGATATCATTGCTACTCCATTTCCATCCTACAGGGGTCACTGTTGCCCTTTGTGCTAAATTTTTACTTATGATATCATTGCTTCTCCGTTTCTATCCCGCGGGGTCGCTACCTGTCCTTTTAGCCATACTTTTACTGATGATATAATTTCTTCTCCATTTACATCCTACAGGGGTCACTGCTCGCCATTTGCACTGCAACTTTCCCCAGATCATATCTTGCTTCTCTATTTCCTCCCCGTTATTACCGCTATATGCTTTCGTGTATATTGTTTTGCTTTTGTGATGTTTTACCTCTTCTCCGCTGACGTAACTGCATGATATTTTTGTATCTTTATTGTAATGCTGTCCTTAGTCCAAAATAGATCCCTCGATCATATTACGATACTCAGTGTTTGCCTTGGCGATGTCATCACTCCTATATTTCTCCTGCTCATATTATTTTCCCTCTGTGCTGCATGTTTTGCCCTGATGATGTCTTCATTCTTGTAGCTCCCCTTCACATGCTTCTAGCATGTTTTGTTTTGCATCTGTTGTAAGATTACCTAATTGCCCCTATATTTCTGTTGTTACCGCATGTCCTTGTCCCAGTATGTGCCTACTATGGTCTCATAATGCCTCACTTTCCCACTGCTCTATGGCATTACCATATATACACACAATGAGAGAGAGTCTAGGGACCCATGCACATCCTCTCTAAGAATACATATCACGCCAAGAGCGCTACAGTCCAGTGGAGGGGTAAGTCACTCTATTACCTTCAAAGTCACTGAAGGTATCCAAGGGTATTTTGATAGGTCTCCTCACCCACATCCTGTTGTAGCATGCCTCATCAGTAGTGACCTGTCCACACCAAGGCAGGTAGGTACCACCTAGGTGCACAGCCGGACTGGGAACAGCAACCATCCCTGCCAGATTGCTCCCCGACCTACCCTGGGAGCTAGTGAGAAGCTCCGCTCCTGCTTTTCTTACAGAGGGCCGCTATTGCGGCACTGCTGCAAAACCACCCCCCAGTAATAAAACCACCCCTACGGGTACAAAACCAGCCCTCATCCCTCCGGGCCACGGGGAAACACCCGGTGCCCCTACGGCCAGTCTGGTCATGCCTAGGTGGACTCGACTGCTAGTCGGGAGTTGCAGATGAATGTTACTGGATAACAGCAGGGATCCAGATCCTTTCCTTAAAATAGTTTAGGGTATTCCCACCAGGTTTGCAATGAGATGAGGTGCAAGGCTCTCATCCCTGTACTAATTCTTCATAAAATACACGTGTACATGTACGTCATGACACAGTGGCAACCTTTTTATTTAGGGAAAGCCGTGGCCCGTAGCAAGTTGCTGCTACCAGACTGTCCCAAAAAGTTAACCATAAAATGTTTGAAATAAATTTAAAAAAACAAGAAGTGGTGGGGTGAGGGTAACCAGAGGGTGGGGGGAATATACGTCAACGCCACAGATGCCCGCAGTGAGGAGGGAGCAGCAGGAAAGTAACAGAGGAGCCCACAGGTCGAAAGAAATGGGAACGGGGAAGGGTGCGTGACCATTAAACGATCTGGGGGGGGGGGGGGGAGATACATGCACTCCAACGGAGTGCTGAAAGCAAAAGAAAAAAGTAGGTCCCTGAATGTAAACAATGAAAGGATACAGTTCATTCAATGAAGGCTGCTAAGCTATGCTCCAGGGGATGGACATACACAACAGGAGGAATTAACACCACCCACTAGGAAGCAAATGAGACTGACATAAAAACCAACCAATGATAAGCTGTGGCCTGGCCCAAAGTCCACTGTCAGTATTGTTATTGGACACAACAACAGGCAACTAAAGCCTAAAAATGATCTTCTAAACCTCAAGGCATGAAGGTTCCTAGCCTGCAGATAGGGGGAGCTGTCATTAGCGTAACAAGTGCAGAGTCCTCGGGGTCCAAGAATGCGAGAACCCATAAACACCAGCTATGGTTGTCTTTACTGTACAACAGGTGGGCCCTTTTTTCCTAGCCTGTATTAGGGTGCTTGGCACCTTTGCTAGGCCAGTCATCCCCTCCCCCCTATTAATCAGTGGGATGTGATGTCCCTTAGAGATCTTGAAGTACATTTTGCATGTGGCACTACAGGGCATGTGGACAATAGAGGAGAATTCAGCCATTGACCCCTGGAAAGCTATCCTGCCTGCACAGCTGGAGCCAGCTGGAAGAGTTACAGGCATGCAGATAGAGATGAAGAGGCAAAGGGAGGTGAGAAGACAGGTAGAGGGGATTAAGAGGCACAGGGCCTTGTTTGAGTTTTGCAGATGGGACACTCAGTGCTTAATTTAAGCTGTTTTTTTTTTGTTTGTTTTTTGCTGGTGGGGCTCACCGGCACTTATTTTTGAGGGCCAGCACTTACTTCTCCTCAACAGAGTTTCATCCAGAGCAAAAGAGAGAAAAACAGAAAATGTTAAAAGGAAGAGGAGGAGAAAGACAGAAAAACAGTGACAAAGGGAGAAATTAGGAATAAAAAAATAGAATTTAAAGAGGCAGAGAGTGTCCGGTGGTGGATCAAGACAACACAGCCTTGGTATTCAGCACCTTGACTTTAGCTAGCACCGACCCCAAGCTTCTGAGTAAAGCTTTGCGCCCCAGCACTCATTCTTTTGCAAATTAAGTACTGGGATACTACGTCAAACCATGCCAGATATCCCGTCTGACATATTACAATTGACATAGGCTATAATTAAGATCACTGGAATTATGGGAGTCAACAATATTTTCCACTATGTGTTTTCCACTTTATTATGGATGTGCCGCATTGCCACATAAATCAGCATTTGCTATATAATTTGCAGATTTTAACAAACAAAAATGTTTCCAGCTCAAATGTATCAAAAGTTACTAGACAAGATACCACACGTATGGAAGGCCTTTAATCATGGTGAGACAGGTCACATTTCAGTTGCTGATTGCTGTATTTAGGTGTTAAATTGATATTAATGCAGTGAAACCTGTGTCCGTACAGTATTAACGTGTAAAAATGGCAAAATAGTGCAGTAATACTACTTCAAAATATGCCAAATTAGATTGTATATTTTGACTTTTCTTACTGCATAATTTGGTCAAATCCTGCTGCATAATTCTAGTGTCCTTTGCTATAATGCACTTTTAGTACGAGGAAAGTACATCTACATGTTTGTGACAGAGTATCCCCTCCGCTAAACTCTACATAATGCTCATGGTTGAGAAGGGTGAAAGAGCTTGCAACCAATAGGCAGCGAGCGACAAACAGGCGGGATTGTGGGCAAATGAGAGAGGGGGGAAAAGATTAAAAAAAGGATGTGCAGAAGACAGAGACATCAAGGCAGACAGGAATGAAAAGGACTACAAAGACAGGGGCAGATGCAAACAGGCAGCCAGTGAGGCAGACAAGGTCAAGAAGGAAGATGGCAGTGCTTAATTTGTAAATACAGAAGTGCCAGGGCCCTTGTCAGGAGGAGGCTACTGCTTGCACTACCCTTTGCCCCTCCCAGCGCTGCCAAGGGCAGTACCAACACAACTACTAACCATCATACACCCACAAGTGTAACATTTTAGACTATTCCAGGACCCCACAACTATAAGAATGGCTTGGGCGACAGGTTTTAGCCATTTTAAATGTATATTGAATTAATAAACAAGTATTGTTGTGCTGATCTCTAAATTAGATAAACAGCGCCACCATTTGGCAGACTACCATAAGAGCCAGCGTTTGAATTTGAGTGCTGGTGCAGAGTTGCGCAAACCACCGGTTCAAATTAAGCACTGGAAGATGGACAGAGGGACATTGAAAGGGTTAGAATAGATGGCAACAGAGTGTGACATATGGGCAAAGAGACGTACAGGCAGCAAACCAAAGGAGAAGAACGGACAGAAGGAGGGCAGGTATGTGGAACCACAGACAAACAGAGGAAGAGAGAGACAGAACACAGATCAGAGGCAAACAGAGAGATTACGAGATAGACATAGAGGAATGGACGAGAAACGGACAGGACAGAATGACATTGGTCGTCGTAGGAAGCTATGAAAACACAACATGGCTGTGAAGCCATACTAATGCCCAAACACGTGCTAAATAAATCTTTGTAACATACGTTATATTATAACACACCATACAGCACCAAAGAAAGGCATGTAGAGCGAAGGTCAGAAAGAGACAGGCGCTGAGGGGCAGACAGCCAGAGGATTGAACGACGCAAGAGTCGACCGTTGGAACAGACAGAGAGTGGCACAGACAGACAGGGGAACAGCAGCAGGGGCAGAGAGAGACAGGCAGGGAGAGAGACAGGCAGCCAGGTGAATAAAGAGAGACAATGAAGACAGGGGTAGGAACAAGCAGACACAGAGGGGCCGGTGAATATTGGACATGGAATGGAGAGCTCTGACAACAGGAAGCACAGAGACAAAGCTGACTGGATACAGAGATAGACACACAGAGGCAGGAATAGACAGTGGTAATAGGCAGTCAGACAGAGAATGACAGATGGGCTGTGAGAGGGTAAGAGGTAGGTGCAAGGACAGGCAGACAGAGAAGGGAATAGGCAGTGTAATGAGGCAGGCAGACATAGAACGGTAGGGGGCTTTCAGACACAACAGAAGGGAGCAGACACCCAAAGGAACAGGGATGGACAGATGTAAAATCAGACAGACAGACACGTCATAGGCAGGCAGATCTAGAAGGGCAAATGGACTGTCAGACCAGGACCAAAGGAGGCTGTCAGTCAAAGGGACAGAGCCAAGGATGGACAGACATCAGGACAGGCTGAAAGAGATTGGAATGGCCAGTGATAGAGCAGGCAGTTATGGGTTGTTAGACCAAGTAAGCAGGGGGCAGACAGCTGGAAGGGCCGTGGCAGTGATGAACAGGTGTAAGGAACAACAGACACACAGGGACACACTGACATTCAGGTGGGTTGTCAGACAAAGACAGAAGGGACTGACGCATGGGAGTGCAGCGACAAATATGGACATGTGAGGACAGACAGAGACATGGTTAGACGGCAGACAGAGACGGACAGATGGGACCAGGACAGAAGGGGCTGAGGAATGGGGGGACAGAGACAATGACGGACAGACGCAAGGACAGACAGAGAGACAGATAGACAGCAGGCAGATATGGATAGGTGAGTTATCAGGGGGAGACAGAAGGGGCTGAGGAAAGGGGGGACAGAGACAATGATGGACAGACGCAAGGACAGACAGAGAGACAGATAGACAGCAGGCAGAGATGGGCAGCTGAGTTGTCAGACAGGGACAGAAGGGGCTGAGGAATGGGGCGAAAGAGGCAATGACGGACAGACCCAAGGACAGACAGAGACACAGATGGACAGCAGGCAGAGATGGGCAGCTGAGTTGTCAGACAGGGACAGAAGGGGCTGAGGAATGGGGCGAAAGAGGCAACGACGGACAGACCCAAGGACACACAGAGACACAGATGGACAGCAGGCAGGGATGGGCAGCTGAGTTGTCAGACAGGGACAGAAGGCCACTGGGGGACTGAGGCCTAAACCTGCTCAG
Source organism: Triturus cristatus (assembly GCF_964204655.1). Classification (NCBI taxonomy): domain Eukaryota; kingdom Metazoa; phylum Chordata; class Amphibia; order Caudata; family Salamandridae; genus Triturus; species Triturus cristatus. Next base: position 1,686,075,191 of record NC_140590.1, read on the forward strand.
TCGCCTCGTCTATTTCAGGTGATCCTCTTAGAGCTTATGCCAGGATTACCACTTTCCAGGGAGTGGGGGTGTTAGCAGCTGCCCCTTCAGACCCTCCCTCCCGTAGAGAGCGCCTCTCCAGCCCCAGATGGCTTGTGAAAGTATACCCCAGAGCTCTTTTTCGGAACCCCACCTTTCTGCACCTCGTGTTTGCTGAAAAGAGCCCCCCCCCAATGGAACTTTAGATAAGTCACATTACCCCGGTGCCCCAGTGCCAGGGCACCACACTGGCTGATACCCGGCAGTTACGTGCGCCTCTTGCATAAGGATGTGTGTACTTGCTTCTTGGTTTCCCAGGGTGTTCATCGCCTCCTCGTCACCACACTCTGTGCAATTTGTCAATTTTTTTGATGGGATTCAACTAGCTCTGAGTGTTAATTGCTTAACTTCCTTTGCAGAATTTACGCAAAATGCCCGCAAAAAATTACACAAAATTACACTGTATCACTCAAAATGTAAATCCGGCATTCTGCATTATTTTTAGCACAGAATGCCCCCTTGTGTCCATTTTGAGGTGCGTTTCTCTCTCAAAAAAAGGCAAAATCGCGCACGATGTAAACAACAGCTGGTCGCGGTCTCTTCTCGTGTTGTTCCCTGCTCCTATGGTTAGGTTTTTACCTAAACTAAATCTTAATTACGCGTCGTATGTGGCATAATAAGGTAATCTCGGGTTTTTTGCTACCGCTGCCAGAAATTAGGCAAGAGTGTGCCGGCCAAACCAAACGTCCCCTGGGTCTGGTTCTTCCCAGACTTTTAGCATCCCTGTGTATTGCTGTGTTCAACCGCCTCTTTTATATAAACCCCACTGCCCCAATGCAAGCCAGAAATGAATACATCTTCCTGGAGTTTTTCCGTGTCTTCTCTCCACCTCCAAACCCACTCGCATCCCCGCTCCTTATGTCGCGACAACTCTGCCCTCCCTTTTCCTTTCAAATAACCCTCTAGCCATCCTCTTTCTTCTCTTTCTATGTTCCTTCCTTTATTTCTCCTAGCTCCTTTCGCTTCTTCATCTCTCCACTCTTCGTTCCATCCTCCCATCTCTCTGAAGTTCTAATCCTCGTCTTCTCTTTTCTCTCTTCCTCCTTCCACACTCTCACCTTTCTACAGTCAGGTTCTCCTTCTCCACTCTACCACCTACTCCTCTCCTCTCCTCTCCCCTACATCTCCCTTCTCCCACCTATTCTTTCCTCTCTCTCACCTCCATAATTGTAACTTCTTCCTTTTCTTTCCTCTCATACCTTCTCCCCTTACCTTTATCCAGTGCTTAATTTGTAAAAAATAAATAAGTGCCAGGGCTCTCGAGGCCACTGCAGCTTGCACCACCTGTTGCCCCTGCCAGCTCCGCCAATAATAGTAACAACACAACTACTTACCATCCCACTCCTACAAGTGTGACAACTCCGACTATTCCCACCTCCCAAAGCTTTAAGAATGGCCTGAGCGGCAGGTTGTAGCTATTTTCAATGTATTTTGAATTAATAATTACCTGCTGTTGTGGTCATCTCTAAATTAGCCAGACAGTGCCACCTTGTGGCAGACTGTCACAAGCGCAGGTGTTGACAATTAAGTGCTGGTGCTGAGCACCGGAAACCACCGTCTCTAATTAAGCACTGCCTTTGCCTACAGTTCCCTCCATTCTTCCCTTTTCTCTGCTTCCATCTTCCACCTCTAGCCAGTTCTTTCCCTCGCATTCTTCTCCCCTACCTGGCCACTTCCCACCTTAACCCCTCCTTTCTGTGTCTCCTCATTTTTCTGCAGTTCTCTCCCTGTCTTTCTTCTCTCTCCGGCACTTGCCCTCTCCCACCTCTCTGCAGCACTCTCTTCCCTTCTCCTCTCTCTCCTCACTCCCGCCCCTCAGCTGTCCCCTCTCGTTCCTCAGGGACCCCTTTCTACTGCAGCTGGTAGCTCACCATTACCCCATGGGCAGTCTAGAGTGTTTACATGGGAGTTCAAGTCATTTCCTTCAGCAGAAAGACAGTCAACACCTCCTGCCGCAGGGGCCCTCTCCTGCATCAGGGTCATGGCCCAGTCCTGCCCTGCGCTCGTATACTGTGCTCTGTCCTGCACCACATGTCCTGTTCTGCAATCTGTGCCCTCTCCTGCACCACCTGTCCTGTTCTGCACTCTTTGCCCAGTCCTGCTGCACATGCCTTTTCCTGCACCATGTGCCCTCTCTCGCCCCATTTAACCTGTCCTGCATCACGCGTCCTCCCCTCCACCAAGTGCCCTGTCCTGCACTATATGCTCTCTCCTGCACCATGTACCCTGTCCTGCACAATATGCCCTCTCCTGCACGACGTACCCTGTCCTGCACTATATGACCTCTCCTGCACCACGTACCCTTTCCTCCACCAAGTGCCCTCATTTGCACCACATGGCCTGTCCTGCACCACGTGCCCTGTCCTGCATTATATGACCTCCCCTGCACCACATGCCCTGTCCTGCACCACGTGCACTGTCCTGTGCCACATGCCCTGTCTTCCACCACGTGACCTCTCCTGCACCACGTGCCCTCTCCTGCACTATGTGCACTCTTCTGCACCACATGCCCTCTCCTGCACCACATGGCCTCTCCTGCACTATGTGCCCTCTTCTGCACCACGTGCACTGTCCTGCACCATGTGCACTGTCCTCCACCACGTGCCCTGTCCTGTACCATGTGCCCTGTCCTGCACAACGTGCACTGTCCTGCACCACATGCTCTGTCCTGCACCATGTGCCTTGTCCTACACCACATGCCCTGTCCTACACCACGTGCACTGTCCTGGACCATGTGCCCTCTCCTACACCACATACAATGTCTTGCACGACGTGCACTGTCCCGCACCACGTGCACTGTCCTGCACCACATGCACTCTCCTACACTATGTGCTCTGTCCTGCACCATGTGCCCTGTCCTGCACCACGTGCACTGTCCTGCACCACGTGCCCTCCTCTGCACCACGTACTCTGTTCGGCACCACATGCCCACTCCTGCACTATGTGCTCTGTCCTGCACCATGTGCCCTGTCCTGCACAACGTGCACTGTCCTGCACCACATGCCCTGTCCTGCACCATGTGCCCTTTCCTACACCACATGCCCTGTCCTGCACCACGTGCACTGTCCTGTACCATGTGCCCTCTCCTACACCACATACAGTGTCTTGCACCACGCGCACTGTCTTGCACCACGCGCACTGTCTTGCACCACATGCACTGTCCTCCACCATGTGCACTGTCCTGTACCATGTGCCCTGTCCTGCACCATGTGCCCTCTTCTGCACCACATGCCCTCTTCTGCACCACATACGGTGTCTTGCACCACGTGCACTGTCCTGCACCACATGCCCTCTCCTGAAGTATGTGCACTCTTCTGCACCACATGCCCTCTCCTGCACCACATGGCCTCTCCTGCACCATGTGCCCTCTTCTGCACCACGTGCACTGTCCTGCACCATGTGCACTGTCCTCCACCATGTGCCCTGTCCTGCACCATGTGCCCTCTTCTGCACCATGTGCCCTCTTCTGCACCACATACAGTGTCTTGCACCACGTGCACTGTCCTGCACCACATGCCCTCTCCTGCACTATGTGCCCTCTTCTGCACCACATGCACTGTCCTGCACCATGTGCACTGTCCTCCACCATGTGCCCTTTCCTGCACCATGTGCCCTCTTCTGCACCACGTGCCCTCTTCTGCACCACATACAGTTTCTTGCACCACGTGCACTGTCCTGCACCACATGCCCTCTCCTGCACTATGTGCACTCTTCTGCACCACATGCCCTCTCCTGCACCACATGGCCTCTCCTGCACTATGTGCCCTCTTCTGCACCACGTGCACTGTCCTGCACCATGTGCACTGTCCTCCACCATGTGCCCTGTCCTGCACCATGTGCCCATCTGCACCATGTGCCCTCTTCTGCACCACATACAGTGTCTTGCACCACATGCCCTCTCCTGCACCACATGCCCTCTCCTGCACTATGTGCACTCTTCTGCACCACATGCCCTCTCCTGCACCACATGGCCTCTCCTGCACTATGTGCCCTTTTCTGCACCACATGCACTGTCCTGCCACCATGTGCACTGCCCTGCACCACATGCACTGTCCTCCACCACGTGGCCTGTCCTACACCATTTGCCCTCTTCTGCACAACGTGCCCTCTCCTACACCACATACAGTGTCTTGCACCATGTGCACTGTCCTGCACCACGTTTCATGCCCTGCACCATGTTTGCTCTCCTGCACCACGGTGTCTTACACCAAGTGCACTGTCCTGCACCATGTACCCTCTTCTGCGCCACGTACCCTGTGCTGCACCATTTGTTCTCTCCTGCACCACGTGCAGTGTCTGGCACCACATGCCCTCTCCTGCACCACGTGCAGTGTCCTCCACCACGTGCCCTGTCCTGCACCACGTGCAGTGTCTGGCACCATGTGCCCTCTTCTGCACAACGTGCCCTCTCCTACACCACATACAGTGTCTTGCACCACGTGCATTGTCCTTTACCACGTTCACTGTCCTGCACCATGTGTCCTCTCCTGCACCACGGTGTCTTACACCAAGTGCACTGTTCAGGACCATGTACCCTCTTCTGCGCCATGTACCCTGTGCTGCACCATGTGTTCTCTCCTGCACCATGTGCAGTGTCTGGCACCATGTGCCTTCTCCTGCACCACATGCAGTGTCCTCCACCACGTGCCCTGTCCTGCACCACGTGCAGTGTCTGGCACCATGTGCCCTCTTCTGCACCACGTGCACTGTCCTGCATCATGTGTCCTCTCCTGCACCAAAGTGTCTCACACCAAGTGCACTGTCCTGCACCATGTACCCTCTTCTGTGCCATGTACCCTGTGCTGCACCATGTGTTCTCTCCTGCACCATGTGCAGTGTCTGGCACCATGTCACCTCTTATGCACCACGTGCAGTGTCTGGTACCATGTCACCTGTCTTGCACCACGTGCAGTGTCTGGCACCATGTGCCCACTCCTGCAACATGTGTTCTGTTCTGTCCTGGCCTCTTCCAGCCTCTCCGGCCAGATGTGTTTGTATTCTGAATGATCTGATCAAAGCCACACCACACACCCGTGAATCTGTGCCCTCTGTGAGGCAAAAGAAGCTGTGCCCCAGCTCCAAAGGGAGGGGTGTCACTGTTTTGTGTACTTCATCACGAAGCCGTAAGTGCGACAGGTATGCCCAGGCATGGTTCCGGAGCTCACTATGCCACTCTTAAGCCTCACCCGACTGACAAGCCCCAATCAGTACAAACCAGTCCTGGGTTGCTTGTGTTCCATTTAGGTAGGACACAGAGGTCTGTCATGCCTGTCTAGCCCTCTGTGAGACAAAGGTACGTGTGACTCAGACACACACACACACACACATACACACACACACAGAGGTCAGTCATGTCTGTCTGACCCTCTGTGAGACAAGGTACTTGTGACCCGGATACACAAATAGGTCAGTCATGCCTGTCTGGCCCTCTGTGTGACAAGGTACGTGTGACCCGGACACACACACACACACACAGAGGTCAGTCATGCCTGTCTGGCCCTCTGTGAGACAAGGTACGTGTGACCCAGATACACAAAGAGGTCCGTCATGCCTGTCTTGCCCTCTGTGAGACACGGTACGTGTGACCCAGATATACACAGAGGGCTGTTTTACCTGTCTGGTCCTCAGAGGGCACTGACCATTTGCCCATCTGCATCCTGCCCTCCCTGGGACAGAGCAAGTGTGTGACCCACCTCTTCACAGAGAGCAATGTCTTCCCCCGTTTGGGGCCCATTTACCCTCTGCAGCCTTGTGTACCTCGCACTATTTCTTCCTCCCTCTCCATTCTGATTTACTTTGCCCCAATCCCACATCTTCTACTGTTCCCTCTCCATCCTCCCTTGTCTGTGGCTGCTTGTACCTCACACAGCCTCTTCCCCTCTGTATGCTCTATCCGCCAGTGAAGCTCAGTACCTCACCTCATTGCATCCCTTTTCCTCTTCTACCTCACACAATATATATGTATTATAGGTGGAGTTCCACAAGAGGAGGAGTGCATTAGGTTGTGCTGCTCGCGCTGATGTTTAGTGCTGGGTGTTTGTCCTGTGCTGGAAAATCAGCGCGAACGGCACTATATGCAGCACAAGAGGGTGCTGCTTTTTTCTGCTGCTCGAGTATTCGAGTGGCAGCTTCCTCAACGCGAACGGAAGGTTTCTCAACATGAGGAGTAGCAACGATCCGCAACCACCCGCGTTCAAAAATCTCGCTGGGGGGTGGTCTAGCATTGGATTTTCTGTGCTTGCACTCGCCAACTTAATTCTGGTGAGTGTGAGTGACGAAAAACTCCACTGTGTGAAAACTCTGCAAACTCCGTGAGTGGAGCAAAGTTCACCGCCCAGGCCTACTCTGAATGATGCTTAATACAACACCCCACCTCTCATCCCTCTTTTCCTGTCTTTCTTTTATGAAGTTTTGTGCACCTCATACAACCCCCTCCACCATTATCCTCCCCCTCTGTTCTTTGACGTTTTGTATCTAACCCCAATACTGTCCTATTTATTCTTCTCTACCTGCTACCCTTTCTGAAGCTCTGTGCACCTCACACAGAGTCTCTCTCTCTCTCTCCCTCACCCCCTCTCTCTCTCTCTCTTGCATCTCACCCGGATATTGTCCATGTATTTGTTGCTCTCCCCACTCTGTACCTCATACGATATATTTCTCTCATTCATCCAGGACCTGAAAGAGAAAAAGGAGAAGGTGGCAGACAAAAGCAGCAAGAAAGACAAGAAGAAACAGCTGCCCCACGAGGTGAGAAGACCCCCCACCCTACAGACACCCCCTGCTTCAAGGGGGCCCCCACCCCTCTGGGCCACTAATTAAAAGCGACAAAGGTAGTTCTAAGACTGTAGCAATACCTACGTGTATGCATGCCTCTTCTGGGGCCCTCCGAAAATCTATTTTGCGCACGATTTCCGCGGTGGGTTTGAGCACATCTCTATAAAGGACCTAAAATCTCAAAACAATCCATTTGAATGGAGAGCTCATATTCGATGAGAGGTTCTCTCCGTTCCTACCCTAGTCGCCTGCATAGCCTCTCTGGCTGGCATACCGCCCCATCTGCTCACCCTCTAACCTCCATCCGTCTTCTTATGTTTTGGGGTTTGTCATCTCAAGCCCTTGACGCTAGCTCGCATCTGTTTGTCCTTCTGCAGGAGGAGGAGAATGGTGCAGAGGACGAATACGAAGAGCACCACGAGGAAGAAGATGACCCGGAGGAAGACGGTAAGGCAGCCCTGCTGTGGGGCAGAAAAGGGAGAGAGGCCAAGGCTTGAATGGGCATGGAGGTGTAGTTCATGCCCTTCCTTCAGGCCTCACCTAAAAACCACTGTCGTGGGAAGTGTGTGAAGGAAGCTTGTCCTGCGTCTCTAGGTGCTGCACCTGTTCTCTGTGTGGGAGTTGCTTATCCTGCGCCTCTACGCGCTGCACTTGTTGTCTTTGTGAAGGAAGCATGTCCTGTGTCTCTAGGTGCTGCACCTGTTCTCTGTGTGAGAAATGCTTGTCCTGCGTCTCTACGCGCTGCACCTGTTCTCTGTGTGAGGAATGCTTGTCCTGCATCTCTAGGCGCTGCACCTGTTCTCTGTGTGAGAAATGCTTGTCCTGCGTCTCTAGGCACTGCACCTGTTCTCTGTGTAGGAGTTGCTTATCCTGCGCCTCTACGTGCTGTACCTGTTCTCTTTGTGAAGGAAGCTTGTCTTATGTCTCTATGCGCTGCACCTGTTTTGTGTGACAGAAGCTTGTCCTGCATCTCTACGTGCTGCACCTGTTCTGTGTGGGAGAGAAGCTTGTCCTGCACCTCTACGTGCTGCACCTGTTCTCTTTGTGAAGGAAGCTTGTCTTATGTCTCTATGCGCTGCACCTGTTTTGTGTGCGAAAAAAGCTTGTCCTGCATCTCTACGTGCTGCACCTGCTCTGTGTGGGAGAGAAGCTTGTCCTGCATCTCTATGCACTACAACTGTTATCTGTGTGAGAGATGCTTGTCCTGCATCTCTAGGTGCTGCACCTGTTCTCTGTGTGAGAGAAGCTTGTCCTGCATCACTAGAGGCTGCAACTGTTCTCTGTGTGGGAGAGAAGCTTGTCCTGCATCTCTATGCACTACAACTGTTCTCTGTGGGAGAGATGCTTGTCCTGCATCTCTAGGTGCTGCACCTGTTCTCTGTGTGAGAGAAGCTTGTCCTGCATCACTAGAGGCTGCAACTGTTCTCTGTGTGAGAGAAGCTTGTCCTGCATCACTAGAGGCTGCAACTGTTCTCTGTGTGAGAGAAGCTTGTCATGCACCTTTACGTGCTGCATCTGTTCTCTGCGTGTGAGAAGCTTGCCCTGCGCCTCTAGACACTGCACTTGTTCTGTGTGTGAGAGATGCTGGTCCTGCACCTCTAAGTGCTGCACCTGTTCTCCGTGTGAGAAAAGCTTGTCCTGCGTCTCTAGGCACTGCACCTGTTCTCTGTGTGGGAGATGCCTATCCTGCATCTCTAGACGCTGCACATGTTCTCCGCTTAAGAAAAGATTGTCCTACATCTCTATGCACTGCTTGTTCTCTGTGTGAGAGAAGCTTGACCTACATCTGTACATGCTGCGCCTGTTCTCTGTTTGAGAGAAGCTAGTACTTCATCATTATGTGCTGCACCTGTTCTCTGTGTGAGAGAAGCTTGCCCTGCATTTCAACACGCTGCACCTGTTGTCTGTGTGAGAGAAGCTTGTCCTGCATCATTACGCACTGCAACATTCTCTGTGTAAGAGAAGCTTGTACTGCATCTCTATGCGCTGCACCTGTTCTCTGTGTGAGAGAAGCTTGCCTTGCATCTCTACGTGCTGCACCTGTTCTGTGTGTGAGGGAAAGCTTGTTATACATGTCTAAGAGCTGCACCTGTCCTCTGCGTGAGAGAAGCTTGTCCTGCATCTCTATGCGCTGCAACTGTTGCCTGTGTGAGAGATGTTTGTCCTGCATCACTACTTGCTGAACCTTTCTCTGTGTAAGAGAAGTTTGTACTGGCTCTCTATGTACTGCAACTGTTCTCTGTGTGAGAGAATCTTGTCTGGCATCCCTACACACTGCATCTGTTCTCTAAGTGAGAGAAGCCTGTCCTGCATCATCCAAGTGCTGCACCTATTTCTGTGTGAGAGTACCTTCTCCTGCATTTCTATGTGCTGCACCTGTTCTGTGTGGGAGAAGCTTGTACTGCATCACTACGAACTACACCTGTTCTCTGTGTAAGAGAAGCTTGTCCTGCTTCACAATGCGATGCACCTGTTCTCTGCGTAAGAGAAGCTTGTCCTGCATTTTTATGTGTTGCGCCTGTTCTGTGTGGGAGAAGCTTGTCCTGCATCACTATGTGCTGCATCTATTTTCTGCATGACTGGAGCTTCTCCTACATTTCTACATGCTTCCCCTGTTTTCTGTTCAAGAGAAGCTTCTCCTGCAGCACTATGTGCGGCACCTGTTCCTTGTGTGTGAGAAGCCTGTCCTATAGCTGTACATGCTGCCCCTGGTTTCTGTGCTAGAGAAGCTTGTCCTGCAGCACTATGTGCCGCACCTGTTCCTTGTGTGAGAGAAGCTTGTCCTATATCTTTATGTGCTGCACTTGTTATCTGTAAGGAAACATCCTACATCTCTGTGCACTGCACCTTTTGTCTACAAGGGAAACTTATCTTGCATTGGTACATATGTTTACGTGTTCTGTACGAAAACATTAGCTGCAGCTACTCTTGTTGTAGTTAATGCATGTGTGAAAAGCTTATCCCGATGCTGCTGTGCTGTACCTTTTCTGTGGATATGAGAGCTGGCAATGATCCCTTTTGTGCTCTATGTGTGCTACAGCTGAAAGAAACTTGACCTGCAGCAGCATGTGCGGTATTTGTAATGTGTGCACAAATGTGTTCTGCATCTGCCTGTGCAGTGCCTTTTCTGTGTGTGTGGGAAGCTTGCACTACTGCTTCCTTTGCTTTATCTGTTCTATGTGTGGGAAGCTTGCATGGCGGCTCTCTATGATGCACTCGTTCTTTGTGCAGTGGAAGCATGCACTGCAGCTGATGGGGCTGTATCAGGTCTGTGTGAGAGGGTAGCCTATCCTGACACTGTCTGTTCTCCAGTAGCGGCCACTCGTACTGCAAGGTGGTAGAGCGGGAGGAGGGGAACACACCCAAAAAAATGTATAAAGAAAATAAAGCGTACCTACTCCGATGGCCGCCACTTGCTCCTGATCCTCACGTCTTTGTCAGGAGCCTGCTGCACACTGTGCATGCTCTTAGCTCCCAATCCCAGCACTGCTCACATGCTGTCAGCAGTGCTGGAATAGGTCTGAGCACCTCATTTCGGCGCTCAGACAGAGACTGGGAGCCTGTGTTGGTTTTTCCACCCAGCTGTACAATGCAGCTCGTGGAGAAAGGCTCAGTGAGCATGACGGTTTTGCCGGCCCCAGAGGCCCCAGAGGGCTGGCCAAACCACCATGAGCACTTGGCAGTGCCCACCACCCCCCCCTCCTTCCAGGTGCTGCTGCATCAGGATGGGAGGCCACACCCCTCCCTCGGCTCGCAGCCTGCAGGGATAATGATAACATTATAATAACAAAATTTTTATCATTTTATTTGTGTCCTTTGTCTGTGCTGGCTTTCAGCACCGGGGGGGGGGGGGGGGGGGTGGATGTTGGGTAAATGGGGGCGACTTTCTATCAGGTCTGTGTATAGCCTGTCCTGATACTGCCTGTTCTCTATCAGGTCTGTGTGAGAGTGCAGCCTGTCCTGATACCGCCTGTACTCTATGAGGTATGTGTGTGAGTGCAGCCTGTCCCGATACTGCCTGTTCTCTGTCAGGTCTGTGTGAGAGTGCAGCCTGTCCTGATACCGCCTGTACTCTATGAGGTATGTGTATGAGTGCAGCCTGTCCCGATACTGCCTGTTCTCTGTCAGGCCTGTGTGAGAGTGCAGCCTGTCCCGATACTGCCTGAACTCTGTCAGGTCTGTGTGAGAGTGTTGCCTACCCGATTCTGCCTGTTCCCTGTAAGGTCTGTGAGTGAGTGTAGCCTGTCCTGATAGTGCCTGTACTCTGTCAGGTCTGTGTGTGAGTGTAGCCTGTCCTGATTTGCCTGTTCTCTGTCAGATCCGTGTGTTAGTGTAGTCTGTCCTGATTCTGCCTGTTCTCTATTATATCTATGTGTGAGTGTGGCTGTCCTGATACTGCCTGTACTGTTTCAGGTCGGTGTGTGTAGCCTGTCCTGATACCAGAGACGTTTTAAGGCATGGACAAAGTGGGCTCTGGCCCAGGGTCCCAGCCTCTCAGGGGGGCCCTCATAGAGCCAGCTCTGTTCTGCAGAGAGTCTTTCCCAGATGACCTTCAGTAACTCTTAAACAGATTGTTTTAAATACAGTTTTCCTTTAATTTATTTTAGTGTGGGTGATACAGACATTTTGAAGAAAAATGTTTCGTTTAAGTTTCATGCGACACCCATCAAAAAGGTACTTTTAGATTAAAACAGGACGACACAAATGAGAAATGGGAGGGTGTCAGCGAGACTCTTTGCAAAATTAGTGAGCTGCTGCTGTGCTACAATATTGAAAACACACATCATTATCCCTGAATATTAGATGTAAACTCATTTAAAATGTCGATGAGCGTGCCTGTGCACTGTCAGTGGCCTGGCCAAAGAGGGCCTGAAAGAGCTGAAACTGGATCATAAATTCAACCTGTTAAGAACAGGGGGCCCTTCATACGGTTGACCCAGGGCCCCAACATCCTAAATATGTCCCTGCCTGATACTGCCTGTGCTGTATCAGGTCTGTGTGTGAGAGTAGCCTGTCCTGTTACTGCCTGTTCCCTGTCATGTCTGGGTGAGAGGGTGGCCTGTCCTGAACCTGCCTGTTCTCTATGAGGTATGTGTGAGGTTAGCCTGTCCTGAACCTGCCTGTTCTCTATGAGGTATGTGTGAGGTTAGTCTGTCCTGGACCTGCCTGTTCTCTATGAGGTATGTGTGAGGTTAGTCTGTCCTGAACCTGCCTGTTCTCTATGAGGTATGTGTGAGGTTAGCCTGTCCTGATACTGCCTGTTCTCTATGAGGTATGTGTGAGGTTAGTCTGTCCTGAACCTGCCTGTTCTCTATGAGGTATGTGTGAGGTTAGTCTGTCCTGGACCTGCCTGTTCTCTATGAGGTATGTGTGAGGTTAGTCTGTCCTGAACCTGCCTGTTCTCTATGAGGTATGTGTGAGGTTAGCCTGTCCTGATACTGCCTGTTCTCTATGAGGTATGTGTGAGGTTAGTCTGTCCTGAACCTGCCTGTTCTCTATGAGGTATGTGTGAGGTTAGTCTGTCCTGAACCTGCCTGTTCTCTATGAGGTATGTGTGAGGTTAGCCTGTCCTGAACCTGCCTGTTCTCTATGAGGTATGTGTGAGGTTAGCCTGTCCTGAACCTGCCTGTTCTCTATGAGGTATGTGTGAGGTTAGTCTGTCCTGAACCTGCCTGTTCTCTATGAGGTATGTGTGAGGTTAGTCTGTCCTGAACCTGCCTGTTCTCTATGAGGTATGTGTGAGGTTAGCCTGTCCTGAACCTGCCTGTTCTCTATGAGGTATGTGTGAGGTTAGTCTGTCCTGAACCTGCCTGTTCTCTATGAGGTATGTGTGAGGTTAGCCTGTTCTGAACCTGCCTGTTCTCTATGAGGTATGTGTGAGGTTAGCCTGTCCTGAACCTGCCTGTTCTCTATGAGGTATGTGTGAGGTTAGCCTGTCCTGAACCTGCCTGTTCTCTATCAGATCTGTGTTTGGGGAACTCACGTCAGCAGTTCTGCGGCCCGAACATCAATAAGTGCGCCTGTTCCTCGCATCCAAGTCCACTTCTGTATCACTGAAGGGGCCGCAGAAACGATTGCGTAAATCATTCAGAAACGCGCATTACGCAGGCGCACAAATCACACTGGCCCCATATATGTGGGCCAGCCCCCATTTGCATGGAGGTCTGATGTCTCCATGGAAACGAGGCAGCATCTTTACCTTTCTGCCTGCATCCCATTATTGACAGAGGCTCACAATCACATAGACCTTTGAGGATGCGCTGGCAGTGGCCACCCAGGTGACTGGCACAATCAGTGAGCTTCTGTGTCAGTGGCACTGAGAGTCCCAGAGACCCCATCACAGGAGAGGGCAGTCTCCGACGCCATCCCTTGGTGAAGGGCGCCTCTTCTCTGCTGAAGGCTAAGAAGGAGAGCACCTCCAGAGGCACTGAGTGCACAGACCAAGAGAGCACCTCCAGAGGCACTGAGTGCACAGACCAAGAGAGCACCTCCAGAGGCACTGAGTGCACAGACCAAGAGAGCACCTCCACGCTGCCGGTGTCTGACTACACCCTTGTGAGGGTGCCTCACCTCTTCTAAAGAGGGACAAGGAGAGCGCCCCCAGAGGCACTGACTTCACACAGCAAGAGAGCACCTCTAGATGCACTGACTGCACACAGCAAGAGAGCGCCTCCATAGGCACTGACTGCACACAGCAAGAGAGCGCCTCCATAGGCACTGACTGCACACAGCAAGAGAGCGCCTCCTGAGGCACTGACTTCACACAGCAAGAGAGCGCCTCCAGAGGCACTGACTTCACACAGCAAGAGAGCGCCTCCAGAGGCACTGACTTCACACAGCAAGAGAGCGCCTCCAGAGGCACTGACTTCACACAGCAAGAGAGCGCCTCCAGAGGCACTGACTTCACATAGCAAGAGAGCGCCTCCAGAGGAACTGACTGCACACAGCAAGAGAGCGCCTCCATAGGCACTGACTGCAGACAGCAAGATAGCGCCTCCTGAGGCACTGACTTCACACAGCAAGAGAGCGCCTCCAGAGGCACTGACTTCACACAGCAAGAGAGCGCCTCCAGAGGCACTGACTTCACACAGCAAGAGAGTGCCTCGAGAGGAACTGACTGCACACAGCAAGAGAGCGCCTCCAGAGGCACTGACTGCACACAGCAAGAGAGCGCCTCCAGAGGCACTGACTGCACACAGCAAGAGAGCGCCTCCAGAGGCACTGACTGCACACCCACAGTGTTGGTGTCTGACTCCACCCTGTTTTGAGGGCACCTCACCTCTTCTAAAGGCGGACCAAGAGAGCCCCTCCAGAGACACTGACTGCACAGAGCAAGAGAGTGCATCCAGAGGCACTGACTGCACAGAGCAAGAGAGCGCCTCCAGGGGCACTGACTGCACAGAGCAAGAGAGTGCCTCCTGAGGCACTGACTGCACAGAGCAAGAGAGTGCCTCCAGAGGCACTGACTTCACACAGCAAGAGAGCGCCTCCAGAGGCACTGACTTCACACAGCAAGAGAGCGCCTCCAGAGGCACTGACTTCACACAGCAAGAGAGCGCCTCCAGAGGCACTGACTTCACACAGCAAGAGAGTGCCTCGAGAGGAACTGACTGCACACAGCAAGAGAGCGCCTCCAGAGGCACTGACTGCACACAGCAAGAGAGCGCCTCCAGAGGCACTGACTGCACACAGCAAGAGAGCACCTCCAGAGGCACTGACTGCACACCCACAGTGTTGGTGTCTGACTCCACCCTGTTTTGAGGGCACCTCACCTCTTCTAAAGGCGGACCAAGAGAGCCCCTCCAGAGACACTGACTGCACAGAGCAAGAGAGCGCCTCCAGGGGCACTGACTGCACAGAGCAAGAGAGTGCCTCCTGAGGCACTGACTGCACAGAGCAAGAGAGTGCCTCCAGAGGCACTGACTGCACACAGCAAGAGAGCGCCTCCAGAGGCACTGACTGTACAGAGCAAGAGAGCGCCTCCATAGGCACTGACTGCACACAGCAAGAGAGCGCCTCCAGAGGCACTGACTTCACACAGCAAGAGAGCGCCTCCAGAGGCACTGACTTCACACAGCAAGAGAGCGCCTCCGGAGGCACTGACTTCACACAGCAAGAGAGCGCCTCCAGAGGCACTGACTGCACACAGCAAGAGAGCGCCTCCTGAGGCACTGACTGCACACAGCAAGAGAGCGCCTCCAGAGGCACAGACTGCACCGAGCAAGAGAGCCCCTCCAGAGGCACTGACTGCACACAGCAAGAGAGCGCCTCCTGAGGCACTGACTGCACAGAGCAAGAGTGCCTCCAGAGGCACTGACTGCACAGAGCAAGAGAGCACCTCCATTCTGCCGATGTCTGACTCCACCCTTGCGTGGGCACCCTGCCTCTTCTAAAGAGGGACAAGGAGAGCGCCCCCAGAGGCACTGACTACACCGAGCAAGAGAGCGCCCCCAGAGGCACTGACTGCACAGAGCAAGAGAGCGCCCCAGAGGCGCTGGCTGCACACAGCAAGAGAGCGCCTCCTGAGGCACTGACTGCACACAGCAAGAGAGCACCTCCAGAGGCACTGACTGCACAGAGCAAGAGAGCGCCTCCATAGGCACTGACTGCACAGAGCAAGAGAGCGCCTCCAGATGCACTGACTTCACACAGCAAGAGAGCGCCTCCAGAGGCACTGACTTCACACAGCAAGAGAGCGCCTCCAGAGGCACTGACTGCACACCTGCACTGTCGGTGTCTGACTCCACCCTGTTTTGAGTGCGCCTCGCCTCTTCTAAAGGCAGACCAAGAAAGCGCCTCCAGAGGCACTGACTTCACACAGCAAGAGAGCGCCTCCAGAGGCACTGACTGCACACAGCAAGAGAGTGCCTCCAGAGGCACTGACTGCACACCTGCACTGTCGGTGTCTGACTCCACCCTGTTTTGAGTGTGCCTCGCCTCTTCTAAAGGCAGACCAAGAGAGCGCCTCCAGAGGCACTGACTTCACACAGCAAGAGAGCGCCTCCAGAGGCACTGACTTCACACAGCAAGAGAGTGCCTCCAGAGGCACTGACTGCACACAGCAAGAAAGCGCTTCCAGAGGCACTGACTGCACACAGCAAGAGAGCGCCTCCAGAGGCACTGACCGACAACCGCCTCCAGAGGCACAGCCACACTGTTGATGTTGCTGCTGGCACAGCCTGTGTCCTTGCAGTGGCGGATCCTCTGCTAAGATGGAGGAGCATCGCCAACAGTGTGTGTGAGGGGGCGGGGCTGCAGAGTAGGGGAGGAGTGGCAGAATACTCCTTTACGCAATGACTGTTTGGTCGGCCCTCTCGGACCACCCAAACCAGTCATGCGCACTTTCCCCCTTCTCCATGCAGGCTGTAATGCAAGGAGAACATACCCACCTCTCCAGCCCCTGGCTGAGAGCCGTGTCACGGCGCTCAGACCAATCACAACGATGCGGAGAGCCCGGGTGCTTCCTGCTTCTCACAAGAAGCCAGGAGGAGGACAGGACGGGACACAGGAGAGGCAGGGGCAGCCGGCCAGCTGGCCGGCCGGGAGGTAAGTAGTTTTTTTTACCCGATTCCACTCCCCCCACCCCTTCCCTCCCACCTGCCCCACTACTGCGTCTAGGCAGCAGCTGCGACGGTATCCTTGTGGGGAACGTGAGGTTTCCTCCAGAAGATCGGCAAAGACTCCTTCAGAGAAACACTGAGTGGTTGTGTAAACGGATGAGCCCAAATGACTGATTGGTTTAGGCCTATTATGGTCTTTTCAAGGAGTTGCAAGAGCGTACAGCCCACCCATTGCATGCCATTGGTTGCCTGATGTCATTCTCATTTGCATTCAATGGCTTTTCTTTTTCCAGTGTGTCCGTCTGGTGCTTGTAGCCTCTTTACCATCACTCTGATTGGCTGGTTTCTGTTCTTCCACAGTTTACTTGTAGGGAACTAATTTATTTTTTATTTTTGTTTAAGCACTCACTGAGAGTGCATGTGTTTTCCAGCTCTCTCCCTCATGTGCTTCACACGCTCTGCCAAATACCCACCCCCGTCCCGTGTTGGTGTCTCCCTCATGTTGTAAGGTCTTGCTTGTGTGCTTCTCACCTTTGCTAAACTCTCTCCAATGCTTCATGTTGCTTTGTACCTCATGCACTTCTTTCCACCTCACTCCAATGCTCACCCTCTGTGCTGGTTTTCCCCTCCCCTAGTCCAGGCTCTAGTCAGAAAATTTGCGACAAGCATCATGGGCTTCTAAGTGGTAGAAACTAGAGAATGGCATATGTTTATTGTGTTACTTTTCGGTGTGAGTTTCTTGAAGTTGGTTGTGTTATTCCTGAGTAATATCTATTGGTGACCCAGTGAAGGGTGGGCATACTGGGGGTCAGTGAATGTCGGTCTGGCACCGATTTCTCACAATGACGATGATCTTGCCACGATACACCTCATGATGGTCTTGCCATGACATCACACAATGGTCTTGCCATGACACCTCATGATGATCTTGCCATCCTACCTCACGATGGTTTTGCCATGACACCTCACTATGGTCTTGCCATGACACCTCATGATGGTCTTGCCATCCTACCTCACGATGGTCTTGCCATGACACCTCACTGTGGTCTTGCCATGACACCTCATGATGGTCTTGCCATCCTACCTCACGATGGTCTTGCCATGACACCTCACTGTGGTCTTGCTATGACATCTCATGATGGTCTTGCCATGACATCTCATTATGATCTTGCCATGACACCTCACAATGCTCTTGCCATCCTACCTCACGATGGTCTTGCCATGACACCTCACTGTGGTCTTGCTATGACATCTCATGATTGTCTTGCCATGACATCTCATTATGATCTTGCCATGACACCTCACAATGCTCTTGCCATGCTGCCTCACGATGGTCTTGCCATGCTACCTCACAATGGTCTTGCCATTCTACCTCACGATGGTCTTGCCATGACATCTCACGATGGTCTTGCCATGCTACCTCACAATAATCTTGGCATGGCACCTCATGATGATCTTGCCATGACACTTGATGATGATCTTCTCATGCGACCTCATGATGGTCTTTCCATGCGACCTCAGGGCGGGCTTTCCATGCCACCTCAGGATGGTCTTTCCATGCTACCTAATGATATTTTTGCCATGGTAAGATACTGTGTCCTGGGCCCTGGTTCCCGAAGGGGGTGGGGGAGGGTTGTGGGCTTGGGTTTTTGTAAGTAACGGCTTTCTCTCTTTTTGGCTTCCATACACCAAAGCTTCCTCGAATGGACAGTTTTTCGTTTTCCATGAACTTCAAATGACTTGGATTAGATCTGGGAGTGGATATTGGTTCTTCCAAGGACCTGGGAGGTGGCACCGCTATGTGGCTTCTGTTCCAAGTTGCTGTGGCACATTCATGTTTTGTGATTCGACCGCAGGTTTGTTGAAGGTACAAAGCTTGGAGTCAGCTCTGGCAGGTAAAGCTGAACTCTGCCCCACGAAGCGTTGTGAATGATGCACAGAATGGCGAATGGTCATCTGTATCGTTTGGTATGTCACAAGGCGGTGGCATGTTGTTGGCTTTTGAAATTTAGGCACATCCTGGCCACCGACTCTGGTTCCTCTAAAGCTGTGGGTTTCTGTCTTGGGGAAACCTTTGTCGTGGGCAGGGAGGGTGTCATGGGACATACTATGAAAAGCAAATGCCATCACCCTAGGTCTCCTGTAAAATGCAGCCAGAACAGAAGTGCAGAGGGCCTTTTACCACTGGTCCTTCTGCCACTTTACCTGCTGCACTGGGGTGAGGGGACAAGACAGGATGCAGGGGGGCGGGGGAAGAGAGAGAGAGAGAGAGAGGGAGAGAGGGAGAGACTCTTACATTGCTGCTGCCTGTCATGCACTTGCCTCTGTGAGAGGGAAGGTGGTGCTTCTGCTGTGTCTGCTGTTCTCTGTGTCTGAGGAGAGCATCGGTGTCACTCTGCAGCTTGTTGGTACGAGGGATGTTTCCACTGCAGCTCCATGGGCTGTGAATGCTTTGTGTGTGAGGGATGTTAGCTGCTGCCCTGGCTTTGCCTCTTTTCCTGGTGTGAATGAAGCCTGGTACTGCTGGACCCTTTCTTCATGTAAGCTGCTGCCACACTGAAACTAGAGTTTGTGTGCGTTTATGTGTTTGTATTTTTTTGAGAACAAAATACTAAACCCGCTATCCAAAACAAATTTACTACATTATTCACTGACCCTGGGTCGCAGAGTTGCATGCTACTCGCAATAAAGCGCTTCAACACCTCATCAGGAGTAGTAAGTGCTAAATAAATGCAATTACGTTGCAATGCAGTTCAGGAGGCTGCTGCTGCCCTCGCCCTCATCATTTCTACGTGTGAGAGACGCATGTACCCCTGCTTGGGATACACCAGTGGTATGTGTGGGAAGCTTGCACTGCTTCCTCTCTTCACACATCCTTTTTAGGTCGAGCCTGGGCAGCGCATGCACTGCTCTGCGAGGCATGCTGTATTGAGTTAGGGATTTAAAGCTCCGCCCATATTTTTCATTGTCTTGTGTCATTGTCCTTTGTAAATGCTGGCTTCTGAGTCCTTAATCGCCTTGTTAGTCCCTCCTTAGTTCCGCCTTGTCTTCGTTTGAAACCTCCCTTGAGGACTGCCCCTTTTACTCCTGTTGCTGCACGGTGTGTTTTATTTAGTCTGTAAGCACTATTTGCTTCAATGGGTTTTGCCCTACTGCATGCACGACGTGCTTTCCTTACATTCAACGTGCCATGCGTGCTTTCACTTTCCAAGCAGCCGGGAAAATGGCGGCCGCTTCTTGGCAATGCAAAAGGTCTCGCATTTAGGAGAGCTTGAGTTTGAGCTATTGGCATTGTAAATGTCAATAGCTTAAACTCTCGCAATTGCGAGACCTATTGCAAATATTTTTGTTGTTGTCGTGTCTAAGGAAAGGTGTGCGGCCGCTATTAAAGTGAACCCGCGGCATGGGGGCTTGTACCAAAAAAAAAAAAAAAAGTGGCGCAGCCTCCATAAATGTGAAAGCGCCTCATGGGCACTAGTAAACAAAAAAATATTTCCAATGCAATAGGTCTAGCATTTGCGAGAGTTTAAGCTATTGCATTGCCAATAGCTCAAACTCTCGTAAATGCGAGACCTATTGCATTGCAAATGCTTGTTTTTTCTGTGTCTGTGCCAAAGTTCGTCCCCTTACTTCTCAGTTTGTATTTTTTCAGATGATGACGTAGATGAAGAAGACGAGGAAGATGACTATGAAAGTCATGCAGTGAAGAGGTCGGCAGAGGACGAGGTGAGAAACTCAAATGAGGCTCTGAGCACTCCAAAGGTCCAGTGTCCCTTCAGGGCACCAACCACCCCATGCCCCTGTCTCGTCCCTTCACCATAGGACTCTGATCTGTCCAACCAGCTTCTCCTACACTCCACGGGCTCAGTGTCCCTTCAGGGTACCAACCACCCTATGCCCCTGTCTCATCCCTTCACCATAGGACTCTGATCTGTCCAACCCACTGCTCCTACACTCCACGGGCCCAGTGTCCCTTCAGGGCACCAACCACCCCACGCCCCTGTCTCATCCCTTCACCATAGGACTCTGATCTGTCCAACCCGCTGCTCCTACACTCCACGGGCTCAGTGTCCCTTATAGGCACCACCTCCCCCATGCCCCTGTCTCATCCCTTCACCATAGGACTCTGATCAGTCCAACCTGCTGCTCCTACACTCCACGGGCCCAGTGTCCCTTCAGGGCACCAACCACCCCATGCCCCTGTCTCATCCCTTCACCATAGGACTCTGATCTGTCCAACCCGCTGTTCCTACACTCCACGGGACCAGTGTCCCTTCAGGGCACCAACCACCCCATGCCCCTGTCTCATCCCTTTACCATAGGACTCTGATCTGTCCAACCCGCTGCTCCTACAATCCACGGGCCCAGTGTCCCTTCAGGGCACCAACCACCCCATGCCCCTGTCTCATCCCTTCACCATAGGACTCTGATCTGTCCAACCCGCTGTTCCTACACTCCACGGGACCAGTGTCCCTTCAGGGCACCAACCACCCCACGCCCCTGTCTCATCCCTTCACGACAGTACTCTGATCTGTCCAACCCGCTGCTCCTACACTCCACGGGCCCAGTGTCCCTTCAGGGCACCCCCCCCCATGCCCCTGTCTCATCCCTTCACCATAGGACTCTGATCTGTCCAACCTGCTGCTCCTACACTCCACGGGCCCAGTGTCCCTTCAGGACACCACCCACCCCATGCCCCTGTCTCGTCCCTTCACCATAGGACTCTGATCTGTCCAACCAGCTTCTCCTACACCTCACAGGCTCAGTGTCCCTTCAGGGCACCAACCCCCTCATGCCCCTGCCTCATCCCTTCACCATAGGACTCTGATCTGTCCACCCCGCTGCTCCTACACTCCACGGGCCCAGTGTCCCTTCAGGACACCAACCACCCTATGCCCCTGTCTCATCCCTTCACCATAGGACTCTGATCTGTCCAACCCGCTGCTCCTACACTCCACGGGCTCAGTGTCCCTTCAAGGCACCAACCACCCCATGCCCCTGTCTCATCCCTTCACCATAGGACTCTGATCTGTCCAACCCGCTGTTCCTACACTCCACGGGCCCAGTGTCCCTTCAGGGCACCAACCACCCCAGGCCCCTGTCTCATCCTTTCACCATAGGACTCTGATCTGTCCTACCCGCTGTTCCTACACTCCACGGGCCCAGTGTCCCTTCAGGGCACCAACCACCCCATGCCCCTGTCTCATCCCTTCACCATAGGACTCTGATCTGTCCAACCCGCTGCTCCTACACTCCACGGGCTCAGTGTCCCTTCAAGGCACCACCTCCCCTATGCCCCTGTCTCATCCCTTCACCATAGGACTCTGATCTGTCCAACCTGCTGCTCCTACACTCCACGGGCCCAGTGTCCCTTCAGGGCACCAACCACCCCATGCCCCTGTCTCATCCCTTCAACATAGGTCTCTGATCTGTCCAACCCGCTGTTCCTACACTCCACGGGCCCAGTGTCCCTTCAGGGCACCAACCACCCCAGGCCCCTGTCTCATCCCTTCACCATAGGACTCTGATCTGTCCAACCCGCTGTTCCTACACTCCACGGGCCCAGTGTCCCTTCAGGGCACCAACCACCCCATGCCCCTGTCTCATCCCTTCACCATAGGACTCTGATCTGTCCAACCTGCTGTTCCTATACTCTCACCGGGCCCAGTGTCCCTTCAGGGCACCAACCACCCCATGCCCCTGTCTCATCCCTTCACCATAGGACTCTGATCTGTCCAACCCGCTGTTCCTACACTCCACAGGCCCAGTGTCCCTTCAGGGCACCCCCCTATGCCCCTGCCTCATCCCTTCACCATAGGAATCTGATCTTTCCAACCCGCTGCTCCTACACTCCACGGACCCAGTGTCCCTTCAGGGCACCAACCACCCCATGCCCCTGTCTCATCCCTTCACCATAGGACTCTGATCTGTCCAACCCGCTGCTCCAACACTCCACGGGCTCAGTGTCCATTCAAAACACCAACCACCCCATGCCCCTGTCTCATCCCTTCACCATAGGACTCTGATCTGTCCAACCTGCTGTTCCAACACTCCACGGGCCCAGTGTCCCTTCAGGACACCAACCACCCCATGCCCCTGTCTCATCCCTTCACCATAGGACTCTGACCTGTCCAACCCGCTGCTCCTACACTCCACGGGCTCAGTGTCCCTTCAGGGTACCAACCACCCTATGCCCCTGTCTCATCCCTTCACCATAGGACTCTGATCTGTCCAACCCACTGCTCCTACACTCCATGGGCTCAGTGTCCCTTCAGGGTACCAACCACCCTATGCCCCTGTCTCATCCCTTCACCATTGGACTCTGACCTTTCTAACCCGCTGCTCCTACACTCCACGGGCTCAGTGTCCCTTCAGGGTACCAACCACCCTATGCCCCTGTCTCATCCCTTTACCATAGGACTCTGATCTGTCCAACCCCCTGCTCCTACACTCCACGGGCCCAGTGTCCCTTCAGGGCACCAACCACCCCACGCCCCTGTCTCATCCCTTCACCATAGGACTCTGATCTTTCCAACCCGCTGCTCCTACACTCCACGGGCTCAGTGTCCCTTCAGGGTACCAACCACCCTATGCCCCTGTCTCATCCCTTCACCATTGGACTCTGATCTGTCCAACCCACTGCTCCTACACTCCACGGGCCCAGTGTCCCTTCAGAGCACCAACCACCCCATGCCCCTGTCTCATCCCTTCACCATGGCACTCTGATCTGTCCAACCCGCTGCTCCTACACTCCACGTGCTCAGTGTCCCTTCAGGGTACCAACCACCCTATGCCCCTGTCTCATTCCTTCACCATAGGACTCTGATCTGTCCAACCCGCTGCTCCTACACTCCACGGGCTCAGTGTCCCTTCAGGGTACCAACCACCCTATGCCCCTGTCTCATCCCTTCACCATAGGACTCTGATCTGTCCAACCCGCTGCTCCTACACTCCACGGGCCCGGTGTCCCTTCAGGGCACCAACCACCCCACGCCCCTGTCTCATCCCTTCACCATAGGACTCTGATCTTTCCAACCCGCTGCTCCTACACTCCACGGGCTCAGTGTCCCTTCAGGGCACCAACCACCCCACGCCCCTGTCTCATCCCTTCACCATAGGACTCTGATCTGTCCAACCCACTGCTCCTACACTCCACGGGCCCAGTGTCCCTTCAGGGCACCAACCACCCCATGCCCCTGTCTCATCCCTTCACCATAGGACTCTGATCTGTCCAACCCGCTGCTCCTACACCCCACAGGCTCAGTGTCCCTTCAAGGCACCAACCACCCTATGCCCCTGTCTCATCCCTTCACCATAGGACTCTGATCTGTCCAACCCGCTGTTCCTACACTCCACGGGCTCAGTGTCCCTTCAGGGTACCAACCACCCTATGCCCCTGTCTCATCCCTTCACCATAGGACTCTGATCTGTCCAACCCGCTGCTCCTACACTCCACGGGCCCGGTGTCCCTTCAGGGCACCAACCACCCCACACCCCTGTCTCATCCCTTCACCATAGGACTCTGATCTGTCCAACCCACTGCTCCTACACTCCACGGGCCCACTGTCCCTTCAGGGCACCAACCACCCCATGCCCCTGTCTCATCCCCTCACCATAGGACTCTGATCTGTCCAACCCGCTGTTCCTACACTCCACGGGCCCAGTGTCCATTCAAGGCACCAACCACCCCATGCCCCTGTCTCATCCCTTCACCATAGGACTCTGATCTGCCCAACCCGCTGTTCCTACTCTCCACGGGCCCAGTGTCCCTTCAGGACACCAACCACCCCATGCCCCTGTCTCATCCCTTCACCGTAGGACTCTGATCTGTCCAACCCGCTGCTCCTACACTCCACGGGCTCAGTGTCTCTTCAGGGTACCAACCAACCTATGCCCCTGTCTCATCCCTTCACCATAGGACTCTGATCTGTCCAACCCGCTGCTCCTACACTCCACGGGCCCAGTGTCCCTTCAGGGCACCAACCACCCCACGCCCCTGTCTCATCCCTTCACCATAGGACTCTGATCTGTCCAACCCGCTGTTCCTACACTCCACGCGCCCAGTGTCCATTCAAGGCACCAACCACCCCATGCCCCTGTCTCATCCCTTCATCATAGGACTCTGATCTGTCCAGCCTGCTGCTCCTACACTTCATGGGCCCAGTGTCCCTTCAGGGCACCAACCATCCCATGCCCCTGTCTCATCCCTTCATCATAGGACTCTGATCTGTCCAACCCGCTGTTCCTACACTCCACGGGCCCAGTGTCCATTCAAGGCACCAACCACCCCATGCCCCTGTCTCATCCCTTCACCATAGGACTCTGATCTGTCCAACCCGCTGCTCCTACACTCCATGGGCTCAGTGTCCCTTCAGGGTACCAACCACCCTATGCCCCTGTCTCATCCCTTCACCATAGGACTCTGATCTGTCCAACCCGCTGTTCCTACACTCCACGGGCTCAGTGTCCCTTCAGGGTACCAACCACCCTATGCCCTGGCTCATCCCTTCACCATAGGACTCTGATCTGTCCAACCCGCTGCTCCTACACTCCACGGGCTCAGTGTCCCTTCAGGGTAC
Organism: Triturus cristatus; assembly: GCF_964204655.1. Lineage (NCBI taxonomy): Eukaryota > Metazoa > Chordata > Amphibia > Caudata > Salamandridae > Triturus > Triturus cristatus. The sequence continues at coordinate 1,686,100,182 of NC_140590.1, forward strand.
CAACCACCCTATGCCCCTGTCTCATCCCTTCACCATAGGACTCTGATCTGTCCAACCCGCTGCTCCTACACTCCACGGGCCCGGTGTCCCTTCAGGGCACCAACCACCCCACGCCCCTGTCTCATCTTTTCACCATAGGACTCTGATCTTTCCAACCCGCTGCTCCTACACTCCACGGGCTCAGTGTCCCTTCAGGGCACCAACCACCCCACGCCCCTGTCTCATCCCTTCACCATAGGACTCTGATCTGTCCAACCCACTGCTCCTACACTCCACGGGCCCAGTGTCCCTTCAGGGCACCAACCACCCCATGCCCCTGTCTCATCCCTTCACCATAGGACTCTGATCTGTCCAACCCGCTGCTCCTACACTCCACAGGCTCAGTGTCCCTTCAAGGCACCAACCACCCTATGCCCCTGTCTCATCCCTTCACCATAGGACTCTGATCTGTCCAACCCGCTGCTCCTACACTCCACGGGCCCAGTGTCCCTTCAAGGCACCAACCACCCCACGCCCCTGTCTCATCCCTTCACCATAGGACTCTGATCTGTCCAACCCGCTGTTCCTACACTCCACGGGCCCAGTGTCCCTTCAGGACACCAACCACCCCATGCCCCTGTCTCATCCCTTCACCGTAGGACTCTGATCTGTCCAACCCGCTGCTCCTACACTCCACGGGCTCAGTGTCCCTTCAGGGTACCAACCAACCTATGCCCCTGTCTCATCCCTTCACCATAGGACTCTGATCTGTCCAACCCGCTGCTCCTACACTCCACGGGCCCAGTGTCCCTTCAGGGCACCAACCACCCCACGCCCCTGTCTCATCCCTTCACCATAGGACTCTGATCTGTCCAACCCGCTGTTCCTACACTCCACGCGCCCAGTGTCCATTCAAGGCACCAACCACCCCATGCCCCTGTCTCATCCCTTCATCATAGGACTCTGATCTGTCCAGCCTGCTGCTCCTACACTTCATGGGCCCAGTGTCCCTTCAGGGCACCAACCATCCCATGCCCCTGTCTCATCCCTTCATCATAGGACTCTGATCCGTCCAACCCGCTGTTCCTACACTCCACGGGCCCAGTGTCCATTCAAGGCACCAACCACCCCATGCCCCTGTCTCATCCCTTCACCATAGGACTCTGATCTGTCCAACCCGCAGCTCCAACACTCCACGGGCCCAGTGTCCCTTCAGGACACCAACCACCCCATGCCCCTGTCTCATCCCTTCACCATAGATCTCTGATCTGCCCAACCCGCCGTTCCTACTCTCCACGGGTCCAGTGTCCCTTCAGGACACCAACCACCCCATGCCCCTGTCTCATCCCTTCACCATAGATCTCTGATCTGTCCAACCCGCTGCTCCTCCACTCCTAATGCCTCTCGCCTCCCCTCTGTTGTTTCAATATCCCCTGCGCTGTGTCTGCAAACAGCTACATCCCTCTTCATGCTGTAGATTAAGATGCCACGCATATCTTCCGTCTTCAAATAGAAACTGGTCTCCCTTCCCTATAGCTCCACCCTTGCTGCCAAGAGCTTCGGTTGTGGAGACCCGCCAGCATTTCAACTCCTCAAAGGGCGCGAGCCTGCCGCTGGCTCTGTTCATTGAAGGTCGCTTCCGGCAGCTCAGGCAGACTGACAGACATAGAATATGTATCACTAGAACAGGGGCGTAGGAGACACTAAATTCTGGGGGGGACAGGGACATCCTTGTGCACTTTCCAGTGACCCTATACAAATCACCGCCCGTTAAACAAATACAATCGCATACTTTCGAAGTGAAATATTGAGAAAAGCAGGCATGTAGTCACAGTTTGCATGTATGTTTTATTGTTATTTACATTCATATAGTAATGAGACCAAATGTTTAAAAAAAACATATATATGAATCTTGCATCTTAATGCACAAAGCAAACAAAGGCCGCTGACTTAGGGTGGGGGTGTCGTGTTTGCAAGTGCATTAGGGTTTGAAAAGTACCTGCTGCTGCATTCCTGGTCTCCAGCAGTTTTCAGGCAACAATAAAAATGTGAAGATAACTTTGGTGATTAATGTTCTTTTTTTGAGAGAGATCGAAGGCTTGTCTAGTGAAAGTTTTAATTCAATAGGTCAGCGAGTTACTGCTTTTGTCTGAGATATTCTTTTGGTATTTGAAGTTTATAAGTTAAAATCCTAACATTGAACAGTGAGCTATTAACCGTCATCAAAGAGCTGCATAAAAACTTCAATGTATAGATTAGAACGTTATGATTTTTCCCCAGTCTTTCCCTATCCTAATGTTGGAAAATGGGTTCATTAGGATAGAAATCAATTCTGATTATTGAAGAGAACCCCCCAACCATGGTGTTATGTTTTACATTCTGAGTTTGTGTTTCTCTAGTGTTGCAAAGCCGCCCTGGGCACTCCCCAACTTTTTGCTGACTGTTACTGGTGGTACCTGACTGACTGACCCTGGCCTCTGCCTAAACAGCCAGTGTTATTCTGAAAGAGGCACTTAAAAATACAATGAAAACACCTACATACACTAGGGTGCACAATGGGTTAGGGTACCCCTATGATTGGCATGACCTCTCCTATAAGGCCCTAGTACATAATAGGGCAGGGGGATTAGAACTACTTTTAAGTCCCTAGAATATAATAAGGCATGGCAGTTTAGAGGCCAGCAGCCCTTGCTGCGCTTGCATGTGTGCACTGCTGAAGCCTGAGGTCAGTTTAAAAGTAGCCCTGTGTTATAGGCCTGCTTTTAAAATGCAAATTGTGCCCAAACTCGACTTTTGGGTTTGGGGAACTTACAAATTAATCAACTAAAATGTTGGGGCAAAATTAAGTGGAAAAATGTTTTCCACTTAACTATGGCTGTATCATATTTGCCACATAATACATCATCTGCTGCATAATCTAACGGTTTCCTCCAAAACAATTTTGTAGCTCAAACGGATCCCAAATTACTAAAAGAAATGTGACTTGTGTTGCTGTGAAGTTTAGGGCCCTTTGCAAAGGTTAGTAAAGAAAACAATTCCTAAGAAAACAATTGGTCCCAGACACTCCTAATGACACTCAAATTAATACCTGTAGGAGAGTGTAGTATGAAATCAATTCATACAACCAAAAATGTATAATGTAAAGGCACATTCAACAGGGAAATCTCATAGATAAGAGGCCAACCAAAGTCAATTAAATTGCAAACATCAATTTATTTCCCGCTGAATCATATTCATAAAATGCAAACTTAGGGGCTGACTACGATGGCAGGCGGACTTCAGTACCACCGCCATAGAATCGGGGAATGGGACCGCTGGCCTTCAAGGTGGAGGCCCCACGATAGGCATTACGATGCGACTGCCACTACGGTGTTCGCAGTGCCTATCTTTTACATTGCAGCAGGTGCTGCTGGCTGCATCATCCGCCGCAAAGTAAAAAAAAAAGGAACATGTTAAATATATCGGTGCCTGCCACATGGTGCAGTGATATGTTGTGGGGCATCATAGATGCCCCCCAGGACCCATGTCTGAGGGCCAGGGGTAAAGGGGCCTGCTACGGGCCCCCAATGTCCCTTTCGCCAGCATTTCCATGGCAGGTGAACCGCCATTGATAAGCTGGCGGGTAAGGGACATCGTAATCCCTGCTGCGGTGCATGGTAGGCAACACCAGCATTGTAGGAACCACGAGCCCCTCCACCACACTGGCGGGCTCAAGAAGCCCGTCGGGTGCGTGATGGTTGGTCTTTCCGACCGCCAGGTAACCACCCGCCATTGTATTATGGTCACCAATGGCGGTGGGACCGCCACCGACGGGCTGACGTGGCGGTCCCACTGCCATTATAATCACCCCCTAAGTTTGGTGTGCATGCAAATCCTACATTGCCAACCCCTGGCAAGTTGCACTGCTAGTGCTGGAAAAAGGCCAATGGAGGTACCAATGGGTGAGGTGGACTGGCCTCAAGGGTCTTGTGACCTCAGTGACAGATTCACTGTCGATCTAGGATGTGCTTCTTCATATGCCTGCCCGTAAGACTGGAAGTGAACTGCAGTATGGATTGTGGTGGACAGGTCCAACTGCGGGCGCTAAGACACCTGGGCTTCTAAGGTCTATCGGGCCTTCTAAGGTGTAGCATCGGAATAAGATCTGTCAGGAGTGTGGTATGGTGAACTGGTCATGAAGGTCTGAACATGGTTCCCTCAGTTCCAAATTCAGCAGCTCTGGCCAGAGTGCCACATTCTCTCCCACACTGAACACCATACTGCCCCACTGAGAGAAACTCGCACTGCCTTCAGCACAACTCAATTGTGCTGCGACTAAATTCAAATTATGCACTAGACAACAGTAAAATGCTGCCTGAAAAAAAATGAATAACACCCTGGAAAAAGCAAACACTCATAGGGAATGCAAGAATAAGCAAAACATGTGAACTGTAATCAGAAAAAAACATGGTTACCTTAACGGTTTTAAACTCATTATTCAGAAATCAGTAAGTAATTTTGCCTGAAAAGTTCAAGACATGGCTACAGGACCAGGAAGGGACCCCTTTCAATGTCCATTGCTTATATCCTTTCAAAATGTATGCAGTTTGGTTTAAAAAAGACCACATCCCCAAACACAGAGCCGCATTTTATAAGCTAAAATAATTAAAAAGTTGAAAACGATCATATTAAACGTTTCCACTCTACCCATCAACCAGGTATTGCAGTCCCTTTAGGAATGGCGCACTTACCCACCCTGGGAAAACAATGTTGTTCAAAGAAAGAAGATAAAAATAAAGTAGCGCTTTTACTGGCAAACTCTGTAAAGTGGCGCTAATGTGTGTGGGTGTAAATAACAGTCTGGCCTGTCTGCTGTCCACTCTGTATTGCTTTATTTAGGTATTTAACTATTTTTTCTCTCCATTCCGAGGTTTTTCTTTTCAATAGAAAACGGTCAGAAAATGAGGACATTTACAGCCAAAGTGTTCAGCCTTTTTTGGATCAATTTCACAGGGGAACAAATACATACATGCCAACATTTCAGAAGAGCAAAGTGGGAGATTTAAAAAAAAATCCCCCAAAAAATCGGGAGAATGGGACCTTCAATCAGGTTTCTGTCATGTATGGACTTTGGTAGTGTGCTGCTGCAGGATCGGACATTTGAAAGCAAATTCACGTGTGTTTTTTTTATCACCTTTCAGAAGCATGGAGTGCAATGGCAGGCAGAGAAAGAGGGGGATGCAAGAGTTGTGCACTGGCCTGGCAGGTTGCGGTCAGTGCATACACCCTCCTCCGTCAGCCCGGGCTGAAACAGCTTCTGGGCACACACACAGCACCCCTCCCCCCCCCAGTACTTCACAGGTGTTTAAAAGACCATTCGGTTGTTAATGGGGCTTTGTTGGTCTTTCACCCCTTCTAGAGCCCCTGCATCGCCATTCTGACTATTGCCGGAAGAATTAGCACGCTTCACAATACCAAGCCCTGTCAGCTGAAACCCCCGAGGAATCGGGTTTTTGCTTGCAGGAATCGGGAGGCGGGAGACTAGCCTTCAAATCGGTAGTCTCACGCCTGAATCGGGAGTGTTGGCATGTATGCAAATAAAGAAAAGGAGAGGCAAGAGAGAGTACCTTAAGAGCTGCCTCTTGAAATCAGCACGTAAGCAGGAGCGAGACAGAGACAGAAAGAGATGGAGGAATAAAGAGAGGAGGGCAGCCGCCAGAGGCAGATCAGGAGTAGTGGACACGGTCCTTGCCATGAAGGAAAAGAGACAGCGTTTATTTTTTCTCCGTTCTCTGCCCTTCCCAGAACGGCTGAGCCTTCCTGCAGCATAACAAAAGGCAGAGGGCGGGTGGCCTCTGACTCCAGGCAGGTCAAGTGCAGGGCCATTAGGTAGCGCTTTCGCGTGCTAATGGCCCTGCGATAACAGAAGGGAGAGGGGAAATTCCTTTGTCCCCTCATCCCCCCACCCTTGTCCCCCGTGTCCCCCCCACTCCAAAATCTGGGGGGGGATATATCCCGCGTCCCCCACACTTCCTACGCCCATGCACTAGAAAGGAAATTGTGTTAACCCGATTAATGTATGTTTTTTTCGGTTCACCTGCTTAAGAAATCCTGTAATGCAGAACCAGGTAACGACGGGGAACTAGTAGTATTAGTGTCGTGTTATTACCATATCACCGGCGCGTTCCTTGGCGCCCTGTCCTTCGTCATGCCTGACCCCCAGGGCTCCATTTCGGGATTTGTGGTCAGAGAGAGGATCATATCCAGGGGCCACCTGACCTCAGCCCCTGCCCAAGGAAGGGTGCCAACTCTGGACTTTACACCGAGGTCTAAGTGGGGCTGAAAGAGGTCTCACCAGGAGACAGACATAGACAGACATAAGCTTAAGACCGAGTCACAGGCAGGCTGAGACACTCAAGTCTGCGGCGAGGTAGACAGAATGATTCCGACTTGTCTTATCCAGCAGCCTTGCTTTTTAGAGCTGTGGTGAATTAAATTCTGTTGTTCCACCTCTGCCTGAACTAACCTGGCACAGACAGAACCGGACAGGCATAAACAGCCCGGCAGATAAGGATACCCACAAATAGACAGTCACAAATACGCAGACACTTAGTCACAGCCTCAGCTACAATCACTGACGTTGCCATGAAGGCATGAACACTGGCTGGCCAGAGGCAGGCACAGACAGATGTAAACACAAGCTGGCTTTGTCAGTCATGGTAACCTTCCCCCTTCCCCCCCCCCCCCCCCCCCCCCCCCCCCCCTCACGTTAGTGGTTAGAATGTCAGACATCACATGGTTCTGCAGACAGCGCAGGCGCACGCAGGAGCGCGCGCATACACATCCTCTTCCGGATCAGATGCAGCTCTTTGGTACTTCCTGCTTCCCTCTGTGTGAGGACCACGGTGCATGAAGTAGTTCCCTCTACTTATGGTAGGAGTCGAATGGTGCATCCTGTGATATTTGATAGCACCAGGATAATGGTCCCAAGCATGGAGGATGGGTGTGTGGCTGCAGGCATGTGCGTGTGTCAGTGTGTGCGTGTGTATGCGCACACCTCCCTCGCAAACAGCCATCGACGGCAGAAGATGTGTCAGACACTCATCTGCGCAGAAGATTCCAAGTGTGGATGCAGTCTGTATACCTGCACCGGACAGGGGATCTCTATGCAAAGGTATTAAGCCCACCTGGACCTCCCATTTTAGGCAAACACTCCCGGGGCTCCATTGAGGGTTCATAGCGCCCTGCCTTAACGGCTTCAAAGATTATCTGGGCGCAGGATAGGTGGGTCAGGATGTCACATGAACTCCCAATGATCGTTTCTCTCTCTGGCTCCCAAGGATCTCCTGACACCTGTCTCTGCAGTATCCCTAGCTTCCGCCATGCCCAGCAATCCGAGGAATGGTCAACGGCCTCACTGCCAAGCAGCGCAAGCCTTTAGGATACCAGCTTCAGGGGACTGGCACAGGGCTGGGCACCTCTGACAATTACCTGTAGGAAAAGCTGATGGGCGCCTGCCCAACCTGCCTTCACGATGCGCAGGCAAAGGGTAGAGGACTGATTTGCTGCATGACCCTCCCAGAGGTGGTGGTCCCAGTGGTGTAACAAAATTGAGGAGGCCCCCCTCCAAAGTACATGGAGGGGCCCCCCTCCGGACTCACTCAAGAGCTCTCAGGCCAGGGTACTGTGCTGAGGGGGGCCCCTGGAGCTCAGGGCCCCCCGCACTGCGGGGGCCATGGGGGCAGAGAGGGCCTTTGTTTCGCCACTGGGTGGTCCTGCTGGTAATCTGCATGTCGAGTCCTTCTCCCAGGGTCCTCATCACTTCTTCACCTGTCAGGTCTGGGGCTACCTCATTCTCAGGGTTTGCTGAAAGGCATTGTGCCAGCCCAAAGAGTCACGGCCAGTGGCTCGGGCCTAGTGTCCTGAAAATCAAAGAAATAGGAATATAGTGAATACTCGCCTGTCTTAGAGGGTGGAGAGGTCCTTTCTACCCTAAGAAAGGAGAGAGGGGATACGTCTCCCCGAAGCTAAACAACAAGACCTATAGAGTCTCCCTCCCGACTTTACGGCTCTAGCGCAATGAGAGGAAGCCTTCGCCACACCTAGACATCCGTCACAGTAGACTTCAGTCTACGTAGAGGACTAGTGCTCACCTTCCCAGCTCTTGGCATCCTTCTCAGATCCTGTCCTACCCGGGGGGAGGGACCTGTCCCTGATGAGGCCTTTCTCAGTTACACACAGTTTGGGGTGCAGAGCACCCACCTCACTACCTGTCCCCTCACAACAAACTCCATTGTGCGCATGCATGTAGGTTGTTTTTGGATAGTGCAAACCTAAGCAAAAGGCAGTGGATCGGGATCAAGGATATAGTCAGTGGTCCAGATTAAGCATCCTTATGTGCAGTGCAGCCTTCAGATCTGCTGTGCTGTGTGAGGCAATGTGGAAAACTGCACAGGGCTGTATCTACTAAGATTTGCCTGCTGTTGCTCTCACCCCAGAGCTGGGGCTCTAATCAGGCTGCCTTGAGGGATGCACAACCGCACACCAGGGTACAACGATGCCTGTGCACTGTCTCGCATAGGGTTTGTACCGTGCATACACACTTGCAGTGCAAATTCTTAGGCAGAATGTTGTGTGCAGTGCAGCACATATAGAATACTTCATTTGTCCAGAAATGAATATATTTCCCCTTGTTTATGCCTGCTTCAAGTAGGCATTAGTTTTCAATGCAAGGCCTAGGCTAGCTATCTCATTAGATCAGGCATTCGTAAAACCAATGGGTGTTTGAACGAATTTGCCCCAGTATGGCCTCCTGGATTCAAAGTGACGTAAAGCAGTGCAGAGGGGTTTTGGTACTGTTAAAAGGGCACCCTTCCAGCAGAAAACAGCCTCTGCACCGGCAGTAAATACCTTGTGTAATCTGCATTGCTTTGTGCCTGCTGGGCTGCAGGGGAAGCTGGATTCTGAGAGTATAGGAGGCTAGTGATTGGACTCCCTCACTCTCACAGATCATTCTGTACCTGCACATCAGCTACAATGATCTTTCTGCTTGGTAAAGGTACGTTGACAAGCAGGCCATGCCCGCTTAGTACATACGACTGCTATGGCCTTCCTGGGGATACAAGTCAATTATCTCTCACTCCCTTGGCCTAGTCCACCACTGCCACCTAAGGGGCTCAACAGGAGCATCCACACTGTTTACATTCACCTTTATAATAGTAGCAGAAACACACTACATTCACCTGCTTGCCCATGATGTAAAGTGGGACTCATTCCCCCTCCATACACACCAAACTGCATATTCAGGCTTGAATGCCCACCATTGGTCAGTTCCCAGCTCCCAGTGAAGGAGGGCGTGTAAAGAGGCTGCACTTCAAGGAATCCCATGTGTGTGCTCTAACCCATGCTCTTCTTTCTCTCTCTCTCCTTCCACAGGACGAACAGGACTCAAAAAGACAGAAGACAGAGAACGGGGACTCCAGCGATGCCTGAGCAGTGTGACCATCCCATATTTGTCCTCACCCACATCCCATTCTCAGATACTCCTGACACAAAATACCACCAGCCCTCCAGCACTTCCTATCCCATATCTCCAAACTCTTACCCTTGCAAATCCATCATGGGTTCCACACCTGTCCTATCCGCAGACTCCCCGCAGACCGCTTTCCCATGCTCCTGTAGGTTCCATCCGCAGGCCACTCCCTGCTTAAATCTCTCACCTGTGAACCCATCCTGCCCATCACACCTCTTCCATCATCCCACCCTTCAGCCTCCTCAAAGTTTGATTAAGCTCAGCTGGTCCACTACAAAGGGGCAGCCCTTTAGGATAGCCAGACACATAATTTGTGCTGTAATGGAATGGGTAGAACCACAGCAAGGGCAGCCTGTTAACGAGAGAGATCAGAAGTTAATTTTGTGAATAGTATGGAATGTTACAGCCATCATACATTCATGCAGGGGCGGGCAGGCGGAAGTTGGGAATGTAATGACTTCGACAGCACTGAACTCAGAAGAGGGACCTAGAAGCATACGAGCCAGAAAAGCCAACACTCGCGTACTGCAGCACCGAGTGCATAGAGGCAGGTGAAGAATGCAGATCAGCGAAGGAGAGACAGGCATGCGAGACCCCTAACAATGCACAGTCGCAGGAGAGAGGGGGAAGGGGCGCAACAGAGGAGGCTACAAAATCAAGACAGCTACACGGCTTTCAGGCTCAAAAGCCACACTGTGGAGATCATCTGGGCCTCCTCCCCTCAACCAAAAAAAGATGGCATCTTCTGATAACTGGTTGCAAATATTTCTATGATTTAGGATTTTCAACACCTTCAAATCCTCCTGACCATCTAATACCAAGCTGAAGGCCTGTCTCATGCTAGTCTTTAGAAGGCCAAAAATCCCTCCTATCCCTGAGGGCGCTTCCAACTCTCTCTTAAGTCTAATGACCTTGAATATCTTACTCAGACTCCCTTGTCCGAACTGAACATCTACTCATGGCATCCATCCCTTCTACATTCTACATACCCGTCCATCCTTAATCTTCCCTTCCCCGAATATCCTACTCACGCCACTCCCATCCTTCAGCCCTTGAAATCCTAACCCACCGATCCCCTGATATGACTCCTCATATCACCCTCACAGCGGCTGACCAAGGTCTGGCTAACTGTGTAAATATTTTCTCTTGAGATCATCTCGTCCAACACCTTCTTTTGACATTTGTCACTTCAATGTATTAAACTGGAAGAGTACAGCTGCACCCCAGTGTATACATGTTCTATTTCCACCCCATACTATTTTCATTACTGCAGAACTTGCACCAAATTCCCTTTACTGTAAGGCTGCTGTCTGCATCATACCATGCACCACCACAGAATAATAAGCTTCACACTTAAATAATTAACTTCTTTCTCTTATTCTTCTGAGAGAAAGAGACCATGCAGTGAATATTAAAATCCGGTGTCCATGCAGCTGCCACCCCCATCCTCCTCACCGCCTCTCTAACCAGCTGTGCAAAATGTGATCCACTCACAAACCCACCCCAGTTGGGTGTATCATTCTTGCCTTGGCATAGAACCAACTAATGCCCCCTGCCCAGGCGAGGAGGTTTTTAAAGATTTGAAGATACTTCAAAGTTACTGAGAAACTGAATGCTTTATATTGTTTCTGACTCTTCAGTTGGAGAACTAGAAGTCAGGTCTGGGCGGTCTGTGGGTCTGGTGAGCAAGCCCTTCGATGAGTCAAGGCTATTCTTCATAGGGCTGATTGGGCCTCTTCTCCTGAAGCCAACACTGTGTATCCTATTAGAAATATGTACATGTGGGGACAATTTAGCTGGTATGTGGGCACCGCAGCATCAAGCACATTGGTGTAGTTCACTTTTTTTTAATGACTATCGTGCACCTGATGGCTGTGCGAGGTTAGGTTCGATGTACGCAAAGATGTAATCATCTGTAGTGAGGCCAACAGGTACAGGATCCAGCAGAATCTAATGCATTCTGGATCGAAAGGAATAGCCTGCCAGGAAACAACCCAGCAGTACTTCTCTTTTCCACAAAACCTATAGGAAAGCTAATGTCCTCCACTTGTCAAGCTATTTTTAGGCCTCAAGTGGCTATGATTAGGGATGTTGAAGGCAAGAGAAACACTTGGGACACTTGGATATAAAACTACTTTATCATCCAGAAACCAGCTGGTTCACTGAACGTACCAATATGGCAAATACTGGCAAAGGCTCTGCAGTAGTCAGAAATCATGATGGAGGAACATTTGCAATTTGGGGGCTAATACCCCAGCATTTCTAAGTGCGTGCGTAAAGCCCTCTATTTTCAATAGTTATATCAGGATGCTGACTGCAGCCTAATGTGGATTAATTTTAGGAAAATTAGTTCATTGTGTTATTGTATTCAAGAGGTGTATGTAGATTCTCACTCATTAGTAGGTAAAGATATATCTGGTGAGGTAATATTCTCCAATCACACCATAGTGACCCCAATCTGAGTGACTCTGTCAATCTTTGTCTTTCCCTCCCACTCCTTTTGATGAACCACCCCCTCACACCTTTCCACAAGCAGGATTTTTAAACGAGATTAGAAGAGTGTTTTTAATAAGATGTTGTAATTTCCCATATTCACACCACTCCCTGTGCCCTCTACCCCTTTTTCCAGCAGATACAATAGCTGGGACGTGCGTAGACTGGCGTCCGCAAACCGGAAGGACTCCCTTTTTAACGAACGGACCAAACCTTTTGAATCGTCACTTTTTTGTAAATTCAGGCACAGGTGCATTTTGTAATGATATATATATATTATATACATCATATATATATATATTGTTTCAGCACTGTAAATAAAACAAAAAAGGAAAAAGAGCTTTGCATGTGCCTTGGTGTTTTATTTTTTGTCACAATGTCTATTCTTGTTACTCAGGAAGGGTTTTCAGGAAGAAGTGCGCCTTTATTGCAATATCAAATTTGGCGCGTGGGGCCTTTGAAGTCCATTGGAACAATTCGGATTGGGCATCTGGTGGAATGCTCTGGGTTGAGAGATCTTACATTTGATTGGAGAACCCACTTTCATTCAGTGATGTAGTAAATCAAGCCAGTGGTGTAGCGGTCAGGTGGTACCCGGTGCGGAAAATTTCTTGTCACCCCCGACTTGACAAAATGGCAAAAATATGTTTTTAAAACACATATTTTTGCCATTATGTCACCCCCCTCCGTGAAGACACCCGGGGCGGCCCGCACCCACGCACCCCCCTTCCTACGCAAATGAAGCCATCCGTGGTTACAGTGAGAGAATTTTTCAGACCTCTGGCTGCATCATGGGTACGAGTTTTATATACCTTGGGGCAAATTTACAACAAAGTAACGCAGCACGGTGCAGCAAGTAATTTTGCTGCGCCGTGCTGCGTTAGTTTGGAAAGCACAGAGATGCGACATATTTACAAGAATATGTTGCATCTCTGTCCTTCCCCTGCACTGGCGCACAAACTGCAGCTATGCGCAGGCGTAGGCACCCTTGCACCATGGTGCAAGGATGCCTGCTTCGTGTGGAGATTGTTTTTGTGCAGGAAAGAACACCTTCCTGTACAAAAACAATCACAAGAGGCTTTTTCCTCTTTCAATGCGTGCTGTAGAATGCAGCACGCATTGAAAGAGGAAAAAACGAGGAGTAATGAAAAAATGTCTCCTCGTTGCGCCTCACTACGCCTCCTCTAGGGTGGCGTAGTATTCATACACATCTCCTGATTTACGATTTCTCGTAAATCTGGAGATGTGTCTTGTTCCTTGGGTGTTGCGTGGGAACACCCACAGCAACACCCATGGAACGCCCCTTCAACGCAAAGTGCTGCGTGTGAAGGGGCCATATTTATGAGGAGAGGAAAAGTCACGCAGGGTGGCTTTTCCTCTCCTTGTAAATATAGAGGAGCCCCCTGCGCCACCAGTACGTCACGAAAAGTGAATCTGCCCCCTTATGCATTTAATTATGTGGCTCGTTGGTTACTAAAAGGGTGGATTTGGTGTTTGGCTGCATGCATCTCTCTACACTGTACAGTATTTTTGCTTTATTATCAGTAGCCAATCAGAATGGTTCTAACACAGGCATCTATTTTTGTGACTGAAAAGGCGACCAATCACAATTGCTGAATCTGCAACTTGTTGCTGTCGCATTCAGAAAAGCTGTGGCGTGGCTGGTGACCCAGTTGTGAGCGGGAGGTCTTGCACGTATTCTTGGATTGCGCTCGATACTGCCTGCTGGCCCAGCTTTTTTCAGTACACCTGAAGCGGTTCCTGGAAAAGGTGTAATCTCCATGAGACTGACTGAGCTCAGGAATTCGCTCAGACCTTCTTGTAACTAGAGTTGCCATTTGGCTTTTTTTTTTTAGCCTGCCTGGTCTGTATTTTTAAGTCCAGGCAGATAAAAATATTGGGAAAAGCAGTAAAATCCAGTATTTTTCCCTTCTGACTCAAACTTAAAACGGCAAAAAACATAAAGAAATTGGGGGCATATTATCAAGAAACAGCGTTAAAATTATCGCTGCTTTAGTGGCAGAAAACTGCCGCTAAAGCGGCGATAATGGGCTTGATAAAATGTCTTTGAGAATTCCCATAGAAGCCGATGTTCTGGTGTGAACATGGGCTTCTATTGAAAGTCTCAAAGGCATATTATCAAGCCCATTATCGCCGCTTTAGCGGCAGCGGCGATAATTTTAACGCCGTGCTTGATAATATGCCCCTCAGTTAACAAGAATGTGATACATGAGAAAATCAATTACGAATGAATATTAGAGCAAATGTAAGAAAAGCCTGACAATTTTGCTTGGATTTGTTCCAAAGCAGCAAAACATAAACAAATGGGTGACATTTTTTTCTAACAAAGGTTGCAACCGCACTGTTAACAAACATTATGAACTGAATTTTTCCAGGTAAATCCGCTTCTAATGAGGCAGCCGATCATGCTACATGGAGTGGTCTGTGCGGCTTTCCTGGAGGACATATGTTTGGGGGAGGGGCAGTTGCCCGTAGGGGAATAGTGGTTTATCCCACAGTTTTGGGGCCTGGATGGTGATTGTTGTTGACACAACAAGTACCTCACTCTGCTGCCCAAGAGGAGGTTTGATACTGGTTTGTATGTGTGGCCCCATTAACATGGGTGCTCCCCCCCCTGGATTTTTCACTTCCCTTTAAAAAAAATGTCAAGGTTGCGCTGCCTGCATAATACCGGCAGCACGGTCTTGAATTTTTTAAAATTATGCCCCCTCCGCTGGAAACAATTCTACCGACACCCATGCCCGTTTAGATATTTTTATGTTTGGTGGAAGACCATGTTCCCATCTTATAATGAAGTTAAGCGGACCTCTTCTCCTGAATCCGCAATGATTTCCCAGTAGGGATTTGCACCTTCTGAAGGCAGTTTAGCGGGTATTTAGGTAATGCCGCATCCAGCACCCGGTGTAGTCCAGTTTTGTATGCATGAAGGTTGGGTGTGATATACCCAAGGATATACTGGAACCAACTTAAGTTGTATGCATGCTCATTTTGTCATTGTGCTGAATTCTGTGCCCATCTTCTGAGGCCATGCTTCACTAAGATCCGGAGGTGTGTGGACAACTTGACCAAATTAACTTGATGTCTGTAGGAGAGTGAATTGGAAGAGAACGTTCCAGGTTCCTGCAAAGGCTACACACAATGCTTAATCTGTAAAAATATAAGTGCCAGTGCCTTAGTCAGGATGCCACTGCAGGCTGCACCACCCATTGATCCTGCCAGCGCCTCCACTGACAGAACCAATACAACTACTACCTATCGCAACCTAAACGTGTGGCAATTCAGACTATTCCAGGCCCCCAAAGCTAATAGAGTTGCTTAAGTGGCAGGTATTATTAATTTGAATGTATTAATAAGCAACTGTTGTGTTCATCTGTAATTTAGACAAACAGCGCCACCATGTGACAAGCTGTCATAAGTGCCAGTGATAACAATTAAGTGCTGGTGTCAAACACTGGAAACCACCTGCTCAAAATAAGCACTGGTCACACACCAGCCATCAGTTCAAATACAGCTGATTTTCTGTTCTCTTTATCCTATACTTTCTTTTAGTTGCCTCATGTCCTTAGTCAAAGTGAGGAAGTCTTCCTCTGGTCTGATGAATCAGCCATTAATTCGATAGGGGTGTCTTCAGCTTCAAAGCGGAGGCGAGGGCAAAGCTTCAAGGCCTAGCATGTCAATGCTGCAGAGAAGGAAGAATCAGGGAGGGCTCCCCCGGGAGCCAATGGTAACATAAATGGAGACAGAGTTTAATTTGTTACGGTCTCTTTGACTGGAAGAAACTCTAGTTTTAGTGGTACGTGGATACTGGCGCCCGGTGTCGTATCCATACGCTCCAGTTGTAGACAGGCTAAGGAGAATAACCATGAGACTCATCTTCACTCAATGGGATTCTGCTCTGGATGAGAGACCACAGCTGATTTCCCTGACTTTCTTGAAAATGACTCTGGTTTCTTTGAGTGCATGAGATTGTGGGGATGAACAGACTAGTTCTGTTGAGCAGCAGGAGCCTTCTGTACTTGTTGCGATGGTCAGTTTAGGTCTGGGATGGCGCATGCATTGGTTGCATGTCCAGGGCTCAACGGTGACTTCTTTGAACTGGCCGATGGGAGGTGACTCTTAAAGCCCTTGGCACAAGGTCACTGGATACCATTTCGACAAGGCCAAAGGCTGCAGCTGCTACCCCTTGCTTGCACTTTGGTGCACCTGGCACTTCTCTTGCTACCCCTAAAGGGGGGAAGGAGCACACTGGCTGGCATACCAGCACACAGTTCACCCAGATGCATTGTGGTAAATGTAGCATATGATAGCACTCTTGCTACCTCCTTGCCTCAGGCGTGATTAAGGAAGCAGCAGCAACTGAGCGGGGATCTAAGAGCCACTTTCTGTGTGTCCAATCCTTGCACTTTTATCAGCCAATCAGCAGCCTAAAGAAATGTGCTCAGGTGCAACTGGTGGGGCAGTGGGTCAACACTGTGATGTCATTGTTGGGTCAAAGGGTGTGTTGTGTCCCTTTCTCTACCCCCAGCATTCTGGTGAGTTATATCCAGGGTTTTCTTCCATGGAGTAGAGCATCTAAGGGCAAAGGAGCAACTTCTAGGGCAAGAACACCAACATCTACAGACAGAGGCACAAAGGAGGGAGCACTTGGGAACCCTGGAGGTCCTGAGCACCAGCACCAGAGTCTTAAATACCAGTGTTTACCAAGGAGGGCGCCAATAAAGCTGGATTAGCTCCTGCCTATTGTCTGTTCCTTGCCTGCCGGGGATCAGACGGGGCCAGGAGAGATTTGAGAAGAGCATTACCATAATCCGGCCAGGCTGACGCACGGAGATCTACCTCACGCCGGAGGTCATCACGTCCACCAGTAGACAACGCAGATACCAGCCAGGGAGGGATGGTAATGATGATGAGTGCCTGGGCTTTACCCATCTCTGTGGGGAAACTGAGGGATACATGTCCTGAGTGGTGTCAGCCAGTAAGTGGTACAGTTTCTCTCACCTTGTTTTGTGCTCAGTTTCATGAAATCCATTTTCAGAAGGCTGTGTAATGACTTGTACCGTCAACATGGAGGCCACACAGTAACGTATGAGCATGTGCCAGCTCTGAGATAGTTGGGAACTCAATGTACACAAAGAAGAGCTGACACAGGAGAGGCATGGCTGTTGCAAAATACTGGGGAGAGCAGATAGAGCTGCTGACCGCTGACCGGAGTAGGGTCGATTGTCCCTGACCCTCAGCCCTTGGGAATCCTGCTGCAGGAGAGTCGAGCCGAGAGGCTCTGCGTGCTTTTATTTGGTGCTCACCATCAGTGCTAAAAGTGGTACTCCTTTTATCATGGGTGTTGCCATGACACAACTAATGGTTGGTGGCTGCTGATAAAGAGGGCACAGACCTCTCTATCCAAGTGGAGAGTCGCCCTACTAATGCCCCCTGTGTAAATCTGTGTAGCCGCCATGACTGTGCCCTCTGATTCACCAATTGTAGGTGGGGTGCACGACTTGTGTTTGGGTACATGATTGGTGAGATTCCCAAAGGTCAAGGTCACTCCAAGCGAAGGGGTAGCCTGTAAGGCTGTAGGGTGCTAAATATACTTTTTTTGGTAGTCAGAGTTGCTGTAGCGTAGCGTGGTGTAGCAAGGTCAGGTGGTACCCGGTGCGGAAAATTTCTTGTCACCCCCGGCTTGACAAAATGGCAAAAATGTGTGTTTAAAACCGCACTCCCCTTCCTACGCCACTGGTCCTCCCCATTCCCTGCCCATACTGCCATAATCTTTCCTTTTGTCCTCCAGACAGAATAAATTGTAAAATCAAGTGTACCTGTCTGGGTTGAAATCACATCAAACTGAGGGGGATATTATCAACGCTTCGTGTTATAAATCGCAAATCACGCCTATCACTGGTTTACATCGCCGTGTTAGCGCCATATTTACAACGCCTTGCTCCCAGGCGATGTACAAACCTGCGATAGACTGCGATGATTTCACACGCTAATGAAAAGCTTGATAATAGGGGAGTGTGGACGTAACCAAACAATCCACCTCCCATTCAAAACATGCCTAAGTCAAGTTTTGACCAGGCGTAAGGATCCGGCGTAAACCGCGGTTAGCGCAGCTTTCATCATCGCTTCGTGGTTCCGGGGTCGCGTTGTAAATAACGCGATGTCCTGTTCGCGTTCTTTTGTCATGGTATTACAGGAAGGTACGCCTACTTTGCATCTCATTAGCGACGAATATCGGCAAGATGCGTGGTGTTACAAAAACGGCAGCTAACACGCGCTAATGCATGTTAGCGCCGCCTTGTTAATAGGGCGATGAAATTATTGCCACTTTAGCGGCAAAAAGTGCAGCTAAAGCGGCGATAATGCCCTTGTAAATATGCCCCTGAATCTTTAAGTTAACCTTCCCAGGCCCAGGTCATTTCCAGCAGGTCCATTCTGTACCCTGAGTGAAGCAACTCCAGAACAAAATATGGTGCCACACGACATGGTCCAAGTTGTACACCTACACAGAGGCGGGCTGCCTGCTCTGGCAGCTGAGGGAAGAAAAACATGTTTTAAAGGTATGTTGTGGTTGAAAGTGAGTTTGTGTGAGAGTGTTTAATGTGTAAGAGTATGTGTTTGTATGTGAGCGAAAGTGACAGTCAGTGATGGGCACTGAGTGAGAATAAACGAGAGTGAATGTCAAGGAGTATGCATGAGTCACAGTGAGTGAGAATGACTGCAAGTCAGTGTGAGGGAGTATGTGTGAATTATAGTAAAAAGAGTGAGAGTGAGAATGAGTGAGAGCGAGTGAGAGCAACATTGAATGAGCAAGACTGAGTGCAAGAGTGAGGATCATAGAGTGAGAGTGAATAGGTGAACATCAGTGTGAGTGAGTGAGTATAAGTGAATGAGAGTGAGAATGAGTTTTTATGCTTTTGAGTCTGCCTTTGACCTTGCATACCAAAGGTAGTTCTTAGCTTATAGAGGCACCCAGGGCAATATTCTGGCACTCATGGCAAAAGCATGGCACTGGCATACTGGAAGTACTTCTTTGTATGGGGCACACATTGCAGAATTCTAGCCTTTGCATAGGGGGTGAATCTTGGCAAAAAGTAACCCCGGGCGTAGTGCGCGTAGCGGGGTTATGCGGAGGTCCACAGAGTTGAAAACAAACTCAGTGGAACTCTGCTCCGCTACGCCACCCTCCTCCACCCCCCATTATAAAAAGTAATGAAACATTATTAAAAAATTAATTTAAAACCATTTACCTGGCATGTGGCGTCCCCAGGTTGCCCTCCTCCTCTTCTTTGACGTCTCGCTAATCCTTGTGAGAACTGCGCATGCGCGCGCCTGCGCATGCACATTTCTTGCGAGAAATGCGCTGGTGCGCGCGCATGCACAGTTTTCACAGAAATTGCCAATAGGGCGAAGAAGAGGAGGAGGGCAGCCCGGGGATGCCGGATGCCCGGTAATTGGTTTTACATTTATTTTTTAATTACTTTTTATAATGGGGGGTGGAGGCGTGCTGGCCAACTCTGCTCCGCTGTGGAGTGTGCGGAGATTTGCCGTCTCCGCGGAATGCGGAGAAGGCAAATCTCTGCACACTCCGCAGGCGGAGCGGAGGTCTCTGCCCGGGGTTAGCAAGAAGGAGGATGGTATTGGTGTATAGGAGCAGTGGCGACCGGCGTGGCTCCAGGGTGGCGGACAGGGGGGAGTCATTCAGAGAGGGCCTTGAGTGTGGAATTTTTTTTTAAACCTACCTTGCCGTGCGTCTCTGCTCCTGCTCTCCTCATCTTCGAACAGGAAGCACAGCCAGGCCCCACTGACCAATCGTTGTGATTGGAAAGCACCCAGGCTCCCCTGACCAATCACAGCGCTGCAATGCAGCATTGTGATTGGTCTGATCACCGTGACATGGCTCTCAGCCAGGGGCTGGAGGGGTGGGCATGTTCTCCATGCAGGCTGTAAGGGAAAGTGAGCATGACTGTTTTGGGCGGTCCAATAGGGCAGACCAAACAGTCATTGTGCACTTAGGAGTGGGCAAACCACTCCTCACCTGCCCTGCTCCCAGAGCACAGCAGCCGTGCCCACAAGGCAGCATGAAGAGTAAAATGATAATAACACAGTTATTATCATTTTATGTTTCGTGCTTTGCAATGCTCAAAAGCAGTGGGGCGACGCTCCTCTGCCGTAGCGGCGGAGCAGCTGCTGTATAGAATGGGGACAGTTGTGACACAATGCAGCCCAAGCATACTAGAGGTACAATTTAACATAAGAGTCACCCATGATATATGTGTATCATTTATAGCAAAACCCTGGGACAGACATATTTTATTTCATTGTTGACATAAGGGGGCACCTTTGACATATAGGCGGAGCCCATGACATAATACTGGCCCTCGAATAATGGAGGTTATTTTTAGCATATAGGGACACCCATGGCAACTTTTCATGGGGAGTGTCAGATTTCATTGGCTTGGCACACCAGGCATATATTTAACCAGCGCCCTTTTAGAGCCCGTGGCCTATTAGCAAATTTATGTGAAAATGTTGGTATAAAATGCATTATTTGACCCTATTTTTTAAAAAAGAAACTATGGGGCCACTCAAACACCCAAATCATGTAAGCACTTTAATGTAGGTGTATCCAAAACAAAAACGTGGATTGTGTTTTTATATTAATCACCAAGTTATTATGGAAATTATTGTGATGCCATCTGGGTGAAGGTCAAGTGACATCTCTTCCTGGGAAGATTCAGAGTCAACAGTCATATGATCTTTTTTCCTTTGATATCATTAGGGTCAAAGGGTGTGTGATGTCACTTCTGCTACCCCTTGGCATTTTGGTGAATTGACATCCATGCGCGAGGTGAGGGCTACTCAACAGGCCGAGTAAGCCTGTGTCTTCAGTGCTACAAATGGAGAATGGGAGAGAGAAAAGAAGCAGTTGGGATCAGCTGCAGAGTCCGGGGTGGTGGGGTCTACTCCTCATTCCTCGCTCTTCCCCCAACTGTGCCATCGGCATTGAGATCCCAAACTGCCTCTTGTACAGCCTGCAGTGATGATGAACACCCAGAAGTGCCTGCAAGGATGTGGGTCCATGTGCTCCAAAGTTGCCCATAGCCTCAGGTTGAAACTGATGGATGCCAATATCATCCTGAAAAGCATGGTCTGTCCTGCTGGCACCCAATCACCCCTGACACAGAGTCTTTTCTACTGCCAAGAGTGAGGGAGTCACAAGGGTGACACTGCCTCATGCAGTTCAGTGCAGAAGTGCCCTCCACACACTGCTGAACTGTCCTGAGTGGCCCAAAGGACTGTGCCGAAGAGCTGTGGTTGCCCAACGAGAAGAATACAGTGTATAGTTGGCAACAAAAAAAAGAAGTGCCAGGGCTCTCGTCAGGAGGCCACTGCAGCTTGCACCACACATTGCCCCTGCCAGTGCTGCCAATGATAGTAATAACACAACTACTAACCATCACACTCCTACAAGTGCGACAATTCGGACTATTTCAGACCCTCAAAGCTATAAGAATGGCTTTGGCGACAGGTAATTGTTAGTTTTAATTTATATTGAATTCATAATTAACTGTTGTTGTGGTCATCTCTAAATTATCCAGACAGCGCCACCTTGTGGCAGACTGTCATAATCGCCGGTGTTGGCAATTAACTGTTGGTGCTGAGCACCAGAAACTACGGGCTCAAATTAATCACTGATAGAAATGCATAAAGTGTGTCTGCCAACATGTGTCTACACATGGACTATAACTCCAGAATACTAGGTGAATAATATTTATAGTATTACAAATACTTTGCCTCAAAGAATTTTGGTTTACTGTCAGTAATACATGGGCTGTATTAAGTTAACATGCTATTACACAACTGATCTTCAGTGGTAAGCCTTGAATATTCGACCTCACCACCTCTGAAAAGGAAAGGTCTAAATAGGAAGCTCTTGGCAATGTCATGCTGTGCTGAAGAGTCCAAGATCATTGTTTTTAGTACCAGGGCTGTGCGGCTCTGTCCATGGTGCTGAAGGAAGATCTTCGGACTGTCTTTCACTGTGGTCCTGCAACCCTGGCTTGCCTTGTTGTGTAAACAGTTGTGGGTTTAGATAGTGCCTCGTAGCCCCGCCCTAAGATATATGACTTTAGCATGAATAGCTAATTCATTGCCGAACAGTGCTAGGAAACTGTACAAACATATACAAGGAACGAAGCCAGGAGGGAGTGGATCTAACTTTCTTAGTGACGTAACCTCAAGTATGTGGAAGTGAATAGGATAAAATGGGAGCACTGGATAAAATGAGGCACCAGGACTTCACCACTCTTTCCATATTGCTAAAGGGATGCCTTCTTCTAGGTTCTACAAGTTCTGAAAGGATCTGGGATCCTGGCATACAACAAAAAGCGAGAGAGGATGGAGGGCAGAAGGAAGAAAGAAGGAATGAATGAATGGATGGATGAAAGCTGGACTCAAGTGAGGAAAGGAGATGAAGCAGAGGACAGAAGGGAAGGGAAAGGAAAAGGAAAGAAGCCGAGGGTAGTGGGAGGAGGGGGGCATATTTATTTCCTCATCCTGGGGTTACTTTGGACTGCTGGGTAGTAATCTTGTACTGGATTTCTGCAAGTAACTAAATTGCCTGTGGGCACTTTATTGATAATATTGTCGACACTTTATTTGAGCCTATTCTATTGACCTGAAAGAGTGAAAAGCTAACCTGGTCTTGCCAAGAACCTGGTCTTGCCAAGACCCTAAGCTGAGAGCTACCTTACTATTAGAAAGATAGGCCAATGATAGAGCACTCCTTCCAAAATAATATTCCCCCTCCCATCTTTGCTCTCCCCTCCACTCCCGATTGGCTAAGATGTTTGTATGTGACTGGCCTAAGGGGGCGGGTTTGTAGATAAGGGTTGCAGGTCAGGAGAGATGACCAGGCACTAGACAGACATGTTTAGAATGTCCTGGGCTTATACTTGGTCTACTGGGGTCCATCAAAATGAAAACTTCCTGGCTGAGATTAAACTTCCTTAGTACGGCACGGATAATAGTGTCTTATACCAAGATGGAAACTCTCCACATGCTCTGGGATGTGTGTTTTTAGCTTTTAGCTTTTAAAGAAGTTAACCACCAAAGTGCTAAACTCATCCCTGACTCCAGACCTAGAACATCTGGTAGCTAAGCCTCCTTTCCTTACTTTGAAATCTACTACCTTTGTAAGGGTGTGAAGCCTCCAAGCTTCAAAGCTAATTTCCTGTCACAATCAGCACATTTTCTAGAAACTCTAGGCCTGATGTATGAAAGGGTTCTACCCATTCTGTGCATGTGGGGAAATGGATTGCCATTTAAGGGCCTCCCTTTAAATGCAACATGCACTTTTAGTAGGAGATTTCAAGTTCTGGGTAAACACTTGTCCTCATTCTCTGCATTAGCTGGTTACTTATTGTCAACCTGGAACATCTAGGTACCTCAACTGATGGTTCATCTCGAACATGTGGTGGAACATGCATTTGATTTGACATTCCCTTCTCATAAGCTGAGTTACCCTCTCCTTGTTACCTCTTGTTTGTTTAATCATGCTGGTGCCCAATTTACCATGATTAGCGCATTGGAAAATAAAGCAAGGCCTTAAGAGGACAGAACAAAAGTCGATCCTAGAATGCTTACTTACCGCCTTGAACTCTCCTGGGTACCTGGGTTTGAAGACCGGCGTCCCAATTCATCACTAAACCATTGACTGTAGGTATCACAGACACGCCTCTATACTGCTACTCTTAAAACAGCTTGGCACTGGGAACTAAGGCCACACATTGGTTAAAAAGGAAGTTGCCTTCTCAAAACCAAGACATGGCAAGGATAAGTGGAGAAAAGGATTCCTTGGGCCCCTAATTATCATATAGAGTCTTCTATCAGATTTAAAGAAAGCATTAATTAATGTCCAACATTGTTACTTTAGTTCACACGTTGAGGAAGCTGTCTGCTAAAATTATAGTTCTTTGCCCCATTTGCTTATACTTAAATTGAGAGGATCTTGACAATGATGAAATCGGGCTCCCCTTTGGCCGCACACAGGGGCATATCAACAAGGCGGCGATAAAAAATTGTCGCCGCTTTTGCGTCCGTTTTTGGACGAAAAGCTTTATCAGCAAGGTCACACTATCGCGTGAATCCTTGCCTTAGCACCCTTTCCCGTGACGCCCACCTTTGCATCTCTAATGAGATGCAAAGTGGGCGTTCCCTCCCAAAATAACTGGAGAAATGTCGCTAACCGACATTTCTCCAATTATCAATGGGCACGCTAACAAGCATAGCGATAAGAAAAGTAGCGCTAACCTTGGTTATCGCTACTTTCCTTATGCCTGCTTTTCCTTTGACTAAACAATGTTAGTCAATGGGTGGTGGATTATAGGGCTGAGACCACCCAGCCCTATCAACAAGGATATCGCCGTTTTCCATGGAACATCGCTGGAAAACCAGCGATGTTCCATGGAAAACATCGCTATCACAGGAATAATTATCGCCATTGCTCTATGCATTGGTAATACAGCGCTAGCATGGCGATAATTATCTGCGATAGCCGGCGATAAAATTCCTCATGCTAAGGGCGGCCAGCGATAATTATCGCTGCCGCTTGTTGATATGCCCCACAATACTTTTCAATCTAGGTGCAGCAATCACAACAGCGATTAACAACTTGGTCAGGGTCACCCAACTCCCTCAGAAGATAAAACAAGCAAGGGGGTCACCTTTATCTCAAAACACTTTGCTTGCTCTGGGGAACTCCAAAAGGATTCAACCAATCTTTTTCTTGCAGTAATGTCTAGAAAGCACAGTCACCTCAGAGCTCTAGAAAATTCTGGAAACCTTTGACCACTTAGGAACTCAGCTGGCTGGATAGACCAGTTGTTCCATGTTATAAATGTGAAACAAAAACAGCAAACGTTTCTCTTAATGGCCCTGGAACTGTGGTAGAAGGTTCCAGGGATTTTAGATGGTGAGAACAATGCTTGGGAATTTTTTGGAACAGCTTAAGACATGCTGCCAGCTAAGTGTTTTTTAAATCCACCCTTCTCCTCTGGAATTTGAGACATTGGGCTATGATCATGTACTATTGAAAAACTCAGACAGCTATTGGGTCATCCCTGAGAAAGTCTACTAAGCACAGCTGTCTGAACGCCTCTCCTAGTAGGAGAGTACAACAGGTGCCAGGTAGAAACCTACACTAGGGGGTGCTCACCATTGCCTCTGAAAATAGGAAATCTTATAGTGAAAGATTCTTCATCATCTGCAAGGACAACAAGGTACGTTAACACCCTGACTCATTTACAAAGATTTTGGTCAGGTTTGTTTTACTAAAAAGGAAAGTAGTCGGGTTATGGGAGACTGCACTACCAGCCTTCATACCAGCTTTCTTTAATACCAAAAGAAACAAACGACAGACCAAGGTCCAGCTCCACCAATCCACATTACCAAAAATAATACGATGGTGCAACACTCTTCCTGCACCCGTCGTTCAAGGGTGCGAATTGCAGCCAGAATTTTTCAAAAGAAGATGGAAGGTGCACTCTTTAGCCAAGTCAAACACGTGAGTAATTTGTTCTGAAAATACTTCTTTTATTATCTCAGTCTTTACAATACGGCACACAGCCAACGTGTTTCGTTCCCAAACGTGCCAGAAGGGGAACTTCGTCAGGGCTTATTTGAATATGTACGCGTAGTAGCGATGAATAATAATCCTATACAGATTGTACGTCAAACCCAGATTGAAGGTTGATAAATATTTAACTTCTCTCTAAGTTGTCCTCCGGTTATTATGCCATTCCGTGACTTCTGTTTATTAAGAATATCAGTCAGGATCTACTGATATTTCGGTGGCGCCCTGTATGTGATACTATTTAGAGAAGTTAAACATTTATCAACCTTCAATCTGGGTTTGACGTACAATCTGTATAGGATTATTATTCACCGCTACTACGCGTACATATTCAAATAAGCCCTGACGAAGTTCCCTTTCGGCACGTTTGGGAACGAAATGCGTTGGCTGTGTGCCGTGTTGTAAAGACTGAGATAATAAAAGAAGTATTTTCAGAATAAATTACTCACATGTTTGACTTGGCTAAAGAGTGCACCTTCCATCTTCTTTTGAAAAATACCAGCTTTCTTTGCCTTCCTGACAGCTGATTCGTGCTGCCTCGTGTGGGGGCAGTTTGCTGCTCAGGATTCCCTGGATTTCCCGTTTGCTCTAGCGCCATCATCATCACCCTGGGAGAGGACTGCAACTCCCAGGGTACAACTCTCCCTTCCCAGCTGCCCCGAGTGAGGGGGAGGCGTGTCCATCGCGCATAAAGTGCTGCCTCTCCACCCGCGGCGTGGGGCGCGTGCGGGACAGAGCCCGGACCAAGGGAGGCCCCGTCAGAGGCCGAGCTGGGCTACCCCTCGAAGTCCTTGAACTGGAGGTTTGATTACCGAAATCTGTGATCTCTCTGGGTGTGCTGGCACAAGACTCTCATCTGCATACGGACTCCACCACAATGAGTAAGCAAAGAGTAAATAAAGGCCAAGGGGCATTAGGCACTCTGGACGCTTTTCTTTAGAGGGCACAATCAGTGCTCATAAATGAAATCAAACTTACGGAGCGGAGGTTTTCACTGGAGCCTGTACCCCCTCATACTAGACTCTCTATGACGCCTGTGCTTACTGAACCTCGTGAGATGATTAACAATGAGGTATCTCTCTCCCGGTCTGATTCTATACCACACGTTACAGAAGACCTTTTAGTAGATATTGTGTCCTCGTCATCCTCTGAGTTAGAGCTCAGCTCTGCTAGGCCTACAGTAACTATCAGAGGGCAAAAAGCTAAGCACAGGATAGCCCCTACTGTAGTACTCAGGCCTATAAAAAAGGAAGAGTTGGATCATCCGGAAGCAGAGCAAACTCGGGTCAGGTTTAAATGGAATGTCAGTGGAAATCTCAACCGGTCTAGAGAACCTAGCGAGGGCCAAACGATTGGTATTAACTCTAAAGAGTTAAACAATCCTCCCGACAGTTTGCAAGTTGGAAACATTTGGTGCAGACTCAAAACTATGATGACAACCCTATTGGAACCCATCCTGTTAAAAATAACTATTGTCGAAACTAGGCTAGCCAAGGTGGAGGAACTTGTCAGTCATACAAATTCACCCACACTACTACATAGTTCTAAACCCAGCGCCTGTGCTTTAAACAGCAGAGAGGTAGACACGAGGGCTGACCGTTCTAGTAACATCATAAATGAGCAACAACAGGGCGGGAATACTATTAATCATAAAGACTCAAGCACAGCAAATATTCTAGTTCGCACTAGGCAGCCCCCCCCTCAAAAAGAAACTTTCGCGGCACACCTCAGTAACTCTTCTGATATAGTGAGTGGAGTTCCGACTTTTAGGTCGCCTGGTTTGCACAGAGAGAGAGAGAGAGAGGTACAGCACCCAGGGATCTCCTTGAATCCCCCCATTACCCTTCATCTATTTTAAATTTGCCTCCAGAATTCACTCCCTATACAGTGGTTTTGGCAAATGTCCCTCTTTTACCTCACAATACTTTTGAACATTGGGCAGCGTTAAAGAATAAGTCACTTCACTTTTTGGGATTGAGAACTGGCATAGGGAATTCCCTTTTCACTGAATTTAAAATGGCTGGGTTGGCCCCTCAGGTAAGACTTTCCAAGGGGATTGTGTTGTGCTAACTTTTAGTTCACCTCTTCTGGTGCGCACAATCCTGGAGAGGGGTAACAACGGGCCTCTTAATTTTAGTGCTATACATATTTTACCATTAGGCTATTTCTATAAACCATCGAATCCTTTTGAAACCCGAGGCACTACTTTCATGGGAGGCCATTCGAGGGGATTTGGGGAGCCTAGATTCCCGATTCCAGTGTCTAATCGCTTCGATGCTCTGCGCTCATTGGAGGACATAGATTGACTGGACACTGGAATTCGAGCACCTACAAACTCTGCAGTGGAAGGTTATAGTGCTGGGCGATGTTTTGGCCCCCACAGTGTGGGCACAGCTGGCCCTTCTCACAGTCGCCCCAATTTATGCGATAATAAAGAGGTTCAAAGAAAGCTAGAGCTGAAGAATATACCACCAGATGAACCCTTGGATCCTCTAAATATTTCCTTACCATCTAATTACATTTTAGAGGATCCAACCGGGATAGCTACAGTTAAACATCCCGAGAGTGGTAAATCCGGCCTCTGCAATATTCTTTCTTGGAACATTGCTGGTATATCCTCCAAGCTAAATAACCATCTATGGAGAGAACTTATCAGCCAGTTTGAGATCCTGTGTTTTCAGGAAAACTGGATTAAGGAGGTGGTCCATCTGAATGAATTTAGGACTTATCATACGCCAGCAGTTAGTAGCTCGAGTGGTAGGGCTAAGGGCAGTCTTTGCACATACATATCGAGTAATATAAATTCCAAAAAGATACCATTGTATGCATATGATATCTACTATCAACTAGTTAAATTGGACTTAGATTCCATGCACTCCATTGTAGTCATTAACTTTTACAATAATATTCCTTCGGACAAAGTGAGAGCTGTGATTCATAATATGTTAAAAATGCTGGAAAATGTAGGCAGAAGTAAAGACTTAATGTTGATTTTGGATGGTGACTTCAACTGTACTTTATGCATGAATGCTGGGGACAAATTATGTGAAGCGCTAAATGACGAAGGGGCGTGTTTATCTCATTTTTGACACTCAGCTTTGGAGGATCGATTCAACGAGCTTATTTTCTCCCTCTACCTAGGATTTGCTAAAGAAATGTGCCCTACCCCTGTTCCCATGCCTTGAACCTTCAATGGTAGGGGCTTTGGCTCTACTATTGACTATGTTCTAGTTTCCAATAGCCACGCACACACTTTCCATTCTTTTTATCTGTCTGATAATTCCCATAGTGATCACTTCCCTCTTTGCCTGGCGTTCACACTACCGTCCAACATAAGTTTAAGATAATAAAAGAACAATCATTTACTAGATAACCTAGCCATAAAGAGTCTCAATGGGTATTCTCTGCGTTGGACTATGGTGGATCAAGATCCACTGGTTAAATCAGTGGTGGGTAAAAGTAAACCAGCGATAGAGACATGCCTGAGTGAAATAGCCACCCTAGAAGATATTTTGGCTTCATTTCAGGTTATCTTCAATGCCGTTAGAGAGTCTCTCACTAAATGTAGAAGCACTAAGGGCCCCCATTATGGCTGGTTTGACTCTAGGTGCACCCAAGCCTATTCCCACTTAAAAAAGGAACTACATAAAATTCCAAGAAATAAGACCGAGGTAAAGGCGGCCAGAGATGCATACAAACAAGTAATTAGGGACAGGAAAGCCACTATAAAGATGGAGATGTGGGATGCACTACATTCTGTGTCAGTGCTTAACGACAGTGCGGCTTTCTGGAAAGTTATTAGGGCCCCTTTCTTGTCTAGAGAGGATGGCCCATCACTTGAAATAGCAATACCTGAGGAGCAATGGATTAAGCACTTCAGTAAAGTATATCAGGGCGAGAGAAACACTGATATGACGGACAGTTCCGCCCAGAATGTTTGCAACCTGAATTTCTTTCCCCAAGCTCATGCATTATCGTTTACCTTGGATGAAGTAGAGCGGGCCCTGTCTGTCAGTAAGGGTGGTAAGGCACCTGGTCCTGACGGGGTACCAGTAGATCTGTTTAAATCAAACACTACCTTGTGGGGACCCCTTTTGACACATGTCCAAAACGCTAGTTCTAAAGCCATCTTCCCACCCACTTGGGTAGAATCAACTATTGTCCCCATTTTCAAAAAGGGGGACAGACAAGATCCGGCATGTTATAGGCCCATTCGATTACTGGATGCTATAACTAAAGTAGCAGGCAGATTAATTCTGGAACGCCTCCAGGACTGGGCGGAGGTGAACTCTGTTCTGTCGGACCTGCAATATGGCTTTCGAGCCGGCGTAGGACCCGTCGAGCAGGGTTCGAACCTGTCTCTTTTAGTAGGCAAATATACTAGGGCCAAGGTGGGGAACCTATTTTTAGTTTTTGTTGACCTCACAGCCGCATTTGATTGCGTGATTCATAACAAACTTTGGTCAATTTTAAAAGTGATGGGGGTTGATCCACAGATTATTTATTTTCTTAAACGTTTTTATAGCGATGCCAATGCAGGCGTGCGCTGCGGCGTGCAGGGTGAACGTTCGTCTCCCTTCCCGATCAGAAGTGGAGTCAGGCAAGGTTGCGTCCTGGCACTGTTTCTTTTTAATTTATATATAAACGGTTTGGGAGAGGCTCTCTTAAACGATAACCATGACTTTCCCCATGTGGCGGGATGACCAATCCCAGCCATCCTATATGCAGATATCAGGCACCCAAGTAGGACTTCAGAGGGTATTGGATAGTTTTACTAAATTTATGAGTGAGTTAGGCCTAAAAGTCAATTCTTCCAAGACTTTTTCATGCGTTGCAGTACCGGCATCAAAAATCTAAAGAAATGTTTGTGTCAGGACAAAAGATTGGGGTAACCAAGAAATTTTCATATTTGGGCATCCTTTTTGCCCACAATGACTCCTGGTCACAGGCTGCGTCTGCGAAAAAATTGCTATTACTGCGTACTACATCTGCCCTCAGAGCCTTTGCAAAAAAACTAGATAAAAGACCACCTGAGGAGCTTATCAAAATACACAAAGCAAAATGTGTCTCAGTGGCAGTTTATGGGACTGGGGTTTGGGGGCCAGTTGACTTGCTTCCTATTCAAAGAGTATAAAATATATAAATATATTTTATCTGTCCCAAACGGCACTTCTGCATGTATCTGTCACGCGGAACTGGGCCTCTCCTTTATTTCAGATCTAATAAAACTCGAGCCTGTGCTGTTATGGCACAGACTCTGGACAAAGGAAGAGACACAATTAAACAGAGACATCATTCTAGATGTTCTGAAACTGGATGGGGCCCTGAGGATTCCATGGATAAGCCATGTTCGAAAGTTTCTACAAGATCTTGATTACCTAGAGTACTTCACTAATCCCAGTGCCATCGGGGAAATAACTAGGAAGGAACTAAAAGCAAAGGGCTTGTCTCTACTAGACACTGTCAGACTATCATCTGAAATTGCAAAACCTTCTGTCCTGCACAACCAGCTGATTTTAATTACTTTTAATATTCAACCCTACCTCACCTTGGTCCAGAGAGAATACAACAGGTTCCTTTTAACTCGATTCCGCTTGGGAGCTTTCCATAGACTTGTTACTTTCCCCAAAGCGAATGACTGGTCTCAAGACCTACAGTTGTGCCCCTGCGACAATATCTCCAAGCAAACTACAATTCATGTTATTCTTCTCTGCAAATTTTACTCTAATGCCAGGAGAATGAGCATAGTCCCCGTGCTATAATGGTTTGGGCTTCGTCAATGTCGACCTGCCCTTTTGGCACTACAACAACTAGACAATGTATACACTGTTTTTATGATGGTTACTTTTTAGAAAAAGGTTTTGTGCCAAAGAAAACAATAGTTTCTTCTTTAAATGTTTTTAATTCCAGGAAAGCTTGTCGAGTTTAATAATGCTTTATCTTTTTACTGAATCTCAATTAATTTGCCCAAATGAGCTTTTATATGAATTTTTATATATATGAAATGCTGCTACTGTGCTTTTATGATTGTTTGCTTACAATCAAATAAAGCTTTCTTGATTGATTGATTGACTGCACTACCTGGATGAGTCACGTGGTGTACTAATATTGCCCACCTCAAATGATCAGCTGTCCCTTGACCATAAATAGAAACATGTATGAAGGGTGGATGAGAGGCAATACAAACGACTAACAAGTAAAGAGATGCAACGTATAGAAGTTAACAAACAATAACAAGTCGTTGGTGAAAGTCTTTGTGTGGCTTTATTTCAGGTATGCTTTGTTTGCATTCATTGGGAACAGCCAACACGTTTCGCCCAAAGAAGGGCTTCTTCAGGGCGATTAATATTGCCGTGTGGCGTGCATCGCAGGAAAGGTAGGTGTAATGGAGTTGGCAGTTACGAAGACTTAGACTCCATTAGCCGCCCATGGGTCTATCTCACTGTGGTCCAGTATTATCCAGTCCTTTGAGTTGTAAAAGCTCTGTGGGTATGTATATTCGTTTGATGATCGAAGTGTCATATAGTAGGAGCCGTGTCCAGATTTTGTCCTTTAGTCTGCGGGCTGAAAGGCAGAGCTTTTACAAGAGCTTTATAGTTTTGTGCAGGAAGGGGCCACTCACTGTGCACCTGTGGATATCTAATGTTTTTCTGCTGCCCTGATGTCGATTTCTGGGCTACGGCCCAGACTGACTAAATTCTGTGCAGCGCTGCTTTGCATGAATAGTAAAAAGTTGCGCAGCACCATATGTATACAGAGATATCCCATGTAAGGTTGCTTCAGGGCTTTCCCTTCCTTGCTGGTATCCTTTTAATATATGTATGGACATTGAAAACACACTACAGAGCAGAAGCAGCAGCCAGATAAGTGCTTCATTGTATGTATGTATGTATGTATGTATGTATGTATGTGAGCAGCTTACTAGATTAAACCTAACAAAGCATGGGAACACTTTACAATGGAGGAATCGATACAAGCAACAGGGCTGCTAGGGGAAGGTTTGTTGTGACAGAAAACGAGAGGCCAGAGGTGCACTGCAGCACGTGCTACAAAAAGTAGGGTCAGTATATATATTTTTTATTGCTCAAATGCCCTATAGAGGCCATCACTTTTCAGGAGGATTGTGGGGAGCACAAATGCAATGCGTCATTTGTGGGGAGAACGGGTACAAAATAAGAAATAAAAACTTCTCTGTGAGGGTCTGCCCTTCACTACACACACTGCCATGTGGGAACCTTGCTTCCTAAAGGTTTTTTTTTAAAACCCCCAAAAAACAGATTCACCTGAGGCGGCCGAGTATGGCCTCCCCTGTAGATCCTGGAGCACCCTAAACAAAAGCATAAGCCTTCGATGAATGACCCTCCTTCGAGGATTCCAATGGAAAATCAAATCTTCCAGGACACGTCTGGACCCCATTGGACACGTTGAATCTCAAAGGAGGATTTAACCGGTCCTTTGGGCCTCTTTAAAAGTGCTTGACACTAGCCTAGACAAGCTTCCCTTTCCTTTGGAGGAGGCAGAGGCAGGTTCTCTTCCAGCCTGTGATGTCCCTGATCTTGTCTATGATGATTCTGCAGTCAATGCAATCTATAACCATATGTATTATTAGGACTCAGGCATGACACCAATAGATGTCTTGGATGGGTCTGGGAACCACTTGAATGGTTCGGCCCCAGACAAGTAAAGGCCATGATGGAATCTGGAAACCTCAGAGGCAGTGGCCATGCCTCACCGAGGAGATCCGCTTTCCTACTCCTTACGAGAGGTGTTCGTCTTTCGTTCAGGACGGTCACGATCCAATACGAGTACCACCGTATCACCTCAAGTCAAGGGCCATCACTTGCCGCCCTCCTGTGGTGCATCAAGTTCAACCCAATCTGTGTCACTCACAAGCAATTCAGACACAAAAACCAAGGGACTTGTGTGGTTGAAAACCTTTCTCTCACGATTTCTTTAATCCTGCTCCAGGAAGGATGCTTCCCAGTTTTACCCACAGCAAGAACTTGATGGAACTGAAGTTCACTGAGGCAAGAAAAGAAGAAGACAGGCCATCAAATACACCACCAACATGTGGAGCAACCTTCCCCTTCCATTCAAACTCACAGCTGCACCTTCAGGCACAGCTCACAAACCTTTTCCTTCCTGATTCCCAGAGCTTAATTTGAGCTGGTGTTTGCATGTCGGGGGCACCAGCACTTATTTTTGGGGACTGGCACTTATTTTTCTGCATCATATATTTGCTGATAGTAAAAGAGGGAAAAAACACACAAAGTGGAAAGACAGAGGAAGAGGAAAGATGGAAAAACGGTCGCAAAGGAAATAAGCAGATACCGGTAAGAGGGAAATAAAGGGGGAGGGGGTGTCTGGTAGTGGATCAAAGAGGCTTGAGGTTAATCTAAGACTACACAGTTTTGGTATTCAGCGAGTTGGCATTTAAATGCACCAGCTGGGCTTCTGAGCAGAGCTTTGGGTCCTGGCACTTATTCATTTACAAATTAAGCACTGCTGATGCCTCACCTGGGAACTTTGCCCATCCACCATTTGTCCATTCTCCGTCCATACAAATACCTGCAATAAAATGTTAAATAACAAGTGTCCTCGCACAGTACATTCAACCGTATCTCGGCAAGTCCTTCAACTCTGAGTCTAAGGACATGTGCACCCCTTCAGAATGCCCCCTTCCATATAGCTGGGTTGGTGTCATTTACCCCTGAGTAGACCCGGTAAATCTTAACCGCTTTGGCGCTCATGACGAGCCCAGCTCGTCATGAGGCACAGTGGAGCTGTGCTCATGACGAGCTGGGCTCGTCATAACCGTTGCGGCCCACCCACGCGTGGTTGATTCCCCGCCTGTGCGGGAAAATCAATCAGTGGGCGGGGTCGTGACGAGCTCAGCTCGTCATGAGCACAGCTCCACTGTGCCTCATGACGAGCTGGGCTCGTCACAAGCACAGCGCCACCGCCGCCTCCCCCCCCCCCCGCACCGCGGGAGAATTACCCCCACGTGGAAGGGGTTAATGTACCAGTCTGAGAAGGACCACAGAAAAGGAATAAATTCCAAATTTAGTTGCCAACTTTTTAACGTAATTCCTAGATGTCCACCCAGAGGCAACATAAAGCACAGGAAAAGTAGGCTCTAAACGATTAGGACTAAAGGAATGACTAGATATTTTGATCTTGCATGTTTCTCTGAGGATAGCAGGTGGGTTTGTGACACCATAACATAAACAAGGGAGGCTGGGTTTGAACTCTATTGCATAAAGGGCCTGTTCCTGTGGCCATGCAGCTCCCTTTGGAAGTAGTTGATGAGGTTTAACTTTCAAGGAGGAAAAATAGTATATAAACTAGGAATATTGCTATAACCGAGATCCAAAGAGGAGGAATCATTTTTGAGTTATTGATGTGAATTTTCTGCTTTCACAGCGGATGACGAGCATTAAAGCATCTGAACATAACATGACCTTTACTGCTGAAGAGGGTTTGGGTCAACAGGACACATCCGTGTCTATTCCACTAGACCAGGATTCACCAACCTTTTCTGTAATAAGAGCTACATATTGTCAATGAAAATAATATAGAGCTACTCATCTTATTAGTGTGATTACAGTGACCAGGCCAGACAGGATGGCCACCCCATTCAAGATCAGCCGCGCTGACCACCACAGTACACCGGGCAGGGTTGGCTGCATTGAAGTGAAAAAGGATTTATCAATTTGGAATGCCTCGACATTGTATATACACGACAGCCATAAACAAAACTGCAATGCCTCCGGCATCAAGTTAATAATACTGGTAATAGGTGTCCATGACGGCTTTAGATTTATCACGGAAATATCAGCTTTAAATATATTTTGGAAATCAGACCAATTTTCTCCACACATCAGCTTGTGAATGAATATACACACATGTTTTTATCTTGAATACACACTTTTAATTTTGAGACGCATATATTAATTCAACCAAGCAAAATCTTCTAATTTAGTGGGCTGGGCTGCACACGGGAGAGCTACTAACAGGTAGCTGGTGAGCTAACCGTAGCTCGTGAGCTACTCGTCGAAGAAGCCTGCTCTAGACGCTAGTCACTGTAGTGACCCACACGGCCCAGGGCAACGGTACCAGCTACAAAGTAAATCCCAACCCAGCACCAGACTGAAAGACTTTGTGTGCCAATCCACAAACGAACTGTGAGTAGCAGCTGGGATACTGTGGACATTACCCTGTTTTGTTATGTTAGTTTATTACGTTAAATATTTGTTTTAGTTTGTTATTTTGTCCGCCCATTGGTTAGATGGGATGTAGTGAGCCACACGGCCCCTACCATACTTTGTTGCAGAGAACACCCTGGGCCGGGCGCGGACCAGGGAGTATAAATAAAGGTGACGTCGGGGCACGTGACTGGCGGCACAGAGAAGCAAAGAAGTGGTTGCGTCCTTATTGCCAGCGCTAGTGTGCGGTAGGCCCCTTTGCCCCTAATTGGTCCCTGATAGCCCTGCAAGGTTCCACCACCAAGCAGTACCTCCTGCCTGCCTCCAGAAAGATTACAGTCACAACAAATCGACAAAGTGTCTGTTCTCACAGACGAAGAGGTGCTGATTGATCTCCAAGGGGATTATGAATTAACATTTTTGGAGAAACTGAGCAAAGTGATGATCATTTTTGTTCGTACGCATCTCCTGGATAATGTACCAACTAAATCCACCTCATGGAACCTTGAGGCACTGACATACAAACAAGGGTGTAACTGCAAGAGGGGTTTGGGGTGTTACACCCCCTAATAATTGTATTCTCTGTTAAATAGTTGGGTAGAGGTCCTTTAAGTCAGATATGGTGTGGTGTCTGTCGGGTTTCACCTGGGATATTTACATACACAACCACACACACACTCTTGTCTCTGTTTTAAAGGTCTTAAAATGGTTATTTGACAAAATATTGAGTTTTTGGAACCCCCTAACAACCCGCACTCCTCTCTTTTTCCACTGCTCT
Source organism: Triturus cristatus (assembly GCF_964204655.1). Lineage (NCBI taxonomy): Eukaryota > Metazoa > Chordata > Amphibia > Caudata > Salamandridae > Triturus > Triturus cristatus. The sequence continues at coordinate 1,686,136,802 of NC_140590.1, forward strand.
TTAAGCCCCCCTCATGCCCAGCTTTTCATATAATGTATTTTAACCAGCGTGATTGTTGGAAAATCTGAAGCTCACAGCGCCCTCCTGTCCCCCCCTTCCAATCTTACTGACCAAGCTTCGACCCTGCATACAAGGACAAAATAAAATAATACATTAAATAAATAACATGGCACTCTACAGACAACTCATGTCATGAACTACTGAACAGAAAACTAGAGCGCTAACACAGCACAGCATCGCACAAACGGTGGTAATCTTGGTGCAAGGGTATTATCTGCGATGCCATTTTTATGAGGTAGAAAGCTTGGGAGAGGAACTCCTTGTTGTCATCTAGTTGCCATCTAGTGATCACTATCTGTTCTTTGCTCAGAACACTTTTGGGGGTCGCGTTTGGGGCTCAAAATATTTGCACTTGTAGGGTTGCCCTATGGGCTGTGGTTTAAATCGCCAGGTACTATCGGGCACATTATCAAGCACGGCGTTAAAATTATCGCCACTTTAGCGGCAGAAAACTGTCACTAAAGCGGTGATAATGGGCTTGATAATATGCCGCAGAGAATTCCCAGAGAAGCCCATGTTGACACCAGAACATGGGTTTCTATGGGAATTCTCGAGGGCATCTTATCAAGCCCATTATCGCCGTTTTAGCGGCAGTTTTCTGCCACTAAAGCGGCGATAATTTTAACGCCGTTTCTTGATAATATGCCCCTGAGTTCGTGCACTTCTTTAATTTGAGAGGAAAAGTACCAACCCTGCTCGGCAGAGGTGCAATAGTTTTAACGCAAGAGTACTCGCACTTACCAGTACGAAAAGGTACTCTTTGACAGAGAGCACCTGCTCTTTTATATTTCCATTCCATGAGCTGCTTATAAGCATAAGTACATTTCTCAAAAGTGCAAAACCACATTTGCTATTCTCAAAGTTTGTTTTACTCTCTCACATTATGTCAATATTTTATTTACATTGCACAAACCACTGGCTTAACCATATATAGGCAGTGCTGGAACTGGAAACAAATGTACTACAGGAACCCGTACATTGGGGGTAAACGTGTGCCAGAGTAAAGGGGGTGGAGTTCCGAAGAGTAAAGCTTGAAAAGCAGAGGCTGAAAATCAACTTCTGAATTTATTTAAAAAAAGATCTGCTGCAAAGAAATTGGTAGGAAGGACATTTGTGACAGTAAACCTGTTCTAAATTACCTTATTGGTCACAAAGAGCAGAGGCTGCATTTTAAATATCTTACAGGGTTAAGACACCTGCTGCGGAGATCATTGTGTGCCCAGCAATGTTGAGGGCATTATAACAAACAACAGTGTCTCAAAAGGGTGTAAATTAAAGGTCAGTTACACATAGCACAATTACTTTGCTCAGAATTGAATCAAAGGAGGAGAAAAACCAGGGAGACAAATTGCTTATACAACACAAATTGTATTTTAGTAAATATATACATTTGACATTGGCTTCCCACGGGTTGCATATCATTAAATGTAACGTAGTGCCTTCCATACGTTTGATTATATGAAGCCAATATGTCAAATGTATATATTTACTAAAATACAATTTGCATTGTATAAGCAATTTGTCTCCCTGGTTTTACTCCTCCTTTGATCCAATTCTGAGCAAAATAATTGTGCTATGTGTAACTGACCGTTAATTTACACCCTTTCGAGACACTGTTGTTTGATACATATGACTGCCCTAGTCTCTTCAGGGTATATGGGTTACCTCCTGTAGTCTGATATTGAGGGCATTATAACAGCAGTAAGATGACTCTGGTGGTTTATGCAGCTCTGGGAGAATGTTGTGTTGTGTCCATTCACAGTATCGACTCATATAGCAGCAGAGAGGATTAATGCGCCTGCTGCAAAGCACATCGTGTAACACGCAGATCACAGATTTGTATTTTATTGAGATAGGAAAGTGGAGTACTGCTTTTAACACTGGGATTGTTTTGTTTCTTCCAGTTCATGGGTTGCAAGCGTTTTAATATAGCACAGTGATCTATTTCCTGGCATTAGGAACTGCATGCACACTGCAAATCATGGGCTCAGATACTAAGGTGGCAATTACGATCCTGTAAAAACCGGGTACGAACCGTCGGACGGAGCATATTCTCCGTCCGACGCGTACCCGGTCGTACAAAAATACAAACATGGAATTACGATTCGCACGGGAACACCATTTCCGTACGAATCGTAAAAAACCCCGACCGAACAAAATAAAGCTACAAATGCGATCCGGGAAAGCGCCGACCTGACGTCGGGACGCTCGCAGCCTGCCATTCACGAACCAGGAATTACGATTCGCACCGACGTCATCCCGCACGGTGAATATTTTCCGGCTGCCAAAAACTGCCGGGAAATCAGGACGACGCGAACAAGGACCACCAGTACGCGACGGACACACAGGACGACGCGAACAAGGAGGACCAGTACGCGACGGACACACAGGACGACGCGAACAAGGAGGACCAGTACGCGACGGACACACAGGACGACGCGAACAAGGAGGAGTACGTGACGGACACACAGGACGACGCGAACAAGGAGGACCCGTACGCGACGGACAGACATGGACCCGTACCTACGTGTCATCCCGGCCCTCATAGCAGTCGACCTCCTCTACAGGTTCCGACGCAGACGCCGCAGAAGGTCAGAACAACTAAGGGAGGGGGGAAAGGGGGGGCGTGGGGGGGGCAGGACCAGGGCAGGCCACAAACCCCCCACCAAAGTCACACAGCACACATGCCCTGGACATACCTGACTCCCAGGCCCGGGTCACTACGAGGGGGTGGGGGCGTGTCCAGCTAAGCCAGCGACCGCCACAACGGAAGTCCGTCACGACGCGAACCTGCAACACAACCAGACATGTACGTCCCGTACCCACGCCTGAAGAGCGTGGGTACGAGTCGTACTAAGCCCACACCCACGTCACCCCAACAATGGCGGGACGGCTCGTACCCACGTGGCAAAGGCCTGGGTACGGCCCGCACAAGCATCACATAGCGTGGGGACGGACATGTACGACCCGTACCCCCACCCCGTATGCATGGAGCGTACCCCCACCCCAACAGTGTAAGTACGACACGTACCCGCAGCCGCGTACGTATGGAGCGTACCCCCACCCCAACAGTGTAAGTACGACCCGTAGCCTCACCTCGAATGCATGGAGCGTACCCACATCCGTGCATGTCATGAGCGTACATATTGTGAAATTGGAGAGGTGGGTGCAGAGTCCTCCCAGCAGTGCCCTGAGACAGGAGGGGTGGGTGCAGAGTCCTCCCAGCATTGCCCTGAGACAGGAGGGGTGGGGGCCTATCACTCCCAGCAGTGCCCTGACACAGGAGGGGTGGGTGCAGAGTCTTCCCAGCATTGCCCTGAGACAGGAGGGGTGGGGGCCTATCACTCCCAGCAGTGCCCTGACACAGGAGGGGTGGGGGCCTATCACTCCCAGCAGTGCCCTGACACAGGAGGGGTGGGTGCAGAGTCTTCCCAGCATTGCCCTGAGACAGGAGGGGTGGGGGCCTATCACTCCCAGCAGTGCCCTGAGACAGGAGGGGTGGGTGCAGAGTCCTCCCAGCAGTGCCCTGAGACAGAAGGGGTGGGTGCAGAGTCCTCCCAGCATTGCCCTGAGACAGGAGGGGTGGGGGCCTATCACTCCCAGCAGTGCCCTGACACAGGAGGGGTGGGTGCAGAGTCCTCCCAGCATTGCCCTGAGACAGGAGGGGTGGGGGCCTATCACTCCCAGCAGTGCCCTGACACAGGAGGGGTGGGTGCAGAGTCCTCCCAGCAGTGCCCAGACACAGGAGGGGTGGGTGCAGAGTCCTCCAAGCAGTGCCCAGACACAGGAGGGGTGGGTGCAGAGTCCTCCAAGCAGTGCCCAGACACAGGAGGGGTGGGTGCAGAGTCCTCCCAGCAGTGCCCATGGAACGCAAAGGGTGGAGTAGTCACATATACCATGCCCACAAATGTCAGTCAGGTGCACAAAGACCCTGCAGTACATGTACCACATGTGTGCGAGGATGGAAGTATACGCATGCATAGGGCCAAAAACAAAACATTTACACATGAAGTCATGTCAATAGTCCACATACACAAGTACAATGACTACCAAGGATGCCACGAATGATGCAGCTGGAGAATGGCTCAGCATGCAGGTGCCAAGGTGAAGGAGTCCGTCACACACCCAGTTAATGTACTCACAGCTCTGCACTAAATATTGGGAACACCCTGCAGGGAAGAAGTCAGGGTACACAGACGAAGGAAAACACCTTGGGACAATTGCACCATGCAGCAACTGCTTACATGAATGGAGAAAGGTAGCTAACACCGTGTGAGGCACACTGATCCCAGGGTCCCCCCTATGAGCAGCACACTACTACATTTCCCACACACCCAACACATGACCAACACCCACAACCATGTAGCAGCCCCACCAACAGCAACACCAGCAAAGCAGTAGTGTTCCAAGGGAAAAAAATAAATAGCTTTATTCAGCATGAGCAAAAAACTAGTATGACGTAAGTCCCATCATAACAAAGGCCATAGGGCAGTCCAGGAGTCCGAGCTGGATGGGGGACACAGTGGGATGCGTGTCCCCTAGCTTGCCTGCACAGTTACGAGTCGTCGTCTTCCACAGGGGTGAGGGCATCATGTGGGGGGGAAGGAACAGGCACCGCAGGGACAGGAGGGCAAAGGGTAGGCGAATTGGGTGCAGGGATGGAGGACTCCACCACAGGGGGTGGGGCAGGGCCAAAGGTGGATTCTAGGATCTCACTGCACACCTTGGCAAGGTCCTCCAGGGACTCCCCTGCACCCGAAGGAACCACAGGCCCCAAGGAGGGGGGGGGGTCAGAGGGATGGGTCGCAGCGCCACTGGGGGAGGATGTGGACAGGGGGGGGACTCAAGCACCCTGACCGAGGACTTCCTTGACCGCTTGCGTGGTGGCGTCACTGTGGGGCTCAGGGACAGAGCGGCCATGAAGGAGTCTTTGGGGAGATGTGGCCAGGAGAGCTGAGGGGAGGGGATTTGGAGGGAGTGGATTGGGTGGAATGCAGACTCCCACTCTGGCTGCGTGTCACACGTTTGCCCCCCGACCCAGTGGGTGTGCCTACTGCACCCTGTGTGTGCGTGTCAGGAGGTGTGCGGCGGACCTTCCCTGCTGGTGTGGTGCCTGTGTCTGTTGTGGTGGGTGCATGCTTACGTCTGGGTGTATGTGGGACAGGCATGGGAGTGGGAATTGTGGAAGGAGCAGGGGTAGGGGGTGGGACGTAGCGCTGCAGGAGACCCACTGCTGCAGTCAGTGTGGAGTCTATGGACCTCAGCAAGTTGCGTTGGTCAGCCTGCGATGAATGAATGCCCTCCAAGTATGCCTCCATGTTGTTGAGGACCTGGCTGTGGCCATGGAGGACATTAAGGATCGCAGTCTGACCAATCTGCAACTGCCGCTGGATGTCCACAGACTCAGCATTGGCGGCAGCAGTGGAGACAGGGGCAGGGGGTGCGGTGCCTGGCAGGAAGGAGACATGTGGGGACCGGGCACGCTGTGAAGGGACACGAGCATGTGGGAGGCGGCTGATGGCAATGGAGGGGGCGGTGCCAGATGTAGGGCTGCTGTCAGATGGTGGTGCAGCCACCGCCCACTCGGAGTGATCCTCCTCGGACCCGTCGGCTTCATACTCTGTTGTGCCAGTCGACAGGTCCCCGGGTTCACTCTCCACCGCCTCAGTCCCACTCGAAGTGCCATCCCCGATGTCACCGCTGGCACTGGTGCTCCGTCCCTCCGCGCCGTCTGTGTCCATGTCTCCCTCCGTGTCCCCCGACGATGCTGTGGGCAGGGTGAAGAGACAGAAAGTAATCATACACCTGTATACATATGTCACATGAGTCAAATCTACGTAGGTTACAGTGCATAGCCTGATACAAAGGAAGAGTTACATCTACAAAACAAGGTACATATGTAGGGCATGCAATACACAGTTCCTCTACCCACCAAGCCATGGAATAACTATGGAGAGCATGACACACTAGCAAATGAGATGATATGGAATTTTGACTGAGGAGCAAGGCCCTGGGGACAATCCAGCACTGCATCAGCACCACACAGTGTGGCAGCAAATAGGGATGAGCAGGGACCATAGGCAGGAACAAGAGGCACATGCAGCATAGGTAATACTGATAACATGCCCACCCTGACTGGCACACTGCACCTTGAGTGTATGTCCAGGCAAACATCACACACTGGCCAGTCCTAGCAAGGAGATGACAGGTCTTGACATGTAGGCCATGGCCGCACCACCCACCCCCTACATGAGACAAATCTATGGAGACACAGGAAGCACTTACATCTCTTAGTCTGGGTGAAATACACATGGGATGCAACTAATCAAGGTTGCACACCAAATACCCAAGGTGCGCCTGTCCAAAGAATCATGTACAAATGGGCATCATCAGATGATTGCTACAAGACACACAGGCAATGGCCACCGTGAGTATGTACTTGGAAAATCAGGTCAGGCTGTACAGTGGACACTTGTAATACATCGCACGTCAATATACATGGTGCCAGGGGACAATGGCACAGAGCACAACCTATGCTGTAGACACAGAGATTGTCAACATATTCGGATTACACACATGATACCTAGGAAAAAATGCCCCTGGGGACAGTAGTGGCCACACAACTCCATGCTCCTGAATGGGAATGACTGCAACACACGCTAACATCCCTGCACTATGCGTAACGCACACTCATGCACATCATGTCACAGGCCACCACATAGGACATGCGTACTGTAAGGCCTCACACTTGAGAGACTAACTCCCATGTCTGGACTCAGCATTAGTGCCAACTGACATGGAACCCACAAGTCCAGAACTGTACAGGGCACAGGTAAGGTCCCAAATCCTGTTACACACCACCCCCACACATTATGCTGCAGGCATTGTACACTTGTAGAAGGTGTCAGGCTACATGACCTTGTGATGGAGCGACTACACACAGACCAGGGAACACATTGCAAGGAGGGGAAGGGAGGCAGGAGAGCACAGCAAGTCTGTGGGGGATAGGATCAGCACAGCACCATAAACCCTGGAAGTGTATCCATGGAACATTGCACTTACAAATGCTGGTGAAACACAACAAACACACACATGCACCTACCCCCTTCCGGCTGCTGCATGTCATGTAGACGCCTGTCCAAGTCAGGAAAGACCACCGCCAGCACACGTTTCTGGATGTGGGAGAGACGGCGGCGCCCGCGGTTCTTGTGGCTCTCAGGTGAGTCCCCCAGCAGGACCCGTGCGATCCTCCGCATCCAGCACCGGATATCCTGCCAGCGTTTCCTCACCTGGGACATGCGCCGCCTCCGACCTTCCGCACTCCTCACGGCGCTGACGGCGTCCAGCCATATCTGCTCCTTGGCAGAGGCGTCTACCTGTGAGGATGGACAAATGACACTACATCAATACACCTGGCACATGTCACAGGGACACAGATTAGAACACATTCGCTGTTTACAACAAGCCCTAGTATGCATCCAACGCATTGCACCTTTGTCATAGGGACATGATCCTCTGGGGGAAGGCCAAAAGCAGTACGTGCCATTGAAAGAAACAGGTGGAATGAGGGCAACTACACAATCAATGATCCAGGCTCACACTGTGCATCACACCCACCCCTCCTGTCTCTGGGCACTGCTGGGAGTGATAGGCCCCCACCCCACCTCTCTCAGGGCACTGCTGGGAGTGATAGGCCCCCACCCCTCCTGTCTCAGGGCACTGCTGGGAGTGATAGGCCCCCACCCCTCCTGTCTCAGGGCACTGCTGGGAGTGATAGGCCCCCACCCCTCCTGTCTCAGGGCACTGCTGGGAGTGATAGGCCCCCACCTCACCTGTCTCAGGGCACTGCTGGGAGTGATAGGCCCCCACCCCACCTGTCTCAGGGCACTGCTGGGAGGACTCTGCACCCACCCCTCCTGTCTCAGGGCACTGCTGGGAGACATCAGGCATTCCCCCCCTTGGGACCCCCCCTACAGTACATAGCATGTGTGTCACACCTGGACACATTTGCAGAAGTCACAGTCACAAAAAAGGGACACAGTCTGTGCCAGTGGACACTGAACTCACCTGATAACCTGGTCGCCCATACAGCATGGGGTACCGTGGGAGGATCACATCCACCAAAGCCATGTTCTCCTCCAGGGTGAATGGCTGTGACCTCTCCACAGCCCTTGACATGGTTCCAGGGAATCAGTAGCAGCAGCTGGGTCGTGGAATACAGAGATGTGCAGGCAAGTGCTCCCTCATGGGACCTGGCTGCCTTATATCTGCCTTGCTGGCCCATCTCATGCACAGGAGTACAGAGTGATTGGTCACTCACATTTGCATCCTATGTTTCCTCCAATCCCTTCAAACCTAGCAGTCTGTGGGTTCTCTATCGGTTTCATTCTCCTGCATGATGTCATCCCCACAAACACATTGCAACAAAGTAGAAGAATTCCAACTGATTTCTGCTGTGCACCTTCCAGAACAATTTCAAAATTTGAACTTGGTCTCCATGACAACCAGCATGCATGTAGGCCTTAATACTTGTCCCCTATGTAATTTTCAGCGTCACACACAGGTACGGTGCGTTTCGGGGCCCTAGGGCACCCCAAATGCACTGCAACGGCCCCTACACGCGTGCCTACGTTCACTATCATTATGGGTGTCCTCGCGTATGCGTACTCCTAGTGGTACGGGCCGTACACACGCATCTACGCTCACTATCAGTATGGGTCTGCTCGCGTATGCGTACTCGTAGTGATAGTGAGCGTACATGCGTGTGTACGGCCCGTACCCATACGAGTACGCATACGCGAGGACACCCCTAGTGATAGTGAGCGTACATGCGTGTGTACGGCCCGTACCACTACGAGTACGCATACGCGAGGACACCCCTAGTGATAGTGAGCGTACATGCGTGTGTACGGCCCGTACCACTACGAGTACGCATACGCGAGGACACCCCTAGTGATAGTGAGCGTACATGCGTGTGTACGGCCCGTACCACTATGAGTACGCATACGCGTGTACACCCAAAGTGATAGTGAGCGTAAATGCGTGCGTACGGCCCTATCACTATGGGTGTCCTCGCGTATGCGTACTCGTAGTGGTACGGACCGTTCAAATGCCTGTACGCTCGCCATCACGATGGGTACACATACGGCAGCACTCCCATAGTGATTTGGGAACGTACACAGGCTCTCTTAGCAGCAGTACGGCGGTTTTTACACATCACAGTGGTGATAGGCGGCACACAGGTAGGAATAGGGCGGACATACCTGTCCATGGATGGACATCAAGGCATTGTCTGGGCAGTACTACATGTGTGGGGCACAGGTGTGACAGGCTGTGATGTGGCACATTACTCCTGAGTGGAGAATGCACCAGATGTATGATGAGATGTGTACAGGTGTACTGTGTGACGGTGCAATGTGTGCCAGGCATGCCCTTGACTCCTTTGACATGTGTGCATGTCGTACTGCACCCTTGGGGTGAGCGTCACTGGCATGGCACGGACACCAACACACGGAAGTGTCCCCTGATGCCCGGTACAGGGGTTACCACACCTGCCTTGTCACTACCCACGGTGCACAATGTGACTATGTCATGTATGTGTGGGGGCTTCCCATCAGGTTGATGTTGGAGCACCCTCAAAGGCAGCAGCTGTTGCAGCAACCAACATGTGTCTGTGTGTAGATTGACATGGCACACTGTTCCGCACACCATGCCACATGTGGTATCGGATGTGAGGTGCACATGTATGCATGGGACACGGAGTAGCGTGACAAGGACATGTCTGCATCCTCACAATGATTGTGTGCTGAGTCATGACATGTGCACCTTCATGGCAAGGTGTGTGGGCTGTCCTAGTGTAATCTCATGTGACCTGTGGCTCTAGTGTTCCGCTGCCAGTCTCTGCAATCGGCATCCTACTTCTGCTGATGTGTGGGCGTATGTCACTCCTGTGTTGCGTCTGGCTGTTCACTTGCACTGGGACACAGCTATTCCCATGGCATGGCATGGGGAGGTTCTCAATCTCCGTGTGTAGCTGGGCCTTGGTAGGAGTGTCACCTGGCAGCCATACGTGTCCTGGGCATGTAGCACAGACCTGAGTCCCTATGTAGCATATGTGTATTGACTGATTAACATGTGCTCAGTACAAGTGATTTGTTGTTGTGGTGCACTCACTCTTCCTTGTCACTTCCAAATTACTGCAGAGCGCCGCCTCTTCCCCGAGCAATGCCGGACTTGGCTGACATGCAGGAGAATGATCGGATCCGGTGCTACCGCTTCCCGCGACGGTTGATTCTGGAGTTGACTGCGAGACTGGCACCACACCTGCAACCGCAGCACAGGTATCCTACGGCACTGACACCCCAGCTGAAGGTAATGGCAGCCCTACATTTTCTTGCCACGGGTACCTTTCAATATACCATAGCTCAGGTTGGTGGCATGTCCCAGAGCATGTTCTGCCGTGTGCTGCATGATTTCTTAGAGGCCATGTTGATTCACCTGGATGACTTCATCAAGTTCCCAACCCCTGAACAGTTGACTGCGGTCAAGCGTGGATTCTATGCCCTGGGAGGGATGCCCCATGTCATTGGGTCCATAGATGGGACACATGTAGCTTTGGTACCACCACACGCACGGGAGGTAGCGTACCGCAATCGGAAGCACTACCACTCCATCAATGCCCTTGTGGTGTGTCAGTCCAACATGTTGATTTCACATGTCTGTGCTCGTTTTCCAGGATCAGCACACGATGCCTACATCATGAGGTGTAGCAGGATGCCTGAAATGATGATGCAGCTGCGCAACGAAAGAGCATGTGTTGTTGGTGGGTACAGTCTGTCTGTCCTGTATTTTGCAATGCCTACCAGCACGACCGCTTCACCAGTTCTAACGATGTCCATGTGCTTCCCATGTAGGGGACGCTGGCTATCCCAACATGCCATGGCTGCTCACACCTCTCCGCAACCCCATCACGCCGGCCCAGCTCCGCTACAACACCGCCCATGGCCGGACAAGGCGAGTGATAGAGAGGATGTTTGGCATGCTGAAGAGCCGCTTTCGGTGCCTCCACAAGACCGGCGGCGCCCTCCCATATGCCCCTGCGAAGGTCTGCAAAATCTTCATGGTCTGCTGTATGCTGCACAACATGGCAGTTGAGAAAGCTGTGCCACTCATCCTGGATCAACATGACGAGGACCATCCACCCGTGGAGGACGAAGGGCTTGGCAATGGGGCTAGTGATGTGGAGGATGTGGAGCCGCAGGAGGACATCCGGACTCGGCTCATACGCGACTTCTTTGCTTAGTGGTGAGTACCAGTGTCTGAGTGTGCACGCATTTGTCCCCGTGTGGCATGTGTTGTGATGTGTGTGTCCACCTGCATGTATGGCACGTGAGTCAGAGGTGTGTGTGGGTGTGTCACTGGAGTGATGGTGCCAGTGATGGTTGTATTTCCCCAGTCATTATTGTGACCTAGCATGTTGTCATCCTAACATGTGTCGAGTACATGCACATGCAAGTGGCTGTGCTTTTTGTGGCTGACTTCTTGTGTGTCTCTCTTGCCCAGGTACTTGCGCATGCCGTCTGCTGGTTGCATGGTTGGGGCACTGCTATTCCTCATGGACACGTCATCGTGGGCTGACTCAGCGTTACAGGCACGGACACGTTTTGAAGTCTCCATAGGGTAAGGGATGCATCAAGGGTGTATTGGGTGTGGCAGTTGGTCACGATGTATGCACACAGCCCCTGTCGATGTTTGGTTCCTCTGCAGCCATGTAGCATCAGCATGGGACACAACATGCAGCTGGGTACACCTGAATAGATGGTCTGACTGGTTGACAGTCATCAGTGATGGGATAGTGGATTGTGATGATGGCATCAATGTGTGTGACACTGCCCTCGGACACATACGGTTAGCATTGGCTTGACATGGTGTGGGACTTCCACATCAGCGGATCTATGGTGTATGGCAGGCTCTCCGTGAGCAGCTGTGGGTGTTTAGCTGTTAGCCGACGCTTGTGTGCCAGTTCCATGGCTAACACGCATTTGTGCTGCAGAAGGGGGGTGCCAGTGTTGGACCCACATGTTACTCCACAAGATGTGTTCATGTGTACTTCAAGTTGCCTCTGCACTCCCGAACACATGACTAATAAAGGTGTCCCTATGCCTCCAAGGTGCCTCTTCTCAGTCAATGCTGGTGTGTTGCCACGGTGCATCCAGCATGTCTGGCATGGTATTCCCTGATTGTGGCTATGTGTCAATGTATCAAGCTGCAAGCTGTGTGTGTGGGCTGAGACTGTGTAGTGGGCATGATGTCCATGACTGTGTGGGTATTGTGACATGTGCCATCCCCATGCATCCAACGTTGGCCAGGCCCCCATTCTCTGCATCCACCGGACTGAAGCTTGCAGGACATGGTTCTGCCACCTGTCTACACATACCTGGGTGCCCCCCAGGACACTCGACATGATCCCTGACCTCTGCGCATGTCTGTTGCTGTACTCAATGTGTCTGTCAGCACGGTTGTGCGGCCACCCCCTCAGCTGGTTGGGCCCATCACGGGTGTGTATGGTGCTCCATGTCTGTCTTGCCTAATACACTGTGACCCATGTGTCCTGTGCCAGACTCAGGCCCCAGGGTGTGGATGGTTGAAGACAAAGGATGACTCAGGCATGTTTAGACTTTACTAGACACATGTTAGGTAATAATGCAACCAGCAGGCATCTACTCTTCATAATGTGATTTATTATTGGGGGGGGGGGGGGACAAAGTGAGGGGCTTTCCGGGAGTTTGGAATCCAAAGTTCAGTAGGGGAGTTGGTGTCCTTGCCATTGGAAATCCTCATAGTCCATGCCACAGTCTTTGTCAACATTGGTCAGACAGTGACCAGCAGGGCCATGTGGCAGAGAATGTCTCTTGATGCTGTGATGCTGTTGGTCCAGTGGGCCAGGTGCCAGGCCAGGTGTCCTGGGAGATGGTGATGTTGCGCCGACCCTCACGGTCTTTTCCGTGGACGACCCGCCCTCCTGCGGGGACCCTCAGAAGCAGGCCGTGACGACGTTTGGGATGCTCCATCGGATGTTTCCTCCTCCTCCTCCTGATCCCTCCCTGTGGGTGGTGATGTTCTCCGCCTTCTGGCACAGGGAGGGTCGGCCATGTTGTCGGCCATCCGACGGAGTGTATCGTGAATCCCCTGGAACGCCGTCACTTGCTCAGCCTGTCTGTCCTCCATCCTCCGTTGGTGTTGCAGTAGACAGGCATGTTGCTGGGCCTGCTGGGTCTTGATCCCCTCGAGGATGGACACAACCTGGGCCATGCCCGTGGTGTCCTGCCGGTATGTGTCCATGATGTTTCGGACATGGGCAAATACCGGTTCCCCAGCCAACTGGTCAGGCTCGCGTCTCCGCCGTCCTCCACTCCCACCACCCCTGCCCACTTGCACCTGGCCTGCCCTTGTGGGTACATCGGGTCTCCGGGACCCCTGAGGGGTGGCATTGGCGTTGTCGCCTGCCTCCTCCTGGGTGCCCGGGACACCGTGTCCCTCCTGGCCAGCCTGGCTGCTTTGTGGTGGTGGGGCAGGGATCCTGGGTGTCTCCTGGGATGTGGCAGGAGTGGGGGTGGTGGTTGGCACAGTTGTACTTGACGCAGGTGCTGCAGGTGGTTGGACACCAGAGGGGCCAGGTCGGTCGGGGTCGTCCACAGAGTGGTGAGAGTGGTCGCTGCCGGTGGGATCGGGCTCCCGCAGATCCGGGTCCTGTGAGTCTTCCCCCCCAGTGTTGGGGGGTGAACCACGACGTTGACCTGTGTGTGAGAGAGACAATGTTAATTTTGGTCCATGCAACATCCATGTTTCATCAGTTTCAAAGTTGGGACATTTCCTCTTGGAATTGGGATCTGTCTTGCATTCCACTCACAGTGCACTTGTGCATGGGTGTGTCCCTTGGGCACCACTTTGGCCCCTTTAACTATGTGTGGCACGGTCTTACTTGCTGCGTCAAGTGTGACTGCAGTCAGCAGTGGAGTGGGCAGGTGTGGCGAGCCATGCATTGGCGCCTTCCGTGTAGCACTGTACATGTGCACAAGGAGTGGATCCACACACTTATATGATCCAGGTAGCTGTCGTTGTGCTCGTGAACAGGTTGTGACATGGCCCTGTGTTTTGCCATGGGGAAGAGGGGGGGTTCTGGGACTGGCCACCCTTGTCTACATGCACGCAGTCTAGCTGCTGACGAGCAGACATTCGCACACGCCACACGGCTGATTTGCTCTCCCTGTGTCTCGCTCCCTCTCTGTCCCCCTCTCCCTCCCTCTCCCCCTCTCCCTCCCTCTCTGTCCCCCTCTCCCTCCCTCCGTGTGTCAGCCTCCTCCCTCTGTCCGTCTCCCTCCCTCTCAGTCCCCCTTTCCCTCCCTCCGTGTGTCAGCCTCCTCCCTCTGTCCGTGTCCCTGTGTCTCCCTCCCTCTGTGTCCCCCTCTCCCTCCCTCCGTGTGTCAGCCTCCTCCCTCTGTCCGTCTCCCTGTGTCTCCCTCCCTCTGTGTCCCCCTCTCCCTCCATCTGTGTGTCAGCCTCCTCCCTCTGTCCGTGTCCCTGTGTCTCCCTCCCTCTCTGTCCCCCTCTCCCTCCCTCTCTGTCCCCCACTCCCTCCCTCTATGTCCCCCTCTCCCTCCCTCTGTGTGTCAGCCTCCTCCCTCTGTCCCCCTCTCCCTCCCTCTCTGTCCCCCTCTCCCTCCCTCTATGTCCCCCTCTCCCTCCCTCTGTGTGTCAGCCTCCTCCCTCTGTCCGTGTCCCTGTGTCTCCCTCCCTCTCTGTCCCCCTCTCCCTCCCTCTCTGTCCCCCTCTCCCTCCCTCTCAGTCCCCCTCTCCCTCCCTCTCTGTCCCCCTCTCCCTCCCTCCGTGTGTCAGCCTCCTCCCTCTGTCCGTGTCCCTGTGTCTCCCACCCTCTCTGTCCCCCTCTCCCTCCCTCTGTGTCCCCTTCTCCCTCCCTCTGTGTGTCACCCTCTGTCACCTCAGCCCAGCTTCCTGGGCACACACTGTTAGCAGATCTTTGAATGGCCCTTGGCTTGTTGAAGTGAGTTTGTTTCTGATCTCCAGGCACCCATTGGGGGTAGTGTCTGTGTGTGCGCTGCTGCTGTGGTGGTGTGTGCTGCCACTCTTTCACAATGTTGGCTGTTCATTAGCTGCTGTCATGTGCAAAACAGTGCCTTCACCCCCATGTGTTGATGCAAGGCGTCCGCCATTTGCTGGCGAGTCTTTCCTGTGTGGGGACACAGTGTTTGTCTGGCTGTGACCTAGGCCATATGGGCAGAGGGCATTGTTGTCTGCTTCTGAGTTGCACTATGTGATTTTTGGGGCCCACCCTCCCGCCATCCGGGTTACCGTGTCATGTGTTGGTGTATTCTGTGGCCTGTGACTTGACATTGTCCAGCTGGGTGCATGGGGCATGGTGGCAGCAGTGGCATGTGCGTGTTCATGGAGTGTGGTTGAGTCATGCGATAGCTTAGGGTGGTTGCGTGCCTGTTAGTGATTTTAGTTGTGGATGCCGTTCCCCCCATGTGAGGTGCGTTGTTTGTGTACTCACCCGGGTCTCAGAGTCCTTCTAATCCGTCCACTGCCTCCACCGGCAGTATGGCCATCACCCTCTCCTCCCAGGGCTGGTAGTGTACGGGTCTGTGGGAGGGACCTCCTCCAGTGGCGTTGGCCTGGTTGTGTTCCTCCTGCATCTTGGCTCAGACCCTCCTCCGCAGATCGTACCACCTGTTCTGGCATTCCTGCCTGGTCCTTCTGGTGTCCCCAACAGCATTCACAGCATCGATGATGGTCTGCCACATGGCTGTTTTTGCTGCCATGCTGGTGTTTCTGACCAATGTTCCAAAGAGCTGTGGCTCGACTCTGAGGATTTCATCGACAAGAACCTCCAACTCTCGGTTACTGAACTTTGGATTCTTGGTAGTGGGCATGGTGAGGGGTGTGGGTGTGGATGGTGGGGGGGGGGTGTGTGGATGGTGGCGGGGGGTGTGGATGGTTGTGGGTGTGTGGGTGTGGTTGTGCAGGTGTGTGTGTGAATGTGATGAGGGTGTGTTTGTGAAGGTGGTTGTGTGGAGATGTGCAAGTGTAAGGTGTGGTGAAGCTTGTAGTAAGGTGCTGTAAGTTGTCTGTGGTGTCTGGCAGCAGTGAGTCTGTTGCAAAGGCTCATGGTTTGTGTGTGTGGGCCCCTTTTATTGGTCCATTGGTGGATGTGGCTGTGTTTGAACTTTGGGTGGGTGTGTTATAAGGAGTGGTGGTGTTTAGGGCCTCTGTTTGTTTTTGGCAGTTGCAGGTCAGTGAATGTGTTATTTTAGTGGTTGTTGGACATGTTTAGTGGCTTTGTGCCATTCGAATGGTGTATTCTTGTGTTGTTTTGGTTTGTCCTGGTTGTGTACGTGCGTTTTTAGCGTGTGTACGGTGTGTACATGGGCCATTTGGTTGTACGGTGCTGTCCTTGTGTGTGGCTTGGCACGACTCGTACATGCGGTTGTGATGTTGGGGCATGGGGTGCGCTCCGTACTTAAGAGGTTGTGGTGGGGGTGCGACTGGAACGTACTGGGGTGTCCATAGACGGTGGTACGACACGTACAGGGGTGGGGGTACGACTCGAACGTACTGGGGTGTAGGTACATGGGGGTATGACACGTACAGGGGTGGGGGTAGGACTCAAACGTACTGGGGTGTACTTAGACGGTGGTACGACACGTACAGGGGTGGGGGGGTGTACATAGACGGTGGTACGACACGTACAGGGGTGGGAGTACGACTCGAACATACTGGGGTGTACATAGACGGTGGTACGACACGTACAGGGGTGGGGGTATGACTCGAACGTACTGGGGTGTACATAGACGGTGGTACGACACGTACAGGGGTGGGGGTACGACTCGAACGTACTGGGGTGTAGGTACACGGGGGTATGACACGTACAGGGGTGGGGGTAGGATTCGAACGTACTGGGGTGTACATAGACGGTGGTACGACATGTACAGGGGTGTGGGTACACGGTGGTACGACACGTACAGGGGTGGGGGTACGACTCGAACGTACTGGGGTGTAGGTACACGGGGGTATGACACGTACAGGGGTGGGGGTACGACTCGAACGTACTGGGGTGTAGGTACACGGGGGTATGACACGTACAGGGGTGGGGGTAGGACTCGAACGTACTGGGGTGTAGGTACACGGGGGTACGACACGTACAGGGGTGGGGGTACGACTAGAACGTACTGGGGTGTACATAGACGGTGGTACGACACGTACAGGGGTGGGGGTACGACTCGAACGTACTGGGGTGTACATAGACGGTGGTACGACACGTACAGGGGTGGGGGTAGGACTCGAACGTACTGGGGTGTACATACACGGGTGGGGGTTCGACACGTACACGGGTGTACATACAGGGGGGGGGGGTGTACATTAACGGGGAGTACGACTCGAACGTATGGGTGCTGGGGGGAGTGTTTGGCGCGTATGCTGGCACATATCTCCATGGTTGCAATGGGAGTTCGGTGCGGACGGTGTTTTTACCATACGGTTGTGAGTTCGGACGCACGGGTGGGATCGTGATTCCTCGGTCGGACTTGACTTTTCACGTTTGTACGGTAAATCGTCCGAGGACGTGTCGGACACATTTTCCGACTCGAGGACGTGTGGGGAATGATTCCAAATGCGGTTCGTATGGACTTTTTACCATGCGAATCGTTATTGCCAGTTCGTACGGCACTTGTACGATTCGTACGGTAAAAAGACCGGATACGAGTCGCACGGGGAATTTTTCTACCGGATCGTAATCGGCACCTTATTGTTTTTTCCTCAATCAGTTGTTATTGTAAAATTGCAAAGAATAGTCCATTTGGGAAATATAGTCTTTTTAGGACAGACAACCCCAATCACTGTCTTACATTTATTATCCTGACTTTGTGTTTCTCCCGACCATTCACTCTTAGCATATAACGTCTACAAGTATGGATAATTTGATTCCCACATATTGTAATTCTCATTGTCTTAAGTAATATCACCAGTACATTAATTTTCACAATTGTATGATTTATTGTGCCTTAGTGTGAGATGCAAAACGCTCTTACACCCTACACTGGGAGGTATAGCGCTATAAAAGAATTACATTAAAAAATGAGTAGATGCCATTTAAATCAACAATTGTGTAAAATCTGCCTCCAATAGTTTCTCTGAAGTACTTGTGAAGTGCTAACAAGCTGGGCACCTTTATTTCCTTCCATTGCATCTGCGTTTAGGTGTCAGGCTCCATATGGTCCTTAGTTAGGAAGATAGTTGAACAAAAGGAGGGCTGATGGCCCTTCAAATCAGGGCTTTGCTTTGGGCCCAACTAAATGTTAAAATAGGAAAGCCCCCTCCCTGCCTGCAGGTTCCTGCTGAATTTAGCCAACATGTGTGCGAAGATGAATTATGTTCTGGTGTCGGAAACCAGGACAAATTCAGCATGTTTCCAGGTGAGTTTACCCTACTTTCCAGCACTGTATGTAGGTGCTTAGAATCAATAACTATAGAAGCAAAAGGCAATAAAAAATCTTAAGCACTAGACAACAAAAAGGCCATGCACAGAAGTGTAAAAGGATCTGGTTTCCAGCGGGTTTTGAATGAGTGAAGCTATGTGTGTGGGTGTGAATGTGACAGTGTGGAAGTTTCCTGCAAGTGTATAAACATTCGTAAGTTTACTCGTGTGTGGCTACGCAAAAAATCATCTCCGATCCTTTTACACTCTTGAAAAGTTCTGAGATTAGCTCCTGTCAAAGGCAGGAGGACATCCTTTTTCAGGACAGATTGGGAAAAAAAAAACACATACTAAGGAGGGGGAGAGGAAGGGATTATGGGTGAAGATCTTCATTCACAGGGGAAATTGTTTTACCCTCGGAGGCAAAAAAAGGAACAGACGGAGCGATTTACAAAATCTCCACGCAACGCGGCACAGTCCCCTGCGAGGCTGCGCTGCTATGCGCGACAGAGCATGGAGAGCACCATATTCTTAAAGCTATGGCTCTCTCCTCCCCTTTTCCTTGCGGTAGCGCTGAGTTCAGCTGCCATGCGCCATGCACACACCTTAGCGCCACAGCGCTAGGGTGTGTGAATGTGTGAGAGTAGCATAGGTTTTGACCAGGACAGGTACCATTCCTATACAAAATACTATGCTAGGCACGATGCAAAGCTTTTCCCACTTTGTATGGGTGTTGCACAGTGAGGCACGCATGTAAAGTCGGAAAAAGAAGGAGAAATGAAAGCATTTCCTAGTTTAAAAGGGTGAAGTTTTCTCATGCTAAACCCAATCTGTTGTTTTTAGTAAATTGGGTTTAGCGTGAGAAACCATGGGTGGTTGCATGGGAACGCCCATGCACCACCCAGCGCCGTTATTTCCAGCGCTAAACAAGTTTAGCGCTGGAAAGTAAATTAGAAAAAAAGATTTTGCACTGTTTTGCTGCACTTTTGTGACACAAACACAGTGCAAAAGCTTAGTAAATCTCCCCAGAAAGTGAGCATGTGCAATTACTTTTGCCCAGTTGTACACTTGTATACTCTCACAGGTAAAAAAGGATTTTGAATAAGTTTTCCAGGGACATCCCTGCAAATCTGCCCCTTTTGCATATTGCCAGGCATTACCTGGAAAACCTCTGTGAATTTCAAAAACATGGAAGTCTGCAGCCTGTGGGGCTTGAAACTTGTGGGTGCTGATTGCCTACTTTTTATGAAAATAACGCCCGTTTTTTCTAAAAGGAAACAAGCATTGGCGAGACCGATTTTGTCAGCTTTTAAATCACAAAAAGGTTTTACCAAACTTCACTAACTCATAAAACAGCTTAAGCATGCTAAGCAGCAGGATAACCTTCCCTCACACACAGAACAGATACAACACAAATTGCAGCAGTGAAACCTACCTTACGCATGGAACAGGAGCAGGACAAACAGCAGCAGTGCAAACATCCCATGCACACAGAACAGGTGCAGAACAAACAGCAGCAGTGCAAGCCTCCTGCGGACATAGAACAGGTACAGAACAAACAGCAGCAGTGAAAGCTTCCCACATACACACAGAACAGGTGCAGCACAAACAGCAGCAGTGCACACTTCCATCACACACAGAACAGGTATAACACAAACAGCAGCAGTGACGTCTTCCTTACACATGGAGCAGATGCCGCACAAAGAGCACAAGCGCAAGAATCCCACAGACCCAGAACAAATGAGGAACAAACAGCAGCAGTGAAAGCTTCCCACATGCACACAGAAAAGGTGCAGGACAAACAGCAGCAGTGCAAACATCCCACGCACACAGAACAGGTGCAGAACAAACAGCAGCAGTGCAAGCATCCTGCGGACATAGAACAGGTGCAGCACTAACAGCAGCAATGGAAGCATCCCACATACACACAGAACAGGTGCAGCACAAACAGCAGCAGTGCAAGCTTCCATCACACACAGAACAGTTGTAACACAAACAGCCGCAGTGATGTCTTCCTTACACATGGAACAGATGCAGCACAAACAGCACAAGTGCAAGCATCCCACGGACACAGAACAGATGAGGAACAAACAGTAGCAGTGAAAGCTTCCCACATACACACAGAAAAGGTGCAGCACAAACAGCAGCAGTAGAAGCTTCCTTCAAGTACAGAACAGGTGAAGTGCAAACAGCAACAATGACAGCTTCCCACATACACACAGAAACGGTGCAGCACAAACAGCAGCAGTGAATTCTTCCTAACATATGGAACAGGTACAGCACACATAGCAGCAGTGCAAACTTCTCTCGAGTCCAGAACCGGCGTAGCACAAACAGCAGCAGTGCAAGCTTCCCTCACACTCAGAACAGGAACAGAACAAACAGCAGCAGTGCATGCATCCAACATACACACAAAACAGGTGCAGCACAAACGGCAGCAGTGCAAGCTTCCCTTGCACACAGAACAGGTACAGAACAAACATAAACAATGAAAGCTTTCCACATACCTACAGAACAGGTGCAGCACAAATAGCAGCAGTGCAAGCATCCCAAGCACACAGAACATGTGCATCACAAACAGCAGCAATGAAAGCTTCCCACATTCACACAGAACAGGTGCAGCGCAAACAGCAGCAGTGTAAGCTTCTCTCAAGCACAGAACCGGTGCAGCACAAACAGCAGCAGTGCAAGCTTCCCTTACACACAAAACAGATACAGAACAAACAGCAACACTGAAAGCTTCCCACATACACACAGAACAGGTGTAGCAGAAACGGCAGCAGTGCATGCTTCCCTCAAGCACACTACAGGTGCAGCACAAACAGCAGCAGTGCAAGCTTCCCTTGCACACAGAACAGGTACAGAACAAACAGCAGCAGTGAAAGCTTCCCACATACACACAGAACACGTGTAGCAGAAACAGCAGCAGTGCATGCTTCCCTGAAGCACACAACAGGCGCAGCACAAAGAGCAGCAGTGCAAGCTTCCCTTGCACACAGAACAGGTACAGAACAAACAGCAGCAGTGCAAGCATCCTGCGGACATAGAACAGGTACAGAACAAACAGCAGCAGTGCAAGCATCCCACATACACACAAAACAGGTGCAGTACAAACAGCAGCAGTGCAAGCTTCCCTTGGACACAGAACAGGTACAGAACAAACAGCAGCAGTGAAAGCTTCCCACATACACACAGAACAGGTGCAGCATCAAATTAGCAGTGTACGCTTTTCCACACTCAGAGCAGGTACAACATGGCCAGCAGCAGTGTGCTTTCTGCACACAGGATTGGTGTAGCACCGCAAATGGCATTTTTAATATTGCAAACTCTCTCTCTCTCTTTCTCATCTCTCTCCTTTTACCTCTCCCTCACCCAACCCCTAGGTACTTCAATGTTTACGATCCACTTATGGAAGGAAGAAAGTTGTATTTCCCGGTTTATTTAGAAAACTTTGCAGAAATGACAACTGTAAAAGGAGGTCTCGCAAGTATTTAAAACAAACAATTCAATTGCAGAATGTTTTGGGCCTTCCATACATCAGCAACAGGCAAAAGCATAAAGAAGTTACATTTTACCTACAAATTCAGATTAAGCTTATGAAGCTGTTTTGCACAACAGCATTGCGTCCAGCGTAGACATATCCTGTGGGAGAGTAGTATAGGGTGCCTACACTACTAGCATTCCATTACCATGAGCCCTGCACACAGCCACATGCAGCCTACAGCCACAGTGTTCTGTGGGTGCAGTCAGCTCTGTGGGTTCTTCTCCGTCACCCTGAGTGTGGTAACTGCAGGCAGGTGGCAAAGTGTACTCCACCCACAGCCTGCATTTCATCCGCAACCAGGGCCAGGGCAGCATCATCAGCAGGCAGGCTTTGAACACCCCTGCAGTGTCCTGCTTAGAGCATCACTTCAGCCCACACATTCCACAGTCCATGCCGCAGAGACACTGCAATCAGGCGCCTTGTGATGCTGTTGCGAGTAACAATGTCCCATTCTAAGATGGCGAGGCGCTAATGAGTACCACCATGCCAGGTTCACACCAGTGTGCACCGGGCCATGCATACAGAGCAAGGTACGGGCACGGAGCTTCCACTAACTCCCTGCCCTGCCCCTTGGTGGCGCCAAACCTCCGGTGGGCTAACACCAAATATCATAGGCTCCATATCATGGTTTTATTCATTTGTGGCCCCATTACTTATTCACATAAATAGTAATAAGGTAGGAGTAATAAAAGGGTTATTTCCTGGTAGACCGCTGAGCATTCATTTGTGGACTGTTTGACTTGATGGAGTTGTTGTATCCGCCCTGGTGTGCAGGGATACAGAGGGCCACCCTTCCCCATCTGCGCCATTGCACAGTGATTACCAAACTATCTGGCACATGCATCAACGTATGCTTTTGCGATTCCTTAATTACGATTATTAAGGAATCGCAATTAAGGAATTGCAAAAGCCTATGCATGTAGGAATCGCTATAAAAATAGTGACTCCTACACATTCCTTAATTGTAACTCGCAAATTGCGAGTCGCAACTAAGGAATGCCGTCCCATTCATTCCTATGGGCCTCCAGGCCCATAGGAATGAATTGGAGATTGCATGAGCAATTTGCGAGTACCAGTAGGTAGTCGCAAATTGCTCATGCAATTTCAAGGGTGCAAGGGTGTCAAAATGACACCCTTTTGCACCCCTGAAATTGATCTGTGCACATATGTTGCACACACACATGCCCTAAGGGCATGTGTGTGCGCAACATGAAACTTTGAAAAATGCACAAAAGTGCATTTTTCAAAGTTTTTGCAAATTACCATGAAGTTCAACTTCATGGTAATTTGCTCCCCCTATTAGCGAAATCGCTAATTTTTTTACTTTAATGCATTGCATTTAAGGAATCTCAATTTGGGATTCCTTAAATGCAATCGCAATTTAAGTAATCGCATTTTAGAGATTCCTTAAATTGCGATTTTTGCATTTGGGATGATGCATCCCAAATGCAAAAATACCGGTCGCAAAGGGGCAGATTCTGAGAATCTGCCCGTTTGCGACCGGTTTTTCCTTTGATGCATGTGCCTGTAAACCCTATATGCATTGTGGAAGTACAGACACTTGTATATTGATGTGTGTTTATGTCTCTTTATTTGTTTATTACTTTCTGATCAAATGCAATCAAGTTTATTTAAAAGAAGAAGACCCCATGTGCATGAAAGGTTATTGAAGAATTCGGACAACAAAAGGCTGCCTCTTATAAGTTCTCCCTCATGATCGATAGTCAGAGTGGCACACACCGCTCAAATTAACTTCATATTTCCCTGTACTAATTCACCACTAATGCTGTTTGGGTTAAAGAGCAGCGTGCTACTCGTTGCTTTAATGCCTCAGGAGGGGTAGCAAGCGCTATATAAATGGAAACCCTTCCCTCTTCTATCCCTCCACTACGCTTTTCAACCCAAATAACAGACTCACATGTCCACAGCTCAAATTAATTTCATATCTCCCTGAACTGAGTCACCACTAATCCTTTTTGGGCTCCGCAGTAGCGTGCTACTCGCCGAAAAGTGCTTTGACGCCTCATCAGGGGTAGTAAGCGCTATATAAATGCAATTACAATTACAACACCAGCGTCTGATAAATATTGGGCGAGGTGCCTTTATGCGGGGCACACCACCATCGTATATATCAGAACAATTCTTGTGCAGCCACGACTGAGGTAAGCGTTCTTTTCTTTTTCTTACTACTCATTCATAAAGTACCTTACCCTCCCTTTTCCCTGTAATCAAGATATTTCCTTCTAATGGAATCATGTACTGCTTAGTTAGATGTTTCTCACAGAAATAAAGATTTGATCCTTACGATGCATTTGTGTTCAGCGCCGCAGGGGGGCGCTCAAACCGTGCAGTTCACGTGGAAGCCAGACAAAGCGACAAACCCTAACTCGAGACCGTATACGGCTGTCAGGTAACACTTTCAACCTCGTATGCTAAAGTTTCTGTAAAACCTTTCCTACGTGAGAGGTTGACTCAATAAATCATGTGCGCTGGAGCACTGACAGTTTGTAGACGAGAAACAATAAAAACACACCAGCCCTGATGGAGTTACATTTTATGCGCCAAATCAAAAAAGTGCAGGTAACTCGATTTTCAGGCTGAAAATCGGTATTTTGAATAGAGGCATTAATGAAGGAGTTAGGGGTATTTAAATCAGGGAAAAGGGAAGCCCAGATATAGAGTCACGCTAGGCCTAAATGCTGGATAATAGGGCTCAGTGTTCCTTTGACCATTATCAAGGCATTTTACTACTGCCCCAGTCATTATTTGAACATCATGTCATGGGCGTGAGCTGCGCTCTTAGGCCCCATTGCCTCCCCCTGCCCCCCCCCCCCACCCCTCTCTGCCCCTCTCTGGTCCTCTGGTGATGTTAGATTGTGAGAGGTGTGACAGACATGGCAGTCTGTCCAGAGGAGGGCACACAGGGCACCGACGAGCTTTCATCTGCATTGCCTTTCAAATGAATCTTTAGACGGACCCCATCTAGTCAAAGAAAGAACAGAAACATTTCCTAAAATGTTTTTGAAGTTCTAAAATAACAATAGTTCTTTTTTAGTTTTCAATAAAACTTTACAATACACAAAAAGGTCCAGAAAACAGCACCAAATGCACAGAAAATGTCAAAATAATAAAAATAATACACTTCTCACAATAAAAGGCACAGCTGTTTCTCCATCTGCACTTCAGAAGCACTACGCTGGCCCTCGACCACGCTGTGTATTAGCCCCAACCCTCTTAAATATTGGGAGCTGGGATCTCCCCACCTGTGTCACCCAGGATCACCCCTGGAGCCCTAGAATGTGGCCTTCAGAGGCATTCCCACTTATGTAGGAGATCAAAGCTCCTCTAATAACTTATGCGAAAAGAGGATTCCAGATGCGGTCAAGAGGAGTACGCTGCCAAAAATCAATTTGTCATATAATTACAACTAAAATTATAATTATAAAACACAACCTGATACCTGGGAATGTGTCCTGGCGCTGTGTACATTAAACCAATCAACCTGGTTTGCTTGCAAGGTTTATCAGAGAGGAATGTTTGAGGCCTTTTCCTAAAATAAAGATGGTGAACTGTAGTTTTTAGGGGACAAGGGGGTTTGGTCATTGCACAATTGTTGGCCCTATGGACTAAAAGCATAGCCACCACAGCTGGATTTCCTAAACCCGGGTAGATTTATATTGTTTCAGAAGCAGTGAAGTGCCTGGACATGAAGATATGTGTGACGTTTATTGTGAAAGGTGAACTCATGTTGGTAGGAAGAGCCTGGTTAGAACAAAGGATTGAGTGAGAGTGGATTTTGTAGTTCTCCAAATCAACTGCAAGAAGCTTTTAGCAGATAGCCTGTAAAACATTTCTACTCAGACATATCTTCCAATGTCTTAAGATTGAAATGAATACGAAATTAAGGATGAAAAACAAAAGAAAAACTATCACACTTACCATCGAAGAGCCATTAATGCATCATGGAAAGAGCAGAAGGCCTTCAGCAGTATTTGACTCTCAGGGGTGTACCTCTCCATGGTGCAGCTGGTGCAGTGGCACCGGGGCCCGAAGATGTGAAGGGCTCCCTTCACTACAATTCTGTCTGTTTTCCCTTTTTTAAAGAAACATTTTCTGTGGGACATTTAGGGTTGGATATGACTGGCAAACTGTTTTAAGCCAGCAGTTGGGTGGAGAGAGTAGCACCCTACCCCCTTTTCTGAAGCAAATAGAAATTATCAATAGGTCCTAACCAGTCAGGTCTATTTTGTTAATTATTGTGTATGAGTGGAGGGCGTCCTGACTGGTATTTTCCCTCTTGTGCTCCTTATTGTGGATGTTTTCACTATCAAACAGTAGCCAGAGGGGGCATTTTCCTTGCTTGCATTAGGGAAAGAGGAACTGTTGCTATGTTACTGCGGCTCTCCCCATATGGTTAGTGGGGAACTGTTTTTGAAACTGAGGCTTGGGTGCAGAACACATCTGTGTGCATCGGGTTTATTGCAGTTAAGTTTTCGCCTATGTGGTTATGCTACTATAGGCTCCTAAGTCAATATAACCCTATTTTGTCCATTATGTTCACCTTAGAGTTCACCATTTTAGGAACATGTTTGCTATGAGTTTTTTCCGCATAAGAGTAGGAAATACTTTTAATACATATGTATGCTGATTATTTGTAGCCCTGTTGAAGGCTTCTGCCGAACCTGCCTCATAGACGAAACATGTAAACATCTATTTGAGAAGAAAAAAGGCTGCTGGTGATAACACACAACGTAACTCTACGTGGACTTATTTTGGAGTGCTCTGAGCTCTTTTTGTTGATGAATCTGACTTGTTCCAGCCGAAGAGGAATCAGTGGCTTCTCTCCTTTCTTGAGCACCCAAAACTTGCTGCTTTATGTTGATCAAGAAATTCTGAACAGTAGTGTGTGCCTCTCTTCCCAGGAACTTCTCACAATTTTAAATATTTCCTCATCACCAGGGCTAACTCAGCATATTATCCTGGCTACCGAGGATGACAAAATGAGTACCACTGAACTGTGTAACACCTGGTTTCTGCTGCACAACAACCAAATGGGAAAGCTATGGCAGCAGGCCCTGCGTACAGAAAAAGATATCATATTAGGTGTCATCTGGAGCCCAGTCTTTCATGGAATCCATTTACAGCAGCAGCAGTACCCTGACTTGTATCACCTCATGCTTTACCAGCAATAAGAGCCATCGACAACTCTGCCAATGCTCAACAGATCTTCCCCAGAGCATACCCAGCTCCGATGCAGTACTGAGAACCAGGAACAGCTCAACCGATGAGTCGAGATCCTGCTTTGCATTCCTCCCATGCTCTTACAGCACTGAGAACCAGGAACAGCTCCACCGATGCACCAAAGTCCTCCTTGCATTCCTCCCATGCTCTTCCAGCACTGAGAACCAGGAACAGCTCCACCGATGCACCGACGTCCTCCTTGCATTCCTCCCATGCTCTTACAGCACTGAGAACCAGGAACAGCTCCACCGATGCACCAAAGTCCTCCTTGCATTCCTCCCATGCTCTTCCAGCACTGAGAACCAGGAACAGCTCCACCGATGCACCGAAGTCCTCCTTGCATTCCTCCCATGCTCTTACAGCACTGAGAACCAGAAACAGCTCCACCGATGAGCCAAGATCCCGCCTTGCATTCCTCCCATGCTCTTACAGCACTGAGAACCAGGAACAGCTCCACCGATGCACCGAAGTCCTCCTTGCATTCCTCCCATGCTCTTTCAGCACTGAGAACCAGGAACAGCTCCACCGATGCACCGAAGTCCTCCTTGCATTCCTCCCATGCTCTTCCAGCACTGAGAACCAGGAACAGCTCCACCGATGCACCAAAGTCCTCCTTGCATTCCTCCCTTGCTCTTACAGCACTGAGAACCAGGAACAGCTCAACCGATGCACCGAAGTCCTCCTTGCATTCCTCCCATGCTCTTCCAGCACTGAGAACCAGGAACAGCTCCACCAATGCACCGAAGTCCTCCTTGCATTCCTCCCATGCTCTTCCAGCACTGAGAACCAGGAACAGCTCCACCGATGCACCGAAGTCCTCCTTGCATTCCTCCCATGCTCTTACAGCACTGAGAACCAGGAACAGCTCAACCGATGCACCAAAGTCCTCCTTGCACTCCTCCCATGCTCTTCCAGCACTGAGAACCAGGAACAGCTCCACCGATGCACCGAAGTCCTCCTTGCATTCCTCCCATGCTCTTACAGCACTGAGAACCAGGAACAGCTCCACCGATGCACCGAAGTCCTCCTTGCATTCCTCCCATGCTCTTCCAGCACTGAGAACCAGGAACAGCTCCACCGATGCACCGAAGTCCTCCTTGCATTCCTACCATGCTCTTCCAGCACTGAGAACCAGGAACAGCTCCACTGATGCACCGAAGTCCTCCTTGCATTCCTCCCATGCTCTTACAGCACTGAGAACCAGGAACAGCTCCACCGATGCATCAAAGTCCTCCTTGCATTCCTCCCATGCTCTTACAGCACTGAGAACCAGGAACAGCTCCACCGATGAGCCAAGATCCCGCTTTGCATTCCTCCCATGCTCTTACAGCTCTGAGAACCAGGAACAGCTCCACCGATGCACCGACGTCCTCCTTGCATTCCTCCCATGCTCTTACAGCACTGAGAACCAGGAACAGCTCCACCGATGCACCGAAGTCCTCCTTGCATTCCTCCCATGCTCTTACAGCACTGAGAACCAGGAACAGCTCCACCGATGCACCAAAGTCCTCCTTGCATTCCTCCCATGCTCTTCCAGCACTGAGAACCAGGAACAGCTCAACCGATGCACCGAAGTCCTCCTTGCATTCCTCCCATGCTCTTACAGCACGGAGAACCAGGAACAGCTCCACCGATGCACCGAAGTCCTCCTTGCATTCCTCCCGTGCTCTTACAGCACTGAGAACCAGGAACAGCTCAACCGATGCACCGAAGTCCTCCTTGCATTCCTCCCATGCTCTTCCAGCACTGAGAACCAGGGACAGCTCCACCGATGCACCGAAGTCCTCCTTGCATTCCTCCCATGCTCTTCCAGCACTGAGAACCAGGAACAGCTCCACCGATGCACCAAAGTCCTCCTTGCATTCCTCCCATGCTCTTACAGCACTGAGAACCAGGAACAGCTCCACCGATGCACCAAAGTCCTGCTTGCATTCCTCCCATGCTCTTCCAGCACTGAGAACCAGGAACAGCTCCACCGATGCACCGACGTCCTCCTTGCATTCCTCCCGTGCTCTTACAGCACTGAGAACCAGGAACAGCTCCACCGATGCACCGAAGTCCGCCTTGCATTCCTCCCGTGCTCTTACAGCACTGAGAACCAGGAACAGCTCCACCGATGCACCGAAGTCCTCCTTGCATTCCTCCCATGCTCTTCCAACACTGAGAACCAGGAACAGCTCCACCGATGCACCGACGTCCTCCTTGCATTCCTCCCATGCTCTTCCAGCACTGAGAACCAGGAACAGCTCCACCGATGCACCGAAGTCCTCCTTGCATTCCTCCCATGCTCTTCTAGCACTGAGAACCAGGAACAGCTCCACCGATGCACCGAAGTCCTCCTTGCATTCCTCCCATGCTCTTCCAGCACTGAGAACCAGGAACAGCTCCACCGATGCACCGAAGTCCTCCTTGCATTCCTACCATGCTCTTCCAGCACTGAGAACCAGGAACAGCTCCACCGATGCACCGAAGTCCTCCTTGCATTCCTTCCATGCTCTTCCAGCACTGAGAACCAGGAACAGCTCCACCGATGCACCGAAGTCCTCCTTGCATTCCTCCCATGCTCTTCCAGCACTGAGAACCAGGAACAGCTCCACCGATGCACCGAAGTCCTCTTTGCATTCCTCCCATGCTCTTAGAGCACTGAGAACCAGGAACAGCTCCACCGATGAGCCAAGATCCCGCCTTGCATTCCTCCCATGCTCTTCCAGCACTGAGAACCAGGAACAGCTCCACCGATGCACCGAAGTCCTCCTTGCATTCCTACCCTGCTCTTACAGCACTGAGAACCAGGAACAGCTCCACCGAGGCACCGAAGTCCTCCTTGCATTCCTCCCATGCTCTTCCAGCACTGAGAACCAGGAACAGCTCCACCGATGCACCGAAGTCCTCCTTGCATTCCTCCCATGCTCTTCCAGCACTGAGAACCAGGAACAGCTCCACCGATGCACCAAAGTCCTCCTTGCATTCCTCCCATGCTCTTCCAGCACTGAGAACCAGGAACAGCTCCACCGATGCACCAAAGTCCTCCTTGCATTCCTCCCATGCTCTTCCAGCACTGAGAACCAGGAACAGCTCCACCGATGCACCGAAGTCCTCCTTGCATTCCTCCCATGCTCTTCCAGCACTGAGAACCAGGAACAGCTCCACCGATGCACCGACGTCCTCCTTGCATTCCTACCATGCTCTTACAGCACTGAGAACCAGGAACAGCTCCACCGATGCACCGACGTCCTCCTTGCATTCCTCCCATGCTCTTACAGCACTGAGAACCAGGGACAGCTCAACCGATGCACCGACGTCCTCCTTGCATTCCTCCCGTGCTCTTCCAGCACTGAGAACCAGGAACAGCTCCACCGATGCACCGAAGTCCTCCTTGCATTCCTCCCATGCTCTTCCAGCACTGAGAACCAGGAACAGCTCCACCGATGCACCGAAGTCCTCCTTGCATTCCTCCCATGCTCTTACACCACTGACACCTAGGATTGCTTGCCCAATGCAGCTCAATCAACATGCCAAACCGCTGTTACAGTAGTGCCACCCAAACACAGATCTTCCAATGCAGCATTATGGTGGTTGTGGCACTTCCACTAAGATCAGGACCTCAGCATCGCACCATTTTAGAATTATATGCAGAGGCCGAAAAGGGAGGGATCCAGCGTCAGATTGGCAGAGCGGGCAATCGGCCATTGCCCAAGGGGCCTGAGGCAAAGTCCAGCTGGTGGGCCAGTGCTTTCAATTGTAGGTACAATCACAACATTTGCCTGGGCCCGACTTGGCCGCAGGCACCTAACCCTAATGGCTAATGCAGCCTTAGAGAGAAGTTCAGAGTTCATTATAACCAAGTACAGAGAATGGCCGACTTATTGTCATGTGCAGAAGGACAAAGGGCTAAACTGAGCAGGCACAGCATGGGTGTGTCTCCTTCCATCCTGAGTCTCTGAGTCTGACAGTGAGGCCACTGGGAGTGGCTGTGCTCTTTCTGAGCATCACAACTAGCACTAATGTTACCTGGGGGTGGGTTGAAAGGGTACTGTGCAGGGAGACAGATAACGTGTGGTGGTCATCTAAGAGGCTCTGTTTTTATAGCAGACAGACAAACCACAAGTGCCCCCTGTCACCTTGTCATCTTAGAACTGGGAGGGGACTCCTGTTCACCATTGCACAGAAAAAAATATAACACAAACAACCAAAATGAGCAAAATGAGATTTTTTTGTAAACGTTACAGTGAAAAACATTCATTCCATAACAAAATTGCAACGGGAAGGGAGAATAGACATAGCAGGAGAGCAATAAAATGGAGAAGTTAGACATCAGAGTGGAAAAGAATGACAAAAATGTGGGAAAAGGAAAGGAAATCAAGGGAAGAGGAAAGGTACCGGACGAGGATACAAATGCTACTGATGGAGAGAGATGTAGGGAGCGAGGGGGGAAAAGATTGGGGAGAAAAAGTAAAAAGTGGATATTTTACAAGTGGATATTTGTTACAGGGCCGTTTTTGCAGCATAGCTGCAAAATCGGCCCTGTAACAAAATCGGACGAAAACCGGCCCTTGCAAAGAGCTCGGCGGCACCCCCAAGCCCCAGGGGGGCCGGACGAGCACTTTGCCAGGGCTCGTTTTGGTTCCCAGTCTGGCCCTGATGCTGGTCCTATGTTATGGAGAGCTTTGTAGGCATGGTTGGTGTTATAGATGGACAGACAGAAATAGAGAGAGCTAGAGAGAGAGGAGTTGGCCTAACGGCTAGGGCGCTCGACCTCGGACCTGGGGACCTGGGTTCGAGTCTCGGTAATGACGCCGAACATCCTGTGATTCTAGGCAAGTCACTTAATCTCCCCGTGCCTAATAAAAAAAATAAAAAATGAATGTGTGTCCTCATGTAACGTAACTGGTGCTATGTAAAGCGCTCTGATACCTGATTGGATTCGGGTCTAGTTCGCGCTATATAAAACTCTGCAAAAAAAAAAGAAGAAAAAAAAAAGATAGCTGTACCTGGTGACAGTGGAGGTGAAATGAGGGATTAGGGGTGTATATGTGTTTCTGTGAAAGAGGGCAACGTAGCAGATAATATCTAGGAGATTAATTAAGAGGCTGCATTTGATGACGCCAAATTGTATTCTCTGCTTTCTCTACTTAATGGCCTTTTATTTGCTGCTAAAAGTGATGGAGGGGAGTAAAACAATTCAAGATTATACTTTCAAATTTAGTCATACTCCAAAGGACGAAAAGCACAGTTGATTGGAGGGTCTTGGGGAGTTTAAAGACCTGCGCGGACAGATCCCCAAATATTGAAACTTGAACAACACCAGAGTCCGTGGGTCTATACCGGTCTACCTAGAGCACAAGCAAAACACGCCAGCTACATACACACATGTAGAGGTCCTTTCAAAAGGGACCAGGTCCCATCACCCACCGAAGTGGCATGCTTCATCATCTGGGACCTCCCTTAACCGCACCTGGTGCGGTTAAAGAGCTACAACTCCTTAAATTACTATAAAAAGGAGGAGCTCAAGGATGTTTTAACTGATGTAAATTGGAGGATATCACTCTCAAAGTGGGAGGAAGCTGCCAAAAGTGTAGTGAAGTTGAGTGCAGTGTGTGAAAAAGTGGTATTAAAATTGATTATCACTGGAAAAATATTTTATTAGATATCCAGTGGTATCAAGAATAAAAACGCAGAAATAATAGAGTAAAACGTGTACGCAGATAATTTAGGAACACGTACTCTAAGTGTAGGTCTACATGTTTCAGCCAACTAGCGTCTCGACCAGATGACAGTGGCTTTCTTCAGGACCATAACAAAACACTACTGCAATGTGAAAAAGTGTAAACGTAAATATGAAAGGAACGATACAACCTACATAGGTACCTGCTTATCGGAGGATATATGGCACGTAGGGAAGTATAAAAGTCACCTGTTAAGAAAAACGAGGTAATTTTAACAATGTAAGCTATTAACAGGGACAAACATACATAATAGGTAAGAGCTGGACAAGATAGTGAATGCAGGTAGACTCTTGCAAACGTTTCATAAGTAAACGTCTGTCAGAAAGGAATCTAAAATGCCTTCTTACCCGTCAAATGATCGGGGAACATCCCACACTCCTGGTCACAACTCAGGGCGTGAGGCAGCGCAACATACCACAGAGATTGATATTGGCACAAACAAACCCTGGAGACAGTTGAAACACACAAATTGCAACAGCGAGAGAGTAATTTATCTGATCACCTGTCCTTACCAAAAGAAATATGTGGGGATGGCCACCAGGAAGGTCAAATTGCGGATAATGGAACATAAAAGCACCATTAGATGCCAGAGGCAGGCGACACGTCTAACCAGACATTTTTTGGATCTCAAGCATAGACCTGAAGACATAAGGTGGACGATACTTGAACAGCCTTTGATTCCGTCTCATGTCACTGACATTTCCAAATTCCTGTTTAGGAAAGAACAACGATGGGTCTTTAAACTGAGCAGTGACCAGGTGGGGCTGAATGAGGCTATCCCCTGGACTTCACTATGACAGGGCGGTGTCTCGTACATTTAGATACAATGAGATGTCTCATGTATCCATATTGGCCTCTTTGTGGTCTCGCTGCTAAGCCTGATACACATAATCTGTGACTGTTTTTAACCCCTTCCCCGCTCATGACGGAACCGTTCCGTCATGAGCCACGGTTGCCGTGTGCTTATGACGGAACCGTTCCGTCATGACACGACCGTTGGCGGCCGCTCCGCCTACGCGGCGCTGTTTCCCCGCCTGTGCGGGGGGACAGCGCAACTGGGCGGAGTCATGACGGAACCGTTCCGTAATGAGCACAGCTCAACCGTGGCTCATGACGGAGCGGCTCCGTCATGAGCACAGGCCCACCGCGCTGCCCCCCTGCCCCCCCCAGCGCTGCGGCGGAATGTCCGCAGCAGCGAAGGGGTTAAGTTACATGTCATGACAATGTTTTCACATGACTATAGGGTAATTTTTCTAATTTTTCTGGTATACAATTCTGTTATCATCAGTTCATTTTATATCTGAGATCCAGACACCAGGGTGTTGGCTTCGACAGGCCTGTTGCCATTAGATTGTTTTCGCATCACTCTGATGACAATCTTTGCCACAAGAAATCATATGGCCCACCGGTCTGTCTCGCTGTCATCTTTGTTGTTAATTCAACACACTGCATGCCGGCGGTTGTTTTTCCCCTTTCCCCTTTCTTTCACATCGGGGTTGTATAGCCCATTCCCCCTCCAGAGTCAGAGAATCAATTGAGCACCACTAGGGATTGAGGCATATTTAATTTTTACTTCTTACTAACTTGATTACTTTCTATCTATTGCCACGTTGCTCTCGTGAATGCGATCCTATTTGAAGCATTGTTGAAGTCCTTACTCAAAGTGAGCTAAGATTAATGGATTCATGAGCTCCTCCTTTTTATAGTACTTTAAGGAGTTGTAGCTCTCAGGTGCGGTTAAGGGAGGTCCCAGATGATGAAGCATGCCACTTCGGTGGGTGATGGGACCTGGTCCCTTTTGAAAGG
Organism: Triturus cristatus; assembly: GCF_964204655.1. NCBI lineage: Eukaryota > Metazoa > Chordata > Amphibia > Caudata > Salamandridae > Triturus > Triturus cristatus. The sequence continues at coordinate 1,686,171,669 of NC_140590.1, forward strand.
ATCTCTACATGTGTGCATGTAGCTGGCGTGTTTTGCTTGTGCTCTAGGTAGACCGGTATAGACCCACGGACTCTGGTGTTGTTCATACTCCAAAGGACCACAGACTCTGAATTTTGATTTTGTGGGTTTATTATAAGGCCAAAAATAATTGAATATAAACACACCTCAGTATCAGAGTATAGAGATACATGAAAACCAATACAGAGCTGAGTCTACGAATATAATTCATTCGGCATAAAAGGCATAATATGATGAACTCCAAAATCAGAATACAGCATAGAATAGAAGCTGAGTCCAATTCTCTTTTCATTTGGGAGGAAAACAAAACAAAAATATCTTTCCCTACACTACTCTAAATGAGGATCCTACCAATCTCTCTTTTGTCATATCCCAAAGGTGTCAGCACGTGTGACTTCCTAAGAAGTACTCATGTCAAATGGGTCTGATAGCTTAAAGCTATGGAACTCGCTCTAAGATGCTCCTTCTCCTCCGTAAGTTAGCAGAAGTCTCTCGAATCTGACCCTACACATCATACAAAAAGACAAAGTTCAGCCCCTAATACGTCATGTAATAAACTTTTCATTGCAATGTTTTCGGTAGCTTTCCACAGGAGCCTTAATTAATTTTTTGTTCGTCTTCCAGTGGCCTTCAGTTTCAGATAGGCCAGGCATGAAAGGAGTCCTCCCTTCTCTCCTTCCAGACTTCTTCAAAGACATTCCGGGTATCTCCTTAAATCTAAGAATAACGAGGCCGAATTCCTGCACCTGCAGTAGGATGAGAACACACTGTCTTCGAACACAAAAAGGATTCATTTCATTATTTCTTGAGCAACCAAGGGGAAACGAAACTAACAACAACAGTTGGGCCTACAATTCAGGCAACTTAAACTAAACACAGTTACATTACATGAGTATAATTTAATCCTGCAGATTACACATATAGGAATTATAAATGTCTCTAATACATGTCTCCTACTTGAATGTGCGCACTACAATTTCAATGCTACTATAACATGAATAAATGCATCTTAATGATTATAAAGCACTGCAAACGACAAAATACATGTGAGTGCGTTTCTATCATGAGTATAGTGCACCCATACAATTTAATGTGCAGTAAGAGCTCTATCACATTTGAAGTGAATTCCTGCAGCTTTTCCAGATTCAAAGCATTTCTCTAACCCACAATACAATAGACATCAAGTACCAAGTTGTATGCCCTCCCCAAAGACATTGCTTGCAGAGATGCTCCAGAGAGACAGCAAAATGTGGAAGCCTTGTACAACTCTTATGTACAACCGTGGATTCCTGATGCAACTTCCCTGGGAGTTTGGCGGTCACCTAAGGGTGGGTGGCAGATGCACATGGTCTAAAGGTGACCAAGAAAGTCAGTGGTTGAAGGGTGAGCAAGAACTACAGGGGCACGAAAGTGAAGGGAGGAGGAACTTCAGGGACCTGAGGATTATAAGGGTTCGCTGGTGCATAATGTGAGCAGGAGCTTCAGTGACGTATCTCCTGAGAAGGAGCCTCTTAGAGGCCGGAGGTTGGCCAAGAGCCGCGGGGAAACAAAAGTGATGAGGCACCTTGCGTACCTCAGGGAGACCGGGAGCTCAAGGGAGCTTAGTAAAGGCCTGCGAACAAGCTGGAGCATCAGGGACTTGAAAGTGAGGAATTGTTTCAAGGAAATGAAGGCAAACCAGGAGTACAAACTAATCAATGCCCATGAAACTATTGCTCACCTCATTGTCCTCTTTGGGAACTGGGAGAGAACAGGAGCTTCAGGTCCGTAGCGCGAGCAGAGCAACTGGTGATTTTACCGGAGGGTAAACATAGGACTCAGAGCATCTCAGGTGGACATTGTTCTCAGTAACCTGTGAATGAGCTGGGGATTCTGGGTAAGAGTGAACAAGAGCTATAGGGCTCAAGGATGAACATGGAAATCAGGTGAGCTGATTTCCAAAAGCAGCGGGCAGAGGGCGGGCCGTCTGTGGCCGTCCGGGGCTGCAGGAGGCTGGGCTGGGCCACCCTATTGACCACTCGACTTGGACATCTTATTGTGAGTAACACCAGTTGAGACTCTGTGAACACCGATGGTATAAATAATCTTTATGTTTGTGACTCAATCAGCGCCCTGGGTGTGGAAGTTGGGTTTGTCATCTTTAAACGAGGCACAGTGTTAGTGTCGCAGAAGGTGGGTGAATAAAACAACCTACGATACTTGTATAGACATTGAACTGCTGTCGGGGGAAGCATGGCCGGCAAAACACAGACACGATCATTAAGATCTAAGCGTTGTATCGTCGAAGCTTCCCAGGGACAGAAAGAAGTTAATAGCCCGGTTTTTCCTGTTATTATGCAGCCAACAGCCATCGATCGTTTGCTAAAAAAAGCGCTAGGGGCTGTATCTAGTGAAATTGAGCGCACCGAGAGACGTCTCTCTTTAACTCCTGACCTTGACCTTGCCGAAAGAACACGAGCCCAGGAGCAGGAGATCCTGCTTATCTCACCCCCCAGCACCCTAGAAACCAGCGAGAGGGACATCTCATGTGCCCAATCTACGTTTATTAGTAAAAATAAGGAGGTAGGTTATACTAAACGCACTATCACACGCATAAAAAAGAAATGTGCTCCCAAAAAGCGAAAGATTACGAATAGCGTAGCCCCTTCTACCAATCCAATTAATAGAAACTCCTGTGGGATTGACCGCGCCACTCAGACAAGTCCACCGACAGATGTTCCAATCTGGCTAAACAAGATCATGTCAGATTTTCAGACCCAGGTAGAATTATTGATTATTAATCAATTAAAGCCGGTCACAAGCAGACTGGACAAAATATTAAGTGAGATAAAGAATAGAGTGTCTAAAGACCCCTTGATAGGTGTGCCAAGTACTCACACTAGCCCCTTAGTGACCAACTCAGTCACCAAAAGGGTGACCAATGCCAATGATAGTAGGAATACACACACAATTTTAGCACAAATTCATGGCCCTCCAACCTCGCACGGACAAGTGGCTAGCAAAGACACCTCTAGTGAGAGTAAACGGTGCTCTGACAAAGGTCCAGGGAAACAGAACGTAGATGCACAGCCTCTGCCCCTGGCTGGTCCTATAATTGATGTAGTTGCCCACGAAGAGAGGCCCTCCCCTATACATAAGCAACTCCCCACGATAAACCTTCCCCCTGAGGCATGCCCGTTGGTTGTTGTGTTTGCAGGGGTCCCAGAACTTAAAGAAGCACAGAAAGAATCTCATGAGGAGTTAAAAAATAAACTCATCTTTTGGCTTAATCAGAATAAACCTATTGCCAACAACCAGGATGGGGAAATCCTCCTGGTTAGACGAGTGAACTGGATAGGGAGGAGCCCAAAAAATATTGAGGGAAACTGTATCATCGCAAACTTCAGGGACAGCAGGGTGGTTGAGCATATTCTGAGCCCGGGACCCTCTGGAAGTATGACAAGTATAAGGCCCCTGCCACTTAGTTTCTTTTATTCAAGGCATCAGGTATTAAATGAGGGACAGCATCATGCTTGGAGACACGTGGAGGGACGACATCCTGGCTTAAATAGAGGTCCGAATTTTTCCAAACAAGCTATGGGGGTATGGGATGGAGGACACGCGTCCTGGGTAAACAGGTTCGCCCCATTAAGGTCACTAGAGGAGATTGATTGACCATTCGACTCTCACTCTTCTTTAGTACAGGCCGATATGGACTATCTAATATCTGACCAGGTAGGCCTGCTAGATGAAGTCTCTTTGGGATATGGCTTATCCACTGAAGAAGGGCGGCCAGCATCTGGGGGGGACAGGCCCAGGATTTTAGTAAAAACTCAAGGAGCTCCAGATACTCTTGGGTTATGTACAAACATCCCCCGAGTTAGTCACTACAGCTACTAAGCGAAGAAAACAGGATAGTGACACACAGACACAACCCCTTGGAAAGGATAACGGGGGGTGATTTATTATCAGCCAAGAATTGGAAGTGGCAGGGCCCGTTACCATTGAAAAAGAGGGTCTGAGAATTATATCGTGGAATATAGCAGGTATTGCAGGAAAATTTAACAACAAGGAATGGCAACAGTTTATGACCCCTTTCCATATCATCTGTCTGCAAGAAACCTGGGCCACGGATAATACTCACTTCCAAATAGCCGGTTACAAATGCTTTTTCGTACCCGCCCAGAAAACCCCCTCTGGCAGGGCCAAGGGTGGCCTGCTAACATATATTGATCTTAATATAGAAGGCAAATGGTCCAAGGTGGATTGGTTCACATGGAACATACAGGCCCTTAGGTTTAGAAACAAAGGGTTGGGTCTTGTTTTGTTCAATGTGTACAATGCCATTGCCTCGGATAATGATTTTTCTACTCTGAAGGAGTTGGATGCCAGGTTGAAACATGAACTCTCCCTAGCCCAGGGTGCTTTGGCCCCTCTGTTATTGGTCATGGGAGACTTGAATTGCCACTTGTGCCCGGGGTTGTTCCCCTTTAGTGCTAATTGGTCCAAATGTCCCATAGAAAAGGGTCCCCATTTCAGCCACTCTCCAAGTGGCATGGAATGGGGTAGGTTGATTCATTCTTATGACCTTGAGCACACAGTTGATATGATCACCCTGGGATCGGACAGCACTCTCCCCCCCACTTTTAAGGGGAGAGGGTGCTCGTCCTATATAGATTACATACTTGCCTCGAGAGGCTTAAAAAGTCGCATTACCAAGGTAGATATCGAGTGGAGCCCATTTAGCGACCATAACCCTTTGGTTATGGAGCTCCTGTACCAAGGAAAACAAAAAACTAAGCCAGTAAATGGCACTACTATGGAATGTGTGACGGCACAGGGCAGAAGGCTTAAGTGGGCAAAAATAGATGGGCCCAGATTTTACAAAACCCTGATGGAAAAAGGCAAATCTCTCATTGATGAGTGCTTAGACCCGTCGGTGGCTGGGGCTTGCCTTATAAAAGCGTTCGACCAAATAACGTGCCTGGTGAACGAATTACTGTCGGCCAAGGCCCCGAAGAAACCTCACCCAGATTCACCAAAATGGTTCGATAGGGGTTGCACACGAGCACTGAAGAACCTAAAAATGGCCCTGAGTGGCAACCCGAGGGACCAGGCTGTAGTAAAGACTTGCAGGTCAGCTTACAGGAAGGAGCTAAAAAGACGGAAAGTCACACTGCAGGTGGAAGCATGGGCGGCCCTGAGGGAGGCATCCGAAAACAGGGATATTACTGAGTTTTGGAGACTAATAAACTCCCCTTGTTTTCAAGACAATAATGCCCCGGAGATCGCCTCAAATATCCTCCCCGAACAATGGATTGCCCATTTTGAGGGGCTATATAATCATGGGAAGGAGACTCTATTAAAGGAAAAGGGGACAAGCATTATGAGTAATGAAGTGGTCTTCTCTTTGGAAGAGATTAGATTGGGTATTGAGGGACTCACAAAGAACAAAGCCCCGGGCCCAGATGGGACCCCCCCAGATTTATTCTTGAGTCAAGTGGATCTCTGGGCCCCTATTGTAACTAGAGGGATAAACGCTGCTATAATGACCGCTTTGCCACGATCCTGGTCAACGGCAATTATAGTCCCTATTTTTAAGAAAGGGAGTAAAGATGATCCCCAATGTTATCGGCCTATCTATTTGATAGATGTCACTGCTAAAATCTTGGGCAGGGTAATCTTGACCAGACTGACTGAGTGGGCTGATGATAATAGTATAATCTCAGACGCCCAGTACGGATTCCGGACTGGCAGGTCAACCAGCGACCAATGCCTGAACCTATATATGCTGGTAGCAAAGTACACCAAGACCAGCAATGAAGCTATGTATTTGGGGTTCATGGACTTGGCCGCCGCATTTGACCATGTCAACAGGAATAAGTTATGGGCAATAATGAGTCAGTTGGGAATTGACCCCGGGTTAATCCATATATTGAGGGAATTACATAGCGAAACCTCGGCTAGGGTACGGTACAACAAAGATGGGGGTTTGACAGAATCTTTTGGATGCACAAGTGGAGTGAGGCAGGGATGCATCTTAGACTCCTTTTTTGTTCTCACTGTACATTAATAACCTGGAACAATTCCTCAATAATTTGAAAGCAGATTGCCCAAGGGTCGGGACCCGTAACATTCCAGTGCTGCTGTACGCAGACGACGCGGTCCTGTTGGCACGGACCCCCAATAGCTTGCAGATCCTCATCGACGGGTTTGTTAAATTCATGGAGACAATTGACCTGTCTGTCAACTTAAAAAAATCATATGTAATGACAGCAGGCCATAGGCCACTGACCGGTTTCACCTATAGGATTGGCACCCATATCCTTGAAAGGGTGCAAACATTTTCATATTTGCTATTTGATGAATCTCTAAAATTCACATCCCTCGCACAAGAAAGAAGTGGAAAACTGGTGGCATCTTTTGGTGCAATTTCCGGCTATGGGAGAAAAGTTGGCCGGTGGAGCCCTGAACAAACAATAAACCTGTATGGTTCAATGTGCTGCCCAAAAACTATGTATGGTTCAGAAGTATGGGGTTTTATAAACTTGGATGGTATACAAAGGGAAGAAAACAAAATACTTCGTTCAATATTGAACGTTCCCAATTGCACGCCAGCTGTTATTGCCCATAAAGAACTTGGAAGACCCTACATAGAGGATTTGATCAAGTTCAGACCAATTCTGGCCTGGCTTAAATTATGGACGAATCCTGAAGCAGCACTGAGTAGGATGATCATGCAAGATTGCCAGGGAAGAGACAAATATCTGAAAATCCCATGGATCAGCTATATCAAGAACACTTTGGAAAATATGGGTCACCTAGAGATGTTTCTCAACCCTTTATCGATTATAGTACAGGATAAATTAAAATTAAAGAGAAGTTTCCTGGAACTAAGAGCAGCAGACAGGAGTACACTAGAAGAGACTAAACCCTCGGTGAGCGCCCACAGCAGGCTTGTAACAACCAGGGGGTTGGAACCATACCTGTGTGTCCTTCATAATGCCCAAGAGAGGTTTTTAATGGCACGTTTTAGGCTCAATTTTTTACCTTATTTATTAGCAGAACCAGCTGCGGTCAATTGAGCAGAAGGGTGCCTGCGGCTGCGACAATAGGTCTCCGCAGGACACCCTTCATTTTGTACTTTTATGTCCTATTTATAGCCTCCCTAGACGTAGATTTTTGATAGGCATTCTGAAAAAGGAAAGATTTACTCGGGCCAAGGAGGCATTGATTTTTCTACAAAGGGCTAGTGACCCATTGACTCTATGTGCAGTGATAAGTTTTTTAAAATTTGCATTTAGACTTAGAGTCTCTAGAGGGTAGCTTTAATCAGGAAGACTGTAGAATTGGCAGTTTGTTAGTTTTAGGTAACCCATTTTGAGGATTGTATGTGACTAATGATTTATTTGCACACTTATAGTATCATTCAATGTTCTGTAAACCGATTTAATATTGTTTTAATTGTATATATGTGGAATCTTTTATGATGATTTTTAACCATCGAATAAAGAACTATTGATTGATTGATTGATTGAGTTTTGCACTGGAATATTGTTGTGTCTAGTCTTGGCCAATGCTACTCACCCTAAGAGCTTAGAAAGCTTAATTTATGAGACATTTCTCCCATAATTACTTCCCTGATGCTAAGCAATTTTCATGAAAGGTCGTCATCAAAAAATGTGGGCTACTTTTTCTTTGAGGGCCAGGACTTAATTTTGGTCCCAATCCAAACCTGGGGAGGGGGGGGGGGGGGGGGGATATACAGGGTTTCAATTTTACCAAAGCACTTCCTATATTTTTTGTTAAAAATCATAACCCTTATTGACAGTTAATGCTGAGTTGCCTATTACTAATTTTAAAAGAACTGTATATTTTTAAAACACATTTTTTGCACATTTTGCAGCAGCCTGTCTTATTAACTACTGCCGCCTATCGTACACTGTGCATAACACCTTTTGTTAAACTTCAAGTCTCTCTACTGGTTTGTGTAACACATTTTTGCACTAATTATTCACATAACTACTGTGCTTCCTGTCACAGCCTGGGACCTCTCAGCCCTATAAATAAACATGCCATAAATCCCCAATGCACCTACATGGATTCAAAACAATGACCCTCAGGTTGTACTGCTAGAACGCTGAAGTGATTGCATTAAGTGATTGCATTAACCAACTCAGCTTTCCTTCCAGAACAATGCATTTCCCAGAGACTAGTTTCACTTGCATGTGTTTTTCACTAAAGAGATGTGCATTATATTTTATGTAGATGAAAGGCCAAAAAACTGTAACACAATATTTTGATCTTTTTTAGCTACTTCTTTGACCCATCTCTCACAATGAATAACTTCACCCCATTGCACTGAAGATCAAAATTCCCGTACTGATCTATGCACATCATCGTTAATTACATGCATTGGTCGGTTTATTAAAAAGTATCAGAAAACACATTTTGTGGGGATGCGCCAGCCCTGCTTTGTTACTCACAGTAGCTCTGAATTGCTCAGTTTTACTCATTGTAGGCTGCTGTAGTAGTTCAGTCAGTCGCATTCTTTGACCACAGCATCGCTCATAAACGGAAGATTTCCAGAGAAGGCATACTCACCCATGGAAGATGTAATGATGGATTCCGGAGTCAGGTAAGGATATAATAATAGTAGTTTAATCTGGTAAAGCCCTGACACCAAGAGGCGTCTGACACTCTAACTGGCAGAAGTCAACTGTCGCCCCAACCGTCACCTTCGCCCAAGGTTCTATCATGGAACGAGTAAACGTCATAGAGCCTTGGGCGAAGGCTCGTGGCAGAAGGCAGCGCGAGGCAAGTCGCGAGGACAGAAGCAAGTAAACACAACACATCTCCTCATTTACAGAATAAAATGAAACAGTATATGTGGAACCACAAAGTAGTGGAAGAACTAAAGGGAAATTTGGTACAGGAAAATCACAAGCAGGAGGAGAAACAATGTATAATTAATCACATACAAAATCTTGTAACTTTTTTGGAGGAATTATCTCTCTTCCATGTCTACTAACAATGGACTCTTTAACATCGGAAAAACCAACGTCAAGCTCATGTGGAGGAAAACCATCTTGTGGTGTATCAGGAATACCAACTTGGGGAGTATCGTCAGCACTGTGAGTAGTGGAATCCAATGACGTGCGAACAATGGTCTCTCCAGTGGAACTCTCAGGAATCGGTTGATCATTGGAAACAACACTAGAGTCACTAAGACTGTTGGACTTCCCCCTCAAGGCAGAACAACCACTGGTGCCCTCCCCAGGATCGTTTAAAGGTGGAACCTCGCTACCTACATGGGAATATCCCTGGTGGATGTCGTCATCAAGAATCCAATCATATCTAGAAGAGGTGCCGCCCCACCTCCTCCTTGGATCAGAGTACTGTGGGGGCAAGGTACCATCTCCCCGGCACAATGACAGGGACGACAAATGCCACACCTTCCCATCACTCAAACGTGCAGAATTGCAAAAGATTTCTTTGACCATAAGGGGTTGCGAATAGCGGCTAAATCCTTTTTTAACAAAACCACTACTCTTGACTCTAACCCACTGTCCCACATGAATATTGACCTGTTTGCATGCATGCTTAGAGTCATAATGGTCCCTACTCCTTTGCTGGGTATGTGTAATCCTGTTATTAACTGATTCCACAGACCAGTCGACTTTCTTGGGGAATGACCATCCAACACAGTCTTTAGTGATAGGTGTCCTGCCTCTTAATAACACAAAGGGACTAGAGCCAGTAGACTCGCAGGGTGTCACACGGAAAGCCCACAAGTTGTGAGTCAATTCTTTCCTCCACGATAGATCATTGTGATTGGCCAATTGCACAATTCCCTTCACCACACGGTTAAACCTTTCCACTGCACCATTACCAGCAGGGTGGTACAGGGAAGTAGTCTTGTGAGAAATGCCATTGTCATTGACAAACCGCTTAAAGCTGTCAGAAACGAACTGTGGGCCATTGTCAGTTACAATACACTTGGGCAACCCTTCCCTCATGAACACACTTTTCAAAAACTTGATGACGGCTTTAGTATCAGCAGATTGTACAATTTCCACTTCTGGCCATTTAGAAAAATTATCTACTAGGACAATGAGATAAACCTGCTCACCATTTTCCCAAATAGGCCCAAAAATGTCCACCCCCAATCTTGTCCATGGCATACTAGGATTAGACAGTGGATGAAGGGGAGGTTTCAAGGTATGCTGTGATTTGTCAGAGTTTTCACAAGCCAGACAGTTTCTCACTCTCCTCTCTATTTCCAGGTCCAACCCCGGCCACCAGTATGAGGTTTTAACCCTACTCTTAGTCTTCCCAATACCCAGATGCCCCTCATGACAGATATCGAGCACTTTGGAGCGAAGGGAAGCAGGGGGTATGACTCTGCCATTTCTGAGGATAAGACCATCTTCCAATGACAACTCGTGTCTCAATTCCCAGAAAGAACGTAAACTGTGGGGTAAGTCTTTCTTTATGGGCCAGCCTTCAACAATATACTTTCCTATCTGGCACAAAGTAGTGTCTCCAGCCTGTGCTGATAACCATTCATGTTGCGAAATACAAGAAATGTCATCCAAAATTTTAGCAACACAAAAGGATTCGATTTCTCCAACGGAGTCATCTGTACAAGGCAAAGGTAACCGACTTAAACAGTCAGCAACCACATTTTTTGATCCAGGAACATATTGCACATTGTAATTGTAATCCAACATTCTCACTGAAATACGTGCTAGTCGGGGAGAGGCAGTTTGTAAACCTTTAGTAGTAAGTACCTTGACTAGGGGTTTATGGTCACTTCTTGGGGTAATGTTAAATCCCCAGACATACTGCCGAAAATGTCCCAAACCCCATGCACATGCTAAAGCCTCACGCTCTATAACGGAGTATCTTTCCTCAGTAGGTGTAATGGAGCGTGAGGCAAAAGCAATGGTCTTTTCAATTCCCATGCTGTCAATTTGGCTCAAAACCGCCCCCAAACCTTTCCCGCTGGCATCAGTGGTGACAATGGAATGTAATGAGGGATTAAAACCTTGTAAAGGTGGGGCTCTGCAAATGTCATCTTTTATATCCCCAAAAGCCCTCTCACACTCATCAGACCACACGAATTTGCATCCTTGCTTAACCAGCTGTCTAAGAGGGAAGGTCTTAGAAGAAAAGTCTTTTACAAACTTCGCATAAAATTCAGACAACCCCAAAAAAGCCTTCACTTCGTCTTTGTTCTTTGGGTAAGGGGCATCCTTGATGGCTGACAACAACTCTTTTTTAGGTTTGATGCCTTCACCGCAAATTTCATGACCTAAATAGGTAACACTAGACACAGCAAACTTGCACTTTTGAATGTCAGCGGTAAGACCATACCGTTCCAGAGTCTTAAGAACTCTAAACAAATTCTCGTCATGTTCCTCCCTGGTGGTACCCATGATCATAATGTCATCCTGAAAAATTAATAAGTTGGGCTCATCTTTGAACAGCATATGCATGAGCCTCTGAAACATAGCTGCAGCAGAGGCAAGTCCAAAAGGGACTCTTTTAAACCTAAAACATCCAAATGGAGTCACAAATGTAGTGAGGCTTCTGCTGTCAGGATGTAATGCAACTTGGTGGTACGCTGCAGTAAGGTCAACAGTCGAGAACCATTTAACTCCATTGGTATGAGAAAACATCTCACTGATTCTAGGCAAAGGGTACTGATCAATCAGGATATTCTTATTAAGGTCCCTGAGGTCCACACATAAACGGAGCTTGCCGTTGGATTTTTTAGCGCAAACCAAAGGTGCGACCCATTCTGCAGACTCCACAGGTTCGATGATGCCACCTCTTTGTAGCTTAACGAGTTCTGATTTAACTTCATCCCTGATTGAGAAAGGGATGTTCCTGCATTTGTGGATACACGGAACAGCATTTTTTTTAAGCTCAATTTTATGATGAAATCCTTTAAGCTTCCCTATTCTCCCAGAAAACACAGTTTGAAATCTCTCTTTAATATTCATTGTATATGCATCCTCTGATTGCACAGACAAGACAGGATCAGGGCTGTTAGGATCTAGGAATATGCCCAGCTTACCTTGGTCCCTCCACCCCAGTACAGAAGGACCAACTTCAGAAATGTACAATTTGCTAACTGTTTGTCTGTCTTTGAACAAGAAAGGCAGTTCCCTGTAACCTAAAATATCGATAGGTTCTCCAGTGAAAGTCTTAGGTGAAATGTCAGGACTGGCAAGTTTACGGCCTATCACGGGAATAAATTTTTCCTCCCAGACATCTCTGTTAACAATTGTATAGGGTGAACCCGAATCAGCTACTATGGCAATGTTCACTCCACCAATCTCCATATGGCAGACAGGTTTTTTGCTTTTGCCCTTCACATTCAGAACGTCATCATCAACCAGTAGCACAAAAAGATTCATGTCATCCTCATCAGAAGAATCCGACATGTCATATCCATCAGGTACGACTACTTTCACTTTAGAATTCTTCCTTTGCTTGCTATGACACATTTTTGCAAAGTGCCCAACAATTCCGCACTTGGTACACCTTTGTTTAAGGGCAGAGCAGTTTTTGTCATTCGCCAAGTGGAATTTGCTCCCACATCTAAAACATCTTTTGTCACCAGACAACATGACTTTCGACGAAGATTCATTCCCAGTTTTAGGTTCATGAGAAGACATCTTGGTAGTATTTCTAGAGTGTTTCACTTTGGCTACAATAGTCTGATCCTCCTCAGAATGTTGACTTTTCTTTTCGGAAAGAACAGCCTTGGCGCATCTACCTGTTAATTCTGTTCTCTTGACCATGTCAATGATCTCTTGGAGAGGAGCTTCTCCTTTAGCCCACAGTTTCTCCTGGATCTCACGATTCGCAGAACGCATAATTATCTGGTCACGAATGAATTCATCATGAAGCCCACCAAATCTGCAGGTCAGAGCCAAGTTTTTAAGTGCGGAGACAAAATCTTCAATGGACTCTTCTGAATTTTGCTTGCGATGAAAGAACCTATGGACTGATACGCAAACAGTAGGTTTGAAGTAATTAGTAAGATCCTCCAAGGCATGGGCATAGACGTCATCATCCCCTGCAGCCCTCACTTTCTTATTAATACTGTTATAAATCTTCATAGTTTTCGCTCCCACGCAGTGCAGCAAAATTTTCTTCTTCCTTTCTGGAGTAAGTTCCTCACCTTCTTCATCAAAAGTAGAGATATAATTCTCGAAGTATTCACGCCAATCTTCCCATTTAAGAGACGAATCACCTGGCGCAGGAATGAAGGGTTGAGGTGGAGAAAGGTTCCAAATATTGCCTGAAGCCATGACAACGTGGAAGGATGAAAGGAAGAAAGAAAATACAAGAAGAGAGTGAAGAAATAAATGAATGAAAAGAGTGAAAGAGTAGAATAAGAAAAGATAAGGAAAATAGAGATAACAAGGAAAAGATACACAACGTGAGAAAGCTAAAGTAATATCATGAAGATGCACAAGGCAGTGTGTGCATCACTGAAGAACCAACTGTAATAATAATAGTGAAGTAAAACTTCAATTCCACAGTGGTAGAAGTCACCGTGAACTATACTATGTAATAATTGACCATCCAAAATGATAGGGAAGGCAGCAGACAGTGTGCGCATCAATACTTTAAATCAAACTTGAGTGAGCGCATCACTGTGAAGAAATGAAGGTTTGAACGTGTAAATGCGTACAAGACGCTCCTAAAATGGCCGCTGAGGGTTTGAGTGGAGCCCAATCCAAAATGTCCGCCAATGCGTTTCAGTGACGCAGAAGGTGCGCACTCGCTGAAACCCTGAGGTGAAGTGCCTTTGAATGAACACAGGAAACCGCCAGGAAGAGGCAACGTCCCTTGTGAAGCAAGGCGTGAAGCGAGTATGGCGCACGGCAGCAAAGTGCAACAGTCAATGCTTCCAACGTCTAAGCGGGAGAGCGCTATCACACAAGTCGGCATGGATCTCACCGTAATTTAAACAGCTGACTTCAACGCCGTCCCGATGGCTCGCGAAGGTCGTCCCCAGCACCAACGTGTCAGAAATCGACGCCGTCTGAAATGTACACGAGGGTCGTGAAGAATACGAACGCAGGTCCGCAGTGGCGTCAGGGCACTCGTCGCCAATTTGTAATGATGGATTCCGGAGTCAGGTAAGGATATAATAATAGTAGTTTAATCTGGTAAAGCCCTGACACCAAGAGGCGTCTGACACTCTAACTGGCAGAAGTCAACTGTCGCCCCAACCGTCACCTTCGCCCAAGGTTCTATCATGGAACGAGTAAACGTCATAGAGCCCTGGGCGAAGGCTCGAGGCAGAAGGCAGCGCGAGGCAAGTCGCGAGGACAGAAGCAAGTAAACACAACAGAAGATACCTTCTCTCGCTGAGGGCAGCCAGGCTCACTGGAAACAGTGACTTTAAATCACAATAACACAGCGTCTCTTACTGGGCCATTCTCTCTCACCGAGGGCAGCCTCGCGTATTGATTTACCCATTCTAACTAAGGCAGTTTTTAATTAGGACACGCTCCCACTTAAAACCCTCCGATTCTGAAGCTATGAATATAGTTACACTCACATGAGACAGCCACTCTCTCAATGAAGGCAGTCTCAAATATTGACAGCAGCCTGGTCCACGGCCGGACTGGGAACAGAAACCGACCCTGGCAAACTGTCCAGCTGCCCCACCCTGGGCGAGAGGGAGTGCAGCCGAGCAGTTTGCCAGGGCCGGTTTCGGCCGATTTTGTTACAGGGGGCCGATATTGCCGACCCCCAGTAACAAAAACGGCCCCCCCAGTGGCCCAAAACCAGCCCCCACCCTAGCGGCCTACCGGGGAAACGCCCGGTGCCCGCTATGGCCAGTCCAGCCCTGGCCTGGTCCACTGATGGCAGTCTCTCGAGAGGATGTGGTCCGTCGGCTTAAACTGCCGACTTTGGTGCAGGAAACCAGGGTTCGAGCCTCGAGGTGGCGTCCACATCCTGTGATTCTGGGCAAATCACTTAATCTCCCCGTGCCTGAATATGTAATGTAAATACGGTGCTCATGTACAGCGCTCCAATACCTTCGGGTCGAGTTCGCGCTATATAAAAGATGCAAAAAAAAAAAACCAAACTCAGGCCTCGCTCACTGGAGCAGTGAGTCTCCGCATGCACTTCTGAGCACCACTTTTCAAATGAAGAGATTCACAGTGTCGACTCGCCCTCTGCTCGTTTCTACTGACATTGAAATGATAGTTGTCTCCCCTATAGTTTCACTTTGAAGTCGTGCAAAGCCTCGCACCGAGCACCCACGCCCTGATTCAGTGATGATATCTCAGCGGGTCACTGCACGTGCTGCAGTAATATGCGTGTGTGTTAGCTCTAGGTCACGTGCCCAGGCTCAGAATCATTCCACTGACGTCACAATGTGGAAAGGAATCCCAGGCCGAGGCCCGCCCCTCCCTCGTAGCTCGAGGATCCACGAGATGCCGCGTGGAGCGACTGGCAATGGCAACGTCTCCTTCCGGGGGGCGCGTGACGATGGTCTTGGCGCGCCTCGTTCTGAGGCGAAGTCGGCGGTCTGTGGTCTACATGTTCGCCAAGGTGAGCCTCACCGCAAGAGGGGAGAGGAGGTCAGTCCAAGGGCACTGCTTCTCATCGTCAACTGTACCCTCTCTGAGATAACAGAAGATGGAGTCCGAGCCCAAAAGGTTATGTTATCAGCACCCGCAGCCCGGGCGGGGCCTATGGTGACCCATGGCAGTGGCAGTCTGACTGAGATGTGCGCAGACCCCAGTTCTTGAAAGCAACAACAGTTACAGTCCTCTATAAGCAATCATGGCAGGTGCGGCCTCTGTCCAGGTCTGGGGTTATCACTGAAGTTACACTCAGAGGTGGGCGAGCCATTGAAAGCTCGAGCCGGGCTCGAGACTGAAGCCTGGCTCTTGCTCAGCTCGAGGTTCTGTTGGAACCTCGAGCCCATAACGAGTCTAGCTTTCGTGTGTCTTATATCTGCCATCTTCCCCCTACCCAGGATGAGCTGCAGACTTTGGAACTAGGAGACCTGGTTCCAGGCGGTTCAAAAGCCTATGATTCTGGACAATTCACTTACTCGCCCTGGGCCTATAAGCCATGAATGTGACCTTGTTTAATGTGATTGGTGCCCATGAATAACGCTCCAATTGGGGTGGAGTTCATGCTATATCATAACTTCAAAAAATACACAGAGGTAACAACAAAGCCTTGACATAAGAAAAGACAAATAGATACCAATTTCCTGGCTAATCTGTACTAAATGAAACCAGAAAACCTGGATAAATCGCAGCTTCACTTCTTAAATTATGTGATCTTAGGCAAATATCCTCTCCTTAGTCGCCATACATCTTCAAATTCTGTAACTTTCCTCGCTCCCCCAACCGCCCCATCAACCATTAACATTCCAAGCCACATGCAAGGCTACTTGCGTGCACAAACACAGGGTGGAGGAAGGTATTGGGAAGAATAAGAGCACAAGGGTGGACACATCAACCTGTACAAAAATTTAAATAACATCCAGTATTTCAGAGGGATGTGGTAGGGGTAATACATCTTTTCCCTCCTCTTAGAGAAATTCAACTCGACCAATTATCTTTAAACTTGACAGGAATTCCCAGGTTGCATGGGAAGATAAAGAGCCCTTGCCTGATTCATGCACAACAGCCTTGGGGAAGCTACCTTTTCTGTCACGAGGTAGTGACATATTGTGAGAGGCTGGCTTAGTATATGGTGATCGCTTATTTAAGTGACGCACCCTGCACTAATCCAGACAACCCTTATGGTGATTTTAGTGGTCTTGGACAACCTTAGAAAGCTCTCTAAGTGGTATCTCTGGAGAGCAGCCTTCAGACTTTGTCCAGAAGGAGTGTAAAGCAGATTTTTTTATCAGAACGCAATCTTACCGATATAGATTAAGTGAAAGAGAACCACACAGTGTATTTATAAAAATCAGTATTTATCATAAAGTACTCACTAACACATACCAATATCTCCTTCCCAGAGATATACACAATGCACACAATACTTTGCGAAGAAAACAGGTAAGTAGCACAATATACAAAGTGGTCAACCAGGGGGGACCAATCCATATACTTAAATCGTGGGTTGCGAGGCATGACCCAAGTCAAGACAATACCCAGAAGACGTAGAAAGCCTGGGGACCCAAGGAATCACTCAAGGTAAGTAACCAGGTACCCCACGGAGGCCGTGTGCAGAGTGGGAACACAACTGCGTGCTCAGTTCAAGTCAATGGATACGTTGCGGTTGCAGTTTTAAGTAAGAAGGACCCTTCCCAGCGGACCCTGAAAAACCCAGAGGGAGACAGAAGGTTGGAGAGCACCTCACCCGTGGATACCCTAGGAACCAGAATACCTACACTAGCGAAGCTGGGTGCATAGGTGCGAATTGACACTGGAAAGCGCTGTTGAACTCAGTGGAGGACGTCAGGAAGAAGCCGCTGGTGAAGAAGATGGAAGTGTCCGGTGGAACCCAGAGGTTGATTCAAGATGAGAGGTACCTGCAAGCAGAAGAGACACTCAGAAGTGACCAGGAAGCACAGAAGACGAATGCCCACTGATGTCGAGTGTTGTAGTAGAGCTGACAATGACCTTGGAGCTGCAGCTGTGTGGACCCGGCGACGGTGTGGAAGACCAGGAGCCGTTCACAAGCTGTCCCATGTCAGATGTCGAGAGTTGAGGGGTCGGTGTCCGTTAAGAGCACCAACAAGCCTTGGCAACTACAAACAACGTCGCAAACAAAAAAGGTGCAGAGTTAGGAATAGCAAGGCCCAAGGGACTCACCAAGTGCAGGTGAGTGGGAGCAGACGGAGTCTTCCCGGTTGCAGTCTCGGTTTACCAAAGCAAAGTTCAATGCGGTAAGTCGGACTCGGTCAGCATGATGCAGTCAGAGTGTCCAGAGGGCTGAAGATGACACGAAGTTGAATCTGTATCAAATCCTATGACACATCTAGGGACCTACCCACAGGTAAGCCCTTAAGTCCCCTAAGGAAAGGGTTAAGATGATTCAGGGGTCCCTCCCAGAGGAGGGGCTGGACATTGGGAAGGATACTCCCATGTCCTTTGCCCAATTTTGCACCAGAGCGGGAGCCACCAGCTCCCTGAACTGGTTTGAACTGGAGAATGCAAGGAGGGCACTAAGTGTGCCCTTAAAGCAGTCTCAGTGGCGCTGGCCAGTGCCCCCACCCTGCCCCAATACACTAAACCCTGTCTGGGAGGTGGTCACACCTCCCTGTGACAGGATATCCATTGTTCTACCTTCTCCTGCTCAAACGTGGCTCAGCAGCAGGAGGGCAGAATTGTGTCTCTGGTCAGCAGCAGTCTGGTTCTAGAAGGGTGGTACCGCAAGCACTGAGGGCCTCCCGGAGGAGATTTACAGTGTATGGAATCATACCTCCCACACTGGCTACGGTGACAGGGTTCGTTACAGCCAGTTTAGAGGTGGCCATCGCGTGATGACGCATGGCCACTCCATATATCATAATGGCTGACGCACTTACGACCCGGGAGAATAGACTCCGAAAGTTGTATGGGTATCCCGCTCATGCAGGGGTACCCTCACAGTCTGAACCACCCACACTGCCTTTAGGATTGACAGGCCTGCCTTAGGGGTGACTTATAGGTTTTAAGTGCAGTTACCTGAGATTTAGGAAGACCTATATCTTTTGTAAGTGGTGTTAGCACCCGCTTACACAGGCTGCAATGGCAGGTCTGTAGTCAGTGTTTGCATGGTTTCCCATGGGTGGCAAAATGCATGCTTCAGCCTATGGGAAACCCCTGGTGTACTAGGTCCTGGGTACCTCAGTACCATACACTAGGGACTTATAAGGGTACACAAGTTGCCAATCTGGGATGTACCTAAGTAGTCACCATAACCAATTTAGGGGAGAAAGCACAGAGACCGGGGTCCTGATTAGCAGTATCCCAGTCAGACTAGTCAGAAACCACCAGGCAAAAAAACGGGGGTAACCATGAAAGCAGATCCTACTTTCCTACACATATCATATGGTGTCAAGGGTCTAATAACAGTAGAAGTAACAGACTTCCCTGAATTACTGATTGAAGAAGCCCAGATGGTAGCACCTGATGTAACAGGAGAATATGATTACTCTGACATGACCTTAACAGCTCGTGATTTATTCCACCAACAATCAAGACTAAGCATTATAGCTGTACCAGTAGGTTTAACTACTTTCACGGGTTCACCAAATTTGTTTCCACTGAACTTACTAGACAGATGCCTAATCCTGACCATATCTCCAACATTTATCTTACTCGTACAGGTTGACTTTAGTTTGGTCGCAATAGTTTTTCATCTTTGCTTGACAGTTCACAGCCCTGTCCTAAATGGTCTCCCCATTTTTGCCCTGAATAGAAAAATCTACAGCATCATCCTCTTCTCTTTTTTTGACCCATTGTGGTTGCAGTGTGGTAAAGGCTAGCTTAGTCTTAGGTGGAGATTCTTTGTCAGACCCCCTTTTACTCAGAATACTTACAAGGGGTTTATGATCTGTTCCTATTAAAAACGACCTGCCCCATCAAAAACTTTAGAATTTGGCTACAGTCCACACACATGCTAGTGATTCTTGTTTTATAACTGAGTATTTATTTCCTTCTGAACTCTAACAAGCAAAAGCTATAGGATGTTCTCCATTGTTTGCAGGTTGACATAGAACAGCCCCAAGTCCCACCTGACCATCAGAGACAGTTGTAATAGACAGGAAAGATTCATCAAAATAGTTCAAAGAAGGTGCTTTTTGCAGTTCTTATTTTGAAGCACACATCCTCTCAGTAAATTCATCATTCCACTCAAAATCAAATTATTCTTGACCAAACAAAGCATTGGTTTCACCTTCTCTGTGTAGTTTCTAATAAACTTTGAATAGAATTCACATAAGTCTACAAAGGATAATAGTTCTTCTTTGTTCCTCGATTTTAGGGGATTAGACAATTGCAAAACCAGGCTTGGTTTTTGTGCAACACCATTTTTTCTGAAAACATGACCTAAGCAGTCCACTTGGTCTTTGCAAAATGTAAATATTTCCTTCTTCAAGGATAATCCACTTTGCAAAAATGCATGTAAACATAACATTTAACTGGTCTAGATGACTTTCTTGATTTTCCAAACACACCAGTACATTGTCCTGGAAAGCTTGGACAGCTTTCATTCCCCAGAACAGGTTGTTCATTAATTTTTGAAGCACAGCTGGTGCAGGACGTAAACTAAGTGGCATATGGCAAAGCCTACATGCCCCATTTGGTGTGACAAAGAATGTAAGCTCACATGAGTTGTCTTGTGCAAAACAGCTTGGTGGTATTCAGCTGTAAAGTCCAGTGTTGAACACACTTTTTCTTTACCGAAGGTTGCCACCATTTTGTTTAAATGGGGTAAAATTTGGTTCTCCACCACAATTTGCTTGTTAAGTTGTCTCAAGTCAATGCACAATCTAATGTCACCATCTTTTTTCTTTGCTATGACTACCGGTGACAGCCATGTGTTCGCTGAAATAGGTCGATCAATCAATCAATCAATCAGTCAATCAGTACTTGTATAGCGTGGCTTATTACCAAGGAGGGTATCCGGGTGCTGGGTTCAATAATATAGGCCCGAAATAGGTTTGATAATATAGGCCTGAAATAGGTTAGACAATACCTTCCTTTAGTCATTTCTCCAATAGAGTCTCAACTTCTTTTCATGCAGAAAGAGGAACGTTGCGTACTTTCTGTTTGATGGACATAGTATTTTCTTTTAGCTGAATGGAAAATGTTCGAAACCTTTCAATTGACCCAGCTTTACTGAAAATATGGTTTCATACTCCTGCAGGATTCTTTCCTGATTAATTTCGGGAAAATGCTGAAAATATAAGGGGTTTTGCATGGGTTAATAATCATTATTAAACTCTGCTGATCATACCATCTCGAAATATTTATGCCCCTGTTGACCACGTACACCTTTGCTTCAGCAGACCTTCCTTGAATTGACAAGTGAGCCTTGAATACACCTTCCATGGGAATTTTGTGACCTCCATAAGCTCAGGAGTGATTTGACAGTGTTGTAATATACCTTTGATTGGTCCATTTTTTAATTGCAGCTTGGATATAATTGTGAGCCGTCGAGTCGGTGTTTACAAAAATCATTATGTCATGTTGATTAATTTGTACAGTGCACTTTGGTTGATCACCCAGGTTGCATTTGTTGACAATTGCTACCAATAAAACATGATCTTCCAAGCTCTCCTCTATTTCAGAATTATCATCGTAATGTTTTATGGTAAGAACCTTTTTTTAATGCCCACTTGTACCATATACTTTAGCAAAATGATCTTTTTTGCCATATTTACGGCACTCCTTACCAATTACAGGGCAGTTTTTGTAAGCTGCAGTGTGGTTGCTTGATCCACAGTGAAAAAATTCTCCCCATTTGGATTCATCTAGTCTACTATTGCCTTTGGATTTGGCATTTTCACATTTTATTGGTGGTTAGTGTGCATAAAATGTACTTCATTGTAACTTTCTTTGGGCTTTTGAAGCATTTTCAAGCCCTTGGCAGTATGTTTGTTGCTTAAAATGGCACTAATAACCTTGTCAAGTCTGGGATTTTTGTAGTGTGCATGACCATCTGGTCACAAATCATCTCATCTGTGTTTGAAAATGCACATGTTGATAAGAGCATGGGTAATGCTGCCACATATTTACCAATAGATTTATCAGTAGCCTGGTACCTATAATAAAAATTATGTCTCTCCATAGTGATACTAACACTGGTGTAAAATTACTGGCCAATATATAAATATCCCAGTCTTTCTTATTATCTGGATTTTCAGCAGGGGCTATTTTATCAAATAACTGCTTGCCCTCAGCATCCAAACTGTTGTACAACATGACTTATTTTCACTCTGGACTGAACTTGGTTCCATTGATGGCCACTATATGCATTTCAAAACTTTTGATCCATTGACTACAGCGTTCCTTGAGCGGTCCTGGAAGCGCAAGAAAGTTAGCTGGTAGAACTACTGCATTAATGACACCTGCCATGACATGCAATGAAAACGACAAAAAGGTTCCAAATGGTGAAAAAATATTGTGGCCCACAGAATTATAATGTAATTACAGGATGGGAGCAAGTTTTATAATACACAGTCCGACTACAATAAAATTGCCTAATCAGAGCTGAGGAAAATAATATTATACTAGTTCAAACCAGCATGTAGCGAACTTGCATTAAACATGTGGAGTGAAGCAGTAACTGGGAACTCCAATAGTGTGGATGTAGCAGTGCAGCCGATTTCCACCCCCTTCAGGCTTGACGAAAACGTCAAGGCATCATCAGAGAGAAAGCGTGACTAGTTGAGCAGATGGAAGGACAATACTGGAGCACAGTCGATGTCGGTGAAGAGACTGCACTTCCTTACGCAGTACGTAGGGGTGAGAAACTCCTTAATGACTCTGTTGGATTACCAATACCTGTTGAGGCCCCTGTTCAAGGATTGCAATAGAGGACTGACGGCAACAAACCAGCCTGAATGAGCAGGTAAATATAATCTTGAAAATCCAGTTCCTTGTCGCCAATAATCACTGTCTGTAATGACTACGGGCATGCAGGTAAGGAGCTCAACAAAATGTAGTGCTCCTCATTTGCCACCCGTCTCCAAACGTCCTAACTTCCCTCGCCCCTCTTTAATCACCCTGCCAATTGTTAACATTCCAAGCCATGCACAAGGCTACTCAAGCACACAAACACAGGAGAGAAAGGTATAGGGAAGGGAAAAACGACAAGATGGACACTTCAGCTGACACATGCAATTTAAATAACATCCAGCATTTAAGAGTAGGCCTGGGTGGAGTTCAGGGAGTTCTACTCTCTGGAGGTCCGCCAGCGGTGGAGTCTATTAAGTCAAGCTGCTCACACTGATTTTAAGAGCGGTAAAATAAGCACTAACGGCGTCACGCCGGAGGGCGCTGCTATAAATTTGGTCCTACAATGCATACATTTGTTAGGGACCAGTTCATTGTAACTGCTCTAGCAATAAGATGCAAGAGAGATTGTGGGTTGCAGAGAACCCCATGCTGAATGATGCAATAGCTATATATAAATGATAAATATAGATTCTTAAAAAGAGTAGTGTCAGAACAGTGGTGGACAAGAGCAATTGTGCAAACGTAGTAGTGAAAAACACAGACATCACATGGAAAGGGACCCATGAGTGACAACAAGGGTTACAAAAGAGGAAATTATAAGATTAAACACAGATGCCACAGATGTGGGAGAAACTACCACGTACCCTACTCAAAAAGTTGTTATGCTATCACTCTAGACTGTTGGAGGTGTGGCAAGATAGGACACATTGCCCATATGTGCCAACAAGGAAATACGTTTATGGTAGTGAACATTTGTGTCAGGGAGGAGAAGGCAGAAAGGGTGCTTTGTGTCAGTATCTCCCAGAAAAATGCAGAAGAGAGGCATGGGGGAGCAAAGCCCTGAGCCCCAAGAATGATGGAGAACGGAAAGGAAGGAATAGAAGGCAGCATTCTTGCTTGAACAAGGACGTTGACCTCATGTGCAGTTCGGAGTCAGTGTATATGATAATTCTTGAGAAGTTATTTAGGATAGTAAAGCTGTAACCAATGTTATATCTAAAAATATATATCAAGAGGTTATCAGGGCTGTGAGATTTTTTTATCATTGGCTAAACGTGGGCAATAGTTATCTTTAAGGAAAAAGAAATAGAAGAACATGTGTGACAAAGAATGGACCAATATATGTATGACACAGAGCACCAGTTCATGGTGGTGGAAGACATCAATATGGAAGAAACCTTGAATAATGCAAAAGGGTTTCTGTAGGAAAGAAAGCAGACATTAATTAAGATCTTGTCTTGACCTTCAATGTCTTAGGGCCTGATTAGCTGTTCAGTCTGACCACTGCCACACTACGGGACTGCCCGCAGTATTACAACTGCAGCTGTCTGACCACCACAGGACTGCTGAGACCGCCAGGGTTCTGGTATTCCACTGCATTCGCGCAGCGGTCAGAGGCAGAAATATGCTGCACCACCAAGCATATTTTTAGTTGCCTCACCACCACCCTTTTCATGGCAGTGAGCCTGCCATTAAAAGGGTGGCAGTGAGGCAACTAAGGGGGCTCTCATAGAACCCCTGTCGCCTCAGGGCCCATGGGGTGCATACGGGGGCACATGTACTCCCCCCCCATGGATTTCCACCCCCAGTTCCTACACAGTGTAGCATGTATGCCACACCTTGCAGGATGGTGCAGTCGGCGCTCTGAAAGCGGCATTCTGCATGTAAGGCTCTTCTGTACGCTTAACAGACCGCCGCTGTCAGACCGCCGCACGACAGCCCGCCAGCCCGCCAGCCCAGGATCGAAGTCCTAATGTGGTAGGCGGTCGCACCACAGGTTTGGAGATCCTCCAGTGGACGGCGCGTTGCATCGTCCGTTGTAGGACCACCAAACTCATAATCGGTCCCTTCAGAAGAATGTGGTAATTGACAACTTGAAATTAGCGAACTTTAACAATATGGTGTTTTTAAAAAAAAAATGTTTAATTGCTTTTGCATATAGAGCCAAAACATTTCAAATATCTGAAAAATAAGATGGATGTCCTTGACCAGAGGTGTACACTTGCGAAATCATAAACTCAATCTTATTAGTGTTAGTAGTATTCAATTACAAGGTTCTTCTCAATATATCAATAATTGTCCACAGTACCTCATAGAGATCATACATATTCTTCATGTGGACTCTCTTACTCTCACATTTTCACTATATCCTCTCCACTTACCAGTGCATTCCATGCCGTTGCCGCCATTTCCCACAGATTTGTTTCTACTTTTGTGTTTCTCCTTCTGTTGTACAAATGTCTCTACAACATCATGTATCAATCGACATTTTCTTTCAAACTTTGTATATCTGAGGACCTGTGATCTCCCATCTTATTACCACATTCCTTTTTGCCCACCTTTAGTCCCACTTCATCAAACCCTTTTTAAATATTTAGAGATGATTTCCTTGCTCCACATGCCCAGAATCAATATTTTGGGGAAACATTAAAATGAGCCTTCCCACACACTAGCTTGGTACGATAGAAGGACCCTATTTGGCCGCAACTTCTTAAGCAGAGTGTATCCTACGCCCTTCCGATTTTTTGCATTTGTATCCTAGTGTAGTATACTTGATTTTTGATTTTTATCTGTACTACTCGAAACCCCGACGTAGTAGCCACTGGTTTGGGGCAGTGCTTTAAATGGGCTGGTACTCACCGGTACTGAGTATCGGCACTTCTTAGATTTATCGCACTTCTATACTGCCGAGTAGAGTACCGGTACTCATGAAAAGGTAGGCTCCTTGCCTGTGAGTGTGGTGAGCAGGAGCTAAACGTGTCTCTGGCAGCCAATGCGCCGCTTCTGTAGCCCCGATCTGAGCCACTGCTGAGCTATTCAGCTGGGCTCATTTGAATAATGTCCTGAGGCTCACTATCACGCTGTGTTTGACAGAGCAGGGTCCGTTCAGGCCCTGTGCTGTCAATCACATTCACACTATATTGTGCATTTGTGCTAACACAGGAATTATGGCAGTCTCCTGGCAGTGGCAATTAAAAAAGCCATGGTAGGTGAATAGTATAAAATGGCTTTTATCATACCTGAGTCTTTTGTGTGTCTGCTTATGTTTGTGTGTTTGCCTGCATTTGTATGCCTGTTTTTTGTAAGAAAAAAGGGAGAGATAAAGAGAGAGAATCAAGACATTCTTGGGAGGTATTTTAAAGAAAATGGGTGGCACTTTGTGTGTACATGTCTGCTCGGCGACAAAGGTTCATAAGTAATGTAAAAGGGGTGGGGGGTTGGTGGGTGGGTCAGTGAGTGAGTGAAATGGTGGATGGATGGGTGAGTGAAAGGGTGGATGTATAGATGGATGGATGGATAAGTGAAAGATTGGATGGATGAATGAAAGGGAGGGAGGATGGATGAAAGGGTGGATGAAGGATGAGGAAAGGAGGGATTGAGTGAAAGGGTGGATGGAATGAAAGCGTGGATGGAAGAAGGAGTGAAAGGGTTAATGGATAGATGTACGAAAGGATTGATTGATGAGTGAAAGGGTGGATAAAAAGATAGATGGATAGGTATGAGATGGATGGATAGGTTTGGATATGGAAGGGTGGAAACAAGGAATGGTGAAAAACTGAATGATGGATGAAAAACGTAATAGCCCAGAGATTGTAAAGGTTAAATGGTGGACATTAGCAGGTAAATGGTAGGATGAAAGGATGAATGGATAGATCAATGGAAGAGACAAGAGATATCTTCTGGAGAGGTTCATGATGAGTTGCTTCATTTGCTTGGTGCCCTAAGAGCTTTGGTTCGAAGTGGGGATATTTTCAGTTTCTTCCTACTCACATGCTCAAAAATATATAGTATTGTGACAAACAACAGCAATTAACAGTATGGCATTAAAAAGGTGCAAATATTGCAAAAAAATGAAATGCTAACATATTATCGCATTTGTCTTTCATTTTGTGTAATGAGTTAACCTGCTTTGTTTATATAAACACATTTCTCATGTATTTTGGTATGTGCTGCAACTAATATAGAAGTTGTTAGGTATCATCATGTCTTGCCCTTAGCCCACCCCTAGCCCCGCCCACTCACTACACCTCTAGCTTATTTTAATGAGTACCTGAACTTCTTTTTTCCCGTTTGGATCACTGGTTTGGGGGGAGTTAAATTCTTCTTCCCGGTCTGTTTCATCAGTCTGCCCCAGGTCCCTTTCCCAGCTGTGCCTTAGCTTTTCTAGTGTGATAGAAGTGTTATATTTGCAGCACAACCTTCTTGTATGAATATACTTTAGCTGTGAGCACAACTATATATCTGTTAACTCCCTGGAGTGTTCGGCTAACACATGTTGTAGTTGTATATACTTAGATTATTGTGACTCCACCAGAACCTTCTCTTATGTTGAGATCCTTTTGGCCTCTCTTGTCAACCCAGATCTGTGACTGGGGGTGAGTGTCTGAAAAGTTTCAGTGCTCCGTCCATCATCACCTTGTGTTTGCATTGTTCACCCTTGCGCACTTTGCCACTGGATTCAAGCTAGCCTGGCTGATGAGGAGTGTTACCCTGAAACCGGTCCCAGGACGCTTATTTCTGGTCCAGGAAAAATCTGGCTTGGCAGTTCATGCTAGACTGTTCCCATGAGGGACAGGGTCAAGACTGATTTGCATATGGCTGGGTCTAAACTGGGGTGGTGAAGTGAGCTAAAGGACGATGATGGATTCAACCCAGATCTGTGACTGGGTGTGAGTGTCTGTATAGTTTCTGTGTTCCATCCATATTCTCCTTTTTTTGTTCTCTTGTCCCCACACATGCCCTATCTTCAAGATGCCAATCATGTCTCATTTTCTAAAGCCTTTTAGCCTTCGTACTTGCTTTAGGATAGCACTTATCCATAGTAGTGTTTTCAGGCTCGGCTGCCACTTCTACCCCATTGTATCTAGTGCCACTCTTTATGCCCAGAGGACTATGTGTGACGCGGTAGCTTTTGGTGAATTTGTCTAACCATGTACCCTCTTCTGTCCATAGCATCCCTATTTATTCATGTAGCTGGTTCCTGCTGTACAGCAGATGCACAGTCATTCACTGTTATTAGTCAGGAGGCCAGACAGTATTTTCTAATATATGGTAGTACACTATCCCTATTGCATACCCTGTCTTGTGCATAGGGATGCCTAAGATGTTCTGTGTGCCTCTCTGTCGCATAGCAACATGCCTAATGTCACGTCCACTCGCACAAAAACGGTCTCAATAACCCAGAATGGCATATTCTGTAGGGCATACAGCAATTTGGGCAGGTAAATGATCCTAAACATAGCTGCTCTGCCCATCAGAAATAGCGGTAGCTTCTGACAGTGAGCTGCATCATGCCTAAAACTTTGCTTGTATTTTTTTTGTTAGATTCCATAAAGTTTTCTATGGTTAACCATATATGGTCGTTACATCCTCAACTGGGTATTTGTAATGGGCATCATAGCTGTTCCAGTGACCTCTGTCTGTAAATGGTAATGTGATAGATTTACCCCAGTTTACTTTAAAGCCGGAGTATTAACCCAAAAACCATGAAGATATTCAAGAGACTCGTCTGTTAGTTGGATGCCAGCCTTATTGATTCCACCCTTCGGCAGAGACGGTGCAGCAGAAATATTCAACCCAGTCTCCCAAAACTTCCATTTGTGTCTGTATAAAAACAGCCCAGCTCTCCCTAGCCTATCCAGCTCTTGCTCCGACTGTCTCACTAAACACCAATGGGGCTATTCACAAAGATAACTTACATTTTTGAGTAAGTTACACATGTAAGTTAACTCTTACACTTACTACTTTGAGCTATCTGAGTGTAAAATTACTCAAACTAAAATTACACACACTGGAGAAAAATTTACGACTGTAAGTTACTCTCGTACCCAAAAGAAACAATAGTGAGTCCAGCACAACACATGGCCAACAACTGGTACTGCAACACCCTTCTATTGAAAATAATGGAGGTTGGGACTTAAAATAAAACCCTATAGGAAATAACGGTAAATTAAATTACATTATTTCTTATATTTAAAAATAAATACCTATAATATAATATTAAAACCTTAAAAAAACATATTTTTTTATTTAATTAGAAAATATTTTAACGACCTTTTTTAATTTATAGATTAATATAACATACATTTGTTTGAAAATATAATTAAATGACTTTTAATTAATTACATACAACATGTTAAATAACTATTAATGAATAATGTTTTTATTACTTTATTGGAAATTATTTTCACCTTCAGAAATATAGATTTGCATTTTTAAATTCATTTAATATATATAAATGTAAGATTTAATTGAAAATTACGTGAATTATTTTGTTTTACATTTAAAGGAAATGTATACTCTTAATTTACATTTATATTTAACATGGACATAGTTGTTCTTTTTTTAAGTAAAGTAAACATTTTTACTTTTCCCCATACTTTTTCATAATGAGACTCCACAGTTGAGTGGGTGGAAATTACCCTTTGGTAAAGTATAGGGATCATTTAAAAAAGTTTATTACTTTTAATAAATTAGTAACAATTTATTTATGTTAAATATTATTGTAAATTCATGTTATATATTAATCTTAAATCTAGAACAAATTACAAAATACTACAGCACTATTATCTCAATTTTGAATTAGTTCTTTAATTAATTTAAAGTTATTAAATTCAATGAAAACTGTTTTCCAAAGTTCAAATTGAAAAATAAAATTCCCAACTAAAGTACAAAAATAAAATTACTGTGCATTAATAATTATTGAAAGTGCTGTATGTAATTAAATAAAAGTAGTTTAATAAATGTTATTAACATTTGATGTTACTTCAATTTATCAAATCAAAAAGGTTGTTAAAATATTAGATTTTTTAACCATTAAGTTATATTGATATGTTTACCTATTTTAATTTAATTCCTATGAGGTTTTATTTTAAGTCCCTACATCAATTATTTTCTCTGGGAGGGTTTTGTCATATCAGTGGTTGGCCATATGTGGTATTGGACTTTCTACTGTTTCTTTTTGTCAGTAGTAACTTACACTCATAAGTTTGGCTCCACCCCCTTTGTCAGCGGGTGGAGATGTCTACACCTTTGAGTTACTTTATACTCATATTTTGTAAATAGCCCAAAGTAGTAAAGTTACTCAAGGGTGTAAGAGTAAATTTACACATGTAACTTACTCACAAGGGTAAGTTAGCTCTGTGAATAGCCTGGACTATCTCAAACTAAAGCTTTACTCTAGAGAGCCAATGTTTGGCACACATGCTGATACCTAATACTGTAAAGAGAAGATCTGCAGATAAAGCTTTGCTCCTCCAGCCTGTGGCTTATGAAAGTCCTTGCCCACGACTATCCACCTTAATCCCGCCCTCCTCAATTTCATATAAGAATTGAAGATTATAATATGACACTATAATCTTCTTCCCAAAGCACCTCCAAACCAAGCTCCCTACCTGGTCATGTCTACTCTTGCCGTCAACTGTATGGTGCTATAGGCACTTTATTAACCAGGTAAGTATTTTATATACTTCTCAAATACTTTAAAGTTTGAAGCTATCTCTTTTTTTAAACCCACTTATTTTCTGCAGTGTCGTAAATACAAGAAGTATATTGTACTGCATTGACAAAGTTATCTGGTTTTATAAACTCCCAAAATGTAATATAAAATGATTCCGTTGATAAAGCTCGCATCATTTTACATCACAGAGGGACAGACTTCAGTGGGCTATTACTTCTTCTTTGGTCACAGCATGCTGCAGGGATAGACTCAAAGAATGATGAGCTTCTTATGGCTTATACACTATGCAGTAAGCACAGACGTCAGCCCTGTCTCTCTGTTACAATCAGTTGACCTCGTGGTGGAGACAAATATTGTTACTAGTAATCCAGTCTTTCACTAATATACAAGGGAGTAACCAAAAATTGAAATACCCCTCACATTGCACCAAGCAAGTGAAGCAGGTCGTCGTGACCCTTCCCAGAAGAGCTCTCTTGTCTCGTCCATCCACGCATCTATCCATTCACCCTTTCACCCTTCCATCCATCCATTGATATCCACCATTTCACTTTTACATTCTGTTATCCATTCATTCTTTAATCCTTCATTCAGCCTTTCACCATTTTATCCGTCCATCCATCCGCCCGCCCATCCAAACCTAGCCAACAATCTCCAAACCTATCCACCCATCTCACCATCGCCCTTTCAGTCATCCATCCTTCCATCCACCCTTTCACTCGTCATTCCATCCATCCGTTCGCTCATCCATCCACCCACACTTTCAATCCATCCATCCATGCACCCATCTAACCATACCACTTTCCTTCATCCATACATCCTTTCACTCACCCATCCATACATCCATACATCCATCCACCCACACTTTCACTCATCCATCAATCCACTCATTCACCACTCCATCCAATTCATCCCTACTCATCAATCCATCCATCCACCTACTCATCCAACCATTCTTCTACCCATCGACCACTCCATCCATTCATCCTTACTCATCAATCCATACATCCATCCACTCATGCAACCATTCTTTCACCCATCCATCCTTGAACGCATCCTTTATTCCATCCATCTATCCTCCCTCCCTTCCTCCCTCCCTCCCTCCCTCCCACGTTAATTGTGAGCCTTTGTCTGCTGAGCTGCGTAGAGGAGACGCCCATCAAGCACTCCACCTCTGCTGTAGTTGCTAAAGCGGGGGGCTGACAACGCCACTACTACTATATCACAGTATGAGGGCAGACTTGAGTGACCATGAGTACCTGCGATCTTTTGTCCCGCGTTAAGTGGGGGCAGAAGAGATGATATAATTATAATTGCATTAATATATTGCTTACTACCCCTGATGAGCACGCTACTTCAGAACCTAAAATGGATTAGTGATGAGTAAGTATAGGGAAATATGAAATTTATTAGAGCGGTGGACATGTGTGTTATCTGAGTTGAAAACGATAGTGGAGGGATAGAAGAGGGAGGGGGATTGCATTTATATAGTGCTTTGTACCCCTTATGAGGCATCAATGTGCTTTTTGAGGAATAGCAAGCTACTCCGGAACCCAAACAGGATTAGTGGTGAATTAGTATAGGGAAATATGAAGAGTCTGCCTGTCTCACAGCATCTGCTGGGGACAATGTTGATGTACCAGAAATGTCTTACATCTCTGCTGTAAGATGTAGTAGCATGTACAAACTCAATGAATCATTGGTTCCCTCTTTCTCTGTATTTGCAATTTTAATCCTAATTGTGCCTGCTTGCAAACACAGCTGATACCATTTTTCTTACCTGCAGGTTAAGCCCTTGATACTTTGGTTCATCAAGCATAGATCCTGCCTTCTCCTCCTCTACCTCTCAGCAGCCTTCATCGTCTTAATTCTCCTGCTACAGGAACCTTTGTACCATGGCGCTAACCAATATCTTCGCATTCTCAATTCTAGTGACTACATCTTACTTCCACATAAGAACTGTAAAGACATTGACCCTTTTGTGATCATTCTGGTTTCCTCCTCCCCAGGGCAGCACCGGGCACGCTCTGTCATCCGCGGCACCTGGGCGAGTGTCGCACATGCATCTGGCAAGCAGATTAGGACCGTTTTCCTCCTTGGCACTGGACATAGCCAAAAGATGCAGGACTCCTTGGCCTCAGAGCATGCTGTCTATGACGACCTAGTCCAAAAGGGCTTCTTTGACAGCTACGCCAACCTGACACTCAAAACGCTGATGGGATTTCAATGGGTGTCAGAGAACTGCCCAAGAGCCGAGTACATCATGAAGGTGGACAGCGATGTCTTCGTTAATGTCTGGCGCCTAGTGCAGCTGCTTTTGGCAGCCACTGACTTGCCCTTTTCACTTTATACAGGCAGCATCCACTTGTCCGTCAAACCCAGCCGCAACCCCCTTAGCAAATTTTATGTTTCATGGGTGGAGTACCCAGAAGACGTCTTCCCACCCTTCTGCCCTGGTTGGAGTTATATTCTCTCTGCTGAGCTTGCACCCGCCCTCCTAGCCATTGCACCTTTTATGCCCCCCTTGAAGCTAGAAGACGTGTTTGTAGGGCTATGCTTAGAGCAACTCGGTGTTGAACCCAAGTCTCTTGGCTACCGAGGTAATTTTTTGGAGAATGTGCCCCTTGATGTCTGCTTGTACCACAATCTGGTCTCATCCCATGGTGTACAACCTAGAGTCATGCAAGGTGTATGGACCGCCATAATCAAACCTGGACGACACCGCTGCATAATAAAGAAGCCAATGAGGCAGAGCTAGAGAAGGAGCTTGGGGTCTTGGGGGAATACTCTTGGCAAACCCTTTGAGTCTTCTCGCGTGCCCTTCCAGGGCATACCAGGCACCTTGAAAGTGACACAGATTGCTAGACTTCCCTACGTCTGCTAGTTTTATAAACTAGGATCTCAGCTGGGACTGAGCTGGCCTCTCACTTCTCTAGCACAAAGGTCTGACTTGTTTTCAATGGCTGTTTAATACAATACTGCCTGCTTATTCTTGTAATAGCAACTCAATAAAAGGTAATTGGGTTATGTTGTACTTTTGGTTGTTTTCCAGGTCTGTCCTCCTTTCAATCTCAAAGTGTTGGCTTTTGTTTTTTACTTAGTAAAAGGAGGCATTGCACTTGTACCTAATTTGACTGCCCATTTTAGTGTTTGTATAGTTTATCCCAGATCCAGTATACACGCAGTCCCACACCCCCAGGCCCCCTAGAGCTACGCCAGGCCCTTGTATTCCACACCGCAATAGTATTGATATCAGTACTCCAAACAGCCACCTTGCACATTTGGCCCCACGGCCAATTCCATAGTAGGACCAAAGGACTTTTATTAGGACAGTACAGGGTAGAGTTGAAGTCTACAATATCTACGTTTACAACATGATGTAGGGAGATAAAGAGAGCAGCCCAGAATCACAAAATTGTTCTTCAACTGTCAAAGATAGGATTTGTTGCCAATTTCGAGGTTTCAAGGTCATCATCTTAGTCACCGCCAATATGTTATGTATAGATTAGTATACCTCCAACTGCACACTATTGGAAAATTGCAAGTCACCCCTCATATACTGAATGAGGAAGGCCACGTGTCTTTTAGAAACAGGTGGAACTTCTGTGGTGACTTGAAAAATCGTTTTAGTTGAGGTACGATAGTCAAATTAGTGAGTAGACAGTAGCGGCTGCTACCACACCCGGGTGGTAGGGCAGGTGGGGGGGTAACGGTATGACAAAAGAAAAAAAAACTCTTACCTGAAAACGTGCACCCGCAGCCTCTCCTCTGTCCTCTTCTTCGTGTCTCTGGTCCGGCAGCAGGAACCATCCGGGCTTCCAGGCTCTCCTGAGACAATCACAGTGCTGCAATGCAGCATTGTAATTGGTCTGAGCGCCGTGGTTCGGCGCTCAGATGGGGAATGGGAGGCTGGGCATGTTCCTCACCAGGCTGTGCATTACAGCCTGGTGAGGAAGATGCGAAGTGCCCAAGAGGACCGGCCAAGCAGTCGTGCGCACTTAGGGAGTGCAAACCACTCCTCCCCCTGTTCTGGCCAGCCCCACCCTGAGAGCCACTGACTGCAATAGGAAAAGTAAAATGATAATACCGATACGTTATTATCATTTTATTTTTCCTTTTGAGTGGTGCGGCGATGCTCCCCTTCTTTAGTGGAGAAGCCATCACTGTGAGTAGGTCCCTTCATGTAAGTAACGGTCAATTTTTTGGACTTTGAAATCTGATTGAAGCGGTCTGGCATGTTGCTGCGTATTCGGTATGGCTGCTTCTCTTTTTTCTGGGTCTGGACTAGCATGCCACACCTCTCTCGTCAAGCAGCCACGCTGTCACCGCCAATCACAGGTTCTTCTTCAGGAGGTGTGGATGAGCAGACTTGCAAGCATGGCCTCTCTTGTTGTGTCTTCTATGTTACTGAGAGTGGGATGAGTTTCTTTTATAGCTTGCTGGGTCTGCACCAGTGTACTTGGCATCTCTTGTCAGCTAGAGGCTGTGGGAGGCGTCTGGGAGGTGCCAGCACTCGTGGTCTCTTCTCATGCAGCCATTTTGTTATTGAGAGGCTGTGAGAAATGGCTGGATCTGCAGCAGCATGTGTGGCCAAACCCTGCCTGGGATAAAGAAAGGCAGTACAAGCTCACTCCTCCCCACAAAGAGGCCACAGAAAGGAAGGGGGAAGCTATCAATATGGCACGGGGAGACACAAATGTGTTGGGACATCACTATTCGCTTGTAATCATTTGTTGTAGTGATGTTATTTTCTTATTACATACATGTTCTGAGAGTGTCTGCCCATTAACAGGGAGATTATTCACTCTCACTTATTATAATTACATTGAAGACAGCACCTACACTGCTACCTCCACCCGTAGGCTCCACCTTACACCAACAACAATACCACAGTACACCTACACCACCCATACCCACATACTGTAGCACCACCTCTATAAACATTTGAACCATATTCCACTGCCTGCAGCCAACACCATCACAGCACACCACGCGTTCACACAGCCTCTTGCACACCACACCTATTACTCATAGGCCATGATTATGAGGTGGTTGGACTAGTGTGACCCGTGCGTAAATCCCTGTTTGCACACACATCAGAATTACGAGCTGTTAGTTATTTGATGCATCCGATAATAATCGGATGTGTTAAATAACTCAACCTTCCTTAAATTTTGGTAAAACCTGCCAGAATCTGATGGGGGGGGGGGATAACCTTGCGGTATTTACCGTATCAAGTGGATTGCGTTGCGTTAAACACCAAAATACACATGTAATTCCGCAACAACTCGTAATAGGTGGTATTTATCACACTTGATTAATAACGTACCCCTTGGTATCATTATTTATCATGTGTTTTAAATACCACCTATACTTGTGATCGGGCTTCCCATTCTGTAGTCTACTCTTACATACCCTACACCATTACAGTAGCTTTCGTTGTTCGCCCTAGACCACAGTAGAATGAGGGCACTTGCACCCTAAGACAACTGGCGTCCTACACCCAATCTTCTACACCTACACCTCAATCTATCTACGTCATATTCTCAGCATCCAAATGTTGTACCTGTGCTTGGAAACAGTCTGTAACATAGGAAAAGTTAGTGGTACCAGGACTGGAGTGGACTCACTGCAGGAGGAGACATTGAGGTTGTTCCTGGACAATTATTAACACAGTCACCACCACCATAGTGTTTCCCACTCTACAATATCATCTCATACTGTTGTTGGTCTGTGGACAAAGCATGCCAAAAGTAGTGGTACAGAAATGCCCTGCCAAATGCAGTGCTGTAGAAAGCCCTCTACCCACCACTCCTACACCACACAGGAGATACTCCCCTTAGCACTTCACAAGCTACATCTTTAAACCTGCACACAACACACTGATCTCCACTAGACACCCCTTGCACCATCCACAGCCTACAGCATTTATGCTACACCTCTCACACCACCTATAACCTAAGACACTTACATCACCATCTACGTCCATTACAACCCATGCGGAACTTGACTCACCACATGGGACAATATCTCTGCAATAGCTCCTTGAGAATATGCCCCTATATTTCTTTACAAAGAGAAATCTCCTTATACATAGGCATTGTAGTAAGTACGTAGATGCTATTTATTTAGGGTGATGGTGATTTTAATACACATTACTAAAGAAACAAAGACATGAAGGGAATAGACCAACACATATGTGTTTCATCAAACTCAATGAGATCATGGATGTATAGAAATATATATGGTGAAAGACCTATCTACCACATAATTTGTTGATGATATAAGTCCACACCCCGAAGGATGCTAGTAGCATTATCAACATATTAGAACAATTGGCAATACGCTTTCATGAGAAAACGGAGGAGGAACCAATATAAAGGGCATTTTACAATGTGTTCTTGAATCACACTATGGTAAACAGTTTGTGTAAATACGTTTGATGGGGTCAGTATACACGTTTGAACCGAAAAACATATTGGGGCACATGCATCAAGTAATCATTTGCGATTACCAAATAGCGAATTTTAAGGGTTCGCTATTTGTTAATTGCAAATGCCGATGCATGAAGGATTCGCAAATAATCTTGCGAATCCTTAACATTCCGCAATAGCGATTCGCAATTTGCGAATCGCTATTAGGGAATGCATTCTCATTCATTCCTATGGGCCTTCAATTTGCGATTACCAAATTGGTAATCGCAATTTGCGAATGCAAATCCAAGGGTGCCTGGGGGCATAAGGCCCCCCTGAGGCACCCCCAAAAAAGGTTAGTATGCTACAAAGCGCATTGAAAAATGCATTTTTGTGCATTTTTCAATGTATGCACAAATTACTATCAACTTAAAATTGATGGTAATTAGCGTTTCCTAAATTCAAACTCGCATTTAGGAAATGCTACATGCATCTCAAATAGGGAATGGCAAATTGTGATTCCCTAAATGCATTTGCAATTTAGGTAATTGCAAAAAATTGTGATTACCTATATTGCGAATGCAAAAAGGTACATGCATCGGAAAAGGCATTTTTCCAGTCGCAAACGGGCCAATTCTTCTTATCGGCCCGTTTGCGACCTGTAAAATGCTTGATGCATGTGCCCCATTATGTATACTTTCACAAATGGGGAAGGTATTCAATTGTGATGAATTTATGTGTTACCACACAGGACCCCCATCTGCATTATTGCTTTATGTAGCCATTACCACGGCTGCTTCAGGATGATCAGTCATCTCCACATAAGTGATATCACGGCATACACACATGGTAATTTCACAAGCATGTTGTGACTTATCCTGACCTAAAATAATCCATTTGGCAGAAAAAGCACACAGGGGCTAGTTTTCCCAAACCCGGAGAATATTAAGTCATTGTTACCTATTATCGCTACGTGGAAATCAAACCAGATAGGTGTATTTTGTAATATATTTATATATCAAGTATGTACATTTGCTGAAGACTTTGTACGTGTTAGACTCACAGGGTATTAAGCGAGGAACCTTTGGACACTGTATTGTAAATAGGCACACACAACAATATTATTTTTCAAATGTGTATGTTTATTACCTATGTCTCATTGGAGTTCTAGATATAATTCGTAAACTCATCTGATGTATCATTGTAATAAATTATGCCTATTAATAAACAGATTAAAAGAAGGCATATTAAGGATTAAATGTTTGTAATTGAAAATCAAAGACCTTTTATTTTCATTTTAGTTTCATCTCAAAGCCCTATAATGCTAACTCTACCGGTTAATGCCTAGCTTTTAATCAGATATTAGTTATATTATTACCAACCCAAGGTATCAAGCACTTAAGTAACCAATACACACACACACGTACCATGGACATTGGGGGTGTACATGCATGACTTTCTGAGATTTGCCATTCCAGTTTTTTCACACCTAAGGAAAGAGGCCAAACCAATCTCTTAAAATGTCCTTCATTCTTGCAGGTCCATGGCTCGAGATGCTTCACTCAAATGATCTAAAAAGATGTGTCTGAGGCATCCATGTCTTGTTTTGCATCATTCAAAGCAGCCTCCCATTCAGCATTCATACTTCATCAGATCACCCCCCCCCCCCTAGCTTCAATTAACAGGAGCTTATAAAGAAGTTCAAGTCCACTCACTGACTCACATGCGCACCTACACACTTGCTACTGGCCTGAGTGTTACCACTATTTAATCTTAGCAAATCAAATGTAAGCATGCTGGATACCTCCTGAGTTCACCTTCCATCACAGGTTGGTTCAACACAGAGGGAATGACCTATCGCACCTTCCTGTCCAGGTGAACTGTGCTGTAGTTAAACCCTGTAACTGAATGACATAATACAACTAGATCACATCCATAATCAAATAAAGCTCTTCATTCTTAAACCTTTTGTTCTGCGCATGTTCTGAAGCCAAAACATTGGTTGCAGTCCTTGACTGTCATGGCTCCAGTCCCCATGGAAGGTAGCCAAAGCCTTCTGAATCAGAGAACTTACGAGGACACACTAAAACTTAGATTACTTATAGTTTCAACACCAAAGTAACTATTAGCATTCACTCAAATAAAGAGTTCACAACACCTCCTTAAGAATCAAAGTCATCAAGTAACTGATTGTGACAATCCCCTTATGTTAGAAATTGAGATTGCAGCTATGTGTATGAGTATGTATTCAGGGGCGGCTCCTCAACTAAGGCGGAGGAGCGCCGCCCCACTGCTCTACGGGCAGTAGTTAAAGGAAAAGTAAAATGGTAATAACCAGCGTTATTATCATTTTCGTTTTCCTTTTCCTGGTGTGGGTGTGGCTGGACTGCCAGGGCAGGGGCCAGGAGGAGGAGGGGTTGCGCACTCTAAAGTGCGCCTAACTGGCCGGTGCTCTCGGGCCGACCATAACAGTCATGCGCACTGTGCATATTCTGCACCCAGGCTGCATTACAGCCTGGGTGCAGAACATGCCCAGGCACCCATTCCCTGTCTGAGCGCCGAATCACAACGGCACTCAGGCCAATCACAACGCTGCTTTGCGGTCTTGTGATTGGCTAGGGGAGTCAGGAGCCTGGGTGCTTCCTGGTTCCTGCTTCCCAGGAGCAAAAGGCGGCAGCCGCGAGCGGACCCATAGGCGCGCGCCGGCCGACCACGTGGCCGTCCTGAAGGTAAGTGTTTTCTTTTTTATTAATTTACACCCCCCCTTCCTCCCCTCCCCACCCTGCCAGCCCCAGTAAATAGCGACCACCACTGGTAAGCCTAAATGTATGCTAAATGAATGTATGCATGTAAACATGATATGTAGGCATGTGAATAAATGAATGTAAGGTACAAATAAATGAATACTCTTTTTCAACTGACAATGATGACATAAAAACCTGCCACAAAGTCTCTTGAGTTTAGGCAATGGTGTGCTGAAACAAAGCAACGGATTTGTCATCAAGAAGAGGTGACGCGACATCTGTCCCCATTCGACTCCAGGGAATTTCCTTCTCCTTGAGCCTCGCTGCCCATAGAAACATTTGGCATCATCACTCCTGGTGCAAGATTAGGGGTTGGACTCACAGGTCCTTCGACCACAGCAGTTGTTTCAAGAGCGAGAAGAGATGACGGAATCAGTCCTTCAGCTGAGCCTGCAGTTGAAGCAGACTCACTTATGCATTATGTCAGTCTGGATCATTCTAGGTCACCTACACCGACGCTTTCAATTTTTCCTTCCAATCCCTCTCTTACCAAAGTCGTTGGTGCACCAGCACTTACCGTTTCAGCTCTTTCTGTGAAGGTGGAGGGTTCAACGTGTTCCGCAGGATCCGTTTCTTCTTATTTTGAGATAGCGGCTTCAAATTCTGCTACAGCAGGAATTTCAGTTTTGTGAAGTATCCATTTTGGGTCAAGAGTTAACATTAAATTGATGTGTATTAGAGGCCTGGGAGAGGGATCTTGATTGGTGTATGTTCAGGGAGAGGACGGTCTATGTTGCCAGGGGATGCCCCAAAAAATGGGCACGTATTTGGAGCCCTTGGAATAGATACCATGGAGAAATCTGTACACCTCCTGATTGTTCTGAACCAAATGTCCCCCTCACCCCGTGATGCTCCCCTCTTATGTCGAACTGTAATCCTCCTCCATTGTACGCCTTTATTATCTATCTCCTGTCTGTGTCCTCCGTATTGCTTATTTGAACCGATGTATGTTTCAATAAAAAGATTTTTTTTTAAAAAATGTATGTGTAATCTGTAACCCAGTTCCAATAGTACATTCAGCATTATTGTCTTGGCACATTTCAAGAAGCCAAATACAGGTCTTATCTATAAAACCTGTTGGAAACTTACCGCGTAGAGCTGAATGAGATACTCAGTCCATGGTAAGGTGTCATAGCATCCAATTTTATATCGGCTTCAGCAGCAGATGGGAATTTATTCATGTTCACAGTAATAAAACTATTATAAACAGTCATACTGCTAAAGTAGCAGCAGGCAAAACATGATTTTAATTACTCCAGGGACATTTCTTGTCTTACTGTATAATGAAAAAAATACAAATCCTGATGGTGCAGCACCCAGATAAGTTGTGAGCTCTTTCGTCTCTGAAGCCAGAATTAAAGTTTTTAAACTCTCTGAGAAAATATTTGCGTAACTTTTTCTAGCAAATTTGCGCCTTTTGTTCCATTTTCAGATTAAAGATTTCCTCTGCACTTGTGAGAGAAACGCTCTCAAACATGAGAAGTTAAATTATCATTCCCAGGAAATTCAAGATGACATAATCTAACCCAGCTGTGTTTAGCCAGAAACGAGTTTCAATTATCCATTTTGACCTGGAGGGGGAGGGGGCTATAGTTTGGGTTCTTAAATATATGTTACTCCCTTCATTGTAAAACAATGATGTCTATGTCTCACTAAGTGGATCCCTTTTCTAATGTAATATTCAATGTAGATATTTCAGGCATAGGTAAAGCTATTAACATACACCAGTCACCTACGAGTTTCAAGTTTAATGCTGAGTTATTGCTTGGCATATTAATGAAGCACTTACTTCATTTGCACATGGTTCTGTACTAATGAACAATTAATTATTTCTGAAATAATAATGCATATGATGTTTAAAACTCTATTTAAATAGTGCATTCTTATTCCCAATTTCCCGAAACAAACTGGATTTTTCAATAGTCCTAAAGTAATTGTATTCTCTAGTGGTTGTTAGTACTTTGATTAACTCATGAATTAGGTAAGAGACTTTAGAGTCCTGCCATTCCCAGTTCTCTTCTGGATGCGCTCCAGTTTCGGGCTTATGCGCAACCTTAAGAAAATTTTCAAGTGGATCCCCCTTTCCTCCCGTCTGCCTTTGGTCCAGGGACTAAGTATTAGCCGCCTGGACTATGGTAATGCGCTCTTCGCAAGCCAAAAATGAAAATCTTTTGAATAAGCTCCAGGTCCTGCAAAACACTGCTGCTAGGATGGTCCTCGATCTCCCTTCTCGTACTTCCTCGGCCCCTAGTTTGAGGTCGCTACATTGGCTTCCTATAAAAAAGCGTATTAAATTTAAACTCTGCTGCTTGGTTCACAAAACTCTAAACGGCAAAGGCCCTTTATATCTCGCCAACAAGCTCATAGCCCATCATTCGGCTAGAACGCTCAGATCATCCTGCAAGCACCTCCTCTCCGTCCACAAAGTTCGAACTGTCAGAAACGGAGACAGATCCTTTTCTAAAATAGCCCCTGTGATTTGGAACACTCTCCCTCTACCTATGAGGCTTGAACCGAACCACTTGAAATTCCGTAAACTCCTGAAAACCTGGCTATTCTAACGTTGTCTGACCACCTTCTCATCATTGGAGTATCTGCTGGCGCTACGAAACCTTCGGGTGATTTATGCGCCTTATAAATGCCAATACAAATACAAAATACAAATGCCAGAAGCTGAGAGAGCCACTGCTGAGAATGGATTCACCTAAACAAGGTGTACAGGAGGAAGGATCTGCAGTGGTGTTGCTCTAAAGCCCTGAAATATTTTAAAAGAATATGGGGGCATATTATCAAGAAACGGCGTTAAAATTATCGCCGCTTTAGCGGCAGAAAACTGCCACTAAAGCGGCGATAATGGGCTTGATAATATGCCCTTGAGAATTCCTATAGAAGCCCATGTTCTGGTGTCAACGTGGGCTTCTAGTGGAATTCTCTGCGGCATATTATCAAGCCCATTATCGCCGCTTTAGCGGTAGTTTTCTGCCGCTAAAGCGGCGATAATTTTAACGCCGTGCTTGATAATATGCCCCATAGAGTACACATTTCCTCTTCCTGTGTCCCGGTACTGGGAACTCAGCTTAGGGGGCCCCGATTCGAAATGTCGAAGTAGGAAAGACGTGAGACCATAGCCCTGGAAGAGATGTTGTATGTTTACGGCTCTCTATGACCAAGTAAGTGTTTGATGTCCACAACTGGATGTTCAATCTTTTGAACAGATCTTAAATTATATGCAGTTCTTTTCTTGGATACAGCAACCTGTTCATTAGTTCGATCATCACTTTCACACATTAATAATGCTCCAATTTACGTGGTTAAACTTGAGCATTTCAAATGCAGTTTGGAATTGAAAAATTGCTTTAAATTAAGGGGCATATTTACAAGGAAATGGGGTAGCACGGCACTGCAGCAAATTTTGCACTGCTGTGCTCCGCCATTTCCAAAATGCAGGGATGCACCGTATTTACAACAATATAGCTCAACCCTGTGTTTTTACTAGCTCAGGTGCTAAAAGTAGCTGCCTGTCGCCAACACTGAAACTCTTGCACTACAGTGCAGGGGTGACTGCGTTTCAGGGAATGATTGTTTACGGGCAGGAAGGCGTCCCTTCCTGCACATAAATAATCAATAATGGTGATTTGTTATTTCTATGTGTGCTGCACTCTGCAGCACACAGAAGTAGCAAATCTTCATTATTCAATGATTGTTCATGTGGATGAAGGGACACCTTCCTGCACATAAACAATCATTAAAGGTGTTCTGCTCTTTCTATGTGTGTTGCAGAATGCAGCGCACTTTGAAAAAGCAATGACGAGGAGAAATAAAAGTATTTCCCTTTGTTCCTCAATCTAACGCCTGCTATTGCGTCAGTTTTTGGCGCTTCCTCAGATTTACAGATCCTTGTAGATCAGGGGCAGCGTCAAAAAGCAATGGGTGTTACGGTGGAACACCCACAGCAACACCCACTGCATGCCCCTTGCATGCAGAAACCTGTCTGAAAGGGTACCATATTTACATAGTGGCGCTAAGCCACAAAAAGGGGATTATGCCACTTTGTAAATAAGGAGCAGGGCATTGTGCCACCGAAATGTCATAAAAAGTGAAGTTCCTGTGGCGCAATCCCCTGTTAATATGCCCCTAAGTCTGCTTTCTAGAGTGGGATTCTAAGTTTTTCTCAATTATTTTAAAAAGACGGAGAAGATATTTTCAGATAATGAGCAAATATGTCCATTCAGTATCTTCTGGTTCTCATTAACACCATAAAGTCCTTTCTTTGAGTTTTGTGCCTGCATCTCTAAGGTTCTTTGCATGGCCTCTATTCATAAGTTGTGATCTTTGCATAACATGCAAGGTTTCAATGCAATAATTTCTCATTAAGTCACTTCATATTTATTTGGTCCACACAATAATAACAGCACATTTAAATTTTCATTCAAAGAATCAATATGGTCAGTGGTAGAAATGAATGAGGGGTATTTAAAACATTGTTGACAAAATGTTCCAACTCTAAATGTGGTAACAACATCTTCAGTAAATTCCGATTCTCTTCGACTCCTTATTGGACAAACAAGGCTTTTCACAAAGTGCTCATGACATAGATCACCATGTTTACTCTATCTAAAAATACCTTCAAAGGTATATTATGCAATCTTACGCAACATGTCAAACGTACATAACTCTGTGCCCCAGTTCTAATCCAGAAAAGGATCATACTTATTCTCTGTATTTTTTTTTAAAAACAAAAAAATCTTCTTCTGAGTTAAATCCCTAGCACATAGTCTGAAAAATTGTCCTATTCAGAAACTCAAAACTTCTTGGAAAGAGACAGTCAGAGAGAAAGAAACTGAGTGGTGCTGTGCTATTAAACAAGCGAGAATTTACATAT
Organism: Triturus cristatus; assembly: GCF_964204655.1. NCBI lineage: Eukaryota > Metazoa > Chordata > Amphibia > Caudata > Salamandridae > Triturus > Triturus cristatus. The sequence goes on from NC_140590.1 coordinate 1,686,215,900, forward strand.
TCAGTTATGAACTCAGACATGTTTGTGACTAGCAATGAGCACATTTGTTAATTCTTCACCATATGAATTATAGTTAAACATTTCGGTTTTGAACCCTTTATACTGTTTATATCCCTGAAGTATAGAAAATTTATCTTAAAACCTATCTCACTCTCTGCCTCCGGTAGAGCATTATGGTCCCACTGATCAATTTTATGACGTCTTCTTACAGTCCTTTACCAATGCTAATACATTTCAGCGTAACCTTTTGTAGCAAAAATGGTCTCTGTAACTAACCACGTACACATTTGGATCTGCTTCGGGATACATTACATGCGAGTAAAGATCCCTAAAGAGTCTCTCAATCACCTGAGTGTCCCGGTCACTGGCATAAGGACCTGGTGATATGATGTCGTCTGGGTGATCCTGAATGTGTGTGGAATTTATCTGTGGGTTCCAGGATCTGGTACAGAAACGTTTCCCAGTAGACTCCTTTTGATGTGAAAATGCTGTCGCGCTCACTGTAGTCATGGGAAACACACTGCACATTGTATGATGTTCAACACTGACTAGTTACAACTTATCCAGACTTGAAGGGTAATGTCCATGCATCATTTGAATAATAAAGACTGCTAGTGTGATCCATATTATGAAGGTCACCCACACATACCTTCAAGGTGTTTCCATATACAAATACAACAATATCTTTGATGCTGTGGACGCCCTGTTTCAAAGCAGTGTCCAGTTACTTGGTTCCTCCCTTTCATCTTTAGTAGAGGAATCAGAACTGGTTTGTATTGCTCGCTCACTGTCTACAGGTTCAGGACTTGGTGCTGCTGCTATCAGAAGCTGAAGATGTTCACCTGGCTGTACATCACCATTGACTTCCAATTCTTGGTCTGTTGCTTGATTCAGAGAGGTAGACTGTGCACTATGGGAATCGGTTCTTCATTCGGCATCTGGTGTTGCTGCGGTGGTTGCTGGAGCGGTGTCATCGAGGGGTGTTCAGTACTAGCAGAGCTGGCCACATGCTACGACTTCACTTTGTCTATCGGAAGTGGCCTTTTTTCTTTTTGTCAGGCAGGATAGGTAGAACTACAGTCCTTTGTGGTGATGGTGATTTTTGGTTTTGTGTGTGATGGGCTAAATGTTTGTTTTTCTGCAATCTTTTTGCAGACTTCATCACAAGCCCCCAACCCCCACCCCCCAAGCAAGGTTGCTTGAGTCCAGCAAGGTAGATGTTCTTTTCATTTTTCTTGCAAGTTCTGCAGACAATCAAAGTGTGATGGCTCAGAGAGATCTGTAAGATCTGGAATTAACATCTGTTGTGACTGCGGCATCTCGGCCGGACCGTGGTACCTTGTGTGGTCCTGACATTCCCAGGTCTTTTCGGGAGGTCTGGAGCTGTGAGCGTCACTACTGAGACTTGATTGACCTAAATGAGGTGTTCAGGAGAGAGGGTCTGGAGTATTATTGTTCTAGAGCCCTGTAATATTTTACAATAGCATGGGAGCACTCTGTGTCAGTATGTATTACTCCGACTTCCTGTGTTAGGGTACCGGGGACTCAGATTCGTGGTAAGGCTATACTGTCCCCTCCTCGAAATGTCAAAGTAGGAGGGACATGAGACAGTGGCCCTGGAGGAGCTTCTGTGTGATGATGGCTATCAACGACCCAAAAACTTTTGATGCCTGCACGGTTGGTGATGAATATAAATATTCACTGATAATTGTGCCACGTCTGGTCACAACTTTCCTATTCAGGGAAACCCACCTAGATAGCAAATAATTGATGGACAGAAATCCTTCAATTAATAGGAATCACTGTTAATTAGTCTGGCTTTATTGTATTCCATTGGTTTTCAGCTAATATGTGCTACTGGACATAAAGGGCAACCATATAAAAATTACTCTTGGGCCCACACGAAATAGTACAGTCCAGACCAAGCCCCATCCCAAACAACCCCAGATGAGATTCAGCCTTGCTGAGCATCATCACTTAGGTGCAGCATGAGCCCTGTGGCACAGGGAGCTCGATACCCCCCATGTCCGGGCATACTCTTCGCCCTTAGGGCGACTGACATACATCAAGCTCTGCTCACTGAGTAGTCAATTAGTTTGCAGAGCTCCTTCTAATTATGTATATGTTTGATTACTAGGGACATAGCACACGGTTTTTTCAGTGTTTCATAAGTGAAAAATGATTTAGTTAAAACTTTGGTTTTAAGTTTTTCCTGAGTTAATTTTGTAATAAAAAAATTCCAGAGTTTAGTAACAGCTTGTGAGGTTTTAAGTCAGCATGTAAGAGGACTTGGTCTAAGTCCGCGCCAATGTGGCTGAAGTAATCCTTTTCAAAGTTGGGAAATGCAGGTCCAAACCTCAAACTGCCCATCTCTTTAGTAGCAGGTTTGGACCAAGTGCATCATTCCTGGGAACACCTTTGGGGCATAGTTGACTTATGTTGGTACCTGAGTCACCCAACCTATCATTGGCTGTTCCATAAGAAATCTGATCAAAGATGAGTAGATTTATTCCAAAGCTGAGAAGGAAAGCTAGATTGTTGTCCAGCCATGTGAACACCTCCACTTGTTCAGGTAGGAAAGGGTTTATTTGCACAATTGTACATGAATATCAGGCACTTTTTTAAATCTTTTGTAGCCCAAAAGCAAAAACGTCACCTTGCATTTTAAGATAGGGCCTGCAACTCCAGGACTATTGTATCTACATAGTGCACAAGAGTGATCCACTAGCCATCAGCAAAAGTGACATCATGATGGCCACCTGTGAGGCAGTGACTGCCTCGACCAGTCTCATTGTAATTCAGCTCTCGAGATATATTGACAGAGTAAAGAAGCACACGAGTTATTGGAAATGAACCTGGCTGCTCATTCAAAAGTTATTGTGAAATGAGGTAGGAGACCTGGACCATCATGAGGATTACTGTGGTGACTAAGCGTCTTCTGAGACGGAAGCTATGGTTCCATTACCTGGATGAATTGACAGAGTAAATTCATAGGTCCTGTCATGTACGTCAAAGTCTGTGTCCGAGCTCCTGGTGGTTTATTCACTACTAGAAGGTATCTGGGGAGACATGGCTGCTGACTTCCTTGGACCGATTGTGACTGGCAAATACTGATTGTCATCGCTGATTTCTTGTGCTTTCCCTGCACCTTGTAGCACATTAGTGATCAGTGGTCCGTGCTGTCGACAAGATATTCTCCATATCTGACATAGCAGAGACTGCCATTGGTCCTCCTATCAACAGAAAGGAAGGCCAAGGTCACACTGTGCATGAGCTTCTATCAGAGGAAGATCACCATGTAGTAACCTTAAGGCGACGGATGGCAGTGTGGAGCAGTCCATGGCAATGCTAAAGAAAGACGTGCACAGTACTAAACTCACATGAAAGCTTATTTTTGAGATACTCTGTCGAACCCTAAAGGGCGGACTATCATGATACTCCTCCCTTTACCACTGCCAAATCCCCAGCTAAGCTCTGGGAACAGTGTGTATGCCTTCATTAGGGGATGAAGTCCAACAACAAGATCTATAAAAGATGAACATGGAAGAAAATTCAGGCAGGAGAAGAACCAGGCCATCATGATGGTCATGGAGACATGGGGGCTTATTTACAAGCCCCTTGTGCCACAGGTGCATCACTTTTAATGCGGGGAAAAGTGACAACCTGCGGCGTAAATCAGCTCCATGGTTTAGCCAAGGCAAAAAGTTCCTGCAAAGATGAGTTGCCTTTCAAGTTCCTCTCGATATGTCATCGCTACCATCAAGGCATCCACGCCTACAATGTAGACTTAGAGGGGTTCACTCAAAACAATAGGGAATTCCTCACACTTCCTTACAGTAAACAGAGATCTCTGTGAACAGCCATTGCAGTTCTCGCGAAGCATTAAATGATTCCACCCTCCCATTCCTTCCTCACTATATCTACCACCAATTTACGTGTCAGCATCACCGCCAACCACCACCCTCTACCATCAAACCTCCTAAAGGGGTTGTTATAACAATGGACAGAGTGTTCTGACTTGTTGGATAAGCAAGGAAGCTATGGAGTGCTGTCTTCCATGAGTGTGTGAACGGATGTGCAAACACTGAAACACAGTGGCGGTGATTCGCAGAGTGTGTCGACACAGCAAGAACACGATCTGGCAGAGGGCATGTCACATCCTGGATCTGGTCATGCTTCTTGCAGTGATTTTTCCTTCTGCAAGTATAGAGAGAAGCTGAAATTGGGATTGAATCCCCAGCCCTTATATGACTATTTGAACAAGGATCTTAAGAGAGCCTGGAAATCAATGATCAATAAATATAGCTTTTTAATGTAGCGATATTTTTGTTGCAGTGATATCATTTTTGTTGAGATAAATTAATATTTACAATTGCGTATTAATAAAGGCGTGATACTGGTCACAGAACTCTAAACTATTCTATAATGTATAATTTAGTGGTGTTAAATGTATTCAGGTCATGACGTTTTTATACAGTTATGTGTTTTATCTAAAATATGAATCCACCACACTTTGGGGCATATCAGAAACAACCGGCGATAATTATCGCTAAGCGCACTTAGCGCTAGGATAATTATCGCCGGCTAATGTGGATTTTTATCGCTGAGATAGCGTGCTATTAGTAACGCTTATCTCAAAAGCGATAAAAATCCTAGCGCTAACTGCCAAACGTGAGATTATCGCTGGAAACCCAGCGATAATCTCACGAAGATTGGCTTTATCTTGATGATAGGCCTCACATACTTAGCCATGATATCCACCTTCCATAGGATATCATGGCTAAGTCAGTCCTGAAGCAGGCGTAAGGAAAGTAGCGATAACAGGGGTTATTGCTACTTTTCTTGCCGCTATGCTTCATAACGTGGGGCTTGATGATAGGAGAAATGTCGCTTAGCGACATTTCTCCAGTCATGTCAAGTCAGGATCGCCCACTTTGCATCTCATTAGAGATGCGAAGCTGGGCATTAAGAATCCGGGCGCTAATGCAAGGTTTCACGCGATAGCGTGACCTTGCTAATTAGGCGATAAAATTATCGCCGCTTTTCGCCCAAAAATGGACGCAAAAGCAGCGATAATTTTATATCGCCTCGTTGCTGATATGCCTCTTTGTTTTTCACAACTTTTTAGTGATTTCATTTTTGCACCAAAGGCTTATAATGATCTTTGGCACCGCCTACACCAGCCTTATGTTGGTTCTACTTCACTCTCCCCGCCACACACAACAGAGACTCCGGGAAATTGGAAAGAGCTTATAAGTGGGGCGCCTTCGTGCTGTGAATCCAGAACCATGCCCAAGAACGGTTGCTACCAGGGCCCTGGGGCAAAGCCTGGTACTGTCCACAGATATCATCTAGAGTAGACCAATCACACACAGCAGAACACATTCTGAAACTAAACATTCACATTCACTCTTCTCTCCTGTGGATCATAGCGCCTTGACTCCTCCGGGTAATTATTTTCACCTAATAAATCTTAATAACATAACATAAACTCTCCTCACACCTCCTCCTTCCAGGGCGGCTTTTCTTGCAAGTCTTTTATTTATTGGATAACACCAAGAGCATTCATAATATTCTAAGGAATCTGAGTACAGTGAGAGGATTTCAGCTGAATACCTGGGGGGATTGAAGTGGATTGGAGCGGGTGGAGTGGAGTGTACTGATTAGAGTAGGGTGGTTTGGAGTGGTGTGAATTAGAGTGGAGTGGAGATGGGTGGATTGTAATGGGGTGGATATAGATTGTAGTGTGGTGGATTGGATTGGAGCGGGGTGGATTGGATTGGAGTGGGGTGGATTGCATTTTTGTGGGCTGGATGGATGAGATTGAGCGAGGGTGGACTGAACTGGAGTGGGGTGGATTGTTTTAGAGTGGGGTGGATTGGACCGCAGTGGATTGGAGTGGATTGGAGTGAGGTGGACTGGATGAAATGGGTTAGATTGATGGACATGAATGCTTCAGCTGTACTCTAGAATACCTGGCAGAGGCAGATGGACTAGAGCGTCAGGGGCGAGCGAGGAGAGGTTGGTTTGGGTAGAGAACACTGGGGTGTAAATGATTTCTGTTTTTGAGGACTTTAGCATGAGAGAACAAAGGACCACCCAAGAGTGAGTATGCTGCTGGATAGCTGAAGATTCCAGATGGAAGGTGTATCACGGGCGTAGTCGAGGTATAAGGCAAAAGATGACAGTGTGTTGACAAGGTGAAGAGTAAAGGGTCATCATGATGCCTTGATGCCACGTGGTAGGGACATAGATGAGGAGGAACAAGGGGTGCACCAGCCATGTGCGCAATGCAGCGCAGAGCAGAGCCAACTCTTACTGTCAGAGAGAGTCAATGTCGTGCTTTTAGCGAGGAAATTAGTGGTGACCAGTGTACGGTGAGACAGAAGAAATCCAGCGTGCTTGTGCATCAGCAGACATTTTGAACTGTCTGCGGACAGTGATCAGGCATGGCTGCTCATTGTTTTGAGTTGTGTGGGACTATCTATGATTGGGCCAAGCTAGGCATCGAGAAGACCTAATTTAGTGGGGAAGAGAGTGGGAAAAATGGAATCCTTTGCTACCCTTCTCTCCAGCAGAGAGAAGGGTAGCAAGGGATTCATTGTTTGTCTGGGTGACAGTGGGTAGCATTGAATCCCTTGCTACCTTTCTCTCCAGGAGACAGAAGGGTAGCAAGGGATTCATTGTTTGTCTGGGTTTATTTCGTTTTTTGTTTCTATTAATATATATTTTGTTTTTGTTAGTAAAGTAAGGGGATATGTTGTGATTCGTAATGTATAATTTTAATATGTACTACGTGTAGTTCTATTCTTATTGTGCAATCATCGTGTCTCGTGAGCGTTGTCGTGGTATCCGTGGAATGCAGCTCCCCATTCCAGGGAAGCTAGTGCTGCTCTGGGCGGCATCACACTGCTGGTATTTGTTCACGGTGAAAGGGGGTGCAAGTGTTACCTCTAGATTGTCCTTTTATCTGGTCTCTACTGTCATTCGCTCAGGTGATGGAGGGACCCATTCCCTCACCACTAGATCCTGATTGGTTAGAGCTGGAGTCTGCTGTTGTCTGTCCTAGCCTTCCTGCTCCAGCTTCAACCGAGCCTCCGTTGTGAAATGTCGGGCTTATTTACGGTGTTGATGACCCCCACACGGTTGGGGAAAAGGACCTGCCAAAGGTTGCTGTACCCCTCGGAGCTCCGGAAGTAGTACATGAAGGGGTTGGAGGCAGCAGAGAATGTGGCCAGCATGAGGCTGGTGGGCACCAACCAAGGAGGAAACCAGCACCCAGGACAGTAGAGGCGCACCATGGCCACCACGTTGAAGGGAAGCCGGCTGAGACCATAAATGACCACGAGCCCCGCAAGACTGCGGTTTAATCTCTTCTGACGGCGGTAGTAGCTAGTGTGCCGTGGGTAGTGCCTCTGTTGCTTCCGTAGTTTTCCAAAGACCAGGGCGTAGAGCGCAGCAATGGCCAGGAAGGGTACCAGCACGCAGCCGTCGAAGACGATGTAGACTAAGTACTCCATGCTGAGCACATTCTGGTAGGCACAGAGGACGGTACAGGAGGAAGCAGGTGATGGCAAGTTACAGATATGCTGTGACCCCCAGGCCAGGGCTGGAAGCCAGGAGACAAGGCCACCAGCAGTCCAGCAGAGTGCTATCTGCAGGCCGAGGCAGAGGCGGGAGTCTTTGTGCCTGCGGAAAGAGAGAAATAAGTTGGGTGAGGTGAGAGTGTGGAGAACTAATCCTATTTTTTTATGGTTTAAAAATAAAGGAGCTCCCTGGCATACTGTCCTAACAATTTAACTTTCACTGAATCAATATACATATTGAGAGCTTGAGGCCTACATCACAAAGTCATTTGCACATTTATATTTGATTAAGGTGAGTGTTGTGATTTTTAATGTATAATTTTAATATGGACTACGTGTAGTTCTATTCTTATTGTGCAACCATCGCATCCCGTGAGCGTTGTTGTGGTATCCGTGGAATGCAGCTCAGCATTCCAGGGAAGCTGGATGAACTCGGTGATGGTTGATGGATTAAACAGGATGGGAGCCCCGTCTGTGTTGGCGAGAAGAAATAAACTTACGTTTAACATCACCTGCGCATCGACTTCTTTGTATTGAACTTCAGCGTTTTGGTGACAATTGCCTGCGCTCTTCAACAGCGGGGAACGAATCTGCTTGATTTGACTGCATCACGATCTTCGATCTTCAATGGCGTACAGGTGTACGAGCATATGAGTTAGTACGCCTTTATTTATGGTGCCAAGTCAAGCTGTCATCCGGAGTACAGGTACTATGTACGTTTCATTTTATTTGGTTGAGGCGTTTGCACTGAGCCCGTGTTTCCTCGCGCTGCTGAGCGTGCTTTGACTTTGTGGAGGAATCCGATACATGTATGAGATAGATGCACAATTTATAGATTAAAAAAGAAAATACAGTGAACGTCATTAGCAAGAAGGATGATCTGTTGGACGGTGATCACAAAGCAAAGCAAAAGAATGATGGTAGACATGGTTTACACAAATATAAAGCAAAACCTGTGGGAGATAACAGAAGCAAATTTAACGGGTGTCATAGATTTGAGAGCATGAGTCATGCTCCTGATTTTGTGGGTTGTTATGCTAGAGATAACGTTTTCAGAAAATGTGGGGAAAAAGAGCATCTAAGCAGGATTAGCAAAGATCTTTCAAAAAGTAGAGTTGCTTTTGTTGAGGATGGATCTTTCGCACCTGATATTGTACTTTGTGTGGAGTACGAATGCAAAAACAGAATGCAAAGACCCAAAGCGGCTTTCCTGGTCAATGGTGTACCTGTAGAGTTGATGGTGGATTCGGGTTCCATGTTTAGTATTCTACCCTTTCGAATGTTTAATGAGCATTGGCCGAATGTGTAAGTCAGTAACAATGACATTCCTCCTAAGGGGTACAGTGGGGAAGCTATTTCCATCAGAGGGTGGGTGGAAGCTAACTTTGATTTTAAAGGGAGAAGTGCAAGGGGTAAAGTTTATGTGTTGAATGATTGGCCAGCTATTCTAGGCTGGGTGCCACAACATGATCTGCATAAGATTATTGATCCCAGATCGGAGGAACAAGTGTTGATGGTGGGTGATGGGGATGTGATTGAATCTATCCTAGCCAAATACAGAGGAGTATTTAGTGTTTAGGAAAACTGGTGGGGTATTTGCATGAGATCACCTGAAGGATGGGGCGCAACCCGTGAGACATGGGCTAATGAAAATTCCAATTGCCATTGGGGATGAAGTTGAGGAGATGCTGAGTGATATGCAAAGGCAAGATATTATTGAACCGATAAAGGCATCAGAGTGGCTTTCGCCTGTGGTGGTCTCTAAGAAGAAGGATGGTAAGCTCAGGTTTTGTGTTGACCTCAGATCATTGAACCAAAACATAGTCATGGATAGATTTCCTCTGCCAAACATATCTGAAATGGTGTTATTGACAAACAAAGCCAAGTTTTTTACAAAGTTGGATTTGAGGTCAGCCTACCATCAGGTCATGTTACATCCTGATTCTAGACAATTGACAGCTTTTATCACCATTGAGGGAGTTTTCCGATTCAAGAGGCTTCCTTTTGGCCTGGCATCAGCTGCCAGTGTTTTTTAGCATATGATGCACAGCTTACTTGATGGGGTTGAGAATTTCCAGGATGACATTCTTGTTACCGGGGAAAATGAAGTAGAACACAATAGAACCTTGGCAAAGGTCTTGGAAATACTACAGCAGGCAGGAATAACTCTGAGGAGCGACAAATGCATGTTTTTATTGAAGGAGGTGGTCTAATTGGGGTATACAATTTCTGAGAGAGATGTGCAACATAAAGAATATCTGTTAAAGACTATTAAGCTTGCTGGTATTCCTACTAGAAAAGATCAACTCAAATCATTTATGGGATTAGTTGAGTACTAGTCCAAATGTATTCTCAATTTTGCAGACAAAACGGAACCTTTCAGAGAATTATTGAGGAAAAGTGCACAATTTGAGTGGAGTGATACCCAGCATAGGGCTTTTTTAATATCAAGGATGAAATAGTGAATGTGGGCATTTTGACTCCATTTGAACCCAGTAAGGTCAACCTAATTACTGTTGATGCCAGTGCCCATGGTGTTGGTGCTGTCTTGCCACAAGTTAAAGGGGGTGTGGAAAAACCAGTGGTGTTTGCTTCTCGCACCCTTAACCAGTTAGAACGCAACTATGCTGTGAATAAGAGGGAGGTGTTAGCTGTTCACTACTTTCGCACCTACTTGTGGGGTGAACGCTTCACTCTAAGGACAGATCATAAACCCCTTGTGAGAATGTTGAGCCCAGGGGGGGGCGAGTAAAGGATCTTCATGCCTGATGCCTGAGTTAAATATGTAGCAGGCTGAAAAAATGTGCAGGCGGACTGTCTATCTAGATTACCACTTAGTGTGGAATGTGATGACGAGGATACTGAGGAAGTGGTGTGCATGGTGGTTAGTGTTGAAGATGTGTTGGAAAATTAATTTAATTAAGTGACTAAAGATGAGCGGCAGGGAGCAGCTAGGAATGATGACGAATTCAGAGAACTTGTTAGTTCCATCTGGACAGGGTGGAAACGTGAGGGTGATCTCAAGCCTGCTTTGAGGAGTTACCTTAAATTGCAGGAGGAGTTCAGCGACGGACTATTTAGTACTGAGGGGTGAGAGATTCGTACACCCTAGGGGGCTTAGAAAAAACCTACTTCTTTTGGCACATGAAGGTCATTTGGGACAAACAATTACTAAGATATGTCTCAGTGGCCAGGATTAGATGAGGATGTTGAAGTGTGGGTAGAAAGTTGTCATTTATGCAGAGAAAGTGAAAAAAGACTCAAGATTGATACAGAGTGCATGGGGTCTATTGGTGGTGGCCAAAATGGAGAGGCGTGGGAGAAAGTTTGTGTGGACTTAATTGGCCCCATGGATTTTTTTAGCCAGAGACAGGAGATTTGCCATGGTACTGGTGGATTTACTCGTGTTGGGTCATTGTGGAGTTTCTGAGAAACATCACCACCAGTAATGTGATCAAAAACTTAGATGCCATATTTAAGAAAGAAGGGTATCCAGGTGTGTTGGTGACAGATAATGGCACGCAACTTACATCTCACGTTATGCAAACGTTTTTGCATGGGAATGGTATTAGACATGTTTGCACATCTTTGTATAATTAACAAGGGAATGGCATGGTGGAACACGTGAATAGGGTCATCAAGGGCACGATTCAAATGGCTTTACAGGGAAATCAAGATGTTCAGAGATGTGTGGATAATATGGTGTGGACCTAAATACCACAGTCAACTGTGCCACTAATGAAATGCTTTTCAAATTACTCCTCAGTGGATGTTTGAAAGTGTTGGTGGTGTTAAGGGAAAGGATGGTATGAAGGGAGGTAGAATAGAAGTTGGAGATTTAATCAAAATCAAGTTGGACAAGAAAGAGCATTGTGTGAACAGATTCTCTGCACCCATGGAAGTGAAAGAAGTACATGGGTGGCATGTAGTTTTAAAGAATGGACAAAGGTGGAATAGAAGAAGAGTGCCTTTGTATTGTAAGAAGACTGGTATTGATGAGTGTGTGGAAAGGAATGAGGACAATTTAAGGAATGAGCACAACACTGAGAACAAATTGTACCAAGGTGTACCAATGGGGCAGAATGATTGGTGTTAAGCAATCTCGTGAGCATCATTTTCACTCTAAATTTAATAACTTTGTCATGGGGTATGGTCTAAGTGTAGTTTCATTGTTTGTCTGGGTTGTTTTCGTATTTTTGTTTCTATTATTCTATATCTTGTTTTTGTTAGTAAAGTAAGGGGATATGTTTTGATTCGTAATGTATAATTTTAATATGTACTACGTGTAGTTCTATTCGTGTAGTTTATCATTACCTGCACATCGACTTCTTTGTATTGAACCTCAACAGTGAGCAAAGAGCGTAAGCACATGTTGTGTATTCTCAAAATGTCTGTTTCCAATTGCAAAACATGTAGTTATATTTTGGGTGAGAATAATTCTCCCAGGATGAGGGAGGTGCATGTTTCAGGGTGAGAATGCCCTGAAAGTTTGCGCACTCCCACATGTAAACATGTTTTTGAATAATCAGAAACCTTTCTGTAGCCTAGCCTCCCTGTGGTCACTGTTAGATATTTGCTCTTTGGTGGTATTTGGTGAATATCGACCCCCAGAATGTTGTTATACAAGAATATCGAGGACAGAATATCAAATGGTAGGGAGGGAATTATAGGAAAGTATAGATTTACCATTCTTAACTACACATCTACCTATCTTGAAGATATATGTACAACATAGGTACACATATGTGGCATTAGGTACCAACAATCTACACTTACTTACTTGTCAATATTTAATTTTCAATATTTTGTCCTCGATATTCTTATGTCGATATTTAGTGTTCACACCTTGCTCTTTCAAGGGCGTTAGCATATTTGGGGAGGGAAGACCCCAATTTTTGGTACAGGTTTAGTGTAAGGATTAACTGCAAGGGGGCGAGAAGAAAGAAAAAGATGCAAATTCGCTACAGTGTTGTAATTAAAACTATGTAAATTTATACTATGTACAATTACACTTCTTAATATGTTTCTTCATGGTTTTAAAAGAGAATTCATGAAGGTATTTGTGGTTTACTCTTGGAACTATGAGATTGTCACAGCTTCCCAGGCGTACTCCCAGATACCTTGGTGAATTTCAAAAAGCCAGAAATGTACTCCAAAAATAGAAAGGAAATCCACGGGAGTAAATTTCAGAATTTGTTTGTGAACTGAGCCATTACATTCTGCGTCATCTAGGGGGACGACTTCTTAGCTAGGGGACCAGTTTCCTCTCTTCATACCAAAGATCATTCTTTGCCACTCAGCCTTTTTGTTCACCTTTCATTTCTATCTGTTCCTCTGCATATAATTGCTCAGTTTCTTGTCTTTCTTCCGCTGTGGCATGGCCATGTCTACACAACTTGCCTGGCCGGCTGGGTGTCTGGTAAATTTCCTTCCTAGGGGACTAACGTTTGGGAGACTTACATGAAGCATTCACTTTTACCATTCTATCTATACCGCCTTCCAGCTGCCACTAGCTGAGTGGGCTCTGCATCCCTTCTCTCAGCAGCATGGCTGTTTGCTAACACAGTGTTGGAAAGTCATCTTGTGCCCTGGGCAACACCCAACTTTTTGCTGACTGGTATTGGTGGTAACTTACTCTGGCTAACCAAGCCCAGGACCAGTGCTATGCTGAAACAGACACATTTAGAATACAGTGAAAACACCTTCATACACTAGGCTATACTATGGGTTGGGGTACCCCTGTGATTGGCATGACCTACCCTATAAGGCCCTAGTACATACTAGGGAGGGGGATTGAAACTACCTATCAGTCCCTAGTATATAATAGGGCATGGCAGTTAAGAGGCCAGCAGCCCTTTCTGCACTTGCATGTGTGCCCTGCTGAAGCCTGGGGTCAGTTTAAAAGTGACTCTGTGCTGCAGGACTGCTTTTAAAAAGTAAATTGTGCCCAAACTCAACTTTGGTGTTTGGGGAACTTAGAAATGGTTAACCTACAATGTTTGGGTATATTAGGTACCCGGGGTCTCTCCTGGGTGTCCCAATGGTGGGGGATCAGGTATTTATAAGGAGGACCCTTATAAATGAGTTGTATATGCCCTGGGTTAAGTGAAATGGCACATTTCACTCCCCACATTGTGATAAAGTGCTGCCCAAAATCGACTTTGGTGGTAGGAGCACTGTAGAGGGAGGATCTGCAATATTGTTACATATTCAGAACCCCTAAAGTCTCCCCTAGGTGTTCCTGGGGTGGGGGTCCTGTACATATATGGAAAGTACTTATGAAATACGTTTTTATAAGCCTTGATGTTGGAAAAATGGCCCAAGTCATTTTTCCCATTGCAAATTCCATGCCACATAGGTTAACATGGCAAGAATTTATTAACTAATAACTCTTGATAGGAGAAGGCTAAAAGTACAGTTCAAAGACTTCTCAGAATGGTATTAATAAACTCAACAATATGATAATGTTGAATTTCTCCTAAAATGTACATAAAAGAAGTTATAAGACTTTCTTGTTTCTAAGCCCAGATTCAGCCTTCCAGTGGTCTGTCCGATTGGTCAGAGTTAAGTGGATTAGCCAGGCTTCTTTGAAGAGGTGATAAAGAGCCCCTGGGGTTAACAAGCTCTGCTGGTAGGGCAGCATTCCGTTACACAGGAATGCCAGAGCAGGGGGAGGAGTCATAAACAATGGACTTCAAGGGATGGGGAAGACACCAGTGTCATTTACAACTCCATTCTTTTGACCCTAAAACAGATGCTAGGATTAAGGAAGGAATCAGCAGATGCAAGGGGGAGAGACTATGGAGATTAGCCATCCTAGGGGTGTGTTTAGCCAGATCTTCTCTCCTTGCTGGAAAATCTGCCATCATGAATTTGGAAGAATTGGTGCACTCTGGGACAAAATAGTGCCACTCTCTGCAAAAAGTGGTCAGACCTTTGAGTGGTACCCTGCAGCCCATTGGACAGGACTGACCTCTTACTTGACCCAGAGAAATTGGAATAAGTATCTGAGAAGGGCAGAGCCCCTCAGATCTGCTGCTTGAAACTTAAGAAAGCAAGAAGGGCCATGCTGGAAATTTGATGTGCATTTCTTAAGGCCTGCACTCTGAAGCCTGCACCTTCTGCACCATCTGAAACTGCAACCTGTGGATTACCTTGCTGTAAAAAGGACTAAAGAGTGAACTCCCTGCAAGCTACAGGTTAACAGAGTTCACCTAGAACATCACCACCAAGGATCTACAACCTGGAGAACTACCAGTGGATTTGTAAGGGTTTTGTCCAAGTGAATTGTGGGAACTGAAGTCCTCAACTTTCAAGGACCATCTTGAAGATTCCAGACCCTTGGAGTGAGTTTGAGACACTTTGGGATCCTTTGGGGACCTTCAGGAAGAAGTTCCAGGAGTTTGGAGAACTTTGGAACAACTTTGAAAAAAAGCTCCATAAGGGGACCGGCTCAACCTGGCCAGCCAAGCCACCTGCCTTCAACCACGAGCCAGCCAGCCATCCAGGTTCGGCTTGCTGAAAAGCTCTGCAGGTCTGACTTCCAAAGTTTGACCGGGCTTAGGTGGAATAGGAGGCCAGCGAACCCTCACTGAATGGTGAAGAACATCGAGGGACCCTATGAAGAAAAGCTCCCGAAATGTTTCTAAGTCCAAAGGTAAAAACTGTGTCCGAGACCTACCGCGAGGGGTAGCCGAGCGGGGCTCCATCGCAGTCGGCCTGAAACTTTGACTTTGACCCGGTCTATCGCGACCAGTTGTCCCGATAAGGTGCTGTATGTTTCTATGTGCTAGAAACTGCTAAATCTTTGAAAATTCATATCTCCGGATCCCTACATTTGATTTTTGTCGTTTTGGTGTCATTTTAAGGATAAAATATTTCCTATTTCAATAAATTGGTGTTGGATTTTTATTATGCAATGTGTCTTACATATTTACTGAACTGGTGTTTTTAGATGCTTTACATACCTGTCTTTGAATTTAAGCCTGGCTGTTTGCAGCCAAGCTACCAAGGGTTGAGCACAGGAATAATTTTCTAAGACCTATTCTGAGCCCTATACTGTGTTAGTGGCCTTATTGTCAGTAGCAGATATACATTTGCCCCTACTAATAATCCACTTTCCAACACACAGCTAACAGGAAAAAAGAAGCATTGGCAAGGGCAATAGGTCACATTTAATGCAACAATGTACATAAATAGTTATGCCATAATGACGTATCTATATAAGAGCACACTAAAGCCAGATCAACTGGCCTTACCAGTGATTGGTCATGGTAGTGTTGGAAGTGTGGATTTGTTTTGGTGCTGTTATTGTTGTTGATGGAGTAGCATCCACTGTGGTATTGGTATTATGGTGGTGTAGTATTGGTAGTGGTATGGTATCTGTGGTGGTGATATTTATGGTGACAGTGGCATTAGAGGTGGTATTGGTGGTATTAGTGGGGATTTCGGTGTTTCTGGTGGTATCAGTGGTATTGATGGTGCTAATGGTGGTGGTAGTATTGGTGGTCGTGATGGTGGTATAGATGGTATGGAGGTGATATTGGTGGTGATTGGTGGTGATTGTAAAGTTGGTGGAATTAGTGGTGATATTGATGGTGTTCTAGTGGCAGTGGCATTGTGATGGTACTGGTGGTGGTGTTTGCAGTGGTGAAACTGAAGATGATATATTGGTGTTGTGATGTTGGTGGTACTGATAATGCTATTGCTGTACCATAGGTCGTGGTGGTGTTGATGGTGGTTCAGGTGGTAAAAAAACTGTTTTCATTTGCGTGTTTCTTTTCCATTTTTTCGTCCAAATGGATATTGCAACGTGAGGTTTTCTGGTGCTGGAATGTGAAAACCTTGATCACTCAATGCAACTACACAAAGCATCCTCTTTTTCAGCTATCAAACAAACGGAAGGTACTTTAATCTCATGTGACATGAGGTCTTTGTACAGAACAGGCACCTGAATCCCGATCAAATTCTCTTGCATTTCACTGATCTTCTGTGATTAACTGAAACATGGCTATCAAAAGGCATTGCGTCTATATGAAATGAACTACTGCCAGCCACGTGTAAAATCTGTAAGAGAAATCGCCTCGGTTGGGCCAGTGGACAGTGGAGTTGCAGTAAAAACCTGCCAGTCACCATCTATTTGAGTTGATTTGATCCTGGCCCGCCCAGAAAATTAACTGCTACTCTTTTCAAGGAAATTTAGTAACTGGACAGAAATTTTTCTGATATATCATCCCCTTCAACCTCTGCTTTCCAAACTACATCTTTTAACAGCAGAAATGGGACAGTATGTATTTGAGAAGGAAAACATACATTTCTAGACAACTTACACCTCTGGCTAGAGGCTCCTACTGGTGCTACCTTAAACGCAATTACTGATCTTGCAGGTTTTAGTCCCGCACGCTACCAACACTAAACAACTTACATTGTGCAGGAGGAAGATGTCAACTAGAGTAAACCCTCCCTATCTTAATCAAAAATCCCAAACAGTACCCCATAGGATAATATTTTGGGCTTAGAATAGTTGATAAGTATTGGGACTAAGGTATTATTGTGAGTTTTTGAAGGAAGACTTGTCTTAAAGGATATGCGTGCTGACTCATTATCGATTTCTGTGATCTACATCGCATATGTGCTACAGCATCCTGGGTGTACAGCCTTCTTCCAGCAGTCGGGTTGTGCATTGCAAGACCTACAATCACAACATCTCAAGACGCGCTAGCTAATGGAAGACTCCAAGTGAAGGAGGTGCCGAGCTACCATTAGTAAAGCAGGCGGGAGGCAACACATCCGAAGAGCTCAGAACAGAACCTTCTATCATTGAAATGTTATTTGTCCAGTATATGGTGTTGTCGTCCATGAGAAGGTAAATCTTACTAAGACTCTTGATTCCTCTTGAGTGTCTCTGCAAAGGATACAGCTGTGGGTTACAAGTGATGGTAGAACCAAGTGATATCCACTTAATCCATCATCAATTAATTTCACCACTTGATCCACCATCAATTAATTCATCACAACTGCACTGTGAAACAAATACTGCCAGATATTGTATCGGATGTATTTTACATCACCCCGGGCAGCATGGCTAAATAAGAAAAAAAGGCCTACAATCCTTTTGTTGGCGCACCACCACATGCGCGCCTACATAATGACGCAGCCTCTTTTTTTTTTTTTTTAGTTCACAAATCCAAATTGTATCAGCAAATATAAAGAAAAAAATGCATGAAAGTGTTTTATGAAACAGGGTGGAGCAACATGGAGGGTGTGGGTGGTGGGAAGCAACACGGGGTGGGGATGAGAATCAGCCAGTTACAGAGAAGGAAGGCGTAGATGGGAGAAGTAACAGAGAGGGTGGGGGATGGAAGGAACACAAGGGCGGGGGGAGGATAAGAAAATCAAAGAGCGGCAGAAAAAGAGGGTGTGAGTGGGGGAAGCAACACAGAGATGGGGATGAGAATCAGCCAGAGGCAGAGAAGGAAGGGGTAGATGGGAGAAGCAACAGAGAGGGTGGGGGATGGAAGCAACACAAGGGCAGGGCGTACAAGAAAAGCAAAGGGTGTCAGAAAAAGAGGTTGTGAGTGGGGATGCAACATGGAGGGCGGAGTGGGGTGAAAAAGCAACAAGTGAGAGAGCAACATGGAGCAGATGTGGGAGGCGCACACAAGCAAGAAAATGACAGGGCAGGCGATGAGAGCAAGCACAACATGAACGGAGGTATGGAGATGCACACGGGTGACCGACAGAAACAAGGAGTGCAGGAGAAAACAGCTGAAAAACTCATGCAGTCTCATGGAGTGCTTAAGCCAAAAGGAAAAGAGAAGTGCTTGAAAAGCAAGCAGTGGAAGCATAGAAGCCAATCAATCAAAAGAGATGGTAAAGAGGCTATGCTTCATGGGAGGGACAAACACAAGATTGACAAACTGTGACACGAATAGGAAGCAGGCAAATGAGAGTGACAGCATAGCCAACCAATGGTGAGCCATGGGCAGTCTCCAAGCCCATGTATGTCTTTGGTAAGCCCACAATATGTCTTCTGCGATCAGATATCTGCACTGTCTGGTAGGCTTGACCTAAAAATGGAGCTGTAATAAAAGTGGGATGGAGAGTGCCAAAGAAAGTTTGAAATTGTTAAAGAGAAATTACAGGAGGACCCTGTACTTACAAAGTTTTGACCAAAGCAGAAATGTACCGTAGTTACTAATGTCAGTAGTAAAGGACGTGATGCATTTTGTTGCAAGGACGAGGGAGACAAAAAAAATATATATTTTTTTTCTTTCAACTAGGCAGTGGGCAGGCAAAAAAGCGGAAACCAGCTACTCGGTAGTTGAAAGGGAATCCTAACTCTCCGAAAAAAGAAGACGAAAACATTTTGTTTCGGTAACAGTTTTTTAGTTAAGACAAACCATAAACTTCTGAGATAAATGTTTAAAATAATTAATAGAAGGGGTATGCTACTAAGCTGTATCTTGAGCATATATGTGCGCCCGTTGCTAAGGCTCGGCAGTGTGTACAGCGAGTGAGCGCTAGACAGAAACTCTCTGAGATAGTGCATAGGTTCATGATATAAGGCTCTGGTTTCTGCAAAATGTGTGACAATGTGTCAGTGTTAAATATGTATGTATGGGACATAAACTGACGTAAAAGTCAACAATTTTCAGTCGTAATTGAAAAAGCTAAAAACATTGCAACCTTCGTGAATTTGCAAAGTTTCCATTGACCTTTGCAAAAATTGCAAAAAAAACCTTTGCAATATTGCACATCCCTAGGCGCAGACTGTTCTCTTTCTATCGACTGCGCTTATCCATTGGAACTCGCTGGCTGCGAACCATGGAGCCCATCCTTCTCCCCACTTATCCAAAAACACCCTGCCACCTCACCCTTTGAGTCTGGAGTTATAAGGCTATGTGTTAGCCCCTCCTCCAAACCCATAGCTCTGCTCATAGCAGCTCTCCTGTATACAGATGTCACCTTCCCTAATATCACCTTACTTAACGGTAAATAAGTAATATGTATTATGTTTTTTTTTACTCTTTTTCTCTGTGACTAATTTGCCATGGAATATTGTATCGTCCTTGAAGAATGCTTAATTAGAGCCGGTGGTTGCCGGTGGTGGGCACCGCCATTCTTTTTGTTGTTGTCTCGGACAAATTTTCATCATCAGACTGTGACCTTAAGCAAGGGAGAGAGAAAACAGCTACGGGATATAGAAGGAGGACGAA
Source organism: Triturus cristatus (assembly GCF_964204655.1). Lineage (NCBI taxonomy): Eukaryota > Metazoa > Chordata > Amphibia > Caudata > Salamandridae > Triturus > Triturus cristatus. The sequence goes on from NC_140590.1 coordinate 1,686,235,704, forward strand.
AAAGATAGGAAACATCAACAAAGGGAGAAATCAGGGATGAAGAAAGAACTCGCAAGACTGATATAAAGAGACAGGACATGCATGGCAATGGAAGAAAGACTCAGCCACTGGCTCCTCAGAAAAGCTTCGGAACCCTGCACTCCTTTTGGCAGGAGTGAGCCATATTTATTGCAATACAGTGCATTCCTGTCCTTTCCCCAGCACCGGCGCACAATGGGCCTGCCTAGCGCCAACGCAGCATACAGGAAGGCACACCTTTCTGCACAGAGCACACATAGAAAGAGGAAGTAACGTGGAGAAGGCGTATCTTTTTGGTGCATTCCCAGGTCTACGACTTTTGACAAACCTGAGAATGTGTAAAAAGAAAAACGTGGGAATTGTGCGGGAGCACCCACGCAATGCCCATGGAATACCTTCCCAGGGCAGAGTAACACAACGTTTGGTGCTGCTTCGCGTTACTTAGATTTATGAAGCCATCAGAGCCACGCAGAGGTGCCTTGCGGGGCTTCGTAAACCTCAATTTTTGTGTTGCGTCGCTCTTGTCCAGGGTGATGCAAGAGCGACGCAACATATAAATATGGCCCTGGATCCTGCTGCGGTCCCAGGTGTTTTGTGCAATAACATTAACCAGCAGTCAGTTTCTGACAAATAACAGTGAGTCATTGACAGACTGTACCTTTCAATACTACAACCTGCCGGAATCCGGGCTGCGCTTTAGTGTTTCGTGCGCACTTGAATCACCGCAGGCAGGCACGGCAGGGGCGTAACACAGGCCCCCGCATCCCCCGTGGTGCGGGGGGCCCAGCTCCAGGGGACCCCCTCAGAACAGAACTACGGTCTGAGACCTCCGGATAAAATGCGGAGTGGGGGGGCCCTCTGTGTACAATGCAGGGGGGGCCCTTAAACTTTCTTTACCTCACTGAGGCGCGGGCACGAGTGCGGGAGGAAGTGGCTTGTGAGTTATGTACTTTAAAAAAAGCTTTATTCGATGTTTACAGGTAACTGGGGATAGTTTAATGAAAGTTGACGGTAGCTGCCCACCTCCACTCTGCCATACCCCCACACTGCTACAACGCATTTCTTTGGGGGGCACTTTTCAAGGGCATCCTGCAGTATCCGGTGAAGCCATTGATAATGTATCACTGTAAAGTTCGCTGTTACTCGAATATTCCATTTTCGATCTGTGCACGTGGTTAACCAGGGCTGCCTGCTGGTGGCATGCCAACCAGAACACCGTGCGCATGCGCAGCCTCGCGGGGGTCATTTACAACGCAATGTAATCAGGTACACCGTGACCCGAGACTACAACTCCCAGAATACATGTGGGTGTTTAATATAAATTCAGAGCGGAGGTCACGTGACCTCGGTAACATGGGGCAATTTGGAATCCTTATATGTCCCGCTTTTTCTAAAATAAAGCTTTCAGTTGCTAATTGAGGAATCCGTGCAATTATCGATAAGGCTGAGTTCAAATTAAACTATTATACAATCTACAAATGGGGCATCGTGAATGTACGAATGATTCGGAAGTTAAGACGTAAATGTATTATAGCCAAGAAGGTTATACAGTGCTCTGAGAAGGGCCGGATACGCGGGGCTCCTTTGCCATTTTTTTTTGTGCTCAATTCCAATTTACCATCCGTGCATGTTGAGGTGCAACGTTGCACCAATGCACAGTTATAAGGCCACACCTGGTGATGAAGGTGACCAGAGATGTGTGGATAATATGGTGTGGGCCTAAATACCACAGTCAACTGTACCACTAATGAAATGCTTTTCAAATTACTCCTCAGTGGATGTTTGAAAGTGTTGGTGGTGTTAAGAGAAAGGATGGTATGAAGGGAGGTAGAATAGAAGTTGGAGATTTAATCAAAATCAAGTTGGACAAGGAAGAGCATTGCGTGAACAGATTCTCTGCACCCATGGAAGTGAAAGAAGTACATGGGTGGCATGTAGTTTTAAAGAATGGACAAAGGTGGAATAGAAGAAGAGTGCCTTTGTATTGTAAGAAGACTGGTATTGATGAGTGTGTGGAAAGGAATGAGGACAATTTAAGGAATGAGCACATCACTGAGAACAAATTGTACCAAGGTGTACCAATGGGGCAGAATGATTGGTGTTAAGCAATCTCGTGAGCATCATTTTCACTCTAAATTTAATAACTTTGTCATGGGGTATGGTCTAAGTGTAGTTTCATTGTTTGTCTGGGTTGTTTTCGTATTTTTGTTTCTATTATTCTATATCTTGTTTTTGTTAGTAAAGTAAGGGGATATGTTTTAAATCATAATGTATAATTTTAATATGTACTACGTGTAGTTCTATTCGTGTAGTTTATCATTACCTGCACATCGACTTCTTTGTATTGAACTTCAACAGTGAGCAAAGAGCGTAAGCACATGTTGTGTATTCTCAAAATGTCTGTTTTCAATTGCAAAACATGTAGTTATATTTTGGGTGAGAATAATTCTCCCAGGATGAGGGAGGTGCATGTTTCAGGGTGAGAATGCCCTGAAAGTTTGCGCACTCCCACATGTAAACATGTTTTTGAATAATCAGAAACCTTTCTGTAGCCTAGCCTCCCTGTGGTCACTGTTAGATATTTGCTCTTTAGTGGTATTTGGTGAATATCGACCCCCAGAATGTTGTTATACAAGAATATCGAGGACAGAATATCAAATGGTAGCGAGGGAATTATAGGAAAGTATAGATTTACCATTCTTAACTACACTTCTACCTACCTCGAAGATATATGTACAACATAGGTACACATATGTGGCATTAGGTACCGAAAATCTACACTTACTTACCTGTCAATATTTAATTTTTCAATATTTTGTCCTCGATATTCTTATGTCGATATTTAGTGTTCACACCTTGCTCTTTCAAGGGCGTTAGCATATTTGGGGAGGAAAGACCCCAATTTTTGGAACAGGTTTAGTGTAAGGATTAGCTGCAAGGGGGCGAGAAGAAAGAGAAAGATGCAAATTCACTACAGTGTTGTAATTAAAACTATGTAAATTTATACTATGTACAATTACACTTCTTAATATGTTTCTTCATGGTTTTAAAGAGAATTCATGAAGGTATTTGTGGTTTACTCTTGGAACTATGAGATTGTCACAGCTTCCCAGGCGTACTCCCAGATACCTTGGTGAATTTCAAAAAGCCAGAAATGTACTCCAAAAATAGAAAGGAAATCCACGGGAGTAAATTTCAGAATTTGTTTGTGAACTGAGCCATTACATTCTGCGTCATCTAGGGGGACGACTTCTTAGCTAGGGGACCAGTTTCCTCTTTTCATACCAAAGATCATTCTTTGCCACTCAGCCTTTTTGTTCACCTTTCATTTCTATCTGTCCCTCTGCATATAATTGCTCAGTTTCTTGTCTTTCTTCCGCTGTGGCATGGCCATGTCTACACAACTTGCCTGGCCGGCTGGGTGTCTGGTAAATTTCCTTCCTAGGGGACCAACGTTTGGGAGACTTACATGAAGCATTCACTGTTACCATTCTAGCCATACCGCCTTCCAGCTGCCCCCACTGAGTGGGCTCTGCATCCCTTCTCTCAGCAGCATGGCTGTTTGCTAACACAGTGTTGGAAAGTCATCCTGTGCCCTGGGCAACACCCAACTTTTTGCTGACTGGTATTGGTGGTAACTTACTCTGGCTAACCAAGCCCAGGGCCAGTGCTATGCTGAAACAGACATATTTAGAATACAGTGAAAACACCTTCATACACTAGGGTACACTATGGGTTGGGGTACCCCTGTGATTGGCATGACCTACCCTATAAGGCCCTAGTACATACTAGGGAGGGGGATTGAAACTACCTATCAGTCCCTAGTATATAATAGGGCATGGCAGTTAAGAGGCCAGCAGCCCTTTCTGCACTTGCATGTGTGCACTGCTGAAGCCTGAGGTCAGTTTAAAAGTGGCTCTGTGCTGCAGGACTGCTTTTAAAAAGTAAATTGTGCCCAAACTCAACTTTGGTGTTTGGGAGACTTAGAAATGGTTAACCTACAATGTTTGGGCATATTAGGTACCCCCGGGGTCTCTCCTGGGTGTCCCAATGGTGGGGGAACAGGTATTTATAAGGAGAACCCTTATAAAATGAGTTTTATATGCCCTGGGTTAAGTGAAATGGCACATTTCACTCCCCACATTGTGATAAAGTGCTGCCCAAAATCGACGTTGGTGGTAGGAGCACTATAGAGGGAGGATCTGCAATATTGTTAGATATTCAGAACCCCTAAAGCCTCCCCTAGGTGTTCCTGGGGTGGGGGTCCTATACATATATGGAAAGTACTTATGAAATATGTTTTTATAAGGCCTGATACTGGAAAAATGTCTCAAGTCATTTTTCCCATTGCAAATTCCATGCCACAAAGGTTAACATATCAAGAATTTATTAACTAATAACTCTTGATAGGAGAAGGCTAAAAGTACAGTTCAAAGACTTCTCAGAATGGTATTAATAAGCTCAACAATATGATAATGTTAAATTTCTCCTAAAATGTACATAAAAGAAGTTATAAGACTTTCTTGTTTCTAAACCCAAATTCAGCCTTCCAGTGGTCTGTCCGATTGGTCAGAGTTAAATGGATTAGCCAGGCTTCTTTGAAGAGGTGATAAAGAGCCCCTGGGGTTAATCAACTCTGCTGGTAGGGCAGCGTTCCATTACACAGGAATGCCAGAGCAGGGGGAGGAGTCATAAACAATGGACTTCAAGGGATGGGGAAGACACCAGTGTCATTTACAACTCCATTCTTTTGTCCCTAAAACAGATGCTAGGATTAAGGAAGGAATCAGCAGATGCAAGGGGAAGAGACTATGGAGATTAGCCATCCTAGGGGTGTGTTTAGCCAGATCTTCTCTCCTTGCTGGGAAATCTGCCATCATGAATTTGGAAGAATTGGTGCACTCTGGGACAAAATAGTGCCACTCTCTGCAAAAAGTGGTCAGACCTTTGAGTGGTACCCTGCAGCCCATTGGACAGGACTGGCCTCTTGCTTGACCCAGAGAAATTGGAATAAGTATCTGAGAAGGGCAGAGCCCCTCATATCTGCTGCTTGAAACTTAAGAAAGCAAGAAGGGCCATGCTGGAAGTTTGATGTGCATTTCTTAAGGCCTGCACTCTGAAGACTGCACCTTCTGCACCATCTGAAACTGCAACCTGTGGATTACCTTGCTGTTAAAAGGACTAAAGAGTGAACTCCCTGCAAGCTACAGGTTAACAGAGTTCACCTAGAACATCACCACCAAGGATCTACAACCTGGAGAACTACCAGTGGATTTGTAAGGGTTTTGTCCAAGTGGATTTTGGGAACTGAAGTTCTCAACTTTCAAGGACCATCTTGAAGATTCCAGACCCTTGGAGTGAGTTTGAGACACTTTGGGACCCTTTGGGGAACTTCAGGAAGAAGTTCCAGGAGTTTGGAGTACTTTGGAACAACTTTGAAAAAAAGCTCCATAAGGGGACCGGCTCAACCTGGCCAGCCAAGCCACCTGCCTTCAACCACGAGCCGGCCAGCCATCCAGGTTCGGCTTGCTGAAAAGCTCTGCAGGTCTGACTTCCAAAGTTTGACCGGGCTTAGGTGGAATCCGAGGCCAGCGAACCGTCACTGAGTGGTGAAGAACATCGAGGGACCCTGTGAAGAAAAGCTCCAGAAATGTTTCTAAGTCCGAAGGTAAAAACTGTGACCGAGACCTACCGCGAGGGGTAGCAGAACGGGGCTCCATCGCGGTCGGCCTGAAACTTTGACTTTGACCCGGTCTATCGCGACCAGTTGTCCCGATAAGGTGCTGTATGTTTCTATGTGCTAGAAACTGCTAAATCTTTGAAAATTCATATCTCCGGTTCCCTACATTTGATTTTTGCCATTTTGGTGTCATTTTGAGGATAAAAATATTTCCTATTTCAATAAATTGGTGTTGGATTTTTATTATGCATTGTGTCTTACATATTTACTGAACTGGTGTTTTTAGATGCTTTACATACCTGTCTTTGAATTTAAGCCTGCCTGTTTGCAGCCAAGCTACCAAGGATTGAGCACAGAAATAATTTTCTAAGACCTATTCTGAGCCCTATACTGTGTTAGTGGCCTTATTGCCAGTGGCAGATATACATTTGCCCCTACTAATAATCCACTTTCCAACACACAGCTAACAGGCAAAAAGAAGCATTGGCAAGGGCAATAGGTCACATTTAATGCAACAATGTAAATAAATAGTTATGTCATAATGATGTATCTATATAATAGCACACTAAAGCCAGATCAACTGGCCTTACCAGTGATTGGTCATGGTAGTGTTGGAAGTGTGGATTTGTTTTGGTGCTGTTATTGTTGTTGATGGAGTAGCATCCACTGTGGTATTGGTATTATGGTGGTGTAGTATTGGTAGTGGTATGGTATCCGTGGTGGTGATATTGATGGTGACAGTGGCATTAGAGGTGGTAATGGTGGTATTAGTGGGGATTTCGGTGTTTCTGGTGGTATCAGTGGTATTGATGGTGCTAATGGTGGTGGTAGTATTGGTGGTCGTGATGGTGGTATAGATGGTATGGAGGTGATATTGGTGGTGATTGGTGGTGATTGTAAAGTTGGTGGAATTAGTGGTGATATTGATGGTGTTCTAGTGGCAGTGGCATTGTGATGGTACTGGTGGTGGTGTTTGCAGTGGTGAAACTGAAGGTGATATATTGGTGTTGTGATGTTGGTGGTACTGATAATGCTATTGCGGTACCATAGGTCGTGGTGGTGTTGATGGTGGTTCAGGTGGTAAAAAAACTGTTTTCATTTGCATGTTTCTTTTCCATTTTTTCGTCCAAATGGATATTGCAACGTGAGGTTTTCTGGTGCTGGAATGTGAAAACCTTGATCACTCAATGCAACTACACAAAGCATCCTCTTTTTCAGCTGTCAAACAAACGGAAGGTACTTTAATCTCATGTGACATGAGGTCTTTGTACAGAACAGGCACCTGAATCCCGATTAAATTCTCTTGCATTTCACTGATCTTCTGTGATTAACTGAAACATGGCTATGAAAAGGCATTGCGCCTATATGAAATGAACTACTGCCAGCCACGTGTAAAATCTGTAAGAGAAATCGCCTCGGTTGGGCCAGTGGACAGTGGAGTTGCAGTAAAAACCTGCCAGTCACCATCTATTTGAGTTGATTTGATCCTGGCCCGCACAGAAAATTAACTGCTACTCTTTTCAAGGAAATTTAGTAACTGGACAGAAATTTTTCTGATATATCATCCCCTTCAACCTCTGCTTTCCAAACTACATCTTTTAACAGCAGAAATGGGACAGTATGTATTTGAGAAGGAAAACATACATTTCTAGACAACTTACACCTCTGGCTAGAGGCTCCTACTGGTGCTACCTTAAACGCAATTACTGATCTTGCAGGTTTTAGTCCCGCACGCTACCAACACTAAACAACTTACATTGTGCAGGAGGAAGATGTCAACTAGAGTAAACCCTCCCTATCTTAATCAAAAATCCCAAACAGTACCCCATAGGATAATATTTTGGGCTTAGAATAGTTGATAAGTATTGGGACTAAGGTATTATTGTGAGTTTTTGAAGGAAGACTTGTCTTAAAGGATATGCGTGCTGACTCATTATCGATTTCTGTGATCTACATCGCATATGTGCTACAGCATCCTGGGTGTACAGCCTTCTTCCAGCAGTCGGGTTGTGCATTGCAAGACCTACAATCACAACATCTCAAGACGCGCTAGCTAATGGAAGACTCCAAGTGAAGGAGGTGCCGAGCTACCATTAGTAAAGCAGGCGGGAGGCAACACATCCGAAGAGCTCAGAACAGAACCTTCTATCATTGAAATGTTATTTGTCCAGTATATGGTGTTGTCGTCCATGAGAAGGTAAATCTTACTAAGACTCTTGATTCCTCTTGAGTGTCTCTGCAAAGGATACAGCTGTGGGTTACAAGTGATGGTAGAACCAAGTGATATCCACTTAATCCATCATCAATTAATTTCACCACTTGATCCACCATCAATTAATTCATCACAACTGCACTGTGAAACAAATACTGCCAGATATTGTATCGGATGTATTTTACATCACCCCGGGCAGCATGGCTAAATAAGAAAAAAAGGCCTACAATCCTTTTGTTGGCGCACCACCACATGCGCGCCTACATAATGACGCAGCCTCTTTTTTTTTTTTTTTAGTTCACAAATCCAAATTGTATCAGCAAATATAAAGAAAAAAATGCATGAAAGTGTTTTATGAAACAGGGTGGAGCAACATGGAGGGTGTGGGTGGTGGGAAGCAACACGGGGTGGGGATGAGAATCAGCCAGTTACAGAGAAGGAAGGCGTAGATGGGAGAAGTAACAGAGAGGGTGGGGGATGGAAGGAACACAAGGGCGGGGGGAGGATAAGAAAATCAAAGAGCGGCAGAAAAAGAGGGTGTGAGTGGGGGAAGCAACACAGAGATGGGGATGAGAATCAGCCAGAGGCAGAGAAGGAAGGGGTAGATGGGAGAAGCAACAGAGAGGGTGGGGGATGGAAGCAACACAAGGGCAGGGCGTACAAGAAAAGCAAAGGGTGTCAGAAAAAGAGGTTGTGAGTGGGGATGCAACATGGAGGGCGGAGTGGGGTGAAAAAGCAACAAGTGAGAGAGCAACATGGAGCAGATGTGGGAGGCGCACACAAGCAAGAAAATGACAGGGCAGGCGATGAGAGCAAGCACAACATGAACGGAGGTATGGAGATGCACACGGGTGACCGACAGAAACAAGGAGTGCAGGAGAAAACAGCTGAAAAACTCATGCAGTCTCATGGAGTGCTTAAGCCAAAAGGAAAAGAGAAGTGCTTGAAAAGCAAGCAGTGGAAGCATAGAAGCCAATCAATCAAAAGAGATGGTAAAGAGGCTATGCTTCATGGGAGGGACAAACACAAGATTGACAAACTGTGACACGAATAGGAAGCAGGCAAATGAGAGTGACAGCATAGCCAACCAATGGTGAGCCATGGGCAGTCTCCAAGCCCATGTATGTCTTTGGTAAGCCCACAATATGTCTTCTGCGATCAGATATCTGCACTGTCTGGTAGGCTTGACCTAAAAATGGAGCTGTAATAAAAGTGGGATGGAGAGTGCCAAAGAAAGTTTGAAATTGTTAAAGAGAAATTACAGGAGGACCCTGTACTTACAAAGTTTTGACCAAAGCAGAAATGTACCGTAGTTACTAATGTCAGTAGTAAAGGACGTGATGCATTTTGTTGCAAGGACGAGGGAGACAAAAAAAATATATATTTTTTTTCTTTCAACTAGGCAGTGGGCAGGCAAAAAAGCGGAAACCAGCTACTCGGTAGTTGAAAGGGAATCCTAACTCTCCGAAAAAAGAAGACGAAAACATTTTGTTTCGGTAACAGTTTTTTAGTTAAGACAAACCATAAACTTCTGAGATAAATGTTTAAAATAATTAATAGAAGGGGTATGCTACTAAGCTGTATCTTGAGCATATATGTGCGCCCGTTGCTAAGGCTCGGCAGTGTGTACAGCGAGTGAGCGCTAGACAGAAACTCTCTGAGATAGTGCATAGGTTCATGATATAAGGCTCTGGTTTCTGCAAAATGTGTGACAATGTGTCAGTGTTAAATATGTATGTATGGGACATAAACTGACGTAAAAGTCAACAATTTTCAGTCGTAATTGAAAAAGCTAAAAACATTGCAACCTTCGTGAATTTGCAAAGTTTCCATTGACCTTTGCAAAAATTGCAAAAAAAACCTTTGCAATATTGCACATCCCTAGGCGCAGACTGTTCTCTTTCTATCGACTGCGCTTATCCATTGGAACTCGCTGGCTGCGAACCATGGAGCCCATCCTTCTCCCCACTTATCCAAAAACACCCTGCCACCTCACCCTTTGAGTCTGGAGTTATAAGGCTATGTGTTAGCCCCTCCTCCAAACCCATAGCTCTGCTCATAGCAGCTCTCCTGTATACAGATGTCACCTTCCCTAATATCACCTTACTTAACGGTAAATAAGTAATATGTATTATGTTTTTTTTTACTCTTTTTCTCTGTGACTAATTTGCCATGGAATATTGTATCGTCCTTGAAGAATGCTTAATTAGAGCCGGTGGTTGCCGGTGGTGGGCACCGCCATTCTTTTTGTTGTTGTCTCGGACAAATTTTCATCATCAGACTGTGACCTTAAGCAAGGGAGAGAGAAAACAGCTACGGGATATAGAAGGAGGACGAAAAAGATAGGAAACATCAACAAAGGGAGAAATCAGGGATGAAGAAAGAACTCGCAAGACTGATATAAAGAGACAGGACATGCATGGCAATGGAAGAAAGACTCAGCCACTGGCTCCTCAGAAAAGCTTCGGAACCCTGCACTCCTTTTGGCAGGAGTGAGCCATATTTATTGCAATACAGTGCATTCCTGTCCTTTCCCCAGCACCGGCGCACAATGGGCCTGCCTAGCGCCAACGCAGCATACAGGAAGGCACACCTTTCTGCACAGAGCACACATAGAAAGAGGAAGTAACGTGGAGAAGGCGTATCTTTTTGGTGCATTCCCAGGTCTACGACTTTTGACAAACCTGAGAATGTGTAAAAAGAAAAACGTGGGAATTGTGCGGGAGCACCCACGCAATGCCCATGGAATACCTTCCCAGGGCAGAGTAACACAACGTTTGGTGCTGCTTCGCGTTACTTAGATTTATGAAGCCATCAGAGCCACGCAGAGGTGCCTTGCGGGGCTTCGTAAACCTCAATTTTTGTGTTGCGTCGCTCTTGTCCAGGGTGATGCAAGAGCGACGCAACATATAAATATGGCCCTGGATCCTGCTGCGGTCCCAGGTGTTTTGTGCAATAACATTAACCAGCAGTCAGTTTCTGACAAATAACAGTGAGTCATTGACAGACTGTACCTTTCAATACTACAACCTGCCGGAATCCGGGCTGCGCTTTAGTGTTTCGTGCGCACTTGAATCACCGCAGGCAGGCACGGCAGGGGCGTAACACAGGCCCCCGCATCCCCCGTGGTGCGGGGGGCCCAGCTCCAGGGGACCCCCTCAGAACAGAACTACGGTCTGAGACCTCCGGATAAAATGCGGAGTGGGGGGGCCCTCTGTGTACAATGCAGGGGGGGCCCTTAAACTTTCTTTACCTCACTGAGGCGCGGGCACGAGTGCGGGAGGAAGTGGCTTGTGAGTTATGTACTTTAAAAAAAGCTTTATTCGATGTTTACAGGTAACTGGGGATAGTTTAATGAAAGTTGACGGTAGCTGCCCACCTCCACTCTGCCATACCCCCACACTGCTACAACGCATTTCTTTGGGGGGCACTTTTCAAGGGCATCCTGCAGTATCCGGTGAAGCCATTGATAATGTATCACTGTAAAGTTCGCTGTTACTCGAATATTCCATTTTCGATCTGTGCACGTGGTTAACCAGGGCTGCCTGCTGGTGGCATGCCAACCAGAACACCGTGCGCATGCGCAGCCTCGCGGGGGTCATTTACAACGCAATGTAATCAGGTACACCGTGACCCGAGACTACCACTCCCAGAATACATGTGGGTGTTTAATATAAATTCAGAGCGGAGGTCACGTGACCTCGGTAACATGGGGCAATTTGGAATCCTTATATGTCCCGCTTTTTCTAAAATAAAGCTTTCAGTTGCTAATTGAGGAATCCGTGCAATTATCGATAAGGCTGAGTTCAAATTAAACTATTATACAATCTACAAATGGGGCATCGTGAATGTACGAATGATTCGGAAGTTAAGACGTAAATGTATTATAGCCAAGAAGGTTATACAGTGCTCTGAGAAGGGCCGGATACGCGGGGCTCCTTTGCCATTTTTTTTTGTGCTCAATTCCAATTTACCATCCGTGCATGTTGAGGTGCAACGTTGCACCAATGCACAGTTATAAGGCCACACCTGGTGATGAAGGTGACCAGAGATGTGTGGCTAATATGGTGTGGGCCTAAATACCACAGTCAACTGTACCACTAATGAAATGCTTTTCAAATTACTCCTCAGTGGATGTTTGAAAGTGTTGGTGGTGTTAAGAGAAAGGATGGTATGAAGGGAGGTAGAATAGAAGTTGGAGATTTAATCAAAATCAAGTTGGACAAGGAAGAGCATTGCGTGAACAGATTCTCTGCACCCATGGAAGTGAAAGAAGTACATGGGTGGCATGTAGTTTTAAAGAATGGACAAAGGTGGAATAGAAGAAGAGTGCCTTTGTATTGTAAGAAGACTGGTATTGATGAGTGTGTGGAAAGGAATGAGGACAATTTAAGGAATGAGCACATCACTGAGAACAAATTGTACCAAGGTGTACCAATGGGGCAGAATGATTGGTGTTAAGCAATCTCGTGAGCATCATTTTCACTCTAAATTTAATAACTTTGTCATGGGGTATGGTCTAAGTGTAGTTTCATTGTTTGTCTGGGTTGTTTTCGTATTTTTGTTTCTATTATTCTATATCTTGTTTTTGTTAGTAAAGTAAGGGGATATGTTTTGATTCGTAATGTATAATTTTAATATGTACTACGTGTAGTTCTATTCGTGTAGTTTATCATTACTTGCACATCGACTTCTTTGTATTGAACTTCAACAGTGAGCAAAGAGCGTAAGCACATGTTGTGTATTCTCAAAATGTCTGTTTCCAATTGCAAAACATGTAGTTATATTTTTTATGAGAATAAATCTCCCAGGATGAGGTAGGTGCGTGTTTCAGGATGAGAATGCCCTGAAAGTTTGCGCACTCCCACATGTAAACATGTTTTTGAATAATCAGAAACCTTTCTGTAGCCTAGCCTCCCTGCGTTCACTGTTAGATATTTGCTCTGGTGGTATTTGGTGAATATCGACCCCCAGAATGTTGTTATACTAGAATATCGAGGACAGAATATCAAATGGTAGGGAGGGCATTATAGGAAAGTATAGATTTACCATTCCTAACTACACATCTACCTACCTTGAAGATATATGTACAACATAGGTACACATATGTGGCATTAGGTACCGAAAATCTACACTTACTTACCTGTCAATATTTAATTTTCAATATTTTGTCCTCGATATTCTTATGTCGATATTTAGTGTTCACACCTTGCTCTTTCAAGGGCGTTCGCATATTTGGGGAGGAAAGACCCCAATTTTTGGAACAGGTTTAGTGTAAGGATTAGCTGCAAGGGGGCGAGAAGAAAGAAAAAGATGCAAATTCACTACAGTGTTGTAATTAAAACTATGTAAATTTATACTATGTACAATTACACTTCTTAATATTTTTCTTCATGGGTTTAAAGAGAATTCATGAAGGTGTTTGTGGTTTACTCTTGGAACTATGAGATTGTCACAGCTTCCCAGTCGTACTCCCAGATACCTTGGTGAATTTCAAAAAGCCAGAAATGTACTCCAAAAATAGGAAGGAAATCCACGGGAGTAAATTTTAGAATTTGTTTGTGAACTGAGCTATCACATTCTGCGTCATCTAGGGGGACGACTTCTTAGCTAGGGGACCAGTTTCCTCTCTTCATACCAAAGATCATTCTTTGCCACTCAGCCTTTTTGTTCACCTTTCGTTTCTATCTGTCCCTCCGCATATAATTGCTCAGTTTCTTATCTTTCTTCCGCTGTGGCATGGCCATGTCTACACAACTTGCCTGGCCGGCTGGGTGTCTGGTAAATTTCCTTCCTAGGGGACTAACGTTTGGGAGACTTACATGACGCTTTCACTGTTACCATTCTAGCCATACCGCCTTCCAGCTGCCACCAGCTGAGTGGGCTCTGCATCCCTTCTCTCAGCAGCATGGCTGTTTGCTAACACAGTGTTGGAAAGTCATCCTGTGCCCTGGGCAACACCCAACTTTTTGCTGACTGGAATTGGTGGTAACTTACTCTGGCTAACCAAGCCCAGGGCCAGTGCTATGCTGAAACAGACATATTTAGAATACAGTGAAAACACCATCATACACTAGGGTACACTATGGGTTGGGGTACCCCTGTGATTGGCATGACCTACCCTATAAGGCCCTAGTACATACTAGGGAGGGGGATTGAAATTACCTATCAGTCCCTAGTATATAATAGGGCATGGCAGTTAAGAGGCCAGCAGCCCTTTCTGCACTTGCATGTGTGCACTGCTGAAGCCTGAGGTCAGTTTAAAAGTGGCTCTGTGCTACAGGACTGCTTTTAAAAAGTAAATTGTGCCCAAATTCAACTTTGGTGTTTGGGGAACTTAGAAATGGTTAACCTACAATGTTTGGGCATTTTAGGTACCCCCGGGGTCTCTCCTGGGTGTCCCAATGGTGGGGGATCAGGTATTTATAAGGAGGACCCTTATAAAATGAGTTTTATATGCCCTGGGTTAAGTGAAATGGCACATTTCACTCCCCACATTGTGATAAAGTGCTGCCCAAAATCGACGTTGGTGGTAGGAGCACTATAGAGGGAGGATCTGCAATATAGTTACATATTCAGAACCCCTAAAGCAGGGGTACTCACAAACTTTCTCTCGGGGGCCAAATTTACAGTGTGGTTTGTGGCCGAGGGCCGCACCGGTGGGGGCGAGGGCAGTGGGGGAGGGGGCGGGGCTAGAGCAACAAAAAAAACTGTGACCATGAGGTTGAACACAGGCCCCTGCAGCAGACGCCTTCGTCCACTGAGCCACCAGACCCGGCATTCACACATCTCTATCTATCTATCTAGCTCTGTCTCCCTCCCTCCCTCTATCACTCTCCCTCTCTCTCTATTTCTCTCTCTCTCTCCTTCTGTCTCCCTCTCTCCCTCTCTCTCCCTGTCTCCCTCCCTCTCCCTGTCTCCCTCCCTCTCTCTCTTCCTCTCTCTCTCTTTCTCCCTCTGCCCCACTCACTGTGTTTGTCTCCCTCCCTCTCCGTCTCCCTCCCTGTCTCCCTCCCTCCCCCTGTCTCCCTCCTTCCCTCTCTCTCCCCCCTCTGTCTCCCTCCCTCTCTCTCCCTCCCTCTCTGTCTCCCTCCCCTATCTCTCTCCTTGTCTCCCTCCCTCTATCTCTCTCCCTCTCTCTCAATCAGTTTGTCTCCCTTTCTCTCTGTCTCCGTCCCTCTCTGTCTCCCTCCCTCTCCATCTGTTCTCCCTCTGTCCCCCTCCCAGGGGCGTAGCTAGAGCTTGTGGCGCCCGGGGCTATTCCTCAGATTGCCGCCCCTGGGGGGGGGAAGGGGGAATAAGGGGAGGAGGGTACTGGGGAAAGGACCGAAAGACACGTAGTATCGCCGCTAATAGTTACCTTGATCATGCAAGTTACATGCACATACATGACACGATCCAAGGCTACACAGTTGAATACACTGGTGACCGGCAGTACAAAGGAGAACACACAGACTGCCACCCTGCAGGATTTCAGGAAGGGCCTAAAACCATGGTTATTCGATTAAAGTCCCTCATCAGCAGCACCGCCCCCACCCTCCAGCACCTAGATACCCTTACAGGTGATAAGTGGCGCTATGCAAATCCTGTTTGTTTGATTGATTGAGACCCGATTTCCACACATCGTTTTTGCGCTATATTAGTTTTATCTGTAAAACTGTATGTCTTTGCAAGTTAAGTGACCCCTTCAATGGAGATTGTGCTGACTGTACCTTGGGGCACATGGCCTCTGTTTATAACTTCCCTCAGCTCACTCCTTGTACTTGCCAGCCCTTATCACTGACCTACTCCTGCCCAGCAGCTTCAGCTGACCCCACGTGCCGGTGGATTTGAGGGTGGACTCTCATCCAACCCTCTAGCTTACTATTTTTCTCCTTCTTTTTGTGCATACTGTGGAAAGTTTAACATGTTGCTTTGTACAAATTGTTACCGATTTGATTATTCAAAACTCCAACCGAATTAATTTCTGTGCCTTGGTATTTCCTGTATCAGGTCATTTAAATCTGCCATCATGCCCTGGGAAGCTGCAGCAAAAGAACCACTGTGCTGCGAATTACATTGCGAAAAACTCCACTCTTTGCTAATAGTGGGAAACTGCAAACAATGTTAAAGAATCTGTGGGGAAGGAGGTATTACAGGCTTTGCAATACAAGGAAGAAAATGCCCTGATGTGAGACTCAAACTAGACACGGGACACCATGAGATGTCTAACAGCATAGGGTTTCCACGGTGCCAACCTGCACTCTAAACACTTCCTGGCAGGTCTCCCCTCTTCTAATGTTTTCCTTTCCCCTTCTATCCTAGTCATCTTTTTTCAAACTGTAAGCTCTTTCTTGCGCTACACCACCCCCATTCCAGCTTTTCCTGGCTCTTTTTGTCTCCTTCATTCTCTTCTGTACCTCTTTCACTGTACTGTAATACCTTTGGACCTGGGCGAAATTTAAATTATGCTGGCAAAATCTATATCATTTTGGAAATTTCACCTTAACCTTGCTATGTAAAATTTCCAAACTTGGACCATGTCGTGTAATCGTCATAAAATTATAGCAGAGGGGTACAGGAACAATGCGAACAACAACAACATGAGCAGCTATAGTTTGCAGTAATCAGTTTTTTTTGCACTTTTTTAAAATGCAAAATACGTTGTTGCATCAAAAATTGAGGCTAGGATGCATTTTGCGCTCAAATATAGCACTAAATGATGGGTTTGCATTTCACTAAATGATACCTAATTTTCTGGAATGTTCCTGATATTTTGCGATTTACACAAAAGCAAATTAGGTAAATTTTGCACACCCCTAAAATAGTTTCCTTTCACCTCCTTTTCTTAATGTTTCCTTGTTCTTAGTTCGTCTCTTCCCTTTGCTACTCCGATCTATAATCTCCTGTCCATGCGTGCAGGGAAGGATGGGACAGACCTACCGTTTCTGAACTCCCAGAATTTACTACTGTTTCGTTTATCTTTTTCTCATTCGTTCCTCCCCTCCTCCAACGCTGTTTACTGCCTCTCCCTCTCCTTGGTTTCCTTTCTCAGTCTCCCCTGCATCGCGCCGCGCCTCCTCCCTGTCTACCTGCCCCCAATCTGCGGAAAATCCCCGATCCCTGCATCTCTGATTGGACACACAGAGTGAGTACAGAGGGTAAATAGTGCATTCACATTCAGAATACACAAGCCCTATCTGTACTTTATTAACTGTATCTTCCTGTACATATAAAATCCCAATAAATCTTTTCTGACATTAAAAGAACACACAGGCTCGTCTTAAGAATATCACGTAAGCAGTAGAAGGTGTTTACTTCTGCAGAAGGGACATCAGTGGTCCTCAAATTTGATAAGGGCATCTTTTTTCTTTGTCGCTCTAGAAACATATATCACAATAGTGTCCAACATATAGGAAGGCTTCTAGGACACTGACACTTTTTATGCAATTACAGTACACTACAAACTCCCATTCTCATTGCTTTGGTCCTCTCACACTCTTCGTGAGCTACCCCCTCCCGCACATAATAGCACAGCCAATGCGCCCCCACCGCTCTCTCACCATTACATCTGCACTTCCGTGCCCCTCCCCGAAAGTCTAGCAGTAATATGTCCATAGAAGATTATGTTGCTACCTGAGTCAATGCAAACTCATACCTGCCAACTCACACGGTGCCACCGCGTATGACACGATTTCCTACACGCGCGCTGACATCATGCAAGGCTGGCACAGTCTCACTTACTTGGAGGCAGCCCCCATCACTAACTGTACCCAGGACTGTACCCAGAGGGAAGAGTCATGAGCTGCACATGCGGGATCCTGCACCACAACAGCTGAAACAAACGCGATTCTATTATTAAAAGAAAAAAATATTTCCTACCTTACAACGCGAGCCAACTGAAAACGTTGGGAAAGGGAGGCCCCTGCACTTCGAGGAAATACAAGCCGAAAGTGTGTGGCAACTCCATGCTACACCACCCTGCTGCCCTGGCTGCCCTGAAGGTGTCGAGGTCAGGGAGGGAGGGAGGACAATCCAGCTCCTGGGGGGAAGGTCCATTAGCAGGAAATTGACAAAAAAACACAATTGGTGCCTGCCTCACGCTGAGTACGATGAGTGCAACATTGTCCGAGTCTGTTCACGTGACCTGATAGACTGGCGCCAGCGTTCGGGTCCCACTCTAGCAGAGGGCGCCAATTTGATACTAAATGCGCAGCTGTGATCCTCGGCGTATAGTGTCCGAGGCGGCCGCCAAAAGGTGTCAGTAGCATAATAGGGAATGGGTGTTCATAAGAGCAAAGTGGGAGTTTTAAAAAAATTAATCGGGAGAATGGGGCCTTGAATCAGGTTACTGTCATGTGTGGGCTTTGGAAGTGTGCTGCTGCAGGATCGGGCATTTGAAACGCAGATGCACGTTTTTCTCTTACCTTTCAAAAGCATGGAGCGTAATGGCAGGCAGAGAGAGGGTGACCGTGATACAAGTGTTGTGCACTCACTGGCCTGACAGGTTGCTGGCAGTGCATACACCACTGCCCCCACCCCCCTGTGTGTCAGCCCGGGCTGACTCGCTGAGACAGCTTCCTGTGAACTCACACACAGCCGCCCCCAGTACTTCACAGGTCTTTAAAAGACCATTCGATGGTTAATGAGGCTTTGTTGGTTTTTCACCCCTTCGAGAGCCCCTGCATTGCCACTCTGACTATTGGTGGAAGAATTAGCACGTTGCGATACAAGCCCTGTCAGCTGAAACCCCGAGGAATCTTGCTTGCAGGAATCGGGAGGCGTGAGACTAGCCTTAACATCGGTAGTCTCCCGCCTGTCTGTTCTTGATCTGGTGACGTCTGGCCTGGGCCCGGGGTCGTAGTCTGATTGACTGGTGGCCCGTTGCGGAGGCCTTTATAATTTATTTGGGGACTCGGGACACTGACTGAGACCTGACACTACTGTAAAGTGTCAGACAGAGAGTGTCCCCACTCCCCAAATAAATTATAAAGGCCGCCGCGACGGGCCACCAGTGACCGCCGCCGCCCTAAAAATAGTGCCCCCTGGGGCGGTCCGCCCCCCCCGCCCCCCCCTAGGTACGCCACTGCCCCCTCCCTCCCTCTATCTCCCTCTCCCAACTTGTCTGTCTCTCTCTTGCTGTCTCTCCCTCCCTGTCTCCTGCTCTGTCTTCCCCCTCTCCCTCCCTCTGTCGCACTCTGTCTTCCTCCTGCTTTAAACTCACTGGCTGCTCTCACTAGCTGCTGCCCCCCCCCCCCACTGTCCGTCACCTCACCCGGCGCTGAACAGCCGCCGCACCCAAGTACTTCACAGGTCTTTTAAAGGCCAAGTCACTTGTTAATGAGGCTTTGTTGTATTTCATCTCTTCTTAGCGCCCCTGCATCTCCACTCATTCAGAGGGGAGATGCAGGGGCGCTAAGAAGAGGTGAAATACAACAAAGCCTCATTAACAAGTGACTTGGCTTTTAAAAGAATCCCCGGCCCCCATAGCTCTTGCACAGATACACAGCGGCGTCACTAGGGTTGGTGTCAACCAGTGCCATAACTCATGATGTCACCCCAGGACAGGGTGCAATATTCCCACATTAAATCCTGTGCGCATCTCTCTTGAGCTGCTCCGTCCCAGACCCTGCACAGCTCACCCACAGAAGCCCAGGTCAGACTTCCTGCCACCCCCATCCCTGCCCATTCTGTGACCCCGCGCTTCTCCCTTCCCTTCGAACACCGCACTGCTGATATATTCCGTAATTTGGACATATTAGGACAGTGGTTTGGCCATTAGGAGTGACAAGTGTTTTGCTGGCTAAATTGCTTTGTGTAAAATCGCAAATCTGGAATTGTAGCTTTGCCCCCTCAAATGAACTCTGAGGTTGCCGAAGTGTCTGCATTCCCTTTTTGATGATATATTGGAGCGCTCTGAAACATATTTTATTCCTATTAAGCACTATAAGGAAAGTGTTCAACAAGGTTGTCTATTGTTTTGCCATGTTTGTAAGGCACAATATTGTAATAATCGCGTGCATGGCCTGTTGTACATTGTGTCGTGTGTGCCGCCAGCAGAGGGCGCCTCAGCCTTCTTTGCTGTAGAGTGGTTTTGCTGCAGTCTCTGGCTGCCTCCACAGCCCCCCCCCCTTGCTTCCCTCCTTTCTTCTCTTTTCACAGTTCACTAACTTTGTCTCAAGGGTATGTTTCCAATTGATTACAGACACTTTGCGCAGGACTTTGTGATGAACACCGATGTCGGGAGCAGCTCGTCCTCTGCAGGCGCGGTGGCGGTGTCACCCCATGTGATGGTGTCACCTGGTGCGGTCCGCTCCCCCGCACCCCCCTAGTGACACCACTGCAGGTACATGTCTGCAAGGTCCGCGGGCCGCCAGGGAAGGCTTGCCGGGCCGCTGGAGGCCCGCGGGCCGTACTATGAGTACCCCTGCCCTAAAGCCTCCCCTAGGTGTTCCTGGGGTGGGGGTCCTATACATATATGGAAAGTACTTATGAAATACGTTTTTATAAGCCCTGATACTGGAAAAATGGCTCAAGTCCTTTTTCCCATTGCAAATTCCATGCCACATAGGTTAACATGGCAAGAATTTATTAACTAATGACTCTTGATAGGAGAAGGCTAAAAGTCCAGTTCAAAGACTTCTCAGAATGGTATTAATAAACTCAACAATATGATAATATTGAATTTCTCCTAAAATGTACATACAAGAAGTTATAAGACTTTCTTGTTTCTAAGCCCAAATTCAGCCTTCCAGTGGTCTGTCCGATTGGTCAGAGTTAAGCGGATTAGCCAGGCTTCTTTGAAGAGGTGATAAAGAGCCCCTGGGGTTAATCAACTCTGCTGGTAGGGCAGCGTTCCGTTACACAGGAATGCCAGAGCAGGGGGAGGAGTCATAAACAATGGACTTCAAGGGATGGGGAAGACACCAGTGTCATTTACAACTCCATTCTTTTGTCCCTAAAACAGATGCTAGGATTAAGGAAGGAATCAGCAGATGCAAGGGGGAGAGATTATGGAGATTAGCCATCATAGGGGTGTGTTTAGCCAGATCTTCTCTCCTTGCTGGAAAATCTGCCATCATGAATTTGGAAGAATTGGTGCACTCTGGGACAAAATAGTGCCACTCTCTGCAAAAAGTGGTCAGACCTTTGAGTGGTACCCTGCAGCCCATTGGACAGGACTGACCTCTTGCTTGACCCAGAGGAATTGGAATAAGTATCTGAAAAGGGCAGAGCCCCTCAGATCTGCTGCTTGAAATTTAAGAAAGCAAGAAGGGCCATGCTGGAAGTTTGATGTGCATTTCTTAAGGCCTGCACTCTGAAGACTGCACCTTCTGCACCATCTGAAACTGCAACCTGTGGATTACCTTGCTGTTAAAAGGACTAAAGAGTGAACTCCCTGCAAGCTACAGGTTAACAGAGTTCACCTAGAACATCACCACCAAGGATCTACAACCTGGAGAACTACCAGTAGATTTGTAAGGGTTTTGTCCAAGTGGATTGTGGGAACTGAAGTTCTCAACTTTCAAGGACCATCTTGAAGATTCCAGACCCTTGGAGTGAGTTTGAGGCACTTTGGGACCCTTTGGGGAACTTCAGGAAGAAGTTCCAGGAGTTTGGAGAACTTTGGAACAACTTTGAAAAAAAGCTCCATAAGGGGACCGGCTCAACCTGGCCAGCCAAGCCACCTGCCTTCAACCACGAGCCGGCCATCCATCCAGGTTCAGCTTGCTGAAAAGCTCTGCAGGTCTGACTTCCAAAGTTTGACCGGGCTTAGGGGGAATCCGAGGCCAGCGAACCCTCACTGAATGGTGAAGAACATCGAGGGACCCTGTGAAGAAAAGCTCCAGAAATGTTTCTAAGTCCGAAGGTAAAAACTGTGACCGAGACCTACCGCGAGGGGTAGCCGAGCGGGGCTCCATCGAGGTCGGCCTGAAACTTTGACTTTGACCCGGTCTATCGCGACCAGTTGTCCCGATAAGGTGCTGTATGTTTCTATGTGCTAGAAACTGCTAAATCTTTGAAAATTCATATCTCCGGTTCCTTACATTTGATTTTTGTCATTTTGGTGTCATTTTAAGGATAAAAATATTTCCTATTTCAATAAATTAGTGTTGGATATTTATTATGCATTGTGTCTTACATATTTACTGAACTGGTGTTTTTAGATGCTTTACATACCTGTCTTTGAATTTAAGCCTGCCTGTTTGCAGCCAAGCTACCAAGGGATAGCACAGGAATAATTTTCTAAGACCTATTCTGAGCCCTATACTGTGTTAGGGGCCTTATTGCCAGTGGCAGATATACATTTGCCCCTACGAATAATCCACTTTCCAACACACAGCTAACAGGCAAAAAGAAGCATTGGCAAGGGCAATAGGTCACATTTAATGCAACAATGTAAATAAACAGTGATGCCATAATGACGTATCTATATAATAGCACACTAAAGCCAGATCAACTGGCCTTACCAGTGATTGGTCATGGTAGTGTTGGAAGTCTGGATTTGTTTTGGTGCTGTTATTGTTGTTGATGGAGTAGCATCCGCTGTGGTATTGGTATTATGGTGGTGTAGTATTGGTAGTGGTATGGTATCCGTGGTGGTGATATTGATGGTGACAGTGGCATTAGAGGTGGTATTGGTGGTATTAGTGGGGATTTCGGTGTTTCTGGTGGTATCAGTGGTATTGATGGTGTTAATGGTGGTGGTAGTATTGGTGCTCGTGATGGTGGTATAGATGGTATGGAGGTGATATTGGTGGTGATTGTAAAGTTGGTGGAATTAGTGGTGATATTGATGGTGTTCTAGTGGCAACGGCATTGTGATGGTACTGGTGGTGGTGTTTGCAGTGGTGAAACTGAATGTGATTAAATTGGTGTTGTGATGTTGGTGGTACTGATAATGCTATTGCGGTACCATAGGCCGTGGTGGTGTTGATGGTGGTTCAGGTGGTAAAAAAACTGTTTTCATTTGCATGTTTCTTTTCCATTTTTTCGTCCAAATGGATATTGCAACGTGAGGTTTTCTGGTGCTGGAATGTGAAAACCTTGATCACTCAATGCAACTACACAAAGCATCCTCTTTTTCAGCTATCAAACAAACGGAAGGTACTTTAATCTCATGTGACATGAGGTCTTTGTACAGAACAGGCACCTGAATCCCGATCAAATTCTCTTGCATTTCACTGATCTTCTGTGATTAACTGAAACATGGCTATCAAAAGGCATTGCGCCTATATGAAATGAACTACTGCCAGCCACGTGTAAAATCTGTAAGAGAAATCGCCTCGGTTGGGCCAGTGGACAGTGGAGTTGCAGTAAACACCTGCCAGTCACCATCTATTTGAGTTGATTTGATCCTGGCCCACACAGAAAATTAACTGCTACTCTTTTCAAGGAAATTTAGTAACTTGACAGTAATTTTTCTGATATATCATCCCCTTCAACCTCTGCTTTCCAAACTACATCTTTTAACAGCAGAAATTGGACAGTATGTATTTGAGAAGGAAAACATAAATTTCTAAACAACTTACACCTCTGGCTAGAGGCTCCTACTGGTGCTACCTTAAACGCAATTACTGATCACCGAAGTCATCTGCAGCGTACCACAAGGATCATCACTCAGCCTGACCCTCTTCAACGTCTACATGAGCCCTCTCGCAGCCATCGCACGCCAACACAACCTCAACATCATCTCCTACGCCGACGACACCCAGCTGATCCTCTCCCTCACCAACGACCCCGCCACCGCCAGAGCCAGCCTACACGAAGGAATGAAAGACGTCGCTGAGTGGATGAAGAACAGCCGCTTGAAACTGAACTCAGACAAGACGGAAGTCCTCACCCTGGGATCAGCCCCCTCCGCCTGGGACGACTCCTGGTGGCCCCCTGCCCTGGTCACCACTCCCAAGCCAACGGACCACGCACGCAACCTGGGCTTCATCCTGGACTCCTCCCTCTCGATGACCAGACAAATCAACGCTGTCTCTTCATCATGCTTTAACACCCTGCGCATGCTCCGTAAGATCTTCCGATGGATCCCCACCGAAACCAGGAAGACGGTCACCCAGGCACTCGTCACCAGCCGACTGGACTACGGAAACACCCTCTACGCCGGAACCACAGCCAAACTACAGAAAAGACTCCAGCGCATACAGAACGCCTCCGCACGACTCGTCCTGGACATCCCCCGACACAACCACATCTCCGGCCACCTGAGAGACCTGCACTGGCTCCCCGTCAGCAAGAGGATCACGTTCAGACTCCTCACCAAGGCACACAAGGCGCTCCACGACCTGGGCCCCAAGTACCTCAACAACCGCCTGACTTTCTACACGCCAACCCGCCAGCTACGATCAACCAGCCTCGCCCTCGCCACCGTTCCACGCATTCACAGAGCCACCGCCGGAGGAAGATCCTTCTCCTACCTGGCCGCCAAGACATGGAACTCCCTCCCCTTCGGCCTTCGAACGACCCAGGACCATCTCTCCTTCAGAAAGCAACTCAAGAACTGGCTATTCGAGCAGTAGCGGACCCCTCCCCCCAGCGCCTTGAGACCCTACCGGGTGAGTAGCGCGCTATACAAATTTAATGATTGATTGATTGATTGATTGATCTTGCAGGTTTTAGTCCTGCACGCTACCAACACTAAACAACTAACATTGTGCAGGAGGAAGATGTCAACTAGAGTAAACCCTCCCTATCTTAATCAAAAATCCCAAACATTACCCCATAGGATAATATTTTGAGCTTAGAATAGTTGATAAGTATTGGGACTAAGGTATTATTGTGAGTTTTTGAAGGAAGACTTGTCTTAAAGGATATGCGTGCTCACTCGTTATCGATTTCTGTGATCTACATCGCATATGTGCTACAGCATCCTGGGCGTACAGCCTTCTTCCAGCAGTCGGGTTGTGCATTGCAAGACCTACAATCACAACATCTCAAGACGCGCTAGCTAATGGAAGACTCCAAGTGAAGGAGGTGCCGGGCTACCATTAGTAAAGCAGGCGGGAGGCAACACATCAGAAGAGTTCAGAACAGAACCTTCTATCATTGAAATGTTATTTGTCCAGTATATGGTGTTGTCGTCCATGAGAAGGTAAATCTTACTAAGACTCTTGATTCAGCTTGAGTGTCTCAGCAAAGGATACAGCTGTGGGTTACAAGTGATGGTAGAACCAAGTGATATCCACTTAATCCATCATCAATTAATTTCACCACTTGATCCACCATCAATTAATTCATCACAACTGCACTGCGAAACAAATACTGTCAGATATTGTATTGGATGTTTTTTACATCACCCCGTGCAGCATGGCTAAATAAGAAAAAAAAGGCCTTCTATCCTTTTGTTGGCGCACCACCACATGCGCGCCTACATAATGACGCAGCCTCTTTTTTTTTTCTTTTTAGTTCACAAATCCAAATTGTATCAGCAAATATAAAGAAATAAATGCATGAAAGTGTTTTATGAAACAGGGTGGAGCAACATGGAGGGTGTGGGTGGTGGGAAGCAACACGGGGTGGGGATGAGAATCAGCCAGTTACAGAGAAGGAAGGCGTAGATGGGAGAAGTAACAGAGAGGGTGGGGGATGGAAGGAACACGAGGGCGGGGGGAGGATAAGAAAATCAAAGAGCGGCAGAAAAAGAGGGTGTGAGTGGGGGAAGCAACACAGAGATGGGGATGAGAATCAGCCAGAGGCAGAGAAGGAAGGGGTAGATGGGAGAAGCAACAGAGAGGGTGGGGGATGGAAGCAACACGAGGGCAGGGCGTACAAGAAAAGCAAAGGGTGTCAGAAAAAGAGGGTGTGAGTGGGGATGCAACATGGAGGGCGGAGTGGGGTGAAAAAGCAACAAGTGAGAGAGCAACATGGAGCAGATGTGGGAGGAGCACACAAGCAAGAAAATGACAGGGCAGGCGATGAGAGCAAGCACAACATGAACGGAGGTATGGAGATGCACACGGGTGACCGACAGAAATAAGGAGTGCAGGGGAAAACAGCTGAAAAACTCATGCAGTCTCATGGAGTGCTTAAACCAAAAGGAAAAGAGAAATGCTTGAAAAGCAAGCAGTGGAAGCATAGAAGCCAATCAATCAAAAGAGATGGTAAAGAGGCTATGCTTCATGGGAGGGACAAACACAAGATTGACAAACTATGACACGAATAGGAAGCAGGCAAATGAGAATAACAGCACAGCCAGCCAATGGTGAGCCATGGGCAGTCTCCAAGCCAATGTATGTCTTTGGTAAGCCCACAATATGTCTTCTGCGATCAGATATCTGCACTGTCTGGTAGGCTTGACCTAAAAATGGAGTTGTAATAAAAGTGGGATGGAGAGTGCCAAAGAAAGTTTGAAATTGTGAAAGAGAAATTACAGGAGAACCCTGAGCTTACAAAGTTTTGACCAAAGCAGAAATGTACCGTAGATACTAATGTCAGTAGTAAAGGACTTGATGCAATTTTGTTGCAAGGACGAGGGAGACAAAAAATATATATTTTTTTTTCTTTCAACTAGGCAGTGGGCAGGGAAAAAAGCGGAAACCAGCTACTCAGTAGTTGAAAGGGAATCCTAACTCTCCGAAAAAAGAAGACGAAACCATTTTGTTTCGGTAACAGTTTTTTAGCTAAGACAAACCATAAACTTCTGAGATAAATGTTTAAAATAATGAATAGAAGGGGTATGCTACTAATCTGTATCTTGAGCATATATGTGCACCCGTTGCTAAGGCTCAGCAGTGTGTACAGCGAGTGAGCGCTAGACAGAAACTCTCTGAGATAGTGCATAGGTTCATGATATAAGGCTCTAACTGGTTTCTGCAAAATGTGTGACAATGTGTCATTGTTAAATATGTATGCATGGGACATAGACTGACGTAAAAGTCAACAATTTTCAGTCGTAATTGGAAAAGCTAAAAGCATTGCAACCTTCGTGAATTTGCAAAGTTTCCATTGACCTTTGCAAAAACTGCAAATAAAAACCTTTGCAGTATTGCACATCCCTAGGCCCTCGCCTGTTCTCTTTCTATCTACTGCGCTTATCCATTGGAACTCACTGGCTGCAAACCATGGAGCCCATCCTTCTCCCCACTTATCCAAAAACACCCTGCCACCTCACCCTTTGAGTCTGGAGTTATAAGGCTATGTGTTAGCCCCTCCCCCAAACCCATAGCCCTGCTCATAGCAGCTCTCCTGTATACAGATGTCACCTTTCCTAATATCACCTTACTTAACGGTAAATAAGTAATATGTATTATGTTTTTTTTTACTCTTTTTCTCTGTGACTAATTTGCCATGGGATATTGTATCATCCTTGAAGAATGCTTAATTAGAGCCGGTGGTTGCCGGTGGTGGGCACCGCCATTCTTTTTGTTGTTGTCTCGGACAAATTTTCATCATCAGACTGTGACCTTAAGCAAGGGAGAGAGAAAACAGATACGGGAGAAAGAAGGAGGACGAAAAAGATAGTAAACATCAACAAAGGGAGAAATCGGGATGAAGAAAGAACTCGCAAGACTGATATAAAGAGACAGGACATGCATGGCAATGGAAGAAAGACTCAGCCACGGGCTCTTAAGAAAAGCTTTGGAACCCTGCACTCATTTTGGCAGGAGTGAGCCATATTTATTGCAATACAGTGCATTCCTGTCCTTTCCCCAGCACCGGCGCACAATGGGCCTGCCTAGCGCCAATGCAGCATACAGGAAGGCACACCTTTCTGCACAGAGCACACATAGAAAGAGGAAGTAACGTGGAGAAGACGTATCTTTTTGGTGCATTCCCAGGTCTACGGCCTTGTCCCGGGTGATGCAAGAGCGACGCAACAGGGCTGATAAATATGGCCCTGGATCCTGCTGCGGTCCCAGGTGTTTTGTGCAATAACATTAACTGGCAGTCAGTTTCTGACAAATAAGTGAGTCATAGACGGACCGCATATTTTAATACTACAACCAGCCGGAAACCAGACTGCGCATTAGTGTTTCGCGCGCACTTGAATCACCGCAGGCAGACACTGCAGGGGCGTAGCACAGGCCCCCGCATCCCCCGTGGTGCGGAGGGCCCCCCAGATCCAGGGGACCCCCTCAGAACAGAACTACGGTCTGAGACCTCCGGATAAAATGCAGAGTGGGGGCCCCTCTGTGTACAATGCAGGGGGGGCCTTAAACTTTCGTTACGCCACTGAGGCGCGGGCACGAGTGCGCGAGGAAGTGGCTTGTGTGTTATGCACTTTAAAACAAAGCTTTATTCGATGTTTACAGGTAACTGGGGATAGTTTAATGAAAGTTGACGGTAGCTGCCCACCCCCTCACTGCCGTACCCCGACACTGCTACTATGCATTTCTTTGGGGGGCACTTTTCAAGAGCATTCTGCAGTATCCGGTGAAGCCATTGATAATGTATCACTGTAAAGTTCGCTGTTACACGAGTATTCCATTTTCGATCTGTGCACGTGGTTAACCAGGGTTGCAGAACACCCTGCGCAGCCTTGCGGGGGTAATTTACAAAGCAATGTAATCAGGTATATCGTGACCCGAGACTACAACTCCCAGAATACATGTGGGTGTTTAATATAAGTTCAGAGCGGGGGCCACGTGACCTCGGTAACATGGGGCAATTTGGTTTTCTTATATGCCCCGCTTTTTCTAAAATAAAGCTTTCAGTTGCTAATTGAGGAATCCGTGCAATTATCGATAAGGCTGAGTTAAAATGAAACTATTATACAATCTACAAATGGGGCATCGTGAATGTACGAATGAGTCGGGAGTTAAGAAGTAAATGTATTATAGCCAAGCAGGTTATACAGTGCTCTGAGAAGGGCCGGATACGCGGGGCTCCTTGGCCATGTTTTTTTCTGTTGTCAATTTAAATTTACCATCCGTGCATGTTGAGGTGCAACGTTGCACCAATGCACAGTTATGAGGACACAACTGCTGATGAAGGTGACCAAGGAATGAATGCATCAACGAGGCACAATGGTGAGGACATAAGTAGTGGAGAAGGTGCCTATGCACTAATTGTGCACACCCCCAGGACCTTCCTTTTGGGGAAGGAATGATGCATCAACGGGGCACAATGGTGAGGACATAAGTAGTGGTGAAGGATCCTATGCACTAATTGTGCCCACCCCAGGACCTTCCCTTTGGGGAAGGAATGATGCATCAACGAGGCACAATGGTGAGGACATAAGTAGTGGTGAAGGTGCCTATGCACTAATTGTGCACACCCCCAGGACCTTCCTTTTGGGGAAGGAATGATGCATCAACGGGGCACAATGGTGAGGACATAAGTAGTGGAGAAGGTGCCTATGCACTAATTGTGCACACCCCCAGGACCTTCCTTTTGGGGAAGGAATGATGCATCAACGAGGCACAATGGTGAGGACATAAGTAGTGGTGAAGGTGCCTATGCACTAATTGTGCACACCCCCAGGACCTTCCTTTTGGGGAAGGAATGATGCATCAACGAGGCACAATGGTGAGGACATAAGTAGTGGTGAAGGTGCCTATGCACTAATTGTGCACACCCCCAGGACCTTCCTTTTGGGGAAGGAATGATGCATCAACGGGGCACAATGGTGAGGACATACGTAGGGGTGAAGGTGCCTATGCACTAATTGTGCAGCACCCCCCCCCCCCCCCCCAGGACCTTCCTTTTGGGGAAGGAAGGATGCATCAACGAGGCACAATGGTGAGGACATAACTGCTGGTGCTCACAGCGAGGAGGACATATCTGGTGCTGCGGGTAACAAAGCACTAGTTGTGCAGGCATAATGATGCCCCTATGGAATCTGACAACAGTGCACGGCAGTGCCTGGTCACAAGCCAAGTGAGATTTAATGAGCACTAAACCAAAGCCCAAGATATCAAGTCGGTCTCATACATTTTCTCCGTTCTGTTGGGAATAGATGGCTTTATAAGTTTCCCTGAATGGAAGTAGACTTCTCCACCGTCTGAAATGGGATTGAATGCCCATGCTGTCATATGTCATGACAACAGAAATATCGAGCTACACATATATATATATATATCGTCTCCAAAATATCTGCCATCATATTGTCAAGGGAGGCATACATAGGAAATTACATATGTACTTTTGTAGTTCTACATCTATTTAACTTACCAATTTATGTGCAGTTTGATATTGTGGAGCTGATATTTGTACAGGTCGATATTGTGCAGTCGATATTGTGGAGTCAATATATGTACAGGTCGATATTGTGGAGTCAATATATGTACAGGTCGCTATTGTGCAGCCGATTTTTATGCAGGTCGATATTGTGTTGTCGATATATGTACAGGTCGATATTGTGCAGTCGATATTGTGGAGTCAATATATGTACAGGTCGATATTGTGGAGTCATTATATGTACATGTCGCTATTGTGCAGCCGATTTTTGTGCAGGTGAATATTGTTCAGTCGATCTATGTGCAGGTGAATATTGTGGAGTCAATATATGTGCAGGTCAATATTGTGGAGTCAATATATGTGCAGGTCGATATTGTGGAGTTAATTTTTGTGCAGGTTTGTGGTGTTGCCATTTGTGAAGTTCAATATGGTATAGTTAATGTATGTGAAGGTCGATATTATGAAGTCGATATATGTGCAGGTCAATTTTATGGAGTCAATATTTGTGCAGGTAGATATTGTGCAGCCTATATTTTTGCAGGTCGATATTGTGCAATCAATATTAGTGCAGGTCAATATTGTAGAGTCAATTTTTATGCAGGTCAATATTGTGCAGCCGATATTTGTGCAGGTCGATATTGTGCAGTCGTTATGTTCAGGTCGATATTGTGGATTCAATATTTGTACAGGTAGATCTTATGCAGCCTATATTTTTGCAAGTCAGTATTGTGCAGTCGATATATAAGTGCAGGTCGATATTGTGGAGCCGATATTTATGCAGGTCAATATTGTGCAGCCGATATTTGTGCAGGTCGATATTGTGCAGTCGATATATGTTCAGGCCGATATTGTGGAGTTAATATTTGTGCAGGTTTGTGGAGTTGCCATTTGTGAAGGTCAATATGGTATAGTTAATGTGTGTGCAGGTCGATATCGTGGAGTCAATATTTGTGCAGGTTTGTGGAGTTGCCATTTGTGACTGTTGCTATGGTATAGTTAATGTATGTGCAGGTCAACATTCTGAAGTCGATATATGTACAGGTCGATATTATGTAGTCAATATTTGTACAAGTAGATATTATGCAGCCTATATTTTTGCAGGTCGGTATTGTGCAGTCGGTATTAGTGCTGGTCGATATTGTGGAGTCAATATTTATACAGGTCAATACTGTGCAGGCGATATTTGTGCAGGTCGATATTGTGGAGTGAAAATTTCTGCAGATTTGTAGAATTGCTATTTTTGCAGGTCGCTGTTGTGAAGTCAATATTTCTGAAGGTTTGTGGAGTTGCTATTTATGCAGGTCAATATTGTGGAGTTGCTAGTTGTGCAGGTTTGTGGAGTTGCTACTTGTGCCCGTCGCTATTGTGGAGTCAATATTTGTGGAGTTGCTATTTGAGCAGGTTGATATTGTGGAGTCAATATTTTTGCAGGTTTGAGGAGCTGCTATTTATGCAGGTCAATATTGTGGAGTTGCTATTTGTGCAGGTTTGTGGAGTTGCTACTTGTACCCGTTGCTATTGTGGAGTCAATATTTGTGCAGGTTTGTGGAGTTACTATTTGAGCAGGTTGATATTGTGGAGTCAATATTTGTGCAGGTTTGTGGAGTTGCTACTTGAGCAGGTTGATATTGTGGAGTCAATATGTGTGCAGGTTTGTGGAGTTGCTATTGGTGCAGGTTGATACTGTGGATAAAATATTTGTGCGGGTCAATATTTTAGTTGTGTGCTTTTGGCCTTGTTATTTTTGTTTGATTCGGGAGCATCGTGTCTTTAGATCTTAAAATTCTATTGGCTTATATATTTGTACCCAGTGTTTTTTAGAGATTTTTTTGCCACTTCAAACATTATTTTATGAGTCAAGGTGAAGGGTTTAAAACGCTCCCTGTCCTGGACCAGCAGCCAGAAACGTTTAGAAGAGTGGGTGTGATGGGCTGTGTATATCAGTGGCAGTCACTGCCCTGGCTGCTGCTTTTGGCAGAAGTTGGAGGTTTTTTAATGGAATGTTTAAGTGCATGTTTACACAAGCCATTACAGTAGTCCATCTTAGCCTAGACTGCTGCCCTGGCCATGGTTGCACACAGATTATCCTCTAACAACAGTATAGTTGGGTTAGTCGCTGGAGGTAGATGCCATGGTGGAGTTTATTCACCTCTCCATATTCATCAGAGAGTCAAGCAGCTGGACCTGACTACAGATGTGATGATGGCGACGCCCCAGCGGAGCATGGCCTGAGGCCTGGCATAGAATATGATGATGTGCCAGTGGGGAATCAGAACCAGGAGGAATCTTGCGAGCAACGCACCAGCGGTGCATGGCCATGGCGGCGACCTGGTGAGCAAAGCCACCAAGCACCAGAGGCTTGAGGTGATGAGAACAGATGCAGGAGGTAATTTTGCACCAGGAGAGTCAAGGATACACCTCATGGGGTCAACAAAGAGGCCTCAGTGGTGTTGGGGGTGCACCTGGTGGAGACGACGAAGATGCTAAAGAGGCATTACTAATGTAGCAGTTGTGACAATGTAACATCCAACCATTGGCGAGAATATACTTGGTGGGGATGGAATTGACGCTCTAGCTGCAGTGAGAATATTCAAAGTAGGGATGGTTACTTAGGCACCAGCTGTGCCCGATGATGATGAGGCTCTTGGACAGGGAGGTGGCAATGCTGCAGTGGTATACAATGATCAGGATACATCTGGTGGACATGCAACGATGACACGCCAGCAGTTCATGGCCATGAGGATATACCTGGTGGGAGCAAGGAGGTGATGTACGAGAGGCGCTGATGACTTAAATAATTGTGGGAATGCAACAACACTGCACAAGCGGTGCAGGGATGCAAGGATGTATCTGGTGGGAATACACCGTGATATACCTGGCTGAAGTGAGAACATACCTAGTGAGGATGGCTACCGAGGCACCAGCTATGCGTAATGACGATGAGGTTCCTGGACAGGAAGGCGGCAATACCGTAGTGGTATGCAGCGATCAGGATACACCTGGTGGACATGCAATGATGATACAGCAGCGGTCCACGGCCATGGGAATATACTTGTGGGGAGCAAGGTGGTGATGTACCCGGGGTGCTGCTGACTTAAATAGTTGGGAGAAAGCGACAACACTGCACAAGCGGTGCACAGATGCAGGGTTGTATCTGGTGGGAATACACGGTGATATACCTAGCTGAAGTGAGAACATACCTAGTGGGCATGGCTCCCTCGGTATCAGCTGTGCCCAATGATGATCACGTTCCTGGACAGGAAGGCAGCAATACCGCAGTGGTATGCAGCAATCAGGAGACACCTGGTGGACATGAACAATGACACACCAGCAGTTCATGGCCATGAGGATATACCTGGTGGGAGCAAGGTGGTGATGTACCAGGGGTGCTGATGACTTAAATTGCTGTGGGAATGCAACAACACTGCACAAGCGGTGCGGGGATGCAAGGATGCACCTAGCTGGGAGAAAGGTGCTGACGACGTACCTGGTGGGGAAGGCCACAATGCGCCAGCGTTGAACGGCGATGAGGATGTGGTGGAAGGACGAGACAATGGCCCAACCCAGGGTGGAGCAGGTGAGAGCCAGGCACAGCGAGTAGGGCAACACAACATCCCGCTCCAGGAAGACCAGCATGGGCACCGAGGACAAGCAGAGCATGCCATCCGCCACCCCCATGGACATCATGGCCAGAGCGGTGCCAGAGTGGGGCCGGCGTGACCTCTTGCACACCACGGCCAAGGTCAAGGAGTTGCAGAGAGCCATGGCCACCGCCAAGGCCAACCCGGCCACCAGGACGATGGTGCGGAAGACTGGTTGGCCCACATTGTCGCCGTCGTTGTCCGGTCCAGCAGTGCAGCGGCCTCGGGAGGTAGCCAGGTAGGGCTGCTCCATCTGTGGCAGCCCAGGAGCGAAGAAAAGACCACGTCCTGAATCAATATTTGACGGAGGTAGATTGGACAGGCTCTGCTCCGCTCCAGGCAGGTGTTCAAAGCATCACGCGGGCCTGGACCACCCCACCCCTGATGGGAAGATAGCGTAGGTCGCTTCGCAACCCCCCACCCCCCAGGCTGCCCCGCGAGCAATCACCCTACCACGGAATCCTCATTTTGAGACGTAGCGTGAAATATGAAATTGTAGTATAGCAGATTTAAACATGGGGCAGAGCTAATTACCTCAAAAAAGAGCACCCCTCGTTTGCAGATGCAGCTAATAGTGTAAGGTAATGACAGGGCCTGAAAATGCCACAGAGACTATTTTTAGGAGCATCGCAAAGGAGGGGATGATGCGCCTGTGGCAGATAACTCTCTGAAACCTGCAAGCCACAGGATCCAATTCTAGAGCGATAGCTCAGTGAGCTAATGCACCTGCAAGAGATGATGACCGCGTAACCTACTGGCCCAAAATTCACACCGCGTATTATATAGTTCAGTGAGTTAGTACGACCAATGCCGACAGATGTGTGCAACATGTGTGTCAGTAAGCTCCAATCTCAGTAAGATAGCTCAGTGGATGAATGCGCCTGTTGCCTGGTATGGATCTCAATAATGAAGCCGTCGGGGCGGGTGTGTCCTCGGCAGATAGTTCCTACAGGTCTTAGGATAGAACCGGGTCCCGCTGACTCCGCCTTTCATCCATCCGATTTTAATCAAATGGGCACTAATTGCCGAATCAGGAAGCATCATTTCGGTGTGCGGTCAAATTCACCACGATTTCCTGCCGGCAGTTACCAACACAACAAGCACAGACAAAGACAATCCTTTCCGATATTGTACAATGACAGTAGTTTAGTGAGCCTGACCAACACTGCCTGGGCAGCAGGGGTGCAACCGAGAACCGCGCGCTAACACACAGAACCTGTGACGCTGCTCTGAAAACTCCCACACACACTCAGAATAGTCGGAGCACTACCAGTGCGTTGTTTCCTAACACGCACGGAAGAACTAAAGGGCACGCAGAAGCAGTCAAACTGCACGCACAAGAGACACACGCACTCACGCTCGCAGGCACACACGCGCGCGTGTAATGGACACAGGCATTTAGCTGGTGCAATCTGGTGGCGAGATTCCCGCTCTCCTTCTTGGCGCTACCCTTGGTTTGTTGCTGAATACCACCATACATTAACCCCCTTTTGGCCCGAAGTCGCCCCCTGCACCCGCCCCCCTCACCCCCCCCCCCCGCCCCGATTTGCTGAGTGTCAGCGTTTAGTGTGTACTCTTTGCACCTCTAATTTTGCCCTCTTTGGACTCATAGCTGGAGAAGTTGTTTTTCATCCTTTCTGTTTAAAATACAGAACTAGTATACTTCCACTAACCCCCCCCCCCCACGCCCCCAAAGTCATGGTTACTCCATCTCTTTCACAAACAGACCTCTAATAAACTGATCTAAACCCAGAGCGCTTTGAACCAGAATTAATTTACCATATTAATTGGGAACATAGTTACCGCTAGAGTCACATATAAAAATGCACGTCACTTTCTAAATGGTGTTCATTACACAGATGTACACAAAGAACATTCTCGAGGGCGTAGAACTCCACTACAAAAGTCAAATCCAGTGCTTAATTTGTGCAGGTGCTTGCTGGCGCTTTTTTGGGAACTGGGACTTTTTTTTCTTCAAACCCAGAGCGAAAGAGAGAAGGGAGGAAAGGGAAAGGTGGAAGAAAAGCAAAAAATCCCTGAGTCAACAATGGTTTCTTACTGTCCATCAGCCCCCGCAGACACAATCCCTCCCTACTCACTCCGAGTATTCCAGCCCTTTCTAGACTCTCTTTAAACACCTCATATTGGTTCCACTGTCTCACCATTGCTGGCTCTTGCAGCCCTCTTGCCTTTCTTCTACATTTATCCTATTAGGCCTGTTTTGTTGGTAACCTCGAGCACTTCTGTTTACTGGCAATGTTTGCTGTGCCCGGCTTTGCCTTTGAGTCCGGGGTACATACATTATGATATGTTTATTTTTTCTGTAACTTATTCTTGCTCTTTTGTAAATCGCTTTGATTATATTGTAATCACTTTATTTGATTTGAACTATTCAAATCATGCAAGTACATAAAAACAAACAATTCATTACAACTGACCAGCAATAAGAATAATCCATCATAACCCAAACGTCTCAGGTATTAGAATGTAAAGCGCTCTGATGCAATGTTCACACTATACAGAACTGCATAAATAAATAAATAAAGGCACAACACAGGGATTAAAAAGACCCTGGTGCAGTGCTTAATTTGAGCCGGTGGTTTCCGGTGCTTGGCACTGGCACCTAATTGCCAGCA
Source organism: Triturus cristatus (assembly GCF_964204655.1). NCBI lineage: Eukaryota > Metazoa > Chordata > Amphibia > Caudata > Salamandridae > Triturus > Triturus cristatus. The sequence goes on from NC_140590.1 coordinate 1,686,271,998, forward strand.
CCTGTGCTTATGGGAGTTTGCCACATGGTGGCGCTGTCTGGCTAATTTAGGTATGAGTGCAACAACAGCAGTTTATTAGTTCGATTTACAACAGCTAATACCTGTCTGCCAAGCCATTCTTATAGCTTTGGGGACCTGGAATAGTATACATTGCCACTCCTCTAGGAGTATAATGGTAGTAGTTGTGTTGGCAATATCATTGGCAGCCCTGGCAGGGGCAATGGGTGGTGCAAGCTGTAATGGCCTCCTGACGAGAGCCCCGGCACTTATTCTTTTTACAAATCAAGCACTGGCCTGGCGGCTGGTACATGTGATGCTGAATTCAGGGGAAGCAGGAAGAAATAAACAAGCCAGAAGGTAAGGTCAGAATTGGTCTCCCCCAAAGCTCAGGCTATGGCAGTGAGCAGCAGACCGGTGCTTGAGGCCACATCTAGCGGTCACTGGGGCAGCTTCCCCTGCACAAACTGTCAAGTATATCAGCTGCCCCTGCAAGGCACCAGTGTGTGTGTGTGACAAGCAGGTCTGCATAGATCTTACGGTGTCCCATTTCAGGTGCAGGAACTTCATCCTGACCTGATTTTTCCAATAAGTTTGACATATATATATACACATACATATATATATATATATATATATATATATATATATATATATATATATATATATATATATATATATATATATATATATTATTTTTGCAGAGTTTTATATAGCACGAACTTGACCCGAATCCAATCAGGTATCAGAGCGCTTTACATAGCAGCAGTTACATTACATGAGGACACACATTCATTCTTTGTTGGGCACAGGGAGATTAAGTGATTTGCCCAGAATCACAGGATGTTCAGCGTCATTACCGAGACTCAAACCCAGTTCCCCTGTCCGAGGTCGAGCGTACTAGCCATCAGGCCAACTCCTCTCCCCTATATATAGCACCTGCACCATTCATGGCACACATGCCAGGCTGCCAGGGGGTCTGTGGACGCTGGGAAAGCAGATTTACTATTCTAACTCCAGTTCTAGAATATTTGGGGGAAGCTCAACTTTCACCAAAATAGTCCAGGAAGGAGGTCTACATACTATTCCAATTCCTGTTCTGCAATATTTTGTGCAAAGTTTAAAATTCTACAGATTTGTTAAAAAGGAGATGGAATGTTGCAGTTTTGCATTGCCGGAAGGTGCTGTCGCGAGTGTGCAGTCGGAGGCAAAAACCATGGAACAAGTTACTTTAAGGGGCTTTGGGTCCAACTCATTCATCCACTGGATCATTTTACGCGGCCGGGAACATTCAGACATTGGCTTGAGCCATTATCAGTCACATACTGGCCAAGCCAAGAGGGATTATTTTAATTAAGAAGCGGACGTGCACAGTGTGTAAGAAGGGCTGATGAAAGTATCCACAAAAATGGACAATACAGAAAAAATGGCTTCTCAATTCTCTCTAGCATCAGTTTTCTAGATGCTTTCCCTCCATTCCAATTAAATAGCTCCTGCCTTGGTCCTAGCATTATGTCTGCCTTCTCTTCTAAGCAGGGAAATTCTAATAAACTCAAAGTAAAGGCGCCCTTTGGCTTTACAGGAACATAAACGTTAAAAGGTGGAAACACAAAGGCAGGAGTTATGACCCCAACTTAACAGACATGTGAGTAGCCAACTTTTCGTTTGGCCAGTCTTATCCAACAGCACTTTGCACACTAGGATTTAAAATGATTTATTAACGGATTCAAAAGAAAACCACATGTCCCAGAATCCATCAAGCTGTTATCTAAAAAGCTAGGACTGGCTTAAGGTGTTCCCAATGATGCCTGCCATCGCCCCATTTGTGAATGTACCTAAGCATTATGCTGGAGTCCACAGATCACACTTTAGGTGGATAATAAAACTTTGACAGTTCTCCTCATAAACTCATCACATCTCTGAAAAGACATTCATAAGTGTTTTATGTATCTATGTATTGAGTTTGATTGCAACTGCCTAGATTCGTCATCAAGGGATTCTTTTTTATTCTTCATTTAGTTCTCTTTAAAAAGTCAAAAAGAGGCTTCAATTTTAACCAACGTTTTTCTGGTCCCCAAATATTCAACGAGATCCCTACCAAATACTGATTTACTCCAGGGAAAGACAGGAGTGACAAGTTGAGTCAAAATTGTGAATTTGTCATCCAGGAGAGAAACCAGTGTACAACTGGTGTCATGATGAAATAGATGCTGCTTTCAAACACCTGATGCTAAGAGGCAGCAGACCCATTGAACTACCGCAAGACCCAGGTAGGCCTTCCGCGTATCTGTCGGTCAGTACCCTTAACGTGTGAGTGGTAGAAGATGGACCATCTGCCTGAGCCTGCTTCCCAGTACCTGCAGTGGTCTCTCAGTGGAGCCAGGCTTCTATTTGTTCATCACAAAAGGTCCATTATATTGGGCATTCAAAATGTCCTCTGGGGTTTCTTCCATCTGAGGGGTTGTATGTCAGAATCTCAATATCAGAACTTCAGTGTCACATAAATATTGTGGAATTACATCTTACAAAACAAATGCTCCTAAATCGCTCCGTTGGGTGTAGACTTTCTATTATAAACTCCAATGGGTGATATTTTTGTCAACAATATTGTGGGCACAACATTTTAATCAGATGATATCTAGACCACTCTGTTCGTGTACCGTAGAGTTTGAGGTCCTCTCCTCTCCTCTCCCAGTGGTTCACTCTCTAGTCCTCCATCAGAGGTGTCTCATCATCACTTTGATTTCTCTCCGGGACATCAAGTCAAGGCCCTGCTCCTGCCGACTACCCACGTCTACACGGTGTCTACGCGGTTTCTGACCAAGGTGTCATTGATGGCAGCCTGGATCTTCCTGTCCCTGAAGATGTAAATAAAGGGGTTGCAGGAGGCGCTGAGCATTGCAATGATGGTGGTGGCCAGGATAGCCCAGGAAGGGACAGTGCATTGGGGGCAGTAGAGTTTGGTCATGTTGAGCAGGTAGAATGGGAGCCGGGTGATGGCCACCACCGCCACCTGTAGGACCATGGTGTTGGCCATGTTCCTCTGCTTGACATAAAAGGCCTCATTGCCGCCCACCGTGCTCCTTCCGCCGACTATGTCCTTCACCTTTTTGAAGATCATGATGTAGAAAGCGGAGGTGATGAGCAAAGGCAGAAGGACGCAGAGGTAGAAGAGGATGTAGACAATGAACTCCAGATTTAGAGTGATCTCTAAGGAGCAGGCCACCCAGCACACCCCGGAATCCAGGAACACGTCTGTCACCGGGGATGAAGAAGAAGTGTTGGCATTGACAAGAGAAATAAGTCGTAACAAGTTGTTGTAGCCAGACATTGGAATCACAGCTATGATGATGCCGATAGACCAACAGGATGCAAACTGGAGATTGGCACAGCGGGAGGTAAACAGGAAGTGGTATCTGAATGGAAGAGAAGAAAAAGCAAAAAAAAGGAGAAAGTGACTACAGGTTCACTGCACCTAAAGAATATGCAAGGACCATATGCCACACGCAGGGGTCAGACTGCTGGGGGAAGTTTATATCGGTGCACTGGAAGCAGTTATCCCACAATTTAGGATTATCAACTATAAATATAAATATATTTTAGAAAGTATACCTTCCCTGGCGAAGTTTGCACACATAAACACACACACTCCCCATGACAGTATTTTCAGTGGCTCGAGAACATATGAACAATGTTTGTTTTCTGCAATTTTTATTTCTATTTTAGGAGCCCTTACACATGTCTTTTCTCAAGGAAATTTTGCACTTGGTCTCTTGAGCAGTTAGAATAAGAAAATAGGGATCCTTTTTGCCCTGATGAATGCCTCTGACCAGTTTCATCATTAGAGAGGGCAGAAACATGTTGGCTCAACATGGATGCATGAATCATTGAAACCAAAGAGCATCCACCCTCCACCTGTCTGATCTTTAAACATAGCTGAGGTACCCACTAATAAAGGGATATCCTTCGGTTTTCCTCTAGGTATCTTTAATTTGATTTAACATGCCTGGATCCCTTGTTGATATAGGTATATCAAATATCAAGAACTACCTCACAATGAGGTTGAGTCCGCCCGGTAGTACCATCTTATCATGGTGGGATGAGGATGAAGCATGACACAAAATGTGGGTGAAGCTTCTTCATCCAATAGAACTGGCATGGTCATGTGTATCAGTTGGCACATATTAGTCCAAAAAGGGTATACATAGTCATTACATATAAACTAAGGTTTGGACTGAATCAGGCATTCCTTGATTGACCATCGCATCTTTGTGTGATATCTGATTACAAGTTCAGTTTACGTCAGCGAGAACGCTATAGAATTCCTGTTTTTAAGCCTGACATCATTCCAATTATTGGTAAAGTGGGTGCTCTGTTATTACCACCATGACATCTATCCCCAGTTCAGCCATGGTAGGAGCGGAGGCGCCATTATTCCATCTGTGATGTCAAAGCCCTGCCTAGCCAGAGGCAGATAGGATCCACCGGCATTCCCACTAAACCTCTGATCGTAGTCCAGCTTTCAGCAGAGAAGATGCTTAAGTATTCCAGGTGTGACCTCCGACACGTGTCCAGCTGGAGGGAAGGGGTTACTACATTAGTCCCAATATGACGTCTAAACCCCAAGTTCAGATGGCATCTGAGAGGCTGCTCCATCATTCCCATTCCATTTAACAGCAGGGGGTACCCTAGTATTCCCACTATTCTAACATAATGCCACCATCTATAATTCCACCTAATGGTGGAGTGGGCCCTTCACTTTCCCCAGCAGGAAGTCTAACATCTGCCCATCAAACTGTCTTGTAAACACAGGCATATTCCTTGTGGAAAAACCCATAACATAAGAAGCTAATTACTAATCACGTCCACTGTAAAAGAACTCCTCCACCAGACCAATAGATTGTTTCGCCCCTTTCCAATATGTCTGCCAATGGCCACTTCCATTCCTGGGACCCAATATTGCCAATGCCCAAGTCTACACGAGGAGAACTGTTTGCAGAAAGTATAAATGAGCCTCAACTCTGTGAAGTATCAAACCGTGATGCAGACTATCTTTGTAATTTTGGCACAACTGACACTCCAGCCAACCCAGTTAAATTCAACTGGCGATGGAATTATTAATGGAAGCTAATGCATGACTATGACATGAAGGACCAATAAACACTAGTCCTATTTATATATACATTTTGAGTGTGGTGACATTCTTTCATGATGCTTAAGTGGGCATGCCAGTATTACCTGTAAGATGGTCAACCGAGTGGCCTAGTGCACCTCTTCTGCTAAGAAAGTCACCATACTGGCTGTTTGGTGAGTAAGCTCTTACGTAATCCTACGATGGAAGTCCCCTAAGCAGCCCGCTAATGTTCGCGTGCACCAATATTCCCCAGTACGGGAGGCCGGTGTGACCAGGACCGTCGGCTGGTATTAAAGAGATTTAGACAAGAAAGGAAATCTAGAAGATCTGACCCACCTGGTTGGGAAGGCCACGGCACACAAGCGATGAGTGGCAATCAACAGGTGATGGAACGAGGACACAAGGGAGCAGGCCAACACACCGCACACCACAACGAGGCATCCCTTGAAGGGCACTGACAGCTGCAGGCAGGTGACGCTGAGCAGCAGCATGGCAAATAGACATTGTGCCACATCAGCAAAGCCCATGGAGACCAGCGCGGCTGAGGTGAAGGAGCGTCGGCGCTTCCACCAGAGGGCCTTCATCACAACGCCATTGGCCAGGGTTATGGAGAGGATGATCAGCACAGAGACTGAGAAGCCCAGAGCGGCGAAGACCTGGTGTTGCACCCCTTCAGAGTCTCGTAGGCTCCAGAAGCTGTCGTAGGTGGAGGGCATCGGCAGATGGTCTAAGAGACTACCGTACGACATAGCGACAGGTGCCCGTATCAGCCTTAGGTGGTCCAATGGCTGCAGGGGGGAGATAAAATAAACATAATGCTGCAGCTGTTACCAACAGAAAATAGCTCATCTATGGACTTCAAGATAATGGCTGGGCCTTTGCAAAATCTCATGGTATAACTTCATCCTGTGGTTGGGCATGCAATGACCGTGCACAACTTGGCAATGGTCGCACACAGTCAGTTACGCCGAAGGCCTCCGCCCAGAGTGATCTTGATCGTCAAGAAGCTGTCCTGATTTTGTGGTGGTGCAGGCAGTTGGATTTATTGATCCAACACAAGTTTGAGTTGACAAACTTTCAGAAACTTTTAACATTTTCCTAATGTGGAGCATATTCTGAGGAGTTGAGTAGGAAGAGGATAGTCTATGTATAGATGCAGTGTCAACCACTCTAGATCTTGGCTGCCTGTGTTTGGGGGCATCGTTTCAGTCATAATATAGTCATATAGGCTGCTGCAGAGGGATTCACCAGCTGTCAAAGACCCTGAACGAGAGAGAGGGCCTGTAACAACCGGTATAGCCTGAGGCAGAAGGGCTATAAGGTGACTAGAACATTCAACACACTGAGGGTAGAATGTTCTAAATTGAAAAGGCAGAAACAACACAAAGACACATATTGGAACATTGGAGCAGAATTTACATTATGGTTACAATGTATTTTTCTGATTAGAACATGCACTAAACTGTTTACTTTGGTTCAAGCAAGCATAAGACAGAGGAAGGGGGCTGTAACTACTTCTATTCACAAGCAATGGTGTCAATAAGAGACAGCCACGCAGGGGGAGAGTGGGGAGGGGATGGAGAGGGGCCTACGAGTAGAGGAGAGACAGTGGGCGTGGTATTAGAGACAGCTTGCAGGAGAGATACAGATAAGAAACCACTAGGCTGAGAAAGAGAGCAGGACTGGATTGATGGGTGATGTGCAAATGAAAGGAGGGACTGATTACAGGGGAAAAGAAGCGAGAGACTTGAGTGAGGAGGGATTTGGGGGTTGGGGGAAACAAGTTTAGGAGAGACCAGGCTATGCGATTCAGAGACTGGGGTGGGGAAAGACTGGAGTGGAAAAGTAAAAATGTGGAGTTAGATCGAAATTGAGATAGAAAGTATAACTCACGAGTATGCAATTTAGACATGATAATGCTACGACGAGCAGACGATAACAGGAACCCACACCTTCCAACTTGAAGAACAATCGCACCTTGTGAGGAGGGGGCCGTGCCTTGAAGGGGGCAGAGCGTCGTACCGAAGAGTACCCATGAGGCACTTTTGAACCCCACCCCAACCTCAAGCACCCGTCTCCCAAAAATAAAAAGCTTGCTGAGGCTGGTGACGATGTCCTGGGTTGTTTTCACACCCCTTAATGGACGTCGGCAGTTAAAGCCATAGAAAACCACTATTTACAGTGTTTTTCAGCTTGTTTTCCCTGCCACAGTGTGATATTGGCTCCTCACTGGGAGACCGTGTGATAGGAGCCGATATCGTGTGTCACACAGTGGCACCGTGTGATTTGGCAGTCATGGGAATCGCTGGCCTCACCATGATGGTTTTAGGATTCGAGCATGTCCACAAAATGAAAAGTTGCACTTACCTAACAAAGGTCCCACTCACATACCCGCCAAAAGACCAGCATCAAGCAGAGACCTCCAAAAGGAGACAGAGGATGTTTGAGGGCTCAGGGGAGGGGCGTCTGTGTCCCCCGCCTCCGTCTGTTTCTGGGTCCAGGGCCAGGTCCGGCTGGCTCTAGGTTTCTCTGTTGCGTGTTTGTAGGAAGGACAGAGAGAGGGTGAGGTTACAAGGTGAGATGGTCCACGCAGTAAGTCAATATTGGAAGAACAGAGGAGAGCGAACAAAAATGTCCCAAAGAAGCAAGGAAACCAGGAAGTTGGGGTCACGTGTGTTTGCTGGGAGGATAGCGTCTTTTGTTATCCTGCGCTGTACGCTATCACTGTGTGGACAAGAGCAATTAATAATAATTTGCCATCTTCTTTGCATGAGTGTCAGAGTGAAGAGTGGAAAATAGGAACTTTGCTGCAGAACAAGCGAGGATCCGTCATAATATCCTAATTGCCGCTCTGACTCCAGACCCTACTATCATGAAGGTGTTATGTTATGCAGATTTGTAGAGCGCATTATCACTCGGGAGCATATCCTGGTGCTGAGCACGTGTGAGTCTGGCCCCTTCTAAGGCCTCGAAAAGCCATGTCTTCAGCTTCTTCTGGAATTCAGAAGTGGGGTGGAAGCTCTTGTGTGTAGCGGCAGTCCGTTCCATCCTATAGGGGCGTTGGATCCAGTTTTCCGTATGAGTGGGATGTGTGCAAGAAGGAGTCCAAACGAGTGCCGTATCCAGAAGGTTTATGAATGCAAATGTGATGGGTGAGGTATGCTGGGCCAGTGTTATGTTGAACTTTAAAAGTGTGGGTGAGGAGTTTGAATTGTGCTAGTTTGTGAACCGGGTGCAGTGGACCTTCTTCAGGTGTAGTGTGATTTGAGGTGTGTGTCAAGGTGCCCACCCCATGTCCTCCTACCCCTATTATAGCCATTTCTGGGTGCATGCCCTCTTTGGTATAATTAAAAGTGCATATATTTACACCAGGCAACTAACAGTACAAGCAAGGTGTGCAGTCCCCTGCTGTCCTACCAGCAGCGCTTCATAATGATTAATGAATGAATTAATGAATACATCGGCCCATTGGTGCAAATCTACAATCTTTTAATCTCAGGGTTAGTGAGTATTAGGGTACCAAGGGTAGAGGGAACCTGACCTGCACAGACTTCTAAGAAATAATTGCTTGTCACGTGGTGGACACTGCAAAAGGATCCTGTCCCTCAAATCAGCCAGCAGATGGCCCCTTTTCACGAGGTGGCTCCCTTGTCTGACAGGGCTACTGCCAGTCAAGCATGGAGTTTAAAGGTTTTGGCCCAGATTTTGGATCACAAAAGCCGCGCAAACCCAGCGCAAAGTGTTGTGGCGGCATTTACTTTCTGACGCAAATCATGATTTGTGCTGGGAAGTTACCTAGAGTAACTCAAAGTAGTGCTACGCGCTACTTTGCACTTTATTTTAGTTAAGGGGGTGTACCTTGGGTGTACATGAGTGTTTGTTTATTATTTTAGAGGCTTGTAAAGCGCACAGCTGCCCCCAACGGGGCTGTCCCGGCGATGGGGCAGATGGCAGATGGCAGGCACGGGGAAGAGAGCTAAAGGCTGGAGAACTACTAGGTTTTCAGGACGTGTTGAAAGATATGTTCTGACTCAGATGAGCTTAGGAGGAGAGGCAGGGCATTCCAAAGTTTGGAGGTAATGACTGGAAAGGACCTGCCACCCATTCTAGACCTACAAAAACGGGGTATGGTCAGGAGACGGTGGTGTTAGATCTGAGGTTCTGGTCGTGATGATAGTGCTTAAGTCTGGCTCTCAGGTACGCTGGCCCTTGTCCCCTGAAGGCTCTGAATGCCAGAGTGAGGGCCTTGAAATCAGTGCGTTTAATCACTGGTAACCAGTGTAACTTACACAAATTGGGGGTAATCGAATGGCGGAAAGAGATCTTACAAATCAATCTGGCCGCAGCGTTTTGTATTATCTGCAGACGCCTAGTCAAATAGGCTGGGGCCCCCCGGTAGAGACTGTTGGCATAATCCAGGTGTGAAGAAATCAAAGCATGGATTACCGTCCGACGGGACTCTAAGGGGAGAAAGTGGAGGAATGTACACAGCATGCGGAGCTACCCAAAGCACGCAGAGGACACATGTCTAATTTGAGCTTTTCAAGAGAGCTCATTATCAAACTTGAAGCTGAGATTTCTCACTGAGTCGGCAGGCTTGGGAGGGGGATTCAGCTCTCACGGCCACCAAAACACCGGAGGGGGCGGGGTTTTTTGGTTAATAAAAGAGTACCTCAGTTTCGACCAAGTTAAGTTTGAGGGTGTTGAGTGACATCCAAGCCGAAATACTACTCAGGAAAATACTAAAATTTAAGAATGCCGCTTCGGAATGCTCTTCAAAGGAAAACACTACTTGGGTGTCGTCCACGTAGGAGATCACCCTAACAATACAAGATTTGACCAGTGCCGCGAGAGGTGATAGATAAAGGTTGAAAAGAAGCGGGCTCAAGGCAGAGCCCTCAGGGGACCCCACAGAGCAGGGGTTTCTCATCCAAGATGAAAGGAGGAAGAAAGACTTGTTGAGACCGGTTTCCCGACAGGAACGTGCCCTGAATACCCAGTTTGCTTAACCTATCAAGAAGGATAGGGTGGGAAACCGTATCAAACGTCGCGGACAGATCAGGTAGCACTAGCATGGCTGCTTTGCTCGAATCGACGCTCTCGCGGATGCACTCGGAAACTTCGAGAAGGGCAGTCTCAGTACTGTAGCCCATTCTGAATCCAGATTGAGAATCATGAAAATGATTTCGAGATTCCAAATGAGTGGAAAGTTGTTCCTGAACAATTTTTTCAAGTATTTTTGCCGGTGCTGGTAGAGGGGAAATCGGTCTATAGTTTTTAAAACGGCAGGATTGGCGTCAGGTTTTTTGAGAATCGGAACCAAAAAAGCCTGCTTCCACACAGCGGGGAAAGTGCCAGAACACAAAGAAGAGTTCCAAATCTGGTTCAGTGGGGAATTGATGATTGGTGCCAGATGTTTGAAAAACTGAGGGTCGTTGGGAGATCCAGATTTACACATCAAAAGTTTATGTAGTGAAGTGTCGAGAGAGACAGGGCGGAAAGTAGACAGAGTGTCATTGTAGATTGACTCAGCCGAAGACTCAGGATTAGGCTGAAGGGATGCAAAGGTGGAATAAATATCATGAATTTTGTCCTGAGAAAAGTCAGATAGTCCAATACACAAGGACATGGTAGGGGGGACTGTACTGGTGGTGACGTCTGGCTTCTTAAATTCCTGTACAATTTTAAAAAGAGTTTTAGCCGAATTCCCTGCAGAGTAAATCTTATCAGAGAAATAGTCTCTCATAGTGGTGCGTTTAAGTTTGTGGAATTTATTTTGGGCAGCTTTATATGCTGCCCTAGCCTCTGAATCATAACATAGTCTCCAAACGCGCTCCAGTTTTTTACAATGGCTTCTCTCCACACGGAGCTCGGGTGAGAACCAGGGCGCTGAGGGTCTTTGTCTAGCCGAGTTGGAAGGTCTAAGGGGAGAAACAATATCTAGGGCTGAGGTAAGCCAGCTGTTGAAGCTAACTGAAGCAGAGCCCGGGTCCCCTGACAAATGAAGGTGCATAGAAGAGAGTGCTAGAGTCATGCTATTGCTTGTGACGTTGCGCCACACCCTTCTTTTTTCCGAATTGTAAGAGGGTCTGGGATTGTGGGGAGGCAATGCCAGGCTAAAAGGAATTTAAAAATGATCGGTCCAGGTGAGTGGAGACGGGAGGGCTGTAGTCAAATTGGGGTGGTTGGTGAAAATCAGGTCTAACATATGACCCGCAAAATGCGTAGGGCCATTAACCAGTTGTGTCAGATTAAGGCCTTCAAAGGTGTCCTATGGGTGTTTCCATGCCACATCCATAGGTTTTGATACGGATCCCTGTCCACTATTATTTGTAGAAGGGGATTTGCACCAAAAGTTTACCCTTCCTCAAGGCAGGCTTTAAAATGGAGCACATTTGAAAGGTTTACACATTTTCCCCACTTTGCACCTGTGCTGCATTGTACAACACACACACACGGTGGAAAAAGCATTAAAGCTCAGTTTTTTACAGGAAGTGTAGCCTTCTAGCTCAAAAACGATGCCTGACAGAATGCACACACCCTTGTGCTTGGAAATATAGCAGCCTGAGGGCCACCAGCACTGAAGCAGAGAAACACAGCACCATATCTTGGCTGATATTTGGATGTTTGTCTCTCATCCCTATGAATGAGACAGCACATCCCAAGAGCTACTCAACACTTTGGAAGTGTGAAAAAGGACGCATTAATGAGACAGATGCATATTACATCACAAGAACCCTTGGCGGATGCCATGCAGACTAACATTAAGGCCACACTAAAACATACATTAAATCTGACTAGTAACCCTCCCGCTGCCCCTAAACAATCACCCCTCTTTTATTCTCAACAACTGTAATCCTCCCAACCAATACCCTCGGCCTCTACTACTAAACATCTTAGTTTAATACTAATGTATTAACCTCCTAAATGAACTCTGAACTCTGGCAACCGAACTTGCTGGCCCCAACCCCAAGCTTATTCACCCGCCCAGCTGTGTAACCAACCTTACTTCTGTCCAAATACAATCTCCAGACCTGCCTACCCCAGCAACCCCTATTCACAAACAACAGTATGCACCTGTCCCATGGCCAACCAAGTGCTCTCTGGTCACATAATCAAAAGACACCCAAATAAGCCCCTTATAAAGAGGTAGGTGGTTGGGAGCCAAGTAAGTCTGACCCCTCTCTCTGGAGGTTGCCGACATGCCTACTTACCACAAAAAAAGACCCCCTGTCATCTAGACCCTAAAATGTACTCTCTTAGCCCCGCCCCTCTCTACCCACCTAAACAATCTTCCTCCCAGCAGTCTTCAGACTGCCCCACCCACCCGAAACATCTGAGGGGCAAGGCTCCAAAGTCTTCTGCCTCCCAAGCACCCATCTGGTAAGACTGCCCACCCCAAGCACTACTCAACACCTTGAATGTGTGTGAAAAAGGCCGCTTTAATGAGACAGGTGCATCAAACATCACAGCAACCATTGGGAGATGCTGTACAAAGTAACATTAATGCCTCAGCTATAGATCACTCAGAAATAACAAATAAAAGCTCTCTCCCTCTAAAACAATCACCCCACTTTTATTCTCAATAACTGTAACCCTACCAACCAAACCCACGCCCATACTCATCAACTTTTTAGTCTATTACTGGCTTAGTAACCCTCTGAGTGAACTCTGAACTGTGGCAACCCCTCTCTGCCACACCCCCGAGCTGATCCGCCCGCCCAGCAGCATAAGCAACCTTGGTTTTGTCCAAACACAATCTCCAAACTTACTACCCAGAAAAAGTATCAGTAGAGGACTTTTTCTTCTACCCCATTTCCTATTTTACCAAAACTTCTCCCCCCCAACATTTGTGCCAAGTGTTTCTCATCTGCAACTAATACAACTCCATCAAAAATCATTGAAAGTTGAACCCCGTTCTCAAGAAACAACTGCTTCACCTTAAACGTAATCTCATAATTCACCGATTTACTTATGCCTTCCTCCCTGCAGACATGCCTCATTTCAAGGTTCACTTTTCCCTTTGCTTTATCAGTTGCTACTGGATTCCTTGCTCCTGACACTTCCTTCTCAGAATCAATTCAGCCCACATTGATGACATGTCAGACCACAACCTCTTCATCTCCCTCAAGGCCTTTTTCATGTCTCTCAACAGTGCCAAACCCTTTTGCTGCCCCAACTCATTTTCCCCCCAAGTGTAACTATAAACAGCACATCTGGTCCACCACAGCATTGTAACAGTTTTGCCAGTGTGAATAATAACTCTCCCAAGCTCATCCCACCTATACCACATCACTTTATTGGCACATTCAAGTCTTCAGGTTCGAACTGCCTTCCAAAACACCTATGCTGTGCCTGGCAGACTGCCCACTTTATGAAGCAGTGTCCACACAGCCACACTGAAATGAAGCCCTTGTGTGGTCCTGACACTTCACCTGAAATACAATCAGCAAATAGAACATGTTATTCTTAACCCATCTATCAGAAGACCTACTTTGAACTCCCATAACACCTACAGCACACAGACTTCCATCTCCCCCTCTTTCGATTCATCCTTTCTGAATATCCTCTTGTTCTCAATTCCATCGCCGCTGCTATTCCAAACAAAGTTTTAAAAAAACACATCCAAGTGCAGGTTCAACCATGTCAGCGCCTTCTTCCACACCGCCAACAGTTTACAACTCAACACTCTTGAACCCTCCCTCTGCCAAGAACCCCAAGCACCCCTTGTCCAACCTGAAATCCTGAACCACTGCCACCAGTGAAATGGGCACACTTCCATCACAGGGTATTTCCTTAGCACAACCTTCCTTTGATCTGTCTTAGATTGTCTCAATAGGGTCCCAAACACGCGATAGCTGGCGTCGTCCTTGATTATTTTGAGTTATAGATACCTCAATTCCACATATATATCAAGAAATTGTGAGTTCCAGAGTGCTACAACACTAGGAAGGGGGTTGTATCCAACCAGAAATTTGCAGTACAGAGTTTGGCTGTCACAATTATAAATAATGTAACCGCGTAAACTCCTAGGTATATCAGGTGAACATTGGAACAGAATATGTTTAAGGAAAGAGAGTGGTTTAATTTGAAGAAGTCTGCTTGGTTCACTAGAAACTTGACTCCAGAATGGTTAATTTTGCTACATTTAGAAAATGTATGAATTGTGCCTGCTTCAAGACATTTTAAAAGAAAGCTGCTGAGTTCTCCTGATACCCCCACCTAAACAAATTTAGGTGCGTGGACTACGTCTTGAATAATCGTATATTGATGTGTTTTTAAACTAGAAATACGAGGCTTATGAGTAAATATCTTACATATTTCCTTCTGATCCAGTAATTCCTCTAATTTTATGGATCATTTCCCCACCAGATGTTGGAGTTTGTCCAGGTGTTTGTTAAGCAGTAGGTGATAGGTCTGGCCAATTAGCCCTCAATAGACATCAATAATGGAATAAAAGGAGCGGAGTCAAGTTCACAGGGATAATCATCTATAAAAGGAGCACATTTTAGTTTATTTTGAATACCTAGTCAGGGGCATTTGGTGTTTCTTAACCAGAGTTTTATTTAGTGCCCTTGCACATCTATACTTTGCATGGTAGAACTGAGTCACACCATTGTAGAGTGAATAAATTAAGAGAAAAAGGGGGAAAGGTGAGATTATCCCAAAAAGTAGTATTTTTCGGAATGATTGCGATAGTAAGCCAATGGGAAAGATCCTTCTGCTATTTGTATGAACCAGCAAAAGTCTTGAATCTAGGGCCAGATGTACAAAACCATGAAATAGCGGTTCTTAATTTGCGAATATTAAGACATCGTAAATTGCCATTTCCTAAGTACTATTTCAGGGCAGATTGAAATACCGATTCAATATATTAAGGAATTTTAAAATGGCAGAATTGCTATTACGGAATCAGTTGGATTTACAATTTGTGAATCATAAATTCACAAATTGTGAATGCAGCATGGGAAGCAACTGATGATATCACAACCAAGAAATCTTTGTTTGGAACAAATTGCTGGCTTAGAGAGCAGACAGAGAAGGTGTGGCTGATCTGTTTGAAACTCTTCAGCCATGACAAGTGACAAAACAGAGAAGTGGGGTGGTGGAAGAAAAAAGAAAGCAAAGTTTCTCTGACATTGAACTGGAAATACTAACAGTACTACGTATTTTAAACAATGAAAAGTTATGTCTGGTCTTTCTGTCCTCAGAAAAAAAGATATGTGAAGGCATTCGGGAGAAAATAAATAGCATGTGCTAAACAATGGCAGTATGAAAGGGGTTTGGAAGTGCTGGGGTAACCTCAGGGCCTGAACCAAGGAGAGCATAGCCAGAAGGCTTAAGGAAGCTTCCAGGACTGGTGAAGACCCTTCCACAGAACCTCCTGCAACACCAATTGAAAGCTCATCAAATCCACCCTGATGACTACATCACTGACTGAAGTCAGTGATATGACATATGCATGCAGCAACCTAGAGACACACGTAAGCTACACATTTATACATTCAATTAAAAAAACAATGGTTAAAGGGACATTATAGTTAGCTATGCTAATAATATGTAACTTTAAGTTGAAAAATCCTTAGAAACTCACTGAAAAAGCAAACTGAAGTTATAGTTAGGCCTTTGAATAATATAAAAACTATTGTTTAAAAACAAGAAAACAATTAAATTCACCAGCCATGATTTACTAAGCTAACTCTAACTTGTATCCCTGCCATGAACTGCTTATATCTTCACATATTACATCACTCATGACATGTTAAATGACATAACTGGTGACATCACTGATGCCATATTTATTGGTGTTCTTATCCTTTTATTGCTACCCGTCTCCTTCCCCACAAACTTCCAAAATCCTGCTCCCCATTTCTCCAGCCAACTGCTTGTATCCCTTAAACAACATAACATAATATGCTATTCCTTCCAGTTTATCGGCAATACCATTAAATATGATGGGGTTACCCTGTATTCCTTAGAACCTGGGTATACAGTAGTGACCTACAAACAGTTCTGTCAGATGAATGAAATATCCTCAAGGAGCATTGTAAATAATGTTTTTCATTAGACATTAAATACTCGAAGGGCCTATAAATGATCCCTCCAAAATGTGTATGACTTTCCCTGACTCAAATAACACAAATCTTTCAAGAAAATTATATCATAAAACCACTGACACAACGTAACCATTAACTTATGTTTTAAATATATAATTTTTCATATATCAAAACATGTATATCTATCTCTTTTCATATTTCTCTTTTCAACAGCTGTCCAGAAAACATAAAGAACAATACATCACATTCACATATACATAGTGAAAATCAAAAATCTCCCAGTGCTCACATACTAAGACATGAGACCTTGGAACCACATATAATCAAAATGTCTCAAAACATTTTTGGTCATTGTGTCCTTATATCTTCTTTATATATTCCAAGAATAGCTGACATAAGACATAACGTAATGTTGTTGACGTTTCAACCCTGTGTTCAAGTGTTATTGACTATACGTCATGGCGGGTCTTCCTCAGGACTAAAACAGACCAAAGGGCAGTCTTTAATGTATTCAAAGAAAGACACCTATGGCGTGTCCAAAACGATATCCATTAGTTAAGTACCATAACATCTCAGACCCCAGACGGGGTTCACTCGATATGGGGATGTTTTTTTTTTTTACCCTCCTTCAATTGTAGTCCTCTTGGCCCAATCGTGGCTTCATTTGTGACTGATTTACAATATGCACAGCTGCAGCACCTGTCTTGTCTGCTATCCTCCTGTGTGTGCAATAGACACAGGTAACAAATCTCTATGAATTAACAGCATAAAAGAGTATCTACATCTTCTCTGTGCTCTTCCCCCCGTCTGTAATCTATTTTCTCCCTGTAGGAAGCAGGGTTACTGTTGCAGTAACCCCCTCACACTTTTTGCCAGACTACTGATGCACTTTGACTCTATGTGCCCTGGTTCCCTGCCAATCAGGTTCCCAGGGCCTGTGTTCTTTTTGAAAACTGCACCTTGTAACCCCAATTGGCTCCTCTCTGGTCACATGTCAGTCCCTTGTAAAAGCACTGTGGCCAGGGAAGGCCTCTAAGGGCTGCGGCACTTATTGTGCCACCCTTAGAGGCCCTGTACCTTTACACACACACACACTGGCATTGCAGGCTGCACGTTTTGGTGCAGAACAAAGTGAAAAGTCGGTATAGCACACATTCCTGTGTGCCATGCCTACAAACCACTGCCCTGGCATAGGTCAGATACCCCTCTAGTTGGGTGCACTATACCAGTGTGAGGGTATAGGTGCATGAGCCCTGTACCACTACAGTGTCTAGACTAATTCTTAGACAGTGTAATTGCAGTAATGCCATTAGAGAGTATATGGTGCTGGGAGATTGTGATTACGAACTCCACAGCACCATAATGGCTTTAATTTATTTTGGATTTAATGAAAAATGCACTCAGAGGGCATCTTAGAGATGCCCCCTGAAAAAACGACCAGCCTCTGGTTGGTTCCCTGACTGGTGCGCACTAGCCTGCCACCACAAGACATGTTTCTGGACCCCTGGGATGGGAGCCTTCGCTCCATGAGCCCAGGAACAAAGTCTTTCCTGGGCAGAGGTGGTCACACCTCTCCCAGGCCAGGAAGAGCCATTTGTGGCAGGGGAGCTTCAAAGGCCTTACCGCCTTTGTAACGTGACCCCCCAGCCTCACCTGCTATCAGGAGCAGGCCCCCTTCCTGTCTCTCCTCCTTTTCGGCGGAAAGACAGGCGGGAAAATTTAGCACAGCCCAGAAGGTGTGCCCACCTCTGCCAACTGTACCCCTCAGGTGGGGGAGGAGAGGTGAAACCCACTCTTCAGTGCCTGCCATCTTGCAGATGACAGGCACTCTCCAATCAGAATTAGGGATTGTGCCCACTCCCCCACGTGAAGTGAACATACAAAGGTTGTAGTCACCCTAAGGTCAGTAGCCCATTGGCTACTGACCTCAAGACCCCTGAAATGCCCCCTAAATACAGCATTTAGTGGGCAGTCCTGAAACAAGAAGACATATTCCTGCAACCTACGAAGAAGAAGGACAAAAGAAGACGCCCAGCAGAGGAGACTGCATAGAAGAACTGACTTCTCCCCAGCCCTACCAGCCCGCCTGCAGTATCCAGAGATCCTGTGCCAAAAGCTGCCTTGTCCTGCAGCCAGCAACCTCCAGAACCCCTGGGAAGACTGACGGCCTTCAACAAAGACCATATCTCCTGTGACCAGCAGCGCTGTTCAAGAGAAACTCCCAAGACAGACTCTGGGCTTGCTGAGGACAAAGAAAACCTATGCCTGGAACCACCACTGCACCCGTCGCCTACGACCCGAGGTTGAGTGGCCCACTGGTCCCAGAGAGGTCCCCCAGCACTCCAGAGTCCAAGTCTACCGTTGGTTGGCCCCTCCAGGACTCCCCGACGTCGCCTGCAGCCTCTGCACGGAGACCCCCCAACCGCAAGTGGCCTGGTAAGTTGAAATCCGACCTCAAAAGACACCCATGTATCCAGCCGCCCTGCTCCATGGAGAAAAGAACCTAAGGTGCACCTAAGTCCAGAGCACTCCAACTTACCTGCCCAGCTGTTGGTTCCTCCCGGAAATCTTCCTAGACCGAGCCAAAACAGCACCCTGCACCCAGCGGCCCCAGGACAGCTGTGGGTGCACTTTGTGTGCTAAACCGGATCCCCTTTGCCCTGAGCCTAACACCAGGAGCTTTACTCCCACAACCTTGTGGCCTGCTCGTGAGCAGCCACCAACCGGAGGCCCCCGATCCCCCATTGGATAACATTGGGCCTCGGCACTCTGCACCCGGCTGCCCTAGTGCCACTGAGGGTGTTTCGACAGTGCATCCTTGACCCTGGGGGGACCCTGGTTCTAACCCCAGAATTCCAATTCCCACAAACAAGTACTTACCTGCAAACCGTTAAGTTAATTTTTCTCCATAGGAATACATTGACTGTTTTTCCTTGAAAATTGAGTGGAGTTGGTTTTGTATGAAAACTTGAAAAACTGCAATAACTAAAAACTGCTTTACTTACCTTTACTCTAGGAAGTGTCCCAATGTGATATCTAGGCATATCACACTGAGTAGAAAATGTAATCCATAAAGTAATCTGCAAAGTAATCAAAAGTAATCTAACAGTAATTTCAACTGTATTCAAAGTGTTTACAAACCTGTAACTAAGTCATTTTCATTCAGCTTGCTCGTATCGTATAACTTGCCTTGAAAAGTACCATTTACACTTACCTGTAACAGACTTGCTTGGTTCTAGAAGATAAAAATAACTAAATAATATTTTTTATACAAATAAATTGGTCTGAGTTCAGTCTTTGAGTGAGTGACATCATTTGCTGCCTGAGTGTGTACAACAAATGCTTAACACTACCCTCTGATAAAGCCTTACTGCTTGCCCCCACTCCCACAAATAGAGAGTAAGATATTATCTCCTTTTATCTCTGCCTAACTTTGGGGTTCCACTGGACTCTGTGCACACTATACCTGATTTTGGTATGGTATATAGAGAGCCAGCTTCCCAAACCCATTCTTTGCTCCTGACATCAAGAACTCCTACCATGTTTGATAGTATGACCTCCTAGCGGTTGGACTCAAAGAACCTTGAATTAACAAAATCATTCTCTGCCTCTTGTCTCTATAACTCTTCTGGCATTGGCATCTTCACTAGCTCTGCTACAGGTGCAAGGCCACAGAATCGTCTCTACTGGGACTGTTCTCATGGGAAGCAGGGTCAAGACTGATTTGCATATGGCTGGTGCTAAACTGGAATAGCATGGGGAGCAAAAAAATGATGGATTCAGGCCCAGATCTCTGTACTGGGGTGAATGTTTGACAGTGTTTCAGCATTCCGTCAATCAGTTGTTCTTTTTGCTTCACCGTCTTGTTCTTTTTGCTTCACCATTGTCCCAGACATATCTGCCGGTCATAGAGTTTGAGTGGTAACAAAGTGAGGGTAGAGAACCCAAGAGATTGACACCAAGGGGATTCTCACTGTAACCCCTACGTGCATTGTACTGCAACAAAAGAAAAAGGAATCTGATGACGATCAAAGGAAGGAAAGGCTTTGCCATGGAACCCTAAGGGATTTTATGCTCCTGAGAGAAGTCGGTGGAGGTGTAATTGAGAGCTGGTCACTGCCTGCATCATGCCCTTTCCAAAATGGGCACTGTGGCATAGGTACGCTTGTTCTATGCAATTCAGCATATAAACAATCTTCAAATGGCAGTGGGTATTAATTTCATGGGTGGCTGATTTCTTGTCTGGCTTGATCGTTCGGACAGGGTGCAGAGGAGACAACCATCCCACCGTCTCCTAGTGAGATTTTTTTTGCAGTAGCCAGAAGAAGATTATTGCAACATGCTGAACCTGCTGAGTCACCAACCCCTTTTGATACCTGGATGCTCTCTCGTGGTCCTATGTCTGGAGAATTGCAATGTGTGGGTTTCCCTCTATCAACAGAGGGGCTAGTATGGAATTACCTCACCTTCCCCTCCTGGACTGAGCAGTTCCTCCATTGATTCTGCATGCCAGTAGTAATGGGGCTGCCCCTTCACTAAGAACCTTATATTTCCAGATTCTCCACCTTGGGAGAGCTGTGAGGAGTTTGGTAGCCTGCCCGCTAGTACCTGAGGTCCTTGTTTCATTGAAGCCCCTTCGTCTAAGGAAGTGGCTGAGCATGGGATCAGCCGCCTATCTCAAATTGGCTTGAGGTGTAATGTGGGCATGCTTATCAACATCTAGCCTAAAAAATGGGGGTGAAAACGGGTGTTTAAGAGGGTAATTCCATTAAGGTCAATGTGGAATGAACACTTTTTTTTGGAGGGTAATATATTTTTGAAAAGTTGGTGACTTCATTAAAGTTTATGGAGGCATTGTGAATGTCAGGAGGGTGAATAGGAGTAAACAGCGGGTGACACCCTGAAAATGTGGGAGTGTTGAAAGGTGTGTATAGGCAGGTGATGCCATCAGACACTTTCCACATATAGGACAGACTATGGGGAGGGAACCCAGGTATGGTGTATATTTCACTATTGGATATTTTTTGCATGTGCTTCTTGGGGATTGGTTGGACCACTACAGGTCAGTTCTGGGGCCAAAAGGAAACATGAGCCCATACGAGGAGGGTCTTATATTTGGTATTGTCTGCTGTCTGGTAGGAGAAACGCACACCTGAGATGCTTCTGTGAGGAGATTATCCAAGTTTGGACCCCAGAATCATGTCTTTGGGGGGGCCACACTCCAGCATACCTTCTACCCCCTTGAATTAGGTCCTCCTTTCTAGGTTGCCTGTTTTTGTGAGGGGATACTGGAGAGCTGGAAGCACAGATTCCACCTGTCATCCTTCCACCAAAAAACACTGATTATGAGTTTTCTCCCCGGAGGGAGAATTGACTACTCAGATCTGGAACTACCATGTCTTTACGATGTCGTTTTCCCCAGAAAATGGCTGATATTTTCCTCCCACGCTGAGCAGGGTGAAAGAGTCAGCAGAAGACCAGGACAGGACTGAGCCAGGGAAGGGTTGACCCTGTTTGAGGGAGCATTTTCCTCTCTCTCCCTGCTACTACAGTGATTGGGTGGGGGCCAGGCTGTGCTCCTGCCCTCAGTCATTGCAGGGGCTGGTGTCTCCAGGCCTTGAGTTATTGGGAGTCTGAGGCAGTGTTGTGGCTGATAGAATACCTCCCGGCGTTATAGCTCCACACAAAATTCTGTCATTCGTGTTCGGGGTGTTCATATACAGTGACAGCCTGTTGAGATTGCACTGCCCCCTGCATGGTATATGGATCTATTTCCCTGCCACAAGTACCCAAGTGCATGCATAGCTAGTATCTGACTTTTATTTTGGTCCTGGTGTCGCGCCAATATAGAGTGTGCCTAGAGGCTTTGGCCTGTTCATGGCTATCTTGGGTCATGGGCATGTCCTGTGACCTAGAGGGGTGCAGCAAGCTTGCCCTCAAGGTGGACAGCGGACTAATGTCCCTCTCTTAGGCACAAAGCATAAAGCAGTAGTCGCAGCATACTGTGTTTTAAAACAGACCAGTGATGTGAATGTACCTTTTTATCTCTGTCACTGGGAGTGAGGCTTTTTTATGTGTATATCCAGACACGTTCTCTGGCATCCCATGTGTATGTCCAGTGCGTGCGCTTGTAAAACATGCATGGCAACGATTGTGTTTGTGAGACGAGTAATGGAAGCCAGTGGGATCAATTTTGAATGCCCCTGGCCTGCCCAACACAAGATGGAGGGTGAGGATTGAGCTCATAGACATTGGACGTGCATTGCTTGCATTGCTCTGGTTGAAGGGAGGAGATCCATCCACTGAAGTGAAGAGAATAGAGAAGTGGACACCTTTAGAAAATCCATGCGGTCTTTTGGTTAGCAAGAAGCTGCGGATTAGTTTTCCTAAGCACTGTCCTTTAGTAGTTGGTAGAAGTGAGGGCTGAGACAGCAGTATCTGTATTTTCTGGTTGAGACTTGCCCTTTTGAAACTTTCAAGGTGAGGCCTGCCTTTTTAAACTACAAACTTTCTAAGTGAGGCCTGATCTTTAGTCTGTAAACTGATTACTCCTTCAGTTGGGCTGAAGAAAGGTTAGTGCTTAAACCTCATACCTCTTTGTGCTTCTGTTGTGGGCGTTCTGGGTTGGAGACAGACCCAGTGATACCTGCTGTGAGAAGCATCACTCTGCACAAAGGCAGTGACTGGAGAGCAGCCAGAGGAGGACACCTGAAAGAAGAATCACCTGATTCGGTTCTGTACTTTGAGACAGTTGATCCACACTCCCTGTCTAGAATTTGTGTATAAAAGTGGTACCCAAACCACCCCAATTGGTTCCAGTTCCAAATCCTTTATGACCGGGCCTCGGAGGGCTTGACAGGGAACTCAAACAACTGCAGTGCACTGTTTTCTTCCTGACAGCCAGTCTCCCAGATGTAATTGGACATCTCTTGAAGTTTGCTATTTCTGATGGAGGAGCTGTGGATCTGTCTTTAAGCACCTGGAAGCTTGTCTACCTGCTGAGGGAGGGGACGAGTCTGACTGGACCTACAGGAAAGTATACTGTCCAGAGAGAGACTCAGTGAGTCCCCGGTGGCTCTGGGACATCCAAAGAAAGCTGGCTGCCTAAGAGCAAGTTAGGGTAAACCCATGTATCAAGTGGGTCCCCCTGGTCTTTCATCTCACTTCCTGGACTGCTCAGATAATTAGAGGCCCAGTTGTGGGTACAACTGCTGTAATCACCCTTGGCCTATATGGGGGATGTATCAGCCATTATTGTCATCTTCTTAAGCCGAGTCCGGCTGCAACTATTGTGATCATCGAAGCCTCACTTACCTTCTGCCCAAACCCGACCACAACTACTAGGACCACAGTTGGCCCTACCCAGACTGGGACTGTCCTCAGCCAAGGCAGGGCCCCATCTTCACATTCATCAGAGACCTCCAGTGCTGGGTCTGCAGCTGTTCCTATTCCACAGCCTCAAAGAATTTAGGCAGGGTGGGTGCACAGAGGCTGCTCACCTCAGCTCCTACATTAGATGCACAGGACGAACACCCGAGCCCGCAAGGGAAGGGACGGGCGAGGACTTTAACATGTCTTCCAAAATCGCTAGAGGGTACGATTGAGTTCACATTTGACTGTCAGTCAGAAAAGGAAAACCTATACTAGATTCACAGGATATACTGATCTTCCAGTGAGGTTGGGCCTTGTGGATGGTGGTGTGGCAGCTCAGAAAGGATTAGGATTAGTGAGTGTTGGGGAAAGTGTATCACCCCAAAGATGAATTGCATCCAAGGACATTAACTTGTAGAACATATTGTTCTGTACAGAACTTAGTACAACTGTGTGATTAAAAGTAAATTCTTTCTTTGAAAATATAAACTGGTGCTATGTAAAGTGCTCTGATACCCGATACCGGGTCAAGTTTGCGCTATATAAAACTCCGTAAAATAAATAAATAAACATTGAACTGAACACTGGAGTTGTTGTTTCTGTTGTTTGATTGTCGGCAACTAACCCCAAGACCCAGAACCCATGAGGTTTTTACATTATGTTTGCTGGTCCTTTTTGCAGGAATGCATACATGGTGAGAAAGGTAAAGGTTATCATCTGCCCATTGTGACTCTTTGCTCCTACCTCTCTAGGCCCATTTCTGTTCATGTCTTTGTGGTACACTTTATTATCACATTTCACACAGGTTTGGGAACCCGGAACACAATCCCCTGGGGACACTATATCTATTTTATCTCAATATTAAATGTGCTTCATCACAGTTGCTTTCAGCATGACTCGCGGGTGAGGGATGCTGGGGGTCGCGCAGATAGGGAGGTTGGCGCAGAGGGGTGTTAATTTAATAAAAAATACAAAAATTAAACTTACCTTCCTGCCGGCCGGGTCCTGTGTGGTCTCTGCTCCTCTCCTGCTCTCCTGCCTCTGGCAGTAACAGGAAGCAGGCAACTAGGCTCCCAGTCCCACCCCTAAGCCAATCACAACGCTGCAAGCAGCATTGGGATTGGTTAGGACGCTGCCCAGCAAGGGGCTAATGGCCCAGCCATGTTCTCTACGTAGGCTGCATAAGGGCAGAAGGGCAGAATGCGCATGACTGGTTTGGTCGGCCCCAGAGGGCCGGCCAAACCAGTGATGTGCACTCTGGAGTTGGCACACCACTCCTCCCCTGCCCAGCCCTGCTCGGAGAGCGGCCCCATCCACCCACCCACCCGCAATCAAACCCTTCTGCTTTCTCGCAGTGCGAGAAGCAGAAACATAAAATGGTAGTTATTACAATTGTATGTTTTTGCTTCTCGCACTGCGAGAAAGCAGTGGGGCGGCGCTCCTCTGCCCTTGTGGAGGAGCCGCCCTTGCTTGGTCCCTCTCTGGATCCTATATTTCACCCAGGAAGACGGTCTGAAAGAGGGTCTGCTCACCCTGTGCCTAGCTTTCCCCTTTCTATACACCAGCTATTTTATTGGAAGGGTGTATAAAGATTGTTGGGTTGAGAAGGGACCAGTGGTTCATTTTGCTGTCTGGCATCAAGACTTTGCAAGTTTCTGACCTGATGAGTTGATGGGCCGGGAGTGCATTTGCCATCACCAACATGACTGAAAGGCAAGTTTTAGAATGTTTTGATCACACACAATTCTATGATTTTCTGCCACAGTGGTGCAGTGGTACCAGCTGAGTCTTCTGGTAGCTCTTAGCCCCTCAGTTAGAGGGAGGCATCTGCCAAAAATTGGAGAATACACCTCCCCAATCCCCCACATAATGCAGAGGTGGGAGAACCGTTATCTTCAGACGGTGAAACCTCTGTCGGTTCTACTATTGGAAACCCCTTCACAATGGGCAACCTTCCACCGAACCTCCAGGTCTACAGCGCCGGAAGGTCTACGGTGCCAACCAATTTAGGGTGTGCCCTTTTTTTTCTGCCTGGGACTTGGATGACAGGTCTGGGCAGGAAACAACATATCAGTATTTCCATACTTGCTTGGAGAGAACTCAGAGTGGATAAGAGACATTGTGTTTTTTTATTTTCCAGAATATTGGCACCCTGCTCTTGTTTGAATTTAGACACAAAATATAAAAACTGACTAGCCTGCCAAATCCCCACATCCCAGTGCTTAATTTGTAAAAAAAAAAAAACAAGTGCCAGGGCTCTCGTCAGGAGGCCACTGTAGCTTGCACCATTGATTGCCCCTGCCATGGAGCCAATTATAGTAACAACACAATTATTAACTATCACACTCCTGCAAGTGTGACTGTTCAGACTACTTCAGGCTCCCAAAGCTGTAGGAATGGCTAGGGTGGCAGGTAATAGTCATCATTTTAATGTATATTGAATTAATAATGGACTGTTGTTGTAGTCATCTCAAAATTAGCCATACAGCGCTCCCTTGTGGCAGACTGTCACAAGTCCCGGTGTTGACAATTAAGTGCCGGAGCTGAGCACCGGAAAACATCTTCTCAAATTAAGCACTGCCATATCCAGAGCGGACAGCAGTGTATATTTTCACTGAAAGGGATCCCTGCGGTATCCACAGAAGCACTCAGCACTGTAACCAAAACATTGCAGCCGACACAACGAAGATCTAAAGAGGGTAGGTCCCTGGGGCTAAGCACTAATCCCACAAAGCGCTAGATGAGGCTCCATGTATCTTTGGGGATGGACTACAGTTGAATATAGCTGGAGAATGTCTTTTGGAGGGGTATCCACACTGGCTAATGGTTGAAAGACATGGCTCTTCTAATGTCCTTGCTTTATGGAGTTCAAGACCTTTAAGATTCTATGTATCAAGGCTGATGGACAAGACCTCAAGTAGATCGACGGAGGTGTCCCTGATATTTAGGTCTCGCCTTGAAGCAATGTTTAGCTTTTTGTTGTGAAGACCTATTGTGGACAATACCCCGACTTACATTACTTGCAACTTAATCAGCCGCTTTCCTTCTTCTTCTTGGGTTTGTCCCTTTCTTTCAGCATAGCTTCTATACCATCTGATGACATGTATCCTTCCAGAGCGCCACATCAGGGAACTACTTTTATCTTTTGTTTTCAGTACTAAGAGGGAGTGCATGTGTTTTACTGCTCTCCCCTTCATGTGCTGCTTCACCCATCACATTCCCAACCACCCTTCCCCATGCTGCTTCACCTTCCCCTCCCACATGCCTTTTTCGACTTTAAACACCCCACAAGCCAGCTCACCAACCTCTGCTGCTCCCTCCCCTCCCCATACTGTTCCTGATGCTCATTGGTATTTACTTTTTTTCACTCTACTGTTGATCCCCCACTTCCCTATCACATTTTTGTCTTTTTTTCTGCTTTTTGGAGGATCCAGCAGCTGAAATTTGCTGCCAGCCTGCGCCTTTCTAAAAATAAAATGTGCTGTCGCTCTTTTATAATTTTTAATTCCAAGATGGCCACCCATCTTCTTGGATTGGTAAATTAAAGCAAAAACCACGCAATTGCTGCATCAAGACATGCATGCGCATGCTAGGGCGATACTTGCACACATATAGCTCATCGCACTGGGGCTGCTGCAGCATCCTGATACATGGAATTTAACTACGTTGAAATCATCATGATTTAAAGAGTAATTTATTGGATTGAAAAAGAAAGAAATTCTTGAAAAACTGAAAGGCGACAAATGAAATTTTGGATAAAGAATGTGACAAGAACTGACAAGTATCGAAGACTGTGAAGTTGGATCTTCCCTTGATTTAATGAAAAAATAGTAATATAACTGAACAAAAGCAACTGGGACTTTTCGGTCTCTTACTCTATAAGTTATCTAACTAAGTGTATTACCGCCTAAGATTTTTGACAATATAGATTGAGATTGCTTTTTCTAAATATTATTTTTTTTATAATTATTTTTATTAAATAGTATCGACATAACAAGCCATATTGAGAGATGATTAGGAGACAGTGTACTTTTCAAGCATAATACTAGGTCACAGAGATTAAAGTGACAATGCACAATATATAACACTTAGGGGGGTGTAAGATTCTCCTCTTCATTCAAAGGTGCCGGTGGGGTGCAAATATCTCCCCTGTACGAGTTCCAGAGGCCCCCAGACCCTGTTCCATTTCCTGGGACACCCTCTGGCTATATAGACTGACTTCTCTCGGAACATGCACCAGTGCAGATCTTCCTTCCATTTTTCTATTTTTGGTGGTTGAAGGGCTCCCCAGTGTCGTGCAATGTTCCTTTTTGCGATCATTACTGCTACCGTCGCCCATTGCTTAGTGTAGGAAGTGAGATCTGTTGGTTCCCAAATGTTCAGCAGGCACCTTCGTGCCTCCGGGTGCAGGTCTATTGTGAGAACCGCACTGAGCGTGTGGTGTATGGCATGCCAGTAGGTTTGTATTTGTTCACATTCCTATTGAAAATTGATAAAAGTGCCGCCTTTTTCACATCTACGTCTGCACTCCCCACTATCAGCTCTACCCATGCGGACCAATCCTGGACCAGTTATGTATATCCTGTGGAGAATTTTAAGTTGTACTAGTCGTCATCGAGCTTGGATTGCCACCTCCCTCGGGGAGGAGACTGCGTCTTGCCAATCTTCCTCATCTAGCTCAAGGCCGTCCCTTATCCATTCCTCCTTGAGAGATCAGAGTGGGCCTTCCATATTATTAATTCGTTTTTTATAGATCAAGGAGATGACTTTTTCGGGCAGGTGGCCATCGAGTATTCTATCCTCCAAGGGAGAGGCGTTGGGGAGGGAGGACTTCCTAGTGAGATGAGTCTGGAGGGCATGTTGGACTTGGAGATATCTATAGCGTTCAGTGTCCACCAGGATATATTGTTGTTGGAGGGAAGTGAACGGGATGATTTCATCCTTAACCCAGAGATCTTTAATCTGGGAAATTCCTATAAGGTCCCATTTATTAAAGCCTTTGGTTTGCCACAGGTTTCCCAGTTTTTCGAAGTTCCACAGGGGTGTTGCCAGGGTGAGTCTGCAGTCCCAAACCAGATATTTGTTCACGACATGCCATACATGGACCGAGTGTGCGGTTGGTCCTGTTAGGGGGTATTTTTCGGGGTCTAGAATAGAGAGCTCTGCTGTAATCTCCCCCTGGGAGGAGCCATCTGTCCATGGCGTATCCCGGGTCAACGAGGCAACCATAGTTCCCCTGATTAATGGCCGCTAGTTAGGTCGCCCAATAATATTTTTTAATATCTGGGAGGCTGATGCCACCATCGTGCCAGTTTAGGGTGAGCTTGCTAAAAGCAATTCGGGTTTTCCGTCCCACAAGAGATCTCTCTGGAGACTCTCTACTTCCTGAAAGTAGGATTTGGGAACCGGATCCAATGAGTTCTGGAGGGCGTAAAGGAAGCGGGCAGAGCCATCATTTTGAAAATGGCAGCTTTACCCAGCAATGAGAGGGGCAAAGACTTCCAGTTCCTTATGTCCCTTTTCAATCTCTGTATTGGTGGCAGGAGGTTACGGGCGAAGCGGCGCGTGGGATTTAATGAAATAAAAATGCCAAGGTATCGGAAGCCATCAGTCGCTCTCTGGATTGGGCAGTTCCTCGGGAGGACAGGTGTCTCTCCTCGTAGGACATAGACAACAGATTTAGTACAGTTTATGGTGAAGCCGGAGGATGAGATTGCTTTTTCAATCTCAATTTCCATGATGCAGGAAATTGAACTCCAACCAGAACTCTCAAATTTCCAAGGCTTTTTACTAACGTCAAGAGGCACAGATATGCATGTTTGATTACGCATGTGCGCATCTCCATCACTGAAGCATCGCTGAACAAGTATTGCATAGTTCCATTTGCATATTGCTTGCTGCTCCTACTTGTGGCACTGAAGCACTCACTCAGACGGATCGCAAGGGACACTGTGTATGGTGTGGCATTTCAGGGGTGTTGTTGTTAGTTTGAACCTATATGGGAAGTGCTCTTGGCACCCCCGCAGCCAGGACGCCATCAGATTGCAGACAGAAAAGTGTAACAAGACAGCAGGCCTTTTCCATCTATGCACCCAGGATCTGGAACAACAACCCCGTATCCATCAGGATTGCAACAATGCTACTCCAATATAGGAAAGAGTTGAAGACAAACCTTTTTAATGCACTACATCACAATACATTAACCATCCACAACCAGGGACATCTTAAGGATTTTGGGGGCCCTGGGCCAAACATATTTTGAGGGCCCCTGTTTGGAACAGCTTTGAATTTATGAACCAATTTCAGCTCTTTCATGTTCTCTTTGGCCAGGTCACTGACAGTGCACAGGCAATTCTAAATGTATTTACATCTAATATTCAGGGATAGTGATGTGTGTTTTCAATATTGTAACACAGCAGCAGCTCATTAATATTACTGAAAATAATCTCTGTGACATGCTCCCATTTCCCATATGTGAGGTCCTGCTTTGATGTAAAAGAACTTTTTTACGGATGTTGCATGAAACATAAACTCAACATTTCTTTACAAAATGTCAATAATAAACTCTTACACATCATCCAAATTAAAAACAAACTAATGGAAAACTGTATTTACAACAATCTGTTTAAGAATTATTCAAATTATTCAAATTCATCAGGGCAAGACTCTCCAGAGAACAGAGCTGGCTCTATCAGGGGACCCCCTGAAAGGATGGGGCCGAAGGGCCAGAACCCACTTTGCCTGGGCCTTAAACCATCTCTGTCCACAACCCAAATACTTCTCCTTTGACCTTGTGCTTGTCCTTTATGTTTGTCTGTGACCCTGTGCAGTGATCCACTAGGTTGTGGCTAGGTTTGCACAGTAGAAATACCATATACTTACATATAAGTGTTTCATGTACAAAGGGATGATCTTCGAGATGTGGTTATCGTGTTATGGGAAGCAGCGCCTGTTGGTGGTGATGGGTGAAGGTATGTGAGATATAGATGTGAAAATTATAATCGCAATACCAAATAAATGCTATGTGAATAACTACACAACTTGAGTGGTCCTTTCACAAAGGGAACAGAATAATGAATGGATAGCGTTTTATTCATCGAGGACACTTAGAGAGGCTGTGATGAATTACTGGGTTAATGAGCATGAGTTGCTTTCATGAGCTTGGCCAACAGAATACTTTACAATATTTTTTGGGGGGAACCAAGTTTATGATTGGTGTTATCTCTGAGTGGCTGAAGAATGCTTACAGCCAGGTTGGAGTGAGTAGCAGTAAAATTACATGGTTTTCAGTTTAGTATTGAATTTGTGCCTGGATAAAGTAATGCGCATGTTGATCACATGACTAGGATGCATTAGTGAATGACTACGAAAGGAATATTGGTCTTCAGAATTAGTGTGAGGGTACTTATACTAAAGGAGGTGTGGTTAATAATATTAAAGAGCATCAGAAAGTGACATTGTTGGTGGTCATACCAAATGTTTAGATGGAGGGATATGTGCTGTTGACAGTAATTGGAAAATATGTCTAAGAGAGTTGGCCTGAGGTGAGGCAAACAAGTGGCGAGGTGTACTCATTTTATGAGATCCAGGAAGAGTGAGTAGTTGAGGCTGCTATTATGGTGAATAGTTACAAGATAGTTCCTCTTTTTCAGCTAGAGAGAAGGATACTTCGACTAATACATTGAGGGTGTAGTGGGATGGTTGGACCATGAGGAGGGTTTGTGAGCTTTGCTGGTGGCCAGTCTCGGATGCTGTAATTGAAAGTGCTGATCCACTCCACGGTCCATAAGGAAACTACCTGTTGACATGTTGGGACCTTTTCTGGTTATTCCCTGCAAAGAAGCATGTGTGCTGTGTTGACAGACTATTACCCAAAGTGGCCAGAGGTTGGTTTAGTGAATAATTTAACTACGAAAGATGATTCTGGCTTCTGTAGAGAATATATTCTACAGGGAAGGACTCCTTTAGGAATTGATCTCAGATTTTGCAGTCCATTTTATGAATTAAAGAGTGTTAGTTATTTAAAGAATAGAAAAATTAAACACAGGAGGGTAACATATCTCCCATGAAACCTACAGTCAAAAAAAAGAGATGTCATTGTGTGTTTAAGGGGTTTCTACAACTGGCTGTGAGCTGGGTTGTGTTGAAAACACAAGCCGTGCAGTTTAGATTAGTAACATACAGAATAGCGATAAAGAATTGGTTAGCAGGTTGTCACCAGCCAGCTCCCAGATTGGTTCCTGGGCTGCTTGTGAGGAAGTGTAGGAAGATGGTCAGCTTGTCCTTGGGAGATATAGAAAGACAAGGCCAGAAATATCATGATGAATTGAAGTATAAGGATGACATTAAAAGGAAGATGCAAGAAGGTGAAACTAGGGTGGATCTTTGGAAAGGGTGATCCCCTAGGAGGGGTTCTTACAGCTGAGGATGTAAGGGTTGAGGTATGAATTGGTTGTCATTTGTAGGACAATATCAGATTTTGCGATGGATGGTGTGTGGATCAGGTGAGAGCATTGTTTTTATGGACCTGAAGAAGCGGAGGTTGTAGTGGGGTCTGTGTATGATGGTTGTGGTGATGGGTCTTGGGTGGAAGGCAGAGGCGATAGGAGTGGTACCAAGGGAGGCAGCAATATTTTGGTGACAATAATTAGTGGTGCTGCAGCGAATAGAATGATTAATGGGAATGGATGTGTGGATGGGACTTTAAGGAGGATGTCTAGGAGACAAAATCCTTGGTAGGTTGGCTGAATAGGTGGTGAATTATTTATTTGTTTGTGCCTTTCTCTTAGTTCTTAGTGGGTGTCGATGTTTGGTTTGGGGATATGGTTGGTAGTTTTGGTATCTTTAGGCAAGTTCATTATGATATGGTTGATATAGTTGTTGCATTTGTTTTGTGTGTGAAGTGGAAGGTGTCTTGTTTGCTGTTTGGGGTAGAACTTGGAGTGGTGAGTGCGGGGATGCATGAGGCTAGGATCTTGATGTGAAATGTTGTGGTTTGCGTGTTTTTCGGCAGTCGTGTTCTTTCAGCCACTGTCTCTAGTTACTTGCTGTACTTTTTACGAACGTTAAATTGTTTTCAATTGTTAGTGACATTGAAAATCAAAGTTGTTTTCTCTTTAATGTAGCAGTATCTACCACTGTGGCTCTTACCCTCTCTGTGTCGAGTTAATTCAAAGCTGATTCAGAGCTGGGGTGTGTGTTGTGAATCAGGTGCTTCCAATCCCTGAAGAAGTCAACAGAGGCCCCGGAGAAGAAGCAAGTCAGCCAAGAGGACCTGTTACCCAGTGTCAGTTCCCCAACTTCCCCTGACCATCCGTCTGGCTTGGGGAGCGCCATGATGGAGAAGGGCATTTGGTGACCCGCGTTAGGGCATGTCTCTAAAGGTATGCAAATGGTATGGTGAGGACAGCTGTGTACCTGCTTGGGCTGTGCCAGGAGTGCAGCTAGCGTATGGATACTCAGAGTACGGCCCCGGGGCCACACGCCCCCCACTGACCTTTCCATGCGCCCCCTCTGGTCAACAGGAGCACTGGCCTGTTGTTTATTTGACTCAGCACTAACAATAAAAAGATATTAAATACACACACAACCATTTATTTCAAGGTTAGTTATTATTAGAGAAAAAAGTAACTGAGGAGCCCTGTACTTAACTTTAGAAACACCTTCATATTTTTTTTAAATCCAGCGAAAGTGTGAAATGATGACAGTCTGTTCAAAATTCAAAAAGTGTATTTAATTAACATGCAGAACCTTTTCACTTTAGTACAAATGATTATAGCAGAGCATTGAGAAGTATTAATTTAAAATTGATAGTTTTCAAAACATGAATATAGAAAAATTAATTCTTCCCCCCATGCTGACAACAATGCCAATAATGAACCAAAGAGGAATGTCAGTTATGTGCACTTTCTGGGAGGCCTGGTTTCCTACTGTACATGAACATTATAGTTTATTAAATCAAACAAAGGAGCAGGTTTTCTACAACGCACACCCTGAAATCAAGTATATTGAGTTCCTCTTATATGATGATGAAGAAAAAGAAGTGAATGTGAAATTAAACAATTGCCTAAGATCACACAAGTTGGAAAAGTGGGGAAGCCAAGGTTAATCCCAGGATTTCTGCGTTCAAATTGTTCAATTCAGCCACTAGATGCATATCCTTTGCTTCCCCTACCCCTACTTTACCGCCAATCTCTCCAACCTATCTCGCGACCGCCACCCTGCTGGCATCAATGTGCCCCACATCGCAGACCAAATTTTTTGGCTCTTGGGAAAATACTTGCGAGTACCCATGAGCTGGATAGGGACTGGTCATAGCATTCAACATGGTTGCCAACGAGCGGTAGCGGCCTGGTGTAGCAGCTGCTTCCACTGGCTTGCCCTTTAACAGTCATGGCACTGCCCCTCCTACGCAGGATGCATGGGTCATGACAGGAGCAACTGGATGAGAAAGTGTTTACTTGCTGTAGCTTTCACGCCTTCCCCTTCAGCCGGCTCCAGATGAGCAACTAAGAGGCTGTGGCAGGGCTGAGGGCGGGCTAAGGCCCGCCCTGTGACGCAACCAGGGTTAACACTGCTCAAGGTCACTTAGGCTACGCCTGCCATTTTGGTTAATGGACGTCAGTGGTTTTCAACCTATCAAAGTCATAATAAACAGTAGTTTAAACGGGCATGTAGTCAGGTACTAAGTACCTGCACGTCCTAAGTTTGGAAGCAGGGGCGTAGCTTAGTCAATAAGATTGGGGGTGTAAAATCCAGATTTTACTACAATCAGTCTTGCACATACTGTTTCAATAAATATATGACAGGCAGGGCATATGGGAGGGGCCTAGAAGGCAGTGGAAAGGGAGAGGAATGCTGGTTCATAGGAGTACTCAGAAAGAGAACGTAATATTTAGTTAAATAATTAATATTTTGAGGACTTTTAAAAAAGAGAGGGAGAGAATGTGTGAGCATTTTTGTCTGTGTGTACGTAGACATCCCTGGCGATATCCGACTGACATCTCTCAATGCCCAACTGAAAGCGTCTGTACCCAACTATTTATCAGAAAACACATTTATTAAGGGGGTTTGACACCTCCCAAACACCCCCCTGAAGCTACCCCTTGCTTGGAAGAGACAGCATCTCTCCTATGCTTTTAATGGGAGAGTACAGGCACTTCTCAGCAGCAGACAGGTACTCTGGGACAAGGAGTGCCTGCACTTCTGTATTTCTATTTCAAGCACTCATACTGGTTTCCTATAACGTCCAAATGCTGCTGACATGCACTTTATACTGGACACAGTGCATACTTTGGAAGGCCATGGTAGGAAATAGGTCAATTTCTGAAATGAGGGGACCCCAGGGGAGCTTCTGACACTCGATTCTGCCGGGGAGGTTAGGGGGCGCTGGAAGCAGAAGCTCTGTCAACGAAAAGTGTATTTTTAGCCAATCTGATGACGGCAGAAGGTACAATGGGTGGGTGGGGGTGGGAGGGGGTGACGGACCATCTGCCAATCATCCGTGGGATGTTGTCTCTGCAGCCGTTCTGGAGAAGCCATTGTTGGTGCGTTAATCACATTTGTGTCGGCCCGAGAGGCGCAGCCGCAGATAAGAGCCCCATTTACCAGAAACTGGAACAATGGCCGTGTTTGCCGAAATCTTCCGCCTCAGCGGCCAGAGGCAAAGCCGGCCCGAGGCCTGGGACGCGGGCTCCTGGCGCCGTGACAGGCGCCGGAAGTAGGCCAGATGGGGACACGGGCAGGGTGGGGCTGGAGGGCGGGCTGAGCACGTGCGTGAGGGGCTGCCTCTTGTGGTGGGAGTTTATGAGCTCAGGGCACCAGGCGCCTCTGAGGTGGCCCTTACGGGACGAGAGATGTCTATCCGAAAGGCCACTGGAATTATGCTGCATGAGAGGGACAAATTATGAGGCAGAGTTGAGTAAATTATGGAGCATGAGAGGGCAATGTATGCGGCATAATGCGGTACATTTTGCAATAGTATTATTCCATTATTTGGTCATTAGACTTGGTAACAATGTATGAGCATTGGCAGGGCCGGAGTTGCCGTAGCAGGCATGGGCAATCCCCCGGTGCGCCGCATGGGTGGACGCCGGTTTTGGGCCCCTGGGTCCGTTTTTGTTACAGGGCCGTCTTTTGGTTTTTTTTGCAGAGTTTTATATAGCGCGATCTTGGCCCGAATCCAATCAGGTATCAGAGCGCTTTACATAGCACCAGTTACGTTACTTGAGGACACACATTCATTTTTTGTTCGGCACGGGGAGATTACGTTTCTACCTGTAACAAAATCGGCCGAAAACCGGGCCCTGACAAAGAGCTCGGCGGCACAGGGGGAGGGGGGGGATTGGGGGGAGGGGGCCGGCCGAACTCTTTGTCAGGGCCCGGTTTTCGGCCGATTTTGTTACAGGGACGATTTTGCAGCTATGCTGCAAAAACTTAATCTGTGTTTTCCAGTCCGGCCCTGGGCATTGGTTGCACCTCATTAGTACCAGTTTAACACCCAAATATAGCAAAAAGCAACAGAAAGTTGACCAGTCCAGCTTTGTAAATGGCCGCCCACAGAGAGACAGCAAGTGATGATGCATTTTTAGCAACTTTTGAAATGTTTGAGCTTGAAGCAAATTTTTTATTTGTTAAAATCTGCAGATTATGTGGCAGATGATGGATTATGTGGCAAAAGCGACAAATTTATAATCATGCGTAAATCGCTGCAGCCTCACAATCGTATAATTCCAGTGGCCCTGTCTATAGGTGAAGGGTTGCACACAGCCAGTCTGTTATGATGAACGAGGGCTGTCTAAAGGATGACATGTGCATAGGTTCAGCCTCTAATGGGGAAAAAGATTGTTGGGTGTGTGGTATGGGGTCGGTTACTTACAAGGCCAGAGCCAACTATAGGTTAATGGATTGAGGTGACCTGTATCATGGGGTAGGAGATTCAGTAGGTTAATAATAGGTGCAGGGAATTCAGACACTCACGGGTGAGTAGCCGCGCTATATAAACTCCTGATTGATTGAGTGATTGATTGAATGATTCAAACACTGCCTCATGTGCTATATCTACACATTAATAGGTACATGAGGTCAGTCACTTATCATGACAGAGAAGTCTGTAAGTTAATAGGTTCATAGGACCCGTTTCTTGTGTTGAACGAGATGCCTGTATGTCAATTCATGCAACCGGCCTGTTCTTTGCCATATATGAGATGTATGTAGAAGGTTGCGGGAGATTACCTCTTATAGGTTAAAAGAGTTCACCAGACACTGTTGATAAATTAATACGTCCAGGAGACGTGTCTCATGCGGGACAAGATGTCTCTGTGCCCCTGTTATATATGAATAGATGCAGGCTTCTGTCTTTTATGCAGAAGGGATGTCTTCAGGTGAATAAGAGCGTTCCCTTATTGAGTGAAAGACAGCAATAGGCTCACAGGTGCATGTAGCCGTTCTCTTATGGGGTAAGATATGTCACAGAGCTCTGCGTTAACAATATACTCAAGGAGCTCGTCTCCTACGGTTTAACAGCTATCACTCTGTGCTGGTTGAAAGTCAGGGGTGCATGGGGCCTGCTTCCTATGGTGCATGACATGTCTGTTAGTTAACAGATGCAAGGGACCTGTCTCCTATGCTAATGTAATAGGGGTATGGGGTCCGTCACGTATGTCTTAGGAGAAGTCACTTTGCAATGGTGATAAGTTGTTAGATGCCCACATGCCTTGGTCCCGT
Source organism: Triturus cristatus (assembly GCF_964204655.1). Taxonomy (NCBI): domain Eukaryota; kingdom Metazoa; phylum Chordata; class Amphibia; order Caudata; family Salamandridae; genus Triturus; species Triturus cristatus. The sequence continues at coordinate 1,686,309,282 of NC_140590.1, forward strand.
TATTTTAAAACACTTTGAATACATTTTAAACACAACATATAACATAGATGCATGGCTATAGATAATAAGATACCCACTAGGCATGTGTACTCCCGAAAGGGGGCTCACTGGGGTCAGACAAGTCACTCAAAGCTTCACAGCTGTTGAAATAACTCACTTGCAAATATTATTTTATAGAAAAGTGGTAGAGTGATAGTGCTTATATGGGGGTAAGTGGGGTGCAACAGTTCACTCATCAATGCATCCCAAGTGTCTAATTCCTCATTTTGTTTTGTTTCGTTCCCTCGTTCCTATTATGAGGCATCCCCCCAATAATGTCCACTCAAGTACATTTGTGCACCCCATAACTACTGGGGATCAGTTCTCCGCAGCCAATGTGCGAGCAGTCACCAACGGGCTAACAGCAGATACCGAGCAACCCATTTATTCACCATTTCACACTTATGCAGCCTCGGAAGCAGCAGAAAATTGAATGTTTCACAGTGTTTAACAGTCTACATTCAGTACCACCCAAAGGAGTACCCAGAAAATTAAAATGCCCCCACTTGGAAACAAAGCTGTAATGACATCAAGCAAGCAAAGCAAGTGATCCTCAACCTCTCTAGACGAGCTCCCTTTTCTCTTCCATCCAAGCATGGATGAATTCATCCGTTCACTTTTCCACCTACCTGTGTTTATAGCCAACATTTCACCTTTCAATTCTGTAATCCATTCATTCTTTCATCCATCATTCAATCTTTCAATTTTGAAGCGCGCTACTCACCCTTGAGGGTCTCAAGGCGCTGGGGGGTGGCTGGGGGGGTGGTATAGAGTAGCTCCATTCAGTCGAAGAGCCAGGTCTTGAGGGTCTTCCTGAAGATGTGCAGGGTGGGGGGCACGACTGATGTCGAGCGGGAATTCTTCCAGGTCTTGGCCACGATGTAGGATGTAAGAGAAGGTTCTTCCACCCGTTCTTGCTCTGCGGATGCGTGGGGGTTTGGCGAGGTCGGTGGATCAGAGATTTCTCTTGGGTACGTGGAAAAAAATTCTATTGTTGAGATATTGGGGGCCGGTGTTGTGCAAGCATTTGTAGGCGTGGGTGAGTATCTTGAAAGTTACTCTCTTCTCGACGGGAAGCCAGTGTAGGTTTCACAGGTGTTGGGTGATGTGCTTGTGTCGAGGGATCCCGAGGACGAGTCTGGCTGCGGTGTTCTGTATGGTCTGGAGTTTGCAGAACAGGGACTTGTTGATGCTGTCGTAGAGGGCGTTTCCGTAGTCTACTCTGCTGGTTATGAGTGAGTGGGTGACGGTCTTCCTTGATTCGGGGGGATCCATTTGAAAGCCTTCCAAAGGATGCGGAGGGTGTTTGAACAGGCGGAGGCGACGGCGTTGATCTGTCGGGTCATGGAGAGGGAGGAGTTGAGTACTATGCAGAGGTTCCGGTCGTGGTCCGTAAGGGTGCGTGGGCTGCCGAGGGCAGTGGGCCACCAGGTGTTGTCCCATGCAGAGGGGGAGGGCCCAAGGACCTCTGCCTTCTCTGAGTTGAGCTTCAGGCAGTTGCTGCTCATCCAGGATGCGACGTCCTTCATTCCGTCCTGGAAGATGAGTCTGTTGGTGATGGGGTCCTTGGTGAGGGAGAGGATGAGCTGGCTGTCGTCAGTGTAGGATACTATGCTGAGTCTGTGATGTCTGACGATGGCGCCGAGGGGGGCCATGTAGATATTGAAGAGCGTGAGACTGAGCGATGATCCTTGGGGTACTCCGCAGTTGATTTCCGCAGGTTAGGAGAGGAAGGGTGGAAGTCTGATTCTTTGGGTCTGCCAGTGAGGAAGGAGCAGAGCCAGTCGATGGTGGTTCCCTGTATGCCGGCATTGTGGAGTCTGGCCATGAGTGTGCAGTGGGAGACGGTGTCAAAGGCTGCAGAGAGGTCGAGTAGGATCAGGGCCGTTTCTTGGCCATCCATTGGCCATTACATCCATCCATCCATTTACACATGCATCGTCTAAGTATCCATCCATCCAGACATCCATTCACCCATAAATCCATAATTTGACTTAGCCATCCATCAATAAATCCTTTCATCCATCAATTCATCCTTTTGTCCAACCATCCATCCTCTCAGATGCCATACACCATACTCACAGATTTCCATTTACTTTGCCATCCATCAATCCATCCTCTAAGATTTCCATTTACTCTGCCATCCTTTCATCCACTCATCCATAGGCTCAGATTTACATATACTCTGTTATCCTTTCACTCTCTGATCCATCCATCCTCTCTGATTTCCATTTACTCTGCCATCATTTCACCCACCCAGCCATTCATTGTCTCATATTTCTATTTACTCTGCCGTCCATCTGTCCGTCCGTCGGTCCATCCATCCACCCATCCAGCCAGCCATCCATCCATCCAGCCCTCACCCGCCTCCCCCCTCTCTCTCTCTCTTGCAATTAATTTTGGGAAGCTGGAGGAATCAGAACATGACAGAATCACCAACAGCGCTCCTGGGTTTTCAAAACTGTCCTCACATGACTGCAGCCCCATCGGTTAATGCCTGATGCAATAAATGTCCACTCCTGCCCTGACCATGACATCTCTCCAGCATTCACTAGTTACCGGGCTTGACCACACCACTGGTTGAAGAGCATTAAGAGAAGTATGGGAACTGTGATGCTGCATGCAAGGGGGTGGGGTGAGAGAGCGTGTGGGCGTGGCTAAAAAACAAAATAATCTGTAACTTTTTGGGGGTCTTTCACCTTCCAGTAACTATATTTAAATTAACGCACAGCTATGTTAATTAGTGGGAAATGCACTATTGACCATTATGAAACCTCTATTAGTTAACGCATCTCACCAGAGAGCCACAGAATTGAATCCTGATTGGTGCAGTGGAGATTAGTGACTTGTGTATGTTTAGTGCCTCAAGATCCCAGTATGACTGAAAGCACTGTGAATATGCAAGTCAATATTTTAGACTTGCAGTACACACAGTATAAGATAGTCTGCTACAGAATGCACAAAGCGATTTAAGATTAAAAGTGTTTCCAAAATATAGATTGTTTGCAGATTGTACATAGTGTTCTTTTTTATAACTGTCTTTTAAAAGCACACACCTCTCAGCTTAGCTGGTAGCTTCCTTACAATTCCCCTCAAAAACAATAAATGTGTCATCAGGAAGCAATTTTGTTTATAACTGTCTTTTGAAACCACACACTTCCCCACACCTCCCCCCGCCTGCCCAGCACCACCCACCACAACTGAAGCAAAGTCTCAAAGGACCAACACTCCTAAAACCACCCTCCCGCCCCGCCAACAACATAGATCAAAACATCTGAAACTTCAACGCTTGGATCACTAACTGTGCCAACAAGGTTGCCCCGCTCTATAACAACGACACAGGCAGGAGATCCAGCAAGCATGCAAGCTGGTACACCGAAGACCTCAGAACTGCCAAACGCCACTGTAAACAGCTAGAAAGAAAATGGTGCACAAGCATGAACAGCACTGATAAGACCTCCTTCAAGACAGCCTTCAACCTCTATCTCCAGCAACAAAAGACTCTAAGAAAAAAGTCATAGCCACTTAAAGCACATCAAGCTCCAACAATAGCAAAGAACTCTTCAACATTGTCAAAGAATTCACCAATCCCCCAGCAGAAGCAGACGACATTACCTGCATACAGGAACTCTGCAATAAACACGATCGCCCAAGTCTACAAAAATGTCAAACCCAAGGCCACCGACTTCTTCAACCAGCACAACAGCCCCACTACTCCATATATCACTGACTGGCCAACTGGAACCAGCTCACCTCCTAGGACACCACCTCCATCATAAGTTCAATCCACTCCAGCCCCCACTGACCGATGCCCACACCACATCTTCAAACAAAGCGGACCAGAATCAGCCAAGAACTTACCAACCTGTTCAACACCTCAATAGCCATGGCCACCATCTCCAAGGACTGAAAACATGCACAGGTCGCCACCCTACTAAAGAAACCTTCAGCCAACCCTGACAAACTCAACAACTACCGCCTGATCTCCCTGCCACTATTTCCAGCCAAGGTACTAGAAAAAGCAATCAACCACCAACTCTCATCTCACCTGAAACAACAACACCTTCTCAACGTCTCCCAATAAGGATTTTGCCTCACATTCCTCAGCAACCACAGAACCGAGACAGCCCTCATCATGGCCACAGATGACATCTGAGCCCTATTCAACCAAGGGGAGGCAGTAGCGCTGATCCTCCTGGACCTCTTGGCAGCATTCAATACAGTCCCTCACCACGCACTCATCGCTAGGCTGCACAACATCAGTATCCAGGGAGCCTCTCATAGAGGGATTGCCTTATTTCTCACCAAAATTACCCAGAAAGTTCACCTACCCCCTTTTACCTCCAAACCCAAAGAAACATCTGTGGATTACCACAAGGATCCCCACACAACCCCACTTCATCAACATTAAAACCATCCCACTAGCCAGCATCACCCATGGACTCAACTTCATATGCTATGCCGATGACACTCCGATCCTCGCCCTCTCCAAAGACACCACCAACACCAAGACCGACTTCCGCACTGCATGACAGACATCAACAACTGGATGAGGGACAACTGTCTGAAGCTCAGCACAGACAAGACAGAGGTACTGATCTTTGGCAACAAAAACACTCCATGAGACATCTCCTGGTGGCCCACAGAGCTCAACATATTCAAACGTCGACTGAACATGCCAGAAACCTGGGCATCATCCTGGACAACAAGTTAACCATGACGGCCCAGATCCACTCCATCTCCTGCTCCTGCTTCTTCATCCTCTGACTGCTTCACAAGATCTCCAAATGGCTTCCACTAAGCTGCAGATGCACCATCACCCAGGCCCTCATCACCAGCCGACTGGACTACGGGAACACTCTCTACGTCCAACGCCTCTGAAGATTACAGACCATAGAAAACAACATCACCTAGACCTTCCTAGATGGACCCTCATCACCCCCCCTCTCAGGGATCTCCACTGGCTCCCCATCCAGCAAAGGTGCCAGATCAACCTCTTGACACATGCATTCAAGGCTCTACACAACTGCAGCCCTGCCTACATAACCACAAACTGAACTTCCCCCATATCTGACAATCCAGAAGCGGAGGTCACTCCTTCTCCTACCTGGCCGCGAAGACCTAGAATGAACTTCCTCTACATCTCCGGACGACTCAATTTCTGCCAGAATTCCACAGAGCCCTGAAAACCTGACTCCAAGGCTGATCACCTGCCCCCTGACAGTGCCTGGATACCCTTGCGGGTGACAAGTTGTGCTTTACAAATTGACTGATTGATTGATTGACTTCACACCTTAACTGGTAGCACCCTTACAATACCTCTCAAAAAGAATAAATATGTGTCATCAGGAAGCTTCATATGATTCCATCAATTAAAGACAATACCGGCTTCCAGGCACCTTTTACATTTGCAGATTGACCGGTTGTGCACATTTACATTTCTTTCAGGCAAGAAGGCACCCTGGCAAGAAAGTGTGTTTAGCTGTCTGAGCCTCCCTCTGTTTCACTGCACAGGAATTTCAGCGGAAGCATTTCATTTGTCGGAATTACCCGTCCTGGGAATGTATGTCATTACATCGCATAGTAATACCACGCATGCCATTACAACGCGGGTATTACTACGCGTTGTCAATGACATCGCATGCCATTACATTGCAAACTATTACCACGAATATGCCTTTACCACACGCATGCCATTACAACGCAAAGGCATGTGTGGTAAAGCTATATTCGTGGTTAGTTTGCAAGGTAAGTGACTACCCTACCCCTACACAACCCTTCCCCGCCCCAGTCCTCTCCCTACAATTACATTACACTACATGACCCCCCACCACTACACAAACACTACCCTAAACAGTAAAACACTACACAAACACTACTACTCTACCCTAAACCCTAAAAAACTACACTATCCTTTACCCTTAAAATACTACACAAACACTACTACACTACCCTAAACCCTAAAACACTACACTACCCTAAACCTTACAACACCATACTACACAAACACTACACTACCCTAAACCCTAAAACACTACACTACGCAAACACTACTACTCTACCCTTAAAAACGACACTAGCCTAAACCCAAAAAAACACTACACTACACAAACACTACTACACTACCCTAAACCCTAAAACACTAAATCACTACACTACACAAACTCTACAACACTACCCTAAATCACTACAACACTACCCTAAACCCTGATTTAGTACATTACACTACAAAAACACACTAAAACGTTAAAAAAAAACACACAGAACAATACTTTTACACTACCCTAAACCCAAACAATTAACTCCCACCCCAAGCGCAAACCCCCTTACCTCTCTCCACTCCAGCGTCGCCGTGTGATCCTGCTTCCTCCTTCCTGCTTGCTTCACGTCGTTGTGAGGAAACAGCCTGAGTTTCCTCACAACGACTTGGATAGCCGCCACATTACATCGCATGCATTGTAAAAGCGCATGCAATGTAATGGTATGCGTGGTTTTACCACGCGTTGTAACATCGCATGCGTTGTAACACATGCGATGTAATAGCAACGCGTGGTAAAACCCGCGTTGTAATGGCTGTTCCCCCCGTCCTGGGATAGTTGTCTTTTGAAAAAAAGTGGGGAACGGTTTTTTTAAAATTAAAAAAGTATGGGCATGTCATGCCCTGCAGATCCGCCTACTTCGACCACTGGATAGCAGATAACCTGCTGCCTGCCATTCAGGAAAGGTGTCTGGCAAGCCGAGTATATCAAAGAAATTGTATTAATTATTGTTGAGCTGAGGTACATTCTGTGGAATAATCAGTGGCGTAGCTAGACCTGCGGCTGCCCGTGGCGGCCCCTGTTTTTGCCACCCTGCGGCGGCTGTATCTAAGAGTGGGGTGCTGCTGGCGATTCCAGCTGCGGCCGCCCTGTGACAGTTGCAGGTAAGAGTGGGGGGTAGAGGTGGCGGTCGCTTCCAAAGCCCGTACAGCCTGGAGCGGGCTGCCCCCCGCTCCCCTTGCTACGCCACTGGGAATAATTTAAGCAAGTTTGAAGCTCCTCTTAACTATTACTTTGCTCATCTCAGATATTCAAGTGTTCTCTTCCATTCAGTATCCATCTGTATTACCTCTTTCTGTAATTGCCTTCCTCTCTTTGTCAATCTGTAGCACTTTAAATAGGTTTTATATGGCATGGTCCTCTTGTGACATGGCCATACGCTCCCCAAATACTCTCAATTCCCTCACCTAGGCTGGGAAACCACCCAACCCCAATATTGTCACCTTGGCTAATCTAGTACAGTTTAAGAATTTGCCTTTCTATGCCATGAATCTCTCATGTGCAGCCTCAAACCTTACAAACCCCCCCAAAGAAATGACACATCTCCACCCTGCCCCTAGGTTGCCATCTTGTGACTTCTAATTCCAGGTGAAACAGGCAACCCCTCACTACCTTTTACATATACCTTTTCCATACTAGGCATGTGATTTTGGGGGTGCCTCTAAGGGGCCAGTCTAAAGAGTGCTAGTCTAGGGCAGCCCACTGGATGTCAGTAGTCAGATGGAGGTAACAAATCTGAAAGTTCTATGATGTAAACACTGGAGTGGGTATGAGAATGGTCATGTGAGGAAAGGGGGGGGCACAGGTCTGCTGTGAGCGTGAAAGTGGGGGGAGTTGGATGAGGAGGAACAGATGCCTGACCTTGCCTGACCTTAGAAAGATAGCGATGGGCAATGGAAACTGGGGCAGACGGGGACGACGCAAGCATAAGTTGGCAGGTAATGGATGATACAGTGAGGGTGAGGAGTCAAGAGACTTTAGTGAAATGAGTGTAGCAGTGAGACTGAGGGAAGTCAGAGGCATTCAGGTGGCGTGCATCATTGGTCAGAACAGTGTGAAGTTTTTCAGAGGGGGCGTTGATGGATATATCTTTTAGGTGGACTGGGAATAGACAGAGGTGCTGCTTGAGCAACCTCTAAGACCCGAAGTACCCCATATCGGAGAGGAGGAGGGGCACACTATGTTCACCTCTAAGTTCTCCTCAACTTAGTCAAGTGACTTCTTTGGTGGGTGGTGTGCACAGGTGCAGCTCACCTGTTAAAATGAAACTTATGGTGGGGAAACGAGGTCACCAGTGACCTCCATGCCTTGTTGTTGTAGTTATGCCAAAAGAGAAACCTTTTGATCTAGAACACCTTCACTTGATGTATCTCAACCACCTTCACTTGATGTATCTCAGCCATATTCCGGAGAGTTTGTGCTGGGTACGGGAGCTGTCCGGAGATGGGACTGAGCTGGTGAAGGTGCAGGCCCTCTAGCCCTAACCCTCGGTGGACCAAGGTATGACGTTTCATGGATTGTGGTCGGTGTCAGATACAGGGTGCCCGAGTAGGGATGGTGCAGAAAACTGTGTAGGTTACTGGTTCTGAACATATAAAACTTGGTGTTCAGCTGCAAGTCATGTGATTGCTTAAGTATTTCCCATGCAAATGTTTCTAGGCTGCAAGACCTGCCCCTTAAATGAGTGAACTGTTATGCCAACATTATAGTATGAGCGCTCTCAAGATGTAAAATATATGTGATATCTAAGACTGGTTATTTGATGTCTGTGTTTTACAAAGCAATCTCTACAAGCTGTAACATGCAAGTTACTGCTATGCCTTGAAATAAATCTAGGCTAAGCCCTACTGTTGAATACCACAAACTTCTCAAATATGTTCTCGTAATCAGGTGTGTGAAGGTGGCAGGGCCGTCTAATAGCATTATAGACCCCGGGCAAATCAGTGCACTGGGCCCTGCCTACACAATCACTCACAGGAATAAAAATGTAAATGTATCTCTCCTGGTTAAAGTCTGGTCTGTGCATAGATTAGCATGGGACCCCTATGCTTGTGGGGCCCCCGGGCAACTGCCCAGCATGCCTTGCATTAAGACGGCACTGGAAGGTGGTCCATGACACTGCATGCAGGTGCATACTATGGAATTTCAAGAAGCACGTGCATTATTGGTCAGTTCAGTGTGAAGTTTTTCAGTGAGTAGGCCATTGGGCAATTTAAGGAACCAAGAAATGTGACATCTGTGGAGTACAGTGTGACACAGCTGCACAGAGAAGTGAGCAGCAAGGTCAGAAGAGCACATTGGAGGTTGTGGATTCTGGATTTCATACAATTAGGTTCTAGCTAGGTAGGGTAAGGGCCCCATAGGCAGAGTGGGGATAGGGTGGGCATAGCTGGTGGCGGCTGAGCATGGGAGGAGAAGTTGTATGACCTGAAAAAGTGGGGGTTCAGACTGCATGCAATGCGGTGCGATCCAGGACAAAAGCACAGAGAGTTTAGACCAAGAAAAAGGGGAAAGACTCTGAGCTGACGCAGACTGAAGGAGTCAAGAAGGCAATGGATGGGGACCGGATGGAGACGACCCTAATGAGCATAAAGGGGGTGCAGGTAAAAGGTTGTGGCCAAGGGTTTAATAAGCTCGATTTTAATTAGTTGGGTGGAAAGAGGAGGACATTAGTAGAAAGGGATTTTGCTGCAGCATTGAAAGAGCTGTGTAAGAAATTGGGGTATTAGTTTAGGGGTGTGCATACCTACCTCAAGTAATAACCATAACCCCTTGTCGGGGTTAACCACCAAAATCACTAAACTAATCTCAGCCCGATCCCCTGGTACCTATGGAACAGAGCAGACAGGCGTAATTTAGAGGCAACGTGAAAAGGATGTATGCAGGACACAACAGTGATAAGGCAAAACACAAGAAAAATCCCAAACCAATTTAGAAAAACAGAGTAAATTTTAATAAATACCATTACACCAAAACTACAAAAAAATCAAATAAAGGGAACAAGAATTATGAATTTTTAAACGTTTAAATATAAAAATAGAGCCAAAAAACATTAAGTGCCAACCGCGTTCATCTGGGTGCAAATTAAGGTCGACCGCAACAGAGGGTGGGATGGACACAGAAACTAGGCTCAACCCATGACAAACGTTTTACTGTCACCGTTACTCTCTGAAAAGGAAGTCAGAAATCCTCAGGAAATCATTGACTTTTGGTGGGACAGCTCAGAGTGAGAGAAATTTACATTTCATGCCGAGGAAGGTCCCTCACCAGTCAGATACTTTTGGCGCTTTCGTCTGCTGAAGATTTCTACTTTTGGACATAGTCACTTTTTTGGAACTTTGATTCCTCCAGCAGGGCAAGGCTGCAGGCTGTAGCCGAAGAAGGCTCCACTAGACTGATACCTTCTCTGCGAGGTCTAACTGAATTGAATTTGCGGCTGCAGGAAAGCTCCAAGCAGGAGCAACCTGCATCTTTCGCACAGTGGCAACACACCTTCGTCAAATCGGCTTGGCAGGTTAGTCCTGGTCTTCCAGAGCTCTTGTACCGGGTTTCATGACAAGTTAGGAGGAGTACACTTTGACACCAGCTAAGGTTCCAGTACTTAGGGGACAGCACTTACAGTCAAGATTTGTTCGAGCAGAGGTCAGCAATAGGGTCCAGGGCGGGTCCAACTGGAACTGGGGGTGGCAGAAAGTCCTTTTGTGGCCTGTTGTGTTCCTGTAGCTTGAACAGGAGGTCAGAGTTATGCCCCTTGGGGTCCATTATTTTGCCCTAGGTACAAGAGGGAGAGCAGGTTCAGTCTTTGAGGCTCTTGCCAGTCCACAGACAGCAGGTCCACTTCTGTTTTTCCGCAGGTCCAGAATGGAGGGTACTGGTTATTCCACATGTATGCCTGGCACCTTCCTGTGGGTGGGGGAAACTCCTCGCCACTCCTCACCCAATGGGATAAAGGTTCCCAGTGGTAACACTACCAACGTTTGCAGCATTTCCTGCATGGCCTACAGCACACAATTCCACATGGCATCTCTCTGCCTTAAACCAAGATGGCAGAACATTTCTTCCCCTGTTCAGAGCTTGTGTGCCCACCCCAACAGTGTGACCAGGCAAATGAGCAACCTTACTCTCAAGCTACTCTAAACCAGTTCTGGGGACAGCTCCTCTCCTACTGGAATTGGTGCCTGGTTGACAGGGGGAACAAAGAAGGCCCTGCCCAGGTGTCAGCTAACATTTGCATGTGCCAGGGTAGGCCTTATTGAAGTTAATCGAGTTCCTGGGCACAGCTCAAATGGTCATTCTGTCAAAATAAAAGAACACAATCCCACACCCAAGGCCGTTGTACCAGCTCTGGGAGCAAGTTAACATCTCAACAAGGAAGCTATTCAGCTGTCAAGTGACAGTTGACGATCATGAAAATGGGCCTTTAGAGACTTTAGGTGAGGAAAATGTAACTTTCTAAAAGTACCTCTTCCAAAATGTTTATTGCAAATCTGACTTCACCAATGAATTGGGCTTGTAATAAATGTTTCAAAAAGTCCAAGATGAAAATTTGCAGGTGTTTCCTAGCCGGAGATAACATTATTAAATCTAATATTGTACCCCAATGTTTTTCTATGGAACAACCAACCCTGTTACAGTGAAATAACGTTTGGGTCCTTTTCACTGTTAGGTCATGTTTAACATTACTTCTGTACATGTCCTACTTGCAAATACTATGTATCCTGTCTTATGGGCAGTAAAGCCTACTTAGGAGTGACTTCATAAAATGTACAAGGAAACTTTAGGCCTGTGTTAAGGGGTTATTTTTGACAGATCAAATTTGCAGTTTAGAATTTGCACAGTCAGGCTACAGCGGATAGCCCTGCAGTCATGTTTATAATGTTACTGTAGTGGGTGACACAAAGAGCGCTGCAGTCCACTTCTGACAGTTACAGGCCCTGGTACACTTTGTACCATATACTAGGGTCTTATAGGTAAATTAGGCATGTCATTTAGAGGTATGCCAGTTTTTCATTATGTTGAAAGGGGAAGCAGAAGTACTTCTCTACAGGTTAGCAGGAGTAAAGTACACAAAGTTTTACAGCCAGCAAAAACAGTCATGGCAAAAATCTGGAGGTATACCACACAAAAGACGTTTATTTCCAACAGGCTGCAGATGTAGTGTGAGATAAGTAGGGTTCCAAGGTACTGTAGCAGGAATTGGCCGGGCCAACCTGGCTACCATTGGTGTGGGAAACTTTGGTGTGAGTGATAAGTGCTGGAAGTGTGCGCTGCAAGAGCTGACCTGGAAGGGCGTAACACTTTTGAGCTCTATGGTCATTATTGCGAAGGGTACCACAGCAGTCTATCATAGCAGTTCAGCAGCCTATTTTCATTGGTGCCGCAGCAAAGGAAGGTTAAGAGAGTGGACAGGTAGAAAGGGAAGGGTTACTAGAGCGGGGAACAAGAATTCTTTAGGCAGTGAAGGTTTACCAATGAGTTGGGAATTTGAATCAAAAGGTTTGGGCTGAGGTTCAAGCTACGGATGCTTCAAAGGCAGAGGAACCCAAATTGGCCAGGTGGCCATGTATGTAAGTGTTTGATATTTCTGTAGTGCAAACCTAGCCAAAGAGCAGAGGAGTGCTGCACAAGGTCAAAGACAACCATAATCATCTTTGGGTGGTCCTGATGGATACAGGAATGTTGCTCCAGATCCTGGGGGCATAGTTGGAAAAGGCCTGCCAGGAGTTTATCTAATTCAGAGTAGCAAGAGATACGCAGGATTGGGCTCCTGTGGGAAGGGGGCAGGCAGTGCTTAAGTTGTAAACAAAAAAAAAAGTATGTGCAAGGGCCCATAGGGCATTCCTCAGGACACCACTGCAGCGTGCACCACCCAATGCCCATGCCAGCACTGCATAATGTCATGCAACCTCTAATCAGCAGCTCGCTCCTATAACTCTAACAATTTGGACTATAGGAGGCCACACAAGTCTGTCAGAATGGCCTAGACAAGCTGGTATTATTATTTTGTAGTATATATTTAATTGTTTAACACTCTGCTGATATGCTAACCTCAAATGTAGGCAAACAGCGCCACCATATGGTGGACTGTTATAAGTGCAGGTGTTGAGAATCAAGTGCTGGTGCTGACCACCAGCAAGCACCAGCTCAAATTAAGCACTGGGGGCAGAATTGGGAAGGCTGATAGTGCTGGTGAGGGTTGGATGTCTACAGCTGATCATAGGGTCTAAGACAGAGTCAATGAAGAAGGTGTAGGGGCAGGCGGGGGCGAGTGTCTTAGAAGCAGGGCCATGAGAAAGGTGTGGGGGTGGGGTCTATGGCCTGGCATAGTGCGGATGTCCAGCACCTGGATTTGGCTAGAGCTGTATTTCTGGTGCAGTTTGGTGCTTCTCCTGGCTTTTGTGTCTGGAAGTGAGAATTAAAAACCTAATGGTGAACAAAGATGTCTCTTATTGTGTGTGGGGTGTAACTTTACAAGTGGAGCGGGGCTCTCTGCTTTGACAGAACAGATGCCTTCCTGCACTGGATAAAACAAATCATTGAATTGTCATTTGACAGAGAGGAGATAAGAGAAGCAGCGAGAACTGGAGAGAGAGAGGGAGAGAGAGAGGACCGGTCAGAGAGGGGAGGCTGCGGGGAGAAAGAAAGACACAAGACGGAGGGAGACACGGAGCAGAAGAAAGACTGAGAGAGAGAGAGAACGAGCGAGAGAGAGAACGAGCGAGAGAGAGGCTCAGAGACAGGAGAGAGAAACAGACAGTCAGAGTGAGGTGCTTAGACGGCCAGTGAGAGGCACTCAGTGGTTGTCAGTGAGGCCCACTGAGGCGGCTGGCCGAGGGACGACGAGAGAGCCTCTCAGAGACATGTAGAACATTCGAAGAGGCACGGAGAGACAGCCACTTGCAGGAGAGTGACTGACACCAGAGTCCCAGTGGAAGGCGAAGTTTGGGACATAGAGACCGTGAGCAGAGGCCGGAAGAGGGAACATCGGAGCCCACGATAAAGTGTCTTTGAGAGGCACTCGGTCATCAGAGATCCGCCGAGACATTCCTTGGAAGCGCCAGAGACATACAGTAAAGGAGTAAAAGGACAACACAGTGAGGGACAAATTCGGTTCAGGAACAGTGACAGCCGGCAAGAAGCACAAAGCAGAAGCCATGTGAGTCCTGCGAAAAAGCTCTTTGAGAGGCACAGAGACAGTTTGCGGCGACACAGAGCGACTCGAACCCAAGGCTCGTGGAGACCGTTGCGTGAGGAACAGAGACCGACGCTGGAATCACAGGGAGACAGTCTGCAGAAGACCAAAGAGACTGCTGGGGACGGACACATTGACCACCGTCGAAAACAGGCAGGAACTGTCACTGAAGGCACACCAAGGCCGTCGTTCAAAAGACATAGAGGCTTATTTACAAGCGCCTTGCGCTGCTGGCACGTCACTTTTACCCATATTAAAAGTGACGCAAAAGTGGCGCAAGGGGCTTGTAAATCTACCCCATACAGTCTATCGCTCGGGACATACAGAGACTGTCACTGGAGGCACATGGAGAGTGTCGGTCGAGGGCCACAGACACATTGAGTCGAGGCACACAGAGACCTGTCATTTGTGGCATGAAGAGACCTGTCATTTGAGGCACACAGAGACCTGTCGTTTGAGGCGAACAGAGACCTGTCATCTGAGGCGCAGAGTGACCTGTTCTTTGAGACACTCAGAGACCTGGTGTTTGAGGAAAATAAAGATCTGCCTTTTGAGGCACGCAGAGACCTGTCATTTGAGGCGCACAGAAACCAGTCATTTGAGGCGCACAGAGACCTGTTGTTTGAGGCGCACAGAGACCTGTTGTTTGAGGCGCACAGAGACCTGTCATCTGAGGCTAGCAGAGACCTGTCACTTGAGGCACGCAGAGACCTGTCACTTGAAGCACGTGGAACCCTGTCATTTGAGGCGCACAGAGACCTGTCACTTGAGGCGCACAGAGACCAGTCATTTGAGGCGCACAGAGACCTGTAATCTATGGCAAGCAGAGACCTGTAATCTGAGGCACGCAGAGAGACCTGTCATCTGAGGCACGCAGAAAGTGAGACCTCTTGGTCGAGACCCAGAAAGCCCACTGACAGCGCTTGAGCCACAACGAGGCCATTGTGAAGGCACGTGGAGACCACCGCTGGAGGACCGTCGTCCAGGGGCGCGCCATGCTGTACTACGAGGTTCTCTTGGGGGTCTCGGTGCCTGTCTGCCTGGCCCTCAGCCTGGTCATCATGGTGGGCAACGCCCTGGTGCTGCGTCTGTTGCTGCGCAAGAGCCAGCGTGACGCCATCACCATGCTCATGATATCGCTGGTGGTGTCCGACATTTGCATCGGGCTGCTGTCCTTCCCCATGGCCATGCTCTTCAACGCCCAGGTGGTGCTGCCCTTCCAGGCCTGCGTCTGGCTCACCTGCACCAGCCTCTGCTGGATCATCGTGTCCTCCCTGCACCACCTCGCCATCGCCGTCGACCGCTGGTATCGGGTGTCCAGACCAGCCAGGTGAGAGTGCTCTCCCCTCCTCTGTCATCGCCTGAAAATCTGTATGTGAAAAAACCTCAACCAGAACATAGCTTAAATCTTAAAACTAGAAACCTACTAACCCTAGCTCGAGCCCCAAACTCAACCTTATCGCAACTCCATACGCAACCCTAAACCGAAGCCAGTCCTCAACCCAGACTCCAAACATAGCCTGTCTCAAATCCTAAAACTGACTTGAATATTTAGCCTCACCCAAACTTCAAGTCTATTGCAATCTCCAAATCCAAACTCCTACCCTAACTCCAACTCTAACCTGATCTCCAGTCCTAACCTTAAGTCCAACTCTAACCTGATCTCCAGTCCTAACCTTAAGTCAAACTCTAACCTGATCTCCAGTCCTAACCTAAAGTCCAACTCTAACCTGATCTCCAGTCCTAACCTTAAGTCAAACTCTAACCTGATCTCCAGTCCTAAACATAAGTCCAACTCTAACCTGATCTCCAGTCCTAACCTTAAGTCAAACTCTAACCTGATCTCCAGTCCGAACCTTAAGTCAAACTCTAACCTGATCTCCAGTCCTAACCTTAACTCAAACTCTAGCCTGATCTCCAGTCCTAACCCTAAGTCAAACTCTAACCTGATCTCCAGTCCTAACCTTAACTCAAACTCTAGCCTGAACGCAGACTCTAACACTAAGTCGAACTGCAATTCCAATGTTAATTCAAACTCCTTTCCCTACTTTACTATTACCACAGCCCCAAACTTAGCTCCATTTCAAACCAGAACCCCAACTGCAACCCAATTCCAGCGTTAACCCTGCCCAAACTTCAGTCCCAACCATATCTCTACCCTACGCAAACCTTAACATAAAGCCCTTTCTAACCGTAACTCAAACTACAAATCCAACCATATCTCGAAATCCAATTCCAACCCTAATCAGAACTCCAACTCCTACTCAAACTACAATAGCCTACCTCAAATCATAAAGCTAGCCTCAACACATACCCTTACTCAAACTCCACCCTTACCCAAATCTTCAGTCCTAAACTAAACCCAAACTTCAACCTCAACTTGAACTCCATCCCTAACCGAACACAAACTCCAACCCCAGCCTGACCTCCAGTCCTCATCTTAAATCAGACTCTTGTCCTATCCTGAACGCAGACGCCAACACTTATCCAAACTTGAATCCCAACCATAAGCCAACCTCCAATCCCAACTGAACACGTAGCCAGACTCCAACCAGAACTCCTACCACAAATTAAGCTCCAACACTAACACTTCCCAAAATTCAGCTCCAGTCTTAACCTACCTCAGTCCTCAAACCTAATCCCATTTCTTATCATAACCTAAACCTAGCAAAAATGTCATGCACAGCTAGCAGTCACCCCACCTCCTAATTGTGGGTATTCTGGTGGTGAGATGAGACCCCAGTGTGTGCAGTTCTCTCTGTTATTCCCATGCACATCTTGTGGTGCTATTCCCAACCACACCCTTAACCTACCTCTGACCCTAAACCATAACCTTACCACTTATCCTAACATGAACTTGAACCACAATCCCAGAATGCTGCCTCCTTCTCTCCCTGTCTGCCTGCACATCATAACCCCTGCACCGCTGGTCGCGTGTGTGCTTTGCCCCCTGTGTGGCATGGATTGATGGCAAGGAGGAGTTATTTTTGGTACCTGGAAATGTTAACCTATAACAGAAATCTGCAGTTTTTTGGTCAGCAGCTTCTACCAGTCAGCAAAACACCTTTTAGTTCGAAGATGATTTCAGGTATTATATTAAAAATCAAATGCACAGTGATCAATGTGTGTGACTCTGACGACACGGCCTCTGACGCTCGGACCATAAAATCGAACACACATCCTGAATCTTAGAAGCAAACCCAGGCGCTTCAAGGAGTGACCATTGCTCTGTAACTGCATACTCATTCGTATGATGGTATTTACCTTTATCCATCTCCATATCCCTTCCACTTCTACCCTCCTGACCCACACCTGCTCTCCGCCTTGGGGACCTACCCCTGTGTTTCTCTTTCCGCATCCCCGCTTTATCTCGGCTCTGTCATTTCTCCTGGTAAGAGGGCTCATCTCTTGGCAATCAGAGGATAGGACTGGAGAAGTGGAGTTCTGTGCTCAGCCACTATAACAGATTTCTTGACAATAAGGCTGCCCATACAAAGATGAAATGAAGTTTTCAAGCCTTCTGTAGTATTTCGGTCTCGCCACGAGGGGACACTCTAAGATTATGGTTTTACCTTGCTGCAAGCACTAGCACTAGCCACACTGTGCAATTGGTAGAAAACCTTCTGCAATCAAAGGGGCTCTGGTGCGGCAGGGATACCCAGTGATCAGTCCCATAATCGTAGCTACTGGCTGAGATGAGCGATCAAACAGACACTGTTGTCAGCTTTCAGCAACAACTTGCTATTACATTTTGCTAAGGTCCTGGAAGCACCAGCCAGGCAGGGTGCATCGGTAATGCCTGTTACATTAATAGCAGTTATTACTGATGAACCAGTACTGTAGGGTAAAGTGATAGGTGAGGAATTGAGGGGATCAGACACAAAACATGTTTCAGAGCCACCCAGTGTCTAAACAAATTATATCATTGGCTTTTGTCCTCCAGAAAGCAATCAGACGCTGGTGCACTATTGACACCTAGTGGACAGCTATACAATGCTGTAGATGATGTGTCAGAAGAAGCAGACATATGGGTACAGCAGTGACCTGTTGTGTTCAGTCCTATTAGTGCCTTGGCTGAGGCACTTAAAGCAACATATACCAATGCAGCAGTGCCACCTAGTGTCCTGTGGCAGTATTATATCTCCTGAGGACTTGGAAAAAAACTAGAAAACCGCGTATCAGTGGCCAGTCACAAGCAGAGGTGGGGTAAATGTTCTAGAGGGAGGAAATGCTCAGCCATGTGGTTGTGACACAGTGCTCAGCCAAGGAATAGGGTAAGCCAATACTTGCCAGTGGTACAGATTAGGATGTCGAATACCACATTTTAAGTCTTAAAACATTTTAATGACAAAATAATAATATCACAGAATTTGCCAACAGGGAGGTTCATCAGACGCCCCAAAATAGTAAGTTTTGCTAAGGAAAGGTACACGTTTGTAGTTTTCTACAAACAGGCTTTCATTGGGAATCACTTGGATTTGGAGGAAGCAAAGAGAGAATATGTGCTAGAGACTGTGAGCAGGAGAAAGGAAGAAGACTTTGGTTTGTAACAAGGATGTAAACGTTCTTGGCTGAGCAAGCTAATCTAGACTTTCTCGCCTTGAGAGGCAAGATGTGTAAAAGAGGCTTTAAACATTGCTGGCAGGCACTTCCTTTAAGCACAGGTAGAATAAGCAAGAAAACATGACTGCAGCAGTCACAGTAACACTAAGGCACTGATTGTGGCCAGCAGTCGGGGCGTAGCTTCAGGGGTGTGTTTGGGATCTGACCAACCCCAAATAAATGCATTCTTGGCTTGGTAGTTTGGTCTGGGGGTCATGAGTTGGGTCTGCTATCTCCATATCAGTTATTTCCATGTCAAGATTAAATGACAAACCAGTGACTTTTGTTGTAAATGGGAGAGAGAGAGACAGACAGACAGACAGACAGACAGAGAGATACCCATCTGGTGGCTGAATTTCAAAATGGGAAACCATATAACCTGGAATCTATACTAGCTTCTCTGCTTATCCAAGTTGTGTGATCTTAGGCAAACATTTTATTTCACAGAGCCTCCTTTTTCTTTATCATCACATTTTAGCGCACGTTTAAGTACAGAACCTCTTAAGTTTGATTTAATAGACTGTACTGTTGCTCCATTGTCATTGGGGCGAGCCATGAATGTTTCTAAAAACTATCACTTTTAATAAATGGCTCTCTATGCAGCGATATAATCTAATGTAATAAGATAAAACACTTTTGCATGTTGAAGAAATACACTTTTTTAATTTTAAAGAGATTATATCATATTTTTACATTATGTTGGTTGCGCAATATACATACCAAGCATTTTCATGGCTTAGGTAATGGATAGATTGATAGAGTCAAGCCAAACCCACTGCTTGTCTCATTCTATTAAATTGCTTGCACACCCTCCTCTATTTGCAACTCGGACTTAATAGACAGGGCTATCAGTCACTTGATAATATAGTTTCTAAAAGTTGAGGAGCTGAAACTTGGAGCTCTGCCCACATGCACCAATTTGATAACTCTATCATCAAGGTATTTCATAGCAGAAATGAAGAAGAGCGGGTGCAGTGAAAATATAATTAAAGTAAGTGATCCAAGGGGAGGGACTCCATACTGTCACATTGAATGTGGCTGTCTTCATGAGCTCCTAGGGAGTACTACCAGTCCCAGGTGGGACGGACAGGGGCATAGCTTTAATGGGGATGTTTGGGGTGTGACACCCCTTTCTTGGTTTGGTAGTTGGGTCTGGGGTCCCTCAGTCAGATCTGCTATGTCTGTGTCCATTTTTCTTGTCATTCTCATTTCATAAAGAGGTTTTAACTTGTTTATTTTTTGGATCATAAATATATATAGTGACCAGTTTACCAAAAAAGTAGTAATTCTGCACCTATAGAACTATTCTTTGAATGGGTGCAAATTTACTACTTTTTCGAATTCAAAAACATTGGCAATAGTAAGCATCGAAAGCTGCACCAGTCTCACATTTCAAGGCATACCTCTAGCAATCAAACACCCAAAAGACGAAAGATGAATGCTTGCAAATTGTCTAACCTGTGGCAATTGTTCTTTCCCGCAGTCAAAAACCAAAAGAGAATTCCAAGTGCATCGAGAGGTCAAGTGGACTTATGTCATTTTATAAAATTGTCCTTGTGAAATAAGAAAAAGGGCTAGATAAGTTGCTGGCTGGCTGGCACTTTTCTGGGCACAAATGCATGAGCCATATTTATATGAACGCACAAATGCCCATAGGCATCAAGGTGCTGAGAGGTTAGTCCTGCTATACTGCTCAGTGGTCATAGGCTGGTTCTTCAATGCACCAGTGGAATTGAAAATCTCCCTACAGGGTAAAAGGCAGGTCTTTAATGCCTTCCAGAAGGGAGTGTGCATCTTCAGACACGTACGTTAATGAGGAAGAGAGTTCCAGAGCCTCGCTGCCATGAGTGAGACAGCTCTAACTCCCCATCTCTTTTTCTGAACTCTGGGAACAACAACCCGATTAAGATTTGCTGAGCTGAGATTTCTAATCTGGTGTCTACCACCTAAACATGGCGATACCACTTCAACGCAGTCTATAGGGAAAGTGACAGTACAAGCAGACATGGAACAGCAGGCTATCACTACCTCCTATGTCAGAAACAAGCAGGTGTTATAAAGGACGTCTGATTCATTTTGCCTTCCCTTTGCACCATGCAAGTAACATGCAATGCAATTGCTGTATTGGACAGAATGGCTGTAAATGTGGAAGTTTACTACCCAGGTTCAGGTACAATTTGCTGAAGGTCAGCCAATGGCTTGCTTCTTTACCAGAAGTTTGACACACCAGAACCTTTAAAATAGGATGGCTTTACATACTCAGGGATGCCCATCTCAATGTGTGCCAGTAAGAAATGTTAGTTAAGTGGAGAAGTGACTGGCCGGAAATCAGAGTGACGGGTACACTCCATTCAGTGAATGACAATTACCAGCATCTGTATCTATATTGAGGAAGACTTAAGTGATGTAAGGAAGAGTTGAAACTGAGGTCCTGCAGAAGATAGGTATCTACCAATAACCTCTTCAGAGGCAGGTCCATGCTCAGCTGTCTCTCCACCACCACCTTTGCACCCATGACAGGTGTCCTACATGCAGAAGCCCAGCTGATCAAGGACTCGAAGAAATATGACCACATCACACCCACATTAAAAGACCTTCAATAGCTTACCCCGTCCCGCCCAAATCATCTTCAAGACCGGATGAATCACATAAAAAAGACCTCAACGGCAAGATCCCAGCTCACCTGGCAAACAAACGAACCGTGTCTGAGGGACCATGGAGCCTAGATATCTCCAGACTGTAGACAAAGCTTTGCAGCAGTAAAACACAGACAGAAGGCAAGCCTCCTCCATTCATGCTCCCAGGATCCTGAACTAAAATTCAGTAAAAACCTGAAGACGCAGCTCTTCAATAACCACTTCTCCTGACCCAATAGTCAGCCCTTAACCAAAGATTATTAACCTTCCTTGGGTCACTTCCCCTGTCCAACGCTCCTTTTCTCTTAAGCCAAGTTCGCTATTTCCAAATACCAACACATATATAAATACATACATGAGAGATCCAGAGAACCTTGGAAATTCACAAAAGTTTCAAGAAATAGTTCAAATAAGGTAGGTGCTAAAATTGATCCTCCTGATGCCAAAGGGCACTTGTACAGGGTGCTACAATTAGTCATTTATTTTTGCTGCCCCACAACAATAATGTAGATAGGATCTGAAGCACTCTGACAACATCTACCAGGACCAAAATATGGGGAGAGGGTGTTCAGCAATATGTACGAAATATCAAGAAGCCTAAGAAGATTAGAATACATATTTATTGTCCCCCTTTTGGTAGTCGTTGCCTCGGATGCTTGCTGTTTCAGTGTACGCCCTGAGCGGACCTCTGATTAATACTTAATTAAGGCTCTATGGCCCACATGTACAAAGCCATTTATAATTTCTTAACGGACCAAATCGCTATTTCGGGCCATTAAGAAATGCTAAATAGGCTTTCCATTTGTACCAAAGCAGAATCGCGGTCACAAATTGCAATTTTTACCCCATAAAAATGGCATTTTCCGACTACCAAAATAGGAGATCGCACATAGGGATTCCCTATTTGTGATTTCCAAAGCACGTGTCCAAAGCATTTCCTAAATGCAAAATGAGCATTTAGGAAATGCTATTACCACTGAATCCAATTTGATGATAACTATGTGCACAGTGGAAAAAGGCACCCAAAATTAACTTTTTGTATTGCCATGTGCGCGCACTCGCCCCAAGGGCATTAGAGTGCTTTACACTAGGCCTGGGCGGTGAACTCTGCTCCATTGGCGGAGTTTGCGGAGTTTTCCGTACTCCGTGCTCCATGGAGTTCTGAGGAGTTTTTTCCTCGCTCGTGCTCACTACCTAGAGCACCTCCCAGCGAGATTTCTCAACGCAAGTGGTCGCTTATGGTCGCTACCACTTGCGTTGAGAAACCATCCGTTCACGTTGATGAAGCTGCTGCTCAAGTAGAAAATCTACTCAAGCAGCAGAAAAAAGCAGCGCCCTCTTGCGTTGCCCATGATGCTGTTCGCGCACAAACACCCGGTGCTAAAAATCAGCATGAACGGTGAAACCTAACGCACTCTGCCGCCTGTGGAACTCTGCGTAGCATGGCAGAGTTTTTGGGTCCCTTCGCGGAGTTCTCCATAGCAGAACTCCACGAACTCCGCCCAGGCCTACTTTACACGTGCACCACTTTCTTTTCTTTTTAAGATGTCCATAGGTACGACTGCTTTTGCATTTCCAAATTTGAGATTTCCTAATAGCAATAGCGACCCTGTAAGAATTGCTGTTAGGAAATCGCTATTTTAGTACATTCCATTTTACATTTCCTAAATAGCAATTTCATAGGATTCGCTATTTAGGGAATGCAAAATGGAAGTTTTGTACATGGCCCTATGTTCATAGATGAATTGATTGAATTGTTTAACTACACAAACTACACACACCACCATAATTTTTACCATGAAAGACAGGCCAGGAAGGGGCCGATAATTTTCAATGCAGGTTGGGTCGGCCTTTGGGTTTTTGAGTAACTCCCTCCTTTAAAAAGGAGCATACAGTGCCTAGATTACAGGAGGTATTGATAATGGCCTTTTTGGTGGAAGGAGTGAGATGTTTCCTGGTGTAGCCACGTTTGGGGCAATTCGGACAAGTTCATAATTGGATGATTTGGGAGAGGTGATGATTTTGTCTTGCTCGCCTTAGGAGAGAAGGGTGGATAAAGATGTCCTTCACCTTCAGTGGGTAGCCTCTTGTTGAGATGTACGTTAGTTCTTCAAGAGTACCTTTGTGATATCCTGTGTGTTCCCCTTCCTGTTATGGCAGAGCTGCGGTCTGGAATGCTGGGAGTGGCTGAAGTGATAGAATGCTGGTGTGTGGTTTGCAGAGGAAGCTGGAGACGGGGACAGCTGGAGGCAGGGTGGGGCCTTGACAAGACCTGCCTGTTGTAACCTAAGGCCTAACATAAAATAAAGAACTTACATCCTACCTGAGTGGCTCCAAACGTTTGTATGAAGACCCCGCCCTCTATCTCCAAAACATGGTGTAGAGTTGTTAAGGATCTACATAAAAATGCAGTAAGTTTCTGGATTTAATTGGCAGCCATTTCTGGCAGGGGAGAAGGTCAGTAGTGAGAAGGATGATGGTCCTGTGACCCTGGAGGGCTATTCTGGGGCGGCCCACCCTCAAACCCACATGCAAGTAGTGTCAACTGAGACTACTGGGCTGGAGGAAACTATTGAGGAGGGTGGGCAAGGTCAGGCAAGGACTGGGAGCCACCTGAGGGGAGTTACAAGCTGAGGCAATATGTCCCAGTTAATAGTGCCACATTTAAGGGCAATGCTAAAATCCATATTTGTAAAGCGCAAACCACTCACCCTTACGGGTCTCAAGGTGCTGGGGGCCGTCGTGGAAATTAAGTGAGCTATTGCCCAGAGTCACATGGTGTTGAGCTGAGCTGCCGCCAGAGCCGGGGATCGAACTGTGAACCCTGTGCTCTGAAGTCAGCTGCCCTGGCCGCTGCACCACACCTCTCCACTATGGAGATAGTGTTATAAAGACAGAGTTGTGGAGACAATGAGATGTGGCAGGAAAACTCCTTTACGATAAGAATAGCTCTGAAATAGTCCATGGAGCGTCAGGCAGTAAACATTCAATGGGGACGGGGACAGAAGGATCGGCGCTGGGGTGTGTGCAGTATGATGCCTCCATTAAGTTGACTATGACAAGGCCTTTGTAGGGTCCTGTCTGTATTCCACATGTTTTATAGCACCCATAGCAGAGCACCCAGAGGAGATGACAATGCTCCTGCTATCACTATGGTTACGCCATTAAACAAGTATCTTGTGACCATGAGCAGCACCAGGGGACTTTCCTCTCCAGAGCGAGTCAGATGGTGTTGGAAGAAGAGGGTGTGGTGGTTGGAGGCATAGCAGCTCAACTTGCTCATGAGAGAGCATCTATTGGTGGATCCAGACCTGGGTGTCGGAGAGGAGGCGCAGACTATGTAGACTTTGGCATCATGACGGAGGGTAGTAGTCCGATGTTTGACTGAGACAAGTTTGAAAACAAGGAAGAAAGACTACCCAAAATCCTGTCTAAGTAAGAAAGAGAAGTAGGACTATCTCCGTTCTGTTAGCCTATGAGGCAGTCATGTTTTGTGTTTGAATGGCAGTATTTATGTAGCAGAACTTGCCTCCTGACGTAGTCTGTGTTATTGACAGCACTGCTGGACTGCTGTAGCGTTTGATTATTGTGGTGTGTGAATAGTTTTCCAGTGTTCATCATCTGTAGACTGTCACCACTGTATTTGAAAGATGTCCTGACCTTTTCTGTTGCAGTTTCCAGAAGATGTAGTATCTGGTGCAGATTAGGGGCTAGAGTTACTAAGCCTTTGAGTTGCCCTTGCAGCGTGCGAGGTGATGCAGGGCAAAGCAAAGGTTTATTTGGGATTTACAAAGCCACGCAAGGCCTGAATTGCGGGGTCTTGTGTAGCAGATTGTGCTGCGTTGCGTTACACTTCTTAGTGGTAGGGGTTCTATGGGTGGATCATGGTCATTCCTGTGCATCCACCCTTAGATTTCATGCAATTTCGGATTTACTAAGGTTTGTAGAGGTGGAATATCATAAAATCAGTACATCTACCACAGAGAGGCGTAACAAGCAGAAATATGTCTCCTTGCGACTTCCTCTTTCTATGCATGATACATTCTGCGGAAAATGCCTTGTTGTATTGTTTTTGTGCATGAAAGTTTCCTTGCTGGTTACCACCCAATATTCAGCATGTCCTGGTACTTACCGGACATTTTCCCCCCACTGATAAATTTCAGCTCCTGAAAACAAAGCCGAACATCACTATTTCAATTATCACATAATATATATTTACTTACTTACAAACCGGCACCTTAAAGATTTTGCTAATTATTGTACATTGATTTGTTAAATTTAGAATTTGCTTTCCAATGAAGCAGTAAATATATATACATTTTTTCTCAAATTTGTTGTTGCTTTGGGTTAACATTTTCCATGTACCCTGCGAAACCTCCGCCTGTACGAAATTCTCTTGAAATGTAAACTGCTTTTGTAGGTGTACATCAGATGAGTTACTGCTTAAATTGTGAGACGCTGGTGGGAACACATAGATACCGATACAATACTGACATCAAGTGGCACAATTGCAGTATTGCACCATCTGGTGTTTTATAATTTAGACTGCCGTATAGACATAGCAGCAGTAGTGACACCCGGTGGCGCACCACACTATGGCATATGTCAATTTCCTGGAGCAGCTAGTGGCGTGATAGCGACACCTATTGATCAATCAGAGTGCAGCATTTTTTAGAACTGCAGGAGACTGTCTGACCAGACCCTGAGCTGACTTGTGCCTTCAATAAACAAGCATTTGCAATGCAATAGGTCTCGTATTTGCGAAATTTTAAGCTATTGGCATTGTAAATGACAAGGCCTTTTATTTATCTGATTTCAAAACCAACACATAGATAAAAGGTTTGTCATTTGTAATGCCAGTAGCTCAAGGTCTTGCAAATGCGAGACCTATTGCATTGCAAATGCTTGTTAATGATGTGCTGCCAAGACTACGTGTTTTAAAGAGACATTCCTTTAGTGTTTTTTGCTCAGATAAGATTGTGATTAGCTATCGATCCTGCTTGCACATGGCCCACGTGCAGCCTTTATCCTCGCTAATGGCCCAGTTAAGTAACTTATTTTTTTCAGTTTTATACAGCGCATACTCGATGCGAACAAATTGCAGCGCTGTACATTAGCAACAGTTACATTACAAGGGAACACAAGTTTATATAACACAGCTTTTACTAGTCCTTTCAGAAGTAGACGCCCGCCCACACTTTAACCTGCGTGAGAAGGAGGGTTCTTGATAATTTATGCAAATGTTTTTCACTGAGAACCTGGCAATCAAGCTCCTGGTGGCCAGTGGTCTTGGGACGTCACACTAAGTCACTATCCCTACAACGGGGTGATGTAGTAGCTACGTACGTACAACTACTGAAATTCTGATGTGCATTGCTCCAGTTTTGAGGTTCTGCAGGCGCCTGCACCCCTAATAAGATTGACATATGATTAGGCACAAGCACAACACACCTACGCAGACACTGATGAAACATTTGAGCAACCGTTACCCTTAATTGACTTCCATGAGAGGAAAGTGGCCGTGCAGTCAAGCGTTGTCAAAGTGGATGCGGAAGGGCAGAGCGAGCACACCAGGGGAGACTGTCGCAGCATTCACAAGCTCGAGTTCTGGCAGCGGATTTCATCACTAGAGACCCGGCTCAGCAGCCCCCTGCTCCTTGGCGGTTCCCACCTTTGAGCAGCCAGGAGAGACCACCGGCCAGGACAACAGGTGTGTACCGAGATCCTCAGGCCCATTTGTGGAGTGGAGCTTCGTGGGTCCTGAAGCTCCGGAGAGGTGGGTTCATTGACCCTTCCTCACTCTCTCTACATCAAGCCGCAACAAGTTGCTTGAAGCTCCACGCACCTTGTCCAAAGCATCAAAGCACCCGCAACATGCCAGCACGTCAGCCCACGTGCCACATCGCGGCAAAATCAAGTTAACTAGTAAGCAACCTGAGGCGAGGCAGTGGTTGTAGTCAGCCCCTGGTGTGGGTGTGCCCAAATATCTAATAATGTCCTTTCTATCGGGCCCAGCTGTGTCCTGTGGTTCCTCCTACTGCTGGTTACAGATACAACCTATTGCTGCTTCGTCCTCTCCCCACAGGGCTCTGCAGCCCCAGCCTGGGTGCAGAACGGGAGACATAACAACAACTTGTATAAAATATACACTAAAGAAAGGCAGCCGCTCTCTCTAACTCTAAACCTAGGTTTTCAGCCTAGAACAACAAGCACACAAGCTGGGTTTGTATCTTTATTTCTCACTGTGAACAGTGACACCCTGCACAGCTCCAGGAGCACCAAATCCACGCCAGGATTTCAAAAGCACTGACCAGGTAAAAGCCTCCTAGTTATGTGTTGTTGATGATCTTCTGTGGAAATCCGGCGCCTCCCTTCCTTGGGGCCCAGCTTTAAAACTGCGGCTCAGAATGATCACTATAGCGGATGACCCTGTTGGGGTGGGGTCAGGGGGAAGGGGAGTCGATGGGTCAGTGGACACCTGCAGGGGTCGGTTTGATGGGTTCGTTTTCCGGGGAGTCTACTCTGCCTTTCACCATCCTAAGACCATTAAATGGTGTACCATATGATTAGATAATATTAAACAACCGCCTTGTGAGCCCATAATTCCACGGATACATGTGTTTGTCCCAAATACACAAGTAATGGAGCACCTAGAGTCGGTGGCTGAGAACAAGAACTAGCTGAAAGTCTCTCTGATGCCATGAAAGGACAGCCCCCACTAGCCGAGCCCAGCAGAAACCACTATTGGATCCTGTTACAATGTAAGCGGTATCCCGCAGCCAGCCCAGCGCTTCCTAAACCGATCACCCAGAATGAGTACCTGGCTCTAAGTCTACTCATCAGTGTGTCGTGGGGCAGGCCTCTGGCCTGGGTGCTCACTCGTTCGGACGGCTAGACTCGCTGGGCCATGGGCCGCTGGTTCCTCCCAGAAAACCTGTCACACAGTTCAGAGTCGGTACCTCTGCACTCCGGAACAGGAGGCCGCCCACCCTGGGGAGGCGGGACGTGCAGCAGCTAAGCGCTAGGCTTAAAGTTAAAAAAATGATAATAATAAACAGAGTGCGGTGTCCCTAAGTGGGTGCCGCACTTTGAATTCAAGTTTGAAAAATCACCCATCAGGTACTTCGCTACTGGCAGCCACTATTAAAGTAAAAGTGCACATTGCGCTCTCTGTATCCAAATAACGCCCGCCATTCTCCCGCGAGTGCTGGGAGGGGGTTGGCCACTATTAAAGTAAAAGCGCGCATTGCGCTCTCTGTATACAAATAACGCCCGCCATTGTCCCGCGAGTGCTTTGGGGGATCGTTGGCCACTATTAAAGTAAAAGCACGCATTGCGCTCTCTGTATACAAATAACGCCCGCCATTGTCCCGGGAGTGCTGGGAGGAGGGTGTTGGCCACTATTAAAGTGAAAGCCCGCATTGCGCGCTCCTCTCCGCATGCAAGTAGCGCCCGCCATTGTCCTGCGAGTGCTGTGTGGGCGCACTGCAAATTCAAGCACCGCCATTGTCCCACATTATTTACTAAAGAAAATAGTGCTCGCACACTAATTAACCAGCGAAGTAAATTAGCCAGTCCCTATGGGCGGTACCAAATATAGACAGGGCGGTAACAAGGTGGGACTAACAAGCCTCATAATGAATCTGAAGCCAGCATTTATCAAGGACAATGACATGAGCCAATGAAAAATATGGGAGGAGAGTGGGCGAGGCTTACACACCATACTCTATTACTGCATGCCTCGCAGAGCGTGCAGCGCATGCGTGCTGCAACACTAGGCTCGACCTAAAAACTAGCAATGGCATGGCCAAAAAGTCTCGCTTTGCTGAAATATTGCATTTGAAAATTCTTTTTGTCAATGCTGTGCAGCATCAGGAAAAAAGCAAAACGCTTCTTCACGAAAAAAGCAAAATGTCACCGGCTTCTGCCAGTAGTTGGGTATTCCGCTTGTGTGGATGCGTGATGACAAATGCCAGTGCATGTGAAACAGCTCATGCACACGCATGGAGAATTAAATGGGCACCATTTCGTTTATTTATTTACCAATCCAGGATGCTAGACACCACTTGGATGAGTGAATAAAAAACTGAAATTTAGTTAGTGTGATTTGCGAAGTGGCACAGTAGTAAAAGGTAATTGCCAAGCCCTCCAAAGCAAAAAACAAACTACAAATATACAAAAGGTCCAAAAGAGGTTTGGCATGCAATGGGAGAGCGGGTGGTGGGGGAGTAGAAGGGAGGGAATGGGGTGAGGAGAAGAAAATGAGCACACAAGGGAGCGAGCTGAAAAACATACATTTTAATGGAGTGCTTAAGCAAAGAGAAAAATGTAGTTCCCTGCAAGTGAGTAGTGGAAGGATACAAGTCAGGTTCTCAAAAGGGTAGTAAAAAGGCCATGTTCCAGGAGAGGAACAAACAGAATAAAAGGGATGCAAGCTATATTATAAGAAGCAAAAAAATGAATGACAATAAAGCAAACCAATGACAATCAATGAGGCCTATAATTCTGCTGTAAATTTTGAGAAGCCCACAAAAGGTCTTTTGCAACTAGACAGCTTGTGCTGTCTGGTAGAAGAGGTATTAAAAATAAAACTTGAGGGATTCCCTGTACCCAGCAATGAGTTTGAACTCTCTTTTTCTCTCCCTGCATTCCGCAGGTACCTCACATCAGCATCTCGCACCCGTGCTGCAATACACATCGTCGCCTGCTGGACCCTGGCTATCTGCTTTGCTTATGTTCCTGTCTTCGGATACAACAACCAGGACCTGCTGCGGGAGGCGGCTGCCAACGGGAGCGGGGTGACCTGGCTGACACGAGGGGGGCAACTGCGCGTGGTCTGCCAGTACCTGGTGGTGCTGAACCTCAGCTATCTGGTGTACGTTCTCTTCATGGTCTGCATCCTGCTGCCCGTGCTGGTCACCACCGCCCTCTACCTGCTGATGCTGCTGAGGGTGGGCTCTGGGCGCCAGTCGCGTGTGGCTGCCGGCGCAAGCGCAGCTGAGGGCCTGCATGAGCGCAACCAGCGCCGCCTGACAGCCAACATGCTGGTGGCACTACTGGCCTATGTGCTGCTGAAGATCCCTTACAATGCCCTTAACTGCGTCTTCCTCTACTGCCCGGCCTGCCAGGTGCCCTACTGGGCCGTGCCCTTCACCTCCAGCCTCATTCTCTGCAGTGCAGTCTTTAACCCTTTCATCGTCTTCCTCACGCACAAGGAGGCGAGGGACAGCTGCTGCCATGCCTTGAGGTGCTGGCGACGACGGATGGGGGAGACGGTGGTGAGCCTGGTGCAGGTGCCTGAACGGCCTGTAAAGAGTTAACCAAGTCAACTGTCCCCCAGAAAACATGGCGTCTGCTGAATTGATACACTCTGTAGGGTAAGACAGTGCTGCTGAGAGAAAAGGGACCACCGACCCTCTACAAGACCTCACATAGTCTGCAGACAACCTAGCCTCATCTCTGATCAAAGGGGCTCATCGCCCCTCCATCACTACCCCAATAATTCGAGCTTATGTGCCAAAAATTCCACACTGATGTGCTGGAGTAACAGAGTCAGCTCCATTCCCCACTGATTGTAGAGAGACAAAACTCCCCATAGGTGCACGGCTCATCTCTAAAGACATGCAGTGTGAAGGGAATATATTTAACCCTCACCACTCTCCACGGAGATCAATCTGTTCTGGGAATAACAGGCACGTCTGCAGCAATGGATGGGGATTCACTTTGTACGCATGCATGAATGCACGTGAGCTACTTCTGACACTGAGCCTAGCTGCAGGGATGGAGCGCTGAGTATCATTCACAATGAAGCAGAATACTCCCGGGGCTGGTTGGCAGTGCTTAATTTGTGCCGGTCTTTGCTGGTGCTCAGCAACTGCACTTATGTCTGACAATCCACTGTATGGTGGCGCTGTCTATCCATTATTGAGCCGAGCACATCAGCAGGAGTGTGTAACAATTCAATAAATATAAAAAAAATATTAATACTAGCTCACCTAGGCACATCACAGGGCTTTGGGCTACATTGAATCATCCAGATTGTCTCAATAGTTGAAGTACGGTGGCTGGTAGGTATCGCTGGCACTGGTATGGGGCAGTGGGTAGTTCAAGCTGAGGTGGACTTCGCGAAACCCCTTAGACCATGGCACTTATTTTATTTACAAACAAAACACTGCTGGTTGGTTGTGTCTTTGGAGAGCTCACCTGCTTGAACAGAGATCTCATATTACCTCATTCTCTTCTCACCCTCTGGAAACATGTACAGCAATGTCACCTCAGGAATATATGACCCGCTCCCCCTTCCTAGTCAAGATCAAAAGAAACTGGCAAATCCCCTCCCTATATCCAACCCTGGGTGCGATTAGAGAAACTGACTTTCCTTTGTTCATATCTTTATTTAGTGAACTTGGGCATTTTTTCAATCTTGTATCTGCTTTTAGTGGTGGCCAAACCCAAGAATTTATACACAGACCTATTTTACAACATGTAAATTTTTGGAGTAACCGTGGTACAGAAAGGTGTGTGGCCGTGGCTGCTTCAAGCCAGAACAACTACTGAATATATGAGCTCGCCAGGAGATCAGGAGATTGTTTGCATCCAATGCAACACTGAATTTAAGTATAGAAAACCCAGAAAACACCGGGGTCTCACTGGAGACTAACGCCTGAATAATAAAAGGGATGCTATAAAAAGACTGCAAGTACCAGAATACACTGGGGTCTCAACACATGAACATTGATGTGATGTGAAAGGCTGCAAGTACCCATGCCCACTGGGGCCTCACTGGGGATCTACACCCGAATTCGATCATGTTGAAGGTGATCTGTCTGGGTGAAAACCTAGCGTCTGTTCAAAACCTGAAATCAATACTCTATTGATCTGTGTTCATCCCATGCATAGAAGCATCATATTGACTTATTCCTGTACAAGCAGCGCCACATGAACCAGATGTTGAATGGCGAGGTGGTGTTTCTACTGCACAGCAGCATAAAAATATTTTATTTCCAAATGTTGAAGCACTGTGGCTTCGCCTACTAGTGTTTAACTAATGGATTAACTGCTAAGGTTATTATTTTTTATGTCATTATTTATAATATGTAAAATATTCTTTCGATGTTTTTTTCCATGTGCACGTGAGCTCAATCTCACAGTTTAGGGTGAGTATAGATTGGAAATGGTTTCAAAGATTTAATTTTTATCCCACCTCCGAGTGTATTTTACTCTCCTAACTCTTACTAGTACTATGTGTCCTTGTTGATTGTGATTCAACGTTCATTCGGTCTCGCTGAGTCAACGCGCATGCGCTGCTCGGAGAGACATTTAGTGGGTGGGTTTTCAAAGTGCTACTGGCTGGCCTAGCGCTTGCGTTCACGCGCGCAGCCTGCCGCCATCTGTCTTTCACGGGTCATTAGCACCACTCGGCCGCTCGTGCTTTCCCTCTCACCTCAAAACTCTTGCGCTTCGTTGTTGCTTTCTAAATGAATCACGTCCAGGCAATACGAACATTTGCCATAGTTCAAAATATGTGTTTGCCAATTATTTTTTAAATAGTGCTCCTTCCAAACCCCTCGCTTGTGTTTTTGAAACTTTAAAAAAAAATGTTTTATCAGCTAACAGCATTTGCCTATTTAAACGTGTTCAGCGATCTCCGTTCCTGTTTTTTTATTGTTGTGCATTTTCGCACAGCTGATTGGATTGGCAAAATAAAACGAGAGTTGCACGTTCAGCTGGTAGAAAGATTGGTTAAAAATTATTTTGTTTATCTTTTGATTCTGTTTTGCGCACATGGCGGGGGGGTAACACAAATGTGTTGTGGTCTGTAGTACTGTGCATGATACAGCTGCCACAGATAGGGCTTCTCCTCTCTCCAAACACCTGCTGCTTTGCTGTTGCTTCCTCGCAAGGAGTCCGGAGACTCCATCCCTCCCCGTCCTCTTTTGTTTGTCGCTGAGCACTACCCCTAAAGCATTTTGTTTTGTATTCCTGTCTCCTCCTTTCCTAAGGGGAGGGGCCAGTGTGAACATTACCGTAAAGCCCCTAAAAGAAGCACAGAGGGCTCCTAACTTGAACAGTCACAAGATCGCAGGGAACCCTTTACCTGAGGTTTTTCAAACATTCAAAGTTTGTTTTAAAAAATAAATGTTTTAACAGTGCTACCTCCAAACCCCGTGCACTTCATTCCTGTTTTTTTAATGTTGTATTTTTTTGTATAACTAACGCATTGGTAAAATAAAGCACGTGCTGCTCGTACGTATGGTAACAAAATTGTTTTTATCTTCAGATTCTCTTTTACGCACATGGGGATATTACATACATGTAATGTGGTTTGTAGTACCGTGCAGGAAACAGCTTCTGCAGATACGGCTTTTCTTCTCTTCCCCAAACACCTCCTCACACTAGGGGTCCTGAGACCTTGCTCCCCCACCCACTTTTGTTTATCAGCGCGCACTACCCCCAAAGCATTTTGTTTTGAATTGCTGCCCCCTCGTTGCCGAACCGAAGGGGCCGGTGTGAACATTACTGGAAAACCCCAAAAGAAGTACAGAAGAGCTTCTAACTTGAGCAGACACAATATTGTGGGGCACCATTAACTGTTAGTTTCAGCAACGACGTGTTGGTGAAAAAAAGCTTGTTTTGTCACTAGAGCTACTAACTTGGATTCTCTCAAAACTTCAGGACAGATATTTTTTCCTTCAAACATGCACTGTCCCAACGTGCTACACTGCGCTTCTCACAGTGAACTTACATTTTACTCTAATTACTTTCATAGAAACGCACTAGTTTAAACCCCTGGGCCTGGCCCAACCCTCGGGATGTGAACAGACAACAATGTATTGTAGGTGCCGGGTGGCACACTGCACTTCTCACCCTGACGTTTGTCTCTCCCAATATCGCTTACGCCTTGTTCTGCCCTCTTTCTCTTCCATCGTGTTTGTATCTTCGTTCTGCCATCCTTTGCTTCTGGGCTGGACACCACCGCCCGAGCCTGCTTGTTCTTGTCTACTTGGTTAAACTTCACCTCTCTTAATCAATCTACTCCCCAAGCCCTGCATTATACATGTTCAGCCCCTGCCTTCATCAGTGCAGATAGCAGCAAACTAAAGACTGGTGCAACACCCGCCCACACAGTCAAACGGGCGAGCTCCACATCTGGTCCAGCCCACTCACTGATTTTAGCAGTAAGAACAAATAATATATTGAGCAGCAGCGAGGTGAGGGGCTAACAGCATATCGGTTCCGCCTCTATCCCAGTGTGAGTGGATGTGACTGCAGTGCCTGTATCCTCCCATCGGGTGCCAGTCAGGATGTCTGGCTGTCTTGTGTGGGTTCCAGAAACTGAATTTCACTGTACAATACCTGAATGCCGATGCAGTACCTAGTAGGCATGCACTATGCTATGCTTGAACCGTGGGCTTTGGGGAATGGCTGGGCACTCTTCTGCAGTGCCTATCCTGGCTGTCTCCCCACCTCCTGCTCTCGTGACTAATCATTAGAGATGGGTGAGCCAACAAATGAACAGAGTTCAAGCCAAGGTTCTGGCTCAGCTCTTAGAGCTTTATAAATGGGGCTCCCGGTTTTCCGTTTAAACGGATTTTTACATATAAATACAGACGGAAAACAAGTTTTCCTTTGTCTGTATTTATATGTAAAAACGGGAAAATACTAGCACATTTTGCAGCGCTTCTGTGCTCCAGCAGAGTTGCCTCGCCACGCCCTCTTGCTGATTCTAGGGCTGTGGCTGCCTTAAGTAACACGAAACACCAGCTTCAGTTTTGCTGGAAAGTTCTTTCAATGAGGGGTCATTTTGCGCTCCTGTCTGCCTTTTGTTAGCTGCCCCAGCCATGTCCGGGGCTCTGCTCCGCCCCTCGAGTGAGCCTGGCCAGCCATTTCAAAAGAAAGGTAAGTGGGGGGGGCTGTAGTCAGTGGCGTATGCAGTTTTGGGGGCGGCAAAAGCAGGAATCGGATGCCAGCTCCCTCCCCCCCCACAATCTTCCCCCCCCCATCCCCCGTTGGACTGCACAGCCTAGCTACGTCAGTGTAGTGATTGTTGAGTTTGTGGCCGGACTGCAGAGCACTTTACACTGGGTACGTGTGCTGCAAGAACAGTCCGACCACAAAGCCTTACACCACTGACCACAACACAGAGGTCTGCTGGTTCCTGCAACATGTACCCAAGGTGACTGACACTGCCCCAGCCATAGCGGCCTGTCTTAGACTACCCAGGCGCCTATATTCCGGTTCACTTCTGGGCCCCAGAACACAGAGGGCTTGAGAACCTACAGACCCAACACTGATCGGCCAGCTGAAACAACACAAGCCCAGTAATCTATGGAGCACCACCCCCTTCTCTATTTAGCAATAGGTAGCGCATAGAGCTGAGCCCGAGGCACATAGATTCGAGTGTAATCACATGGGTCACTTCTAAGTATTTCACTCTGGCGCTGCTGTTTGTCCCGTTCAGCTTGTCATATTGTGTTGTGTGCAGCCCCCCTCCCTACGTCTCACCCTCACAATGTCTGCTACATTGTTTTCACGCTCAGTAAGTGCCTGCACAATGGGGGGTCGTGGCAGGAGGATCAGCGCCCTGATCTCCTGGATGATCTGTGGCTGCTAGCGCCAGGAAGCCTGCATTGTTCTCAGCGCCCCACCTGTGCGAAGTGAATCACTCACACACAGCGCATTCAGCCCCCCTCCCTTGGCTCGGGCTGAGCTCTCACTCTCGCAGACACGCCTGGGGTGGACAGGGGGTAGTGGGCAGCGGAGAGAAGAAACCGGATCCTTGTATTTTCAGCCCGGCTGGGCTGCGCTGGCAGGCAGGGCTCAGTCAGACACACACACAGGGAAGAGGGTGTAAGTGAGACTCAGAAACAGAGTCTTTGCAGCGTTTGTGACCTGACAGCATTGCCCATAGCCATGCTGTCTCTTCCTTCTTGCCTGGACAAGACAAGGACAGTATCCAATTCTGCTGCCCCCCATCTTTTTTCCTCTTCCTCCCTCTCTTTGTCGAGCTCCTCCTCACTTGTAGAAAACCGCGACTGTTCTTTCCTCTCCTTTCCGTCATTCGTTCCCCAGTGAAATGGATCCAAAAAAAGAGAACACGTCTTACAAAAGTCTTTTTCTGACATGTTTCTATTCCAAAACGCGGCCTCAGGAGGAGAAAAAAGGTTTTAAAATACGAACAATAAACACATAACTAAATAAAACAAGACTGAGTCGTCGCAAAGTGGCCAGATTGGTTTTATACACACCCAAACACATTAGCGCCACCTTACAGAGTTTGCCAGTTTAGCGCTACTTTTCTTTTCATGTCCTTAGCTTTCTGAATAATGAGTGTAAAAGCTTTAAGTTGTATTCCCTATGAGTGTTTGATTTTTCCAGAATGTTGTTACTTTTTTCAGGCAGCAAATTACTCTGGTCTAGTGCATAGTTTGAATAGAGTTGCTTCTAGGGGGCATATGTATCAACATCTCCATTTGCGAATCTCAAATAGCGTTTTTTTGAGAATCGCTATTTGAGAATTGCAAAACGTGATGTATCTAAACATTCGGACAAATTTGGCGATTTCTTAAAATTCCTTAATTGCGATTAGCAAATTGCAAAATCGCAATTAAGGAATACCTTCCCATTCATTCCTATGGGCCAGGAGGCCCATAGCAATGAATGGGAAGTCTTTCTCAATTTGCGAATCGCTATTTGCTAATCGCATATTGAGAATTTTGTCAAAGGTGCAAGGGTGTCATGATGACACCCTGAAACACCCCTGAAATCAGCATGTGTGTGCATATGGCGCACATACATTCCCTAAGGGCATGTATGTGCGCCACATGACACTTTGAAAAATGCCAAAAAGTGCATTTTTCAAAGAAATCGCAAATTACCACCAACTTGAAGTTGGTGGTAATTTGCAATTTCTTAAGGAGAAATCGCACAACTTGGGTGCGTGTTACATAGCATTTAAGAAATCGCAATTTGCGATTTCTTAAATGCTTACGCAAACTTAAGAAATCGCAAAATTAGCGATTCCTTAAGAATGCGCTGCTGAAATGCCTCATACATCTCATTTTGCAATTTTGTATTCGCAAACGCTGGTTTTTTGCGATTTGCAGCGTTTGCGAATACAAAATCGCTTGATACATATGCCCCCAAGTGTTTATAGCTGGGCACAATTGGGTTGTAGCTGAAGGGAGTGTGAGTTTATCTCAGTGGGACAGTATGGTGTTTAGTGGGGAGAGGATACAGCACTCTCTGCAGATGACAGAAACTGCAAGGCTTTGAGACAAATGGCTTGTGATAGCACTTTTAAGCGTATTTGGGACATTCTGCGAATGGCAAAGTTTTCAGATGAATGTATTGTGTTGACCAAGAACAACCAAATGCATGTGTGCATTGTCAATTTAAATAAATGTGGAAAAGTACTAGCTGCAGCGTTGCCTTCTGCTTGTGGCAAAAATAAATGTGGATAAATACAGAAAAAATGCCCAAAAAATAAATATGGATAAATACAGACGGAAATGGCAAAAAAATAAATACCATAAAACCGGGAGCCCTATTTATAAATCATACAGCGAATGTCACGTAATATGAGAGTCTCTTCAAAATTCAAAAAGTGTATTTCTTTAACATGTATAAACTTTGAAATTAATACTTTTAATTAAAGCACTGCACTGAGGTACTTAAATTAAAAGTGCGCATTTTTAAATCTAAACCCTTAGTGAACCAAGAGGCAAGACAGTTGTCATGTAAACCCTGTACGTGGCCCAGAGTACTATGGGGCAATATTATAGTCTAATAAATAAACAGAATGGGTTTTTGTCCAACTGATATTCTGAACTCACATATTTGAAAGTATTTCTTACGGAATTATGAAAGTATTTCTTATGGAATTATGAATGAGTTTTGGTGAAATAAAATATTTGCATAAGATCACCCAAAAATTAGTGGGGAAGCAGTGATTTATCCAGGTTTTCTGGTTTCACTTTCTAATAATCAGCCACTAAATGGGTATCTATATGTCTTTCCTTTTTTAGGTCGAGTCTAGAGCAGCGCATGCGCTGCTTGCTCGACTTTTAGTAAAGGGGTAAAAGAAAGTGCTACCAGATGCTGCCATGGCCGACCTAGAGCTTGAGTGCATGTGCGCAGGCGCGCGCTTTGCGTGCCTCTCTCCGCGCTTCAATTCCCTCCCCCACCACAGATCTCGTCACTCTGCTGGCCTTCGGATGCGTTGGTACATTGTTTTCCTCATCCATGCCTTATTCACAGCCTTTCCTTACAAATTGAAGAGCTGTAACCGAGTTTTTAAAATGTTTTTGTGAAAGTTACATGTGTTTCTGTGCCTATTTGTTGTTGCGAAGACTGCTTGGCTTTCTATTCAATTTCTTATTTAGGTTTGATGAGTTTTTTTGTTTTCAATAGGGTGCGCAAATCACTTAAATTCTACATGAAAACACCTCTCCGTATGCCAGTCACAGTAATGATAGAGCTCTTTATGGCTATGCTAATTCTCTGGTTAGTGGAGCATGGCTGTCTCCTTTCTTAACACAGTTACAGGCTATTTAACCCTTTCTCGCCACTTCAGACTCCCTGACTCTAATTTGGTATTGTTTGGGTGGAAAAACAATGTTACTGCAGATATCTTAGAAGGTAAAATGTGTATTTTTAAACCTTTAGGCTACTTTAGCATGTGAGCTGATTGCAAGGCGCTTACACCTTTATTTTTAGGTCTCGCCTGACCCAGCGCATGCGCTGGTCTGGCGAGACTTATTGAGAGGGCTCCAAAAAGTGCTACCAGGCCAGCCTAGAGCTACAGTGCATGTGCGCGGGCGCGCGCACCACGCTTTACCGCAATTACTTTCACTTTCACGGCCGCTTTGATGTTTGATCGTGATCCCGATCGCGATCACTTTAACTTTCGCGCCGGACGGCCACTTTGCATAGCCAATAGGTCGCGCTTTTGGGACCATATAAGTATTTAGTTATGCAACTGTTGCATGGATGAACACTTATAAGGTCCCAAAGGCGAGACCTATTGGCTATGCCAATGCTTGTTTTTAAAGCAAGAAGGGTCAGATAAGAAGTTTAGTGTGACGGACGATTGATTACATCATAGTTGCGTTTAGAAAGATACTTATGCTATATCAAAGAGAAAGTTAGCATAGCTGTAAAGATTGCTCTCCCCGCCATGACCTGCTTATGTGTGTTGTTTTTTTGATACGTAAACATTGTGTGAACTGCTGTAAATCACTGGTTCTGAAGCTTCCCACCGGGATTAAAACCTACGTCCTAAGCTGCTAAGTTACTGGTTGGGGGCAGCAAGCCACTTTTGCTGTTCTTTATTGTTACTCAATAGAGAAAGAATTGCTGGGTGATTGTTGCCAAGATGTAAGGGATCAAACCAAAACGTGTTTCCTTGCAGAAAACAAAGAAAGTTCATTCTAAAGACACACAAAGCAACATTTACGATGGTATAGAAATTGGCGGCAATTTTTTGTGCGACCCATGATGCCCTAGGACACTTCTCAATATCATATAAATCAAAATGCTTACACTTTATGCATGAACCAAATGTAATCTGCATATATAAAATGACAGTGTTTGACATGTCTAATAAGATCTCCCTTCTCTAACAAATGAACTGTTCTCTGCCATTTCCTGGGTTTCACACTTTCCCTTATCATAGTGCAAGGTAAGAGAGCAGCTTAGCTGTGATGCCAGATAACCCTAAAAGGGAGAAATGCATTTTAAGTATGTGGGGAGTGCTCCAAAGGCAAACATTGTTTTGACTTTGAAAAATTAAACACTGCATGGTGCACTGCAATTGTGTAAAGGACTTTTTCAATACATTCACTTTTCTGTTAAGCTTGTGATTGTATATAATAGAAAAAAGGCCCTTCTTTGCATAGCTACACAGTTTTTTATGAGCAGAGTTGCCTTCATTTCCAGTCATCTACGCAAGGCCACGGCACGCAACTGCAGTCCAACAACACCAACAGAAGCATAACACCACCTCAGCTTCACTCAGCCCAAGCGCAGCACCACCTCAGAACCAGCACAGACCACCTCCACACCAGCACACCACCAGCTCTGCTTCAGTGCAGCACCACCACACTACCTCCGCATCAGTGCAGCACCACCACCTCAGCCTCAGCACAGCATCAGTACAGCATCACTCAGTGCCACCACAGCATCACTCTGCACCACCTCAGCACCAGCGCAGCATTACCTAAGCATCACTCAACACCACCACCTAAGCACCGCACTACCTCCGCATCAGTGCACCATCTCCTGCGCAGCACCATCACAGTCCCAACACAGCATCAGCACAGCGCCACATCATCGCAACTCCGCACCAACGCATCACCAGCACAGCATCACCTGGATATCACCAAAGCATCACTCAGCACCACCTCAGCACCACTCTAGCATCACTCAGCACCGCCCTAGCATCACTCAGCACCAACTCAGCACATCATCGGCATCAATCGGCTCCACCTCAGTGTCACTTGGCACCACCTCAGTATCACTCAGTACCACTTCAGCACCACTGAAGCACCGCCTCAGCATAGCTTCAATGCAGCACCAACTCAGCCCCACCACAGAATTAGCACAGCACCAACTTAGCACCAGCGCAGCACCACTTCAGCAACAACTCATCACCAATGCAGCACCACTTCAGCATTAGCACAGCAGCACCAGTGCAGCATCACCTTAGCAGCAGCGCAGCACCAGCTCTGCATTACTAAGCACCACTTGAACACCAGCACAGCACCACCAAAGTATCACTCAGCACCACCTCAGCATCATCACAGTGTCTCAGCAACACCTCAGCATCACTCAGCACCACCACAGCACCACCTGAGCACCGCATCAGCACAGCACCATCTTAGCATCAGCACAGTACCAGTTCCTCATCAGTGCACCACCACCAGTGCAGCACCAACTCAGCATCAGCGCAGCATTACCTCAGCTGCAGTGCAGCACCATCTCATTATCCGCACAGCACCATCTCAGCATTAGCGCAGCACCACCTCTACATCATTGCTCCACCACCAGCGCAGCCCCACCTCCACACCTGCGCAGCCCCACCTCAGAAGCAATTCAGAACCAACGTAGCACCACTTCAGTATCAGTGCAGCACCACCTCAGCACAGAACCAACTCAGCATCACTTAGCCCCACTTGAGCACCAGTTCAGCTCCACCACCTCAGCATGAGTCATCACCAAAGGATCACTCAGCAACTCAATACCACCTAAGTATCATTCAGCATGCCCTGAGCAACACCTCCGAACCAGCAGAGCACCACTTCAGCATCACCTCAGTATCATTCCGGATCACCTGTCACCACCACCTCAGCATCACACCCCACCACCTCAGTCTGCCCTCGGAATCTGGCATCTGTTGATTCTCCCCTAGTGTCACTCCACTGCTCCTATTGTAATTGAGGTACTATTTCCCAACCTCCACCCTCCCGTTGTTTATGTCCTCCTCCCCAACAACAACAAAACGATAACAAATTAGCATTAGAACAGGCAGAGAAAAGTTGCCAGCATTGCATGGACAAAAGACTAGAACACATTTTTTTTTGTTAATTCTGTTTTTATTAGGGTCGTTCAGTTGTACATAAAGATTTCCTGGTTATATATAGGGTGATAAAAATGGTTATAACACTTTTTTTTATTATAACTTTTCAACATGCTGCACAACATTCACAATGCTCTACAACACAGCTTAAAGACATTAACAAAGGAAATAGCTCTGTCTAAACACTTATAAGGTCCCAAAAGCGGGACCTATTGGCTATGCCAATGCTTGTTTTTTTTCTTCCTTTCTCTACAATTTACACCTCCAACAACCAATGAAAGGATTAAATGTTCTTACAAGGAAAGATACTAAGAAACTAGAGGCGATCACGAGGATCACAAGAGCTGAAACCTCATCGGATCCATTTGAAGTCAAGAATAATTGAAAGTAATTTACACTGATTGGTTATTTGGCCCTAATGGGCCTACATTGTCCACTCCTAATGTACCTACGTACAGGGTCACAAGGGTTACCAGATGACGTCAAGCGCTTTACCTTTAAAAATCTTTCTCTTTAGCTCGTCACGCGCTTTACCTTTGAAAATATTTCTCTTCAGCTGTGTCAGTCTAATTGGCTCACTTGACCTGCACCAGGAATGCCATTCCCAGAATGCATTGCTTCATTACTAAGGCCTAGGATTGGAAACAAAGTGTCATGGTGTCATCTGGTAACCCTATGTATTCATGGCTTGAAACCTCTGATACACTTTCTAATCTACAATCTTTAGTGAATAAAAGCTAAAAATACGTTGTATGTGGCTATCTCAATGGATTTACCAATTAAAACTTTCTTTTCAACTGAATATTTAATGTTCATTCACATCTTACCTTTAAATATAGAAACATTCTCTGAGTATTTGCATGTCTTCTCTTCTGTATCTTTCTTTAATGAGCACCTATTAACAACTAAGCCCCTCTCTTGTCTCAGGGTTTTATAGAATGTTTCAGCTGCTAGAACAGGTATTTGAAACTGATTTTATTTATCTGCTGCCAATACCTCAATAGAAGCGTAAAATCAATGAAATCAGAGTGACATGCCCAGAAGTGACTTTCTGTGAAGGTCATTTTAGCCAATGGAAAGGAGTGCAGGACTTGCCCAGTAGGTATTTCTGTCCAATGAGGCCTCATTGATGGGCCAAGGGCATTCTGGGGGACATTGGATAAGGTTTAAGGGCAAACATAGGAAGGTCGGGAGCAAGGTTCTAGCATTTAGGAAATCAGAACACTGGCACTGGAAATGAAATAAGTGACAGACTCATGGTGGTCCCCATATTCCATCCAATGGATGCAAAGATAACATTGGAAATGGCGGGGAGGAAGAGTATCTCTTGGGTTTACAGGTCATTAGTACTTAAAATCCCTATTCCCTTTCTAAACCTTAG
Organism: Triturus cristatus; assembly: GCF_964204655.1. NCBI lineage: Eukaryota > Metazoa > Chordata > Amphibia > Caudata > Salamandridae > Triturus > Triturus cristatus. The sequence goes on from NC_140590.1 coordinate 1,686,352,528, forward strand.
GACAAAGTGGGAGATAGACCTTGAGAGCCGATGGACGTAGAATGGATGGAGGCGAAAAGGGCACCATCGGTCTTGGCATCTCAGCACGCCTCAGATTAATACAATTTAATTTTCTACACAAAGTTTTTTGCCACCCCTCCAGCCTGTGGCAGATGGGTATGACCCCATTGCCCGAATGTTTCTGCTGTAAGAGCACCAGAGGTACATTCCTATACACCTCTTGGAGTTCTCCAGTAATATCACAGTTCAGGATGAGGGTACATGTAGATTTAGAGAAAGTGGTTGGACACGCTTTTCTCCTTCACCCCAGAACAGCTCCCCGAGGGCTAATGGATGGCTGGGAGGATGGGAGCGGGGTTCGATTATTGGTAGGGATAGGTTTTCTGGTGGAGAAATGAGATATTGCGAGGGTGTGGGATGGTCTTGGCCCTCCCACATTGAAGGGGTGGAAGGGGGGAAGGACAAATGTGCACTGGATGCTGAAACTGTGGCACGGTCAGAGGCTGTCTAGTTAAATATCAGAAGATCTGGCTTCGCGGGAGGCAGCAGGACGAGAGCGCCTCAGTTCCACTGGAGTAGGAATGAGATGGGCCATTGGGACATTTCTAAGACTGGCGACCGTGTCCCTAGCTGCAATGCACACACAGTTGCAACTTAAATGTGTACTCTTTATTTGTCTTACTTTTATCGCAATATATAAATAAATAAACGTGTGTGGGATGGTCTTGGCCCTCCCACATTGAAGGGGTGGAAGGGGGGAAGGACAAATGTGCACTGGATGCTGAAACTGTGGCACGGTCAGAGGCTGTCTAGTTAAATATCAGAAGATCTGGCTTCGCGGGAGGCAGCAGGACGAGAGCGCCTCAGTTCCACTGGAGTAGGAATGAGATGGGCCATTGGGACATTTCTAAGACTGGCGACCGTGTCCCTAGCTGCAATGCACACACAGTTGCAACTTAAATGTGTACTCTTTATTTGTCTTACTTTTATCGCAATATATAAATAAATAAACGTTCTGTCATAAGAAAATGTATCCCTGAGGAATAAAAAAAACACCCTTCAATTTATTAAGCAACTCAGTTTGGAAGGGTAGAAAGACTCAGCGCAAAAAAGCCTTTAAATAAAGTGTCCACCAGAGAGCCAGTGTTCTTCACATCCGCGCTGTAGGGAAGAGGCACAGTCAGGGACCTTGCTAAGATGCTGATAACTCTCTGTGGTGAATTACTTTTCCTGGTTCACTGTTTTCATTGCCAGAAAATAGCACTCATCTGCTGTATATCCCGTTTGGCACACGGGTATGTACACACTTTCAAATAAGAACCCGGGCCCTTCAATCGAAGGAAGTGGAAACTCAGCAAGTTTCAAAAATAGCACTCCTCCCTCTGATGATCTAGTTTAAAGCTTGATGATGTCTTGGCTACTAAAGCTGACTACAGGTGTTCACTACCAGCAACCACCGGCACAAATTAAGCACTACCTGTGCCAATGCAGTGCTGGCCATTATAAAGTCTATCTGGAGTCAAACTGATGAATAGGAAGTGAGATCTGGTGACTTCATGGGGGTGGCCAATGGCATGGACTTCCCACCAGTTGACTTGCCTCTCTAGTGCCTCATTCGCCCCCCTCTCACAGTCACTCTCAAGATGGACACATGGACCTCTGTCGCCAGGAAAACACATCACAAAAAAAAGCAACGATGGAGGTTACATTGGGAGGTGCTTAGCACTTCCACAACATCTCTTAGATTTCAGCCATAATCTATGATCACATGTGTAGGAAGGTGGATATCTGACTATGGTTACCCCCAACTTTTTGCCTAGTGTCTAGCTGGTTTTTCGACTTAGTTGGCCTGAGATCCTGCCATTCAGGGTCTCAGGCTGCCTACTCTCTCTTTAAAATGGACTCCATGTACCCTAGGTACATTCCCAATTGGTAAGGATCACCTTATTGGACCCTGTACAGTGTACCCTAGGTACCCAGGGCATAGGTGTACCCTAGGCCTCCCAGCGGCTGCAGCATGTATTATGCCAACCCTGGTCTGGCCTTCCAATCAGACACAACTGGCTGATCACTCAGCTGGGGCAAGGTCGTGTAATCACCCCTTGCTTAGATATAGTATGCCTATATCTGCCCTTATATATAGACACATGGGTACCTATCAGTCACTCCTATGGCAGGCCTTAACAATCCTGGAGGCAGAGTGCTTGGTAACATGTGAGATGGTGCTCTAGCATGAGCTGAGCCTGTCTGCAGCTTTCGGAACCATGTCCTTATAGCTGTTCTATGATATAGCCTACCATATACTCTTAAAGTGCCTTATAATCTTAAACGGTTATGGTAACTATGGTTTGGCTTTATCAAAACATGTTGTGTAAGGTGTCTAACACTTTGGAATAATACCCCCATACCATTTCTGGTGATGAGGATATTATTCCTCCCTTCTAGAGGGAGAGACATGTTAAAATCCTACTTTGCTGTTTATCTCTAACCAAAGCCTCAGCATCACAAAATGGATGCTGCTGCCACGACACAAGTCTGACCTCCTGCAGCTGGGAGTGATCCCAGCCAGGGAGGCCTGGACAATAGGTTTCCTGCTTGGGGAGGTGCTAGCACCTCCCCAGACAGCCTTTAGTGTATTGGGGCAGGGTGGGCTGAAAGGAATGAGACATGCCTGGGGCACACAAGGTGTTCCTTGCATAGTCCAGTTCAAACCGGCGCTGGGGCACTCCAGCCCCAGCTCTGGCGCGAAACTGGACAAAGGGAAGTGGGTGTAACCACCCCCTCCCAGGTCCCACCCATAAGGCGTGACCTAGCAGGTATCCCAGCCCCCCAGATTAGTATAAGAGTGGGAGTTGGGCCTCAAGACTTTAGATTATCCTGAACCTGCAAAACTGAACAGAAACTCTGGACCTTCGACATTCGACGAAAGAAGAAGACTGAAGAATCTCCCTTGTAGCCAAGGAGTGGCTACCCTGTGCAAACAGGCACCATCAAGAGACTACCCTTTGCTTTGCGACCGTTCTACGAGGAACCGACTGCAGAGCCCGACCAGAGCCTTGACTTCCAGACTTCTCCGACCCTCATCCACATCTGCAGCAGAGCTGAGATCCGTGGAGGCGACGAGCGACGTGGGACCGGCTACCTGGGAAAAGTGGCTAGTAACTTACAGCGCAGCTTCTGAGGTACCCTCGAAGTTGTGCACCGGGGATTGAGAAGCCCCAACCCCAAGCACCATCTGCACCGAAGATCAGCCCCCCACACTCCACGAGTCCTGCGTGGGGCCCTTCAGCATTTTCCTGCTTGCCGCGTCTGTCCGGTTGCTTGCCCGCTGGCTAGTGGCCTTTGTGACGACGCACCCTGAAATCTTCTGCGCTGGTTTGGCTCCTCCAGACTGGCTCCCGCTTCTCTGCAAAGAAGAAGCACCCTAGACCTTCCTGGTCTGCACCAGAAGCAAGTCCTTTGTTCTTCGTGGGTTCCGCTTGCCAAGGCTTGGTGAGTCCTAGTCCAACTTCGACGCCGCCGACAGCAAGAGCCTTTGTGGGACAGCTCGCCTCCTGGTCCTGGTCGTCCTCGACGCTTCCTGGTCCTCCTGGCTGCAGCGACAAGCTTCACCTTCACCTGCAACTCTTCACGACATCGCCTGGTTCCTTCCTGGTTCCACGTGGTCACTGGCTAGTGACCTTGACTCTGTCCCTTCTGCTTGCAGGTTTCTTCTCTTCTTGATCCCAGCCTTGGGATCCACCGGACACTCTTCACTGACTGCCTGTCAGCATCTTTCTTCAGGCATCCATAGGAGTCGACGACGAAAACGACGCATCTTCACCCCTATGCACCCGCAGCCTGTGGGCTAGGTAACTTGGGTACTCCGGTGCTCATCAGGATAGTGACTATCCTAGTGTCTAGTTTTCAAGTCTCAACTTCCTAGCTACTCCGGAAGTGTCCTAAATCTACCGTTTTCTAAACTGTACTATTGCTATTGACTTTTACGCATTACGCGTGAGTGTTTCCACTCTGCACACGAATCCCGTGGGCCTCCCACTTCCTAACTAACGCTAGTGTAGTGTAGCCCCAGCGATTCCCTAGGCCTAGGCCTATTCTATTTCCGTGACAGTGGTTCTTATACCACTTACTTAGTATATGGTTTGCGTGGCCCCTAGGGCCTAACTGTATTACTTACCTGTGTGACTTACTGTATGCATTAATAAGACTGTGTTGTACTTACCTCTAATCTCATAAAGAGTGCTGAGGGTTTGCTTAGAATAAATACACTTTATTTTATATATATATCTGTTGTGGTGTCCTTTCATTTGGTATTCAAGGGATTATATATGGTATCACAGCTGGCTTCACATGCCATTCAGAGTTTAGCCTAAGACTGCTCTTGTCCATGCTACCACTAGGATAGCTGGTCTATAAGGTTGACTTTACAACCAATCACCATAAGGGTATTTGGACTGATATAAGGTGTACACTATAACTAGTGACATCATACATCAGGCCAACTTCTCACATTGGTGAGCAGCGGTTGGGATCTGAGCTTGCTGTTGTAATACCATTGTAATCTTGAGATACTAAATTGAAAGATCACACAGATATTGTCTAGGTACATATAACATAGATTATTATACTTAAGTCCTACTGGACTTTGTAGTTGTAGGTTGAAGGGAATAACACACCCTGACTACAACTACTAGAAAGGTTTAGTAGATACAACTAGTGTAGGTAGGTGCACACACCACACCCTCACTAGATCATGTCTCTGAGAGTAGATCAAGTAGATGCTCTCTCAGGAGGATCAGGTCTGCAAAAGATCCCCTCTAGATATGATACCTTAACATTCCAGGAGATGAGACAGTTGTGTACCTCCAGAGGAATAAAACAGGGTGCAAACCCTACCCTCCTTCAGTTAAGACAACTCCTAGAGGAGTATGATGCTCAGAGGGCATCTCAGGCAGGTGCCCTAGGCACAGAGGAGGGTCTACCCACCACAGAGGAGTCAGATGGGGCTTCAGATGGGGAGGTAGACAGCCAGAGCCAAGTAAGGAGACTTAGCCAGGCTAACTTAAGTTTACATGGGAGTTTGCATGGGGTCCCCCCATACAGACCCACAAGTAGGCATTCACAGAGAAGCAGGAGGGACAGATCCCCTTCAAGGGAATCCATCCACTCCCATGTCTCTAGCATCTCTAATGCTTCCTCTCACAGGGGAATGACTTCACCTGAGAGAAAGGAGCATGCAGCCAGAATGAGGGAGGCTAATCTGAGGATTCAGAGGGAAGAACTTGCCCTTGCCAAAGAGAAGCTTGCTCTGGCTAGAGAGCAAAAGTTAAGTGGGTTAGAACCCACTGGTGGCAGCAACATTCCTAGAGATAGGGATAGGTCTTATGACCATAGAAACCTAAGCAAGATAGTCCCCCCATATCAGAATGGGGATGACATCCACAAATGGATGGCTGCTTTGGAGAGGGCCTGCAAAGGGCAGCAGGTTCCCCAGAGTCAGTGGGCAGCTATCTTGTGGCTCTCCTTTTCTGACAAAGGTAGAGACAAGCTCCTCACAGTCAGTGATGAGGATGCAAACAATTACAAAGTCCTGAAGAGTGCTCTGATAGATGGGTTTGGCTTAACCACTGAGCAATATAGGTTGTTGTTCAGAGACACCCAGAAGACACAGACACAGGACTGGTCTGATTTTGTGGATTGTGCCACTAAGGCTTTGGAAGGTTGGTTAACTGGCAGCAAGGTGCAGGACTATACAGGATTGTACAACTTGATTATGAGGGAGCAGATCCTTAGTAATTGTCAGAACCAGCTTCTCCATCAACACCTGGTAGACTCAGATTTGACCTCTCCCCAAGAATTGGGAAAGAGGGCAGATAAATGGGTCAGGACCAGGATTAGGCCTAAAAATCAGGGTGGTGACCAAAAGAAAGATACCACCAAGCCTCAAGAGAAGGGTGGGGATAAAACAAAAGAGAAATCTTCCTCAGGGCCCCAAAACTCCACACAGGGTGGTGGGTCCCAAGCTCCCTCCTCTACCACAGTTAAAAAGCCTTACTGCCATGTGTGTAAAACACCTGGGCATTGGAAAACTGACAGCAGTTGCCCACAGGCTAAAAACAAAACTGTTCCTCCAACCACTCCTGTCGCACCACCTATTACTGTCAGCAGTAATCCCCCAGGTGGTGGGAGTGCCCCCAAAAATTTGGTTGGGTTTTCTTGGGGAACACAGGGGGACTCTGGCTTAGCCAATTCCCCTACAGCAGCTACTCTTGTCTGTGATGGTGGCATGGGGTTTGCCAACTTCACTGCCTGTCCCAACACTTTGGGTAGGTACAGACAGGAACCCTACATCAATGGTAGAAAAGCTGAGGCCTACAGAGACACTGGAGCTAGCATCACTATGGTGGCCCACAGGCTAGTTCCCTCTGAGCAGCTTTTGCCTGGTTTCTCATACCAGGTAACTAACATTGATGGCAAACAGAACAGTCAACCCATGGCAGAGGTATGTCTCAGCTGGGGAGGTGTCACTGGCCCTAAAAGGGTGGCAGTGTCTCCAACCTTGCCTGTGGACTGCTTGCTGGGGAATGACTTAGAACTCTCAGCTTGGGCTGGAGTTGAACAAGACACCCATTCTAAAATGGTAGGCCTTTCACAAAAGGGTAGTGGGGTTGTGCCAGCCACAACCCCTGTCCAAGTAGATTTCCTCCCTGAAAAGGTTGGAAGGGCAGTGGTGGCCACAGCCCAGGCAAAGACAGACTTCCCTGTAGAGACTGGCAGAGCTGTGACAGTCACAGCTCAAACCCAAACTGAGTGCCTCCCTGAAAAGGTTGGCAAGGCTGTAATGGTCTCAGCCTATACTCAGACTGACATAGGTGTAGTGAAGCCTGAAACAATGGATCACTCCACACAAACAGAGAGTAGTGGGGAGGAAGAAAAGTCTCCCTCTCCCCAGACATTAGGAAAAGGTCAGCCTCCTCAGGGATCTGACCTCACCCCTTGTGAAGGAACTGCCCCAGAGGTAGCCAGGCCTGGCCTGGCCGAGCCTCTGATGTCAGTGGCCCCTTCCAAGGTGGGACCCAGTCTGGTGCAGGTAGCCTGCCTCTCTCTACCCTGCCTCAGTCAGCCCAGGGCTGCAGAGGTCAGGGAGGCCAGTGGACCCCAAGAGGGCCCCTGTCCACAAGAACCCCCCAATCAAAAGAATGAGGATTGCCTGGCTAGTAGCCCTAGCCAGGTGATGGGTAAAAACATTCCTGAGGGATCCCCTTTACAGGTAGTTAGGGACCTCCCCCAGAGGGATTCTGTTGGGCACAGGCAAACCTGGGACCTTAGGGCCCCAAACCTGACCTGTCCCTCCAGTAAGCCCACAAAAGGGACCCAGCCTCCAGCTTTAGGTAGCCAGAGGCTGACCCTGAGAGCACAGTGCAACTCAGTTAGAGAAAGAAAGGCATCCATGGTGGAGGATGATTGGAGGAAGCTGAGGCCTCACTTTGAGGACACTCACTTCAGTACTCCATCTCAACACCAGCCTTTTACTTTGCAAAGACACACCAAAGGTAGAGATTCCCTATGGTGGAGACCCTATGATATCTTTAGGATGAGGGATTGCTTAGTGGACCATGAGACAGGGGGTAACCATGCCAGTGCTGGTTCTTCCTTATATGGCCACTCAGGCAATAGAGGCTTACCTTGTCAAGGCCAGCCTTATCTCCTTTCGTTTGGGGGGGGGTTGTGTAGGAAGGTGGATATCTGACTATGGTTACCCCCAACTTTTTGCCTAGTGTCTAGCTGGTTTTTCGACTTAGTTGGCCTGAGATCCTGCCATTCAGGGTCTCAGGCTGTCTGCTCTCTCTTTAAAATGGACTCCATGTACCCTAGGTACATTCCCAATTGGTAAGGATCACCTTATTGGACCCTGTACAGTGTACCCTAGGTACCCAGGGCATAGGTGTACCCTAGGCCTCCCAGGGGCTGCAGCATGTATTATGCCACCCCTGGTCTGGCCTTCCAATCAGACACAACTGGCTGATCACTCAGCTGGGGCAAGGTCGTGTAATCACCCCTTGCTTAGATATAGTATGCCTATATCTGCCCTTATATATAGACACATGTGTACCTATCAGTCACTCCTATGGCAGGCCTTAACAATCCTGGAGGCAGAGTGCTTGGTAACATGTGAGATGGTGCTCTAGCATGAGCTGAGCCTGTCTGCAGCTTTCGGAACCATGTCCTTATAGCTGTTCTATGATATAGCCTACCATATACTCTTAAAGTGCCTTATAATCTTAAACGGTTATGGTAACTATGGTTTGGCTTTATCAAAACATGTCGTGTAAGGTGTCTAACACTTTGGAATAATACCCCCATACCATTTCTGGTGATGAGGATATTATTCCTCCCTTCTAGAGGGAGAGACATGTTAAAATCCTACTTTGCTGTTTATCTCTAACCAAAGCCTCAGCATCACAAAATGGATGCTGCTGCCACGACACAAGTCTGACCTCCTGCAGCTGGGAGTGATCCCAGCCAGGGAGGCCTGGACAATAGGTTTCCTGCTTGGGGAGGTGCTAGCACCTCCCCAGACAGCCTTTAGTGTATTGGGGCAGGGTGGGCTGAAAGGAATGAGACATGCCTGGGGCACACAAGGTGTTCCTTGCATAGTCCAGTTCAAACCGGCGCTGGGGCACTCCAGCCCCAGCTCTGGCGCGAAACTGGACAAAGGGAAGTGGGTGTAACCACCCCCTCCCAGGTCCCACCCATAAGGCGTGACCTAGCAGGTATCCCAGCCCCCCAGATTAGTATAAGAGTGGGAGTTGGGCCTCAAGACTTTAGATTATCCTGAACCTGCAAAACTGAACAGAAACTCTGGACCTTCGACATTCGACGAAAGAAGAAGACTGAAGAATCTCCCTTGTAGCCAAGGAGTGGCTACCCTGTGCAAACAGGCACCATCAAGAGACTACCCTTTGCTTTGCGACCGTTCTACGAGGAACCGACTGCAGAACCCGACCAGAGCCTTGACTTCCAGACTTCTCCGACCCTCATCCACATCTGCAGCAGAGCTGAGATCCGTGGAGGCGACGAGCGACGTGGGACCGGCTACCTGGGAAAAGTGGCTAGTAACTTACAGCGCAGCTTCTGAGGTACCCTCGAAGTTGTGCACTGGGGATTGAGAAGCCCCAACCCCAAGCACCATCTGCACCGAAGATCAGCCCCCCACACTCCACGAGTCCTGCGTGGGGCCCTTCAGCATTTTCCTGCTTGCCGCGTCTGTCCGGTTGCTTGCCCGCTGGCTAGTGGCCTTTGTGACGACGCACCCTGAAATCTTCTGCGCTGGTTTGGCTCCTCCAGACTGGCTCCCGCTTCTCTGCAAAGAAGAAGCACCCTAGACCTTCCTGGTCTGCACCAGAAGCAAGTCCTTTGTTCTTCGTGGGTTCCGCTTGCCAAGGCTTGCTGAGTCCTAGTCCAACTTCGACGCCGCCGACAGCAAGAGCCTTCGTGGGACAGCTCGCCTCCTGGTCCTGGTCGTCCTCGACGCTTCCTGGTCCTCCTGGCTGCAGCGACAAGCTTCACCTTCACCTGCAACTCTTCACGACATCGCCTGGTTCCTTCCTGGTTCCACGTGGTCACTGGCTAGTGACCTTGACTCTGTCCCTTCTGCTTGCAGGTTTCTTCTCTTCTTGATCCCAGCCTTGGGATCCACCGGACACTCTTCACTGACTGCCTGTCAGCATCTTTCTTCAGGCATCCATAGGAGTCGACGACGAAAACGACGCATCTTCACCCCTATGCACCCGCAGCCTGTGGGCTAGGTAACTTGGGTACTCCGGTGCTCATCAGGATAGTGACTATCCTAGTGTCTAGTTTTCAAGTCTCAACTTCCTAGCTACTCCGGAAGTGTCCTAAATCTACCGTTTTCTAAACTGTACTATTGCTATTGACTTTTACGCATTACGCGTGAGTGTTTCCACTCTGCACACGAATCCCGTGGGCCTCCCACTTCCTAACTAACGCTAGTGTAGTGTAGCCCCAGCGATTCCCTAGGCCTAGGCCTATTCTATTTCCGTGACAGTGGTTCTTATACCACTTACTTAGTATATGGTTTGCGTGGCCCCTAGGGCCTAACTGTATTACTTACCTGTGTGACTTACTGTATGCATTAATAAGACTGTGTTGTACTTACCTCTAATCTCATAAAGAGTGCTGAGGGTTTGCTTAGAATAAATACACTTTATTTTATATATATATCTGTTGTGGTGTCCTTTCATTTGGTATTCAAGGGATTATATATGGTATCACAGCTGGCTTCACATGCCATTCAGAGTTTAGCCTAAGACTGCTCTTGTCCATGCTACCACTAGGATAGCTGGTCTATAAGGTTGACTTTACAACCAATCACCATAAGGGTATTTGGACTGATATAAGGTGTACACTATAACTAGTGACATCATACATCAGGCCAACTTCTCACAACATGTACCTTCCATGTACAGACACAGCATGTTCCAAGCCCTGTGTGCTTAAAGTGCAATGTGAACCATCATCCCTGGACTTTGATGGTTAAGAAACACTTGCACTTCAGAAATGTCTAAGTATATTTTTTCCTTTCATAATTTAGGACCTGATTACGAGTTTGGCAGTCCGACCTGTGCGGGAGCATCGGCGTCAGAGTCACTGGCGCAGACTAAGAGCGCCACCCTCTGTATTGTATTACAATGTTGTTGGATTACAGAAGGAAAGACCGTCGACACAAACTGCCATTCGCGGATTGCCCCGGCGTCGGTTGGGGGAAAGCAGCTGCCATAGGGTGGTACAGAGAAGCTTCTCCGCCGTCCGAATACGAGTTGGCTTACCGACGAGCCAACAATGGCGGTGGGACTGCCTGCTTTGAGTCATCGGAAACAAAGGTTTTGGGGTGCATACGTACCCAGTTCCTTTTCTTCCCTTCACTCTCTGACGTGGATCTCTTCTCCAGCCCCCCCCCCCCCCCTTCACAGCATCATCTTGAAACCGAAGAAAAAGACCCTGTTGGCGCCATAATCCAGGTAAGTCCGTTTTGTACTTTTTACCCATTGACTGGACTGGGCACATATAGTCCAGACTCCAGCAATGGGTAGTAGGTATCTGTTCACGTGTCATGCATATGTGTACATTCGACACTTGTGTAATCATAATAAACACACATGCACCGACAAATATGAAAAAACATTCACCGCCTTCAGAAAGACCACCGATCGCCCTTCGGAGACATCGTAATACTGCAGGCGGGAGACCGCTGCCGCGGCTGTCTTCTTTGGACCGGGACGGGATTCGTAATCCGGCCCCTACTTATACAGTGCATAAATCATTACTATTCATAGCAGGTATAGAGAAAGAACTGATTCTCTAGAGAATTTAACGTATGCACAGTGGCTGTTCCTTCAAGGGCGCATCATATTTTAGCCACTTTGGGTCTGAACTTAGACGTATGGACTAGTTCCATAATGTTGTTTTGTTAGGTTGGGTTACGTCCTGTCGTGTCATGTCATACTGTCTTTTCTGATCGTATGTTTTTTGATGGCTTTGGCATCCACAGGAAGCCATTAGCATGGATTCCAGATTCAAGGTCTGTTTATCACTGTGACTTTTGTGAGTGAAGGCTCTGAGACCAGGAGGTAACGGGGTGTCATGTCAGGTGATTGACCGACGTCTCCCCCACATCCCCCTGCCTCCGGAGTGGCTCTGCAAACCCAAGCTAGGGGCACGACTGCCAGGGACCCTGAGGAGACCTGCGGGTGAGGGGGGGTTCATCTTCGTAGTGTCGGGGGCTCTGAGAGCTGATGACAGGAGGGCACCAGCTCTCCGCCTTGTCATGGAGTGGAGGGCACGGCCGTGGCCTGGGAGGAGAGAAGGTCCAGGGGTGGAGGGGGTGGCAGGGCTCCAAATGTTTTCTTTTTGGGGGGTGCGTGTAAGAGGGGAGGGCTGGTATCTTACGAGCTGGGGAATGGAGGAGTGTGCGGCACGCCACCTGGTATTTTCGAATAGGGAGCAGAACACAGGATTTGTTTTTAGGGGGTGTGGGTGGATTGCAGAACGCAGGTATTGATATTTTTGGGAATTGGGGTGGAGGGAGGCAGATTGACAGTTTCAAAAAATGTTTTGGGTAGCCTGAGGGTTGTAGGGTGGGGATTGTGGGGGGCAAAGCCCGAGAAAGGTAGGAAAGGGGGGATTGCAGGGGGGCTCAATGCAATGGGTTTGACTATGGAGTAAGGAAGGCCATTTTGTTTGGACGCCGCCATAACTCCTCTCGCACCTGACGCATGGGATGAAGTTTCAGGGGGGCTCATTGAGGGACATACATGACATACAATCGTAGTGGTGGAGGCATCCATAACACGGAGATTTCCACCTCCAGTGACGTCATAAACTCAGCCAAATTCAGTCTAGTTGCCTCTGACGTCACTTGGAGCCCAGATGTGGAAAACAAGCATTATTGAAATTTGCTGCCCGGCTGCAGCTCTATATTTATCTTGTTTTATATTTGCGTAAGTGACGTTATGACAAGTGCGTCAAACTGTTCAAAAAGACCAATTTCCTCCCAAACACAAACATAAAACTAATTATAGAGATTTTCACCAATACGCGTGCACGGTTACCGTACACAAGCTCAGCGAATTCTGAAAAACAGTAAATGTGAGAATTCGGCACGTCGATGTGGCCAGTGAGTTCTCACCCTTGGCTGCCTGAGTCAGGCTTTCTGTTTCCAGTCCTTTCATAGTGAGAGCAGAAACGGCGCAGCTCGACCTAAAAACAAACTGCTGAGACAACGCTTGCTCGGGTAACTCCTGGGCTTGTTCAGACCCGGGTTCAGCCACACAGAGCTCGGAGTGTCACAATGTCCAATGTGAGTGTGCCCTGCAAGAGCAGACCCGAGACGACCGTGCAGGCCACACTGCAAGTCATCCAGATGACAGATTTACTATTTACTTTTAAATGTTTTAGGGATTTTACATAGAAAGAGTAGGAAATCAGATTAAGATACCATATAAATTCATGACACGTATAGAAAAGTGTAGCAATTAAATCGTAGCCTAAAGAAAACTTTTCATTACTATTAACAAAACAAATATTATATTAATTGAAATTCTAAATAGCCAACTCAATAGGTTTAGGGTAGAGTCCGACCCCAAGTCTTCTCATTTCCCGGGAGGCCGCTTCTTGGCTGGGGAGAGTAGTTTAGTGAAGTCCAACAAAGATTTAGCAGCACCAGAACCAAGACAAATTTTCATAAAAACCACTGAATATGTCATTACATTTATTTGCATGAAAATGTATCTTAGGTGAATATCTTGAAAATCTCCCATAGATCCGCACCTCCGGGAGCTACTTTGGACCTCCCTGGATTGATTGATTGTTGATATTACTTGTAAGCTAGCTTGGATTGATAATGCATCCACTGGGGAGTTTGCGTTCCTAATAGAATAACTCATGTGGTTAATGCACTGGCTGCACTGCTATAACTGTAACCATAGGCCACAAGTTCCAAATCCCAGTAAGACACCTCAGATGGTCAATGAACCAGCTGTGGGGCTCATCTTCTAAACTGGGGACCACAGACTCCAAATCCAGTAATAAAGCTCCGGGAGGTAAGGCGCATTCTTGACAGATATATACAAGTATCCTGCAGGTCACAGGTTCGGAGGGATATCCTGCAGACTACAGGTCAAAGGTTCTAATCTCCATCCGAGATCAGTAAAATGATGACTTCATAATGATAATTGAATATTCACTGTTTAATACGTAAAGAGTTGTTCATTTTACGTGCACAAAAAGCAGTGCCTAATTTCCCATAGTTGTATATGACTCAGGATGAAGGACTGAGCATGGGGCAATCCAACAAAAGTTGTTCCGGTCAATTGGATCCCTTTCCTCAAGTTTTTCTAACTTGTCAATAATAATCCCCTTGTACCCTGATCCTCTTCGCTGCCAAACTCACGGTTCCCCATTGTAGGAGAGTAGGGTCTGCTTTCTATGTTCACCCCCACTTTTTGCTTCACTGGTTTTCGACTTAGATGTGGCTGTGGGCCTGCCAATCAGACCCACAGCCCAGCTGTTCTCTCTCTAAATTCATACTATGTACTTTAGGTGCATAACCCAATTGGATAGAATCACCTTATTGGCCCCTGTACAGTGTACCTTAGGTACCCAGGGCATAGGTGTATCCTAGGCCTACCAGGGGCTGCAGCATGTATTATGCCACCCCTGGCTGGCCTTCCATTATGACACAACTGGCTGATCACTCAGCTGGGGCAAGGTCGTGTAATCACCCCTTGCTTAGGTGTAGTATTCCTATACCTACCTTATATATAGACACATGTGTACCTATCAGCCACTCCTATGGCAGGCCTTAACAATCCTGGAGGCAGAGTGCTTGGTCACATGTGAGATGGTGCTCTAGCATGAGCTGAGCCTGTCTGCAGCTTTCAGAACCATGTCCTTATAGCTGTTCTATGATATAGCCTACCATATACTCTTAAAATACCTTCTAATCTTAAACGGTTATGGTAACTATGGTTTGGCTTTATCAAAACATGTTGTGTAAGGTGTCTAACACTTTGGAATAATACCCCCATACCATTTCTGGCAATGAGGATATTATTCCTCCCTTCTAGAGGGAGAAGACATGTTGAAACCTACTTACCCGGTTAAAGTTAACCAGATCCCCAGCATCACAAAATGGATGCTGCTGCCACAGACACAAGTCTGACCTCCTGCTGCTGGGAGTCCTTCCAGCGAGGGAGGCTTGGACAATAGGTTTCCTGCCTTGGGAGGTGCGAGCACCACCCCAGACAGGACTTAGTGTATTGGGGCAGGGAGGGATGAAAGAAACTAGACACTGCCTGGGGCACACAAGGTGTCCCATGCATAGTCCAGTTCAAACCGGCGCTGGGGCACTCCAGCCCCAGCTCTGGCGCGAAACTGGACAAAGGAAAGGGGGTGTAACCACTCCCCTTCCTGGTCCCACCCATATGAGGGACCTTGCAGGTAGCCCAGCCCACTAGCCCAGTATATCAGTAGGTAGCTGAGCCCTGCAGAAATTAGATTATCCTGAATCTGCAACTTGAACAGAAACTCTGGACCTTCGACATTCGACCTCAGGAAAAAGACTGAAGAATCCCCCTTGTGGCCAAGGAGTGACCACCCTGGGCAACCAGGCACCATCCAGCAACCGCTGCTTGCTTTGCGACTGATCCTATGAGGGACGACTGCAGAGACTGACCAGCGCCGAGACTTCCAGACACCTCTGAACCAGATCCACCTCTACAGCAAAGCTGAGACCCGTGGAGGTGACGAGGGACATGGGACCGGCGACTTGGGAAAAGTGGCTAGTAACTGACTAGCGTGACTTCTGAGGCTTCCTCGAGGCTGTGCTTGGGGAATTGAGAAGCCCCCATCCCGAGCACTATCTGCAAAGAAGATCAGCTCCCCACACTTCACGTGTTCTGCGTGGGGCCCTTCTGCACCTGAGTTGCTCGACGTGTTGTCCGGTTGCTGGCCCGTTGGCTAGTGACCTCTGCGACGACGAACCTTTGATTTCATCTTGCTGGTCCGGCTCCTCCAGACTGGCACTCGCTCCTCTATGAAAGAGAAGCACCCCAGACCTTCCTGGTCTGCACCAGAAGCAAGTCCTCCATTCTGCGTGGGTTCCGCTTGCCAAGGCTTGTTGGGTCCTAACTCGACATCGACGCTGCCGACAGCAAGAGCCTTCATGGGACAGCTCGCCTCCTGGTCCTGGTTGTCCTCGACGTCTCCTGGTACCCGTGGCTGCTGCGACAAGCTTCACCTCTTCACCTGCATCTGCACGACATCGCCTGGTTCCTTCCTGGTTCCTTCCCGGCTCCTGGCTGGTGACCTAGACTCTGTCCCTTCTGCTTGCAGGTATCCTTCCTTCTTGATTCCATCCTTGGGATCCACCGGACAGTCTTCACTGACTGCCTGTCAGCAACTTTCCTTCAGGCATCCATAGGAGTCGACGACGAAACCCGACACAAGTTCACACCTATGCACCCGCAGCCTGTGGGCTAGGTAACTTGAGTACTCCGGTGCTCACAAGGGTATTGACTATCCTAGGGTCTAGTTTCCAAGTCTCGAACTCCTAGCTATTCCAGAAGTGTCCTAAAACTGTTAATTTCTAATAACTACTATTTCTATCGACTTTTACGCATTACGCGTGAGTGTTTCCACTCTGCACCTGAATCCCGTGGGCCTCCCACTTCCTAACCTTTGGTAGTATAGTGTAGCCCCAGCGATTCCCTAGGCCTAGGCCTATCCTGTGTTCATGACAGTGGTTCTTATACCACTTACTTAGTATATTGTTTGCGTGGCCCCTAGGGCCTAACTGTATTACTTACCTGTGTGACTTAATGTATGCTTAAATAAGACTGTGTTGTACTTACCTCGAATCTCATAAAGAGTGCTGAGGGTTTGACTAGAATAAATACATTCTATTTTTATATATATCTGTTGTGGTGTCCTTTCATTTGGTATTCAAGGGATTACATATGGTATAACAGCTGGCTTCACATGCCATACAGAGTTTAGCCTAAGACTGCTCTTGTCCATGCTACCACTAGGATAGCTGGTCTATAAGGTTGACTTTACAACCAATCACCATAAGGGTTGTTTGGACTGATACAAGGTGTACACTAGAATTAGTGACATCATATATCAGGCCAACTTCTCACATTGGTGAGCAGCGGTTGGGATCTGAGCTTGCTGTTGTTAATTCCATTGTAATCTTGAGATACTAAATTGAAAGATCACATAGATATTGTTAGGTACATATAACATAGATTATAAATACTTAAGTCCTACTGGACTTAGTTCTAGATTGTGCCACTAAGGCTTTGGAAGGCTGGTTATTGGGTAGTAAGGTTAAGGACTATACAGGATTGTATAATTTGATCATGAGAGAACAAGTCCTTAATAACTGTCAAAACCAGCTATTGCATCAACACTTGATTGACTCTGACCTAACTTCTCCCCAGGAATTGGGAAAGAAGGCAGATAGGTGGGTCAGGACTAGAGTTAAGCAGAAAAACCAGAACCAGGGCGGTGATCAGAAAAAAGCAGACGAGAAGGGTAATGATCAGAAACAAAAAGACCAGAAGTCTTCACCAGGCCCCCAAAAGGCTCAGGGGGAGGGTGGTCCCAAAAAGGATAAAAAGAAAGATGGCCAAAAGAAACCCTGGTGCAACTATTGTAAGTCAAGCTCACATTGGTTTAGTGAGTGCACCAAAAAGGATAAGCCCCCAGCCACCATTGCCCCTAAGGCAACTGTACCCCCTAGTCCAGCTGTAAGTGGTGGTTCCCAGCAAAAGGGTGTAGTAGGGTTAACCCTGGGAACTGAGGAGGATTCTGGCCTAGTCAGGATACCTACTCAGGCTGTTCTGATCTGTGATGGGGACATAGCTTTGTCCTCTACTGTGGGTCCCAGTAACCTGGGCAAGTACAGACAGACTCCTTTTATCAATCATAGAATGGCCCAGGCCTACAGGGACACTGGGGCTAGTGTCACAATGGTGACACCTGCCTTTGTGGACCCTGGACAGATCATGCTAGGTGAGAATTACCTAGTGACCAACGCTAGCAATGCCACTACTTCCCATAGTGTGGCAATTGTTAACTTCTCCTGGGGAGGGGTAACTGGCCTCAAGAAAGCTGTGGTAAGTTCAGACCTTCCTGTAGAGTGTCTGTTGGGAAATGACCTTGAAACTTCAGTTTGGTCTGAAGTGGAGTATAGGACCCATGCAGAAATGCTGGGGATAGATGCACATGTCCTTGCTGTGACCAGGTCACAGGCCAAAAAGTGTAACACTGAACAAGTGCTGGATCCTGGGACAATGCACCAGACACAACCCAAGAGAAAGAGCAGTAGGGTAAAGGCTGTGTCTTCCCCCTGCCTCAGGTGGGGGATCAGCCCTCCCAGGAGGATGATCCTGAGAGCCCTGAAGGAACTGTCCTAGAAGAACTGGAACCTGATCAGGTTGAGTTTCTTGGGACAGGGGGATCTTCAAGGGCAGATCTGAGGCAGGCACAATTAGACTGTCCTTCTCTTGAACCCCTCAGACAGCAGGCTGCTGCTGAGGCTGCAGGGAATGCTCAAGGTACCCATAGAGTGTATTGGGATGAAGGGCTACTGTACTCAGAGGCTAGAGACCCCAAGCCTGGTGCATCCAGGAGGTTGGTCATACCATTGAGTTTCAGAGGCTTCCTTCTTACCTTGGCCCATGATATTCCCCTTGCAGGACACTTAAACCAGAACAAGACTTGGGACAGACTTGTCCCTCACTTTCACTGGCCTCATATGTCAGAAGATACCAAGGAGTTTTGTCGCTCCTGTGTCACCTGCCAAGCCAGTGGCAAATCAGGTGGCACCACAAAGGCACCCCTCATACCACTACCTGTGGTGGGGGTTCCCTTTGAGAGAGTGGGGATAGACATTGTAGGACCAATGGACCCCCAAACAGCATCTGGGCACAGATTCATACTGGTGATAGTGGACCATGCCACCAGGTATCCAGAAGCTATACCCCTAAGGACCACAACAGCTCCTGTTGTGGCAAGGGCCCTACTTGGAGTATTCTCCAGAGTGAGCTTTCCAAAGGAGGTTATTTCTGACAGAGGTGCCAACTTCATGTCAGGATATTTGACTGCAATGTGGAAGGAGTGTGGTGTTAACTACAAATTCACTACACCCTATCACCCACAGTGCAATGGGCTTGTGGAGAGATTCAACAAGACCCTAAAAGGGATGATAAAAGGTTTACCAGACAAGCTTAGGCGAAGATGGGACATCCTTTTACCCAGCCTTCTGTTTGCTTACAGAGAGGTCCCACAAAGGGGGTTGGCTACAGCCCTTTTGAGCTTTTGTTTGGGCATCCTGTAAGGGGACCCCTGTGTTTAGTAAGGGAAGGATGGGAGAGACCTCTCAGACAACCCAAACTAGACATAGTGGATTATGTACTTGGCCTCCGCTCCAGGATGGCAGAGTATATGAAGAAGGCTTCTAAAAACCTTGAGGCAAGCCAAGAACTCCAAAAAGCTTGGCATGACCAAAAGGCTGTGCTGACTGTGTACCAGCCAGGGCAGAAAGTGTGGGTGTTGGAGCCAGTGGCCCCAGCAGCACTCCAAGACAAATGGTCTGGACCCCACGCTATTGTTGAGAAAAAGGGAGAAGTCACCTACTTGGTGGACCTTGGGACTCCCAGAAGCCCCCACAGGGTGCTTCATGTCAACAGATTGAAGGCATATGTTGACAGGGCAGACATGGGCTTTCTCATGGCTACAGATGAGGGGCAGGAGGAAGAGAGTGACCCTCTCCCCGACCTGTTGACTCAGAACCCTGATGATGGGTCAGTTGATGGTGTGGTCTTTTCTGACAGCCTCACTGATCATCAGCAACAGGACTGCAGACAAGTTCTGCAATCCTACAGACATATGTTCTCTCTGACCCCAAGTCAGACAAACTGGTGCACCCATGAGGTGGACACTGGTGACAGTCTGCCTGTGAAGAGTAAAATCTACAGGCAACCTGACCATGTCAGGGACTGCATAAAAGTTGAGGTACAAAAGATGTTGGAGCTGGGAGTCATTGAACCTTCAGAGAGCCCTTGGGATAGTCCTGTAGTTCTTGTGCCAAAACCTCACACCCAAGATGGTAAGAGAGAGATGAGGTTTTGCGTGTATTACAGAGGTCTCAATGCTGTCACTAGGACAGATGCCCACCCAATACATAGGGCAGATTAGCTCATTGACAGATTGGCAGCTGCCAAGTTTTTGAGCACATTTGACCTGACAGCAGGCTACTGGCAAATCAGACTGGCTGAGGATGCAAAGGCCAAAACTGCTTTCTCGACCCCAGGAGGACATTATCAATTTGTGGTAATGCCCTTTGGTTTGAAGAATGCACCTGCCACTTTCCAAAGGTTGGTGAATCAAGTCCTTACAGGTCTGGATGACTACTGTGCAGCTTATCTTGATGATATTGTTGTCTTTAGCTCCACCTGGGAGGATCACCTGGTCCACCTGAGGAATGTTTTAGAGGCCCTGCAAAAGGCAGGCCTCACTATCAAGGCCACTAAGTGCCAGATAGGGCAGAGCAAGGTTGTGTACCTGGGCCACCTAGTAGGTGGGGGTCAGGTTCAACCACTGGAGAGCAAGATCCAGACCATAAAGAACTGGACTCCTCCAATTACCCAGACTCAGGTCAGAGCTTTCTTGGACCTGACTGGGTACTACAGAAAGTTTGTTAAGAACTATGGGCCCGGGCGCTACCCAAGATGGCCGCGCTGCGGTGAGGCTCCCGGGTGCCTGACCCCTCGCATCCACCCTACGTCCGTTGTGGCTGTCCTAGGTGACCCCAGATGACCGCCGAGTGTTGAGGGGCTGCCGCTCTACCCCCGCTGCAAGTTTCGTCTGCATTGCGGCAGCCTGAGCTGAGATATACAGCCCGAGAGTTCCGCCGCTGCCTGGGACGCGTCTGGCTGGTCCCGCGGCCGGAGGTGTTGGCTGCGTGAGCCCCCGGCGCCACAAGGGGCGCGTGCCGCTGGGCCCCTGACGACGGACCGGAGACCGGGCGCTTGCCCTAGCGGGACTTGTGCGGGCGCCGGACCCCAGGTGAGCGGGGGGGGGCGGCGGCTGGTGAGCGCCCCCCCGCTGGTAAGGAGGTCCGCATCGGCGGGCAGATTGGCCCGCGGGGGCGGCTAGATCCGGCTGGTGGAGTCCTCGGCGGCTCTGTGCGGTGGCTTTGTGTCAGCGAGGCCCTGTCTGCCCCACACGTCCGCGACACTTTCTTCCTGAATCCCGACTACCTGGCAGCCGGCTCCCTGCAACCACCGCGGTTCGAATTGGCCGGCCCGGCCTCCACCCATGCTGCTGTCCCGTCTTCTTCCTTCTCTCCCGGACTGAGGAGGCTCCGGCCCGGGACGCGCCGCTCCCTGCGGTGAAGCGGGCGACGGGTGGACAGTGGGTTGCAGCACCCTGAACGTTCAGAACTTCTAGCTCGCCTCCAACCTGCACTCCATGGCCGGCGGCTGCTTGCCTGCTGTCCTGCCCGCCTTGCTACTGGTGCCCGTTGCCCCCTGGTGCTGGACCGACGCTGCCTGAAGAGGCCCCGCGCTGACCGGTTCTGGTGGACTCTTGTAGGGGCGGCCTCGGAGGCGTTGCGGGCCCGCCGGACTCAGCGGACGGACGCCGCATTTGGGGCAGGGACCCTCCTTGTGCCAGCCGCTAGCCCAGATTTATCCTGCCCCGCGCCCTTCCTGGGGGGTCGCTGGCAATCAGGAGGCAGTTCCGCCACCCCCACCTGCTGCGCCTTGACTGTTTACCCCGGCGCTGTGCCCGTGCTCGGGGGGGGGCTTGCCTGTTGGCGCGCGACCTGGGCCCGTAGGGGGGGGGAGCGTGCTGACCGCGCTCCAGGCCTTCTGTCGGTGGAGATAGGCCACGCACTCATCATTTGCCTTTTTGTGGGAACCCGCCGCCCTTGACCTGCTGCTGGGGGTTGCTCCGCTTGGCGGGTGCGGGCCGCCTACTGGTCTGCTGTGCCCCTCCCCGTGTCCGGCGCGTGTCCCCCGGGTCCACCATGGGCAAGGATAAGGGCTCCAGGCATCCGGCGACGTCCCACCAGACGCGGATTGACCAGTTCGCGCACTCGGACCCGCCGGGTGCGGGGGGAGGTGGGGCGCTGGCCCCGAGCAAGGACTTGGCCGTCATCCTTCAGGCCATTGATGCCTCTCGCACATCCTTGGAGGGGATGGTTGGGGAGGTGAAGGTCGACGTTGCGCTCCTGCGGCAAGACCTCCGCAACGCCACGGCTCGCATTACGGAAACGGAATCCAGGATCTCCACGGCGGAGGATGACATTCGCCTTCTACAGGATCAGGTCCGGGAACTCACAACCCACTCCAAGGAACTGCACAGGCGGGCGGAAGATGCCGAGAACCGTGCCCGTCGCAACAACCTTCGTCTGGTGGGCTTTCCGGAGGGGGTCGAGTCTGGCCGAGTGGACGACTTCCTCGAAACGTGGTTTAAATCCTGGATGCCGAAGGCTGGTCTGTCGTCCTGGTTCGTGGTGGAGAGGGCGCACCGGCCGTTGGCCACCAAGCCCCCCGTGGGAGCCCCCCGTGCCCCTTTATTCTTCGGATCCTCAACTTTAGGGACAGAGACGCTATCCTGCGGGAGGCGCGGGTGAGTGGCCCTTTGAAGTTCAACAACCACACCGTTATGATCTTCCCGGACTACACCCGGGAGGTCCAGAAGCAGCGCCGCTCCTACACGGAGGTGAAACAAAAGCTGCGCTCCCTGGGCCTCCAATACCAGCTCCAGTTCCCGGCCCGCTTGCGGGTCGTTTTCCAGGAGAAGACGCTGTTCTTTGACACCCCCAGAGCGGCCTGGACCTGGCTCATCGAGGAAAGACCTTTGTGCCAACCTGGAGGGGGACCGTCCATTGCTGTGCCCCGGGGCCAGGGAGGAGCTGGGTCCCAGCGCCCCAGGCACAGGAGGCGCACACACTCCCGGCAGCGCCGTGGTGCGGCGGGGGCCCGGACCCGGTCTGCGGGCGCCTCTGGGAGAGGGGTGAGAGACTCCTCGGCCTCCTCGGGAACCTCCTCTCATGCGGTTGGGGGGTTCCGGCGCTGCCCGTCACCCCGACCGGATGGTTCTCAAACCCCCCTCAACGTGCAAATTGACTTGTCGGACCTCTCCCGTAGTCCTGCTATATGACTTCACATTTGCTTCCTGCAGTCACAGGGGGGGCGGCGACCCTGTCAAGTGGCGGGGGTGGGGGGCTTTGCAGTCTCAAGCTTTCCCACATCAACCTAGGACGCGACACTGGAATCCGTACTTCAGGAGGGGTCCACCACACTCTTTACACCCGAGCACCTAAGCTTGGGGCTTTGTAATTGTTGGTTCAGTTAGGGCGACAGATGCTTCCGTTCTTGAAGTGTAGGGTGGGGGGTGGGGGGTTGGGGTTGGGTAATTGTTGGTTGTTCCTCCTTGGGGGACTGTTTTGTTTGACTTGGGTCTGCTATCCACTGAGCCTCTTATGCAGCATCGGGCCCCGCGTGTCGACGCGCTTCTCCACGCTGCCGCTCCCACGCGTCCTGCCGCTGCCCATTTTCCTGCGCTGCCCGCCGGCTTCCCCTAGTGGGAGATGCATAGTCCTGTGTTCACCCTGGCTGCTTCGCCCCCAGCGCGTCCCATTCCCGTCACTACCATGGCTGACCTAGCCGCTAAGGCGCAGACGCGCATCCTGTCCTGGAACGTGAACGGTTTGCTGGATAGACTTAAGCGCACCGCCGTCCTTAAATACGCCCAACGCGCGGAAGCCGATGTGCTCCTACTTCAGGAGACCCACCTGCTAGGCGAGCGATGTCCCTTCCTGGCGCGCTACGGGTACGACCGGGTGTGGCACTCGGGGTTCTCGCGCGGGTCGCGGGGGGTCGCCATTTTGCTGCACCGTTCCCTCCCGTTTTGCTTACCCGGGTGATCCATGACCCCCAGGGGATGGTGCTTGCCGTTTGCGGCACGCTAGAGGGTCGTCCGCTTAGCCTCCTGTCGCTCTATGCGCCGCCTACCGGGCTATCTCACGCGTCTCTGTTGGCAACTCTTCCACCGGGCGCTATCGTTCTGGGGGGGGACTTCAATGCTGTCTCGGCTCCGCACCTCGACTCCTCCGGTCCACTTTCGGCGCCCCGCGCTGCGCGGGCGAGGCAGTTGGCGGGATGGGCGGAGGCGCAGGGCTTGTGCGATGCGTGGTGTACTTGGCACCCACGCGCCCGGCAATACACTCATACTTCGGACGCCCATCACACCCATGCCCGTATCGATACGATCTTTGTTCCTCCCACTGACTGTGTAGGCATCCAGGATGTCCGCATCCTCCCTAGGGGGATATCAGATCACTCCCCGGTCCTCCTGGGTCTGGGTCTCCCGCCTCGGGGGGCCCGCCAGGTGTGGCGCTTCAACGCCTGGTTCCTCCAGGATAAGACACTCCGCAAGGAGGTGGGGTCCGCTCTGACGCACTATTTTGGAGACAACGACGGGTCGGTCTCCTCGGCGGGCACCCTTTGGGAGGCCTGTAAAGCCACCATCAGGGGGACCGCCAAAGCACAGGTGGTGCGGCACCGCCAGACGCAACTCCAGCGGCTCACTGCTTGTGAGGCCCGCGCGCTACGACTGGAACAATCTCTTTCTGGGTCCGATGATCCAGCTGGAACCCGGCAGCTGCGCCTTCTGCGTGAGGAGATTCGCCAACGCTCGCTTGATGCGGCTCGGCTCCTCTGGCAATCCTCGATGGCACGGGTATATGGGTGGGGCGACAAGAATGGTGCGCTCCTACATCGGCTGGCTACCTATCCCAGGGCATCGCGCATCATCCCGGCGGTGGCCGACTCTGACGGCCTGGTCCACTCCAATTCCGTGGTCATAGCGGAAGCCTTCGCTCAGTATTACTCGCAGCTCTATCGGGCCCGAGCGGCGGACCTCTCCCTGGCTTCATTGCTTGCCACCAGTGGCCAGCGGCTTCCCCGTCTCCGGTCAGGTGATTGGGAGGGTCTGGAGGTGCCCATATCTCCTGAGGAGATTGGCGATGCGATAGGGCGCACGTCCGCGGGGAAGACCCCGGGACCAGACGGCTTTCCCCAGGAGTTTTACGCCACCTATAAAGAACACCTGGTGCCGCGGTTGGGTGCTCTCTATGCGGAAGCGGTTAAGCAAGTTTCCTTCCCACCGGAAGCCGACATTGCCACGATTGTGGTCCTGCCCAAGTCCCGCCGCCTCCTTGTGATAGGTTGGCCTACCGGCCGATCTCCCTTATTAATACAGATATCAAACTTTACGCGGCGGTCCTGGCCCAAAGGCTCCGGCCCTTCTTGGCGGGCTTGGTGCATTCGGACCAATGCGGCTTTATGCCGGACCGGGGCACTCGCCACTGCCTTCGTCGCCTTCACGTGGCCTTGGCTCACCGCCACCGCCTATCTCCATATCTCA
Source organism: Triturus cristatus (assembly GCF_964204655.1). NCBI lineage: Eukaryota > Metazoa > Chordata > Amphibia > Caudata > Salamandridae > Triturus > Triturus cristatus. Next base: position 1,686,377,554 of record NC_140590.1, read on the forward strand.
CTCTCCTGCTTGCTGATTTCGAGAAGGCCTTTGACTCGGTCGGGTGGGCCTACCTCTTTGAGGTCCTGACCCACATGGGTTTCGGCCCCAAGTTTGTTGGCATGGTGCGAGTCCTTTACGCGCGCCCCCGCGCCAGAGTGTTGGTCAACGGGGCACTGTCGAGACCATTTCGGATCGGACGGGGAACACGGCAGGGGTGCCCGCTGTCGCCCCTCCTCTTTGCTCTCGCAATGGAACCCCTTGCCGTCTTGATCCGAGCGGATCCTCTCCTTCGGGGCTGGGAGTGGCCGGGTCTACCATCGGACAGGATAGCCCTCTATGCGGACGATGTTCTGCTGTACCTTAGTGACCCGGCGTGTTCGGGCCCCCGTGCGCTCTATCTCTTAGGCCGCTTTGGCCGCGCGTCCGGCCTCTACTTAAACCTGCGGAAGTCGGTTCTTGTGCCTCTACACCCCTCCCGGGAGTGTTTTGATTGGCAGGACACTATTCCCCTCCGTCGGTTGTCCTTCAAATATCTGGGCATCTGGGTCTCCCTTCTCCCGGAACTGAGCTGGGCTCTTAACGTGACCCCCCTGGTCAAGAAGGCCAAGGTCGATCTGGCGCGATGGCAATTGCTCCCGCTCAATCCGCTGGGGAGAGTAGCACTATACAAAATGATGATTCTCCCCCGGTTTCTCTATGTACTGCAAAACACTCCTGTGTCCTTCCCACGGCCTTGGTTTCGCGAGCTGGATGGGTTGGCGACCAGGTTTCTTTGGGGTGGTGGGAGACCGCGGCTGGCCCTGTCGACATGTCGCCTGCCCACCTTTGATGGGGGGCTGGGCATGACCAATCTCTACCTCTATTACTTGGCCACCCGTCTTCTGGTCATCCACGACTGGTTTGGGGGGGGATGGTCCGATCCGGCCTATAGGGTGGAATTAGGGGACCTGGGTTTCTCCTGCATTCAGGACCGCCTGTACGGTGCCCCCGTCCCCGCCTCCTGCCCAGACATCACTAAGGCGGTCTTCCTGGCTTGGCGGGTGGCGCTTCGCCACACCCGGTGGACCGGGAGACTGACTCGTGCCACTCCCCTTTGGCATGGGACGTGGATGCGGGACGTTGCGGGCCTGGAGGGTTTCAGGTCCTGGGACCTGCTCGGTGTCTCCCAGCTGGGGGACGTCTGGCGGGGGGGACGCATGTGCTCATACTCGGAACTGCAGGCGCGCTTCTCCCTTCACTCCTCTCAATTTTACAGGTACCTCCAACTGCGGCACGCCATACGCCTCTACACCCCTCTGGACATTAGGCTGCCGGATCACAGCCCCCCGGAGGCTCAGGTCCTGCTGGGTAACCTGGGGCGGGGGGGCATCTCCTGAATACATCGTTCCCTTATTAACAACACCCCCACGGCCCGGGAGGGCCTGAAGGCACGGTGGGAGGAATGGGTGGGTCCCCTGGACGAGGTTGACTGGCGAGACGCCCTTATGGCCCCCAGGCTGGTGACTGCCTCCGCCAAACTGAGGCTTATCCAAATGTATTACCTGCATACAGCCTACCTCACACCGGCTCGTCTTCACCGGGCGGGCCTCTCCGCTGCGGCAGCTTGCCCCCGCTGCGGTTTTGACCCGGCTGATTTCATTCACATGGTGTGGTCTTGTCCGGACTTGGGGGGTTACTGGGGGGGCATAGAGGCAGATCTTACGGAGGTCTTGGGATGGGTGGTGCCACATAACCCTCGGCACACCCTTCTGGGCATCACTGAGGGCCTGGATGGCACGCGCGCAGAGAAGCTATTCCTCATGACTGCATTCATGGTGGCGAAAATGGATATAGCTGCGGCTTGGAAGCACCCACAGCCGCCTAGCTTGGCCAAATGGAGCACGGGAGTGGACTGGTGTGCGGCACAGGAGCAAACCCTCTATCAGGCGAGGGGCTGTCTTAAAAAATACCGTCGGGTCTGGGGGAAATGGCTGGGCAATGTGTTCTGATTCTGTGGTCGGGGGGGGTGGCGGGGGGAGCTTCGGGTGGGGGCGGGTGGATGGTATGCTTTTATGTCGTGTGCTTGTAACTTGGTGGTTCGTCAGGCTCAATGTTTTTTTTTCTGTTGTTTCACGCAAAACAATAAAAACTTGTTTATCAAAAAGAACTATGGGTCCATTGTGACACCACTTAATGACTTGACCTCTAAGAAGATGCCAACGAAAGTTCAGTGGACAGTAAGCTGTCAAAAAGCATTTGATGACCTGAAGCAGGCCATGTACAGTGCACCTATTCTGAAAAGTCCAGACTACTCCAAAGAGTTCATAGTCCAGACAGATGCTTCTGAGTTGGGTGTGGGAGCTGTTCTTTCACATTTGAATGTAGATGGTCAAGACCAGCCCATTGCTTTTATTAGTAGAAGGCTTACCCCTAGAGAGAAACGTTGGTCAGCTATTGAGAGGGAGGCCTTTGCTGTGGTTTGGGCCCTGAAGAAACTGAGGCCATACTTGTTTGGCACCCACTTCAAGATTCAGACAGACCATAAGCCCCTCTTGTGGCTAAATCAGATGAAGGGTGAAAATCCCAAACTTCCTAGGTGGTCCATTTCCCTACAGGGGATGGACTTCACAGTGGAACATAGACCTGGGACTGACCATGCCAATGCAGATGGACTCTCCAGATATTTCCACTTAGAACATGAAGACTCAACTGGTCAAGGTTAGTTTAATGTCCCTAAGTTGGGGGGGGGGGTGGTGTAGGAGAGTAGGGTCTGCTTTCTATGTTCACCCCCACTTTTTGCTTTTGCTTCACTGGTTTTCGACTTAGATGTGGCTGTGGGCCTGCCAATCAGACCCACAGCCCAGCTGTTCTCTCTCTAAATTCATACTATGTACTTTAGGTGCATAACCCAATTGGTAAGGATCACTTTATTGGCCCCTGTATAGTGTACCTTAGGTACCCAGGGCATAGGTGTACCCTAGGCCTACCAGGGGCTGCAGCATGTATTATGCCACACCTGGCTGGCCTTCCATTATGACACAACTGGCTGATCACTCAGCTGGGGCAAGGTCGTGTAATCACCCCTTGCTTAGGTGTAGTATTCCTATACCTACCTTATATATAGAGACACATGTGTACCTATCAGCCACTCCTATGGCAGGCCTTAACAATCCTGGAGGCAGAGTGTTTGGTCACATATGAGATGGTGCTCTAGCATGAGCTGAGCCTGTCTGCAGCTTTCGGAACCATGTCCTTATAGCTGTTCTATGATATAGCCTACCATATACTCTTAAAGTACCTTATAATCTTAAACGGTTATGGTAACTATGGTTTGGCTTTATCAAAACATGTTGTGTAAGGTGTCTAACACTTTGGAATAATACCCCCATACCATTTCTGGCAATGAGGATATTATTCCTCCCTTCTAGAGGGAGAAGACATGTTGAAACCTACTTATCCGGTTAAAGTTAACCAGAGCCCCAGCATCACAAAATGGATGCTGCTGCCACAGACACAAGTCTGACCTCCTGCTGCTGGGAGTCCTTCCAGCGAGGGAGGCTTGGACAATAGGTTTCCTGCCTTGGGAGGTGCGAGCACCACCCCAGACAAGACTTAGTGTATTGGGGCAGGGAGGGATGAAAGAAACTAGACACTGCCTGGGGCACACAAGGTGTCCCATGCATAGTCCAGTTCAAACCGGCGCTGGGGCACTCCAGCCCCAGCTCTGGCGCGAAACTGGACAAAGGAAAGGGGGTGTAACCACTCCCCTTCCTGGTCCCACCCATAGGAGGGACCTTGCAGGTAGCCCAGCCCACTAGCCCAGTATCTCAGTAGGTAGCTGAGCCCTGCAGAAATTAGATTATCCTGAATCTGCAACTTGAACAGAAACTCTGGACCTTCGACATTCGACCTCAGGAAGAAGACTGAAGAATCTCCCTTGTGGCCAAGGAGTGACCACCCTGGGCAACCAGGCACCATCCAGCGACCGCTGCTTGCTTTGCGACTGATCCTACGAGGGACGACTGCAGAGACTGACCAGCGCCAAGACTTCCAGACACCTCTGAACCAGATCCACCTTTACAGCAAAGCTGAGACCCGTGGAGGCGACGAGGGACGTGGGACCGGCGACTTGGGAAAAGTGGCTAGTAACTGACTAGCGCGACTTCTGAGGCTTCCTCGAGGCTGTGCTTGAGGAATTGAGAAGCCCCCATCCCGAGTACCATCTGCAAAGAAGATCAGCTCCCCACACTTCACGTGTTCTGCGTGGGGCCCTTCTGCACCTGAGTTGCTCGACGTGTTGTCCGGTTGCTGGCCCGATGGCTAGTGACCTCTGCGACGACGAACCTTTGATTTCATCTTGCTGGTCCAGCTCCTCCAGAGTGGCACTCGCTCCTCTGTGAAAGAGAAGCACCCCAGACCTTCCTGGTCTGCACCAGAAGTAAGTCCTCCATTCTGCGTGGGTTCCGCTTGCCAAGGCTTGTTGGGTCCTAACTCGACATCGACGCTGCTGACAGCAAGAGGCTTCGTGGGACAGCTCGCCTCCTGGTCCTGGTTGTCCTCGACGTCTCCTGGTACCCGTGGCTGCTGCGACAAGCTTCACCTCTTCACCTGCATCTGCACGACATCGCCTGGTTCCTTCCCGGCTCCTGGCTGGTGACCTAGACTCTGTCCCTTCTGCTTGCAGGTATCCTTCCTTCTTGATTCCATCCTTGGGATCCACCGGACACTCTTCACTGACTGCCTGTCAGCAACTTTCCTTCAGGCATCCATAGGAGTCGACGACGAAACCCGACGCAAGTTCACACCTATGCACCCGCAGCCTGTGGGCTAGGTAACTTGAGTACTCTGGTGCTCACAAGGGTATTGACTATCCTAGGGTCTAGTTTCCAAGTCTCGAACTCCTAGCTATTCTAGAAGTGTCCTAAAACTGTTAATTTCTAAAAACTACTATTTCTATCGACTTTTACGCAGTACGCGTGAGTGTTTCCACTCTGCACCTGAATCCCGTGGGCCTCCCACTTCCTAACCTTTGGTAGTATAGTGTAGCCCCAGCGATTCCCTAGGCCTAGGCCTATCCTGTGTTCGTGACAGTGGTTCTTATACCACTTACTTAGTATATGGTTTGCGTGGCCCCTAGGGCCTAACTGTATTACTTACCTGTGTGACTTAATGTATTCTTAAATAAGACTGTGTTGTACTTACCTCGAATCTCATAAAGAGTGCTGAGGGTTTGACTAGAATAAATACATTCTATTTTTATATATATCTGTTGTGGTGTCCTTTCATTTGGTATTCAAGGGATTACATATGGTATAACAGCTGGCTTCACATGCCATACAGAGTTTAGCCTAAGACTGCTCTTGTCCATGCTACCACTAGGATAGCTGGTCTATAAGGTTGACTTTACAACCAATCACCATAAGGGTTGTTTGTACTGATACAAGGTGTACACTAGAATTAGTGACATCATATATCAGGCCAACTTCTCACACCCATCCTCATGTTGAGGTGGTAATCGCCAGGTTTCAGTGGTGAGCCTCAGCTGGTACCACCATCAGGAATAGTTTCAACAACAAAGTACTGGCACACTGTAGCAAAAATGTCCTTGTTATTCTGGACTAGGTAGGAGGAAGTGTGTTTTATCACAAACCTCCAACATTCATTTATATTGTATGGAGACAACCCATCCAGAATGCTACAAATTTAAAAAGTTAGGTGGATAAGAAAAGTAAGAAAAAAGGAGAATGTGCAGTCAGTCCACAAAAAGATACACTCTACAGAAACCCTCAATTGTAAAGAGGTGAAAAAATGTGTAGAGAGAGAGAGAGTACCTCACGTGCGCACCACCAGAGGAGCTACTGGTTGGTTCTCACCAGCTTGCCCGTGGGCAAGCTGGTGAGAACCAACCAGTAGCTCCTCTGGTGGTGCGCACGTGAGGTACTCTCTCTCTCTCTACACATTTTTTCACCTCTTTACAATTGAGGGTTTCTGTAGAGTGTATCTTTTTGTGGACTGACTGCACATTCTCCTTTTTTCTTACTTTTCTTATCCACCTAACTTTTTAAATTTGTAGCATTCTGGATGGGTTGTCTCCATACAATATAAATGAATGTTAGAGGTTTGTGATAAAACACACTTCCTCCTACCTAGTCCAGAATAACAAGGAAATTTTTGCTACAGTGTGCCAGTACTTTGTTGTTGAAACTATTGTTGATTGGAGGGCGTTCTGGCACGTTTTTCCCTCTCTAGCTCCTTTTGTGATTGAACCACCATCAGGAAGCCATGACCCAGCGTCCCCTCTGTAACTTGTTTGTCAAGTTATTGTGGCTGTGAGCCACTGAATTGAGGCGGAGGCGAACATCAATGCTCTACCTGCCTTGAGGCAAGATTGAGAGAACAAACAATGCCCCCTCATGTAGAGACATCAAACAATGACCCCCATGTGGAGACAACAGAGAGAACAAACAATGGCTGCCAAGTGGAGACATCAGAGACAACAAACAATGGCCCCCATGAGGAGACATCAGAGAGAACAAACAATGGCCCCCATGTGGAGACAACAGAGAGAACAAACAATGGCCTCTATATGGACATCAGAGACTACAAACAATGGCCCCCATGTGGAGACAACAGAGAGAACAAACAATGGCTGCCAAGTGGAGGCATCAGAGACAACAAACAATGGCCCCCATGTGGAGACATCAGAGACATCAAACAATGGCCCCCATTAGGAGACATCAGAGACGACAAACAATGGCTCCCAAGTGGAGACATCAGAGACAACAAACAATGGCCCCCATGTGGAGACATCAGAGAGAACAAACAATGATCCACATGTGGAGACATCAGAGAGAACAAACAATGGCTCCCAAGTGGAGACATCAGAGACAACAAACAATGGCCCCCATGAGGAGACATCAGAGACGAAAAACAATGGCCCCAATATGGATATCAGTGAGAACTAACAATGGCCCCCATGTGGAGACATCAGAGAGAGGAAACAATGGCTTCCACGTGGAGATATCAGAGAGAACAAACAATGGCCCCACGTGGAGACATCAGAGAGAACAAACAATGATCCCCATGTGGAGACATCAGAGAGAACAAACAATGGCTCCCAAGTGGAGACATCAGAGACAACAAACAATAGCCCCCATGAGGAGACATCAGAGACGAAAAACAATGGCCCCAATATGGATATCAGTGAGAACAAACAATGGCCCCCATGTGGAGACATCAGAGAGAGGAAACAATGGCTTCCACGTGGAGATATCAGAGAGAACCAACAATGGCCCCATGTGGAGACATCAGTGAGAACAAACTATGGTCCCCATGTGGAGACATCAGAGACATCAAACAATGGACCCCATGTGGAGACATCAGAGAGAACAAACAATGGCCCCCATGTGGAGACATCAGTGAGGACAAACAATAGCCCCCATATCGAGACATCAGAGAGAACAAACAATGACCCCCAGGTGGAGATATCAGAACGAACAATGGTCCCCATATGGAGACATCAGAGACAACAAACAATGGCTCCCATGTGGAGACATAGGAGAGAACAAACAATGGCCCCAATGTGGAGACATCAGTGAGAACAAACTATGGCCCCAGTATGGAGACATCAGAGACAACAAACAATGGCCCCATATGGAGACATAGGAGAGAACAAACAATGGCCCCAATGTGGAGACATCAGTGAGAACAAACTATGGCCCCAATGTGGAGACATCAGTGAGAACAAACAGTGGCCTTAAAGTGTGATTGTTTTTCCACAAACTAACTCCAGTTTTGGGACTCTGTGAACTTTAGGGGCTCATTGACCTTTTAAAAATGGGTGTAGGGATAGCCATTCAAGTATAGGTTTGTAGTCATGCATTTTGTTTTACGTTAGATAAACGTCCATCGATTTGAAATTCGGTACCTGAAGACTCCCTCAATGGTAACAGCGACACGCAGATGGTTGGGACAGCCCTATCTTATAAGATTATTTAGGGGTAGCGTGATAATTCCTTTGTGGTATATGCTATGTATTTGGTAGAGCTGATTGTATTGACAGCCCTCTGTAAAATAGTTTGGGTGACACATGTGAAGACTGAGGTGCATTAACAGAGACCAGTGTGAGTCTTAGGGCAACACTAGTAGGGTGCTGCAGGTCAGGATTGAGGTGCACTGGTAGAGCTGTGACGACACATCAGGGCTGGAACAGCAGGGGTTGCTGGAAAGCACATAAGAGGTGATTGGGCAGAGCTATGTGTAGGTCACAGGTAGAGAAAATTAGGGGGGCTGTGGGTCAGAATGGGGGTGCACTAGCAGAGCTGTGATGACATACCAGGACTGGAACAGAAGGGGGGGGTGCAGGGCAGAATGGAGGAGATTGGGACGAGCTGTGTGCAGGTCACAGGTAGGGAATATTAGGGTTGCAGGAGGTTAGAATGCAAGTTGTGTAGCAGAGCTAGGGGTGGGTCTTAGGAAGAGCGGAGTTGCACAGGCCATGACTGGGGTGCGTTAAATGGGCTCTATGTAGGTCGCATTACAAACAAGCATTGGCATAGCCAATAGGTCTCGCCTTTGGAACCTTATAAGTGTTTAGCCATGCAACAGTTGCATAACTAAACACTTATAAGGTCCTAAAAGCGAGACCTATTGAATATGCCAATGTTTGTTTTAACTGCTGCAATGTATTGAAGCCTCACGGAGAACATCAAAGCGGCCATGCGGCCGCGGCGCGAAAGTGATCAAACATCAAAGCGGCCGCGCGGCGAAAGTGAAAGTAATCGCGGTAAAAGTGGCGCGCGCGCCCGCGCATATGAACTGTAGCTCCAGGCTGGCCTGGTAGCACTTTTTGGAGCCCTCTCAATAAGTCTCGCCAGTCCAGCGCATGCGCTGGGTCAGGCGAGACCTAAAAATAGTGTGGGCTACTGCAGGTCCGGATTAATACATAACTTGTATATAATTTTAATCTAAATTGTGTTTTACTTTATATGTAGTTACCGGAAGGTGAAAGACCGAAAAAAGTTATAGAATATTTTATATTTAGTCAGGCCCACACGCTCACTCCCCCTGCCCTCCTACCTTGTACGTAGTATCACAGTTCACATACATTTTTAATGCACTTTGACCACTGGTCACAGGTAGGGACTATTAGGGGATTCTGCAGGTTAGAATGTAGGGTGTGTAGCAGAGCTAGGGATGAGTCTTGGGAACAGCGGGTTTGTTTAGGGTTTGGGGTGCATTGAACGGGCTCCATGTAGGTCACAGTGCAGGAATAGTGGGGGGTGCCGCAGGTTAGGAATGAGGTGCATTGTCAGAGCTCTGCGTGGGCACAGAGGCAGGAATGGAAAAGGTGCTGCGGGCCAGGATACTGTTTCTTGGTACAGAAATATTTGGGTCAGAGCTTAATTCATAAAATCATAAGGGCCCTGACACACATTTTTCTAAGACGCCCTCTAGCGCCTCTGCCGAATATCAGGGTTGCTGAGTGCTAACTCTGTCTGATCTTGATTCCAGCCCATGTCTCTTTCATCCACCAGCGCTCTCTCCCTGCCCCTTTCTCTCACTCTTTCAGGTTCTATCTCATCCCTGCTTTCTACCTTTGTCACTGTTTTCCTATACTTCTCGTTCTCTTTCGCCCCCCTTCTCTGCCTTCCTCTCTCATCTTCTGGGTCAAAGTCTGATGATTAAAAGTAAGTCTTAGTCCCCAAGGAAGAGTGCAGCTGGGTCCCACCGGCTCAAATTAAGTACTTATTTGGGTTCAAGACTGTAGTAATGGAGGTAATCTAGATAAGGATTGAGGAGCATCGAGAGAGCGTTAGTTATTTCTCGGCAAATAAATGATTGAATTCAAGATTATATAATAATGGTGGAATGTGTATCAGAAAGAGGTGCATCGAGGGAGCTTTGGAGTAGCAGGGGATTCTGCAATGCAGTTTCGAGTGGCATTGATAGATCTGTGTAGATGGCAACTGCCAGAACGCAAAAACAAGGGTAATCCCATGGGCAGTTCCTAATGGACCTTTTACAATGTCTTTTCTTCCTTTCTCTCACTCTCTTTGCGCCAAGATGCCTTTTTGGTGTATGTATTGTGCTTTAAAAACAATTCCATTAATTGAGGAGTAAGCTCTGAAGTATTGCTGTGCAATGGTCCCAGCACTGCAGCAGCTGGAAGTGCTACAGACAGGGTTTTAGTGCCGCAGCTAGTGCTTAATTTGAACCAGTGGTTTTTGGTGCTTGGCACCAGCACTTAATTGTCAACACCAGCACTTGTGACAGTCTGCCACAAGGTGGTGCTGTCTGGCTAATTTACAGATTACCACAATAACAGGTCATTATTAATTAAATTCAATATACATTAAAAATGACTATTACTTGTTGACCAATTCTTATAGATTTGGAAGCCTGAAATAGTTCAAATTATCACACTGGTAGGAGTGTGATGGTTAGTAGTTACGTTGTTACTATGATTGGCATCCCTGGCTGGGTAATCTGTGGTGCAAGCTGCAGTGGCCTCCTGTAGAGAGCCCTGGCATTTATTTTTACAAATTAAGCAGGGGCCCGCAGCACATCTTGGGTGCAGGACTGGTGTGGCAGGGCTGCTGAAGTGTTGTGTTAGGTGCATGGGCAGAGATGTGTGTAGTCTCTGGATATGAAAGCAAGTGGTGCACCAGGTCTGGATTGAGGGCACTGAGCGAGCTTCATGTGGGGCTCGGCACTGGAGTACTGGGGTGGTGGGGGGTGCAGGTTAGGATGGCAGAGTTCTAAGTGATTCCCACCACCTGAGTAAGTGGTGCTCCTGCCCACAATTGAGGTGCATTATTAAAGCTGTGTTTGGGCCAACCCCTGAGATATCAGCGGGCCGAGCCTTAGGTCAGGATTAAGGCGCGGAGCCGTGCGTGGGTCCCAATGCTGGAAATTAAGATGGAGGTGCACTGGCAAAACCGTGCGTGGATATCATGACTGAAGATCAAGATGGAGGCCCTCTGGCAGAGCAGTGTGTGGGTACCAAGGCTGGAGCTAAAGATGGAATTGCACTGGTAGAGCCGTGGGTGGGTACCAAGGCTGGAGCTAAAGATGGACGTGCACAGGCAGAGCTGGGCATGGGTACCAATACTAGAGATATAAGATGGAGGTGCATTGGCAGAGCTGTGTGTGGGTACCAAGGATGGAGCTAAAGATGGAAGTGCAGTGGCAGAGTTGGGCATGGGTACCAAGACTGGAGATGAAGATGGAGGTGCACTGGCAGAGCCGGGCGTGGGTACCAAGGTTGGAGATCAAGATGGAGGTGCCCTGGCAGAGCCGGGGGGGGTTCCAAGGCTGGAGATCAAGATGGAGGTGCCCTGGCAGAGCCGGGGGTGGGTACCAAGGATGGAGATCAAGATGGAGGTGCCCTGGCAGAGCCGGGGTGGGTACCAAGGCTGGAGATCAAGATGGAGGTGCACTGGCAGAGCCGTGTGTGAGTACCAAGACTAGAGATACAAGATGGAGGTGCACTGGCATAGCCGTGCGTGGGTACCAAGACTAGAGATACAAGATGGAGGTGCACTGGCAAAGCTGGTTGTGGGTACCAACAATGAAGCTCAAGATGTCGGTGCACTGGCGGAGGTGTGTCAGGGTACCGACAGGGGTGTAGATTCAGGGGGGGGGGGTGTTTGGGGTGTTACACCTCCTTAAAAAATGTATTCTGTCGTAAAAAGTTGGGTATAAGTCCATTCAGTCGGTAATGTGAAGTGTGCCGGATTTCACTCTGGATTTTTACATGGTATGCTGACACAAACACACACATACTCTCGCGTCTCTGTTTTGAAGGCCTTAAAAGGTATTGATTAGTTTGAAAAATATTCTGTTTTAAGTGCCTCTAGCAAACTGAAGTCTTTGCTCTTTCCACTGCCTCTTAGGCCCCCTCGTGTCCTGCTTTTCATATAATGTGTTTTAACAAGATATCCCAGTGTGATTTTTGGGAAATCAGAAGCTCACCCCACCCCACCCCACCCCAATCATACTGATCAAGCTACTCCCCTGGGTACCAAGCCTGGAGATCAAGATTGAGTTATATTAGCAGAGCCGGGCGTGGGTACCAATACTAGAGATCAAGATGGAGGTACACTGGCAGAGCCGGGCATAAGTACTAAGACTGGAGATCAAGATGGAGGTGCACTGGCAGAGCCGTGCGTGGGTTCCGAGACTGGAGATCAAGATGGCAGTGCACTGGCAGAGCTGTGCGTGGGTACCAAGCCTGGAGATCAAGATGGAGGTACACTGGCAGAGCCATGTGTGGGTACTAAGACTCAGGCGCGCAACACCCATTGGGCTCACCGGGCTACAGCCCCCCCCCCCCCCCCCCCCCGTCGTGTGTGTCAGCCCGGCTGAGACAGCCTCGCGGGCTGGCGTCCGTGTAATTGCAGCCGCACCCGAGTACTTCACGGGTCCATTTACTCGTTAATGAGGCTTTTGTTGGGGTTTCACTCCTTCTTACAGCCACTCTGCCTATGGCTCAAAGACTTAGCCCCCCGAAATCTTTTTCAGCCCCCCCCCCCCGAAATCTGGCTCTAGTTGCCCGCCTGCTAAGACTGGAGATCAAGATGGAGGTACACTGGCAGAGCCGTGCGTGGGTACCAATCCTGGAGATCAAGATGGAGGTGCACTGGCTGAGCCGTGCGTGGGTACCAAGCCTGGAGATCAAGATGGAGGTGCACTGGCAGAGCCAGGCATGGGTACCAAGACTGGAGATCAAGATGGCAGTGCACTGGCAGAGCCGGGCGTGGGCTCCGAGACTGGAGATCAAGATGGAGGTGCACTGGCAGAGCTGTGCGTGGAAACCAAGACTAGAGTAAAAATTGGAGGTGCACTGGCAGAGGTACCAAGAATGGAGATCAAGATGGAGGCGCACTGGCAGAGCCGTGCGTGGGTTCCGAGACTGGAGATCAACATGGAGGTGCGCTGGCAGAGCCGTGCGTGGGTACCAAGCCTGGAGATCAAGATGGCGGAGCACTGGCAGAGCTGTGTGTCAGTCTCAGTGCTCCACACTCTGGATGAACAAACTTTCATTTCCCTTCCGTGTGTTTTCGTCGTTTTCCATCTCGCGTCACTTGGGGGCTGTGAATAGCTGCGGGGGAGGGGGGCGTCCTTGTGATGGTGCCTGCCCGGGAGAGACCCCCAAAGGGCACGGCTGAGATCACAGGGTGGTAGATATGCATCATCGCTGAAGGAAGAGCGGTGAAAACATCTGCTGCACAGCTGGGGTCACGAGAAGCAGAGGGGGGCTGAGGGGGGACAGGAGAGAGGAGGGACAGGGGAGAAATAAGACCAGGTGAAAGGATGAGAGGGGAAGAGGAGAGGGTGAGGCGGAAGGGAGAACGTGCAGAGAGATAGGGCGCGATAGAGGAAATGTGAGAGACTGAAAGAAAGACGACAGTGGAGAGAGAGAGATAAAGAGAGAGAGAGAGAGAGAGAGAGAGAGAGAGAGAGAGACATTGGAAACCTACACAGTCTCGCTACCCCTTTAGCTCACTCTTTCAGGTTCTTTTCATCTCTTCTTTCTCTCTTTACCACAGTTTCCTGCCAGTCTCTTCCTCCTTCTTCCTACCTTCCTTGCCTTTCTCTCTCTTCTTCGGGGTCAAAGTCTAATGATTAATAAGCATTGACAAAGCCAATAGTTCTCCCCTACGCAAGAGCTATTGGCTTTGCCAATATGTTTTAGCCTGTTGCACCTTTGGAGTGGAGTCTCGTAGAGTGGACGAGCATTGACTGGATTAGAGTGGCTTAGAGTGACGTGGTATAGAGTGGAGTGGCGTAGAGAGATGAAGAGTGTTGTGTCATAAAATAGAGGGGCATAGAGTAGCATGGAGTGTCGTAGAGTGACCTAGAGTGGAGGAGCATAGCACAGAATGCAGTAAAGTGTCATAGAGTGGATTTGAGTGGAGTGCCATAGACTAGAGTGGTGTAGCGTAGCGTAGAGAGGAGTAAAGTGTTGTAGAGTGGAGTGGAGTGTCGTAGAGAGGAGTGGCATAGAGTGTCGGGAGTGGAGTAGAGTGCAGTAGATTAGAGTGTCATAGAGTGGAGTACAGTGGTGTAGAGTGGAGTAGCACAGAGTGGAGTGACGTAGATTGGACTGCTGTAGAATGTAGTAGAGTAAAGTTGCAGAGAGTGGAGTATGCATGGTGTGACAGCGCACTGCCATTACAGACAACACATTATCAATTGAAATGACCATTACATTAGCACAAACATACTGTTTTACTGATAAAACTATACAGTGCACAAATGATAGTATGTGGAAAGGGCATCACCAAGTATATTGATTTGTTCTGATTATAATACAATTTTGTTTCCACCACACTACATAATTACAACAACAAAAATTGTGCTTTCCTAATTCTGATATATTCTGAAATATTTGCATTGTTCATTTACAGCCATTTAAACGTCGTTGTGTGCTTGAAAACATAACATTGTACTGCCTTTCCTCTCACATGGGTACCCAGCAGGATTGTCACATAAATCCTCTCACTTTGATGTCAGAGAAAGAAAAGTAAACACCGAGCTCCCTTGGAAGACAGAGTCTGACATTTGACCTCTGTCTTTGATTGCACAGCAAATGGAACATGATGAGAACAAAATTTAAAGGCTGTTTTACAGAAAGCGAAAACTTGTGAAAGAATATAAGGACCAATGGTGATCGGGCAATGCTCCATGGGAGGGACAAAGACATGCTAGACAACCTAAAACAAATAAAGCCAGCAAATCAGAGTAAGCAAATGTGAGTTACAAAGCCGATGGTAAGCAGTGGGTGGGATGCATTCCTAGGGAACCTTTCGAAATGTCCCCAAGATGTCTTTGTGTTGTAACTTGATTATCACCTCTTCTTTCTCTTGTGCATTCCTTCCCTCCTGCTCAGCCAGGATGAGTGTTGGAATGTGTGGTGATGTCACGGAATGCTTGGATGCCTGGGTTATGATGGAGTGTCAGTTGGTGCATGCAGGCTGAGCAGCGGGGAGGCTGCTCCTCGTGGGGCTATTTACCATCCTACTTACCATCTTATTTACAAACTACAGGCCATAATATCAAGACCAGTGATAACATTATCGCCGCTTTAGCGGCAGGAAACTGCCGCTAAAGCGGCGATAAGGGGCATGATAATATGCCCTTGAGAATTTCCATAGAAGCCCATTTTCTGGTGTGAACCTGGGCTTCTATGGGAATTCACAAGGGCATATTATCAAGCCCCTTATCGCTGCTTTAGCGGCAGTTTCCTGCCACTAAAGTGTACCTGGGATTTGTAGTTCCCTTTCTTATGTTTGGATTTGAACGCTGAGCGCCTGCACCAGCTGTGTGGGGCAGAGGTCCGCCATCTTGTGCTGCCAGTTTTCTGTGCAGCTCTGTTGCCTCTGTCTCAATGTGAGGCTGCTTGTCAGAGGAATGGGGCGGGGGACTCTTCTGGGATTTGCACGTCCCACGAGACTTGTAAATGTGGGGGGAGAGAGGAGACCTGTCTCGAAGTAGCACATGCCCCTGACAAAGAAAACCAGGTAGAACCCACTCATCCCGTACCCTGCAGCTTGCTGAACACCTGACGTACCGACAAAGCTGGATGCATTATAGATGCGCTGGATTTTGGTTTTCAGTTGACTATGTGGACTTTGTGTAGGATTATTTTGCTGGCTGTGTGGTTGACCGTGAATTGTTTTGCAGACACGGGTTCTGGAGGCATGATCTGTGAAGTAACACAGTCCAAGCAGCAGAAAGGTAAAAAGGCTGTGGATAATGTTGTGTTCACATGAAACTAAGCTTTGTGTTGGGAAAACAAAGCAGAGGACAACAACCTAGAGTTGTCACACCATTATGGTGAAATATAATGTCACTTTGGGGCATATTTACAAATCAATGATGGAGTGCGGCGTTAGCCTTCATGTCTTAATGCCGCACTCCAGCACTTCAGAAGCCCAGGGCTGCACCATATTTACAAGAATATGGTGCAGCCTTGAATTTCCCCATGCACTGGCGCTAAACTTAGCAGCCTAGCGCCAACGCAGGCACCCTTGCACAATAGTGCAATGTCTGCGTTGAGGAGAAGATTATTTATGTGCAGGAAGGTCCCCCTTCCTGCATATAAACAATCTTTTTGATGCTGTTTTGTAACTTTTATGTGTGCTACTTAATGCAGTACACATAGAAGTTTCAAACTGGCATTTTTTTGTTGCCTGTGTCTTTTTAGGTCTCGCCTGAGCGCTAGCTCATGCGCTAGATCAGGCGAGACCTTTAGTAAGCGGATTTTCAAAGTGCTACCAGAGTGGCCTAAAGCCTGCGTGCATGTGAGCGTGAACGTGCACAGGCCTCTCCTTTCACGCGCACCACTCGCGTGTTGTTTTTTTTTTGCGCATGCGCACGGACACAACTCCCGGGCTTGTTGCTCGCGCTTCTTGTTTTTTTAATTTAGCCGCCTGTCATTTTGCCTCACACGTTGTCCTGATCCTCTATGTTTGATCACTTATTTTTTGCCCATGTTATTGCAAATGTCCCAATCTCACGAGGGAGGCTTTCAGTCACTGCACTTTTGCTAGCTTTTCCCAGTGTCCACCCGTCTTGTCCTCTCATTCATCACTTCTCCCTAATTTCTTGCCTCCATCACTCCACACCTTTAGCATTCTTTCCCTGCTCCCTCTACCTTTTCTTTTTTAGGTCTCGGGACCATCCGGTCTGCCGAAGGCAGAACCGGAAGTCGAGAGATTTAATGTTTTGGAGAAGAGGGGCATGAACCCGCCCCTCTTCTCCCCTGTTCTCCATTGGCTGGCCTCTTCAATGCTGGCCAGCCATTGGAGAAGAGGTCCCGTCACTCCGATCAGGCCCCGTCCTTTTCGGATCGGGGGGCGTGTTTTTTGCAAGAAGTCTCATTCTCTCCTCCAGCCAATGGCTGGAGGAGAGAAAAGGCAAACACGCCCCCGAATCCGAAAACGACGCTGCGTTTCTCCGAGGCATTTCTGCTCTGCCTCGGAGAAAGGCGGCGGTGTTCGATGACTGCTTGGAAATATGCTTTTTACAAAACGCTGCAAGTACTGAGGTACCGAAGATTCTCTGTTGCAGCAAGGCACTGAGTGGCGGTAAAAGGAGTTTGATGTAAATATACATGCGTCAGCAGCGGAGGTGGAATAAGCGTGTATCTCAAACAGAAACTGAAACTTCTCTATCAAGGGGAAACATCACTGCCAAAGTTCAGAGCTTGTGAAAAAGCGACCAGCGAAATCACTTGCTAGTTAATGTTCGGGGGGGGCTAAGCAAAAATTTCGGGGGGGGCTGAATCTTTAAACAGTAGGCAGAGTGGCGCTGATTTCGGGGGTGGGGGGGCTGAATCTAGGCAGAGTGGAGCTGCGGGGGTTCTTAGAAGGGGTCAACCAACAGCGAGGCCTCATTAACATGCAAATGGTCTTTTTAAAGACCTGTGAAGTGCTCGGGCGCGGCTTTGTGTCTGCCCGGGAAGCGGTCTCATCCCGGGCTGCCACACACGACGGGGGGGGGGGGCTGAAGCCCTTTGAGTTCAATGGGTGATGCGCGCCTGATCACAGGTAAATGCGGGAGAGAACGGGGTTGTTGAGCAGGGCCGGGCTGGCTTGCCCGGGCATCGGGCGTTTCCTGTAGCAAAAGTGCTTCACAGTTAACCTCCCCCATGACCCTCCAGCTGGTCCGACATAATTGCCAGGCCTACTTTGGGGTTCCAGTTCGGCCCTGTTGTTGAGTATCCTACCCAGGGCTTTAAGTGGGATAAAAAAAAATGGGTGGGGGTGGGGGGCGGTGTTGCGCGGGGTCTATACGACTTGTATTTTGCTGTCTCTTTTGTCATTGCATCCAGGCATAATGATACAGCAAGTAACATGATACCTACAACAAGTTAGGACTATTGGCTTTGTCAATCGTTGTTAGTTGCATAAGATAAATTAGCAGTAACTGTGGCTTGTATATAATATTGAAAAAGCATCCACTTGAAGCCCTAGTGACACCACGACAATGTAAATGCTCCTGAGTTTCAAAAAGAGACAACAATATAATCATGCAGTGGCTGAACTCGACAGATTAAGAAATATATCCCAAATTATATGTAACAGTCGGTAGACGCATGCCTCTACAGTGTTCTCTTATATTTTGAAACCAGAATTGGTCAAGTTCGTATCCTTTCAAAGTTCCCTTTTCAAACAATCATTATCAATGCCAAGTCTGGCCCTTGCACGGTAGTGCGATTTTTGTTTAGTATTAATAAAATTTGACACTTCAGACAGCAGTTTCAGCAGAGAGGACAAAGAAGGAATGGGCATGGAATCCAAATACAGAAACTGAAACTTCTCTATCAAGGGGAAACATCACTGCCAAAGTTCAGAGCTTGTGAAAAAGCGACCAGCGAAATCACTTGCTAGTTAATGTTCGGGGGGGGGGGCTAAGCAAAAATTTCGGGGGGGGGGCTGAATCTTTAAACAGTAGGCAGAGTGGTGCTGATTTCGGGGGGGGGGGCTGAATCTAGGCAGAGTGGAGCTGCGGGGGTTCTTAGAAGGGGTGAACCAACAGCGAGGCCTCATTAACATGCAAATGGTCTTTTTAAAGACCTGTGAAGTGCTCAGGCGCGGCTTTGTGTCTGCCCGGGAAGCGGTCTCATCCCGGGCTGCCACACACGACGGGGGGGGGCTGAAGCCCTTTGAGTTCAATGGGTGTTGCACGCCTGATCACAGGTAAATGCGGGAGAGAACGGGGTTGTTGAGCAGGGCCGGGCTGGCTTGCCCGGGCATCGGGCGTTTCCTGTAGCAAAAGTGCTTCACAGTTAACCTCCCCCATGACCCTCCAGCTGGTCCGACATAATTGCCAGGCCTACTTTGGGGTTCCAGTTCGGCCCTGTTGTTGAGTATCCTACCCAGGGCTTTAAGTGGGATAAAAAAAAATGGGTGGGGGTGGGGGGCGGTGTTGCGCGGGGTCTATACGACTTGTATTTTGCTGTCTCTTTTGTCATTGCATCCAGGCATAATGATACAGCAAGTAACATGATACCTACAACAAGTTAGGACTATTGGCTTTGTCAATCGTTGTTAGTTGCATAAGATAAATTAGCAGTAACTGTGGCTTGTATATAATATTGAAAAAGCATCCACTTGAAGCCCTAGTGACACCACGACAATGTAAATGCTCCTGAGTTTCAAAAAGAGACAACAATATAATCATGCAGTGGCTGAACTCGACAGATTAAGAAATATATCCCAAATTATATATAACAGTCGGTAGACGCATGCCTCTACAGTGTTCTCTTATATTTTGAAACCAGAATTGGTCAAGTTCGTATCCTTTCAAAGTTCCCTTTTCAAACAATCATTATCAACGCCAAGTCTGGCCCTGGCACGGTAGTGCGATTTTTGTTTAGTATTAATCAAATTTGACACTTCAGACAGCAGTTTCAGCAGAGAGGACAAAGAAGGAATGGGCATGGAATCCAAATACTAATCATGCATATTAGTCTGGGCCACTGGCATTTTGCGATGCTGCAGCGTTTTCCTCATAATTATGGATTTGCCAAACTTCCCAAATAATGCTCGCATAATAAATCTTGCTTTTGAGAGTGATTAAGCTATTGACATTGTAAATAACAATGCCGTTTCTTTAAATGTTTTAAAAACATAAACAAAAATAATGTCATGAGCAATGCCAATAGCTCTAACTTTAACCTCTTCAGTGCCCCGCCCTTTCCCCGCCCTGTGCCGGGCGTTGAATTAGCGGGCGGGGTTCATGACGAGATAGTCTCGTCATGGGCACAGCGCAACCGTGCTCCATGACGAGACTATCTCGTCATGGGCACTGAAGGGGTTAACAATGCCGAGACCGTTGCATTGTAAATGCTTGTTATCTCTCTTTATTGCCTATTTCCCTTCTTGTCACTCCCTTTTGTCACTCTTCACCCTCCTGTATCACTTCTCCTTTTGTGTTTCTCCTCATTACGTCCCTTTCTCTATCCATTTTGTTACTCTCCCTTCCCTTTATTATTTCCGTCCGTTTGCCTGCCCTGCCAATCCGACCCTGCCGTTAAGGTACACAGGATTCCAGAGGAGAAGTGAGGCTGTTATCATTGTACGCCGGTAAATGAGTTATGTTTTCCAGCCCTGAACTGGTTTCCTACTTCCGGTACTTACTTATTCTCTCCATTCAACACCATCATTTGGATTTTAGCCCAGTGCACCACTTCTCTCCTCCATGTTTCCACTTGAAGGAAACTCGTGGCCTTCCAATGCTTTGCATTATATCCTTTGCTCCTAGTAATGCCAAACTTATACATTTTAAGCAAACCTTCCTTTTCAGTGTAGTGGTGATGTCCAGCATGCACTGTTCTAAAGTAGGCATGTTTGACCTCCCCTTAACATTTTCAGTTAACCCCGTAATGTCTTTTCAATAATTCAGTAGGTGTGGAGACAGTCTCACAACATGAGATAAACCTACTCCCCCCATCCCATATGGACGGCAACCATTGGCTGCTCTGCGGATTAATCCAGGGGTAAGGTACGTTCTGTGAAAAATTTGAAACTTGCATTTCAGGACATTTTGGGAGCACTATTCAATATTATGTTCCACTCTTGTTATCCAAGTCTCTCACCACGTCTCTGGACCAGATCCCTCTGAGACCCTCCAGGTCACCTTTGGTTTCCTCCTGCATTTGTTTGTATAATAACAGCCATCCGTCCATCACCCATTAGCAATATGGTGTGCATAATTTTGTTCCATCATCTCTATGCCCCACAACCAGGTCTTATACCAGTTTCAATAATTTCCTGTTTGTCAAGAAATGCCCATTTGAAATATTTTAGGAGGTTGTAAAGTGCGAGAATGGAACTAGCGTCCTATGGGTATACAGGTCACTCGATGTATGCAGTCCTACCTGTTCCCATGTATGTAGGTTTTGGCTTTCCATTACAGTTAACCCAGGAGTATTCTTAGCAGGAGATTAGATGCATGAAATTGTTTCAGTCATTGTCCTTAGCAACTCTTTAAGCAATATAGGTCAGCTGCCATCAGTTGATTAATTTTTTATTATGGCTCTTGCGGCCCAGAGGTAAGTTGATCAGTTTTCTCTCCCCTGCTTTAACCAGTGCATAAGTTGCTTCCAAATTGTGGGGTCCATTAATCATTTAGCAATCCACTGCAGCTATGCTGCTAAGTAATAATAATGCTCTATGTCGGGCACAACAGCCCACCATGATTCAAGGTGAGGTAGATTTTACCAAGCGCCATAAGTTGCTTGTGCCCCATTTCAATGACACAAGCATACTAAGTCTCTGTCTGAACCATTTACCTCAGTCGTATTCAACTTACGGCCCGCAGTGCACCGGCGGCCTGACAAGACCTTTTATTGTGGTCCACTGACTGTCCCCGGGAATCTGTAAACCACAGCATAGAAATAAAGCTTCTCAAACTCTTTTTTTTTCCTGTTGCCAAGCTGCATCGTTTGGTAATTCTATGCAGTGCGCTCCTGCTCGCAGATCAAGCTGAAGTGACTATGGAAACACAGCCCAGAATCAGAAAAGAAAGAAAACAATGTTGCAGGCGTGCATTTGTTATACTCTTCTGGTTGTGGTCTTTGTTTCTACAGCCACTTGGGCTTGCACTGTCCACAAGGAAAGCTTGCTCAAAGGTGAAAGGTGTGTTGAGTGGATTGTGGTTAGGCGTTGAAAACAGTATGGGACAGTGAACAGAGCTAAAACAGGGTTGGGTTAGTGAGTGAGTTTTTATTTGCATTTTGGCACCTGCAATCATTTTTATTTAATTATAAATTCAAGAGTACAGGCAAGCGAGTGCAAAGAAATGTCTTGCCATGGGTGAGCTACTCACGCATGGAAATGGTAAACTTGAGAACATTTGAGCAATCAGTTTGCTTTATGTCAACCTCTCTGGCATCATTTTACTGCTGGGTATGTTGCTGGTAATGCATGGAGCAATTCTAATGCTTGAATGTAATTGAATATACTACTGAGGGTAATACGTTTTGCAGTTATGGCGGTTTCCCTGGTTTAGGTCAATACATTTTAGGATGAAGTGTCACACTTAAAATATGAAAATGTCACAAGTAGGCACCATGCAAACATGGCAATGTTACACATAAGTAGGCTTAAACGTGGCAACCCTTTAATATGAGGAAATGCATAGTTTCAGTGGGAAAACTCTGTTTATCACTACACACTTCAGATATCTGTGTGTAACTGGAAGGTTACTGACTTAAATCCTGGTTGGTGCACTGGGGAAAAGTGATGTACATTTATAATGGTATTGGATCTCATCTTGTGATTGTAAGTGCTATGAATATGAAATTCGTGTTATTTATTTTTTTACACACAGGATAACATAGGCTACAAAATGTGAGAAATGTATAGGATACACATAGTTTGAGATAGGTTGCTGAAAATTGTGCAAAAAGATTTGAAACAAAGCATTTTCTCATAATGTTTTGAAAATGTGTGTGTTTCTTTGATGTCCCCATAGTTTCATATTCTAACCCGTCTCTCTGGAGTTGCGGCACTCCAATACACCCTGCACTGTACTTTTTGGCCCCGGAGAAAATGTTTGTGGGAACCCATGATTTACCTGGTCATGTCATTGGAATGAATATAAAGGAATGAAGGTGGTATTACCATTTTAATTTAAGCAATCCTCCATATCACAGACAATGGGAGTGTCCCCCCCCCTCACCAAGAGTAATTGTCCCCTTCAGTTTTATCAGGACCCTACCAGTGTTACACTCTGTCACACATTTGCTTCCTTACATACAGGCACATATGCTGTTCTCAGTGGAGCTGATCACACACTCTGAAGCATACACAAGCAGCCTGAGCCTACCAAATGTTGTACACACAAGACTTGCCACAATTAATCCAGAGGCTGGATTTATCACCAGATAGCTATATGCTGTCCCTCAGGACTTGTAAGCTCTCCCTCTACATCTTGTGTAGAAAGCAGATCACAATCAATGTACAACAATATTCAGTGCGGTATGTCTGATATGGTGACACCGAAGTACCTATCCATACTACACCTCAGATTTGCAAAGCTATCCCTCATTAGTGCAAAAATTAAAGGGGGTATGAGGCATTCACGGCACATCCCTTTCTCCTTACGGTTGTTATCAGAAATGAACTGGTATGGACCCTGGCTGTTCTTTCAACCTGTAAAAGAGTTCGCCATTTGACAGTACTGTTCCCAGTACGTTGTGTTTAACTCTTCATTCAACACTACATTCACATACAGCCAATTGACCATGTCAAAAGCTTTCTGTACAGCTGACCATGTCACAGTGGAAGGGGTTTTCTCCATCACATAAAAAACCCTTTTGATGTTGGAAGCCTTATTTCGACCAAGTGAGAACCTAGTCTGACCCACGTGTACTACAGTAGGTAAGAGAGGGAGCAAATAATTGGCCAAGGCTTGCTGACTATTTTATAATCCACGTTGAGCATGGAAAGTGGTCTATATTACTTTTTTTTCTGGGTATCCCAATCAAATTTTGGAAGCAAAACTATCAGCACTTCTTTAGTTGGATGTGGTAGCAGGCTGCTATCCTGTTCTGCAAAATACATCTCCATTATTTCTGGTGTCAGTACGTTCACAAATGTGTCATAAAACTACAGATAATCTATCTGCAATAGGCCCCTTTCCTCTGGCCAGCTTGCGGATCGCCCTCTTGATTTCCTGTGCTGTCAGGTTATGACAGAAGGCCAATTTGTCAGGTGAACTATCCCCACCCCATCCAAGAAACCCTATATATCAGCCTAAGTAACATTGGTGTCCTTAGTGTATTGTGTAGCATAGTAGTCATAAAAATCACAACTGATCTCATGGCGTGTGGACTTCCACTCTCTTGCTGTTATGAATAATGGTAACGGGGACTTCCTCTTTTAGGTCTCGCCTGACCCAGCGCATGCGCTGGTCTGTCGAAACATTTTGTGAGGGCTCCAAAAAGTGCTACCAGGCCAGCCTAGAGCTACAGTGCATGAGCGCGGGCGCGCGTCGTGCTTTACCGCGATTACTTTCACTTTCGCGGCCGCTTTGATGTTCTCCGTGAGGCTTCAATAGATTGCAGCAGTTAAAACAAGCATTGGCATAGCCAATAGGTCTCGCTTTTGGGACCTTTTAAGTGTTTAGTTATGCAACTGTTGCATGGCTAAGCACTTATAAGGTCCCAAAGGCGAGACAAATTGGCTATGCCAATGCTTGTTCTTGGATAGAATCAGCTATGCCAAGAGCCTACAGGGTATGTCACCCTCATCGTGTTTCTTAGCCAGATATGTTTTATAATTTAGACTTCATGCATGCTCTAAGACATGAGCATATGATTTATTTTCTTCTCTCTGACCTTCAACTGCCACCTCATCATGGTGCATGGACAATTCAATACTTCTCATCTCTACATCCAGCTGTATTGAGCCCCATGGCCCTCTCTCTCTTGCTGACTCTCTCTCATATGAGTCTTACTTACACTCCTATTACTGCATCTCTCCTGCAATTTAATGCCATATTTTTCATTTTCCTGCTTTCTTCTGTACAGCAACATTACTTTAACTTTCCATTGAAAAAATAGAGAAACATCACCTTGAAAATTGCACTCTTCTTTTCTCTTGCCTACTGTTCACATGACACTGATCTTGAAAGAAGATTGTTAAATGTGCATGCCTTACTTATAAAGACAAACTATAACCCAATAGTCCAGATATTTAATTGAAACCGTTACAATACTGAGTACTTCGATCGACAAACTGAAATGTGAAGGCTCCCTGCCTGTGGATTGGCAATACTTTTACAGACTTAAAACAGTGATATGTCATGTGTTGATATTTTCTAAATAGTTCGTTCTCCCTAAAACACTTTTCAGTAGTAAAGAGAGCAAGCATTGGCATAGCCAATAGGTCTCGCCTTTGGGACCTTATAAGTGTTTAGCCATGCAGCAGTTGATGTTCTTGCACCAAGGATATTGTGCTGCATAACTAATACTTATGAGGTCCCAAAAGCGAGACCTATTGGCTATGCCAATGCTTGCTCCTATTGTAGCCTGCAAATGGCTGGGCGCATGTCCCACCTTTTTGCCAAATGTTCACTCCCACAGCCTTTTGCTTGCGGGAGCGAGCAGGGGTGCGCGGGCTCGCAGCTGCATTCCTCTCCTCGTGGGTCAGGTTACACGCACAGCGCCGTGAGGAATTCCCCGCGCCTTGTGGGGATCTTGTTTTCATTGTGCTGGGTGATTTATGAACAGAAAAATTGCAAAAACACAAAGATGCGCAAGGTCACACATCTAAGAAAGTGAGCCTTCGTTAAACAAAGATGTGGGCAAAGGACACGCAGGCAGAAACGCTGTCATAATCTGAACAAGAGTGAGAAAAACATTAATTTCGAATAATCTGTTTGAAAATGCAAGCTTTCTAATATGAATAAATACATTCGAAATAACTACAATTCTCAAAGTACTGTTTAACTTCCTTCTACACTTATGTTTTTAAAAATCAGATGTTTGATGGGCAGCATCCCTTGAAATTATTTTTCCCTTTTAAACCTAGTTCCATGCTGCTTGCTTGCACTGACCTCTAACCTTTAACACATTTAATCTGGAAAAGATTGACCCTCTTCCTTTTAGAAGATGCAAAATAGATACTTAATATTAATGGAGGGCCACCTGCGGTTTCTGTGCCCTCCACCACCTGCGCTCTCTGTGCCCTCCACCTCCTCTCTCTGTGCCCTCCACCTCCTCTCTCTGTGCCCTTCACCACCTGCTCTCTCTGTGCCCTCCACCACCTCCTCTTCCTGTGCCCTCCACCACCTGCGCTCTCTGTACCCTCCACCACCTGCGCTCTCTGTGCCCTCCACCACCTGCACTCTGTGCCCTCCACCACCTGCGCTCTCTGTGCCCTCCACCACCTGTGCTCTCTGTGCCCTTCACCTACTCTCTTTGTGCCCTCCACCTCCTCTCTGTGCACTCCACCACCTCCTCTCTCTGTGCCCTCCACCACCTGCGCTCTCTATGCCCTCCACTTGCACTCTCGGTGCCCTCCACCTCCTCTCTCTGTGCCCTCCACCACCTCCTCTCTCTGTGCCCTCCA
Organism: Triturus cristatus; assembly: GCF_964204655.1. Classification (NCBI taxonomy): domain Eukaryota; kingdom Metazoa; phylum Chordata; class Amphibia; order Caudata; family Salamandridae; genus Triturus; species Triturus cristatus. The sequence continues at coordinate 1,686,403,608 of NC_140590.1, forward strand.
CCTCCTCTCCCTGTGCCCTCCACCACCTCCTCTCTCTGTGCCCTCCACCTCCTCTCCCTGTGCCCTCCAACACCTCCTCTCCCTGTGCCCTCCACCACCTCCTCTCTCATTGCCCTCCACCACCTCCTCTCTCTGTGCCCTCTACCACCTGCGCTCTCTGTGCCATCCACCACCTGTACTCTGTGCCCTCCACCACCTGCGCACTCTGTGCCCTCCACCACCTGTGCTCTCTGTGCCCTCCACCTACTCTCTTTGTGCCCTCCACCTCCTCTCTGTGCACTCCACCACCTCCTCTCTCTGTGCCCTCCACCATCTGCGCTCTCTATGCCCCCCACCTCCACTCTCGGTGCCCTCCACCTCTTCTCTCTGTGCCTTCCACCTCCTCTCTCTCTGTGCCCTCCACCACCTGCGCTCACTGACTGACTGCCTGACTCTCTCACTGACTGACTGACTTACTCTCTCAATCTCTCTCTCACTGACTGACTGAGTGACTCACTGACTGACTGACTTACTGACTGACTTGCTGACTGACTGACTCTCACTAACAGACTGACTCTCTCACTCTCTCACTGACTGACTGACTCTCTCATCTCTCTCACTGACTGACTGACTCTCACTGACTGACTGACTCTCACTAACTGACTGACTCACTCTCTCTCACTGACTGACTAACTCTCACTAACTGAATGACTGACTCTCTCACTGACTAACTGACTCTCTCACTGACTGACTCAATCACGCTCTCTCTCTCACTGACTGACTCTCTGACTCTCTCTCACTGACTGACTAACTCTCACTAACTGAATGACTGATTCTCTCACTGACTGACTGACTCACTGACTGACTGACTCAATCACGCTCTCTCTCTCACTGACTGACTCTCTGACTCTCTCTCACTGACTAATGCTCTCTCTCTCTCTCACTGACTCTCTCACTGACTGACTGACTGACTCTCTCACTAACTGACTGACTCTCTGACTCTCTCTCTCTCTCTCTCTCACTGACTGACTCTCTCTCTCACTGACTGACTCTCACTGACTCTTTCACTCTGTCTCACTGACTGACTGACTCTCTCATTCACTGACTGACTAACTCACTCTCTCAATCTCTTTCTCGCTGACTGACTGACTCTCTCACTCTCACTGCCTGTCTGACTGACTCTCACTGACTGATTGAATGACTCTCTCACTCTCTCTCTCTCTGACTGACTGACTATCTCACTGACTCTCTCACTAACTGACTGACTGACTGACTCTCTTACTAACTGACTGACTGACTCTCTCACTAACTGACTGACTGACTCACTCTCTCACTCACTCTCTCTCACTGACTGACTCTCTCATTCTCTCACTGTCTGACTCTTTCTCTCTCACTGACTGACTATATGACTCTCTTTCCCACTGACTGACTCTCTGGCTCTTTCTCTCTCACTGGCTGACTCTCTCTCTCTCACTGACTGACTCTCTCTTTCTCTTACGGACTGACTCTCTCACTCTCTCTCACTGACTGACTGACTCTCTCAATCTCTCTCTCACTGACCGACTCTCTCACTGACTGACTGACTGACTGAGTCCCTGACTGATTGACTCACTCTCTCTCTCACTGACTGACTATCTAACTGACTCTCTCACTGACTGACTAACTGACTGACTCTCTCACTGACTGTTATACAGGTACTATTTCCCAACCTTCACACTCCTGTTACTTATGCCCCCCCCCCATAACAAAAAAAACATAACAAGCAACCATTGGGACAGGCAGATAGAAGTTGCCAGCATTGAAAGGACAAAGAAAAACTCAAGACATTTTTTATTGTTAATACTTTTTTAATATGGTTGTTCAGTTGTACATAATGCTTTCTTGACACTCCTTTATTATAACTTTTCAGCATGCTGCAGACTTCTGTACAGCACAGCTTAAAGACATAGGCAAAGTCAATATCTCTGGCTAAACACTTACAAGGTCCCTAAGGCGAGACCTATTGGCTATGCCAATGCTTGTTTTGTATGTTTTGTTGGACTACGGGTGCCACATAGAAGAAAAAAAATGTGTGCATCACTTTTGTGAATGCGATTTTGAAAATAGTGAAGAAAGTTATCTGTTCCGGCCACACATATCTTGCGACCCCCTGTGAGTGGACACACAACCACAGCCCTGGCATTTACACTTTTATCATAGTTCACTGTCCACGTGCACCATGGTGCATCGAACACTGGGATTTCAAACTGGTAGAAGAAAACCTACTGGTGTGAAACTGCACGTGATATGGAAACGCTCGAACTAGCTTTGTTAAAGCAATTACGAAATTTAAACTGCAGGACTTCAATTAAAGATGCCTACTATCCTGGCACTGCATTGTCAGGAATGGTAAACAGTTTTGTCATTATTACATATTCCCATCACCCTCCAATGCTATGTTGTGCGATTGAAGAGCAAAAATGTGTTCTGGGACTTGTATTCTTCCCTTCACGTTTCTGAGAGTGGATCTACCTGATTAAAAGAAAGGACTGGCTCAAGTTATCACATGTAATATACCAGAGACTGCAGCGGCAAAACGGAAAGCAAAGAGCAAAATACAGCACACATAGAAGTAACAAATCGTCATTATTGATTGTTTATGTTGAGGAAGGGTCATCTTCCTGCACAAAAACAATTATTCCCCGCACTATGGTGTAAGGGTGTCTGTGTTGGCGCTAGGCAGCTATTCTTAGCGCAAGCACTAGGGAAAACGCAGGGGTGGACGTATTGTAAATACGGCCCATCCCTGGATATTTGAAATTTGCCGCAGCGCCACACTCCACCATTTCCTTGTAATATACCCCTTCATTGTGATGCTTGACGAGGAGCGGTAACATGAGAACTGTGGTGAATGCATAAAAATGCATCTCAGAGGAAACAAAGAGAAATAGTACCTGGATTCCAGGCCGGGCAGCAGATGGCCTATGGAGGGGCACCAATTAAAACAAATGAATCTGTACTTGGTCTGTGCATCAAGGCAAGAAAAGGAAGTGACGCACGGCAAACGCTGGGACAATGATGCAAACGAACTGTAAGCTATGTTTGGGTTCCAAGCCCATCATTAGACATGAGTATTGCAAGCAAGAGCGCGAGCTCTCGCAGGTTTGACCTAAAAATAAGTCCTAGTCCCCAAACCTCAGTGCCAGTAGAACCCAGCATAAAAAAAATTAAGTACTGATTTGGGTTCAAGAAGGTTTAAGAATCAAATAATGCGGGTAATGCACATCAGGACTGAGGTGCCTCGATAGAACTTTGGGTGTTACGTGGCAGAGAAATGTTTGATGTCCAGAGTGGAATAATAGGATAACGCATATCAGAACTGAGGGGAATTGAGAGAGCTTTGCGAGTACCAGGGGATAATAAAATGCAGTATTGTTTTGCATTGTTAGTGCTGTCTAGATGGACCTGTAAAAACAAGCATTAGCAAAGCCAATAGGTCTTGCCTATGCGAGAGCTACTGGGTTTGCCAATGTCTTCTAGCCATGTTATACCACAGCACAACTGCTGTGCAGATTGGCTAAAAGTTTTTTAAAGCACTATGACTTGGTCAGTGCTGGCTGCATCATAGCGTTTTCTTTTTTTTCGGCGGGTGTGCACCAAAATCTCAGGGAACGGTAAACACGGACAAGTTGAGGGAGGGTGGGAGGCATCAGGTTGATAAAAAAGAGGTATGACATGGCCAGCACTAGCTGCATCACAGCGCTTTTTTTTTTATTATGGCGGGTGTGGGGTTGAGGAGTTAAAAGCAACACAGACAAGTGAAGGGAGATTGACAAGTGAGGAGAGGGGAAGTTTAAAGCAAAATGGACAAGGGATGGTGGGGAGGGGGGGGGAAAGCAACACAGACAGGGAGGCGATGGATGAAGGGTTAAAAGCAACATGGACAAGGGAAGAGGGAATTAAAAACAACACAGGTGTGGGAGGGGAGTGGTGGTTAAAAATAACATGGACAAGGGAGTGGAAAGTGGGTTAAAAGCAACATGGACAACGGAGTAGTGGGTGGGTTACAAGCAACACAGCCAAGGAAGAGTAGATGGGGTTTAAAGCTACATGGACAAGGGGGAGGGCTAATAAAAAGCACCACAGACAAGGGTGGAGGGGGTAAAAGCAACACGCACAGTGGGGATAGGGGTAAAAAGCAACACAGACAACTGGTTGGAGGGAGGGGTATAAAAGCAAACGCGAACAGAAAAGGGAGGGAGGGTGTTTAAAAGCAACACAGACAAGGGTTGAGAGGGTTTAAAACAACACAGACAATGAGGGTGGGAGGAAAGAAGCAATGTGACACAAAGAATGAAGGAAACTCAATCACATCGAGCGCAGTAGTAAGACACTTACAAAGATGAAACAATCAGTATTTGGGTCAAGCTCCACACGAAAGAAGAGAAAGTGAAGTTGTCATGCACTGGCCAATTAGGAAGCAGCAAATAAGAGCGACAATGAAGCCAACAAATGTTAAGAAATGGGTGGGTTCCAAGCCCCTTATTGCATACAATATCTCTCGCAAGAGGGAGCACATGCAGTGCAAGTGCTGTTGCAGGCAAGACGTAACTAGGATAATCTCAAGGGCAGCTCTTAATGAATCTCTTTGCAATGTCTTTTCTTCCTTTTTCTTCCTTTCTCTCACTGGTGTAGCATCAAAGTGCCTTTTTGGTGTACATTTTGTGCTTTAAAAGACTTTTCGTTCATTGAGGAGTAAGCTCTGAAGCATTGCTGTTCAATGGTCCCAGCACTGCAGCCACTGGGAGTGCTGCAGACAGGGTTTAGTGCCTCAGCACATCTTGGGTGCAGGGCTCAGGACTGGTGTGGCAGGGGATGCTGAAGTGTCGTATTAGCTGCATGGGCAGAGATGTATGTGGTCTTTGGGTATGACAGCAGGGGGTGTCACAGGTCTGGTATGAGGTGCACTGAGCGAGTTACATTGGGGCTCTGCATTGGAGCACTAAGGGGGAGGAGGGTGCAGGTTAAGATTTAAGAGAATTGGCAGAGGTCTACGTGAATCCCACCACCTGAGTACGAGTGCTGCTGCTCACGATTGAAGTGCATTGAGGTGCAGAGCCGTGCATGGGTACCAAGACTAGAGATCAAGATGGAGGTGCAATGGCAGAGCTGCATGTGGGTACCAAGGTTGGAGATAAGACGGAGGTGCACTTGCAGAGCCGAGCGGGAATACCAAGACTGGAGATCAAGATGGTAGTGCACTGTCAGAGCTGTGTGTGGGTATCACGACTGGAGATCAAGTTGGAGGTGCACTGGCACAGCCGTGCATGGGTACCAAGCCTGGAGATCAAGATGGAGGTGCACTGACAGAGCTGTGCATGGGTACCAAACCTGGAGATCAAGATGGAGGTGCACTGACAGAGCTGTGCATGGGTACCAAGCCTGGCTATCAAGATGGAGGTGCACTGGCAGAGCCGAGCAGGGGTACAAAGACTGGAGATCAAGATGGAGGTGCACTGTCAGAGCCCTGCATGGGTACCAAGACTGGAAATTAAGATAGAGGTACACTGGCAGAGCTGCACATGGAAACCAAGACTAGAGATCAAGATGTAGGTGCACTGATAGAGCTGTGCTTGGGTAACAAGCCTGGAAATCAAGATGCAGGTGCACTGGCCGAGCCATGCATGGATACCAGGGCTGGAGATCAAGACGGAGGTGCACTGGCAGACCTGTGCGTGAGTACCAAGGCTGGAGATCAAGATGGACATGCACTGGCAGAGCCTTGCAGGGTACCAAGGCAAGAGATCAAGATGGAGGTGCACTGGCAGAGCCATGCATGGGTACCAAGGCTGAAGATGAAGATGGAGGTGCACTGGCAAAGCCGCACATGGGTACCAAAACTAAATATCAATATTGAGGTGCACTGGCAGAGCCGAGCGGGGGTACAAAAACTGGAGATCAAAGATGGAGGCGCACTGGCAGAGCCGTGTGTGGGTACCAAGCCTGGAAATCAAGATGGAGGTGCACTGGAAGAGCAGTGAGTGGATACCAAGGCTGGAGATCAAGACGGAGGTGCACTGGCAGAGCCGTGCAGGGTACCAAGGCTAGAGATCAAGATGGAGGTGCACTGGCAAAGCCATGCGTGGGTACCGAGACTGGTGATACATGATGGAGGTGCACTGGCAGAGCCACACATGGGTACCAAAACTAGAGATCAAGATGGAGGTGCACTGTCAGAGCCCTGCATGGATACCAAGACTGGAGATCAAGATGGAGGTGCACTGGCAGAGCAATGCGTGGGTACCAAGACTGGAGATCAAGATGGAGGTGCACTGGCAGAGCCATGCGTGGGTACCGAGACTGGTGATACATGATTGAGGTGCACTGGCAGAGACAGGCATAGGTACCAAGATTTGGGATCACTGGAGGTGTACAGGCACAGCCGTGCGTGGGTAGCGATATTGGAGATCAAGATTGAGGTGCATTGGCAGAGCAGCGCATTGGTCCCAAGCCTGGGGATCATGATGAAGGTGCACTGGCAGAGCTGTGTATGGGTACCAAGACTGGGGATAGAAGATTGAGGTGTACTGGCAGAGCTGTGCATGGGTATCAAACCTGGAGATTAAGACGGAGGAGCACTGGCAGAGCCAGACGTGGGTACAGACGCTGGAAATCGAGATGGAGGTGCACTCGCAGAGCCGTGCATGGGTACCAAGACTGGAGATGAGGATGGAGGTGCACTGGCACAGCCGCACCTGGGTGCCGGCACTGTAGATCAAGATGGAGGTGCACTGGCAGAGCTGTGTGTGGGTACCAGAATGAAGCTCAAGGTGGAGGTGCACTGGCACAGCCGTGTGTGGGTACTGGGACTGTAGATCAAGATGGAGGTGCACTGGTAGAGTTGTGTGTGGGTACCTAGATGGTGGTGCACTGGCAGAGCCGTGCGTGGCTACCAAGATGGTGGTGCACTGGCAGAGCCAAGACTGTAGATCAAGATGGCGATGCACTGGCAGTGCCGTGCATGAGTACCACGACTGGAGATGAGATACAAACTGGCAGTGCACTGACAGAGCCGTGCATGGGTACCGAGACTGGAGATCACGACGGAGGTGCACTGGCAGAGCTGTGTGTGGGTACGGAGTTGCACTGGCAGAGCGGTGTGTGGGTACCAAGCCTGGAGGTCAAGATAGAGTTGCACTGGCAAAGCCATGTGTGGGTACCAAGGCTGGAGCTGAAGATGGAGGTGCACTGGCTGAGCCATATGTGGGTATGGAGGTGCACAGGCAAAGTTGAGCGTGGGTACCAAGGCTGTAGATCAAGACGGAGGTGCACTGGCTGAGCCGGGGGAGGGTTCCAAGACTGGAAATGAAGAAGGAGGTGCACCCGCACAGCCGGGCGTTGGTACCAGAATGAAGCTCAAGATGGGGGTGCACTGGCAGAGCAGTGTGTGGGTACCAGGACTATAGATCAAGATGGAGGTGCACTGGCAGAGCTGTGTGTGAATATGGAGGTGCACTGGCTGAGCCGTGCGTGGGTACAGAGACTGGAGATACCACATGGAAGTGCACTGGCAGAGCTGTGTGTGGGGACCGAGACTGGAGATACAAGATGGAGGTGCACTGGCAGAGCGGTGCGTGGGTACCAAGACTGAACATCAAGATGGAGGTGCACTGGCAGAGCTGTGCGTGGGTATGGAGGTGCACTGGCAGAGCCATATGTGGGTTCCAAGACTGGAGATCAAGATGGCGGTGCACTGGCAGAGCCGGGGGTGGGTACCATGACTGGAGATGAGATACAAGATGGAGGTGCACTGGCAGAGCCCTGCATGGGTACCGAGACTGGAGATACAAGATGGAGGTGCACTGGCAGAGCCGTGCGTGGATACCCAAACTGGAGATCAAGATGGAGGAGCACTGGCAGAGCTGGGCCTGGGTACCAAGACTGGAGATCAAGATGTAGGTGCGCTGACAGTGCTGTGCATGAGTACCACAACTGGAGATGAGAAACAAGAGGGAGGCCCACTCGCAGAGCTGCGTGTGCGTAACGAGACTGGAGATCAAGCTGGAGGTGCACTGGCAGACCCGTGAGTAGGTATCAAGCTGGAGGTTAACTGGCAGAACCGTGAGTAGGTATCAAGATGGCGATGTACTGGCAGAACCGTGAGTAGGTATCAAGCTGGAGGTGCACTGGCAGAACCGTGAGTAGGTATCAAGATGGCGATGCACTGGCAGTGCATGAGTACCACGACTGGAGACGAGAAACAAGATGGAGGTGCACTGGCAGAGCAGTGTGTGGGTATGGAATTGCACTGGCAGTACAGTGTGTGGGTACCAAGTCTAGAGATCAAGATGGCGGTGAACTGGCAGAGCCGTGCGTGGGTACCAAGATGGCGGTGCACCGACAGAGTAGGGTGACCAGATTCCCAAAACAAAAAACTGGGACTGGTCATGAACATAGAAGTAGGACTACAGTTTACACTGGTGGGTCGCTGGATCTTGGTGCAGGCAGTGACCTCTGACTCCATTGAACGGGGTCATGCTGGCGGACACGCTGTTGCCACAATTGGTGGCATAATGACATTCTTGCTGCGTTTTAGAAAGAGAAGGGAAATCCCAAGAGAAAATGTCTCTTTTTAAAGGATTTCGCTTCCCACAACACCTTCATCTGGAGTGACATCCAGATGCGCACATATTTTTAACACCAGTGCCCACTCAGCCACTACTCAAAACCGGGACATTTCTGTGCTCACCCCTTCCGCTATCTAAAAACTGGGACATTTATTCAGTTTGCAGGAAAGTGTCGGGACAGGGGACACTTCATGAAAAACCCGGACCGTCCGGGGAAAACCGGGACGTCTGGTCACCCTACGACAGAGCCAAGACTGGAGAGCAAGATGGCGATGCACTGGCAGTGCATGAGCATACATGCCAACATTTCAGAAGAGCAAAGTGGGAGATTAACAAAAAAAAATCAGGAGAATGGAGCCTTGAATCGGGTTACTGTCATGTATGGGCCTTGGAAGTGTGCTGCTGCAGGATCGGACACTTGAAACGCAAATGCACGTGTTTTTTCTTACCTTTCAGAAGCATGGAGCACAATGGCAGGCAGAGAGAGGGTGATGCAAGTGTTGTGCAGTGGCCTGGCAATTTGCTGGCAGTGCATATCCCCCCACCCCTGTGTGGTAGCCCGGGCTGAAATAGCTTCCAGGGCACACACACAGCCGCACCCCACTCCCCCAGCACTTCACAGGTCTTTAAAAGACCATTTACTTGCTAAGGAGGCTGTGTTGGTTTTTCACTGCTTCTAGAGCCCCTGCATCGCCACTCTGACTATTGCTGGAAGAATTAGCACGTTACACAATACCAAGCCCTGTCAGCTGAAACCCCGAGGAATCGGGTTTGGGAACTAAAAAGGGGGCGGTGGGGGGGGGAGCATGCCGACACAAGACCACCTTCTGTGTGTTAAAAAGGCCGCTTTATTGAAACAGGTGCATATCACAAATTTCAACCCTTGGCAACTGCCCTCCAAAACTAAGAACCTCACTATACAAGACTTTCCTGACCCCTTGTTCCTCCCCCCACCCCTACGATCCCCACATCAAATCCCCCCACCCCACGAAATACAACATAACATTCCTTTACAATACTCTTACCCACTTCTACCAAATGTAGCATTTCCAAATCCTAAACTCACCTGACCCTAATCCCTACCTGCCTTTGTGCTACTGTAACTAACCAACCTCTAATCTAAATTTATCCTACCTGGTTACCCTTTCCCTGCTCCTGCTCACAAACTACCAACATATAACAAAAAACTACAGCCAATCCCGGCCAACTGTCAACCACCCCGCCTGCACCTGTTCCAAGCGACACATACAATATATCCCAAACTCTATGTACCTGTTCCAACAAATGCCGGCAACAAAAAACCCAAAAGACAAGGTAGAAAGGCCCTAAGAAACGCCCCCCCAAATACCTAAAAATGGGGGGGGGGGCGGGAGGGGACAAAAACTACACTGTGAAGCGCTCCCAGCCACCTGGTCACCAATCCTAAAATGGTGGCTGGGGAGACCCGCAAAAATCACCTATATACCCCTTGGGCTATAATTCCAAATATAGGGCTACAATTGGGCTAGTCCCAATGTTGCCCAAATTATACAAAATGGCCGCTCGCCGGCCACTCCCCCCCCTTTCCCAATCTGCCCGGGGGGCAGACCTCGCCGTGCTCGGCTGCCCCCCAAACTCCCATTTTGCTTGCAGGAATCGGGAGGCGGGAGACTAGACTTGAAATCGGTAGTCTCCCACCTGAATCGGAAGGGTTGGCATGTCTGCATGAGTACCACGACTGGAGATGAGAAACAAGATGGAGGTGCACTGGCAGAGCAGTGTGTGGGTATGGAATTGCACCCTGCAGTACAGTGTGTGGGTACCAAGACTAGAGATAAAGATGGCGGTGAACTGGCAGAGCCGTGCGTGGGTACCAAGATGGTGGTGCACCGAAAGAGCCAAGACTGGAGAGCAAGATGGAGATGCACTGGCAGTGCATGAGTACCACGACTGGAGATGAAATACAAGTTGGAGGTGCACTGGCAGAACCGTATGTGGGTACCAAGACTGGAGATCAATATGGAGGTGCACTGGCAGAGCCATGTGTGGGGACCGAGACTGGAGATACAAAATGGAGGTGCACTGGCAGAGCGGTGCATGGGTACCAAGACTGGAGATCAAGATGGAGGTGCACTGGCAGAGCTTTGCGTCGGTATGGAGGTGCACTGGCAGAGCCATATGTGGGTACCAAGACTGGAGCTCAAGTTGGAGGTGAACTGGCAGAGCCGTGCATGGGTACCAAGATGGCGGTGCACCGACAGAGCCAAGACTGGAGAACAAGATGGCGATGCACTGGCAGTGCATGAGTACCACGACTGGAGATGAGATACAAAATGGAGGTGAACTGGCAGAGCTGTATGTGGGTACCAAGATGGGAGATCAAGATGGAGGTGCACTGGCAGAGTCAGGCGTGGGTACCAAGGCTAGAGCTCAAGATGGAGGTGCATTGGCTGGGCCGTGAGTGGGTACCAGGACTGAAGATAAGATACAAGATGGCGGAGCACTGGCTGAGCCGTGTGTCAGTCTCAGTGCTCCACAATGTTGATGATTAAACTTTAATTTCCCTTTCGCGTGTTTTCCATCTCGCGTCACTTGGGGGCTGTGAATAGCTGCGGGGGAGGGGGGCGCCCTTGTGATGGTGCCTGCCAGGGAGAGACCCCCAAAGGGCACGGCTGAGATCACAGGGTGGTAGATATGTATCATCACCGAAGGAAGAGCGGTGAAAACATCTGCTGCACAGCTGGGGTCACGAGATGCAGAAGAGGGGGCTGAGGGGGGACATGAGAGAACAGGGACAGGGGAGCGATGGAACCAGGTGAAAGGATGAGAGGTGAAGAGAAACGGAAAGGAGACAGAGAGGGTGAGGGTGATGCGGAAGGGAGAGTGTGCAGAGAGATAGGGCACCATAGAGGAAAAGGACAGTGAGGGCACGAAGTGGAGAGCTAGGGGACAGGACATGAAAACTAAGCAAGTAAGAGCAGAGGAAAGAAGTGTGACGTAGCCGGGGAAGACGCGACGGACAGAGACTTTTTGTTTTGTCAATGTTTGTTCTGTTTTCTTGAGGTTTTTTGCGAAATCTAATTGTTGGGGGAGCTGCCAGACCCTCATCAATCTAATTGGTCAAAAGCTAATATATTTTTTATTGTAAAAAAAAATCACTCCTTGCTACAGTAGTCTCATGCACTTATGAAAACTACTTTGTATGTAGACGCGCTCCATCTGAAAGAGCAGAAGGCAGTAATTCACAATGAGCTCAGCTGATGGCTTAAGAGGGCTGATCCACTCCGCCATGCTGGTTGCCCTAGTGGATGGTAGAAGCATGTGAATGACACAACAACAGACCAATGCCTGAAGAGGGCTGACCCACTCCCCCATGCTGCTTGCCCTGCTGTTTGGTAGAAGCATGTGAATGACACAACAACAGACCAATGGATGACGAGGGATGTCCGAAAGCCCCAATAAGCGAATATATTATGATATGATTTTAGTAAAATCAATAGGTCTGACTGATACTAGAGCCAAAAAAGGAAAAATTGATGAGGTAAAAGAGTGGAGAAGAGGAGGAGAGGGGATAAAAGGAATGGATGAGAAAATGACACAACATTGATGAGGTAAAAGAGAGGAGAGAGAAGACAAAGATGGAGTAGGGAAAGGACATAAAAGGGGAAGAAGGGTGAGGAAGTGAAGAGACACTAGGGGAAATAGAGATGAGAAGGAGAGAGATACTAATTAAAAGACAAGGAACAAGGCAGAGAGTATGGTAGATGGAGACATAGAATGAAACAGAGAGAAGACAGAGGACAGAGGGGGGAAAAAGGCATGAAGGGACAGCACTTGAAGGGTTAATCGCCCCTATGCACAAAAATGAGAGGTTATTTATTGTTTCCTAGCCAGGAGTGTGCTATAAAAATACCAGAACATATAAATATCACAAGTAACCGGTCACCTGTCCTGTTGCAATGTCCTTGAACTCTTCATCTGTCTTGTTCAGCGCTATATTGCTTCCTAACTAGGAGGGCGCTATACAAATACCCATATATGTGTGTACATAAAAGCAGAGCTTTCAGTGGGATAAAGAAACTGATGGGGTCTCTCAAAAGGGCATGGCCGATGTAATTAAAGGGCGTGGTTTAGAATCGCGTGTGCTGAAAATCTGTGCTTGGCATAGTGTGCCGCCAGACTGGTATTTTGCTGCTTCTTTCTGTGCGTCCAACATTACACCTACAAGCCAGGACTATTGGCTTTGCCAATGGTTGTTAGTTGCATAAGCTAAATAAGCAACAGCTATGGCTTCGTTGTATATAATATTGAAAATGCGTCAGTTCTGAAATTAGTGAAAGAACTAAAACAAGTCTCTTTGACGTAACATCAAAGGCTGTGAAGGGTGGCACTGCTGCAGAGTTAAACATATTTTTTTCATCCTGAGGGTGAGGGCAAAAATGGAGAGCCCGATTGGGACCCGTCTCAGCACCTGCTTTTTAGAACTGCTGGAAATGGGCACCGGCAGGATCCTGCCCACTTGAGGCAGTGCATAAAAGTGTAAAGCTCTTGTAACTTTGGTGGGGCCTCTGTCATTAGTACTTCCTTCTGCAGCATCATTGTTTGAAGTGTAACCCCATGCGGGTGGCTCTTGGGGGGCAATGGAGATCATCTTCATAGAGGTGGGAGGCGGAGAACCCATACAGTGTCCGCCCACCTGCCTTTCGTTCCGTAGCTCACCCAACTCCCACCTGAGGTCAGGGAATACCAGGGAACGCCATCAAGTGTGTGTTGTATCTTAATCCATCCTCCCCAGTGTTCCAGGCTCTTGCTGCTCAGTCAGTGTGTGAGGTCATCTAGAAGTAGTGAGTGTTGGTGGGTTGTAGTGCCAGTTGGAGTTATGGGCTGAGCAGAAGGATGCTGCTCCTGGTGGGCCTTGGCTATCTACTTACCTACTTGTAACAAAGATCTAATAAACCTTCTTACAACCAACACTATGACCACTGGACTTCCTTCCATTACAACAGTGTGGCCTCTGGCCTTGAGCATGTCTCTACTCCAGCAAGGGTGAGTGGAGCCTGGAGGTCAGTCCGCACACCTGAGGGGCCACCTAGTGATACAACACAGCAGAGGATGGCACCTAATTCACCTCCAGGCTGTCCCCCTTGATAGGCTGGACAACTTCTTGAGGCTCTGGTCTGGAACAGACCTAAAGTCCAGGTGCAGTATTGGGCCACTCGCACCTGTGTGCACAAAAGGTACTTTGCAGAGTCTCTGTACTGCACATTGTCAGGTGGTTCAAAACAGATATATTTACGTGACATTCAGCCTGTAAAAGCAGAACCACTTCTAGCCTATGTCAAGAAGTAGGTTGGCCAATGGTGGAAGCCCTGGTGAAAATAAATGCGTTGTGTGCTGTTTGGAAATCTGTGTGTAGCATGGCACCTAGCTATGTGACCAGTTGTGTCTCATTCAATAACCTGCACTAAATTTCACAATCTGTGGCAGATTCAAAATTATTTGTTCCACAGGGCAATCCACCAACATCTGGATTTATTAAGGGTTGCACAGTAGTTTGCAAAGCTTTGCACAGTTTTGAACCTCACAGTATTGTACTTTTGATTAGTAGCTAAATGGACTCAAAGGTTGCATCACGTGGCGTCACATGAGCGCCCAGACAAAACAACAGTAAATAACCTCCTTCATTGGGGGCCAAGTGCCTTGAGGCATCAGGTGCAATGTTATGGAACCAGCTGCCCTCAAAATAACCTAAGACAACAGCACTGGAACAAGGTGAAAACAGTGTGAGATTGATAAACGGAGATACTTGTAATAAATCTAAGGTTAGGGGTAGTTGAGACTCAAACGCTGTGCGGTCACATCCTCGTATCAGAGAATAACCTTCAAAATACTTGGCCTCAGCTTCAGATACCCAGATGAATAATCTGCACAGTCATATCTGCAGAACAAAATGAAACCCCACCAAGCAAAGAAACTCTTCCACTCAGAAGGATAGAATTGTATGGTGATCCTGATTTGGCGCCACCCGCAGATCGGGGTGGGCACCTTTAGTTGCGACACGGGCGGGAGCCCCCTTGCACCAGAAGTGAAAACCTAGTGGACCAGGCAATGACGTCATCAGGGGCACACAAAGACCGACAGGGGCAGTTTAAGGACAGCAAGATCCCTGGGATACCCTCTTAGTCTCCTCTAGCGCGCCCAGGACGGTGTGGACCAGCGACGATCATTACCCACCTACACATCCCTAGACCAGCGGGGTCCCTGGCAGCAAACTAGTGGGCGATACGAAGAAGTGGATTCTTTGACTAGACTGATTGACCCCTGTGCAGAATGGTATTCCATTGGGCACCGGGATGGCAGAAGGTGGGACTCACCTGCTGGTGGTGCTGGACTCTCCTGCCCTACCCGACATGCCCGGTTTTAGAACTTTGGGGGCTGTGCCTGTGTTTAGGTACCCTGGTGGGCCCCCCATGCGATATGCAGTGCCCTGGATTGTTAGTTCTCCCTGGGATGGAGGGTTGGTGAAAAGTTGCTTCCAATGCTTGCTTGTCAATGTTTTCCGTCAAATATGCATGGATGCTCTGGGTGGAACTCGGGGGACGGTGCAAATTGGGGACTGCTAGCACAATGAGCACAGGAGATTTCACGACAATATACTTGTTCTTGATGATTGCTGAAATGTATATAATGTAAATACGTCCTTTCACCTAGTGTAACCTTCTGGCTTATTGCATTTGATTATCCTATACCTGACTTTAAGAAACATTCTTGATGACGCTTAAGTTTAATGACAAAAGTTTAATGAGTTTAATGTGAAGTTGTGACTAAAAGGCTACACCGTGGAAGAACCACAAACCTGTTCTGTCTCTCACTGGTGCATGATAGACTAGGCTGGGGTTACTGGGCGGATCGCGCGTTGTATGCATACTAAAAGAGATGGGCTCCTCTCTGCAGCAGCACTTGGCCATGGAATGGCCTGCCCTGTTCATATGCAATATATGGCTACAATGGATACAATGGTTCTGTCGGCGACAGAACCATTGTAGCCATATAATACAAATACCCAGGTTCTGAGGGACACAGGGTCACCCCACTATTTTTCATAACTGTTCATATGCAATGCACCCAGACCTGGTTGAGCCCCCTATCCGACAGTGCCCGCCGCCTTTCATGGCTGATTGACATATCAACATCAGACCTCCAGCTCAGCTCTCTCAAATCTCTTTCTACTAAATCTCTCTAAAGCCTCAACCTTGCAGATTATTGGGAGTTGAGTGGATGCTGGTGGGTTGAAGGTCATCTCTGCCTCTTCTGGGATGTTTGACAAGACAGTAGCTCAGAGCTGTGGGTCAGCATCCCTGGTGCTCAGGAGGAGGCAAATAAACCAGCTGCTCTGTGCAAAGGTGCAAGTTCTCATATCCCAGAGGAGCCGAGAGAGGCAGTGCAGCATACCCTTGTTGTTAGTGCCCAGAGACATGGCGGGGTACCGATTGGTGTTGAATCTGACAAGTATTAACTGAGTGAACAGCACTGTCCCCTGTAGGGTGGGAAACCTTCAGACAGCCCTTTAGCTCTCCTCTCAGGCAGGGTACAGTGCATCATTGGAGGCAATCCAAGACTGATCCGAAACAGCCTTTGTCTTTCCTGGTTTACTGTGTCAGACTCATTATCAGTTCAAAGTCCCACCATTCAGTCTTACCTCATCTCTGAGGATGTTCACAAACATTCTTGTCCCAGGGAATCCCCTGGCAGGGTGTTCAGTATTACATTCCCTTGACGACTGGCTGACACACACCTGCCTTCAGCGAACTTGTCCCAGGACAAACACAGTGGGTCCTATTTACAAAAGATACATTTACACATGCAGATTTACAAATGTGTATATTTGCACTTACACCTAGGTGTATAAATTTACACATTTTGCCATTAACCATTTGCGAGTGTAAATGTATCCTTAAGTGAAGGCTTACGTGTCCCATCCCCTGAAACCATGAGAATATAATGGAAGAAGATGTGTTCTCCTGGCGCTGCATCTCCGAACACCAGGGTCAGACTGGGACAGAATATAGACGTCAGCACAAAATAAATGTGTCAGTTTTGAACTTGTAAAGACGAATGTATGACGTTACAACGCATACATTTACAACACATGCCTTTACATCGCAACATCCATTACAGCGCATGATTTTACATTGCATGCCATCACAGCGCATTTTTAGAAACTACCTTTACAACGCATTCAATTACATCGCATTATACCATTGCAACACATACCATTACATTGCATATAAGGTAAGTGTTGGATAGTGTAGGGGTAAAAATTACTATTCCCACTCCAGTGAGTGCAACAGTAGAGTAAGTGTTGGACAGTGTAGGGGTAGAAATTACTATTCCCACTCCAGTGAGTGCAACTGTAGGGTAAGTGTTGGACAGTGTAGGGGTAAAAATTACTATTCCCACTCCAGTGAGTGCAACAGTAGGGTAAGTGTTGGATAGTGTAGGGGTAAAAACTATGCGTTGTAATGGTATGCGTTGTAATGGTATGCGTTGTAGTGACATGCGTTGTAGTGACAGGTGAGGTAAGGCTGCGTTGTAATGGCATGCGATGTAAAGGATGTTGCGTTGTAATGACTGCGTTGTAAAGGTAGTGCGATGTAATGACTGCGTTGTAAAGGATGTCTCCCTGTAAAGACATGCTGTATGAGTGTTTTGCTAGGTATAGAACACTGCATGGATTTTGAACTTACAACAGGTAATGTTTGTATTAATATTAGGAAAAACAAAAGTAAAAATTTGCCTAGCAGACCATAAAACAGGTTGACAAAACTGACCCACACACTGACCTGTCAGACCAGCCCATCAGGCACTGCCTGATTGCCCTATACGTGAGCTCGACCCTGCCTACATCGACAACTCACCTGTAGTGTCTTGTGAGTTAGAGATGACAGGACCCTTATGGTTCCCGATGGACTCCGTAGAGCAGTGACGTAAGTGTGTGTGTGTGTGTGTGTGTGTGTGTGGGTAATGGAATTCATAATGTAGAAGTTCAGTTAACGGTTACTTGCTGAGGAATAAAGACATGTAATACCAAGCTCTATGTGTGGCATGATCAGTTGCATGTATTCGGGCTGGGGAGGATGCTGCATTACCGTGTGTGCACTAAGAAAGCCGTGGTCTCCTCTGATCACAAATTACTCACTCTGTGCATATCCTCCAGGGAACGATTGTGTAGCCACAATTAGGAAGTAATTATTTTAATATATTCTCTGTACCATTTTCGCCAACATTTATAACAAAACATTCCCACAGAATACTGCTTTTTTTCAAAATGTAATAGGTAATACTAATGTCCATCCTTCCTGAACTTTTTATGATTTCACTTGTATCCTAGGTTTCTGGACAGAAATTTGGAATCGTGTGTATTTCACTGTACCAGATATGCAGAATTATTTTCTTTGTGAAACAAGATGAAAAGCTCTAAATACATGAATTTGTCCAATTAACCAAGAAAATTGCAGCCACACATTGTTGTGCAAAGACCTACACAGGTGTTTAATTATATATGGGTTCTTAGAAAAGTGCATATAGACAAGTCTTTGAAAAAGTGCTTAAAATAAATTGAAAAGGCACTGGCACTGGGGAGTTCGTTGTAAAAACTTGTGGTCTTCTTGGAATTCTTTTGAACAGTGTTCTCTATTTCTCTAAAAGGTGTACAGGTTTCTTTGAAAGAGTGGATGAGGCTGTTTGGAAGAAGAAAATGCTAATATAATTCTTAAAGAAGAGTTGAAGGTGCTTTTCAAGTTTATGGACATCTTTAAAAATGGGCATATGTCTTGGAAATGTGTGTTTTGTAGTTGTTGATAGCAGAATGTAAATGTCCTTTCCTGGCTCTTCTCCAGAGACAGACTTTGTGTAGACACAAGGGGCTGTGATTCAGCAAGTTCAATCTGCCGCCCCTTGTAACTTAATTTAATTCCTAAAGGACGCCCAGTCACCATACTACTCAAGTCAGTATTTGGATCTCCACTCTCCAGCTACAGGAATGAGGGCTATACACTTTCACTGTCTGGGGAAGCCTTCCATCTCGTGCCGTGCCACAACCCTGGCCATCCAAAAATGATCCTTTTTGTTTCCAAAATTAATACCGTGAGACAAACTTCAGGCTGAATGTCACCAGAAAACTAGTCCAGCATATGCATAATCTCCTTATCAATGTGTTTATTATTTACCCATCTATTTTCTCACATTGCTGTGATCTTGATGTTACTGCTCCCTTTAAGTACAGCCTAAAGCTCTTGAAATGTCCTAGTATATGAGTCCGGCCATTACTTTATGCTTCCAACCGCTGAAATGGTCAGCTGCCCTTGCTGGAGCAGAGGTGAGGTGGCAGTTTAGCATTAGACAAACTGTTCATCTCACTCAAAAGTACCGAATATTGCACAATTTTAGCATGTAAATTATGCTGTTTCTTTCTCTAGTTTTGTATCCTTAAATGACAGGCTATCCAAAAAATACTCTCTACATTTCTAAATATAGCATGAAAACATTTCATTTACTGACCACCTCTAAATGTCACCTGTCCTTTTTTACTTTCATGTGGCTACTTGCCTCCTTTCCCTGACCACAACCTTCGCAAAGGCACGTATGTGTGCCTTGATCTCTAAGACTGTATTTATAAACATTGCCCACAACTCATTTCAAATGTCACAACCTCTTTCTCTTTGAAAGTGATGCCCCTGCAACCTAACAATACATAATCTCCTCAAGCTCATCTACTAACCCCACCAACCATCAGCATGAATCCACATACCCCCCCACTAATGATAACACCTAACCCCATTAATGTAATCTACCACAAAGAGAGGGTAATTTATGCATGGAATGGTTTGCTTGCGTGCTCAAGATTAATTCCAATAACTAAACTGACCATAACCAATAACACTGGACCAACCCTAACCTTCATTCCAAAGCAGCATGCAGCCCTGATGTATAGATCTTGAACGCCTTGTATGGGGTAGTAAGCGCTATATAAATGCAATTACAATACAATTCCAACATATATGACCAGAAGTGACCACAGAGGAGAGATATAAATCTGTTGAGTATCACAATGAATCAAAAAGAACAGAGCCTTCCGCACGCACAGCCCGCTCGCCTCACTAGGTTTCCATCATACTTCATACAGCGGTTTGTTTTCTGAATAACAGCCTGTCAACTTTTTTCCTTGTTACTCATTTCAGACTCAGGACTACCTATCGATGCTTCTGCGGGCCCTTTTTAACGCCCCCGCCATGTGCTTTTCGAAGAAATGGCTTTGCTGAGCTAGTGGAAGAGCCCGTTGCCTGCTCAACTTCACAAAACATCTCAGCAGCCCCTCCACAGGTCTCACTCTTTCCTCTTGAATAATATTTCTAATATTAACATTTCACTAGAATATAATCCCAATATGATAATCTCTACCCCGTCCTTAAATTCTACCCTGCTCCCTTTCGTATCTGCTGCAGCCTGTGCTGGACCTGTGCAGGGTGTTTAGGAATCTTGCCCGGCTCTGCATGTGATATGTCTGCTAAGGGAAGCTTGCACCAAACCTGCCAGCATTGACAATGGAATGTGTACCAGGGAAGCTTGGCATATTATTGGCTATACTTAACATAACATAACATAACTTTTGCTAGGTAAGCGCCGCGATACTGAGGCTGCTCCTGTTAGAATTTACATGCTGCTACTAGCGCGAGTATAGCGCTTTTTAAATGCGGAAATAATTAATTAATTTTCACTTTTAAAATTTTTCGAAGGGTCCCGTTTTCTGGTGGGGTTTGAGTTAGGATATACCCACACTCTAATCGGAGATTGCACCGCTGTTGAGCGGGTCTTTAGCTGCTTTCTTGGGTTCTTGGGGCGGGAGCCATCTTGGGGGAGGAAGCGCCGCTTTGGGACGCCATTGTGGTTGACAGCCTAGTTGCTGCCTGGCCACCTTGCACGCTCGAGGCTACTTAACCCTGCCACCATTCAGGCGCACAGCGTATGCGCGCAGCAGGCTCGCCAGAGGCAAGCCCATCTGTGCCCATCAGGGACCAGACGGGACCCGGGGCCACGACCCCTGGTTCTCGCTTGGTATACACCAGAGGTGAGTTGGAGTCTTTGAACACCTGCAATTTTGATATTAGCCCAGATTGTGTTGACATTCTTGTGCGTGAGAGAATCTTGTCCGCCCCCACTCCCCAGCCGGGTCGTAAGGTTATGAGTCAGGCCCGCGGCTTACGCTTTGGCCTCCTTAACACACGCTCCCTGCAACGACATAATTTAGAGGTGTTTACCCTTCTTGAAGAAGGAGAACTAGATCTCCTGGGACTCACCGAGACATGGTTAGAGGATTCCTCTATGCCGGATCTCGTCGCCTCCCTACCATCCGACTTTTCGGCACTTTTCTACAATAGATCTGGAGCCAAGAGGGGGGGAGGTGTTGCCCTCCTGTACAACTCACGCCTATTGGTTGAAAGGGTCTTGACGGACAATTTGGCAGGCGCGGAAGTGATGGGCGTTAAGTTGCAATCAGGGACGGATTGTCTGCTGATTCTGTTAGTCTATCGCCCTCCGTGGACCTCGCCTGATTTCCCTGACTTGTTCATAAGACTGGCCCAGGACATTCGCTCAAGATATGACAAGGTAATGATAATGGGGGATTTTAACTACCATTGGGAGAAGGTCCCAAAAGATGGTCAGGCGTTACAGATCGATGAGGCGTTAACCTCATTAGATCTGGCTCAACAAGTAAGAGGCCCAACACATGCTAAGGGACACACCCTAGACTTGGTGTGGACGACAGTTCCTGTCCAGGACATGGCTGCGGCTCTGCCATGCGTATGGTCTGACCACCACTTGGTGAGAGGCAAGGTTTTGGCGGACAGACTGAAAACAATAACCAAAGGAGGATGGAAGGCAGTTAGGAAGTGGAATAAGTTTGATGGGGATAAAATGATAAATTTACTTCGCACCAACCCCCCTGCCAACAATTGCCCCCTCAACCCAGAGGCCCTTTGTGGGGCACTCATGGACAAACTTCAGAATGCCACAGACAAAGTTGCACCAATCTGTAGGGTGAACCGTACGGATAGGAAACGAGGGGCCCCGTGGTATAATGACTTACTCAGAGCTCAGAAACGTGGGCTACGCAAACTGGAAAGAACCTGGCGGAAAAACTACAGTCCTGACTCTCGTAGTAACTATCTACGGGCTCTCGCTGGTTATAAGCAAGCGATTATAGCCAGGAAGTCCGAGTTCTACGAGGAGAGGATTTCTACGGCCACGAACCCTCAGAAAGAAGTCTTCCGAGTCCTCACGGAGCTCAGGAAGAACAAGGAACAGCCCCCGGACTTTAGTCAGGAGGACTGTCAGAAGTTCCAGGATTTCTTCACCAACAAAGTCATTGATTTGGTCACTGAAATTACGGCAACGTCGCAAATTGACTGTCCACCGGTGGATATCCCAGCCATACTGCCAATTATAATCCCGCTCTCTAATCTACCCTTGATTACAAAGGAGAGTTTAGTATCCCTCACGGGACGGGTCAAGTCCGGCTCTAGGGCGGATCCATGCCCACCTGAAGTCTTCAAACTCGCACTCCCGGGCATTGAGGATGACGTGCTGAGTCTCCTGAACCTCTCTCTACAAACTGGTCAAGTGCCATCTGCCTTCAAGGAAGCCCGTCTGATTCCCTTGCTAAAAAAACCGGGGGCAGACGCAAAATGTCTGAAGAACTTCAGACCAATTTCCCAGTTACCATTCTTGGCGAAGGTCCTGGAGCAGCATGTCCTTATCACCCTTTCAGAACATCTGGAAAGCAACACGCTGCTAGAGCCGAATCAAGCAGGCTTCCGTGCGAATCACAGCACGGAGCTGGTTATGTTGTCAATCGTAGACGAACTTAGGAACAGAGCAGACAAGAAAATCCCGGGGGCCCTGGTGCTGTTGGACCTCTCCGCGGCATTTGATACCGTGTGTCATGCACAACTACTGTCGCGGATGAGGGACTTCGGCATTCAGGGCATAGCACTGGCATGGTTCACATCCTTCCTTCAAGGGAGGACGCAGAAAGTGCAATTAGGTGACATGCTCTCTACCGCAACCTCGATCACTTGCGGAGTCCCACAAGGGTCTGCTCTGTCACCCCTATTGTTCAACATATACCTACAGCCTTTGATTCGAATGCTTAATCAAATGGACTGTCAGGTATATAACTACGCAGACGACACCCAGATCATTATCCAGCTGGAGGATAGCCAGAATGCCTTTACCAGACTGCAAAACATTTTGAGAAGTACAGCTAACTGGATGTCCGGCAACTCCCTAAAAATCAACCCGGACAAAACCGAGGTGTTGCCGATTACCATCGCTGGCAACCCTTGGTGTGACCGTTTCTGGCCTGGGGAGTTGGGCACGCCTCCAGAACCGGCTGAGGTGGTTAAAAGCCTGGGCATCCAGGTGGACAGCAAGCTGTCCATGAAAAAGCAAGTCACAGCTGTGGTGGGCTGCTGCGTCGGTCTCCTTCGCCAACTCAGGAAAGTTTCCCCGCTGCTCTCTTTTTCCACCCTAAGGAGCGCGGTTTCTGCAATGATTTTGGCTAGGCTGGACTATGGCAATTCATTGTATATAGGACTCCCACAGGGCCTCTTAAACAGAATGCAGACGGTCATGAATGATGCTGCCAGGCTCATTTTCAAGAAACCAAGGAGTACCCAGGCATCCCCCCTCCTGTGGGAACTCCATTGGTTGCCAGTTAGGCAGAGGCTAATGTTCAAGGGGCTCTGCATTGTACACAAAGCGCTTCATGGCAGAGCACCCACCTATCTGAAATCTTGCCTGTCCCTTTACAAACCAGGGAGGGTGCTTAGATCTGCTGATTCCATATGTCTGGTTCAGCCACGCTGTAGACTGACCACTGTGGGTGGGCGTGCTTTCTCACATACTTTGCCAGCTATGTGGAATAAACTACCGCTGAAACTCCGCAATGAAAAGAAACTAATGCCCTTCCGCAAGCAATTAAAAACTGTGCTTTTCCAGCAAGCGTGGGGTGGCCGCTAAATTTTAATCTGATGCATCTTTTTATTGTATAGCTGATCCTAACAAAGCGCTTAGAGACCCCTGGGTTATAGTGCGCTATACAAGTCACAAGAAATAAATAAATAAATAAATAAATAAATACTGCGTGTGTGGGGAAGCTTTGACTACTGCTTTATGTGATGGATCTCTTATAGGAAAGTGGTGCTACAACTACCAGTTGTAAATCTGGTATGTATGTCAGGGAAACTTGACCTATTATCACCTCTGTTGCATCTGCTGTGTGTGTGAGGGAAGCTTGCACTGCTGCTGTATGTGATAGATATGTTATGGGAAGCTTGTCGCACTTGAGCCTGTCCTGTATCTGATATGTGTTATAAAGATGTTTCAATTATTGCTCCCTGTGCTTTACCCGCTTGTTAAACCTGGCCCTTTCTGTAGGGTCATCACCAAACATTTTGCCTTCTCTGCTCCATCTTTGCTGAATTCGTTTTTGTTGGCTCTAGGACTCTGTACACTTTATCACTACTAACCAGTGCAAAGGTGCTTTTGCTCTTTGCCCAAAACATGGTAGCATTATCTTATACCCACTTGGTATATTTAATTTACTTATAAGTCCCTAGTAAAGTGCACTACATGTGCCCAGGGACTGTGAATTAAATGCTACTAGTGGGTCTGCAGCACTGATTGTGCCAACCAATTAAGTAGCCCTTTTAAACATGGCTCAGGCTTGCCATTGCAGAGTCTATATGTGCAGCTTAAACTCAATCAATCAATCAGGGATTTGTGAAGCGCGCTACTCACCCGTGAAGGTCTCAAGGTGCTGGAGGGTGGGTGCAGCTCCGGATTAGCCAAAGAGCCAGGTCTTGAGGCTCTCTCTGAAGGTGTCCAAAGTGGGGGAGCGTCTGATGATGATCGGGAGCTCGTTCCAGGTCTTTGCTGCAAAGTAGGAGAAGGCTCTTCCACCCACTCTGGATCTGCAGATGCACTGGCGAGGGTGCAGTCGGCAGAGCGGAGGTCTCTCTTGGGTACGTGGAAGGAGACTCTTTCATTGAGGTATTGGGGTCCGGTGTTGTGGAGGGATTTGCTTGAAGGTTACTCTATTCTCGACGGGGAGCCAGTAGAGGTCTTGCAGGTGCTGGGTGATGTGTTCATGTAGTGGGATGCTGAGGACAATTCTGGCCATTGTGTTCTGGATGGTCTGGAGTTCACAGAGCAGGGATTTGTTGATTCCGGCGTAGAGGGCGTATCCGTAGTCCACTCTGCTTGTTATGAGTGCTCTGGTGACGGTCTTTCTGGATTCAGCGGTGATCCATTTGAAGGTCTTGCGAAGGATGCGGAGGGTGTTGAAGCAAGTGGAGGCGACGGTGCTGATCTGTCTGGTCATGGTGAGGGAAGAGTCGAGCATGATGCCGAGGTTCTGGGCAAGGTCCGTGGGAGTGGGGGGGTTGCCTAGGGCGGTGGGCCACCAGGTGTTGTCCCATGCTGAGGGGGTGGGTCCGAGGATGAGGGCTTCGATCTTCTCCAAGTTGAGTTTCAGACAGCTGCTGCTCATCCAGGATGCAACGTCTTTCATTCCTTCCTGGAAGCTAAGTCTGGTGGTTTAGGGATCCTCCGTGAGGGAGAGGATGAGCTTGTTGGTGTTGTCGGCGTAGAATACTATGCTGAGTCCATGTTGTCTGACGATGGCAGCGAGGGGGGACGCGTAGATGTTGAACAGCGTGGGGCTGAGCGACTGTCCTTGGGGTACTCCGCAGTTGATCTCTGTGGGTTCGGAGAGGAAGGGCGGAGTCTGATTCTTTGGGTTCGGCCAGTGAGGAAGGAGCGGATCCAGTCGATGAAGTTCGTTAGCTGGATGTTGATGATCTTCTCTGTGACTTTGGCTGCGAAGGGGGGGGTAAGTATGCATTTCGACCTGGCAAAATTAACCTTTTGCCAGGCCCAAACCTTCCTTTCTAGTACATATAAGTCACCCATAAGGTAGGCCCTAGACAGCCCCAAGGGAAGGGGGTAGTATATTTAAAAAGTTGGACATGTACTTTTAAGTTTTACATATTCTGGTAGTGAAAAACTCTTAACTTCATTTTTCACTACTGCAAGGCCTATCTCTCCCATAGGTTAACAATAGAGTTGCATTATTACATTTTAGAAGTGTAATTTCCAAATGGGAAGAGTTACCTGGTCCAGTGTTTGGTGTCTCTGGAATCCTAATTTAAAATCCTAACTTATGGTAAAGTCGGATTTTAAATTACAATTCTGAAAATGCGACTTTTAGAAATTTGGCATTTTCTTGCCTTAAGTACTTGGTGCCTGCAGCCTGTCTCTGGTCACATGACTGGGTGTAGTTAGCAGTTGGATGTTGTGTATTCCTCCTAGACAGCCACACACAATGGGAGCTTAGGTGTGACTAGATCGGCCATCACTGGTAGGATGAGAAGGAGGAGCTGGGCCCAGCCTCACTTACACTTGAACAGGCTGTGTCCACTCTTTACACAAGGGGGGTGAATACCCCCTGTAGTTAGTCTGGAGCCAGGGCAGGGAAGGCAGGGCATCTGTGCACTTCAATGACATGCCTCTAGAAACTTCCCCCAACTTCAAAGGCACAACGGTGTATAAAGGTAGTACCTTAGACACCACAACTTCAGTACACTTCAGGACCTGTGGATACTCTGCCAGGAAGAAGGACTGCTGTGCTGCTGAAGGTCTGCCACTTTGCTGGACAACTGCTCTGAAAGAACTTCTGCCTTGCTGTGCTGACCTGCTGCCCTTTTGCCTGGGTGAGAAGAACTGGACATACATCTCTTGATCCAGGAACCTAGAGTGACTCCAAGAGCTAGCTGGCTGGCCTCCTGATATAAAGCCTCAGGGACATAATAGGATTCCACCTACATTGCACCTGCACCTGCACCGAGACTATGTCTATTGGAAGTCTACACTGTCAAGTAGTGCCACCCCGTCCTGAACCCTTGGAAGTGGGCCTTAGTGCTTGGCAGTGGAACTGACGCATCTTCTCTGCTGAGCAGCACCTCCCTGAGCAGAACAAGTGCATGTTCTCTGCTAAGGAGCGCATCTCTGAGCAGAACCGCCACATCGCTGCGTTGATTGGACCCGTTGCAAAGACCTGCATCGCTTTTGTAGTCCTCGGGACTGGCGCATCGTCCTGATGGCGCGGTGCATCCACGACCCAGGTCCTCGCATTTCTCGCCATAAGGTTCGCGGATACAAACTGATCATGCCCAAGAATAACTTTGAAGAATGCTTACTCAGATGCTGCCAACCCTACCCACCAGCACTCAAGACTTATATTGTGCCCAGAGTTCTGCCCTTGTTCACAGGCTCTCTCATCCCCAAGGTTTCCAACTGCACTGATATTTTTTTAAGGAAAATGTATGCAGAGGTTTATTATTTTCCTTCTGCAATGACCATTCTTTGGTTACCCTTCACCTCTTTTCCCAGGGACTGATTAAACATGGAATCCAAGATGCGCTATCCCTGTTCACAACTAGTTTCTCCAGGATTGGTGAGCAGTATGAAACAATTTCTTTGCCATGGACTTCTTTGGCCACACACTCTCCCAAAGCACAAGTAGGCATGTAAACACCATTGTATTCCCAGCATGCATTGCAGAAAAAAGACTCTTTCTTACTTTTAGAACCATCATAGGTTTAGCTGAATTTAAAGATAATTTTGTAAGCGCCTAACACTGGTTGATAAAAACGTATTTGTGACCGCAGATATAACCAATAATAGCTGCAAGTAAAAATTTGCACCTATAAACGCCTTTTTAAAGATGTGCTTCAGGCTCAGCCTATTATCTAAGAAAACATTCCAAATGTTAATCACAATGGACTGTTTCACAAAATTAATTATCAGTGTGAGAAGTACTACAGAGGTCAACAACGACCCTTCCTTAATGGTGAAGAGGCCGCGCCCCAACCTTTTTCCAAACATGAAGGTCCCGATTCAAGAAAGGTAAATTCAGAGTTGAAGTCTAAAGTTAGACTTCAGGTACAAAGTTAGACTTCCAGTCTTAAGTTAGACTTCAGGTACAAAGTTAGACTTCAGGTCTAAAGTTAGACTTCAAGTACAAAGTTAGACTTCAGGTCTAAAGTTAGACTTCAGGTACAAAGTTAGACTTCAGGTCTAAATTTAGACTTCATATACAAAGTTAGACTTCCAGACTTAAGTTAGACTTCAGGTACAAAGTTAGACTTCAGGTCTAAAGTTAGACTTCAGGTACAAAGTTAGACTTCAGGTCTAAAGTTAGACTTCAGGTACAAAGTTAGACTTCAGGTCTAAATTTAGACTTCAGGTACAAAGTTAGACTTCCAGACTTAAGTTAGACTTCAGGTACAAAGTTAGACTTCAGGTCTAAAGTTAGACTTCAGGTACAAAGTTAGACTTCAGGTCTAAATTTAGACTTCAGGTACAAAGTTAGACTTCCAGGCTTAAGTTAGACTTCAGGTACAAAGTTAGACTTCAGGTCTAAAGTTAGACTTCAGGTACAAAGTTAGACTTCAGGTCTAAAGTTAGACTTCAGGTACAAAGTTAGACTTCAAGTCTAAACTTAGACTTCGGGTGCAAAGTTAGACTTCAGGTCTAAGTTTACCTTTGTGAATTGGCCCTTAGACTTCAGGTCTAAAGTTAGACTTCAGGTCTTACCTTTGTGA
Source organism: Triturus cristatus (assembly GCF_964204655.1). Classification (NCBI taxonomy): domain Eukaryota; kingdom Metazoa; phylum Chordata; class Amphibia; order Caudata; family Salamandridae; genus Triturus; species Triturus cristatus. The sequence continues at coordinate 1,686,431,899 of NC_140590.1, forward strand.
ATCGGGGTTGAAGAGTGTGTGTCAGGTTGAGCAGAGGTCAGTTTGACAGACACTCTTCTTGTTCTGGTCAGGCAGGCCGGCACTGTATTTGCACTAAATGCGCAGGGTCGTTTGTGTCTGAGCTGAACTTTGCTGGACTGAAGATATCACAGCCCTGTGGGCGTGGTCTCCGCAGCCCAGCAAAGCGCTAAGTGGACCTTTCCTCATGGCGAGTGGGAGTGTCACCGATAGCCTCGGACCTGGATGCTTCAGTTTTAAGCTCTGAAGTTCGTTACAGAGTGGGTGGAGTCAGCAGCCTCGTTGACCCCACCCCACTCTCTGACGAGTAAAGGACTGCCGCCTCCCCCCATAACAAGGTCAGCCAATGAGAGGAGATGGCAGCCCCACGGAGGCTTCCTTCCCGCACCAGAGATCACCACTGCGGCCCTGTAAGTGTTATTTTTTAAAATGTTTGGTGTATGCATGCATGCATGTGTAAATGTATGAATGTATGTATATTTGTGAGTGCCTGCTGTGAACTGCTGTGTGTGTGTGTGCTTGTGAAAACAGGAGTGTGCCTGTGTGCGTGTGAAGCCTTGCTGCCCCTCCCCCACTCAAATTACTGCCCACCACTGACAGAAGTACTCTTTTACAACTCTTACATACCTTGTTCAATTAACCCCAAAACCTCCAACTCCCTAATAATAAAATTACAAGGAGGGCGCAGACTTTCCAATTTGCACTACTTGTATATGAACATTCCCTGAACAATCCCATTTTATTACCATTTTGCATGTTTTGGGGCCAGTTCACAACGGCGTCTAAGCGTACATAAAAGACTCTACGTGTAAGAGGACGTAAAAGACTCTACAGGAGCACTAATTTACATACTAATTTCAAACAACTTTGAAAAAAAAAGTTATATAAAAAAATTGCAGCACATAATAAAACTACAGCCAAAAAGATTCAAGCAGAAGTGGTTATTACCCAAAACGCTTTTTCAAAGTTGTGTTGGTGAAACATAAATTTAGTGAACACATACTGTAGAAATAAATTAGAAAAAGGTTTTTAAATCACTATGAATTGAGTATGCCTGAAGTGAGGCATCGGTGGATCCCAAGATGGCTAAGGATTGGCTTTTGGGGCTTATCCCCTGGAATCTACCCCGTCCTCAGACCTTTTTACACACCTGGGGTTACTTGGATTGGGGTCCTTCGACTCTCTAACTCCTGTGATTGAGTTTTTAAATCTTCTGATGAACCGTTAATAGTGTGCTGACCGTGGAGTCCGAGCAACGTGGCCGTTGCCTTGTTGAGCTACCAGAGAGCTATAGAGGAGATTGGCTCTGGTTTACCCCCTCGGCCGTCACCTACCCAGCCGGACATTGGGCACAGTTTTCCTCGTCTCTCCATTGTGTCTCCTCCCTCCCCCGCCTTCCTGACAAATCTCCGAAGATCTGCCGACTGCGGAGCCAATTTCAGCGCGGCCGATGCCCGGTGGAGTTACTGCATGACCCGATTCTGCGTTTCTTTCCCCTTTCTACTTTTACCCCTCTACCTTCTTTGCCCCATATGCTATGCTCTAGTTACTCATGTTACTGTGTCACACTGTTTATTATGTTGTCCTCGTTAGGCTATGCTTTTTGTTAATAAGCTCCTGTAACTGATGTAATTTTGTAACTTGTAACTCGCGGATCCTCATGTAAAGTGTCTGATACCTCCGGGTCTAGCCAGCGCTATATAAAACCCTGCAAATAAAATAAAAATAAAATAAAGAAGTGTTAATGTTCTGGCAGTAAAGGATAACATTAGCTAAAAATGGAAAACACTTTGTTCTCATTTTAAAAACCTTAATTGAGCTTCCAGTAAAAAATACCTTTCTTTAGGAGAGGATCAGATTTTTACTGAGAATTTCAAGATTACTGAACAGTAAAAATGTCTTGTGAATTAACAGATTAAACACATAATCAGCCATATTTACGAAAAATTCAACAATGCAACACAGCAATCCACCTTGCTGCGCTGCGCTCAGGAATGTGTTGTATTTTACATTGTACAGCGCAATCCTGTCCTTTCCTTGAGCTGGCGGACTTTTGGCTTCCTAGCGCCAATGCAGGCACCCTTGCACCATGGGACAAGAGGGTCTGCGTTTCATGCAGGATTGTTTTTGTGCAGGAAGGGATAACTTCTTGCACAAAAAAACAAAAATCCTGAGAGGCATTTCCCTCTATGTGTGTTGAGGATGCAGCACACAAATAAAGAGGAAAAAAACGAGGAAAAATTAAGATATTTCTCCTCGTTACGCCTCCTCTGGGGAGGTGTATCATTTTAACGTATTCCTTGGTTTACCACTAAGGACTAACAGCGATGAGAGTTTCCCGCACTGCCTCTGTATCCGTCCAGAACTCAAGAGTGCTTTAAGCATTAATTCTGTCTGCAATGTATGTATGTACGAGATTTATAAAGCGCAGGAATCACCCCCGTAGGGGTATCTCCGCGCTAGCATAGACAAACAGAGCAGGCTGACATGGCTTTACAAGGCTTAGATCTTAAATAATTCCGTCTTGAGGAGTTTTCTGAAACGCATCAAGCTAGAGCAATTCCGCAGGACCTCTGGCAGGGAGTTCCAGTGTTTAGAGGCCAGGAAGGCGACTGTTTTGCCTCCAGTTCGACTTTTCTTAAAACGAGGAACCACCAGAAAACCTCTATTTTCTGACCTCAAATTCCGGTTTGGGCGATACAACTTAAACTTATCCGCCATATAGCCAGGGCATTTGCCAAAGACTGCATTGTGTGCAAAGCAACAGAGCTTAAACTTAATTCGCTGGCGAATAGGAAGCCAGTGAAGTGACTTAAAAAGTGGCTCAGTGGTGGTACGAGGTGGTTTACTAAGGACTAAGCATGCGGCCATGTTTTGGACAACCTGTAGTCTACTAAGGAAAGCCTCCTTTGCAGATGCCAATAAGGCATTACAGTAGTCAAGGCGACCGATTATCAGAGCCTGAACTAAGGTTTTGCGTACTGTCAGAGGCAGCCAAATGAACACTCTGCGCAGCATACTCAAGATGCGATAGCAGGTCCCAGCAGTGGTCATAACTTGATCTTTCATTGACAACCGTATGTCCAACTGAACTCCTAAATTTTTTGCCACCAAAGTAGGAGAGGGGGCGGGGCCCAACACCGCCGGCCACCATCCAGGCGTCCACGAGGTGAGTGCAAGACCAAACAACAAAATTTCAGTTTTGGCCACATTTAGCTGCAAAAAGTGGTCCGTCAGCCATTCTGCTATGGCAGTCATGCCTTCCGCAAAACGTTGATCCATTAACTCCCTATATTTATCAAAAGATAGGAGTAGTTGAGTGCCGTCTGCATAAGAAAATGGCTCAAAGCCAAACTTTTGAATAGTTTTAGCAAGGGGGGTCACATAAATATTAAATAAGGTCGGGCTTAGACATGAGCCCTGGGGCACCCCCTTACTGAGCTTCACAGTACGTGAGCGAAATGGGCCTAGATTAATAGTTTGTGTGCGCTGATCCAAAAATCTAATAAGCCATTTCAATCCGCGATACATTTTATTTCGTATGAATATTCACAGAGCAAACTCTTTGACACTACCTGAGGAAGGCAGAAGCGGATTCGATATTGTTCTTTTTTTATTTTATTTACTTTATATGTGTCCGTTTATGTCAATGTATCTGCATGTTTTTTATTTACATATTGAATTAAAATGTAAGGCACTGTAAAGCATTTTATCAATGTTATGATTTTTCCTATGTCCACACAGGCGAAACAGGCCATTTACCATGCCTGCACCGAAGCTTCCCAGGTATGACCCCCACAAGCTGCATTTCATCGGTTGAGACTCTTGTTTGTGTCATCCGCGAGCCAGATTTTAGCGCTGTGAAGTGTGGGGAGGCGTGTGGGAAGCGACAGTCCAGTAAGAAGGCGCATGCGCAGGAGCAGCCTCACTCTTTCCACAGCCGCAAAGGGATGCTTCGCCAGCTCAGAGAGTTTTCCAGGAGTGGGTTATTGGGTGCGCGCACGTGCCGCCTGTGACAGGACCCCGCCACGCTCCTCGCTGCTGCCCCATTGGCGGGAACCAGCCTGGCTCTGACGTCACCCTTCAGCACGAGGAGGGAGGGCTGCCCACTTACCGAAACAGAGAGCGGCATAATACAGGTTTATTAACCCAGAGCGTAAGGAAGCAGGGGTCAGATTTAGAAGAGAAAGACAGACAGCAGCACATAGAGATAGAGGATTATAGAGGGAGAGAGAAAGAAAGAAAAAAAGAAAGAGAAAGAAAGAAAGGAAGGAAGAGAAGAAAGAAAGCAGGGGATAAAGAGCGCACTTCGAAACAGTGTGCAAAAAGAGCAGAATAGGAAATCTAACGCACTAACAAGGAAAAGCAGGAGATCAGAAACATTAAAGAGAGGGTGTGAACGATACTGGCTATTTGGGAAAGAGAAGCGAAAAGGAGATACAATAAGTGGAAAGAGGGAGACGGAGAGAGGGGAAGTGTTAGGAAGCGAGGGAAGGCGCAGAGAGTGAGTACTAGAAAAAGAGAGCGGAGGAGAGGTGTGGGGAAGTCTGGAGTGGTGTTAGTGAGAGAAGAAAGCAGGTGGAGAACAGAGGAAGGCTCCAGAGGGGAAACATGCTGCCCTTGGGGAGACACCTCAGGCTTCCAGATGTGATGCTCCTTCTCTCTGCAATGACCCTGGGCTCCTCCGCTGCAGGTAAGGACGGGAGCGACCAACATGCACATAAAGTGTGTGGTGGAGTACTGCCTTAACAAGGCATCCATCTATTCATTCATTCATTCACCCCACCACCTGCCCTCCCCCGTAGCCTCCAGTATGACACCTGTCTACCCCAACCACATCTTCATACTACTAATAATACAACCTCTGCCCACTTTTCCTTTCCACCTCTCTTGCAACCTTCATTCGCGCCTCCATTCATCCATTCTCCACCTAATATTCCACTCAACCACCAACTGCCCAATCCATCCAATCATCCTCCCTCTATGTACTCCTCCAGTCATCCACTAACTGCTCAATCCATCAACACATCCACCCTTTGCTTACTCCGCCACCCATCCAACTAATCCATCCACAGACACACCCACCCTCTACTTACTCCACTTATGCTCCAAGCCTCCATCCATTCATGCATCCACCCTCTGCCTACTCCTCCACCTATACACCACCTACCCCAGCCATCAATACCCTCTCCCTTCATCCACCGGTAAATCCTGCTCAGTCCACCCACTTCTCCATCCATCAACTCTTACTAAAACGTTCATCCAAAGTCTGCTGGGTGGGACTATATTCGAGTGAGTACTCTAACCCAGTGTCCAGTTGATAAATGTACCTTACTATGTGAAATCTGTCTACGGGGCTTGTATCACGAAATTCCCATGTTACGTTTTGTTCTCTGCAGCAATAAAAACACTGGCATATGAAGAAGGAGCCATGGCAGAATATATACTTTTTTGTATGTTAAAGCAAACCTTTTCAGTAGTGTTTAAGGTCTCGCCTAAGACTGCACACTTGCGTGGTCACTTGCGAGAGATATTGTATATTACAAGGGGCTTGGAGTTCGCCCTCTAGTTACCATTCACTGGCTTGACTGTCACTCTTATTTTCTGCCTCTTAATTGACCAGCATGTGGCAGTTTCACTTCCTCTTTTTTCGAGAGGAGCATGGACCAATTACGGTTGGCTTTCCTTTTGATTAGTGTCCTTCAGTTGCTCACCTTGTGATTGAGGTTCTGTTTTTCTTTTTTTCTTTCTCTTCTTCCTGTCGTGTTGTCTCTTCCCAAACCCCCACCCCCTGTTGTCCATATTGCTTCTTTTCTCCCACACCCCCTTGTGGTATGTAACCCTCTCACTACCTTTATCTGTGTTCCTTGCAACCATATAGATGCAATTTTTGGCTTTGCCAGTGCTTGTTGAACTAGTGATGTAAACCATAACAATAACACAAAAGGCAAAATGCTGTATTTTTTTGTTTTTATATCTCAACCATCACGTCTGTTAAGGATTTCATATAGTTTAATAACTAAGCTACACAGTTTGGAACCTGGCCATCTAGTTTGAATCTTAGCCTCTATTTTTCACAAACAAATTGTGTGATTCTGAGCTAATTGCTTCATCTCATTGAGCCTAAAATGTATATACGTGACATGCAATTCTAAAATGTATTGTAGGTGTGTATGTCAAAGACGTATGTGATCTTGTGCCAGTCTCCTATTGCCGCATTATGTACAGCACTTTGATTCCTACATTAATAATAATTCAAGTACATAGCAGTATGATGCTTTTCAAGGATGCATCCATGATGTCTCCAGCCTGTCCTTGCAGAGACGTTTTAAGGCATGGGCAAAGTGGGCTCTGGCTCGGGGCCCCCGCCTTTCAATGGGTCCCTTGATAGAGCCAGCTCTGTTCTGTAGAGAGTCTTGCACTGATGACCTTGAGTAATTCTTAAACAGATTGTT